>NC_083230.1:86761416-88108083 GCF_032191835.1 Heteronotia binoei
AATTTTCAGGGACTGTACATGATACAGTCTCTTTGCTTATTTTGACACTGGGCTTGGATTTCTCTATCTGTGGACCCGTCTAGATATAAACATAGCATCAGCCATTCTAGCTGTTAGGTTATTTTTTTTTAATTCCATTTTTCTCTTGCTCTTTTTCCAGGGTTCTCAGGGTGGCCTATTTGGTTGTCCTGGGACCCACTGCATTTTATCCTCACAACAATCCTGTGAAGTAAAAGAAAGAATGACTGGCCTAAAGTCACCCCAAAATATCCATGCTTAGTGAGCTTTGAACCTGGGTCTCCCTGGTCCAGCTTGAACATGCTAACTGTGCTGCAATTGGTTACAAAAGGAGCTTGTCATAAATTATACATTGGAGTCAGGTGGGTTTCTTATATCAGGGAAAGGGAATTGATCATACTTAGTTATTAATTAGTTTAATTGCACGAGCTGATACTACTCTACCTGACACTGCTGTGATGAATAGAGTCTCATCCTTCTGCTGGCAGTGCAGAACTTTTGAATGACACTGGGACATATGATAGAGTAGTGCCAGGGGATCACCCCTGTCTGTGCTGGTGTGCAAACTTTGTTCTGAGCCCCAGCTGACTCCTTGGGTATTTACTGGCAGTAAGAGTCCACCAGAAACAGAGAAACTTAAATTCCCTGGGCTATGCTGCTGGCAAAATGCATGGTGTTAAGTGTTTAGAAGGTCAGCCTCTCAACATCTCATGGGTACCATGTTGTTTACAAAATGCTGCATGGTCTTCTGTCAGCCCCCGAACAGCCATTTCACAGTCACCCCCCCCCCAGCCCTCATATTTCAAGATGAAAGGGACATGGAGCCACTCAAAAGCCTTAGTTCAGGGGTGTCAGACTCATTTGTTAGGAGGGTTGGATCTGACACAAATGGGACTTTGAGGGGCTGGGCCATGTGTGTAATAAAACATAATGTGAGGTAGCAGAGATATAAACTTTATAAAGGACACAAACAAACACAATTAAAGATATTATGTTTTAACTTAAAATAAAAACATGCTTAAATCTCTTGCAATATTTTGTTTAAAATGGAAAGTTGGGGGAATAGTGGGATTTGGCAGTGCAATTGTAAAATAAAACATCAAGAAAAAGCACAAGGATCACAGCAGAAACTAAAGATATAAAATGCCGGGGAAACAATGAAATGGCATTGAGAGCTTCTCTTCTCCCCCCCCCCCCCGCCAAGGTCTATTCAAATTGGCAATGGTTCTCCAGTGTGATATCTCCCTTTGTCTGCGGGTTCCCATGTTAGAGTACTCACTAGGCACCAGTTCGCAGGTCCATTGAGCAGAGACAAGCTGGTTCAATGCATCAGATCTTTATTTGCAAGGACAGAACTCCAGGAAGCATGAGTGTGGGAACACTAAAAAGTGAAACTGATCCCCAGGTCCAAGAGGGGGTTCTTCTGCTTTCCCAGGCTCCTTCCCGCCCCCAGTCAGCTGGCTGGCGGGGGGAAGCCCCGCCCCCGGAGGACCATGTGCCTTTCTACCTCCGGAGGCTTCAGTCTCCGATTGAAAGGCTTCCTCTTGGATGGTGTGTCTGTGTTACTTTGAAGAAGTTGGCAGCAACTCGTGAGTAGAGAGGCCAATCCCTCACTTCAGAGTTGCCAGAAATGGGGTGGTGCGAGGGAGGGAGACGTCTGCTGAGCACTTCACTATTCCCTATGTGGAGATCAATTCTCATAGGGTATAATGAGGAATTGATCTGAAGGTTTCGGGGGCTCTGGGGAAGTTGTTTCTTGAGGTAGAAGCACCAAATTTTCCAGATAGTATTTAGTGCCTCTCCCCAAAGTACCCCCCAAATTTCAAAATGATTGGACCAGGGGGTCCAATTCTATGAGCCCCCAAAGAAGGTGTCCTTATCCTTCATTATTTCCTATGGAAGGAAGACATTTTAAAAGGTGTGCTTTTAAATGTCCTTTTAAATGTGATGGCCAGAACTCCCTTGGAGTTCAATTATGCTTGACACCCTTGCTTCTGGCTCTGCCTCCAATGTCTCCTGGCTCCACCCCCAAAGTCCCCAGATATTTCTTGAATTGGACTTGGCAACCCTAATTCAAACACATTGCAGCACAGACAGAGTTGCAAGGAAAATGTGGAATGGATTTTCCATTAAGGTCTCTGGGCCCTATCTGTCTGTGCACAGAGACCTTAATGGAAAATCCATTTCATGTTTTCTTTGCAGCTTTGCTTCCTGCTGCAGCCAGCAAAGACAAGGCAGAAAGATCAGGGAACTTCCTCAGCTTTGGAGCTTCAAAGGGTAGAGGGAGAAGGGGAGGAGAAAAGAGCCCTTTGGGACTGATTAAAGCTCTGGGCAGGCCAGTTGTAGCTCATGGGCCAGAGATTTTTTTCTAAGGTAGCTTGTGTAGTAATGTATTGCCATGGAAGCCATTTGGCATTCCTGGCTGCCAGTATGCCCGGTGGGCGTTCAAGATTCTCCCATTGTTCCCAACAGGTAATCCTGTCAGTTGCTTTAGTACATCTCTCAGGGGGCACTGTTGTGGCACCTAGCCTCAAGCCAGGGGAATGAGAAAGCAGGTTTGGGATCTTTGTTGGTGTGTGGTTGCCCCTTTGGGTTAAGCCTCCAAAGGCAGGGTACCTGTTAGGGTTCAGAAATGGGAGAGGTAAGCCACAGAGTATGGACTTTGCTCTCCTCCTTGGATGTTAGCGCAGATTGCTTGCCCTGTAATGCTAAGTGTCCTTTCTGTGCTTTTTCTACCACCAAAGTGCCTTCCTGCTTTCTCTAAGTCCTCACAGCAGGGAACTCTGAAACAGAGTCCTATGCTGCGCACCCTAACTACTGAGTTGTAGGATGTCCTGGCTGAAATTTTCATAGGGTAGGGGGTGCAGTTGGGTGCTGAGGAGGGGGTTTAGCTGCCCCAGGAGGGAGTTGATTAGCCAAGTCTGTAGTTGGCATCTTGAGTTCCTCTGAGGCTAATTGGTATGGCTGCAGTGGGCGGGGTGGGGAGGGCAACTTGATTTTTCAGTTCAATTGGTGCTTATGGGCTATACCATGTTTTTTGTTGGCATAACTTTCTGCCCCTGGCAGAGGGTTCTGAGGCTGAAGGGGCTCAGGGAGCCCAGTAACTCTGGCCACACACCCCAAACCACCCAGAATCATTTTGACACAACACCTTAGTTGTGATCCCATGGATCTCTGCTGGTGCCCAAGAGCCATGGAGAGGTGCTGGGGTCCTGCAGTGTTGTAACTGGTCTAATGCTGGCGCATCTCAGACAAGGTTTTTAAAGGATCAAATTGGCTCCCTGAGCACTTTTGCTCCCCTTAGGATTGGCCTGTAAGTTCTGTAATAATTTTTCCAACATACTAATTGCTGCCAAAATTATTCACATTTACATCTCCTTGAAAATGTTTTGTGTTTACAGTACACCTATGGATTATCATTAGCTAAGAGCCACGTGGCGCAGAGTGGTAAAGCTGCAGTACTGCAGTCGGAGCTCTCTGCTCACGACCTGAGTTCGATCCCAGCAAAAGCTGGTTCAGGTAACCAGCTCCAGGTTGACTCAGCCTTCCATCATTCCAAGGTCAGTAAAACGAGTACCCAGCTTGCTGGGGGGAAAGTGTAGATCAGGGGTCCTCAAACTACGGCCCGCGGGCCAGATGCGGCCCGCTGAGGACGTTTATGCGGCCCGCCGGGCTATGGCAAAATCAGACCGGAAGTGACGTTCGACCTGAACTCGCGTTAGCAACGCACACTTCCGGCACTGGGCTGAGGCAGCGGAGACAGAGTGTGAGGTGATACCGAAGTGAGGTGAGTTCCCAGGCCGGGATGTGTGATGTGGGGAAGGGAGAGAGATGCAGAAGACGGAGAACTGACAGCCCGCGGCCTTGTACAGTAACGGCAGTCCGGCCCTCCAACCGTCTGAGGGACAGTGAACTGGCCCCCTATTTAAAAAGTTTGAGGACCCCTATTTAAAAAGTTTGAGGACCCCTATTTAAAAAGTTTGAGGACCCCTGGTGTAGATGACTGGGGAAGGCAATGGCAAACCACTCTGTAAAAAGTCTGCCGTGAAAATGTTGTGAAAGCAGCATCACCCCAGAGTCGAAAAAGACTGGTGCTTGCACAGGGGACAACCTTTACCTTTTTTAATGTTGTAGGTTGTCTTGCATACCTTTTAATACTATACATTTTGAGTAAGATCTTTTAATAAACATTTCACCCATTCCAAATGGGGTGGGGAGTGTCATAGCCGCTTTTTCCACTACGCCCTGAAATGTCCCAATTCTCCTACTGGAAATATGAGGGAGGGGTTCCCTCAGGGGGAAAAAAAAGACCTCCCTCCCCATGCCTTCTCTGTTCTTGCTTTCTGTCTGCTTTCTTCTAGTTCTCAGCATCTGGGCCCTGGTCATACTGTGCTCACCACACCCAGCCCTCACTCCCACCTCCTCTTTGGGCCAGCTGGCTGGTTAATGGAATAGACAGGCAGTGCCACCTCATTCACAGGCCTGGCTACACCTCCCAGCCCCTTCCTTCTGCTCTACCTGTGCAAGTCTTTCCTGCTCTTCTGTCCCTAGAGTGAGGTGCCTGCTCCCTCTACTGGGGACCACAAAGCAGGAGTTTGACTGGATCCTCACATCCAGAGGCCAGGACTTTGGAGGCTCATGGTCAGACCTCGCACGTTGTCTATATATTTTTGTTGTAAATTTGGGGAGGGGTGTTAAGTGGTCTTGAAAAGATCTGTGTTCCAATAATTGAATGGCAAATTAAGGTTCCTTGGTCCAGCGTTGTTGGTTTTTTAAAAACCAGTGCATAATAGATGACAAGATAGTGTACCTGTGACTGTTTTGACTGTGAGTTTGTATGCTTGTGAGCAAGACTCATCTTTTTAAAATATACTTTTTGTCCTAAATAAGAATAATTTGTTGTTGTTGTTGCTAAGTCTTTCTCCCACATTTGCATTGTGTGTGTGTGTGTGTTTCTGACCTAGAATGCAAAATTTGCCTCCATCTTCTTTGTTTTCTACTTGTGTACTGTCTAGTTGATTGCTAAAAGTTGCTGTAGATTTATGTGCCTTGACAGAATAAGCACACAAATCAAGATGCTATACTGACTTTTCTTCAGAATATATGCTATTCATCTTTTGAACTGGAGAAGGCAGAGTTGTGATGTGTAAATGTTTCCATAGAAAACCAGGATTTGTAGAGACAATGTGAATTTCAGTCCCCACTGCATGATACATGAGTTGCATTACATATGTTAGATTGGCACTGTCATTCTTTCACAGTATGGTCTGTGATTGGCAAATGGTGCAGCATGCTCTATTATGGTAGCTTTTGCCACAATTATCTGTAATTCCATAACTACCAGAAGGGTATGAAGTCCATGGACTTCCCTGTTAATATTTCTGTCAAATTGGTACAGACTCTGACTATGCTTCCTTGTTAGACAAGGCTGATTTGTACCTCCTGCATTGTGTTTGAACTTCAAATGCAACACCTGGTTCCCTGGATATTTTAGGAGCAATTTGGACTGAAGAAAACGTCAGTGGTTTCATTTAAGTAACTGAAGAGAGATTATTTCTCTCCTCAAAGTCATTTTGAATGGCCACAGATTTTTGTTCTAGGGTTTCCTTGCTCTTGGCAATGTGGTTAGCGGTAGGATATATACCATAATAGACTCTTTTGAGCTTGGCATTCCTTCCCCAACACAGCATGCTTAGCTTTAGTTCACATGTTCAAAAGAGGAGCATTAAGTATTTTCATGCCGTTATTCAGGGTCCATTTTGTGTTGGTGTTAACTTGATTTATTTTTGCTTTATAATCCCAGATGGATAGATGTGTTAATCTCTAGCAGCAGAATAAAACAAGACTCCAGTGCCACCTTAGAGACAAAATTTATTCCTGCGGTAAGCTTTCATGACTCAGAGCTCACTTTATCAAATAGTTGAGGGAAGATGTTACAAAGAAAGATTTGTTCAAAAACCAGTTGCAATAAAAAGAGTAACCAGTTCACTCCTATCTGACTACAGTTGGTAATGGCCTTCACCCACTGTGAGTGAAAGACTGTTTTCATTGGATATTGTTTTAAACCAGCCCCCCCCCCCCACCCCGTTATAAATATAGGGTCGACCTAGTGGATGTACTTTGATGCATCTGATGACGTGAGTTCTCGCTCATAACAGCTTATGCTGGAATGGATTTTGTTAGTCTTTAAGGTGCCACTGGTCTCCTGTATTACCTTATCAGAGAGCACATTTCCGGCTCCCTGTTGCAACTCTTGAGTTGCTTCTTGCTAAGTGCATCTTCCATGTTCTGGGGGATACAGCTGCATGTTCAGCTGCAGTAGTTCTGCTGGATGTTTATGCATGGCTACACTGCGTCAGCTGCATATGTGGGTATCTTTAAAGAACTACTGCTTCTTTAAGATTGGAAGGGAATAGAGAGCAACAACCATGGTACTGGCTTGTTGAACACATAATGGTACACACAGTTCTCTTGCTGTCCTTTCCAGTTCTGTGGAATATATATGGAAGTTCTGTGAAACTTTTGGAATAAGTTACATGATTTTAAGAGATGGTTAATTGACAATAGTGGTACTCATTCACAGCTCAAAGTGAGCCACGTGCACAGTTACCATCAACTAGAAGAGCCATGTAACTACTGCATGCCACACTGCCAAGCATGCACGTGCACACACAAATAACTTTTAAAATTACCATAGTAGCCATGAGCACCAGGGTTTTCCCTCCCTACTGTTGTTGAACCTTAGCCAGCCCTTGTGTATCTGGAGTGAGGAAAAGAGATTGAGAAGGAAGTAAAGGCCACTTACTCAGACTTCTCTCTGTGGTAGACTGCATGGTGTTGCAAAGGGAGGCTCTAAATCATTGCTTCTGGCTGGCTGAGCAGGCTTCTGCAGTGGGAAGCCTGTGCATCCTTTACTTCCCTTGCTGTCCTCTTTCTCTGTCTCTGGCATGAAACTCACAGATGCCTATGGCTGAGGCTACTCTGCCTCATGCCAGGGAAAGAACAAGAAGACAGTGAGAGGGAAAGTAAAGGGCACTCATGCTTCCTGCTGGAGAAGCCTGTTCTGAACACTGTGAAACCTCTCTTTGCAAGAAGACTTGTTGTTGTTCAGTTGCCCAGTCGAGTCTGACTCTTTGCAACCCCATGGACCACGTCACACCAGGCCCTCCTGTCTTCCACCAAAAACTTTGGGCACCCTTAATTAACCCTCTGCTTTCCTGTTCTCTCTTCAGCACCAGGCATAGTAGTTTAGGCAAGACAGTGAGACTGCCAACTTGCCTGGAGGAGAGAAGGCACAAGGCAGGCTGTGGACAAAAGGGACAAAAACCCTGCCACCCCACAACAACCATCTTGTTCTCCTTTTGGCAGTCATGTGAATGCTGGGGTGAGAATAAAGAGACTATGGAGAAGAGTAGGGGGTTGGCATGGGACCTGCTCCTCTGGGAGGGTCACAGCTTACCCATTATCCAGACCACTGTTCCCTCTAAGCTGAGTTAGCACACAGATTTTTAGCCTCTATCTCACACGTTTTTGTCTTAGCTCAGAAAGGATGACCGCAGAGCACACTAATTTATGCAGTAGCTTGCAACTTTAATGCCAGTAGCTCTCAAAGTAGAATTTTTGCTCGCAAGACTCTGCAGCTTAAAAGACCAGACCCTCTAGTAGTGACCTTAACAATGGAAACCATCTGCCATCCACAAACCGTGTCAGACACAGGCCTAGTGTCCTGGAGCATGGGACGAGTGACCATGGGGTGCTCAGAATAGTCACAGGTGGCTCCTGAGTCACTGAGTGATTATCACTGATTTAAGATAAAAAGGAGATTGAGCCAAGTGGGCAGATTTCCTAGTGCTGTCCCATCTTGAACCAGACAGAGCTATGGAGGCTGTATATTCCCTTCCATCCTTAAAAAGCCGTTGGATTTAAGTCGAAGGAGAAATAAAAGAGCCGTGTGTGTGCATAACTGGTATAATCTTGCTTTTGTGTTGAAATTGTGCTAGATAAAAATGGAGCTGTGCCTGCTTGCTGTTCTGCTCTTCCTGCCAAGTATCAATATGAGGTGGAGGGAGCCAGTCTGTCAGCTAATACGTTTGTTGTAAAATAATCTTATTGTGTGACTTCTGAAGTGAAGATCCTGCTGTAAATTTGTTTTGTTTATACTGTTTAAGAGGCCATATAAGTGATTTAATGCAAGAAAATCTACAGTGTATAATGGTGATAATGCCCATGGATGCTGTAGACATGTGCAACATTTTCAAGATTGTCACTTACATATGACTATTTTTTGTCTACAGGTAGTATGCTATAATGTGTATGCGTACGTATTAGAATTGTGAATAATAACATTAATCTGAAGCATAAAAACAGCATTAAATAATATTCAGCAAGCTGTGATAAAACAGCTAAAAACCTGGAACAGTTTTTAGTTAAAAGCCTGGGTGAAAAGAAATGCTTTGGCCTAGCATTTTAACTGGCACATTGGACAGTATAGGACAATGGGAGAATGTGGCCCTTCAGGAACCCTGTCCCAAGCCGTTGAGAGCCTTTAAGGTAAAAACGAGCACTTTGAATTGACCTTGGAAACAAAGAAACATCATAGGCAGAGCTCCCTCAAAAATGGCGTTGTTCTGTGGAAACAATTCATAAATTCAGAATGTGAGTCATTAGTTGATAAGATGATATGTGGTGAAATACAGAGTGAAGGGGGTTATACATGTTGTAAATCAGTTCAGCATCATATTGCAGAAGATGGCTGTTCTGCAGCAGAATTTTTTCATGTATCTGGTATAACTGTTTTCAGGATTCTGAAGTCCACTGGATTTAAAAGGGTGTAACAGTGCTTAGAACTGCACTGTTAGTGGGCACATTCCTCTGATTTCTTCCTGTTGCAATCAGATACTCAGGGGTGATGACCATCTGATAAACCACAGCTAAAATGACAGCATAGCTCAGATTTGTGTATAATACTTAACATGAATAAAGAGTATTTTACTGTGAAGGAGAGAAGGAATAAAGATTATTACATGGCAAGTACAAGTGTTATTGAGAGTACACAAAGCCACATTGTACCCTTGCAAGGGAGATGGATTCTGAAGAGATTCAGTAGCTTTGATATTTCTCCTCTGGCAGTAGAATCCTTCTAGTATCCAGAGTTTCTTATGCATGTGATTCTACACTTACCATTAATCTTTTCTGACATGTAGCCCAATCTTCCTCTTTAGTTAGAGGAGTTCAAATGTTATGGACAAGACTCTAATAATAAACAGTTGTTTGATATACAACACCTTGAATTGCTAGGCCTTGTTTGATTTGGAGAAGGAGAAGTTGCTAAGATGGTTTAGGGATATGTTCAGAAATTTCGTGGGCTGTATTTACAACTGGTTGGAGCTAATTTCAGGCATCCATTGTGTCTCCAGCCCTGTTCTATAGTATGTATATGTGCTGCATGTCCTTAGTATTCTAAGGACATGCAACCCCCCATCTCAGCCCATATGCCAACTATTTTCCTTCCATTGAATCTCCCTTATTATCCCATCCAACAGTATATTAGGTTTGCTGTGCACAATTGTGGGCTTTTTCATTTGTTGTCTCACTTTTTGTGCCAGTGTGAGTTTGGGGTTGCATAATTATTGTGATTTTTTTTACAGGTTTAAAAATTATGCTGCTGTAGTTCTACTGTTTTGGGATGTTATGCTATGATAGAATATTTATTTAAAACATTTTTATGCTGCCTTTCCCATCTAATCAGCGTCCCCTTCTACCAGATGTTGTAATCCACCTTGTTCCTTTTTTGGGAAAGGAAGGAAAATGTTTAAATAGATAAGAACACTAACATATTCTTTACGTTCCAGAATGGGGTAGATAGCAAGGGAATTTGCATTGGGGATATAGTGCAGAGTTAAAGGATTTACT
Source organism: Heteronotia binoei (assembly GCF_032191835.1). NCBI lineage: Eukaryota > Metazoa > Chordata > Lepidosauria > Squamata > Gekkonidae > Heteronotia > Heteronotia binoei. Next base: position 86,771,347 of record NC_083230.1, read on the forward strand.
CAGCTCCCTAGCACTGCAGCCACAATTTGATCCCCTAGGAATACCAGCCTCCAGGTGGGACCTGGGGATCCCCTGGAATTACAGTTTATCTCCAGACAACAGAGATTAGTCCCCCTGGAGAAAATTAATGCTTTGGAGGATAGACTGTAGCATTGTACACTCCTGCGGTTCTTGTCATCCCCAGGCTCCACCCCCAAATCTCCAGAAGTGTTTCCCAACCTGGAACTGGCAACCCTACCCCCCACCCCACGGTGGTGGCCAGAAGGTATCTTGCAACGCTCTACCCCATGACATACACTCTTGAAATAAAATTGGGGGAAATCCTGTTCATGGATTTTCAGGGTCACCTGTAGGTTGGCTCTAAAGGTTGTGTGTTGTATAGTTTTGATGATGTAGATGTCCAGTGGTAAATGCAGCCCATTGTTAGGAGAGAAGGGGTATAATTCAGAGGCAGAGTTTCTCATTTACATGCAGAAGACCCCAGGTTCAGTCCCTGATATCTTCAGTGAAAAGCAGCCCCTTGGCACAGAGTAGTAAAGCTGCAGTATTGCAGTCCAAGCTCTCTGCTCACAACCTGAGTTGATCCTGGTGGAAGCTGGGTTCAGGTAGCCAGCTCAAGGTTGACTCAGCCTTTCATCCTTCTGAGGTCGGTAAAATGAGTACCCAGCTTCCGGGGGGGGGGGGAGTGTAGATGACTGGGGAAGGCAGTGGATACCCACCCTGTAAAAAAGTCTGCTGTGAAAATGTCATGATGCGACATCACCCCAGTTGGAAATGACTGATGCTCGCACAGGGGGACTACCTTTACCTTTTTTATCTTCAGTAAAAAGCATCAGGCCGTAGGTGATATGAAAGACCTTTTCCTGAAACACTGGAGGACTGCTGCCAGTCACAGTAGACAGTAATGACCTTGACTGATCAAGTTTCATGTGATATCGCCCCCCCCCCCCCAATCCACTCATCTACAGCAAAAGAGAATTTGGATGAACTCTGATTTGATGAAAGATATGGCTGTGTTATGAATTTTACCCATGGAATCAACATTATGAACACTACTAATAACCCAAAAACTCAAATCTTCTCTTGTCTTTCAAGCCACTTGGATACTGTGTAATGTTATTTTGATTGGCCCTGCCAAAAGTACTGGATGGCTTTTGATTTTTGGATAACTGGTAATCTGGAGGTTATTCATGGCCATGTCCTCCTCTCCCCAGTATTTATAGGGTTAAAGGCAGAAAAACAAGACTTTTTGTTGCTGTTAATTAGTGGGTGGGTTGAAGAATGCTTGAAAGCAGAAGCCACAAACAGGCATCTAGTAAGTAAAAAGAGGCAATACTGGTGGTTGAGCAGGTAACCAGATTCATGGTGTCTCAACATCAAACTAAATCACATGAAGGACATCAAATTTACCTGAAGGTCAGTTGTGCCCTTGCTGTCAAATAAAAGCTTTAAATGCCTCTATTCCAGGCTCTCTCTCTCTTCTCCCCCCCCCCCCCTTCATTTTTAGCACCACTGGGCTGGGAGCTCAGCTCTGGAGAAAACAGCAAAGCAAAACAGATCTGACCGGGTCCTAGCTTAGGGCTTAATTAGGAAGACATTGTCGGAGCCCAAGGTGAGCGAGAAACGCAGAGAGGCTAGCAAAAAGAAAGTGGAGGTGACATTGCAGGTATGCCTTTTGTATAGCCCGGGGTTGGCGCTGCCATGTGCAGGCGTGCTTAGGAAGCTTAAGGGCTCTGGGTCCCTCGACCGCAAAAGCGAGAGCAGAAGCCTCGATGCCGTCCACCCCTCCCGACTTGAGAGAAGCTGTCGCGTCCGAGTAAGCCTGCGGGGCCTTCTGCGCGCCCAGCCCGCGCCGAGGATGCCAGCAGTATCCCAGCGGCCCCTCTGGCTGACTCCGAACTGGCTCTGCAAGCGGCCAGGCGCGGGAGGGGGAGGAGGCGGGCCCTGGCTCTGATTAATTACCTTCGGCATTCGGGGGTGGGGCTTCCATCAGCCATCTGGCTGAGATATGGGAGGGAGCTGCGGAGAAGGCGGGCGGGGGAGAGACAGGCAGAGAGGAAGAGAAAAGAAAGGGAGAAACACGAGCGCGAGAAGAAAGGGAGGCGAGGCAGGATCCAGGGGAAACCCCCGCCGCCCCTCGCTGGCCCTTCAGAAGCGGAGAGGCGAGGACGGTCCTGCCACAGCCCCACCTGGCGGAAGGGTTTTTCTCCCCCCTCCTCCACGCCTCCCCCGTTTTGGTTTATGGAGAAAAAGAAAATGGTCACTCAGGTAAGGGCTGTGTCCGCCGTGCGCGTGTCTTCCCGCTGCAGAAGCGACTCTCTCCAAGGAGGAGGGGGAAGATTTGGCGGGGCTATTGCTCGCTCCCTCCCCCCACCCTCTCCGCCGTCGTCCAAACCTCCAAATCGAGTGGCTTCTAATGTTCTCCCTGAGCTGCAGGGAGGTTGCCGTGCGTGGAGCGTGTATGCGCAGCCATGCCTCCGCGCTCTGCTCCATGGTAAATTCCTGTTTCCTGTGCTGTGCAGCTGCAGCTCAGGAAAGACCTTGTGGGATTTGTCTACCTCTTTGTCTTCGTGTGGAGGGGGGGGGGAAGAGAGAGGAGGGACTGCGGAGGGTTCGCCACCAAATTGTAATGGTATGAGGGGCTTCCTTCTGCCTGGGGGCATGGTGCAGTTGGTGGGGGGGGGGCTGCTAGAGGATTGGAACCCCGAGCTGCCTTTCAGCTTCAAAGGTGGCGCTCTTGTTCTGTACCTTTTCTGAACCCATAGCTGTAGCTTTGAGAATTTATTGTTAATAGTAGCTTAGATTTCTTTGACAAATAAGCTAACAGGGTGCTCTTCAGTAGATTTTTTAAAAAAAGTATTGTGAAAGGCTTCTTGAATGTTCCTGTGTTTTCCCCCTCAGATCCCCTCTGCATAGCAGCAGTGCATTGGGGCATATGCAGGTCTCCTTGCAGGTTGAGCTGAATCTGCATTTTAATGACTTCAGTGGGACATACAAAGGTAAACATCCCCCCCACCCCATTTTTTCCAGGTGTCTTGTCTGTGCTTAGTGCTCTGCATTCTTTGAGCTCTGCTATACATAGACACAGGAAAGGAGCTGCTTATCGTTTCCCAAGGAAGCAGTGTTTGCTCCGTGGTGTTTTATCAGAGAATTTGTCTAGTGATATGGAGCCGGCATTTTCCGTACCCTGCAAGGAATGTTATCTGACAGTGCTTGTCTTTTTAGGGCCCTTGTTTGGGGGGCATGATTTTTTTTAAAGCGAGAAGACCTAATTGGAAAGTAATAGGGAAATTAGAAATGTTTGGGAGGGGGAGGGGGGCCCTGATAAACAGAAGAGGTTGGAAAGCAGCATCATTGGAGCCAGGCTTTACTGTTAATAGTTATATAATGTCCTGCAGTGCTATGCAGAGATGGGTATCTTTTGGAGGGAATGTTCCCAAGGCAGAAATTTTAGGAAACTTTTTAATGATCTGAGTTTGGCATTTTCTTTAGACCCCTACATCATTTGACACATAACTTGCAATATCACCCATGCAGCAGTATTATTTTTAACCAGATCTCTCTCCATTATGCTTTGATGAGATCATGCATGCCTGACTTCAGGGAACACTGTATGCCAGATGACTGGCTGAGGAGGAGATTGCTTCAAGCCGTGGTACCCATTTGACTTCTTCAGCCAGTGGACTTGCATTGATTTCAGTAGCTCAGGGAAGGAGAGGTCTCTGTCCATTGATGCACATATTGCAATGGTCTCCCTGAATGTACTGCTTGGTTTTACTATCCATATTGCTACCTTTTGTTCTGGAATGCTTAACCAGAGAAAGTTTTCAAACCCTCCCAAATGGGTTTAACAGTGTTTCTGCTTTGGATAGTAAAATGCAGTTTATGTGTTTGTGTTAAAGCAAGAATGCAGCAGCTGTATTATATGCATCTGAAATATTTTTCTGCATCCTTCATGCTTATGTTTTTGTGCACATACAGTTCCACATTTGTGTGGCTTTGAACATAGCATAGTATGTTGAAGTGGCTTTCTGAAGTTAAAGAGAGGCGAGTGCCAAAGCTTGAAATAAGACTCCTGTCATATACACAGAAAGAGAAAAGATTGTAATCCTATCAAGAAAGATTTGGATTCACTCACATGCATATGTTGCCTGTCTGTTTGTTTGTCCCTGAGAACTGTGGGCGGGGAAGCAAAATAAAAGCTGATATACTTCTGAAAGACTAAGCCTAAACTGACCTTGACTTGTGACCCTGAGTACCTTGACTTGTGACCCTGAGTTGAGTGTGTGCTATTTTCTCTTGTTTTGAGCGTTTGACACCATGCTTGTACCTGACTATACATTGTAGACAAGACAACTATCCAAGATCCCTTAAGAAAAAAGTGGTTTTGCCCATTAGCATTAACATGGCTGCCTTTTGGGGTAGTGTAGGCTGCCTTTGGCTGATCCTTAATGTTACTCTATCTTTAGAGTAGTGTTACAGTATCATTCAGGGGTGGCCATCGGTAGCTCTTCAGATGTTTTTTGCCTACAACTCTCATCAGCCCCAACCAGCATGGCCAATGGCTGGGGCTGATGGGAGTTGTAGGCAAAAAACATCTGGAGCGCTACCGTTGGCCACTCATTTTTCCATTGCCATCTTTTAAAAATTGCAATTCAGATCGGAACTGCTAATCCCAAGTCATGTTTCAGTAGAGGTTTTTGCTGCCTATATGATAAGTAAACTGCTCTCTGAGACTGTTAAATGCATAAGTCACTGAAGTCTAACAAGCACAACCATTTTTGGTCAGTATTTGAACAACAGCAGTATTGACTCCTTTCACAGCATGTTTACACGAGCAAGCATCATAGTAGTAGCATCATGATAGCAGCAATTGCTGTAGTGAATCGGAGAATGGTTCTGTGTTCTGTATCCATGTACCATTTGTGTTAACAAAGTATCTTATGCATGACCCACTGATGCTATACTTTTGCTGGTATAGATTATAAAGGATGAAATCTGCAGCCGTTGTCTTCAGTCAGAAACCAGGTGAATCCCAATATCAGTTAGCTTTGCGATATGTTGGAAAAGTTAAAAGTTTCTCATTTTTCTCTCTCTGAAGCTATTTCTGTCAGTGGACAGTGATATCTGATATTGGATTCTTTCAGTCAACTACACTGTAATATGGTCATATATGTGAGGTCTGATTGAGAAGGAATTGGAAAGTATCATAGAATCTCTTACATACTCTTCAAAGCCTTAATCTAGATTGTGTTGCTGCATTTTGCTTTGTGTTAGAGAAGTATATTCTAATGTGCAAACACATTCTGCCAGTGAAGGGCCATTGAAAATGGAGGGAAAGTGGTGAAGAGGTTTATAAAATAACATTCAGTAGTTAATATGCTTTAAAAATAGGAATCCCAATTTCTAAGTATGTACAAAGCCTCCACCATATAAAATAGAAGTGTCCTGATTTGATTGCATTTCTAGTTCAGGGAAGTTGAGTCTTGAATCCAGTTTGTGGCATGTTAGCTGGGGATGAAATGGAAAGTGAAGGGAGGAGGGTAAAAGTGTGAGGTGGGAGAATTATATTTTAAAGAACTTTCCCTCTTTTTTTGTTATGCTGTAAAATTACTGGCTTCTGGGGAACCAAAAGCCCTCCCTTTCTTGGATGGCCAAGTGCCTTGCTGGCGTTTTCTTCAGTGTCTGTTTCCAATCAGAGCTTGAAAATGGGGGAAGGTACTGTGAGTTTCTAAGAGAGCCGAAAAGGGTGTACTGCCCCTTTAAGCTGCTCAGCAAGCCCATGTGGCAGTAGCCTGTTCTGGAGTGTGTTCCTGTGCAATGAATCACCCATTCCATTGTCTGCTCCCCCCTCCCCTCCTGCTCTGAGGAATGGAGCCTTTCACCTGGGCCACTGTCTGCTTTTACAGTTGCTGCTCTTAGCGGGAGGAGGGGCTGTTTGCTGTAATTAAAAGCAGACTGAGGAGAGCTGCTTCTTTCAGAGAGACTCTGTGTTGAATACGCCTCAGGCTGGGGAGTGGCATTTGTACCCTTCCTGGTGGGGAATAGGTAGTACTCTTGCTGCGGAAGGGTGGGACGGGCTGCCATTCCCTTTTGTGGAAGTCCAGAATCTCCTTGAAGGATTATTCGTCTCCATTTTGTAAGCCTCCAAAGTGATGTGACTCCATTCTGTCAGCGTTCTCACCCCCCCCCCCCCCGCTCTCCACCCCCATTCTTTCTGGGCCTCTAGCTAGCACCGTTTACATTGGCATATGTGAGACTCCCTGTGCTGTGCCCAGAACTTGAGGTGTTGGGTTTATGGATTTGAGACTTGCCTGCCTCTCTCTCTGTGTGTAAAAAAGAACCAGCAGCTGCTTCATATTTTCCAGTGTGTTTTTTCCCCCTGCCTTCCTCCCTCTTTGCTATAACCCATTCCTTGCCAGGCCTCACGCCAGCCTGTGACAAACAACCATAGCCAGACTTTGCAATCTCAAGTCTGCTTTTTATAAAAGCACAAATGCAGGAGTTCCTTAAATGGAGATTTGATTTAAATCTGAGCAGCCATTCTGTTTGGCAGTGCTCTGACTCATTAGAGACTGCATGCGCTTACCATCCCCTCCCCTTCTCTGCTGCCCATATCTATTTTCTGATCTTTGCCTGCTCACCCCTACAGTAATGGCCAGACCAAATAAATGCATCTTTTGTTAACTTTACAATGGGATGAATGCAGGTGGTGTGCTATATGTAGAGCAAGGGCAGTTGCAGGGTGATGGTTATCTTGTGCTACGGATACATAAACAATATTCTATTACATGAAATTATATTCTTTGTTTTTACTCCAAACGCTTCATTTTGGAGACAGCTGCTCCTCCTCCCCTTCCAATATGTTGCAGGATCTCTTGCTCTCTTTCTCTGCCTGTCTGCCCACGCCCCAAGCAGTGTATTACAGAGCTTCTTTTATCCTTTCAGAAAGCTCCCCCTTACATCCACCAACACTCTCAAGCACTTCCCCTTCTTATAATTCACCCTTTTCTGCTGTCGCTGTCACCTGCACTTGAAATAGCACCCTTCCTGATGCTGTTTCATTTTCTCTCACACCACATGGATTTTCCCCTCTTCCTTTGATTGCATTTGTTTGTGTCCCCATTGTAAAGCTTGTGCTGTCAAAGTCTCATTCTATTCATTTGTGACCTTCAGTTGGCTTATCAGTAGTCTCTGGCTTTGGATGGGGCTTTTGCTAAATGCTAGCTGGTGATTTAGCATATCGCATGTGTTTTCAGTAATGTAGGTTTATATCTATTCTATCTCCTACAGACTTTACCAGTTCAATACATATTGCATCCCCATTCCTGAATTCTCTTCTGGGGTCATACTGAGTTATCTTGATGATCACACATTACTGCGGCCTGGTCTATTAAGAATATGTGCATATGATGGATTCTTGGATGAAGCCCAGGTCACACCAGCCATGCAGTTATAGACTCAGTTTGGGAGCATATGTGACAGCTTTGATGTGAGACAAAGCTTGCCATGTGTTCTTTTTGGTATGGGCCCTTGACTTTTTCCTGAAGTACAGGAATATGTGAAAAGGCCTTTAAAAAGTATTTTTAAGATGATCTTGGGAATACTGTAGCCTGCTAATCATTTTCAGCCTCCTTTCTGCTGTGCCTTATCAAGGACGTCAGACTTGCACCAGAGCATGGGTGAGACTCCTCCAGGCAGTCTCGGTCAGTGGCCCAAGGAAGGCAGAAGTTGCATTTAATGATTCTTAGCAGGGAAGTTGTATAAAGGGGAATCTGATACAGCAGTGCCATTTGCTGAAATCCATGTCCCAGGAATAAACCACAGCAATTTAATACATTTCTATTGGGGAGATAAAATGGCTTAGAAGATGGAGCCCAGGACTGGGAATTGTTAGATCAGAATTCTATTTTGGGGGAGTCTTACTGGAAAGTATATTGTACTCATTAAATTAACACTGTTACGAAAATGCAAAATGTTGGTGCAATACTACTTGAAGAAGAGGTCCCAGCATGATTTATTATCTTAATGGACTGTAGAGAGCTGACCAGAGTCATTTACAGATAAGGGCACAGTGATGGCTCCCTGTGGAAATGCATCTTGAAGCTAAAAGCATGAGTTCTTCATGATGGCTGAGATTACAGGGAATTAATACTGTGCATCTTCTAATTGGAAAGTCTGGCCTGCTTGTGAGAAAAGCAATCAGAGGGCATGATGTTGGTGTAGGCATTTATCAGAGCTCATCTGTTATCAGCCATCTTTGTTTCTTCTTGCATTCCAAATTTTCTCCCTGCTTTTGTGCCATGTGTTAGGCTGTATTCTGAGCTACAAATAAGCATGCAACAAGGAAAAGATGAATTCTGCAGCCAATTTGGTGTAGTGGTTAAGTGTGCGGTCTCTTATCTGGGAGAACCAGATTTGATTCTCCACTCCTCAACTTGCACCTGCTGGAATGGCCTTGGGTCAGCCGTAGCTCTGGCAGAGGTTGTCCTTGAAAGGGCAGCTGCTGTGAGAGTGCTCTCAGCCCCACCCACCTCACAGGGTGCCTGTTGTCGGGGAGGAAGATAAAGGAGATTGTGAGCCACTCTGAGATTCGAAGTGGAGGGCGGAATATAAAGAAGATTATGCAATTTAAGAGAGCCTAGGGTACTGAGAATGCATTTTGCCCACAGAAAACCCTGCTCAATTCTTCTTTTCCCCAGCTTCTGAGATTTTTGTCACAGATTTGCATATGTGCTCTCACAGCTATCCTGAGTGCTCAGTCGGTAATTCATGGCACTTTTCCTTAGACCCTGAAAGAGACTCTTGTCAATCCACTACTCTAACCTGCCATTTGTGAGAAAAGTGATTGGGAGAGTAGTAGTGGACCAGCTTCAGCTCTTCTCGGGTAGCACATGTGCTCTGGACCGTTTTCAGTCTAGTTTCAGGCTGGGCTATGGCACAGAGATGGCCCTGGGGTCCTTAGATGATTGTCTCCATCTGAATGCTAGCAAAAGCCATGATTCTTTGTTGCTCCTATTGGGTCTGCCTGCAGCCTTTAATATAGTAGATCATACTATACGGTTTAGTCATTTAGAGTATCAGGATGTGCCTTAGTCTGGTTCAAATAGCTCTTCACAGACTCCAGGGTTACCATTGGAAACCAGCTGCCTTGAATATGGGAACTGTCTTGTGGGGTTCCACAGGGTGCAAACTGATCCCCCCTCCCCCGGTTATTCAACCTCTATGTAAAGCCTTCAGGAGGAATCATTTGTAAAGTTGGAACTGGATGTCATCAATATGTGGATGACACTATTATTGTAAGCCACCTTGAGGAGAAGGTGAGATATATATTTTAAAATAAATAAATAGAAACTGAACCCAGACAACATGGAAGTGATGCTGGTTGAGAAGCTGGATACCTTGAAGGGTGTTGTATTTACCACTTTTGTTAGGGTTCATCTGAGCCTTGCTGACTGTTAAGAGTTAGAAGTTACATTGGATCTATAATTACTGCTGGGGGAAAAGTCGATACAGCTGCAAAAATCCCTTGTCTTTCAACTAATTCTTTCCAGAAGATAGCCCACTACTTTGACATGGCCTTGATCTGGCCACCTAGATCCATGCCACAGTAACATCAGGACTAGGCTACTGTAATGAACTGTACGTAGGTCTCCCATTGAAAATAATTTGGAGACCTCAGCTGGTGCAGAACACCATAGCTTAGTTATCAGGAGCTAGGTGGAACATGCATAGTACTCCCATTTTTGCAACAACTCTGCTGGCTGCCCATCATTTACCAGGCTCAATTCATGGTATGAACTATCACATACAAAGCCTTTTATGGCTTGAATCCATCATACCTCTTTCCCCCATGCTCCAGCATAACAGCATCAGTCATTTAAACAGGGTCTTTTGCAGGTACCATTCTTGTGCATTCTCTGTATTGACACTCTGTAGTTCCACAATGTATATTGTGGAAAGGAGATCCTTGATGAGGTCAGAAAGGTTCCAGTGAATCCCAGCTTTCCACTAATTATGCAAAATTGAATTAATCAGGGAGGCTTTTTGCACAGATATGGTAACAATGTTCCAGAAAGATGCGTTAAAGTAGTAAAGACATTAGGGTCTGTGAACTAGACTACTGCATGTAGTGTCTTTAGCTAAATGTGTAATGCTGATGTTTCAGCTTGACTTCAGCTTTGTTTTCAGATTTCTGCAGTGCAGAACCCAAACCCTTCTGCATTGTCTATTGGCTGTCCCATTCCTTTTGAATTAATTGTGTCATGCTATGTGATCCACCTTGATTCCCAGTGAGAAAGGCAGGCTGTAAATGATGCAAATAAATAACATCCAGTGCTCTTGATTAACTGGAAAAAAGAACCCAGAGCTTCTTGCTGGGTGACTTTGGGCCAGTCACATTCTCTCAGCCTAACCTACCCCAGAGGGTTGTTGTGAGAATAAAATGGAGGAGAGGAGAAGGATGTAAGTCCCTTTGTATCCTCATTTGGGAGAAAGGCAGACTATAAAGATGTTGGATTCTAATCAGTACTGAATTTCACTGTTGATTTGAACAAAAATGGGATCACAGGATGCACAAATCTTACCTGTGCCCCCAGAAGCTGCCAGGCCAGAGTCTTGTCCTTCCTCTGAATTGTTTTTAAGGCCCATTTCTTCAGCAAAGCCCTTCCTCACCCATCACATGAAACTGCCTTATACTGAATCAGACCTTCAGTCCATCAAGGTCACTATTGTTTACTCAGACTAGCAGTGGCTCTCCAGGATCTCAGGCAGAGGTCTTTCTCGTCACTTACTGTCTGGCCCTTTATGCTGGGGTTTGAGCCTGGGACTTTCTGCTTGAAAAAGAGGTGCTTCCACTGAGCCCCTCCTCCTTTCTGCGTCTGTCCCACTCCATTGTTATTCCTTAACTGAAGCAATACTATGACTTTTCAGCTGAGCCATATTTACACATGATGCATATATGTGATGAGAGGAGCTGCAATAGGGAAGCAGTGTTACAGCCCGCTCAGTATGAACTGGTTACATGCAATAGGTTAATTTTAGATCAGCAGCAATGTTAGTCTATAGCAGCAAAATAAAACAAAAAAATCCAGCAGCACCTTCAAGAATGAATTTTGTTAGTCTTTAAGGTGCCTCTGGAGTTGTTTTATTACGTTATGAGATGTTATTTCAGGGTCAGACCCTTTTATGATGTAGAAATAATGGGAGTATCTAATCCTGCTGTGAATAATTGGTTAATTGATTATTTTCCTTTTGCTGAGGTTTCTTCCTTGGGGACTTTAAAGTACATCATTCCAATCCTTCCCCTTTTTATGGTTCAGACTGTCCTCATCCCTGAAAAGAGTGAACTATGTCAGCAGAAAATTTAGTTTTGTTATACAGCTTGTTTCCTGACTTGGGGAAGTTTGCTCTGTCAGTTACAGAATGTTGATTTGCTACAGCCTTAACCTGGAATAATAATTTATAAAATGTAAACAATTTATACAATATAAAAAGTCCATTGTTAAATTATTCCAAATGAGGGTGCCTTAGATATGTCTGCAATAAAGCATTTATGTATACAGAGACTGGCTGGCTTCTTCGCATCTGTGGTCTTTTCTCCCGCCTTAAGCATCTGCCAAAGCCTGACCTTATGCAAGGACAGACTCACTCAGAAGTAGCTGCATATATGAAATGCATTTTCTTTTCATCAAGTACATGTAAAATTAACTTCTTTAGACTCCTAGCCCATTTCAGTGTTTTTCACAGTCTGCATTTTTTAAAAAGCTGTGATTTCTGCTGATAAAATTAAAACTTAATTTTTAGAGCATGAAAATCAAGATCAACAATCTATCAGAGATCAATCTTGAAGGATTCCCCCCCTCCTCGGAAAACCAGGGGAAGGTTCACTTTTAGAGATCATAAAAAGCTCTTCACTAGATTGCAAGGGGTACAGATTTTTAAGTTAATGCATCATTCCCTGCTGCAGCTTGCTTTGGTTGATATTTTAGTTAGTATTTTGGGACCCTGCAAATATTTACACAGCTTTCTCTGAAATCAGATTTGTCAAAGTATGCTAACCATTGGCTGTAGACTGAACCATTGTACAAACTAGCTGCCTGCATTTCTAACTGCCATAGTTGCTACATCAAATAGCAAGTCCTATGGTCACCAAATGAAAAGTATGAGCTACCATATGTCAAAACTGCACTGTACAGATGGGGAAGCCCAAGTGCAGCTGAATGAGTGGTGCCTTTTAGCTAGAGCCCTTATAACAGCAGCCTCCTTATCAAGGCCTTACTCTTTACTTATATGACTTTGTGGCTCCCTTTCTAACAGTGAGTCACTGAAGCTGACTTGCTGTTCTAAAAATTGGGATTAACCCTTCCCAACTCACATAAGGTAACCTAACATAAAGTCTTTCCTTTCTAGTATTCAGCACTGGTTATTGGATACAAACTAAGTTGAAGGTTTAGAGGTGGGAGTAGGGGAAAGATACAAAGCAGATGAGTTTGGAAATGGCAGTGAAGTGGAGGGGAGAGAAGTCCATAGTGCACTCATTGATTTAAAGATTAAGAGATAGGAAGATGCGGAATGAAACATGGATTAATGCAAAGGCTTGGAAATGGGTGAGAACAGTTTTAGTCCAGTGACACCTTTAAAACCAACAACATTTAATTCAAGGTTTAAGCTTTCATGTGCATACACACTTCTTCAGATACAGATGGTTTGACATACTGATGAGGAGGGGAGGTGGCTTTAGCACAGTCAATTTTGAGTGTCCCTCATTTTATACATAATTTGTCATCTAAAACTGAGCAAGAACTCATTAACACATTGTGAACACTGCTTCGCTGATCTAATGCCCCATACTGCTGAGGTGTGGACCCTGGAATACATGCTGGAAGTTTTCAAGGTTATTCGTCAAGCAGTAAAAGAAAAAAATAAACAGGTACCAGCTTATAGAGTGCAGGGCAGTGTGGGCAGTACTTATGTAGTGAATTTTGTGAAAACTATAAATATTAACATACACGATCACATGTGTCCCTGTTTTGCTGTGTGTATGAGCAAGGAAGCTGAAACTTCTATGGCTTTGCAAGCTGTTTACATCAAGGATGCACACATGAAAATAGATCCAAGCAACAATCTATTTAGTGTGAAATATAAATGCTGACTGTGTTGGAAATCTGTATTATCTGAAGGAGTCCTGTATGGGAAAGGAATGGTTATTCTTCAGAAATTAGTGAAGTACTCTTTTCTGAAATTGAACGGATTAAGTGGCTTGCTGTTAGTACTCTGTGATTATTACAGTTCTCTAAATGTATTTTGTGTATTTATGTTTTGTGTGTTGATCTATGTTTTCTTTTAACTGCTTCTCTTTATTCTTTTTGTTTATACAAATGTAGACTAATTGGGGAGTTAAAACTGCAAGTTTGGGAGAAGGCTTGGGATGAATATGTTCAATTAGTATTGCTCTAGATCCATAGATTATGGGCAAGACAGAAGGAGGAATTCGTTATCAGTAAGCAGTGTTCTAACATGCTTTTGTAGTCCGCAGGAGGACGTGAGTGATCCTGAGGCTGCTGTGATCCACCAGTGCTTCAAAATCCCCCAGAATTCAAGGAATGGAAATGTTTTGAAAGCCATCTTTGAGATTAGTATATTGAGAAAGGTCAATGTGAAGAGCAGAGGAGTGTTTGTATATTTGTGTTTCTGTGTCAGTCTTTTTGTACGAGTCTTTGAGAATCCTACACAGTTGCATTCTAAACAGAATTACACTCTTCTGAGCCTGTTGATTCTGGTGGATGAGGGCTGCACTGTGTTACGTGCTGATGTGCTAAATGATGTGCCACACTGGTGTGTATGACACAATGGTGTGCCAAAATGATGTGAGGTAGTTTAGCGAAATATGGCTAGATGAGTGGTGGAGTAAGTACGGCAGATGTGTTTTTGTTTTGCCCTTCGATAAGGGAGCTTATTAGGCTTTTTGTGAATTCAGGTCTGATGTAACACAACTCTGGAATGAAGCTGAAACCTCACTTATTTAAAAATACGGCATCACTGTGGTTTATTTATTCATCTGATCAAAACATTTGGCTTGCAGGCTCAGGGAACTTTGAGGAATGGTCTGGTCATCTGAACAAACCAAGAAATGTTTGAATGCAGGTACCCAAGAGTGTTTGAATTGAGGAATGATGAATGATTAGCAGTAAGCCGTAAAAAGCTTAAATAATTAATGGGCAACAATGAAAATCCCTCCAACTTTTGGATGTAAACTTTATTCTTTTGAGCAGACCATAGAGGAATGCAGTGATTTCCAACAAGCAAAATGCTTACCAAGGTTAGTTAACATGTCATGTATCTTTCCATACCCTTTTACAGTCATGCATAAGCCTTAGAAGCAAAGAACCGGTGATGGGCATGTAATTAATATAGTTAAAAGAGTCATTCGAGTTTGAGTACCATTCTGGAAGCAATTTTAAATAAACACAAGAATGCTTAGCATGGTACTCTTAGAGAAGCAAGGTTATTGTTAATTTTGTTTAAACGTTTTCTGCTCAGGAAAGAAAAATGATATATTAGATCATCACTTTTTTGATGTGTGTTTGACAAATTGCACGGAAGAATAATTTGTCTGAAGGTATGAGCAAATTACTTCAGTATTTAATTTCTTATATGAGAGTATATCTTTGTATTCACCTATCTTGTTCTTTCCCCTGCCAACAACTTGTGTAATAAGTTGATTTTTTTAGTCCTGCCTTCTCTCATGGCTCAGAATTGCTTATAAATCGTAGCTTAAAATATTAAAATTAAAACCAATAGAATAAAACCTCAGATATCCCTTCCTCTCTTGCCATTGTGGTTTGTGATTATTAGTTCACTGCAATAACCTCCTGCATGCATACTTTCAAATTAAATAGTCCTTTTGATATTTACTTTTCTAATCACTGATGGTCCTCTCTCAGGCTGCCTTTGGTGTCAAACATACAGCCTTCTCTAGCTTCTCAGTTCCTTGAATACATCCTGTTGTTCCCCTTTCTGGAGCCTTTTTTAGTGTTCATATTAGTTCCCTCTACCTCACCTTCTCATTGCTGCTGTCGTCATTCTAGGGCATGTGGTGACTTTGTAAATGTTCACCATGTGTATGGCTTTTTCATGTGTTGTAGATTCTTGCATGCCACCACTTGATAAGATTAGAAAGGGAAATCCTTGTTGAGTAATGCAGATAGCCCACAGGAAAGCTCCTTAGTAGTCATGCTTAGCTACAGTGGCACAGGGACTTCTGCAGGTATTGCTACAATACACTATGTGTGTCTGCCCATGGTATTGAGTTGCAAGGTGCAGCATGCTGCTGCTTGCTCTCTACGAACACAGGAGGTGAGATCATGTTCAGTTGTGGCAATTGTATTGGCTGCCTTTCAGTTTCCAGGCCCATTTCAAGAATCTGTCTTACCATTTAAAGTCCTTCACAGCATGTGAGTTGTATACCTTAGAGACTGCCTCTCCTGACATAATTCCTCCATGGTGTTTGTATTCTGCAGGATTGGCCATGCTCCAATTTCCCTAGAAGTTAGAATTCCAGCTGCAAAGAGAGGGTTTTTTACCTTAATGAGTCCAGGGTGTTTTGAAGTCAATTTCCTGAGGAGGTCCCGGGCTTTTCTACTATCACTGCCTTCCAGGTGTATTATAAAAAAAACCCTTAATTCAAATGGCTGTTTGCTGGTTTTTTTCCCTTGCATCTTGGGTAGCACTTTGTCTCTTATCAGTGTTTCTGATCTCATATTATTACTTTGTGTCTTTACATGAACAGCCTTGAGCTGTGTGGAATGGTAGCATATGCATATATTAAGTACATTTTCCAGTGATACTTATCTAAGGGAAGAGGCCTCCCTATCTCCTGGACTCTTCCTCCTCTCCCTACAGGGAAAAGAAATTAGAGATTCTGTATTTGTCTGAATTCTGTCTCCTGTTAGAATTCAGTCTCCAAACTTGATATCTCCTCTCCTGGTGAGGGAATTGCAAGCCCAAGGCCTGCTTCCCTCCACCCCGAATCTATAGAGTGATTTTTTTTTTCTGAACCAGCTCTTAATACTGATAGTAATTTTATTAGCAATATTCTGTTTGCAGTCATGAGTTCTAGATGTACAGGGTTTGTTTTGTTTTTTTTTTCCTGAAAAAGGGCAGTAAGATGTATTGTTGTCCTTATCACCCTTACCTGTTGTCTGGATTTTTTATATGTCTGGAGTACAGTTATTTCTAGGGTATTACGTTTCAGTAAATTGGTCTTGCCATTTTTAGAGAATGAAAGGATAACTCAGTGTTACTATTCTGAGTTCCTGAGTATGGAAAGAGATGCACGGAATAACAAATGGATAGAACTTTTTATTCTAGCATCTGGCTGATAATGAGCATTCAGGTAGCCTCATTACCTCTTCCCTTGATACTAAGCAGGGCAACCCAGATCCCCATATAGAGATAAAAATAAGTTAAAATGTGCTGTTTAAGGGTATGTAGAAGATTTGAATTTGACATTAAGTGCACCTCTGGGCGTTTCTGGTTCATACTGGAAGAAGACTTATGTGGAGCAACCAGTACTTTTTCAGCTCTGTTTTCAAGACAACAAGTCTTAAATGCAAATGTGAATTAAAAATAAGTCTTAGATGCAAATGTGAATTAAAAATAATATGTTTGTAGCATGGAGTAACTGTTTTCTTTTCTCTTAAAGGATTTGCTAAAGTGTGCGTGGTTGAGAACTATCTTAATACAGCAGAACGATTGCTATACTTGTTCATTTTCTTAGGATTTTCCAATTTCATGATCTAATTCTCTTCTCATACATTCTGTATTTTGTGAGCACACACAACTGGAGGTCTCATTCAGGGCCTTGAAAGATCAAATGATGATCACTACTTTAATTTAAAGTGAGTTAATATACCATAGACTGGCAAAAGACTTTTAAAATGTTTATGAGGAAACTTGGGTAAACTGCTGTTTGATTAGTTCTTCCCCCTACCTGCAGTTTTAAATTACTGATTTTAATTCATGGTTTTAATGTATTTTGTTATTTATATTGTAAGATGCCTTGAGTTCCTGTAAAATAAAAAAGTGGGTAATAAATGCTATAAATAAATAAATACTGTGAGGATCTGTACAGGGATGGTGACCTCCCCCCCAATAAAATAAAACCCTGTTTTTAAACAGTAGTAGCATAAGAAAAACAACCCTGACTTCCCCTGGCATTTTCTGGCATTCAGGGGTCTTCTTCCTTCTTTGCAAGTCTAGACTAGAGCATATGGTATAGTATTTCATGCAGACCTACTTAGTTTCTACCTAGTATTCAGGATGGGTCTAGGTTAGATAAACCCTGATTATTCTTTGACCTTTTTGCTGTCCGTTGTACAAAATATTTTTGGTAAAGAAGAAGGACCGATATGATAAAAGTAGCTAGATACTGTATTTGGGGATGTGGTAAACTTGGATTTGCACTGACCTGGATTTTGTTAGATCTCAAAAACTAAACATGGTCAGTCCTGGTTAGTATTTGGATGGGAGGCCACTAAGGAAATCTGGGATCATTACGCTGAGGCAGGCAATGGCAGACTACCTCTAAACATCTCTTGCCTTGAAAACCCCATGAGGTTGCCCTATGTCGGTTGTGACTTGATGGCTAAAAATCAGAACAACAACAAACAACCCTTGGTTTCAAAGCCCCCTTGGTTATGGAACTCACAAGGTAGTAATATTTTGGGGAGGTTATGATGTGCTTCATGGGTTGTGTCATCTCGCCTCTCCTCATCATAATTAAGCAGAGTTACCTGTGTTGTGATGTCAGGGATCTACAGAACCTGTTTTTAGTCACCATCAGCTCCCTTCCACAGAGTCCTGGGGATCCTTTGCTCTGTGCTGGGCTTTTGTAGAAGAAAAGCAGTAGGTATAGTTCCACTGCTTCTTCCGACATGTCCAGAAAACCAGAAGGGGCTTCCACTTCTTGCTTTTTGCAAATGGCCAGTACTCACATATCCCTTTGCCCCTGGTCTGTGTGCATGCTAGGAGGCTATGAAGGAGAGAGGGCTTGTCTTTGTGTTAGGCTTTTGCAGAAATGGTACAAGTCTCATTTAGTCTACCTTCTGTACAGTGCAAAGCACACATGCCCACCAGTGAGTTCCCTGCAGTTCTCAAAGAACTTACAGAAAGAGGTAATTATGATAGTTGGCTAAGGTAGAGAGGCAATCTGGAGATGAATTTTTGGAACCCCATGTATGGCTTGGTCACATTGTTGGTTTCTCTGCTGTCAGTTCATGCCATTCATAGTGCAAGTGGGGAAACAACCCGGATGAGTCCTTGGTATGGGGCTGGGGGGTGGAAAATATTTCCAGTTTTTTTAGTTGAAGGAGGGGAATTTGGGGAGCCCTGGGGGAAAAAACCTACCGTAAAATATTTAAAGTTTTTGAATAATTGAAATGCCTTTAGTTACTCATAATACTTAATATGAAGATTTGTATCTAAGACAATCTATAGCAGGGGTGGCCAAACTGTGGCTCAGGAGCCACATGTGGCTCTTTCACACATATTGTGTGGCTCTCTAAACCCCCACTGCCCAGTCAGCCAACTTGGAAAAGGCATTTCTCTCTTTAAATCACTTCTTCAAGCCAAACCAGCCAGAGGCTTGGAGAATGCATTTGATCATTCTTCCATCCATCCATCACAGAAATTTTTTTTGCCCCACATCTCTGCATAGAAGCAGTAAATAATTGATTACTGTTTGCTATATTGTCTGCTACCCCTGAAATTCTAATTTGAGAAATGGTTTGATTTCATTTTGGGGCTAATTCATGTCACAGAGCAGAAAAAGATTATGGAATTGACGAAATAATATTCAGCAATTTTGTATCTTCTTCGTGGTCTCTGTGCAGTCCCACACATGGGTTTTCCTATCAGGACGAACCCTACCTCGGAGATTTTAAAAAGCTAGCCTAGGCGTTATTTTTGGCGCGCACTCCCTCTCGCTCTGGGGAGCAGGCATCCACTGCGCATGCCTGTAGCGCGAGGGAGGCGCCCAACCCACTCAGTTTCTTTCCAACCGCCGCCCGGGATAGTCCTACCTCGTTGCGCTCCTCACTTACCTCAGATATCTAGCCTCCGTTTCTTCAAGTTTCCTCTTATTTCATCTTCAAAAAAAAAAAAAAAAAAAATTTAGATAAATATCTTCCCCGCTTTTCCTCAGACCTCCCTTCCCCCACCCCCACCCCCCCCCCCCGGGCGTATGGAAGGAAGGGACAGTAAAATAACCTTCAAAAGGTGCTCGCGCTGTAGGGCGAAAATCCCTACATCGGACGGGCATTCGCTTTGCTTGTTCTGTTTGGGAGAATCCCATAAAGTGGACGCCTGTGCGCATTGCCTTCAATTCTGCAAACAGGCGCGCAAAAACAGAGCCGCTAGACTCAGAAGCCACTTAATGGAGTCTGTGCTCCAGCCTGATATGTCGCAATCTTCGTCAGCAAGTAAGTCGCCCCCCCTACTGACTCCCCAAGGGGACGGCGCAAGGTCGGCAGCTTCAGTGGCCATTGTTCCCAGCAAGCATAAGTCCGGCGATGCCGCGAAAGCCGGCGACGGCGCGAGAACGTCAGAACAAACGGCCGCGGCGACTAAACCAAAGGGCGGGAAGCACACTAAGAAACATAAGCATTCCGACCCGAAGGGCCAGAAGGATTCGAGAAAACCGTCCGATCCGAAGGCTCCGCGGAAACCGACAGACCCGAAGGACCCGAAGATTCCGAGGGACTCGAGGAAATCTTCCGAACAACAGAACGAGCCCGAATCGCAATGCGAGCCCTCCACTCCCGGATCCGACACCCAGGAAGTGACCACCCCGGCTACGGAGTCGCCGCACCAGCAGACGGAAGAAGTTATTCCTATTCCGTCCCGATCCCCTTCCCCGCAAGGATCCATGCTAGACCCTGCTCTGGAGCCGATTCGAGACCCGCAACAGTGGACTCGACACCACATCAATCCTAGATCGTTCCGCGATATGTCGAATCCCATCCAGTACAAACATGACGCTTACAGGTACTTCGATACGCATCGGTTCCCAGCCAGGTCCCCCAGCATAGAGAGATATCGGTACCATCATACGCGTTTCCCGGAGAGATCCCCTAGTAGAGGGAGGGACCGCCATCGCTACAACCCGAGATCTCGGTCCCCATCCGTGTCCCCGAGGCGACGCCATTATGCTTCAAGGTCTCCTTCCATCGAATCCCATGCATGTTGCGGATACCACCATTCTCGGTACCGAACCGATTATCACAGGAACCCATCCAAGGAAGCGACTCCTGTCCAACGGAGCAAGCAACTACCGAAACAGCCGTCTCCGACTCCTTCCACTTCGACTTCTAAACCTAGAGGTGCGATTCCAGTGGAACCCAAAAGCACGACTCCAACCAGACCGGACCCACCTGAACCCGAACCTGACTCTGATGCTGAATCCGACGCTCAATCATCGGACTCGATACAGTCCATGTCCCCTGGGTCCCCCGCCTCGGATATCGCCAAGCCCGCGGATTTGTCACCTTCCGAAGGGGCAAAGACATACCTGGACTTGATTGCCAATATGGCCTCTGCACTTAACGTAACTCTTACTTCGGATGCACCCAAGGTGACAGACGTGGTACACGACTTGGTGCACTCAGATTTACCTGCTGGTTCCTTTCTGCCGATGCTGCCGGTACACCTAGAAGCCATCAAAGAAGCTTGGGACAACCCAGCCTCCATTCCCCCAACTTCAAAACGAATTGAATCCCTTTATAGGATCCAAGCACCGGATTCGAAATTTTTATTTAGCCATCCAGCACCGAATTCTCTGATAGTGCATTCATCTTCTAAAACTAAACAGACCCGCCACCCGGTACCCCCTGAGAAGGAAGGCAGGAAGTTAGATACTCTTGGAAGGAAAATGTATTCAATCTCGACGGCAACTGCCAAAATCAACAATTACCTAGCATACTTCGCCGCGTATTCCCACAATATCTCCTCCCAACTGAATACGCTCGTCTCTGCCCTGCCTGAGCCCTCCCAGAAACAAGCCTGCAAGCTGCTTCAGGAGCTCAACAGGATTTCAAAGCAACAGATAAACACCATCCGTCACTCTGTGGGGTGCACTTCCAAGGCGATGGCCGCCTCAATTGCCCTAAGACGACACGCTTGGCTTCGATCCTCTTCGTTGCAGCCCGATCTAAAATTCAAAATAGAAGACCTTCCCTTCGATGGACAAGGTCTCTTTAATGCCACAACGGACGATATACTGTCCACCGTGGACGACAGCCGCAAACGAGCGAAAAGATTGGGGGTAGCCCAACAGCAACAACAACAACAGAGCTATAAGCCCAGATCATGGAAACCAACGCCCTTCAAACGTTCCAGATCCCCTCGACAATCTGAATACTGGAAACGTAAGGCTCCTCCTCCAAAGCAATCCTTTAACCAGAGACAGCAGAGACCACAACCACCTAAAAAGGCTGCATCTTCATCAAAGCAGTCTCTTTGACTTTCTACCTCTACCAATTCAGCACGTCTCCAGACTTCTTCCATTTCTCGACAATTGGCAACAAATAACCACGGACAAATGGGTTCTGAACATTATTTTGAGGGGCTACTCCATAGAGTTTCAAGCACCACCAAAAAGACATCATTTTGTTTCCACTCCCCCATCACCTTCCCTTCAGGAAGAAATAGACACCTTAACAGCCAAAGCGGCTATAGAGCCTGTCCCAGTCCAGTATCATCGGACAGGTTTTTATTCCAGGTACTTTCTAGTCCCGAAAAGGGATGGGGGACAGCGCCCGATTCTGGATCTAAGAGCCCTAAACAAATTCATCCGCCACAGAAAATTCAGAATGATCACCTTACAATCGATTCTGCCCTTAATCCCCAGAAACTCCTGGATGGCACTGGTAGATTTACAGGACGCATACTTCCACCTGACAATACACCAATGCCACAGAAAGTTTCTGCGCTTCGCCGTTGGCAACAACCACTACCAGTTCCGAGCTCTGCCCTTCGGACTTTCCACGGCACCACGGACATTCACGAAATGTATGGCGGTTATTGCAGCATACCTCAGACAACGCGGCGTTGCAACCTACCCATACATAGACGATTGGCTCCTTGTGGGAGCCTCAAGGACGCAGTTGATGAAGGACATTTCCATCACACTTGCGCTCCTAGCAAACCTGGGCCTCCAGGTCAATCATCAAAAGTCACACCTTACCCCAACTCAAGACATTCAGTTTATTGGGGCTCGTTTGTGCACCACGGACCACAAGGCGTATCTTCCTGTGGACAGGATATCCTCCATTCAGACGCTGGCCACACAAATAATGCAACAACCCAAACAAGCGGCCTTCAACATTCAGCGCATGTTAGGACTTATGGCAGCCACGACGGCAGTTCTGACACACGCAAGACTACGCATGCGAACCCTACAAATCTGGTTCGTCCGCGCGTTTCGACCCCAACACCAATCTCAAGGAACGATCCTCACTGTTCCAAACCACATCCTCCCTTCGCTCGAATGGTGGACAGTTCGAGCTCACCTGCTTGCGGGAATGCCCTTTTTACGGCCAAGCCCATCAGCAGTGGTTACAACAGACGCCTCGAGATGGGGCTGGGGAGCTCATCTCGACGTACTCACGGTCCAGGGGCAATGGACACCGTACGAACAGTCGCTCCACATCAATTGCTTAGAGCTTCTAGCTGTTCACAGAGCGTTAAAATCGTTTCTTCCATCTCTTCAAGGCCTACACGTACAAATCGCCTCAGACAATGTGGCGACGGTTTTTTATATAAACAGGCAAGGAGGGACAGCATCCACCCGCCTTTGCAAAAGAGCAATGCACCTGTGGCATTGGAGTATTGCCCATCAGATCCACCTCACTGCGGTACATCTTCCTGGCGTACAGAATATTCAAGCGGACAGACTGAGCAGATATTCCATCAACGACCACGAGTGGTCACTCCACCGGTCATACCTCCTGCCAGTATTCCGGAAATTCGGAACTCCGTCAATAGATGCGTTTGCTGCACCAGACAATGCACAGTGTGCGATCTTTTTTATGAGAGGTCCGCCCTCACAACAGTCTGCAGGGGATGCCTTCATACAAACGTGGACCGGTCCACTACACTTCCTCTTCCCTCCCTTTCCGCTAATAACACGGTGCATACAGAAAATTCAACTGGACAACACAGATTGCATTCTAGTGACGCCATGGTGGCCACGCCAGCCATGGTTCACAACCCTTCTCCTCCTGTCAGAAAACACTTACCATCACTTCCCTCTGGCACACAACCTCCTGTCCCAGCAGAACGGCAGGGTTCTGCACCACGACCCGAACAGGCTTCGCCTAACGGCCTGGAGGATATGTTCTCAGACTTTCCTGAAGGAGTAAGACACGTTCTCCTTAATGCAAGGAAACCGTCAACAAGGAAGTCATATTCCATGAAATGGAAAAGGTTTTCCATCTACGCTACCAAGCATAATTTCAGCCCCTCCTCGGCTTCCATGCCTCAAATCTTAGCGTATACACTGCATTTGTCAGAAAAGGGCCTTACGTACTCCTCTCTGAAGGTGCACCTGGCAGCAATCTCAGCTTTTCACCCGCATGTACAGGGTCGAACTGTTTTCTCACACCCTGCTGCGAAATCCTTCTTAAAGGGAATCTTACATTTGCACCCACCACTGCGGCAAATGTATCCTAGCTGGAGTTTGTCACTAGTGCTTAGCCAACTAGTAAAACCGCCTTTCGAACCTATGGCTACGATACCACTTCACCTCCTCTCATGGAAAACGGCACTTTTAGTTGCACTCACCTCTGCTAAAAGAGCAAGTGATCTCTGCGCGTTCAGAGCGGACTCGCCTTACACCATGTTTCACCATGATAAGGTGGTGTTACGGCCAGATCCCGCTTTCTTACCGAAGGTGGTCTCCGCATTCCATCTGCATAGAACCACTACCTTACCTGCTTTTTTCCAACGGCCTACGGATAAGGGCCAAGAAGCTCTACACTGTCTAGACGTGAGAAGAGCACTCGCCTTTTATATAGATAGAACTGCATCGTTCCGCACAGACTCCAGACTTTTTGTGGCCTACGGCCGCCGTCATAAGGGAAAAAAGATATCTACACAGAGACTATCAAAATGGTTGGTTGCTGCTATAGAGCTGTGCTACAAACTCGCGAAGCAACCAGTCCCATCTGCCATAAGAGCTCATTCTACAAGAGCTTTGTCAACGTCATCTGCCCTTGCCAGGGGTGTATCCATGGAGGACATTTGCGCTGCTGCCGCTTGGTCTTCCTCCTCGACCTTCGCCATGCACTACGCTTTGGACGTTCGTGCTAGGCGGGATGCATCCTTCGGACAGGCAGTTCTTCGCTCCATCTTTGACTAAGAAGCTGGTCCGGGCTTGGTGAGTAGTTACTTACCTTATAGCCTATAATGTGCTGACTATGTTGCACTAACCTTTGCACTATTTCTTCCTCCAACTCTAGTGCCAGCACCCACCGCCTTGCAGGTCAGCTTATCAGTCACCCATGTGTGGGACTGCACAGAGACCACGAAGAAGATAAACAGGTTACTCACCTGTAATTGATGATCTTCGAGTGGTCATCTGTGCAGTCACACACGCCCGCCCAGCCGTCCCCGCTGCTGGCTACTTGTCTTATATATCCGCGCTCCTATTATGTCAGCGGCGGGGAAAGAAACTGAGTGGGTTGGGCGCCTCCCTCGCGCTACAGGCATGCGCAGTGGATGCCTGCTCCCCAGAGCGAGAGGGAGTGCGCGCCAAAAATAACGCCTAGGCTAGCTTTTTAAAATCTCCGAGGTAGGGTTCGTCCTGATAGGAAAACCCATGTGTGTGACTGCACAGATGACCACTCGAAGATCATCAATTACAGGTGAGTAACCTGTTTTTTTCAAGAAATCATGTTATAAAGCGTTCTCCGCCTTTGCTTCTTGATAGATCTTTTGGTTAAGGAAGTGTAGATTCTTTGCTTGCTACTGATGCAGGCTGTGTGTTGAGATTACACTAGTTGTAAGAAAGCTCTTCCCTGAAATTCAGCATACAAGTCAGCAGTAATCCACATGCAAGTATTTTCTTTCCCTAGAATCCATTTTATGACTTGCCTACGTTCTCATAACATCTCAGGTTATTCATGTGGACTTTTAGAATCAG
This sequence comes from Heteronotia binoei, assembly GCF_032191835.1. Classification (NCBI taxonomy): domain Eukaryota; kingdom Metazoa; phylum Chordata; class Lepidosauria; order Squamata; family Gekkonidae; genus Heteronotia; species Heteronotia binoei. Next base: position 86,796,548 of record NC_083230.1, read on the forward strand.
CCCAGTGTGGAGTAGTAGGATCTGGGAGAGTCCTGTTTGAATCCCCACCCTGCCATAGAAACTTGCTGGTTAACCTTGAGCCAGTCATACACCAGGAAGTTTTAGTGTGTGTTATGGTTTTAACCAGACACTGTGCCACAACTCCTAAGTTCCAGAAAACTTCATTTTTGGAGGAGGAAGACCTGAAGGATATAGCCCAAGATATACTTCCAGAGTGAACTTCATGAACTGAGCAGTATGCTACAAAACATAGAATTAAAGTATGTAAAAGGCATGAAGAGATTTTCCTGTTTAAAACGTGCAACATGTTTTCTTTTAGGGAATTGAAAAGCTTTGCAAATTTGTTTGTTTATAGTCCATCTTTTTCTCAAGTACTCAGGGTGGATTACACAGAGTGACTCAATACAGTCAACAGGGTGGGACATTCAATGAACAATGAAATAGGATTTGGTTTGTAGAACCAGTCAGAAGACTAAAAAAATAGACCTTGCCCTGGCCTGGCCAGCTAAGCAGGGTTGACTCTGGCAAGTACTTGGATGGGAAACCTCCTTGGAATACCAGCAGTCGAGATGTGGGGGAAGGCTTTATTCAGCCATCTCCCTGAATATCCTTCAGGCCCCCAGTAGAAATCAGTCACCAGAGGTCGACATGACTTCCAGGCGCACGTACACACACACTCATACACACACATACTAAAAAAGCAAAATTGAAGCAAAGCATAAGTGTTAACGTGACACATTAAATCAGGGGTGTCGAACTCATTTGCTGTGAGGGCTGGATCTGACATAAATGAAACCTTTTCTGGCTGCGCCATGTGTGTACCTATTTAAGATTAGGTAGCAGAGATATAAACTTTATAAAGGACGCAGACAAATATGATTAAAGGTTTTTTTAAAAAAATGTAAAACATGCTCAGAACATTAGCACACATTGGTCTTAAAGGTGCTTTTTTTGTATTTCTCCCATGGGATCCTGGGAACTGGGCAAAGGAAGCTCTGGTTCTTCCTTCTCTCCTTAGGGGACCAGGAGGGGGAGGAACTTCAGCCAATAGAAGGAAGAGAGGCATGGTTCAGTAGCTCTGTTGTGCAATTGAAAGAGCCTGGCAAAGCAAGCTATCCCTCCCCCTGTTCCTTCCCAAGTGTGGAGCCTCAGCCAATGGAGAAAATAGAGGCTTTGCTCTGCAGCTCCTTTGTGATTGAGCAAGCCTGGCAAAGCAAGCTGTGATGCAGAAGGAAGAAAGAGAGGGAGAAGGAAGCAGATGACAGCCAGTTGCTCAGGGGCCTGATTTGGCTCCCGTGCCACATGTTTGAGACCCCTGCATTAAATGATGCAAAAATATGTAGTAGGATCCAACACAGCAAACTATACACAGTATTATAGACCAGAGTCCCTAATAATTACCTACAGGGGAAGAAAGTTTCTGTAGGAAGATGCATACCAAATAATGACTTGTAGCAGAAACTGAGGCTTGTATCTTAGTGTCCACTTGGTGAGACATGGCACTCAGATCTGCAGTCAAGATTTTGTTCTGTGACAGCCAAGTCTAATTTTGGGGGGATAACTAACAGCATAAAGATGAACGACCCCCCCCCCCCAATTCTGTTTTGTATGATCGTTTGGTTGTGGGGTAGGTGAGGAAATAGGGTTGTTCCATTCTTCCTTCAGTGTACTGTCTCTTGTGCTGTTTGCCAAGTAACTGAAGCTTCCAAGCTCACAAATCATTGAACTTCTCAGTTGCCCTGTGGAGGCTTTAGGAAGGAGGGGGACTGGGACAAAGAGCGGTCATGGCCCTCCAGTATTAGTCTTTGCTTTTATACTAATAGAGTTCTCATCGGGATGACTGTGTTCTGAAATATTTATTGGCCTGTTTAAATATTAAATGCCATGAAGGCACTACAGCATGATGGTAATCCTGGTGCCTCAGGGGATGGATGGTCTTGTATGTTGGCTCCCCCCCACACCGCCCAGTAATAATAAACACACTTTACTGTTCTTTTCATTCTGTTACCTTCAAAGTAATGAACTTCCTATCAACCCATGATTTGTGCCATATCCCTATTTTAGCCTGGTGGCTAGTGGATAATCTAGCATGCTTCCAAGACTGTTTCCTGGGGTGTGTTGACTCATTCATCCTGGCTCCTACTGATTCAGCAGTAGTTACAGGGAGTGGCAAAAATGAAGATAAGAGGCTCTGACAAAGACAGAACAAAGTGAAGCATCATCACAGGTTGGTTGCAGTATATCCTTTTGTTACTGAGGTGAAGATGAAGGCCTGACTTGAAATCTCTCGTCAGACTTTATCCTATGTTGACTTCTGTCCTGTTAGATATCTGGATGGCTTATTTAGTTGTGGTAGAATTCAGTGGTGGCGAAGCCAAGCCGAGAGAGAGAGAGTGCATCTTGAATATTTTTCTTCTGCTTCCAGATTTAGAACCAGCTGTGAATATAAGCTCATGTACTAGTCCCATTTAGAGAGGATCTAGTAGCTTGAATGTAATACTGTAAAAATCCTAGAATAAAGCACCCTGTTTTAGCAGTAACTTCAAGAGGTGGAGTGTTGACAGATCAGCAGTGGAGCAAAGTGATAATTGTATTTTTATTTAAAATTCTTATTTTCCACTTTTCTTTCAATCAGCGTGATTCAAAGTGGCCTACTTCAGCTTAAACCAACCAAAACGTAATTCATAGAAGAACAAAGCTTGTGTCCAGTAAGGCCAACAAAGTTTTATTCAAGGTATAAGCTTTTGTGTAGCATGCACACTTACTCAGATACAGTGTGCATGCACACAAACTTATACCTTGAATTAAACACTATTGGTGTTAAAGGTGCCACTGGACTCAGACTTTGTTCTGCTGCTTCAGGCCATCGTGGCTACTCACCTGAATCTAATTCACAGAAATAAAGGTAAAAAGGCACAGACAGTGGCCTCCACTGATGAGCTATCAAAATATTGGGAGCTTTTTTCCAAATTTCTGCCATTTTTATGACTTGGGGGGGGGGGGTCAAAGGCGTGCTAGACCTGACTTATCTTATTTATCATGCAGACAAATGAAAACAGGACCTCATCAGTTTGATTGAAGTATGGGGTTAGCAAAAAATGCTCCTAGGCAAAAACGAGAGAGTTCAGTAAGTTAGCAGAAGGGTCATTCTGGCTGAGAACTTGGTGGAAGTTCAAATAAATACCTGAACCTGTTAGCTGGTTTCTTAATGAGCAAATAAAAATATAAGAGATGCCATGTTGGATCAGGCCAGTGGCCCATCCAGTCCAACACTCTGTATCACACAGTGGCCAAAAAACCCAGGTGCCATCAGGAGGTTCATCAATGGAGCCAGGACAGTGGAAGCCCTCCCACTGTCCCGTTCCCCCCCCCCACCCCGCACCAAGAATACAGAACATCACTGCCTCGGACAGAGAGTTCCAACAATAGGCTGTGGCTAATAGCCACTGATGAACCTTTGCTCCATATGTTTATCCAATCCCCTCTTGAAGCTGTCTATGCTTGTAGCTGCCACCACCTCCTGTGGCAGTGAACTACTGTGGCAATGAATTTCATGTGTTAATCACCCTTTGGGTGAAGAAGTACTTCCTTTTATCCGTTCTAACTCAGCAATTTCATTAAGTGCCCACAAGTTCTCATATTGTGAGAAAAGGAGAAAAGTACTTCTTTCTCTACCCTCTCTGTCCCATGCATAATCTTGTAAACCTTTATCATGTCACCTCTCAGTTGATGTTTCTCCAAGCTAAAGAGCCCCAAGTGTTTTAACCTTTCTTCATAGGGAAAGTGTTCCAACCCTTTAATCATTCTAGTTGCTCTTTTCTGGACTTTTTCCAATGCTATAATATCTTTTTTGAGGTGTGCTGACCAGAATTGTACACAGTACTCCAAATGAGGCCGCACTGGGGCATTATGATACTGGCTGATTTGTTTTCCATTCCCTTTCTAATAATTCCCAGCATAGCATTGGCCTTTTTTATTGCAGTTGCACACTGACTCAATATTTTCAGTGAGTTATCGACTTCCGGTCTAGGACATTGTATGCGCAGCTTTGGAAGCAAGAAAAAATACCGGATAAATGGGATTGGACTATGAAAGTTCTATCGTGGAGTGAAATGGATAAATTAACTAGAACATTAAGAGACTATGATTTGGAGATATTTAAAAAAGAGTGGAGGAAGTTTAAAGAATACTTAGAGAAAGAGTCGAATGTAAGAAGATATTGGACAATTTTTTAGTAATAATGGGGGGGAAAAAAAACGAAGAAGCAAGAAGGGGGGGAAATATTTATATAACGAATTTTGATTAGTCAGATGTATCTTTAGTATTGAATTAGAATCTATAACCTCGGGGAAGTCTATATTGGAGGGAGGGGGGATTGAAAAGTCATATGGGTTAGTATTGAAGCAACGAAGGGAAATTAAGTTCTGTAACCATATGCTATCAATAAATTGGTTAAAACAATATTTTCAGTGAGTTATCTACCACAACCCCAAGATCTCTCTCTTGGTCAGTCTCTGCTAGTTCACATCCCATCAACTTGTATTTATAGTGAGGATTTTTGGCCCCAATGTGCATTACTTTGCATTTGGCCACATTGAACTTCATTTGCCTCGTTGATGCCCACTCACCCAGCCTCGACAGATCCCTTTGGAGTGCCTCACAATCCTTTTTGGTTCTTACCACCCTGAACAATTTAGTGTCATCCACAAACTTAGGCACTTCACTGTTTGAGAGAGATCTTTCACAGTGATGTATGTTTTGAATGCATCACCCTTCTTCCCCACCTCCCAGTGTTTACAGCTCTGAGCTTCTGGAGTGTATGTTGTATGTTTACTGGGGGGAAACTTAATTTGCAAATGGCTTTGAAGGGTAGCTAAGGGAGCTTTTCTGGCTTCACATGGAAATAGCTCTTGGAGAAAGTTACAGTATCATTGCAGCAAAAACTGCAAACTGTAATAGGTACACCAGAGAAACTAGGTGACCCTTACAAGCAGACATTAAACCACTTTAAATATGTATCCCTGTTGAGAGTTTGTATTGGGTTTGATGGGATGGATTGTTAAATTACACTAGTTGATCCAAAGCAGTTTTTTGGTGCTTGGGAGGGCTTCTAGTGTCCTGGCCCTACTAGTGGATCTCCTGATGGCACCTGGTATTTTTTGGCCACTGTGTGACACAGAGTGTTGGAGTGGATAGGCCATTGGCCTGATGCAACATGGCTTCTCTTATGTTCTTTTCTTGCAGAAGGCTGGACTGAATAATTTTTTTGTGGAGATACTTTCTTCTCTGGCAGCTCCTAAGGTCCTTCTGCTGTACTAGCAATGTGCACAGGCAAAGAAGTTTCCTAAATGGACAACTGATTCTGATTTTCGAGCTTTGCTAGCAATAGCTCTGATAAGAGGAGAAGACTGCATGTAAAATTGTAGGTGAACTTCCTGTACTTCCAGGAATAAACACTGCAATATGTTTGAAAGGAAGGTATGCTGCTATAGGCATTCCTTCAGGATATAATAAATAGGTGTCCAAACTCCTACCCCCACCCCCCAAAAAGACTTCCTGAGATGGGTAGCTGTTATTGAAAGAAATAAAAAAAAGCTATGAGAAAACCAAAGGAAGATATGGAAGCTTAGTTTCTTTCCATTAGTGCGAGCGTGTATTAAAGAAAAGCAACCACAGGTATCCTGTACTTGCCACCCATGACAAATTTATGTGCCACTGTTTTCAACTAGCTTCATACAAAGAGGTAGAGTGATTTCACTAGCTCTGTTTAATTCATGTGATGCAATTTGCTTTGTGCCAAGTTCTTGTTGTTGCTGGGACTGCTACACATGTCTTTGTGTACATAGCTCACAGCAACCATAACTTGAGGGTAAAGGATTTGGAGCACAAAATGGAGGCTCTCTGTAAAATATGCCAGCTTTCATACCCTTTCCCCCACAGAGGAAAACGAGTAATGTTCATCTGTGTGCAGTTCTGGTTCATTGTGCTCTTTCAAGTTTTGCAGTCCCTTCCAAGACATTCAGAATGCTTACCAATTGAATCCAGATGCTTTTATCCTTTCCCAGAATCCCTTCCTTTCTCCACCTCCCATTTTAGCTGGCTGTTGATGTAGGTTTCCATTTTCTCCTGGATTCTCATTTAGAATTGTTGCCTTAAAGTGTGGGAAGAGCCAGAGAACAGTATTTTCTGGTCCAAGCAGTATGGCAGGGTGTGAATTGCTCTTTGTTATATAAGCAGTACAACAGATTTTCTGATATAAGGCTCTTTTCTGATATAAGTATCTTTTCTAAAGAGCTCTAAACTGAAACACAATATGAAACATGTATCAGAGATGGAGTTCTGAATTCTTTTCTTGCTACATAATTATTAATGCTGTTTATCAATAACATACTTTTTGTATCTAATTCTGGTCTGAAGCCTGGATATTACTTGATATTGCACTAGAAGCTATTAAGTGATTTTTTTTTAATGGCAAGAATGCAGATTGTCCATATCATCTTTTAGTTTGCTGTCCCAGACTTGACTTGTGGAGATCACTCTAGAGAAGTTTTGCTTTTTGTCAGATTATGTAAGACTCTGTGATGAAGCAGAACGATGAAAACGGCAAATCCATGGTAGTCTGTATATGACATGGAAAGGTGTTTAGACAAGTTACAGAGTGGAGGTGTGGTTGACCTTGGCCTTTGATAGGAGTAACATTGCTCAGAATGAAACTTCATAGAGCGCTGTCTCCCTTGAATCCTGTAGCAGCCTCTTTCTCTCTGCTTAATTCAGATGATAAATTATTTGCCCAGGGACCATGCTGTTTTTCTGTTGTGTACATTTTATTTACAGTCCTGGAGCTGAGTAAGTAGTAGTAGCGAATTTAGTTAAGTGGTTAGTTTTATCCTCTGTTAGTAAATGTCAGAAAACTTTATTTAAGCAATGCTGATAATTCCAATTAAACCATTAGGTAGGATGGAAAGTCCATTAATCTACAAGAGTGTGTGCATGTACAAGTTATTCCCGACCATAAAAGCAGTTTGATATTTTACGTAGAACTAGTGGTGAGAAGTGGTGGGTATAATTATATCTTGGTAGAAAAGAGAACCCCTCTCTGTTCCTGTCTGCCTTTTACTATCATAAGGGTGCTTCCAGTTACTCCAGGAGGAATTAACTGAAGGAAAGGAGGTAAACCATGATTAGATGCACTCATGTGTTTATGATGGTGACTTGGTATACAAACCTTGGGTGTGGTATTAGTATAGTGGTTTTACTAAGCCTGCTGGACCCTAAGGTCACCCCAGGGAAATGACAGCTGTCAAGGGCAGTAATGTGTCATATAAGATAATTCATAGCCTTGGATGCTAAAGACACTTCTGTATTTAAATAATAGTATAGCATTACTGGTGGTCTAGTGTAGTTGTTGAGAGAAGACATCCATAATAACTTTTGCCTCACCAAAATATATTGTTTTCTTTATATCTTCATGTTATTTCATGCATTTGTTTGAAGGGGGGCTAGAGTTTACCATTTTAGCTTTAGATATTTTAGCTTTCACTTGTCAGCTGACAAAATAAAACACAAATTGCTAAAGCACAGACTCTGTAACTACACAATGCCAAAAAAGTATATTTATCCCAATTTGCTCCAGTTGAATCCTACATCCAGTTTCCAAAACGTGTGGGATTTTTTTGTATGTGTGGTGGTCAGCAACTACTGTTAAAACAGCACAGGCAAGAGAAGTGTTGGAATAGGACAGGCTGAAGTAAGGCATTTCAAAGGAAGAATGGTTAAATAGATATATAAATTTCTTCTTACAAACTGGACTAGGCCCCAGTCATGGTTTGTCTGACTTAGACCAAATGCCATGTGGTCAAGTGCATCTGGATGTACATTGTATTATGTTGTGCTTCAATTTGTAATTCTTTTCTCATTGTCATATTAGATTATAGAGGAACTGGCTGGCTACTGTGTGAGACAGGATGCTGGACTACATGGACCACTGGTCTGATCAGCAGGGCTCTTCTTATATTCTTATCCAGTGTTCTCCCTAAGAGGCGGAAGACATCTTGGGTGCTTTCCCACTGTCCAATCAGGGAGGCAGGAATTTTTTCAAAAAATCTTCCTCTTCCTGTGGCTGTGGGAACCACCCCTTTCTCAGTTCCTTTCCTGACTCGACAGGGAGAGCAAGGTCCAGGATAGGCTCCTATCCCTTTAAGCTTTTTTCCTTGCTATTTACTCCTTACTTTTCACTCCTATTCCTTCCTGTATACCTTTTATATATACCTTTCTTTATACCTTCAAAAAAAAAAGTACCTTTCCCCCCCTGCTTATTGGTCTTCTTGAGCTCCCTTCTGTTGCCTCTCTCCTTTACGAGGAGAACTGCCCCCCTCCTTTCTCTTCCTCCCTCGACGAGGAAAACGGCGCCACAGCGGCTCAGGCGCGAAGCCGCGGAGCGAACAGAAGAGCGGCGCGAGGAGATGGACAGGCGCTTCCGGGATGCCTTTATGGGAGACGACGCCCCCACAAGTGGCCGGCGCAGCGTCGAAGAGGCGTCCTCCGGAGCCGGCACGACTTTGGGTCTTGCCTCGGCTGCCGGCAACATGCCCTGTAGGGGCGGGCTGCAGAGGAGCGGCAGAAAGCGGCGCTGGTCTTCCCCGGCTGGGAAAGAGGCGCGTGTGGCTGGGACGCTCACGAGGACGGCGGCCATGTTCCGGAGCGCAAAAGGGCACGAAACGGAACACAGCGGCAACGATGTGCTGCGGGACGTCAGGGAGCCGTGGATGGCAACCTCCCGCCGGGAGGCTTCGACCAGGAGGAGACCCAGCCCATTCTAGAGCCCTTCCAGCCCCAGAGGGGCTTGGGTAACGTACCCCACATGGGATCTTCATTTATTTCAGAGTTTTTTGAGTCTATTAAGCAGACCGTGGGGGCAGCAGTCTGGGCAGCCTCTCATAGCAGGCCAGGGCCTTCTAGCTCCTGCTCCTCCTCCAGATTCTCCCCCCCCCAAGAGAACAGAGCATGCCGGGCTCCCTAAGTCCCAGAAGAAGCCCCTAGTCAGTGACCTCATGGAGGAGAGGTCCTTTGACGGGGACCAGTCTGAGAGCTCTTATGAGGGAGACCGGGAGGAGGGCGAATTCCTATCAGATGAGGAGATAGACGAAATGCCTACCCCAGAGCCACCTTCACGGTTCTTCAAGGCAGAGGACTACCAGCCACTCTTAGCTAAGGTGCTGTCTGCATTGGACCTCTACGTTCCTCCTGAGGAGCAAGAGACCAACAGCCGCTTAACTAACCCAAAAAATAAACCCAAGGGGAATACTGAATTCTTTCCTCGCCTCCGGTCTTCTGAAAAGGTTTTCCCCTTTCCGGAGTTTTTCGAGCGCCAATTAAAATTGGAATGGGCTAAACCAGGGGCTAACAAACAAGTTCCAAATGCGATTAAGAGGCTTTATGATTTACCCCCCTTTGCCAATGACCTGCTGCAGGTTTCTCTGGTAGATGCCCCAATCGCAGCTCTCCAATCCCATGGATTACTAGCTGAAGATGGCCACGGGTCAGTGAGAGGTAATTGGGACAAAAAGATTGACTTGGCCTTGAAGAAGAGCCACAAGGCTATGGCCTTGGCCATCAAGGCATCCGCCACAAACTCCATAGTCTCTAGGGCGGCAATTGTTTGGTTAAGACGCCTAACCCAACTATTACCAGATGCAGACAAGAGGATCCTGGAGGGCACTAACAGTCTCCTAAGGGCAGCTGAATTCTCTGCAGACGCTTCCCTAGACGCTCTTACATTCTCCGCTAGAGCAATGGTGTCACCCAACGTTGCAAGGAGGGGCCTGTGGCTCCGGGCCTGGCCAGCAGACACTCATTCTAAGTCAATAGTTGCAGCCTATCCCTTCCAGGGAGAAAAGCTCTTTGGGGACACCCTAGATAAGATCCTGGTGGAGACAAGGGACAAGAAAAAGGCCATGCCCAAGTACTTTAGACGCCCAGACAGAAGAGGTTTTGGGTCTAGCTCCTTTCGAGCCTCCACAAGCACCTCCAGACCAAAGCAGGAGTACAGGAAATTAACCTGGGGACCCCCCAAGCAGAGCTTTCGCAAGAACTTCTCTAGCCCACGCTTCCAGAGAAATCAGCCCGACAGGTCGGGGAAATTCGACAAGGGCCCCAAGCCCAATAAGGCATGACTGGGATTCCATCCCAGTAGGGGGTCGCCTGCTACATTTTCACCAAGCCTGAAGGCTTCGCAGGCCGACTCTTGGACTCTGGAAATTGTGTCCCGGGGCTACTCAATCGAGTTCAAAAGGACACCTCCAAACCGCTTCATGATTTCCCCTCTTCGGTCAAACCCGGAGTGAAGAGACATCACATCCAAAGCGATATGTCACCTGCTAAATATTTTGGCAATAGAACAAGTTCCTTCCAAGCAGAGATGTCAAGGTGTTTACTCAATTTTTTTCACGGTTCCCAAAAAGAATGGGGACTGGAGGGCAATTTTGGATCTAAAATTCTTGAACAAGAATATCAAGCTACGCCATTTCAGAATGGAGTCAATCAGATCCATAACGGAGGCCCTCCATCATCAGGACTACATGGCATCCTTGGACCTAACAGAGGCCTACCTCCATATCCCAATTCTGCCTGCACATCGCAAGTTCCTTCGTTTCTGCGTGGACGGGTCCCACTTCCAGTTCAAAGCTCTGCCATTTGGCCTTGCAACAGCACCAAGGGTGTTCACCAAAGTGCTAGTGAATCTGATAGCATGCCTCAGGCAACGGGGGATACACGTGCATCTGTATCTCGACGACCTGTTCATAAGATCCCCGTCGAGAAAGAAGGCAGAGGAGGACCTTCATCACACTATCAATTGTCTGCAGCAGCATGGCTTCTTAATCAATCTAGCCAAGAGCCATCTACACCCAACTCAGAGACTGGAACACCTGGGCATGGTCATCGACACGACCATGAACTCAATCTTTCTCCCAGAGGACAAGATAATAAAGACCAAGAGGGCGGTGCAACAGGTGATGCGGGAGTCATCATCGACCCTCCAGTCTCTGGCAAGACTTATGGGCCTCCTGATCTCGAACCTCGAGGCGCTTCAGTGGGGACGGATCCACACCAGAGGACTACAGATGTTCCTGCACCCTTACCAGTTTCAGATCATGGAGAAACGTCCCATGTCTCTGACGGTACCCATGGCTGTCAAGGAAAGCCTCATCTGGTGGACCAAAGATGTCAACCTACGCCAAGGAAGAGCCTTCTGCGTGGGGAAGGAGATCCAGCTGTTCTTGGACGCCAGCCCCTCAGGGTGGGGGGCGACCCTCAATGAGATACCTACGCAGGGACAGTGGTCGACCAAGGAGTCGAGACTCCCGATCAATCTCCTGGAGCTTCGGGCCATTCGCCTAGCATTGCTGCACTTTCAAGACAAGGTGACGGGGCAGCATGTGCTGGTGAGGACGGACAATGTAGCAGCAAAAGCATATCTAAACAATCAAGGGGGGTCCAGGTCGGGTGCCCTACACAAGGAGGCCACGAGGTTGCTCGAGTGGGCGGAGCTCCATCTAAGGTCAGTAAGGGCAGAGCACATCAAAGGGGATTACAACGTCAAGGCAGACTGGCTCAGCCGGGAAAGCATACAATCCGGGGAGTGGTCCCTCAACAAGTCTCTTTTCCAACTAATTGTGGATCACTTCGGTCAACCGATGGTGGATCTATTCGCCTCCTAGCAGAACCACCCACTGCCTCGGTTCTTCACGAGGTACTTCCACAACCAGGCAGCAGCGACAGACGCCCTGACGTCTCCCTGGCCACAAGAGCTTCTGTATGCCTTTCCACCGATCCCGGTCATCCCGAAGCTACTCAGAAGAATCAGTCTGTTGGGAGCAGATATCATTCTGGTTGCACCCTGGTGGCCTCGACGTCCCTGGTTCTCATCAATCTAGCAGATGTCAGTGATGGAACCCCTTCATCTTCCAATCTGGCCAGACATGCTATTACAGGGTCCAGTGTGGCATCCACATCCAGAATGGCTGAGATTGACCGCATGGAGATTGAGAGGAGATCGCTGCTAGGTTTGGGCTACTCCAGTGAAGTGATGGATACCATCCTAGCCTCCAGAAAGGAATCCACTACCTGGATCTACAACATGTCATGGAAGGCCTTTCACAGGTGGTGCCGGAGGAAGGGAGTGGATCCCCTCCATCCTTCAGTTCCTAGGGTCCTCCAGTTCCTCCAGGACGGTCTTCACTCTGGTTTAAAACCGGCTACACTTAAGTGCCAGATCGCAGCCTTGTCTTCAGTGCTTCAACAGGTGGATGGTGTCAGCCTGGCATCACACCCTCATACTCGTCGTTTTCTTAGAGGGGCTTCGATGAGCTCCCCACCTCAAGTTCATTGCTTCCCTACATGGCGTCTGAATCCAGTGCTGTCGGCCTTAACCAATCCACCATTTGAGCCCTTGATGTCAGTACCCTTAAAGATGATGCGCATGAAGACTATCTTTTTGGTGGCTATCACTTCGGCCAGAAGGGTTTCTGAGCTCGGAGCCTTGTCGGTCAAACGAGAGCTATGCGTTTTCCATAAGGACAAGGTGGTGCTCTACCTGGATCCTACCTTCCAACCTAAAGTCTCATCTAGGTTCCACAAGAACCAAGAAATCAATTTGCCATCCTTTTGCCCGGACCCTAAGCACCCCCAGGAACGCATATGGCACACCCTGGACGTACGCAGGGCGATCAAGATATTCCTGATTAGAACCGAGCCTTTTCGTAAGTCGGATTCTATGTTCATTAACACAGCAGCTCCCAGACTGGGCCAGAAGATGTCCAAGTCGGCCATTAGTTACGCCATTAAGCAGTGCATTGCAGAAGCGTACAAGGCAGTGCACCTCAAGGTGCCTACGGGGATCACTGCTCATTCAACCAGAAGTGCAGCCACCAATGCTGCCTTTAGCAAGAACGCCTCTGTCGAAGAAGTGTGTAAAGCGGCTACGTGGTCATCTATTTCCACATTTACTCGCCACTACAAATTGAATGCCTACGCATCGGCAGACGCAGCCTTTGGCCGGAGAATCTTATAACATGTACTGCCCGAGTAGGGCGATCCCTCCCTAACTAACATACTGCTCTGGGAGCTCCCAAGATGTCCTCCGCCTCTTAGGGAGAACGACCCTTGGCACTTACCGTGAGGGGTCCTTCTCCTAAGAGGACAGGAGGACATCTTGCCCTCCCTTCTTTCGCCCTACCTTGGGCAATACCTGATTACTTTATCTCGTCTGCCAACTTGCTTCTGAGATTTTTTCTCTTTCACGCTGATAACCGTTACTTGTTTCCTTATGTTCCCCTTCTTACAAGGGCCTGTTTGATCAGTCTGTTGGGTTATCACCCACCTTTCTCCTGACCAACTGTTAGTTACCCGGTTAGGGGAGTGTTTTTTGTTCTTAGTTATAATTTTTACTTCTTACTGCTGCTCGGAGTCACCCGAACTGAGAAAGGGGTGGTTCCCTCAGCCACAGGAAGAGGAAGATTTTTTGAAAAAATTCCTGCCTCCCTGATTGGACGGTGGGAAAGTACCCAAGATGTCCTCCTGTCCTCTTAGGAGAAGGACCCCTCACGGTAAGTGCCAAGGGTCGTTCTTCTTGTTTATATAATAAAGAAGTGAAACATCTTTTGATATTTGTTTCAGCAAACCAAGATTAGTCTTACCGATTGAATATTCTTTTTCTCCTGTGTTACGTAATTCAAAATTGAATATGTCACTGTCTCATATGTTGCTTGTTAATTTTTAAAAGTAAAATAATGAAATTAGGAGCTATCTGTTCCCAGTGGGGGGTATCAAATTAAACACCAGACGATCTTTTTCTTGTTATGAGCATCTTTGTCTAAATCCATTGAAATAAGATCACAAACTATTTGGTAATACATTTTCCTTACTACTGTTCTTCTAAATGAAAATAATTGCACTGAAGGTATTCTGCTGTATAGATTGTTGTGTAAATGCATTTTTATGAAAATCTATAGTTTTGTGATTTCAGGTAAAAAGAGGAAAGAATTCTAAATTGGGAATGGATTTTGAAGTAAACTGGAAAAAAATTAAAACCACGCACACACACATTAGAAATGAGGGAGGCAGAGAGAAAGGAATTACCATTTAGGGGAATGTATTTCTAAGATTGAGTACAACAGAATCAATGCAAGTGGGAATTATGATTTGAATATTCAGGTGATCAATCTGTTACCATAAGGTTCTGGAAAATGATTATGATAGTGGTTCTCAATGACCCAAAGACTGTCAGCGATTAGAAAACAGCTGGGCTGCCAGGCTCTCCTTCCTCCTGATCAGTATACACTGATGCTTTCAGATTGTGTGCAATAAACTACATTGGCTTTCAAGGAAGCGTCGTCCTCTCAAATCTTAATCTAAACCACATGGTGGAACTGTTGTCAGCTATGTCTTAAAAGCAAGTTTAAGAAAAAATGATGTTGTTGTCTGTAGAGCAAATCTCAGATGGCTCATCTATTCAAGCCACCACTCAAAAGACCCTGCCCCAAATTTCAACCACTGTCACCCCTTTGCACTGGAGACAGCGAGAAACTTCCTTATTGGTTAATAACTTCTAAATAGAGATTGTGACTATACAGGAGTTTGAAGTGGCCTGTTTTGTATATATTTCTGCCTATGCTGAAATCCTTTGCATTGGTAAACAGAGAGCACCAGTTCAATGTTTACTAGGAGTTACTATGATTACTGTAGCTCCTTAGTGCCACTCAACTAATTGGAGTTCTTAAGGTTGGTGTCCAGCAACCAATCAGTGCATTTTCTTGCTAGTGATTTGGAGTCTAGGTGAGTACAGGCAGTAGCAACTCTTACTCTTTGAAAGTAGGAATCTGATTCCTTCCTTTTCCCCTGAAGTGTAGAGTCCCTGCCTCCTTTCCTAGAAAACTGAGAGAGCTCTATTTGTACATTTGCCAGATGGCACTTACCCTCTGTCTTGGCAAAGGTTTCAGAGACCCCAGGGTTCCTGAAGCCTACTTTAGAAGATGCTGGATTATAAATGTAAATGGTAAGTATGAATGCACTGAAGAAAAAATGTAGAGTATTGTTTGATGATTCCAGATCATCTGTATTACTTTGCCTGAGCCTGGTACTGTTTATTCAGTTGTATTAAATGGTGGTGTATAGCCTTAGTTACCATCTACAAATTGGTAGCAGATCAGAGGCCCTGAGGAGAATCCAGTTGAAGCCAGTGTAAGCCTGCCTGCAATAGATTTTGTTTTGTGTGTGTAGAACACTGTTCTGCAAGTGGTATTTGCTAGGAAGTAGGGATGGGTTTCATTGGCTGAGAGTATAAATTCCCCTTACCTCTTCCATCTCCTCATACATTTACTTTTCATTTATCATAATGAGGGTCTCTCTCCTCACCCTTTCTGCTGGTGGTGGAGCTGTTGTAATGGTTAAGCAAATTCTCTCCCTCATGAGGACAAAAGGAATTGAGCTTTGAGCTCAGGTGTCTCTTATCCTTTAAAATGAGGCCTGGGATTGTGGGAAGTGGCTAGAATTTAGGTTTCTGCCTCTGATTACTGAAACCTCTCCATCGTCCTGTTGCCTCTAACATACCTCGACACAGGTTGGAGAAAAGCAGAAAGTTTGTGTTAGGGACAGATACTTGAAAGGGAAAAGGGGGGCAGGGGAAAGGAAAGGAATGACAGAGGCGAATGAGGTAGATTGTAGTGTGAATGAAGTGAAAAAGGTACAAAGGGGATTGAAAAAAAGGAAGGAGTGTGGAATTGTGGTAGGAAGTGGACACAAAGAAACACACTGACTTGGGACCACATTGTCTATGGGTGCCACATTGGGGGACTGATGATTTAGAGCAATTAAAGAGAGGGGAGGAAATTCTGAGCTAAATGCTTTATAGCAATGGGATTAGCCCATTTGGAAAGAAGTTGTAAATGTTTGAGACAGTTGCAGAGAAATATAGCATTTTATCACTGAATGAAATACAGCATTTTATCACTGAATCTCCTTCCAGCTACAGTCATGTGGGGTCATGTGACTTCCATCAGACACTGAGCAGATAAATTTGGAGTTCATTCAATATCTGTGTGACCTGGCTTTAGCTAGAATTTCATTTCCTTTTGCCCAAACTGAAAGCTGCAGGACCTTTGATAATAGGATAGAAAGGAGTTTTTTTGTTTGTTTGCATCAAGCTCCCTTCTGTTTCTGTGCTGCAAAACTACATAGTGCAGTGATTCCCTTTGTAGAAACACATCAGCGATCCTGTACCTTACACTAAAGTGCTATTTCCTTCCTCTTTTTGGAGTCTTTCAGACTTCCCAACATGCTGTGCTGTTTTCAGGTCTGTGAGCAAGCATACCAGGTGAAGCTTAGCATCTTGACTGGAGAGGCTTTATACATTATTTTTCAGATGACAAGAAATTTGGCGAAACATGAAAGCACAAATGTATTTTACACTGCTGGTACACAGAGCAAGTAATGTAAATGTCCATTTCCCATTCTTTGCATTTGCAGTACAGAAAATGCTCTCATTGTCTTTCATGTAATACAAATCATGTGGAATCCTCCCCTGTATGAAGTGATCTTTTGGAAAAAGTTATGCATTTAAAAAGTAATGAATAAAGCAGTAAGAGTTTAATACAGTGGAAACTTTCCAGGCTGCTGATGAGATATCCAGAATGTTTGGTTTAACTGGAATGCTGTACGTCTAAGAGCTGATGTGTATATTTGGGGGGGGGGGGAATCATATGATGTAGCCCTTCTAGGAGTGTACTGCTGCAGAATGCAGGCTGATAATCACATGACTGAATGCAGCCCCCAAACACCCCAACAATGGAGAAGAAAATCTAAGCTTACCTCTGACACCAGTAGAAATTAGAGTTGCTTTAACTGTTGAATTTTGGAGCAAAAGGAACAGAAAGCTGCTCATCTAACCTAAAACCCATGATATAAAAGCGGGAGGATTAATATTCTTAGACTGCATGGTTTGGGGGTGGGCTGGGAAATGTGTACCTTCCCCTTCAACCCTAAGTTTCATTCTTGCATATTAAAAATTAAAATTCATATTTTTAGGAATTGTGTATTTGTGTGTGCGTGCGCACACAGGATTAAATAGGACCAGAAGAAGCACTTTTTTTCTTGGATGCTAATACACTCCCACTCTACACTTGGACTCTTTGTAAGCTTCCAAGTATTCGCCATGCTTATAGTATTCTGGACTTGGGAGAAGGTCTCTCTCCATACTACTGCACCCCACTAAGGGCTCAAGGAAGCCAGATTCCCCTCTTTGTTTTCTTTCTCTTTAAGTGTCCTCACCATTCTGCACTCCCTGGGAGGTCGGTGAGCATGCTCACTGATTATCGTGCCATAGTGTAATGTGTGTTGATTTACCAGCCAACATTTTCTGCATGTTGAGGTTCTTTGGTTGTCATATCTCTTTAATAGAGGTCAAGCATCTGATACATCTGAAGCAGGATTTGTGGGAAAGTGCTGCTGAACACCCATTGTAACTGCGCAGCCATCTCTGTGGGATGCCATAAATTGGGGAATGAGTATAATTAATGCCTTGTCTGAAAGTAGTGATGCTCATGATTGGCTGGAGGGAGGGAGAGACTGTGAGTCATGTTCTCAGTTCTGTTCTTCATAACTCCTTTATTTGGAAAAGCATGGAAAGAGTGATGTATGTATTCCAGTAAATTGGCACCTTGATTTATATGTTTGGTTTCTATTTGGCATCATCAGAGCCTTGACTTGTAAAATGTATTCTACTGTTTAGTCCAAGGGCTTGAGAAAGAGCTTGCAAAACATTTAAAGGATAAAATATGCCATAATGCAAGATATAAAACTTAATCAAAATTTTAATATTTAATTTTATTATCTAGCAAGAGTGATTAATCATAAACCAGAGTTAGAATGCAGCTGTCTCTTCATTTGACAAAATACTTAACTAAACTGGAAGGGCCTTCTAAAGTTCAGGAGACATTCAGCCAGGTTGGCTTCTCTTTGCAGGGATTCTGTAGGGACAGTGTCAATTGAGAAGGCCTTATATTTGATGGCTGCCTATTGAGGCTCAGATGATAGGACACCCTGTGGAGGGCTTTCTCTGAGGACCTTGAAATGCCCATGTGTGTGTGTTGACGAACAGTAAAGAGAAGGTGTTTCTGAGTCCTGTCATGGCCAAACCAGACATAATGGTGTCCATAGGTCTGACATGTGGATGCTGCTGCTATTTTAAAGGGAGCTGAGGAGCTTTTGTCCATCCCCCTGTGTATGCCTTTTCAAATGTCAAAACAGGTAGGATGCAGCCATTTTGGTGCTTGAAAATGTGGGGGGAGGGCAAAGAGCACCTCAGCATGCCCTGCTCCCTTTAAAATTGTGGTGGTGTCCATGGGTCAGACTGTGGACACTTGTCATGATCTAGTTTGGCCCTGGGGCTAGACTATGTAGGACTATGTTCTTCACATTTACCACTGTCATCAAATGAAAATGGATTACTCTTACCACAGTAAATTGAAAACATTTTAAGTAGAATAAAGATCTGTGTCCTGAGATTCACTAACTTCACTGCCTGATTTCTTGTCTTTTTAAAAGAGGGAGAAAAAAAAGCTCCATAATACCTTGTGGAAGAGCCTAGTATCTCAGCTAAATAGATTGCTTTTTCAGTTAAGGAAACAGGATTGTGGATGCCTTTGATCTTGAAACCTTGATCTGATCACTGATTTTACACATTAAACATGCTAATGAAATTTGTGTGCATGGTCTCCAGGAGACAGGATTGTTTGCTTCTTTTAGCGGTTGTTCAACAATGGCTGAGATAACTTATCAGGGTTGGATGGAGTAGATTTTTTCCCCCTTGAAAGAATGTTCCAGTTTTATGTTCCATTTCATGTTTGTTTCTTCAGTGATATACTAAACCTTCTTTCTCTTTTTCCCCCCCTCTCCAGGGTAACCAGGAGCCAACAGCCACTCCTGACACAATGGTCCAGCCATTCACCACAATCCCATTCCCACCTCCCCCACAGAATGGGATCCCCACAGAGTATGGGGTACCCCACACTCAGGACTATGCAGGCCAGACCAGCGAGCACAATCTGACAATCTATGGCAGTACACAGGCGCATGGAGAGCAGAACACGAATTCAGCCACCACACAGAATGGATCTCTTACGGTATGCATTGCAAGGCATAAAACAGAAAAGTTCAGCGTTGCTTCTTAGAGAGATAATTGCATTTGTGTTGGATCAGATGAGACATCTATAAAAGCTTTTTTATGACAGGTTTGGAAGGAGCACCTCTTGTTTTGGTTTGGAAGGACTGCTTATTGTATCCCAAACTGTGTTTTTGCTTTATCTCAACATCCTTGGTAAAAGCTGTGACTGAAGGAGAGAATTCTTCTCAATCACTGCAGAGAGCAGATAAGCAGGCTTACATGAGCTGGTTGTAGAACTGTTGAAAATTGGATTAATTAAGAGGATGTGCATTAGATATCTGAAAATCCAATCCATATCTTTCTTCCCCTCCCCATTAATAGCTAATCTGTTTGTGGCCAGTGGACCCCAAAGGCTACTCCATACCTTGGATCAAGATGGCCAGGCATCTCAAATGTACCACCCAGGTATGGGGGAGTGCCCAGACCCTCATCTCACCCTGCCTACTGTAAAGCAGCTGTTCTTTGTTGGCTCTTATAAGGGAGGCATATTAAGTTAGTACTTATCAGTTTTAGAGGACCACAGGGAGCTTATTATATTATCTCATTTTGGGGTCAAGAATGCCTAAGCCACTCTGGCATAAGAAGCGTACACCCTGATTTGATGACCAGACCTGCCAGTTGTGCGGTTATTACAAGAAGACCATTTTGATGGGGAGAACTACGGTGTTATAAGAAGAGTTTGTTCCTTTTAGTGAAGTATTATAGCAATGAGATGCATTTTAGGGCCATGATGAGAACTGATAAATATCACAGGAAATAGGGAGACTCTTTGTCTGCAGTACATCCATTTATTGATTGAATATTCTGTCTTTTCCATTCTTGTTTACATCATTCTGTAGTTCTGAACTGGGCAGCATGCCTGCAGATTATCCAAACGAAAGCCTTATCCACCCGTTAAGCCACTTGTTAAGTCTTAACTTCCTAATAAAGAGCATTATAGTTGGAACGTTGGGTGCACAGAGGTGGTTTTAATCTTTTAATGCTTTCAGTTCTCTTATAGTATAGCTGGTTCATAGCAGGTTTTTTTTCCTCATGAAAAGCCCTTCATGAGTGCAGAAGTCTCTAGGAGGAACTTGATCATAGTTGCCGTTCAGATTTATATGGAGAGAGAGGCACAGTGTGGGATAGTGCTGGGTGTGCAGTGCGTAGCTGACAACATGGATTGAAAATCTGAAATATGGTTGACCTTGTTTAAGCCAAAAAATTAAGTGATATGTGTTGCTTGAAAGGAGCAAGAAGGCAACTCAAGTACACTTAGTACACTCCAGCACAATCCTGTGTATGTCTACTCAGAAATAGGTCTCAATGCCTTTACTGTTGTTCATTCCCATAGGTGTGCATAGGATCACACTCTTAGTGAAATCCAGGTAAACCTAGGACAGGTCAAAGCTTGATTGGTGCCTTAAATTCTGTATAGGGAACAGTGTTGTCCATATTAAACCAGCAAGTACAACACTGGTTGACATCTTTTCCATGTAAATGTATGAGAACTACATTGTGACAATGGAAAAGAGAAGTTTGGGAAATGAAATCTGCATCACCTGTATGGAAGGGCAGAACTGCCTGTATTTGCATATATGGGTTTCATCTTTGTCCAGACATGCTATTTAATAAACAGGGTCAGGGATGAATAATGTGAGCTGTGACCCTAGTCACCAGCTGCTGCAAGCCTCCTGTTCCTCTTCCATATTAGGAGCCATCTCCAGTGTACTGCACAAAAGAACGCTACATTTCCTCCGCTAATACAATCATGCAGAAAGCTGATGGCAGTGAGAATAGGAGCTTACACATAGCAGCCCATGAACTGAGATTGTTAGAGTAGTCCCTTAAAAAAGATACAATGATGCCATGTGTATTTTGGCAGGGTACAGGGATGAGCTTTCTGAGAGCTTGCAGTGTAAGAGAAAAATGCTGTTGAGGGCTGGGGTTGACATACAAAAGGTGGGGGAGAAAGATACCATTGCTGTTCAGAGATCCAGCCAGATACAAAGATGCAGACATGCACAAGCCAGGGAAACATTGCAGTGGTTTCCTACCATCTCTGCTTTGTTTTCAGGGCTCTTTCATTATATTTCTTCTCCTCCTGTACTCTGTTCTCTTCCTTTTTCCTATTTTCTGCAACATTTCTCTCCAGTACACCTTTTTTGTATTTGCTCTTCCTTGCCTGCAAACCTGTCAGCTATTCCTTGGTTTCTTTAAAATGTTTATGTACATGGCCACATTCCCTTGATTTTATCTGTAATAAAATATTATTCTTAGGTTGCATGTGGTTGTTTATATAGATTAACCAATGGGGGCAAATTTTCCTGTTCCTCCTCTCTTGCTGCAAACCAAAAGGGGGAGCAGCATTTTGGGCAGATCAGTGAGAAGAGGGAGGGAGGAAAATTCCATTCCATTTATTGAAATGTCATCTGTTAGTGGAAATTATAATTGGAATTCAACACTAATCTATGTATTGTCAGCTGTCTTGTGGCTGCCATTTGCTGGTACTTAAAACCACGGATGAGGTCCACATGCAGGCTAAAGAGTTTTTTCTGCACACTCGGGGCATTCTCTGTGCAATTGCAGAGAAACTCCTACCTCCAGTGGTTGCCTTCAGGCCCAGGAGCCATGCTGGGTCCAGCAGCAGTGGCACAGCCTGAGAGCCTCTCTGGACCAGCCAGCGGCCAGGCAACTCAACTTGCGCTGTTGCTGGTGGCATGCCTTGTGTGGCTTCTGTGCTGCACAGCTGCTGCTGGGCCCAGTGGTGGTAGTAACTGCACCAGGGAGCTTTGCTGGGTCCAGCAGCAGTGGTGCAGCCCAGGGGTATACTGCTGTCAGTGATGAAGCCCCTGGGTGGCCTATGAGTCAGCACTAAAGTGGCTGGGGAGGAAGACTCTGCTGATTCGCTTGGAGCTGCTTCAAGTGAATCATCACAGTTCTCTGTGGCTCACTGGGATTTCCCTCACAAGTCTCATGGGCCCCCACTTGTACACATATAAACACAGCTGTAAAAGTTGGGAGAAATCAACCATTTTATGACTCTTTATTAGTATGAAAATGTAACAGTTCCTGGGAACTATACTGTCTTAAGTGATCATGCATATGCATAACTTATGAAGGTGGGAGATTGGGAACAAGAGCTCACCCAGGCCTTGAAAGTAAGGAAGAGATGCCATAAATATTTAGGGTTGCCTACTGCTATTTCCAGAAATATGCTAAGTTACATTATTTTGTTTTTATCTGCAGTCAGCACAAAGTACAAGATATTAACAGAGGCAGGGCAGAAAATAAAAACAAAAAATTAAACAGAGCTCTTTTCTAATGGCCATTATGAATGTTTAGTGTTCATCACCTTTTAAGGACTTTGCCAAACACTGTAATGATTATTCCTAAATCTGGTTTAACCCTTGTAATGGCAAACCAGGAGTGGGGATACCTAGCCTACTCTCAGATGTTAGCACAGATCCCAATTTGTCTTATGACTGCTTTCCTGATGCGGGGGGGGGGGCAAGCCCTCTGGTGGAAACACCATAATAGTTCCTAGCTGTTTGCCAAATTATATTTTTTGGGATGGGGGAGGAAGCAAGTGAAAAATCTGGTGGTTCTTCGAGTTGTCAGTGTTCATGATTATTTGAACTACAGATTGAACCCATGAACCCGTTACTGTGCAGTGTAAGTGGAGTAGAGTTCTTCACAGATGGTTACTTACCTGTTTCTCCATGCTTGCTACAGGAGTGAAGGTGGGCTTCAGCACCAGAGCATCTGCTTTGGATGCAGAAGGTTCTAGGTATAGTCCCTGGCATCTCCAGTTAGAAGGTTCAGATAGAAGGTGAAGTGAAAGACCTGAACCTCTCTAAGAGCATTCTTATATTCCAGTCTTAGATTGAGTCTGTAGAAGTGCAGGGGTCCTCAACAATATCATACTGCCTCCTTAGCCATTCTATGTTCCAGAAATGCGTTAGTAGTGCCATAGTGCCCTAAAACATGTAGGGGAACTTACCTCTATTGAGAGAAGTCTTTAATAACCACATCATGAATACTTTTGTGGTGTTAAAAACATTTTTATCATGTGTCAGATCTGTCACAAGACTTGTTCTACATTTTTTTTAAAACGGGAAAAAGACCCTTATGCTTTTGTAACAGCATTACAAAGCAGAACTGCAGCAAGAACCTCAAACCCCTATGAGTGAGTTTAAACATAAGAGATTTGTTTAGGACAATAGATTTGACTTGAAATGTTTGCCCTGTAAAAGCTTTTGGCATGTTCATATAAATCTTGAGAGTCTAATGCATGGTTCTGCAGTTCCTCAGATTACCTAAACAAAGCATAAGTCATCATGCCTTTTATTTCTGATTAGGCTGGGGTGGGGAATAAGAAATGGGGGGGGGTATTTTGGAGGGCCTTTTTCTTTCAAATTTTTTCATTAGCAAAATCAGACATTTGGGAGAGCAGTGGAAAAGAACCTATGATTTTTTTCTCCTTTGGAGTAAGTGAAATGTTTTTGAGGCTTTTTTACTCCCTTTTAATGTATAGTATGAAGACTCATACGGAGATTTTTATGCAAGAAAATAGACAACATACTCAGGGTATTTGTAGCTAATGTCCAAGGATACACTTATTGTTCATATGTGCCCATAATTAATTTGCTAGCCAATTTAACAATAAAACACTTTTCAAGAGTTCACTTTTTTTGTGTTATCAAGTTTAACTGGGTATCCACTTCTGTTTAGATGTTTATACCCACTTTCTTCCCCAGCAGTGACCCAGAGCAGATTACAGGATCATTCTCCCATCACCTTTTTATCCACACAGCAAGAGCCTTGTGAAGGAGGTTAGGTGGTGAGTGACTCGGTGAGCTTCCCTGGCAGAGGCCTCTAACCACTACACCACACTGATGTACGTGGCTGGTCCCATTGTGAATGTACAAAACTGTTTCTGTCCAAATAATAATCTTCCATTCGCTTGTTGCAAAATTTGTGTCATCTGTCTTTAACTTCTCCTGCTACTTCTCCGATGCCAAAAATGAAGATAAGTGTGCTAAAGTGACTGAAGGTACAGTAGCTTGTGATGCTGTCTCTGTACTATTGTCTACTCTGTACTTTATATGTCAACAGTTTTACTTGTAGAAAACTGAAGCTTTATATGCTTTAATTTTCAGAAATAATTTTCAGTACAATTTTGTATGCTAAGTTATAAAAGTGCATTTTGTGCAGATACAGCACTAAAATTAGTTTAGGTTTAATAAGAAAGTAAGTGTGACATTTATTTCAGTTTCTGCCAAATATTTATTTGTTCCTGGAAAATCCCTGGAAGGATCCCCCCTCCTCATGGCCTCAAACTTTCAGAAACTTTACATCTTTAAATTTCATAGCTAAAGGACACTAACTAGAAAGTCTGTGTGTTCCTTAGTAACAGTCATTGTCCAACTTTTAATTTCTGTACTTGTGCCAGCCATTGCTCTCTCAATGCAGAACTACATGTTCAGCAGACACAGGGAAAATGGTTCTCTGCCGAATATGTAGTTCTGCCTACAATGATGCTATTTGTAAAGTTTGGCACTAGCTGTGGAATTCTAGTCCAGCATTTAAAAACCTATACATTTAATAACCAGTAACTGTTCATAATTTCTTTCATCACAAAAGGCATTGTTGGTATAGCATATCCTTTTGCACCTATTACCTGAAACTTTTAGTTGTGGGATAATACTTAAGTTTCTTATCAAAGAACCCCCCTCAAAATGTTTTTCACATTTCCCAAAACTCTGTATCACTGCAGGTCACCTATGATCTTATAGCCTGAACAGAGATATTCAACATACCCCCCTTGACAAGTATCCAGAAGACAGATATTGGCTCCAAAATGACATTTCATATGTGTAAACAGAAGACACTTGATCCCCACTTCTGTGTTTATACTTTAGGGCTCTTTTTCTAGCAGGAGCTCCTTGCATATTAGGCCACGCCCCCTGATGTGGCCACTCCTCCTGGAGCTTACAGTAGGCTCCGTGCTAAGAGCCCTCTAAGCTCTTGAAGGATTGGCTACATCAGGGGAGCATGGCCTAATATGCAGAGGAGCTCCTGCTAGAAAAAAAGCCCTGCTTCTTGTAGTTCAGACTTGGAATGTATATTTTTAGTGGCAATTCACGTATCAGGAGTATTGAAGGGCCAGGTCGTGCTAGGAAGCATCTCTACTAATACCTACCTTTTATATAAAATTCCTATTTCATTATAACTTTTCCCAGTTGTAGATAATTTGTTTCCATATATTCCTTGGGCATGTAGATCTGAAAAGCAGAGTCAATCTTACGATACAAAACAAATATTTTAGCATCTCTGAGAATCCCTTCTACTAGGAGTTGAAGGCTTTTCCCAGTGCTGGATGAACACTGCATTAATTATATTTAGCTTTGACTGGGATATCATAGCAAACTATGAAACTGGCAAGCTATCATTATAGCAAACAGCAGGTAGGAAGGAGGTCCAGGCAAGCCCCAGACACGTTTCCAGTCTTCAAGCCATGATTTGAAGATGAGTTTTTGTCACATCCGAATTGAGCTATTGACCTCGGAGAAACTCCCAGAAATCTTGCAGTGGGAAGCTCTTGTTTTCTGTTCTCAACTGCCTCAGTCTATTATGTGGATAATTTTCCCCTTAATAATTCTCCACCTTCAGCTGCCTGTGATTGAAACTCCTCAATTAGGCTGATTTATGTGTGTCCCTGTAATTTGACAGATATTATCTCAGGAGTACAGGAGCTGGCAAGGGCTGAGGTGGAAGACAGCAGTGTTGTGAAACAGATTCATGCAGGTTTCTTAGGATTATGAATTGTAATGGGTGTCGTGAAAACACCTGATCCAGCTCAATCATCTGTGTCTCAGTCAGGTTGTTCACAAAAGGCATCAACTGTGCTCTGTTGTGTTGTTTTGCCTTCTGAAAGAAATGGTTAGCAATAGGATTAAATTTAATTTTACTCACTCATTTATATAGTCCACCCTGTCTCCAGATTGCCCATGTCAGTCCCAACTGGCAGGCTCTAAAATATTTTTATCCTAGATTCTCTCCCCCCCCCCCTTAATGAACACTGTTGTTTTTTTTACATAAGTATTTTATTTAATGAGCAAAATTGTAGCATGACCAGTACTAAAGTGAGCCAAAAGTTTAGTTCACGGAAACAGCAATGTTCAGTGTTCAGATTGTGTGAGGGAATCATGATACATCATAAAAGCATTTTCTTAATTGGAATATGCCAAATTTACTTGGTGATATACAGTAACACTTCAGACTGGACCTCTAGGCTTCACAGAACTTAACTTGTTTTGTCTCTCTTGGCCTTTCCCTTCTACTCCTATATTTGTCTCCTCTGTTGTGATGTGCCTTTGCTATAGAGATGAAAAATGGAGGTAATGTGTGAAGCCGCCCTCATATCCATGTAACAGACTGAAATTTAATTGTAGTGAAAGACTATAGTGACAAAAGGGGGGGTTGCATTGCATGTGTTTTTATTTGATTTGTCCCCAAATATTTTGATTCCCGTCCCCCTAAAGACTTTTGGGTCATAAAGTGTCAGGCATCAAAACGAAGTAGAAGGTATGAATTTTGCCTACCCGTGCCTGTTGGCAGTGAATAAACTATATTTACTAAATGGTAGTGCTGGCGATGCAAGTATATTTCTAAAGCAATTAGTGCTCTAGAAATATGCTTGCATTTTCAGCTCAATCATGTAGTGTATTGTTCATTGCTCAAAGGCAGGGATGCAATTTTTCTTTTCTTGCAGAATTAAGAATCCAATGGAAATATCTAAGAGTTGGATTGGAGAAGAAAGATGGGAAATTGAGCACACCTGTGAGGGATGGACCCCTTGTTAGTGTGTTCTTGTCTATCACCCCTTCAAAAACCACAGTTAGAAGATGTTTGGGCTCAAGCTTAATTGCCATTTGTAGCCTCTTATATAGTACTTCCTCTAGTGAGTGACTATTAATTTTATTCATACCTCACCTTTCTCCCCAAAGAGAAACCAAAGAGGCTTACATCATTATCCTTACAACAGTCCTGTGAAGCTAAGGATGTGTGACTGGTCCAAGGTCACTCAGCAAGCTTCCATAATGGAGTGAAGATTCAAACTTGGATCTCATATATCCTAGTTTGACACTCTGATCATTACACCATGCTGGTTCTCTTGTTGACTTCTTTTCTAAGAGTGAATTAAAAATCTGAATTGCCTGGGGAGTCTGTTCTTAGGAAGAGTTACTACATCCTAATGAGGATAGGTTCTGAGATGCAGAGTCCAACGGTGTCTAAGATTCTTGTGGACATCCCCAAGGGGAGCACAATCAGCAAGGAAAGGCGGCAGAATTCTGGGAGGCAAGATAAACCAAACTACTGTTGAAACTATGAAACAGCATCATCTTCAGGCAAAGTATTAAATATATTGTGGTGCTTCTTTTAAGGCTCCCAAGTATTATCTAGGCTAGAACAAAAGAGTGTATATGTTCCTGATCCTTGACATTCTTAGGAGTATTGGAGGAATGTTTAAAATATAAACCCACAGAAGCAGTTCTTCCCCAAACTCAGAGATGTATTGTGACAAAGCTGTGGAGAGACTAGTAGCAAAAGTCAGTTCTATACAAGAAGAAATTAGTCAGTACTTCAAGAGTAGTGATATAGTATGTCACAGAAGTGAGTACACTCCCTCACATTTTGTAAATATTTAAGTATATCTTTTCATGTGACAACACTGAAGAAATGACACTTGGCTACAAAATGGCTACAAAAGAAATGACACTTGGCTACAAAATGTAAAGTAGTGAGTCTACAGCTTGTATAACAGTGTAAATGTGCTGTCCCTTCAAAATTACACAACACACAGCCATTAATGTCTAAACTTTTGGCAACAAAACTGAGTACACCCCTAAGCGATAATGTCCAAATGGGGCCCAAAGTGTCAATATTTTGTGTGACCACCATTATTTTCCAGCACTGGCTTAACCCTCTTGGGCATAGAGTTCACCAGAGCTTCACAGGTTGCCACTGAAGTCCTCTTCCACTTCTCCATGATGACGTCACGTAGCTGGTGCATGTCAGAGACCTTGCGCACCTCCTTCCGTTTCAGGATGCCCCACAGATGCTCAGTAGGGTTTAGGTCTGGAGACATGCTTGGCCAGTTCATCACCTTTACCCTCAGCTTCTTTGGCAAGGCAGTGGTCATTTTGGAGGTATGTTTGGGGTCGTTTTCATGTTGGAATACTGCCCTGTGGCCCAGTCTCCGAAGGGAAGGGATCATGCTCTGCTTCAGTATGTCACGGTACATGTTGGCATTCATGGTTCCCTCAATGAACTGTAGCTCCCCAGTGCCGGCAGCACTCATGCAGCCCCAGACCATGACATTCCACTGTAAAACGGAGCTGTTTCACCAGGTCTTTGGATGAGGCAGCGGGCATCTATCTATTTATTAGATCGGTTGGCCTCCCCCTACACCCTTACGGCCTGCTGCACCACTGTATTGTGGAGCTATACTATCTTGCTTTTTATCACCTTGCTGAACTAACCTACTGCACTTTACTGAATGTTGAAGTTGTTTTTATTATGATTTTATTGTGATTTTAATTCAAATTGTTATACTCCGCTCTGAGCCCCCCCAAAAGGAGGAAGGGGCGGAATAGAAATAAACTACTACTACTACTAATAATAATAATAATTCCCACCACCATGCTTGACAGTAGGCAAGACACACTTGTCTTTGTACTCCTCACCTGGTTGCCGCCACACATGCTTGACACCATCTGAACCAAATAAGTTTATCTTGGTTTCATCAGACCACAGGACATGGTTCCAGAAATCCATGTCCTTAGTCTGCTTGTCTGCAGCAAACCTTTTGCGGGCATTCTTGTACATCATCTTAAGAAGAGGCTTTCTTCTGGGACAACAGCCCTGCAGTCCATTTTGATGCAGCATATGTATGACTGACAGGCTGACCCCCCACCCCTTCAACCTCTGTAGCAATGCTGGCAGCACTCATACGTCTATTTCCCAAAGCCAACCTCTGGATATGACACTGAGCACGGGCACTCAACTTCTTCAGTCGACCATGGCGAGGCCTGTTCTGAGTGGAACCTGTCCTGTTAAACCACTGTATGGTCTTGGCCACCATGCTGCAGCTCAGTTTCAGGGTCTTGGCAGTCTTCTTATAGCCTAGGCCATCTTTATGTAGACCAACAATTCATTTTTTCAGATCCTCAGAGTTCATTGCCATGAGGTGTCATGTGGAACTTCCAGTGACCAGTATGAGGGAGTGAGAGCGATAACCTGCTCCCCCTTCACACCTGATACCTTGTACCCCTAATGAGTCACATGACACCAGGGAGGGAAAAACGGCTACTTGGGCCCCATTTGGACATTATCACTTAGGGGTGTACTCACGTTTGTTGCCAGCAGTTTAGACATTAATGGCTGTGTGTTTGGAACTTTTGAGGGGACAGCACATTTGCACTGTTATACAAGCTGTAGACTCACTACTTTACATTGTAGCCAAGTGTCATTTCTTCAGTGTTGTCACATGAAAAGATATACTTAAATATTTACAAAATGTGAGGGGGTGTACTCACTTCTGTGGCATATTGTATGTACTGATAGCTCTATAGTAGCTACTGGTGTGAAGATACTTGTTTGGATGAAAAAAGTACTGATGCAGAAGTGATATGGAGAAACTACTAGTTGTGATGCAGTCAGAGACACAATTGTGATGGTAGGAAATCCACAGAAAGTCAGGGAACATTTTCTGAAAGTCAAGATCAATGACAGTGGAACCATAGTTGGGTAGTCATAATTGGGTGTCTACCTAGATGGTAAGAATGTTTGATATGGATCTCATCATAGAATCATAGAGTTGGAAGGGACCTCCAGGGTCATCTAGTCCAACCCCCTGCACAATGCAGGAAACCCCCAAATACATACCCCAAGTTATAGATAAATAAGGGGTTCCATGGGGGGCTGGGACACCAGTCAAGTGAGTTTTTCCACAGTCAAAAATACATTACATTGATGTTTGTTAGCAAAGTAGTGGTGTTCGCCTTCTAGTCTTGCAGCAGTTAGGCTAAAAGTAATTTCAAAGCAAAAGGCACATCTCAGACCAATAGTATGGGATGGAATTAGCAGTCCTACCTCCTCTCCAGACTATTTCCAATTCTGCGCCTTTGGCAGCTAAGGGCAGCAATGACTCCTGCTACTCCTTCCCCTGCCCACCTCCAGTGCTGCTGCTAGGCCATCAGCTTCTCCTCCTGGTGCACTTATCTGTATTGGGAGAATGGATTTCTGCACTAGCGCAGTCAGCAGTTATCTGGAGTTTTTTATATACATCCCCCCTTTTTTTTTTTAGTTTTTGTATTTTTCTGCAAATCTGGGTATCTCTGTCCCCCCCCCCCCCTTAGGGCTTGTAGAAATGTGTATTCGAGACTGCATGGCCCTGATCCACAGATTTTAAGTACTGGTAGATGGGGCTATGTTGAGAATTAGATATATTGATGAGAAGAAAGCTTTATTCAACCATAACCTAGCCATGCTGATTTCCAGATATGAAGTATGCATGGCTAGTTGTCAGTACTACTTATGTCTGATTTTTCTCTGGCATTCACCAGAGAACAAGAAAATTTTTGCTGACAGGCTCCAGTAAAAAGCATTTCATCTTGTGAAGTAACAGTTAAATACAGCTCATCATAATGCATACTTTAAAACTACAGCTGGCTCAGTTGCTCTCAGATTACAGGCATGGCTCAAATCCACTTCACTGCTCACAGAAGGCAAAGCTCTTACAGAGGATCTAACCTTTGGTGGTGAAGTTTGCTGACCCTCTGAATGTTTTTAGCAGGGGTATCAAACATCCAGCCCGTGGTCTGGAACTGGCCCACGCAGGGCTTTAATCAGACCCGCCGGGCTCTTTTCTCCCCCCCCCCCACTCCGGTCCTCATCATTTGAAGCTCAGAAGTTCCCTTCTTTTTCAGTTCCCTGCCTTTTCTGCCTTGTCTTTGCAGGCTGCAGCACAAACAAAGCTGCAAGAAAAAGGTGGAATGGACTCTTCATTGAAGCTGTGGGGAGAACATGGAGTGGATTTTCCATTAAGGTCTCTGTGCCCAGGGATCTTGGTGGAAGATCCATTTCACATTTTCCTTGCAGCTTTGTCTGTGCTGCAAAGTGTTTCAGTGGAGTAGAGAGAAGTTTCTTTTCAGCATTCCTATATAGACAGCTGAAGCTCAGGCTTCCTGGAGTTATGTCTTTGCAAACAAAGCATTGGTGCTTTGAGTCAGATGATGATGATGATATTGGATTTATATCCCTCCCTATACTCTGAATCCCAGAGTCTCAGAGCAGCCACAATCTCCTTTAACCCCCCCCCCCCCCCACAACAGACACCCTGTGAGGTAGGTGGGGCTGAGAGAGCTCTTACAGCAGCTGCCCTTTCAAGGACAACTCCTAGGAGAATGATGGCTGACCCAAGGCCATTTCAGCAGGTGCAAATGGAGGAGTGGGGAATCAGATCCAGTTCTCCCAGATAAGAGTCAGTGCACTTAACCACTACACCAAACTGAGATGCAGGCCTGACAGAAAACATACGTATCAGAACTGGGGTGCATTTGCAATAAACAGGCTTTCAGATTTATTCTGAGAACAGTTTGTTTTACCACAAAGTATAGTATGACTGGCCTTATTATTTTTAGAGAGAAGAAAGAGCAATATCTCATAATGAGGCACTGACAGAAAGCTAGCCTGAAGAAGCTGAAATTCAGTGCAGGAAGATGAGTTGTTTTGTGAAGTATATAAATTTATCCGTCACACTTGAGGTGGTTTTCTGCTACCAGGCCACCATGTAAGTCGTTTTCAAAACAGATTGGAAAACTGAGCCCACTATATCCATCTGCTGCCCAGTGAATATTACTAAAGTGAAATTAAGATGTAGAAGCAGAGTTCAGTTTTATAATAAGCCAGTTTGTGATAGCTGGTGTTTTATAGTAGCTGAGTGACCACTAAAAGTAAATTGTATCATGGCAGCTACAATGTGGCATTTAACTTCATCCTTAGGGCCTTAGAAGTCTGAAGTGAATGTGCCTATTAGACTGTTGTTATTTGCTGTTATAGATTGGGCTAGTTCTTTAGAATGTCTTCTGAGGAGCTTCTTAGAAGTGAAATAAATTCTGGAAAAGCTATACCTCCAATTCCCCCATTTCAAAGTATTAATTCTTTACATAAATTACATTTCTGTGGAAATCCTATTTTTCTCTGGAAGGAGTTTCATTTCAGTTAGGCAGTGCTGCTTATATAGTGCAACAGTTTCAGGTTTACTGTAAAAACACATATTGCGACTTTGCTGAAGACAATTTTAAGGTTCCAAGATTTGCTCACATACTTGTATTTCCATTGGATTAATTCCCCTAGAACTACATTTCTGTTGAGACTTGCCACCTAGAAACTGTGACCTCAGGGCAAGGGACTGTGGCAGTGAGGATCTACAAGATTGTTTAGGCTCTTGAAAGTGAGTCTTAGAGAAGCAATCTTTTTCTCAAAAGCTCTAGCAACCATAATTGGGTATTGTGCATAGGTTCCCATATTGTGCTGGTGAATGGTTCTCTAACATATAGTGCAATAAAAGGTGCTCATTGAAAGACGTCCGAGAATAGCTGGCATATTTCTAGCAACCTTAGAAAGGCCTGTTACATACTTTGAGTACCACCACTTTAGACACATTCCCAGTTTCCCCACTCTGTCTGCACTGTTTTGTGACTGCACTGTTTGTGACCAAGAGTGGGAATGATGGGCAGAATGTCTGTGGCCATCTGGAGGGCTATGATGATTTGCCAATTTCACCATCTGTTGTAAGAAGCTCAGAATTTAGAAATTTGCATTAGCAGTGCTCCAGATTGCAAATAAAAACCATTTGAACAGTGTTCTCTTGGACCATGGGTGTTCAATGATATTTGAGAATTGTTTGGGGAGACTCTTTCCTAGTCATTGTCTACTGGATGATGGATGAGACACATCATGGGTTCTGTCCTCCTTCTTGGACAGTTCATCCCTAGGGAGTAGAGGGTTCTGACAAAGTCATAAAAATGAAACTCCCAAACAGCATGGTATGATTTAATCACAAGCCAGCCACATTGATTCTCCCCTCAGGGTGCACCATCCATTTGTTTGGGGATAATTTTGTCAGTATAGTGAGGAGGGAAGTGGAAGCAGCTGTAAATAGTATCTTTGTGATGCGATCAGGTGGACCTTTGTTGGGATGCTTGTGTGTGTCTGATATTTGGGGCTGGTTGAAATTGATTCTTGTTTGAATTGAATTAGTTTATCCCAGCTGTTTGGTGTCTTGTTTTGTATTGTGTGGCTAAAGATGCTCAGGCAGAGTTAGTGTCACACTCATTTCTTGGTTGAGGCAAAGCTGAAATCTGCAGTTGCTTGGCTCAGCACCATTAATATGCTTTTGTTTGTTTCATAGAACCTATTACACAAATCCAAGGTCATATTTGGAAGAAAGGGAGTGTCTGACAAGAGCTCTTTTCTACTTTTTAAGAGACCTTTCTTTCATTGAATTTGGATAATCCGTTGTCCTCATCTATCTCATGTTCTTTGGATAAATTACATAAAAGTACTATCTTACTGTTTCTGTGGACAGAATCTTGAGCGTTTGGACTTGATCTGCAGGGCTATGATGATTTGCCAGTTTGGTGTAGTGGTTAAGTGTGCGGACTCTTATCTGGGAGAACCGGGTTTGATTCCCCACTCCTCCACTTGCACCTGCTAGCATGGCCTTGGGTCAGCCATAGCTCTGGCAGGGGTTGTCCTTGAAAGGGCAGCTGCTGTGAGAGCTCTCTCCAGCCCCACCCACCTCACAGGGTGTCTGTTGTGGGGGAGGAAGGTAAATGTAAAATGTAATGTAAATGTAAAATTTTATTTGTATCTCGCCCTCCCCCGCCAAAGCAGGCTCAGGGCGGCTAACAACATTTAAGGTGAACAACACAATAATAAAACAATAAATTCATATTAAATTCACATTAAAACCAATCAATGATTAAAATATTCCTAGATCTGATACTGGCGGTAAACATTATTAATCTGGCGGTAAACATTAATTTAGTCATTGGTGAACGCCTGTTTAAAGAGGACGGTCTTGCAGGCCCTGCGGAACTGGTCTAAGTTCCGCAGGGCCTGCACCTCC
Source organism: Heteronotia binoei (assembly GCF_032191835.1). Classification (NCBI taxonomy): domain Eukaryota; kingdom Metazoa; phylum Chordata; class Lepidosauria; order Squamata; family Gekkonidae; genus Heteronotia; species Heteronotia binoei. The sequence continues at coordinate 86,830,945 of NC_083230.1, forward strand.
TCTGGGAGCTGGTTCCAGAGTTGTGGGGCCGCAGCGGAAAAGGCCCGAGTGCGGGTGCTTTGAAGTTTAACTTCTTTTGGCCCAGGGATATTCAGTTGTTTTTTCCCACTGACCTCAGTGCTCTCTGGGGCTCATATGGGAGAGACGGTCCCTCAGGTAGGTCGGTCCTTGGCCATATAGGGCTTTAAAGGTTATGACCAGCACTTTGCACTGGATCCGGCATACGATCGGCAGCCAGTGCAGTCCACGCAGCCCTGGCCGTATATGCTCCCATCTTGGGAGACCAAGTAACAGCCTGGCCGCCGCATTCTGCACTAGCTGCAGCTCTCGGGTCCGGTACAGAGGCAGCCCCATGTAGAGAGCGTTACAGTAGTCCAGTCTTGAGGTGACCGTCGCATGGATCACCATTGCTAGGTCCCGACGCTCTAGGAAAGGGGCCAACTGCCTCGCCCGCCTCAGGTGGAAGAATGCTGACTTGGCAGTGGCTGTTATCTGGGCCTCCATTGATAATGAAGGCTGCAGTAAAACACCCAGGCTCTTTACCCGCTGCGCCATCTTCAACGGCGCCCCGTCAAAGGCCGGGAGGGATATTTCCTTCCCCAGAGTGCCACGACCCACATGGAGGACCTCTGTCTTCGCTGGATTTAACTTCAGCCCACTCAGTCTAAGCCACGTTGCAACAGCCCGCAAAGCCTGATCCAGGTTCCCCGGGGCGGAGGCGGGCCGGCCGTCCATTAGTAGATAGAGCTGGGTGTCATCTGCATATTGATGGCAACCCAGCCCAAATCTCCGGGCAATCTGGGCGCATATAGATGTTGAATAACATTGGGGAGAGAACTGCTCCCTGGGGCACCCCACAATCAAGTGTGCGCCTCTGGGATCGCTCACCCCCAATCACCACCCTCTGTCCCCGACCCATGAGGAAGGAGGAAAGCCATTGTAAGGCCAGCCCCTCAACCCCTATGTCGGCAAGGCGGTGGATCAGCAACTGATGGTCGACTGTATCAAATGCAGCCGACAGATCTAGTAACATCAGTATTGCTGCACCGCCTCGGTCCAGTTGCCGCTGGAGGTCATCCACCAAGGCGACCAGGACTGTCTCCGTCCAGTGGCCCGGTAGGAAGCCAGACTGGCACGGGTCTAGGACAGAAGCGTCATCTAGAAATCTCTGTAGCTGCAACGCCACTGCCCTCTCGATGATTTTACCTAAAAATGGTAAATTGGACACCGGTCGGTAGTTTGCCAATTTGGCCGGGTCTGCTGTAGATTTTTTCAAGAGGGGACGGACCAAGGCCTCTTTTAGAGACGTTGGAAAATGCCCCTTCTGGAGGGATCTATTTATGATGTCCCATAAAGGACATCTAAGCTCCCTCTGGCAAGATTTAATCAGCCAAGAGGGGCAAGGGTCCAAATCACATGTTGTTGGGCGAGCAAAGGAGCCGCTTTGAGACTCTTCGGAGTGGAGGGCGGGATATAAATCCAATATCTTCTTCTTCTTCTTCTTGATAAAAAACAGTTGTCTAATTTGTACCCTTTCACAGCGTATTCTTAAATTAGACGCTGTCCAAGTAAGATATGGTAATAAACATGGACTTTTCGTGTTTATTTAGTATATTGCTACCTCACTTTTCTTCCAAGGAGCTAAGGATGGTGGCTCTCTGCCGGCACTAGTCCACAGAAATCTTGTGAGGTGGATAAGGGATTGAATCCAGGCAATAATAGGCAATATTTTTTGGTCTCCTTCTTCCCACTGTATACCTCCCATCAGGCATTCCTCTGATTTCCCTGAGTAGTATTTTGTGGAGACCAGTGGGCTGCAGTGGGAGGGGAAAGGTCCATTTTGCTGCTGGACCTAATAGTGGGCCAAGATCATCCCGAGGGCTATATGGCTGAGGCAGGGACATGAACCCTGCTTAAACTTCAAAACATTGTTCTCTTACCTATACATAGCAATTTCCTTGATTGGCATTATAAAACTGTTAGTATAGAAAAGGGTAGGATAAAAGAAAATACAGAAATAAAACATACACATGTATAAAAAACATATTCCATCTTTCAGTTCCATTCTTTAAAAGTTATTAATTAAATCATTATAAATTATCTTAGTTTACCCTAATACTACGTATAAGTAGAGCTTTCTGGAGGAACTTTGTCACAGTTTCAGTAACAGCATCAGCAGTATTGTTTAGCAAAAAAAAGCAATTTGTGTGACACAGGTAAATCTAAAATACCACCAAGAACTGGTGATAAAATGCTATCCTGTACATTGATATAGTAACAGCATTCTAATAGCACGTGGGATACTGTCTCGATGGCACCACTTGCACAGGGACATAATCTATTAAGGAAAGGTGTGCCATTTACTCTTACCTATTTTCAAAAACATATTTTATCCTTTTAAGCATACCTTTATTGTTTTAAAAATATAGTTTGATATGCATCTGTTTAGTAATTTATTATGATTACATTAAAAATTTATTGATATTATTATATGGTGGCCAGATCCAATTTTTTCCCATCAATTTCAACAGATTGCAGCTCTCTTTGAGAAGAAAGCATCAGCCTGTCATATGAACAGAAGAATTAGGTCTTGAAACACTGTGTCATGAAACCAGATCACTGATTTCATACATCACCAAGACATATCACAAAAGATGGGCATGCCAGCAGGTGTTTCAGTTAATCTTGCATTGTTGTTGTAAGGAGCAATCCCAGTAAACTGATTTAGTGAGATTCCAGTGACACCTTTAAGACCAACGAAGTTTTATGCAGGTGTGAGCTTTCGTGTGCCAAGCACACTTGGTCAGACACTGGAATGGAATTATTTAGTTATTATTGATTTCACTTTGACACTGCCAGCTTTCATCAGTCAGTCAGCACATTCTTCAAACCTCACAATAAATGAGATCTCTCATGTTGGGTTTGTTTTAGTGGAGTTCATGCAAATCTGGAGGAAAGATTCAAATAGAGATTAAGTAAGAGAGATTTGTCTCTTTTTCTCTCTCAGAAGCCTGGGAGTCTTCTGCCAAGATGATTAGGGTCTAATGTTATCTACAATGCCTTGTAAGTTTGGGAGACAAAACGTACAAGAACATAAGAGAAACCATGTTGGATCAGGCCAATGGCCCATCCAGTCCAACACTCTTGTCACACAGTGGCCAATATATATATATGTGTGTGTGTGTGTACACACACACACATATACATGATGCGTTTGTTTTTAAGTTCCTGGGTAGATTTTAAAGTAATCAAAATGCCTCAAAGTAAGCATAAGCCAAAAGCTTCACTTCAGGTTAGGGAGTCTGATGACAGTTTGAGTACTCTGCCTCAAATAACTGGAATGACCAACTTAAGCATTATCACCTTATCAACTAAATGGATGCAGAGGGGAAAAACAGGGTGGAGTAGTTGTTCCAGAGTGGATTATTTACATCAGAGGTTCCCAAACTTATTTGGCCTGACGGCCCCTTTTCAGAAAAAAAAAAATTACTCAACGCCCCCCTGGAAATCTACCTTCAAGAAGTGGACTAAAAGATGCAGTGACATATTTGCACTTAGGGTAAACAAAGATGTTGTAAAGAAGACACTATGAAGCTTGAAATTCTAAAATTATTTTATAAAATCAACCATAGTAACATTTGCATACACAGAGAATTTTTGAAATTTCTTTATAATTATCCCACCCTCCCTGCAAGTGGGCTCAGGGCAGGTAACAGCAATTGAAATATAGTATACAATGCATCACTTCCATCATACAGAACAATGCAACAAAACCAATGAAGATAAAATATGCATGTAGCAGTAAACAGGAAAAGCAACAGGCAGTCTTGCGTTCAATTCACCAATGAGTTCTGGCTTGCAAAACGTGGTCAGTTAAGTCCAATGTCTCAGTTTTGCTCATCCACTTCTCTTTCAGATAGATTCAGTTCCAACAAACTGGCAGCCTTGCAGTCTCTAACTTAAAAGGACATACACACAGAAAATTAAGATAACAAAGGCTCATATTAAAATAAAAATAGGGTAAAATGGAGAATTGATCCATGGGTATCTGGGGCTCTGGGAGGGCTGTTTTTTGAGTTAGAGGCACCAAATGTTCAGCATACCATCCAGTGCCACTACTCAAAACACCAGGTTTCAAAACATTTGGACCAAGGGGTCCATTTCTCTGAGGCCCCAAAGAAGGAGCCCCTATCCTTCATTGTTTCAAATGGAAGGAAGGCATTTAAACAATGTGCAGTCACTTTAAATGTGATTGCCAGAACCCCCTTTAGAGTTCAGTTGTGCTTGTCACAGCCTTGCTCCTGGCTCCACTCCAAGGTCTCCTGGCTCTACCCCCAACATCTCCAGATATTTCTTGAGTCAGACTTGGGAAACCCACCCCCACATGAATAGTTTGGGAAAAGCCACCTTTGCAATTTCTTTAATTTTGAAATCATTTCTTACCATCAGCAGTGCAGAGATTAGAGTAATATTTGAAGCAGCAACTGTTTATCTGTTTATCTTAGTCACCTCCATGAGAGAAGTAAGGTCAGAGCGTAGAAAACATGAAGTAATGAATGAAGCAGGCATCCAGTAGTGAGCTCCTGGCTTCAGGCAATTCAGGAAACACTTAACTGCTTCTGGAATTCCATGAAAGAATAAGGAAGTTTATTTGAAGAGGCTTTACTACTATGGAGATAGAGAGAGAGAGGCTTCTTTGATGTAATGCCAGTTAGTCATTGCTTAATTTTTTAATGACTGTGTCATAGTTCACACAAGTGCTGCCACACCGCCACTTTTCTTCACAGGGCAAATGTTGTCTCTGCTTGTCAGAGGCTTCAAAAGACTCCGAAGAGTGCCCCATTTTACTGCTGCCCATTGATTTTGGGTTGAAAGCAGCAGGGTGGGCAGCACCTTTCCATTGCACTCATCAGCTCTGACTAGTGCAGTTGAAAGCAGCTGCCACCCAGCTGCTTTCAACCTGAAAGCAGCAGGCAGTGGTAAAATGGGGCTCTCTTTGGAGGCTTCCTTGGAAGCCTCCAACAAGCACAGGCAACATTTGCCCTGTAAAGAAAAGTGGTGGCGCAGCAGTGCCGTCTGGGGCTCTCGGCTTGTCTACTGACTGGCGAGATTGTGCCACATGGTTGCCTACCCTGCCTACTCCAATGCACTGCCCCTGCAGAAGACACGCTTGTGTCTGGGGCATTGCAATTGGCTAAAATCAACAGAAGCAACCACCTGGTAACCAGAGGACTGTAAGAAGCTTGATGCTCTACAAAAACCTTGTGAGGAGAAAGCTGCAGGTTGGAACTCTTCAGGGAAGTTTGTGCAATTGCCTCAGTGCTTCCACTGTCCTGACTTAAACTGTATTGCTGAAAGAGAAACTTCAAGCAACCTAGAGAAGCTGCTAGCTGTAGCAAGTATTGGCTAGGATAGCTAGTAAAGTTTTTTGTTTCTGTGTTTCTTGTTTATTTGTACACCTCTATTTTTTTATTCTGTCTTGTAAATAAACTGCATCCTTCTTATATTTTAAGTGGAAGGAGTTCTGGTCCTCATTACTAGTCTAATTGGGTGAATTTGCACTAAGTAGCAGACAAAAAGGAATCCTTTATTTTTGTTAATGGGATTTTTTCTCTAAATTAGAAATTCTGGATACCTCCCAGAAACGTGATGTTTTGACACTTACTACTCTCTTCTCTTCCTTTATGCTTCCACCGCCCCCTTATTTTTATTCACTGCTCCCCAATTGCACACAAGGCTACTACCACCCCCCTGGATCGTTACAGCGCCCCCCAGGGGGCAATATCGTCCACTTTGGGAAACACTGATTTACATCATGGAATCTACAAACTGAAGACTTGTCTTTTCTGTAGGTGCTATGTAGGTTTATAATGCTCTTAGTATAGAGCTGTTCCTGTTTTTCATTTCCTTTTAAACTGTTACATTAATACACATCCAAATATAATAGGGTTTATTCCAATGTCACCAGACTGTGTGTAACTTGATTTCTATTGTTTTATATGTTGTCCCCATCTCTGTTAAAAATGATGATGATGATGATGATGATCAAATGTGGTGTCAGCTAAATTCTCACTGGGAGAAAATATCAAAATGAGGGGGGTGGGGGGAGAGAGTCAGTGGTGCTGACATAACTGGCGCCAGATGTAGGAATGAGGCAACTCCTATAAAGCTGCAGTTCCTACCCAACACAAGGTTCACTGAATGCCAAGGTGCATTGCTGGCAGAACAGAGCAGTGAATTGAGGTACCAGTAGAGGTCAACATAGCCTTGTCTTTCCTGGCTACAGTTGCATGCCACAGCTGTGCCAGGAGCTGCAGCTAGCTGGGGTCAAAGGGATCAAGGAACCAGAAGCAGCATGTTTATACCAGTTTCCAGGTGATGCTTCTGAAGGCACTGCAGATGTACAGGAGCTGCTGGAGATCAGATGATCTTTAAATCATTTTAAATGCAGAGCTACCTATTGAGAGCAGGTATAGCATAGTGGCTGAGATAGTTTGTATTACAAAACAGGACATTTGATCTTGTTTGTGCCACTTAGATGGTTTTAGGCAAACCACTTTCTCCTGACTTCATCGTTAATAACATGAAAATAAAAATACATAATTTGCACTGTTGTGATAAGAATTAAAATATTGTACGTAACCTGCTTCATATGTTCCATAATAAATGTGGGGATGGTGCTGTTTTTTTCTGTGCCATCATAGACATGGGTTCTCCACCTGTGCAGAAACACCTTCAGAACATCTGAGAGCTTGACAAGGAATTGACACATGAATGTTTTTTCAAAAGAATTTTATTTCTGTATGCATGCCTGAAAGAGAGCACACCATCTCACTCTGTTTTCTACTTCCTCAAAATGTCTTTGTAAGCATTAGCATTTTTTTGTAGAGTGGTGGTGTTTTGTCTTGTCTTTATTTTATTTACACAAATGGACACTGAAAATTTTTCTTTTGGGTTCCCCTCATTTCACGTTTGGTCCACATGTTTATTGGCTTACTAGGCAACTGTTGTTTGTCACTAGTGTAAGCTATCTTTCGTGCCTCCTTTGTTTGAATAAAGAATTCAATTGTTTGAAGTTCATCCAGGAAATTTATAGAAGTTCTATTTGGCACCTGTGTTTTGGAAACATGCTGCTGGACCCTCCACAGGTTTTGTTGGAAGCTGAACTGCTGTTGGGGAGGTTTTACCCTCTTCGTTATCCTTGCTTTGTGAACCTTTCTTCTTACGATCTCTCCTTCTCCAAGGATAATGGAGCTGTACATGTTGGAACAAAAAGAATCCCACTCTACTAATGTGTCTTTCACCTGCAGGAGAGAAAGCAACAGTGATGATATTATGGTGGAAAAGGGCATCAGTTTGAGACACAGGGTATCAAATAAAATTTGGTTTACAAAATAGTACTCCAGTATATCTGCTGGGGGGATGCGGATAGAAACAGATACTACTACAAACAGGACTGGGATATGAGATTATGCTTCACCGTGTTATTTTCATGGTCCCCTGGGATTATAAGGATTCTCATTACTATATTGGGTGTTCCAGAACTTCATACCATGTGATGATAATGGTCATACTAACTCCTTCAACAGGATCCTACGTTGAGCTACCATCACTAGTCACTATACTATTTTTGGTGTGGTTTCAGATATTTTGTGTTCTGCCACCTTTTTGCTCCTATTTGATCATACCAGTCTATAGCACCGCTTGTCTCTCTACTTCCTCCAGAGGTCATTATATCTTCCATAATCACTTTGACACCATTACCACTGTGTTGGTGCAGAGACTTCCCATTGTGCTTTTCTGAGATGTGAGGTGGCATCTCCATTTTGCCACAATCATATACATTTGGAAAATTCATAGGCTTGCCGTGACTTTTCATCTGCTGTGACCTGATCCACAGCAGGCGCATCTCAATATTTTGTAGTGTATTTATAAAATTCATATTCAAAGTGGCTTATAAGAAGATTTAATAAATATAATCCACTAAAAATTAACAGTATGGCATTAAAGCAAAAATAATTAACAGCAAACTATTAGCATATAAGAACCTCACAGCAGGCTAAAACCGTAAAACACCAGCAGCTGAAGTGTGCACAATAGAAGCAGCACAGTGTCCATAAAACCTTCACAACAAATAATGACAGGGAATAAAGTACTAACAGGCCTGGGGTAATTTTAAACAAATGCCTTAGCCTGGCACCTAAATATTTGTCAATCTGGTGCCGGGCAAGTATCTCTGAGGAGGGGAGTTCTACAGTCCATGTCACTACAAAGAAAGCTTTGTCTGGTTTTTGCCAGCAAGTGGCACAAACAGCAGGGGATGTCTTAACCAGTGAACAGGTTCACATAGGAGGAGGCAGTTGTTTAGATATTTTGGACTGGGGACATATAGAACTTCAACGATAATGAGGGAGTACTTGGAGCTGAGCTAGGAGACTTTGCTGTGGTCTAGTCTGGATATAGTCAGTGCCATGGATAAAAAAGTGGACACAAGTAGCGAGCTGTTTAAAGCTGTATAAAGGTGCCACAGATATGTACCCCCTTCTATAACTCTGGATCTGTTCCCAGACTGTGAATTGGTATTTTTAGGGGGGGGTGCAGCCCATCTAGCACATGCTGACTCCACAAACAATTTGATCTTATCAACGCACGGCACCTCATCTGGATTAAGTTTCATGTAGGCCATCATTACTTCCAGACAACAGTTAGACTTCTACTATCTCAGTTGACAAAGAACAAGAAGCAAAGGTGTCTGTATTCTCTGGATCCTGGGTACATCCTAATTTTTTTTATGTATCTAAAATATTTCCCAAAGGCCACTGACATAACATATGCTATGATGGTGCAAAGAAGGACATAAAGTTTCCAGCCAGCACCCATCAAAGTAACTACTACTGTCACTTAAGTTAGCAGCTAGCTGGCTAGCCAGCTTCTCCTTCAAAAGTTTGTACTCATTATACCAAACCAATATCTACATCCTTTTGGTATAGTGGTTAAGGGTGCAGACTCTTATCTGGGAGAACCGGATTTGATTTCCCCACTCCTCCACTTGTAGCTGCTGGAATAGCCTTGGGTTAGCCATAGCTGTCGCAGAGGTTGTCCTTGAAAGGACAGCTGCTGTGAGAACCCTCTCAGTCCCACCCACCTCACAGGGTGTCTGTTGTGGGGGAGAAGATATGGGAGATGTAGACCGCTCTGAGTCTCTGATTCATAGAGAAGGGCGGCATATAAATCCGCAGTCGTCATTTTTTACTTTCTCAAAGGAGTACCACTTCCAGCTGTATATAGAGCAACCACTTGGGTTGCCCCCATCAGCTTTCATATTCCTATTATATTGTTGATACTGGAGCCACAGTTAATACAGCATTTGAACAGGCTGTTTGAAGATGTCTTTCCTCCAGATGCAATGCAGGCAGCTGCCTTCAGTTAAGTCAGTGTGACTGCATAGAGACTGCAAAGTAGTAAAACAAATTACTTAACCTTTCTCTCTGTTCTGTAAGTGGCCTTCTGTGTCATCACACAACCTTTCCTCCTTCCCCACTGCTGGATCACTCTCATTAAGCACACATGAGAGCTGCTTGTGGCATTCTCAAGAAACTGAGTGAGAAGGCAGGTGCCCCTCTCCTCAAGGTGTGTGTGGGGGCGAGAGCTCTCTTGAGGAAGGGGATTTAAGTGTTAGTTCCTTGGCTAGGCTTCTAGAATGTGGAGGCACATAACCTGCAGATGAACATTTGGACAATACATGTTACTGGTAAGAAACCTGTTTCGTTGTGATGATGATGAATAGCTATAACTGTATTGACATTTTTTTTAGTTAAAAGACAATGGAGCAATGCCAGAGTGCAAAACATGTTTAATGGGCATGTTTAATAGTATGAATGTATGTAAGCTGATGCAGGCTGCATCAAAGGGTCAGTTTAGAAGTAAAAATGTAGTCACTGCAATAAATTTATTGGTACAGTCCTTTGCATCCTTTTGCCTGTATTAGTTTGAATCTGTACCTTACCTTACCTGGGTGCAATTGATTGCTCAGTATTTAGTTCTATAGAGATCCTCTTACTGTTTGTTCAGAAAAAGATGGGGCCAGAGAGGGGAGGGAGAGAACAAAAGATTGCTTGTTGTTAGACTTGGCTACTTTATTATCACCCTAACTCTAAGGTACTTGCATAAGAATGACTTAATACTTAAGACATGGACTGACAAAGGTGAATATTGAATATATTTGTTTCTAATTTACTCTTTACTTTTAAAAAAATATTGCAGCAGACAGAAGGAGGGGCACAGACGGATGGCCAGCAGTCACAGACACAAAGCAGTGAGAATACTGAGAGCAAGTCTACTCCAAAGCGGCTGCACGTCTCCAATATTCCCTTCCGCTTTCGGGATCCTGACCTCCGGCAGATGTTTGGGGTATGTTTGTCTGGGTTTTTTTTTTAGGGGGGTGGGGAGTAGCATTGTACTGCAGGTCTATAGATTCGTTTATATCCCACCTCGTCAGGAAGGCTAGGAATGAGTAACCCTTCAAACCATAAAGCACAGAATGCATCAAACACTCAGCTTCCCTTGGTATGTCCTGTGGCAGGTGCATGACAGCCACTTTCTCCAGGGCTGCTTATTATTATTTTTGTAGTCTCTGTGGTCAAGCTGAAATTAACCAAAGTGCATCTGTGCCTCAGGTGTGTTCAGTTGATAGCTGGCAGTTGCCTGGGTGCACAGTCTACTCTCTCTGGCTCTAGGCTACAGATAATTTCCCCAAAGGCCAAACAAGGAGGAGCTGGATGCTTCTTATGTGTCATTAGAAGTTAGTTTTAATCTGAAGGATATACTTTCTGAAACTAAGTTCCTCTTTAAGATCCCATTCCTCAGTGCTACCAAAATAAAACCCCTCCTCCTTTCCTGTGTTATCGGTCTCTACAGCTTCAAGCATGTCTCAATTATGTTTGTTTTATGTTGCTTCTGTACTTGATGATTATTTTCCTAGGTAAGTGGAATGAAAAGCATGGTTAAGAACAGAATTGTTAGGCATTATCACAGCCTTGGGCAGGCGCATAGCCATGATGGGACTCCCTGGGGGGCAAGAGGCAACAGATATAACGTTGCATGGTGTCTGAGGAAGTTTCTCAGCCCCGCTGCTATCACCATGCCAGCCCACACTTCCTGAGGCTGCCATTGGCTGGCTTGTGAGTGTGGGCAGAGGGAGGGAGGAGATGCTGCCCAAGTGGCCATTACAGTCTGGCCACAGGAATCAAGGGAGGGAGGAGAGAAGTGGTGCTCTTGGTTCTTCTGATCACGTGCAGGGCACACAGCCTTGCCTGCCCCCAAGCTGTGCTCCCCCTAGCTACACAGCTGGCCTGGCTTCCCTGCCCACCTCAAGACCAACAGCCTGGCTGCGCCCTAGCATGCTGCCATGCCTTGCTAAGGCAAGCCATGCTGGCTTGCCATCAATCCCAAATTATCTAAATAAATTATCTAATCTAATCCCTGCCCCTCTGTGCAAAAGGCCCCCAAAGGTTGGGCAGGCCTCAAGTGCTCCACTGAGAGCCACAGCCATTATCCGGGGAGACATGGCAGCCTGGAAAGCAGCCCAAAGGATGTCAGTTAAGGCAGCAGCCGTGTGCCACCCTCCTCTCCTGGCCGAAGCATCAACATTCTTCTTGCAGCCTTAAGATGATGATGATGATGATGATGATGATGATGATGATATTGGATTTATATCCTGCCCTCCACTCTGAATCTCAGAGTCTCAGAGCGGCTCACAATCTCCTTTATCTTCCTCCTCCACAACTAACACCCTGTGAGGTGGGTGGGACTGAGAGGGCTCTCACAGCAGCTGCCCTTTCAAGGACAACCTCTGCCAGTGCTATGGCTGAACCAAGATCATTCCAGCAGGTGCAAGTGGAGGAGTGGGGAATCAAACCCGGTTCTTCCAGATAAGAATCCGCACACTTAACCACTACACCAAACTGGCTTAAGGAAGGCAGCAGCTCATTTGCAGAGCCTAGGAAAGTGCTAGTTGGACCTGCAAGAGCAAGGGGGGAGCAGACAAGAAGGAGGCCAACCTGCATTAGTGTTCTTTGAAACTGAGACCTCCCCTGGGATAAAAGCCTCCTTGAAAGAAAGGGCTTACTCTTGAGTAGGATTAAGGGAACAGGAAATTGGATTGGCCAGGGGAAGAGAGGGATAAAAGGCTCCAGCTGAAGGATGCAGGAGTGGAATTCTAGCAGGAGCTCCTTTGCATATTCGACCATACACCCCTGATGTAGCCAATCCTCTAAGAGCTTACAAAAAAGAGCCTTGTAAGCTCTTGGAAGATTGGCTACATTAGGGGGATGTGGCCTAATATGCAAAGGAGCTCCTGCTAGTATTCCACCCCTGGAAGGATGTTAGGGGGCACCTGGCTGGAAGCTGGGAAAGATCTGTAGGCAGCAGGTTAGGGTTATAATCTTTCCAGTTAGGGAGTACTGACTTCCTGGATACTTAGAAGGCAACATTCCTTGCCCAGAGGGAAGCCAGAAGGAACTTTTCCCTCCTGAGCCAGGCAGACCAGCTTTCCCCTGGGATAATCCTGCAGAAAAGGGTGCAGTGGCCAGCACAGAAGCTTAAGGTACTAAGCTTTGCAAAGAAGCCAAGTAATTTCTGGCACACTGACTTGTCTTTGGTGATATGGAAAGAAGATGTCATCTCCACAGGGGGATGCAGGCCTGGGGGTTTCACAAGCATAGAATCATAGAATTATAGAGTTGGAAGGGATCTTTAGGGACATCTAGTCCAACCCTCTGCACAATGCAGGAAATTCACTAATACCTCTCCCTAAATGAGGATGCCATGATGAAGCATTCTTTGAGAGTATTTTCAAGTGGGAAGATGAGTGATGGTGGTGGCTAGGAGATGGACACAGATCTTCCTTGATCATTGTATGCATTAGTTTTCAAGACAAGCCTGTTCCTAGCTAAATTTTTCTGGGGGAAATTAGCAATGGCAGATCCTGTTATAGTCTGGAAATGAGAAACACGGAGCAAAAATATCTGGATTATTCTTGCAGTAGGGAGGATCAAACAATGTGTTCCCAGAATAATCCAAAGTGGGTGACTGGATAAGAGAATAGTAAAAAGTGAAAAACAATCTTGGCTGAATTTATTACTTGATGATACACAGTTTGGTACAAGAAATATATCAACAGTTACCAAACAAGAACACAGATGGCACAAACATGAGGAAGATGTACAAAGCTGGATTAAAGCAGGAACCTTTCTAGCCCCAGAAGTCTTTCTATCAGCAGTGGCCAATGCCACAGAGAAGTTCATATGCAAAGCATGATGGGCAATACTCACCCTCTGTTCTTAATTCCCAACATCTGGTAGCGAATAGTGCACTTTCTCTGAATGTGAGTCACAATTTGGTTATTTTAACTATTAACCATGAATAAACCTAAAAATATATATTTTTCCTAATTCTGTAGTGCTAATTACTGTGGTTAGGAGCCCCATGGCATACAGTGGTAAGCTGCAGTACTGCAGTCCAAGCTCTGCTCACTTTCCTGAGTTGGATTCCAGCAGAAGCTGGGTTCAGGTAGCTGCCTCAAGGTCAGCCCTCCATCCTTCTGAGGTCGGTAAAATGAGTACCCAGCTTGCTGGGGGGAAAGTATAGATGACTGGGGGAGGCAATGTAAAAAGTCTGCCAAAAAACTTCATGATGTGATGTCACCCCATGTGTCAGTAACGACTCAGTGCTTGCACAGAGGACTACCTTTACCTTTAATTACTGTGGCATTGAGCTTCATAGGTTAAATATGTCTTGACTTCTATCATTGATGGACCCACTGATGAGATGTTGGCAGATCACATGATGAGATTCTTATGAAGGTGTGTCTTATTTTGCGTAACATTGGGTAACCACTTAAATACTTTATGAATTGATGGATTTATAAAATGAGAGCAGAATGTATCTTCATTTCACATCTGATAGAACTATTTCAGCTCTACTTGCTCATTATGCTGACCCAAGGGCCAGACCAGAGGTTATTGCACTCCCATGTAACTGTACTTGATTTCAACTCAGTCTCTTTCTCTCTTTCATATGAGCATATGCACGAAGTGGACTTTCTCTTCCATTATCAACAAAAGATCACATTGCAGAGTGTTTGGATTTTAACAGTACAGAAGTCTGGAAGTATGTTTTTCTAAAATTTGGTGGCAGTGTTACCAGCTTAGAATAAGAAATGAGATTTTCATGAGGGCTCTAGGTGAGAGAACGGTCTTAGTAAAGCAGGTCTACTCAGAATTCTACTTGAGTCTGTTCAATGAGGCTTACTCGCAGAAAACTGCAGTTGTAATGTTATGGCATAGTATTTCACTATGCAAGAAAGTCTTCCCTGTAGATATCTGCACTCTTAGATTCAGAGTGTGAATCTTCTGTGACATAATGCAAACAAGATGTCAAGTAAAATGTTGTGGCAATAGTGGCACAGAATGTGAATTTCTGGAAACTCCCTCTTTTTGTCTTTGTTATTATAGAGGTTCAACTAAAACCATGTGAGCAGTGCTTGTAAAGACCCTGCTGGCCAGAAAGCATATAATCCATATGCTTCTGCCTCCTTGCTGGAGATGTAAAATTTCCAGAAATTTGGAAGTAATTGAAAAAAATTGTTGAAATACATGCAGTAATTGCTTTCCTGTCAAACTTAAACTACCGCTAACAAACTTAAACTTGTTTTACTAATTTAACAACATTAAATATCTCATTTATGTTAGTGTATAAAATTGTACTATTTGGCTTATTTATACAATTTAAAAATATACATTTTCTGTAAGAAATATTGCAAGTATATTGCAATTGCAAGTTGCAAATGTTTGTCCTCTGAGAGTTAGGAAAACAATAAAACCTGAAGGTTGAAAACTATTTTTTTAAGTAAACAGGTGCATTATTTGGACAGAAAGTGTCTCATAGAATCATAATTGGTGGAACTTGCAGCATGTTTGTTTATTAAACTAAACTCTTTACTAATGTATAGTTTGCCAAAATTGTTTACATTTAAACAAAATACCTTGAAAATTTTGTATATGACTACAGTATAAGAAGGTGGATTTTTTTAATGACTTCCCAAAATTTCCCAATTTTCCCACGGGAAAAATTGAAAAAGTCTTCTGATTTTTTCCATGCAGTATATTTTGAGTATACAAAATCTTACTTCAAGTACTATTTTACTCATTCCTAAAGGGGGGGGGGGGAGAGTTTCATTGGAGGTTTTTTTCCCAGACTGCCCCCTTAATTTTTTTCCCCATTGGAAAAACAGGGGAAAAGTCCTTACTCGGGGGAGGGGTGGGCTCAGATTTTTCCATTTTCCCCCCAGGCCTTCACAACTGGCCTCAAGATTATACAGCATGATGTTTCCCAAACCCTTTACTATATGTGCATACATTAAAATTTGAAAGCACATTTTATTCTTTCACCCTAAGTGTTATATATCATTTGATCTCTGTCAGTGCCAATGGGTAGGTGGCATCCTTGTAACTGTGCTGATATTTCAGCCCAGTTTACATTGCTTCCTGGCATCACTCCCTCTCCATCACTAGAAAATCTACAGTTAGGATGGATCCATAGTCTGGCAACAGTGATGCTTCAGGGATTTTACTGAATATTTCATCTGTAGCTGAGACTATATCAGAGAATCTTTATTTCTTTTCTTGGACTGATGTGGCCATATATTGGCAAAGGAATAGGGCACAAAGCTGCATGGAGCTTTCAACAGGCATAGAGTTGGTGATGCATCCAGCATGGCAGCTTAATTTTTCAAAGCAAGCCCCAGCATCTCTCATGACACGATAATGTACCCAGAGCATGATTTGGAACCATTAATCTCGCATTCTCTATATTCAGGTCATGTCTTGAAACAGTTCTAATAAATACTTAGATGTTTCATGGAGATTCTCCTCAGTGGCACATTAACTATTTAATACATGGAAAGGAGGGAAACAAGCACTAAACTAAAGTTTAAACCATGCTGGATAACACTCAAGTGGAAAAAATGTTTTGTAATTTACAGGCTCCACCAAATTACTGGTTACTTGACCATCATTCTATTTAAAATAAATGTTATGTCTGGAGGGTTCTTTTAGTGGCTTTGATGGAAAATAGGAAGTACATATAAACTTCATTGCCTCTAGGGTTCAGTCTTTGCTTTTGCTTAATGAGAAGTTTTGGCTTTCTTGGCTCTGGCATAAGTCATAGGACTGAAGTCTGCCAGAAGTACTTTTACTTTTTGGACACAAATGCAAGAGCATGTGCCATTTTGCAACTTTAGGTAACTCTGCAATTGGAGCAGAAAAGCAGTCAATAACTCAGCCCTTATTTTTGCCTGTATAGCATTTCTGAACAGCATAAATAGAGCCTGGAACTATAAAATAGTGTACTGAGACACTTAACTCGCTGCCTGTCTTTTTTTTTTTTTTTGCAGTAAGAAGGCACTTGGGTGAATCATGCTGAAAGTCAACCTTTTTTCTTGTAGGAGACCGACAGTTGTTAGCAGCTTCTACTGTGCGTGTCTGAGTACTCTTTCTCCCCCTTTCCAATGTCAGATACGATTGTTTCACTGTCTTCTGTGAAAGACTTAAGGGCCTTTGCCTGGAGTGGATTTCCAAAAATATCACGAACATGGAGAAATTGTGTAGATTGCAGGAAAATGGACCAGAAGAGAGTGTTACAACATGGGAGTAGTGAAGAAGCCCGAAAGGCTAAAACAGCGTCTTGGAGGTTGGCACAGAGTAGTAAAGCAGCAGCACTGCAGTACTGTGAACTGCACTCTCTGCTCACGACCTGAGTTCAATTCCGGCGGAAGCTGGATTCAGGTAGCCGGCCCAAGGTTGTCTCAGCCTTCTATCCTTCTGAGGTTGGTAAAATGAGTACCCAGCTTGCTGGGGGGAAAGTGTAAAAGACTGGGGACTGGGGAAGGCAATGGCAAACCACCCCATTAAAAAGTCTGCCGTGAAAGCGTTGCGAAAGCAATGTCACCCCAGAGTCTGAAACGACTGGTACTTGCACAGGGGACGTTTCCTTTCCTTTGTCCTGGAGTCTACAGCATCAACCTGTGTTATTGTTCAGTCTAGAAAAGTTTAGTGGCATGACCAAATATTAACTCCTTCTGTTGTCATTAAGAAGAAGACCGCAGATTTATATCCCGCCCTTCTCTCTGAATCAGAGTCTCAGAGCGGCTTACAATCTCCTTTATCTCCTTCAACCACAACAGACACCCTGTGGGACTAAGAAAGCTCTCCTAGAAGCTGCCCTTTCAAGAACAACTCCTATGAGAGCTATGGCTAACCCAAGGCCATTCCAGCAGCTGCAAGTGGAGGAGTGGAAAATCAAACCCAGTTCTTCCAGATAAGAGTCCACACACTTAACCACTACACCAAACTGGCTCTGATGATAGTGGCCTGAGGTATGGGAGAATTTGAGCCCCAGCAAGCCTGAACAAAAGACTGTTGTGAACCACAATCTTGAGAGATTAGCCCATCCCTGCTGTCTGCCTGATTTATTTATTTTATTTATTACTTTACATTTATATCCCGCCCTCTCCGCAAGCGGACTCAGGGCGGCTCACAACATCATAAAAACAATCAATTCAATAAAACATATAAAACCATAATTTACTTATCAATTTAAAACTATTAGCGCTGTCTAAGTCTATTAGCGATCCTCAGGACTTAACACAGGGGTGTCAAACATGCAGCCCAGGGGACAAATCAGGCCCCTGGAGGGCTTCTGTCAGGCTCACAAGGAACTCACTATTGTCTGCTTCCTTCTCTCTCTCTTGCTTCTTTGAGCAAAGCCTGGCAAAGCAAGTTGTGATGCAGAATCACACAGGAGCTACAGAGCAAAACTCCTCTCTTGGGGAGGGAGTGGCTACTGAGCTAAGCCTCTCTTCCTTCTGTTGGCTTAGGCTCAACGAGCCAATGAGGTGGGTTAGGCTGAATGTGTATATTTGTCTGTGTTCTTTATAAAGTTTATATCTCTCCTATCTGACATTACATTTTATGACACATATGGCCCGTTCTGACAAAGTGAAAATTCAGTCCTTATAACAAATGAGTTTGACACCCCTGACTTAACAGATCTCAATGTTTTGAAGTAAATTTCTGCCTATTTCTCTAACACAGATAATCTGATTAAAAACCTGTGACTTTGGTTGCATCATGGACTGTAGTTGGTTTCAGTTTTTCTAGTAGTTAGTTCCAGATTTTAGTCATACACTTTCAGGAGAAGGAAGCTAAGGTATTGAATGAGGTGACCCTGCCCTATATCTGCAAATATTTTATCAGAACTGTAACTGCTCTACAACAAATAGGAGTACTGGTGATGTGAATTGTACATCTTGTACCAGGATGCAAGAATTTTGTTGCTGATGGATCACTGGATCCAACCCAGATACAATCTTCTGAGAGCAGAGGGGTAATCATGTATTATTTGTCTCATAATATAGTAAAACTAATCCATCATTGTGGATTCTGTGCAGGCACACATGGGACTGTGTGGTTGCAGGCCTGCCATGGAAGAATGAGCTTCCAAAGGATTTAGAATGTTCCAGAGCCTGGGAGCACACCCCTCGGTCTTGAGCCCTGCTTTTCCCACCCAAAGGGTCATGTGATGGAGGCAGAGAGAACGCTCTTCTCTCTTCACCACTGTGAGGAGAGGATGGGCTTCCAGAGTTTCTGAGACAGCTTTCCTGAGGAGAGTTGTTCAATCAGTGTATTGCTCTTTTTCTTTGACTTAGTAAAGGTTATGGTGCTTTTCAATAAGTGCAGTAAGCATGGAGCTAAAATGGCCCCGAATGATGGGCATAATTCTTGTGCAATATGCCTTGGGAAAGGCCATAATACAGCCACATGCCCAGCATGCCACCTCCTAACACCTAGAGCACAAAGACTTAAAGTAGCTTAGTGGGAGGAAGCCCTGGGCACCCCAGATAACAATGGGTGCAACCCAATAACAGACCCAGAGCACTATCTGTAGTCTCAGCTCCAACACCATCAGTGGTGGAATTGAGTGAGAAATCATCCATGGCACAGCACATGGTATTTGGAGCTGCCACCACTTTAAAAAGGAAAGAAAAAAATCCAAATGGGTGCCTCTGGAATCTCCTTGACATTGGGCTTCACCTTGATGTCAACCTTCCCTGTTGCCTTGACGCCCACAGCCTTGGGACTCCTTGATGTTTATAGTCCAACTCTGATCATTGGCTTCACCTAGAAGCTGAAGGTCTACCTCCTCCTTCCTCCTGATGCTTATCAGTGTTGCCAACTTGACATTAGTTGACCCCCACAACAGTTGGAGTCAAGGGTCTTCCAGAGCTCTGTTTCCATCACATGGTCCAATGTCACCAAGGTCATCAGAGGACAATGTCCTTGAGGTGCTTGTATCTCATCATATAGCTATACCTCTGTGTCATTTCCCACATACAAGCCAAGGTAATTTCCCTAAACTTAGTTTTATACAACAATATAGGTTCTGTTAAGTACCATGACTATAGGTATCAGAACCCTCAACCCTAGCAGCAGCAATATAGACCAGCTTTCTCCCAGCACTCCCAACCCAGGAGGCAGAATAAGCAGAGAGGAAATCCGCTTCTTCTCTCTCACAGTTGCCTAGGCACTTGCAGAGGAGGGTTGGTTCCTCTACCTGACTAGTGCAGGGCAAGTTATTTTTTGATAGATTATCCAGTTTTTCAGTTGCATGGTCTCAGATTACTCAGAACTCCTGGGTTCTCAATAATAAGCAAGGTTACTCTCTGGAATTTGTTTCTATGCCTCCTTTTCAGCCCCCTGTTGTCAAGAATGCTTCTTACCATAAGAACATCCATTTTGAATTCACCTGATGTAACCATGTTGATTTGCTTTGTTGCTGGGTTTAGAGGACTTGATGGTTTGCTGATCTCCTGTGCTTTGTCTGTAACGATGCATAAGTAACCTTCCACCCTGGGAATGTGGTACTCGTCACTACCAAGGTCAAGCCCAGAGACTTTAGCTTCTAAGGAACCTTCTTCAGCTAGAACTGATAACAAGGGGGGGGGGGGGGGAATGCTTTTATTGGTAGAGAAAAAAGGTGCTTGGAATTCAAGCTTGTAACTTTTTGCATACAAGGTTATGTGATTGCCTGAACCCGGGGCTTCAGTTTCATCAAGGCGTAGTCTTGGAACTGTAACATCTTCATTTAATGAATAAACCTTATTTGATTACATCATAGAGGTGATCATTGATAGGGATTGTGCAGCACTTGACACCTGTCAATTCTGACTCAACTCACTGCATTCTGACTCAACTCACTCCATTCTGCGTTTTTGGGAAAAGGTGCCATTAGAGGTGCACCCAGGGCAAGGTCTGATCAAAGGTTTTTTCCTAGTTATTTTTCTATAGACAAGAAAGGTGGAGGGAAATGGCCCACTTTAGACTTCAACAAACATTGGCAGGTTTTTAAGTTTAGGATGATTTTCCTTTTTGACGTCATACCACTTCTTTCTGGGGAGTTGTGATTTGTTGTCTTGGATCTCAAAGACACATACTTTCATATTTCTATACATGATTCATGTAGAAAGTTCTTAAGGTTTCTGTTTGATGACAATACCTATGACTATGCAGCCTTGCCATTCATTTTAGCAACCATACTGAGGGTTTTCACAAAATGTTTCTCTGTGGTGGTAGCCCATTTGAGGTTACAAGGTTGCACAATCTGCCTTTACCTTACCAAGTGGTTATTTGCTGCTGCATCCCCAGAGCGCCTTCAGGAACACTTACACCTTGTTGTTTCAACTTTAAAGGACTTGGGGTTCATAATTATTTGAGAGAAATCCCACCTTCTCCCCTTGAGAACCATTGACTTCATAGGGGCACAGATTTGATTCTTCATCAAATAGAGCACATTAACCAATACAGATAGCTTTGGCTATTAAATCTGCCATTAAGGCTATGGCAGGAAATAGATTTCAGTCTGTGTGAAAGATAACATTTGGCTCTCATGTCAGCCACAGTGGCTGTGGTACCCTATGCCTATGTGAGACCACTTCAGAATTTATTTATATGAGTGTTCAACACTTCCAGCTGTCTATGCCTGGTAACATCTTTAGGTCCCTAGAGTGATAGGCTGACATGGAGAACCTATTGAGAGGTGTCCCATTGGGTGTACGAAGTCATGATATACACATTTACACCAATGCCTCCTTGACTGGTTGGGTATGTGTGTACACTTTTTCAGCTTTCATCTTAGGCAGAAACATACTTCTAGCAATAGACAACATCACTGCAAAATTTTACCTAAACAAGTGAGGGGCACAGGGTCTCATATACTATGCAAAGAGCCATCACATATTTGGGAATGGTCACAATGTTTCTCTGTCAGCCATTCACACAGCAGGGTTGAACAACAGAGTAGTGGACTCCCTTAGCAGGGACACTTGAGTAGGTTATGAATGGTTGATCAACCACTGCTGCATAGATCCTATTTTCAGGAAGTGGGGATTCCTAGGCACAGTAAAGGTCTACCAAATTAAACACTGAATGGCAGTTTTTGTTCCATGGTAGCCATGGCCAGGGAGTGTATCCATGATGCTTTCCAATTCAAATAGGTTGGGCACCTTTCCTATGCCTTCCCCAGTCTCAGAATTATCCACGAGGTAATTTCAAAACTCATAATGGATCACTCAACATGTATCCTGTTAGCCCCCTCTTGGTCTCACAGGATTTGTTAGCCCCCTCTTGGTCTCACAGTGGCTTGAAACTGAGTGTAATTTTTATAAGATTGCTGTATGTTTTAATGCTTTAATTATGTAAACTATGTGAAATGTTTAAATTTTAACTATGTAAACTGTGTGAAATGTTTACATTTTTATATTCTTATGTTAGATTTTATATGCTGTCAGCCGCCCTGAGCCACCTGGTGGGAAGGGCGGGATACAAATTACAAATAAACTAAAAACTAAAATAAATTTGGTTCCCAGTTATATGGGAAATGTACAAGGGGGTGCACATGTCCCTATCAGTAGCAGAGGATTTACTGTAGCTCAGCTCATTTCTGTACCAGAATATGGCATCACGGATTCTAACAGCATGGTTGATTCAGCCCGTCCCCTTTTCACATAGGGTGCGGGAGTTACTCTTAGCTTCCTGCAAGCCATCCATTAGGAGGTTGGATATGGCAAAGTGGAAGAAGTTCTCAGCATGCGTGTCTAAGAGAGGGATTTTCACTGAGGCTTGTTTGCTATGTGACATTTTCAACTATCTCCTGACTTTCTTGACCATTTCCTGACATTTCCAACTATCTCCTGACTCCAGTTTCTTTTTTGCCCATTTTAAATGTTCCTTTCTCTAAATTCCGGTGTTCTCAAAATAGACACAAAAGCTTGTAGTTATGTTTGTTCATAGCAAAATCCAAAAACAAAAGCCATGTTTTATTAAGACCAACCTTATTAATGTGGTACATTTGAAATTCTCCACAATTCCAGATAATGGCTTTTGATCAACTTTGATCACCAGAACTTTTAAAAGCTCTGTTTAGTAACACAGCAATAGATTTATATTATACCTTTGGTTGAAGAGATTCAAAAATTCTGATCCCTGGAGTTCAAAGCCCCAAGTTTTTAGGTGGAAGACTCATTATGGAAAGCTGAGTCAGAATAATCTCAACTAGACCAAATCTCAGTCCTGACAACTACTTTGTCACCATGCCTTTTTGGAAAAATGCCAGAACTGTTGGCCTATAACTAACAATAATTGCAAACTATTTCTGAATAGTTGATTACTTTAGCACACAAACACTGTGCTTTCTCAGTAATCAGTAAAACTCTGTCAAGGCTTGCCTCGTGTTTCTGTGTAGACTGGTATGTAATATACCCTGCCTCAGATGGGTGAAGAATAAATCTGAAAATTACTATGATTTAAATATGGAGGTGAAATATATTTGAATACAAAATTTAACTCAATGCCTATTTTGGCCACAAAGTTGTGATAGCAAAAAATTTTTTAGCATGTTACCTTTTGTTTGCGCTAGACGTCAGCTTGATGACCTCTGTGAATCTGCCTTTTTGTTCGTACAGCACAAAACACCTATCCAGGTACCTTGATAGCTGACTAACAGTGAGGTGTTGGGCATCCAATGCTCTTGCTCTGAGCACTGACGCAGAGGAACTTGTATCTGCCAGATAATCTCCTTTGCTGAGCAGCTATTAAAAGCATAGGAAG
The DNA here is from genome assembly GCF_032191835.1 of Heteronotia binoei. Classification (NCBI taxonomy): domain Eukaryota; kingdom Metazoa; phylum Chordata; class Lepidosauria; order Squamata; family Gekkonidae; genus Heteronotia; species Heteronotia binoei. The sequence goes on from NC_083230.1 coordinate 86,854,167, forward strand.
CCCCTTTGGATCAGGAACTGGAATCTCCAGTGACTACTTTCTTTACTGTACGTGCAATATCTAGTTTAGCACTGTCCGCATAGTGAATGTTGCTGGCCTAGTTAGTTCATTGCCTCTAGGGAAAGTCATGTTGTTTGTAGTTAACGTTTAGAAGAGTTGACAACAAAACTGAAATAGGTACATTGAAGGCAGGTTTATAAAGCTTGTGGAGTAGGCAGTGGTGCCTGTTTTTTATTTAATAATAATTTGCAGATGTGACTCATAATGTTTGAAGCAGAACATTCTGAAAATCGTGTACTCTGTGGTAATAATACAGTATTTTCACACTATATCAGCCCTGATTCCATTCTAGATTGTATAGTCATAGCAAAGGGTATGGGTATGTGAAACACCATAATATCACGGGTAATATGATGTGGTCAAAGGAAAAACAATTTATAGTATATAAAATGTATATTTTTAGGGCAACAAACTGTCCAAATGTTTGATGGTGATTTTAAGACAAGCTTTAGAAGGTATGTGTGATCTGATGAGAGGGAGCCATGTGAGGGCCTAGTTTAATGATGTATCCATTGAAAAATGATATAGTCATGCAGATTTTCTGGCAATACTGTCTATGTTTTGGAGAGTAGCAGAGGATAATTTTGCTTTTCAGCAAGCTGTACTGAAATGGTATTGTGGTTACAGCAGTGATTAAGATTCTAGTTTATATTAGCTGAGCTAAATTTACCTATTGTAGCATTTCCATGCTACCGTTCAAATATTTGCTCTTTTTTGGCTTCTGTAGAACATATGTAACAAGAGGCCAGATGAAAATTGAATCACGAATCAATGGAAGGGTCCCCCATTCTCTGTTCTTCTGCAGGGCAGCTGGTCCTGGTTAGCTGTGAAATAAAAGGTCTTTCATCCAGGCTTATGGACAGGGGGACAGTGTGAGCTGCATAGAAAGCCTGAGGACTGGAAAGCTTAATGAGAAGAAAATTCTGGAGAGAGTGAAACTGTAAGGGGAAGTGAGCTGAAGGAAGGAGCCAAACCAGCAAGGCAGAAAACAGAACTGAAGTAAAGGATATGAGGCAGGGCCCAAGAAGTGAATATGGCAGAAAAGATGAGAGAAAAAGGGTGTGGCTAAAAAAAAAATCAGCATAGAATGAAGATGAAGATGAAGATGTTGGATTTAGTGGCTATATGCCATTGACTGAAAAGATAGCTGAGCAGGCCGGGAGCCTGATTAAGAGTGTGACTAAAATATGTGAATTCTGGATGGATAGCTATGTTAGTCTGTAGGAGCAAAACAAAACCGGAACTCCACTGGCACTTTAAAGACTAACAAAATGTATCCCATCTTAAGTTTTTGTGAGTAAGAGTAAGTGTATTTAGGTTATCAACAAAAAATGTGTGCCAAGAGAGGGTCATTCAAAGAGAGGCCTGTTAAATAAGATCAAATTGAAAGCATAATTAGAAGAAGAAAAAGAATTCATTTTATACCCCACTTTTCTCTACCTTAAGGAGTCTCAAAGCAGCTTACATATTCCCTCTCCTCTCCCATAGCAGGCACCTTGTGAGGTAAGTTGGGCTGAGGGAGTTCTGAGAGAGCTTGTGACTGGTTCAAGGTTTCATGTGGAGGGATGGTTAATCAAACCTTATGCTAAAATAACCCTCCTCCAGATTACAGCCCACCACTCTTAACCACTATACCAAAGTGGCTCTTGGGATTCACTCAGAATGGGGGAGGACCGTTCCCAACTGTTACTAGACAGGCAAAGTAGGATTAACATAAATCTGATCTAGGAAAGTGCAGGATGAAACAAGATGAAAGCATATCCAGTTACATTCAGGTGGGAAGCCATGTTGGTCTGAAGTAACGGGACAACATTGAGTCCATTGGCACCTTTAAGACCAAAAAAGTTTAATAGGTCTACATGCTTTTAAATGGCGTCCCTACTGGGAACTGACAGTTGCTTTTTGACAGGGAGTTCCCATGATAGATCTGCATACACTAACATGTAGAACAGTTAGATCCGACTTCAGTAGCACCTTAGAGACCAACAAGGGTGTATAAGCTTTTGACAGTAAAAGCTCCCTTTTGATTCTGAAAGCTTATACCCTGAAAACTTTTACTGGCCTCTTGAGGTGCTACTGGCCTCAAATTTAACTGTTCTGCGGACCAACACATTTAGCCTCTGAAACTGTATTTTTTAGGTACCAGGCCAAAACATTTCTTTTTAATCAGGCTTTTAACTATGAAGTTCAGTCTATATCTATTTTTATGGTCTGCTTCTAGCCTGAGGACTGTGTTATGAATAGCATTTTAGGCTGCTGGGTGGAAGTTTTACAGTTTGTTTCTCTAGCTTCATTTTATGCTGTTGGTGTTATAATTTTATTGTGGGGGGTTTTTTACCCTGTGAGGCACTTTGCCAGTGTTTGGAGAGGTGACATAGAAGTCTTCTAAATAAATAAACCAGTATTCTAGATACATTGTGCAGCTCCAAGGAAATGAAATTATTTTAGTTTGTTGTAGAAGGCTCATACTTGAATCTTAGAGGGAAAAGAAGCCTTGGTTGATCTCTGGAGTTGTGGCAGCCTGTGATGTTTACATGATCACTTCTAAATACCTTCTCCCACTAGTTAGAGCCTGACTAGCCAAGAAGCTGAAGTAATGAAATGTCAGGAACAGTGGCTATGTAGCAGTAGTATAAGATTTGCAACAAATCTTCATGAACATGGGATGGTGCTGAATTTAGGAGTTATACTGTGTTGGGAATAACATGAAAAAGAACACATTTTCTCTTACAATTGCATTGGCAGTTATGCCACCCAGCAGAGTTTTTCTCAGTGATGACTATACCTGTTACATCTTCGTCCACAGAAGATGAAGGAACCCTCAGTTACCAAGTGGCACAGTAATTTACTAGTACAGATGTTATCTGTTAGAATCTCTATAAATGATTTTTTTACAGCCATATGTCTGGCCGTCCCTTGGACTTCCTAATCTTCTCTTTTGTTGAATACATTTTAGTTTGTACCAGCTTATAACTTTAGAGTCATGCCTATTGTTTGTGCACTAAAATCTTGGCATTACTAATTAATTCAATCTGTCAAGAAGTTGGGGGTGGGGTTCTATTGGTTAGGAGAGGTTATAAATGCCTTTTGAGAGGAGGGATGGTGTTTTTAACCTTAAAGACAATAGTTGAAGCAACTCCTGGGAGCAGGGGGCTAATGATCCCACCAACTTTGACAAATTCAGCTGATCACTAATTCTATGTTTTTGACCAAGATGTATGAGCGGCAGCACAGTTCCTGATATTTCTGTGTGATTTTTTCTGTTCAGTCTGACTTCAGTCTGAACTGCCTGGGTCTTTTAATATATTATCTTCATTAGGAGATGGACAAGGGAGTGCATCCATGTTACTTATTTTGCTTTCAATACCTTGGTCATGGTATCCTTCTGAACCACTTTAGTTGATTGGTTTCATGACATGCTCTGATTGATTTTGGAAATTTTAAATTCAGCACTAGAGAGCTGCTGTTCCACTGCATTGTCTTATATGGAGTCCCACCAAGTTCATTCTTGTTTTTCAGGCTATTTACAGTTCATAGGAAGCCACTGGATGGGGTCTGGGTCATCAATATGTAGGTGTCACTGTCTCTTCTCCATCACATCCTAGGAAAGTGGTTTAAATTCTAGATCAGTATCTGTCATCAGTAATTAGATGGGTTGAATAAACTTAAGCTTAATGCTGACATGATAGAGGTACCGTTGCCTGAAAATATGGCTGATCCAGCCATAGACATATTACATGAAGTAGTTGTGCTCTTCCTAAACAGCCAGGACCTATCTGCCACTTCCCCTCCTGTCCCAGTTTCCTTGCCTCCTTTCTGTCCCCATTCCCCCAAACAAATGCGGGGGCCCACCAGTTTTGCAGAAACACTTCTGTCTGTGTATAGCCCCTGGATTTTTGTGATCCACATTCTGAATCCGTTGTTCAGAATGTTGGTTTCTTTTACAGCTTGGGAATTTTAGCTGCTTTATTAATATGTTCTGAATTGTTTAAAACCAATGACTTACAAATTTTAAAAGGACAAATGAAAATACTAGGGGTAATATTTTTCTTTTTTGTCTTTACAGCAATTTGGCAAAATTCTTGATGTAGAGATAATCTTTAATGAACGCGGCTCTAAGGTAAGTTTTTTATTTCTGTTCCCAGTTCTCACTCCCCTCCCCCTTCCATTTCATGGGATAAGGCAGCTTGCTGTCCAGAGAACATATTTTCCAGAAAGACCTGGAATCAGGCAACATATGGCAAAGTTATTTAAGGAGTTTGTGTTGCCTTTCCCTATAATTACAGGTGTTGACTGTAGCCAATACCTGTCTGCTGTAATACTCCCATATTTTTTCCTTTGAAAGATCAGGATCCCAAAAGTTCAGGATCATTTAAGAATGGAGTTACTGAAGCCATTAGGGTTTTTTCCTCCATATTTTGGAGTAGCGTTTGGGAAAACTTGACTCTTAAAGTGTTCTTTTCCCCATTAACAAACCTCGAAAATATATTGAGTGGGAAATAAGAGGTTTCACAGGATATCTTGGGTAAAAGAAAGTTGTTCAACCCTTTGATAGCATAATGGACTTTTCAGAATTGACAAAACATTGATCTTTCAGAAGTTATCTGTATAACCTTCCAAATTTCTAGAACAGCTTTGGGTAGCTGCTCCTGATGTGATAGAAAGATAGTTTTGTTGAGGGTTAATGCTAATCAGATTCTCGAGAAAGATTTCAGACGGTAGGGTCACAAGTGCAGCGATTTTGAGTGATATTTCCTAACTGGTTCTCATCACAAAATCAATGTCCCTTCACTGAAGAATTGATATGATTCTCTCTCTGCCCAGTAGGTCCAGCACTGGAATAGCAGGGAGTGTTGCAGGTCAGGAGCAAGGTGCATTGGCAGAGCTCTGTGGGGGAAGCTTGCACAGTGCATGTCTATACTATGCTTGACTTAATCAATGCTAAGTTTTCCACTTTTAATTAAAAATGAACATCTGTCTCCCCCACCCCATCACATGACAGTTTAAAAGTGCAACTTGGCTAGTACTTTATTTTTAACCCCTCTCGTCACTGTCTTGAGGTTTGTATCCCTGCATAGTAGAACCCCTGTTGGATTTTTATCTTCAGGTTTAAGTTCCTGTCCATATTTAGCATGTTGAAATTCCTCTGTTTGTGTTATCTGAAAACCAGAAAAAGTGTCATTCCCTATGCAAAATTGCCTACAGTGTATCTTTAATAAATTCTGAAATGGGCTCTCTTTTTTGTGTTGCTTTTGCTTTGTTCTTTATATCCTTTTGGGACAAATGAGCCACTCTAATTTAGTTTATGAAATTGTGATAGGAAATAAATACAATTCTGCCTGTACTGAAAAGGCTCTGCTTATAGAGAGCAGCAGAATAGCAGTGGGCTGCACAACACAACAGACGCTGTGCTTGACTACCTTCTTTCAGCCAGTTGTAGGTGCTGTGTGAGACAAAGCCGACAGCTCACATGAAAGGCTACTGGGGAGAGTAGCAGCCCGAACAGAGTCCTGCAAGCAGGCCATCAGAGTTACACAACCCTCTTCAAATTGAGTGTCTCTCATTTACAACTTATCAGAAGCAAGCCACTAAACACTTTTCTTTCCTGCACTTAGGTTTGGTATTAATGGGCCAACCATCACTTTATGTGAATTAGATTTGCTGCAGTTATTGCTGCTAGTCTTGGGGAAACATGTATTCAGTCCCTTCTCTTTAGAGTGTGCAGAAAGGATGCAAAAGTAACAAGCCTGCCAGAAACAATAATGCGTTTTATTCAAGTCATTGTGATTATATACTTTTGGTCCTTCACATCATGCACCTGCCTCCATCATTTTACACATAAGCACACCTAACCCTTTGTTTAGAATCTTCCATAAATTGCAAAATACTGACTATAAATACCTAACCCTGCAACTAAATAAGCTTAAGGCTTCTGGTTTTCAGTTAAAACAAGAACTATTTTCTGTTAATTATGTTACAGGCATTTACCCTACTTGTTTCATTTAGCAAATATTTTGTCCATATAGTTGTTCACCAGGTACTAGTGGCTTCCACCTGTCAAATTCACAGCAGTTTTATCAGTAGCTTCAAAACTGAGACTTACTGTTTCAGAGGTGGTAGACAATATAAATGGGACTCAAAACACACCCCAAAATTCTGTAGGTTGTGTCATTGACTTATAAGCAGGGCATCTGGGATTTGCAGTTCTTCGTAAAACTATAGCTTAACCATCCCAGTGAAGAAGCAGAAATCTTTTAAGGACCCCCTCACTTGTCATCCCCCCCTTTCTTTTGCAAAAGAGTATGCCAAAACTTGAATGCCTTTCTCCTACCTTGTGGTTTCTGTTCTAACCTAACGATATGGAACCTCTTTTCTCCTCTCTCTTGGGAATCGGAAAGCAGATGCTCCCGCTGCCTGCCTTGTGCTGTGTTCTCAATATTACCCCTTCCCTCCCTGGGTTTCTAAAGGGTGTATTCTTGGATATGTATTTGATAAATGAATGTTTAAAAGGTGAACATGTAAAACAAATTGACCTGGATCCCCCCCCCCCTTCAGATATTTGGAAAGCTGCCCTGTGGACTGAGCAGATCTTTTTACTTCGTAACTTGCAAAGGTCCTCTGTCATAATTCTTTTCCCATGTTGGGAAATGTGGGCATTCCTGAAAATATTTGCATCTTAACCCATTGCGCCATCTGAGATGAGATGATAATTGAAACTACAGGGGAGAAATAAGTGGCAGTGTGCTTTTTGCGTGTTTGCAGCATTTTAAAATGTTGATACTTCATAAGAGCACCACAACTTAGAAAAAGGGGGGGAGTGTGTAATTTCCGTAGAAAACTAGGAAGAGAAACTATTGTGTGCTGGATGAATTGGATGAGATGTAAGAATGAATTATAGTTTGCAACTATTTATTACAAGTCTCCTTTCTGTTTGGTACAGAGTGCTTTCTTATGCACTAGATAATTTTCATATGTACTTGTTAGTCTTCTGCTGGCAGTGTTCCTGGTAGAACACCTAATGAAAGCAAAAGGGTTTTAAGCTGCAGGGTTCTTCCAGTTTCCCCATGGAGTTACTTAATTTGCCCCAAAATGGAGTAGTTTGATTCCATGGAAACTAGCTTGAGCATCTTCCATTTACTCTAAGGTTTTTATGAATACAAATTCATTCAGATTAGGGGCACTAAGAGTTTGCCACAGTAGGGCCTACCTGAACCAAGGAGGTAATTATTTGAACCATTCACTATTCTTCCCCCATAAAGTCGTACTGACTTATTGTGACTCCATGGGGTTTACAAGGCAAGAGATGTTTAGTTGTTGTTTGCCATGCCTACCTCTGCATCACAATCCTGGTTCTTCTTTGGTGGTCTCCTTCCAAATACTAGCCAGGAGCAACCCTGATTAGCTTTCAAGATCTGACAAGATTAGGCTAGAGCTGGCTATCTAGATTGGGGCATTCACTATATAGCTCACCAATATTTGTTCTAAAGGGAAGAAATATGTTGATAATATTGTTTCCTGGCCCAATCGAGATATAGGTTGGCATTGCTCAGTGAGGCTTGCACCTCCACAGCAGCTATACATAGAGTAAACAGCATGACTTTGGAGAATTTTCTTGGTAATTTGGCTGTTTCCTGTGCTGTGTATTGCTGAAAGAGTATATTACAAATACAGAAGCCAATCTTAGCACCTAAAAAGCATACACTTTGTAGTGTTCATGATTTGGGGGAAGATCTTTACACACAATGGAGTTCTTTTTTGTATAAATTGTACCAAACTGAAAATATGCTTGGTATATGACAAATTTGATTATAATCAGGTTTGAACTGGTCCTGAATAGTCACGGACTGATGTAGCCAGCCAATGTAACATGTAAGCCATAGGCATATTAATATATATGTTAATCTTAAAATACAATAAATTTGTCCTCATTTTCCAGTCTGTGGTAAGCAAACGAAAGAGCTGCTGATTGGTTTACACCTCTTTTACATTGCATTCTAGCTTGTTCAGTGTAACCCTAAAAGAATGCCCTGTATTTCTCTGGTATAGATTTTATTTATTTATTTTATTTGATTTATATCCCGCCCTACCCGCCGAAGCAGGCTCAGGGCGGCTCACAACATAAAAACCCACAAACAATTAAATTAATAAGTATTAAAATTACACATTCAGTAATAAAATAGATATGCAGTGATTAAAACAGTTTATTTATTTTATTTGATTTATATCAAATATTTTAAAGCTCTGAACTCACTTCAAATAGCAGAAATACTTTTATACATTTTTGAACTCTTCCTGAGTTATCTTCATTCAAAGTGAAATTATCTTTGTTAAACTATAATTTATAACCTTTTTCATTGTTCTTAACATGACAAAGGAACCTTGAAGGGCAGACCAGAATCAACGGGGTTGAAATTAAATCAGAAGGTTTTTCGACTAAATGTTAGGAAGAACCCTCCTGACAGAGCGGTTCCTCAGGGAAACAGGCTTCCTTGAGAGGTGATGGGCTCTCCTTCTTTGGAGGTTTTTAAGCAGAGGCTCATTAGCTATCTGATAGCAATGCTGAACTTAAGTTTTGCGAACTTAGGCAGCAGATCACAAGAGGGAGGGCAGGAAGGGTTGCATCAGTACTTAGTTCTTGTGGCCCTTTCTTACACACCCAGGGAATTACTGGTTTCCACTTTTTATCCCGGCCAGTTTGGCCAGGGACCGTAGAGGTTTTTTGCAATCTTCTAGACGTGGAACAGGGGTCTCTAGGGGTGCGGGAGGTATTTGAGAGTTTCCTGCATTGTGCAAAGGGTTAGACTAGATGACCCTGGAGGTCCCTTCCAACTGTTATTCTAAGAAGCTAAGCAGCTCCTGGTCTGGCCAATCTGGATGGGATATGGGGATAAATCCCATATATGTTGTCTTGAGTTCTGTGGAAAAAAGGCAGAACAATAATACCTTGTTGAATTTGGTCCATGCAGTATACTCTTAAATGAGGATTCCACTTCCTTTAAATGCTCACTTTAACATTATGTCCCATCCCCCCCATATGTACACCTCGAAATAGTTCCTATCACTCATCTCAAATGGAATATGAAGGATGGCAAAAGATGCACATATGCTTTTGAGGCAGGTAACCCAAATCCTGGGGGGTTTTTTTAGTCAATGCAGGCTTCTGAATGTTGATTGAGTCTTTAAAGTGTGTCTGTGTGTATATATAGATATATTTTTAAAAAAACTGAAATTATGGAAAGTCACTTCCAGCACCATAAGATAAAGATGCTGCTTCTGAGGTGAATGTTCTAAACACAACTGGGGAGGGGGAAATCAAGGGTTAACAATGCATGGATTTCAGGGGGCTCTGTTTTAATTTCCTTTGATTTTTAGTTTTTGGGTTTTTTTATTTTTATTTTTTCTTAATTTCTGTGTTCTGGCCACACCCAGGAGAATCGTCTGCTTTTGATTTCTCCCTTTACGGTTACATGGTAAATTTTCTTTCTCATTCTTCAGAGATGGAAACATTTTATAAACTCTGTATAATTATTATTTTTACACTGCTCATCCTGTTGCTTGTTATTTATTGCAGAACCTGAGGCCAGACTAAAAGGGTGATGGTTATTCGGTCTCTTGGTGGCCCTTGAACAACTCCTAAAGAAAAAGGGGTGCCACTGGATAGCAGATTGCTTCCAATTACAGCTGAATCAGCTCAGGCGATCCGTGGGGTGACAGATGTCTCAGTCAGATTGCACTTGCATCCATCCAGTTTCCGATTATAGGAGAAGTGCCTTTAAGAGTCAGCAGGTTTGAGAGTCAGCTCATGTTCTCAACTTGAAGGCTGTTGTTGGAAGAACAACAGCTTTATCTCAAAATCAGCAACAAGTCCAATTTTAAAAGAAGCTGTTTATAATATAGTATATATTTCTGAATCCGGTGCTTCTCTCTCTCTTGATCTGGCCCTTTTCATAATGTATAGTCAATTTTCCAGTAGTATACATTCAGGAATAGCAAATCTTGCTTGAATATACAGGTAGTTTAGAACAGCTAGATTTGAGTCCAGTATCATCTTAGAGACAAAGAGAGCTTTGACTCTTGAAAACTTATATTTATTAGTCTGTAAGCCCCATGGCGCAGATTGGTAAAGCTGCAGTACTGCAGTCCAAGCTCTCTGCTCACAACCTGAGTTCAATCTCGGTGGAAGCTGGGTTCAGGTAGCCGGCACAAAGTTGACTCAACCTTCCATCCTTCTGTGGAAAGTGTAGATGACTAGGGAAGGCAATGGCAAACCAACCTGTAAAAAGTCTGCCGTGGAAATGTCATGATGCAACGTCACCCCAGAGTCAGAAACTAGTGGTGCTTACACACCTTTACCTTTAAGCTGCTACTAGGCTGTTCTACTGCAGGCCAAATGGCTATCCTTTAAAACTAGGGGTAATTTAGGAGTGCCAAAGGAATGTATATTTTTATCTATAATTCTTGGCTGCTTTTTGCAAGTTCTATGTGTTTTCTTGAGTTTGCAGGATTTTTTTAAAAGGGTAGACAAAATTAAAATGATTGCAGTGAAATAATTTTGTAAATGTTCACTCTCATCTCTGGCATGTATTTATTTATCATATTTGCATCCTGCCCGTTTCAAGAAGCTCAAGACAGCATGCCCATTATGCCCTACAAGCACATCTGTGGGGGAGACTAGGTTGAGGGATGGTGACTTGTCTGGATTGGAACAGTTGCATTGCATTTCTTCTTTTCATTTGATTTTTGATTGTAATGGTGACTTTGGAATCATGATCCATGAAGGCACATCTTCATAGCCTATACCAGTTTGAAGTCACTCATCCATGACAGAAAATGTAATGTGCTTTGTTAACTGCATAAAAGTCAGCAATGGCAACAAATGAAGGGCATAACTTTTTCCTCAATATCTAATATTTATAATTCATGTGGTATTGTATTTGTGGGCAGTTATTTCATCATGATGAGTATATGTACAAGTGTATCCAGAACAGGGTGATCAGGCTAAAGCAGTCCCGTAGCCAGGATTTGAAGAATTGGGGGGCCCTGATTTTTTTCAGGGAGCACATAGTGGCCCCAACTTCCATGGCCTTCTCTTCTACCACCGCTGAGGAGGAAAGCTGCCAGCTCGCTGCCATACAGCCTCCCCCCTCCCCACAGCTGCCCCAAGGTGATCCCTTTCCACCCCTCTTCCAGCAGCTCTGCTGGGGAGCCACTCAGAGGTTTAGATACATGCCACACGGTCTCCTGCCCTTACCTGTAGCATGATCCAGCTAGGCAAGCTCGGCGGGACAAGGGGGGAGTGGAAGGTGCCACCAAGTTGCAACTGACTTCTGGGGCTAGAAGACCTCCAATTCAGATTTCTTCCTGTTGGAGGGTGAGCCAAGGCTGCCCAGGCACAGCTCCCACCCTCACTCGGGTGGCCATCAAGACCAGGCCAGAAAATCCCTGCAGGTGAACATCACCTCTCCACTGATCCCCAGCCCCGGACTGCAGCTGGGACCTCCACTTGTGTGCACCAGCCTACCTTACCCTGCCCTGTCTGCAATGGAGCCATCCACCCCGTACCCCCACTGCCCCAGTTGAGGGCCAGAACAGCCTCTTCTTGCAGGTGCCCTCTAGCCCAACATCAGCCCAACGTAGAGCTTAACTTTCAGTCCTGGGCGCTGAAAGTGCCCTGTTGTTTCTGCTTGCTGGGGGGCGTGGGTCAGAGATTTCTTCCAGCCCCTAAGCAAGCAGAAGCAACACGGAGCTTAACTTTCAGTCCTGGGCATTGAAAGTGCTCCATTGTTTCTGCTTGCTGAGGGGTCAGAGATTTCTTCCAGCCCCTAAGCAAGCAGAAGCAACAGGGAGCTTAACTTTCAGTCCTGGGTGCTGAAAGTGCTCTGTTGTTTCTGCTTGCTGAGGAGTCAGAGATTTCTTCCAGCCCCTAAGCAAGCAGAAGCAACATGGAGCTTAACTTTCAGTTGTGGGCTCCGAAAGTGCCCCGTTGTTTCTGCTTGCTGAGGGGTCAGAGATTTCTTCCAGACCCTAAGCAACAGGGAGCTTTACTTTCAGTCCTGGGTGCTGAAAGTGCTCCGTTGTTTCTGCTTGCTGGAGGGGTCAGAGGATTCTTCTAGCTCCTAAGCAAGCAGAAGCAAGGTGGAGCTTAACTTTCAGTCCTGGGCTCCGAAAGTGCCCCGTTGTTTCTGCTTGCTGAGGGGTCAGAGAATTCTTCCAGGCTCTAAGCAAGCAGAAGCAACTGTATGATCATGTCCCCTAGGCAAGCAGAAGCAGTATGACGATGGCAGAATGGAGAAGGATGCAGCCGAGGCACTGGAGGCTGTTTAGGGGCCCCAAGTCAGGGGGCCCTGCTTAGCAGTCAGGGGGCTGTGCCCCCACAGGCCCCCTAGTATCTACGGGCCTGGGCTAAAGCCTTAAGTTGCTGTGGAATCTCATTTTCCTAAGTCCAGTGGCGAAGCAGTTTCCCCAGAAATTAGCACTTCCAGATCACCATCTTCTTGCTCTGATAGAAGAGAATGTGGCATGGGAAGCACTGAAGGTGAAGGAACATTTCTGCTTTCCCTGAAAGTAACCTCCAGAGGGAAAGTCCATTGGAAATGAGCTGTATTTGAAACAGCAAAAGGAACCATAAGAGAAAGCAGCAGTTGCCAGGAGCAACACTGCTTTTTAAATGACAGAACTTCTGTCAAGGTCTGAGAATTCCTGGAGGGCAGGGGTGTATGGATAAGGCACTGTCTGTACTCTCAGCCCCCAAAGCCTTCAAAAGTAGCTGTACAAGCAATGCTGGGCTGCTTTAGAGGAAAAGGTCTGTTGAAAGGGGTTGGGCTTGCATGGCTGACAAAAGAAGCCCTTTTAGAAAGATACACTTAAATACTTAGAACACAGGGTTTTTTTGGAGGATGTAGAATTCAGTTGTCATCTACATTTAGAAAAGTTTTAAAAAAAAATCTCTGCCTTTTAAATATTCTCTTCATTGAGCTGTACAGGGCAACTTATGACCAGAAGCCCCGCTATGAAGTAGAAAATCCAGGTGGCAAAAGGTTTGAGCCTAGCAGGTTTTTGATAATACCTATAAGAATAGTTTAAAATGCTGCTTTTTCCTAGTCAAAAATGAAGATGGTTCTCTAGCCGCCACTGCATTATGAGGATATCTGCCTTGCTGAGTTTTCCATTAATTACAGACATAGACTTGCATCATACGGTACAATCCTAAACAGCAGGGGTGGCCAACGGTAGCTATCCAGATGTTTTTTTGCCTACAGCTCCCATCAACCCCAGCTATTGGCCATGCTGGCTGGGGCTGATGGGAGTTATAGGCAAAAAACATCTGGACAGCTACCGTTGGCCACCCCTGCTAAACAGTGTTGCACCTTCTAAGCCCACTGAAAGTCATTCTCCTTAGAACAGTATAATTCAACTTAGAATTGTTCTGTTAGCAAGCAAGACTTTCTGTTTAATCTTAGCAGTTTCCATAACACAAAACATGTGCTTTGCTTTTTCCCACTTCTGAGGTGATAGTACTAGCAAAGAATAAGGATAAACTGGTGTTGTATTTTACATCAAAGAGCTAGAAGTAAATATTTATCAAGTGCCTTTAAAAGCTAACTGTAAAATGTTTGTGATGATCTTTGCCTGGCAATTTGTGGGGAACATCTGAAACATTTCATATTTTAAGATTTTATTGAAAAAAAGAAAAGAAAAAAAATACATAAAATAGAAGGCTTTGGATTTTTTCTACAACAAATATAGATTTGATTACAGTTTTTCCTTGCTCCATATATAGAATAAAGAATTCTCTTTTTAAAAAAACAACTGAATTCTAGCAAATGGTTTTGAGCTGCAGGATGCTGAAGTTTTGTAGAACCTAAGGGGTGGTGGATCTGGTCAGTGCCTGAATAGGAGACCACTCTTAGTCTTCATATTCATATAAGTTGGTCTGGGTTTTCTAAAGAAAGATACTACTCTATGTTTAAAAAAAAAAGATGCTTACAGCCACATGTTAGAATGCATCATTTTCTTAAAGTTCCAGATGTAATTGATCAAGCTGTCATAGCCTACCTAGCCCCTCAGAAAGTGAAGCTGTACCTTTCCATGCTGTTTTTACATAGGTCCTAACATATTTACAGACTGGCGGTGATTTACATATTGAACACAGAGGCCCTGATGTTCAACCTAGGAGGCCTGTTGTGTAGGGCATTGCACAAATTAAGAGTTGTGTATGATTTCTGCTGTTAGGAATGCAGAGTAGCATTTTTATATAGAGCTGCACACATTTCTTTAAGATGAGTAAATGATAGCTATGTGAAAGGTGATGGAAAAAATGATTACAGAACAGTGATTTTCTCAAGAGCTGAAGGGGATTCTAATCCTGACCCAGGATTAGAATGTGGGGATTTCTGGAGTGCCACACTCCTTTTCTTGGGGCAGCTTGTTCAAAAAACCTGTCCATATCCTTGCCATCTAAAGGTGACTGTTGACAGTACTGCAAAAGTTGGCAGTGAATGGCCCTGTATGGAAAAAGGATTTCTATCCAGGGTTTAACCAATTTTTGTCCACCAGGCAAATTTGTTTCGAGTAACTTTGTACTACTTTTAGTCTGGCCTCAATTGCTTTATGTTTTATTATTATTTTAATCTGATTACAACTTCTTTATGTTTAATTGAATTTCTTTCATGAAACATGCATGAACCAAAAATGTGACTCTAGGAGAGTATTGCTAAGTTGTGCTGATGTCAATTTCATACTGTGATATTTTTTTTCCTCTATTTATCTAGATATCAGTATTTCAATATATAACGATGTGCATGTTTTCCCCCCTTCTCCCGCTGCATGCAGGGATTCGGGTTCGTAACTTTCGAGAATAGTGCTGATGCAGACAGGGCCAGGGAGAAATTACACGGCACCGTGGTAGAGGGCCGTAAAATCGAGGTGCATGTCTTCAGTAATTCAATTTCTTCTTTATATTTATTCTTTTGTTTTCTTTTTTTTTTGTGTGTCTTGCCTCACTTATTTCACATTTGGATTCCCGTCTTGTGTGTGCGTGTGTGTGTGTATGCGTGTGTTTGTATCTCTGTTTTATCACTCCCTTCCCCTGCACTGATGTATATAAAAATAACACCCCCCACTCCAAATATCTATATCTATATATATATATTGTTACTTTAGGTATTTTTCTTTTCTTTTTTTCTTTTCTGTTGAGTTTGTTTCCAACCCACTCAAATTTTCGCCCTTCTGCTGTCTTGATTTTCCTTTGCTTCAGTTTGAGACTCCAACTTCTCTTCCCAAGCCATATCAGAACTAACTAAAAGAACACTGTCCAGGTTCCAACTTGGTGTCTTAACAACAAAAAAGGGGGCCAGCCAGTATTTGCCCTTTCTTCAGAGGCCAGTTCTCTTCCATATGAGTGTGAAATGATACTAATGGTGAACATGGACAGAGAGGTCAGCCAGAAGCTTATTGGGGTCATGAGAGTAACTTTATTGATATGATTTCAGTAATTAACTGGATTTCAAAAATTTAACTCTTGAGTGAACACTGATAACTGTGGATAGGCAATGTAACCTACATTGGAGGAAGTTACTTAGTGGCTAATTTTCTGTTCCCTCAAATTGAAAGATAACTGGCCCCCTTTCCTTTTTCCATTCTCTTTTTAAGAAAAAAAAAGTACTAAATATAAAAGGAAAAAAACCTTGAAAGCCGCCGTTTTGAGTAAGATGTTTGCATATTTTGCTTTTCTTTTCTTTTTTTTGTTTTGTTTTGTTTTCTTGTTTTATTTCCCTTTTTCGATGGTTTAGTGTTTAGGGCCCTTCACTTGACTCACTCTTTCCATGGTAACTAAACACAATGCTGGCGATGGTACGAGTTGGCGGTAAGTGAAACCAAAGCGCTAGAGGAGAATCTTATTTCTTTTCTTTTCCTTTTTTAATGCAAACCAAAATTAAGAAAGAAAAAAAATCCATCTGCCATTTCACATTAACACTACAAAATGTGATTTGACTTGTTGTCCCACCCTTTCCTATTTTCCCACCCCCTCCCCTTTTATTTTCAATGCTGTTGAGTAATGCCCGCCTGGACTTTGAATGTACATATACTGTTTTGTATCAGTCTGAGCTGTTTGATTACTGACTTCCTTGTGACTTCCCTTGCACATCTTACTCAGAGTTGCTGAGCTCCAGTTTGGCTGGTTTTATTAATGCACCCATACCCTTCCTCCCCCCCCCTCTCTCTCTCCCCCTCTCTCTCTCTCCACCCACCCCCTTTTTTCTTTCTTGCTCTGCCTCTCCCCAGACCTGCGATTATGCTCCCCCCTCACTTTTTTTGTCCCCTTCACTCAGTTAAATGCAGCTGTTGGTCTCTTTTTGCTGACTGGTGGTTTTTGATTGGTTTTGGACATTTTTTTTCCCTTTCAGTGCTTGTGTTGCACTCTGCTGTAACAGCTGATTTCAGGCACTTGCTCCATCTTAATGATTGTCTGTGAGACCTTCTTCCTCTTCCCCCTCCCTCTAGCCCCATTAATCAATTGTTGTTGTTGTTGTTTTCTTTTTTATGTATATTATAATAGCATGCCCTCAGTCTCATCATTGTTGTTTCCCATTTTTTCTTTTTAAATGTGTAATGCTTATATTGTGTGAGGGCTAAAAAACAGTGTAATGAGATTCCAGGCTCCCTTTCCCCTTGCCAAAGCTCACTTTTCCATTAAGCAAAGGGCACTGAAAACATCTCCTTAAAAAAAAAAAAACCTTTGACTTGAAATTGGTATTGGGACTTGTTCCTTCTGTTAGGGTTTTAGAAAGTCACTGATACTAGCTTAGCCTCTTACCCTCCTTGCAAGAGCTCTAAGGCTGTGTCTGGCACAAGGCTGCAGTCATTTGGCTTTGCCCACACCTCCCATATTTTACCAGCACCATCTCTGCTCTAACGCTCACTTGCTGTACTGTTTAAAATGCTTGGAGCTTTAAAGAGCTTCTGTATTGAGGGTGGAGGACACTAGGAAATCAGGAGACACCTTGCCAACTTTCCAAACAAGTTCTCCTTCCCCTGAAAAATTAGCAGCTGGGGATAGATCCTTCAATAAGTTGATACCCTGACACTGAGATGCAGGCCAGCCAACCTGGCTTAGAAATGCAAAGCTCTTTAGGAGCAGCGGGAATTAATCCTAGGCACCTGGGTTCCACGTTATCCTCCTGCCCAAATACCTTTTTCCTCTGTAATATTAGTAGGCCACTGTAGTTCAGTGAAATGCAACCAAAAGATGGTAACAGAGTTGTGTTTTGTTCATTGCTTCATACCTGTCAAGGTAGGCATGAAGAAGGGAGCAACAGGGGAGGCTTTGCCTTTTGGATCAATGAGCAGCAGATACTGGGGTTCAAGTCAAAGGTAGCAGGGATGCCTGAGATCTACTCTTTTTGGCCTTTATTACATAACTAAAATGTCACAAATTAGACCTGTTACAATTTTAATGTTTAATGATAAGTTATAAAGTAAATTTAAATGTTTCATTTTGAAACTCCTTTTTTTTTCTTTTTCTTTTTTGTTCTCAGAGAAACAGGAAACAATTTTTCTCTAAAATCCTGTGCTTCCTTCCCTCTCCTCCATATCCCATTTTCTACTTTTAGGTTAATAATGCTACAGCACGAGTGATGACTAATAAGAAGATGGTTACACCATACGCAAATGGTAAGAGAGAATGCTGATACTAATAATGAACCAGAGAGATTTGTGGGGAGAAATGATAAGGACATGGGTTAGGTTCTCTCTCCCCCCTGGAATTTCAATATAATGAAAATCTTTGTAGAGAAGGGGTTCAAAACCTTCTGTAGCTAAAAATATCAATGGGTAAAGTAGGTTGAATGTTTTCAGAGTGAGGCAAGTACCCAGTAGCCCCTGCTTAACTGTATTGGAAGCTGCTACAGAAAAAGAAAATATATCTCAGAGGTTAAATATTAACTAATAAGTCTGTCTTTAGGAAACCACATTTTGAAATTGTTAAATTGGTGAGAACTGATCCATACAGAAACCTCAGCTGCTGATGGGCAGTGACTGTGGGTGATATGAAGGCACAAACAGTTGTGTGAAGTTTTCAGTAGCACTTTCTGTCCAGAATCTTTTCTCCCTGAATTTCCAAATAGCTTTAATTTGAAAGTGTTCAAAAAGTGGTCCAAAGGTTCAATATAGGAAAATTCAGAAGTAGTAGTAGTCAGGGCGCTTTTTTTTTTGTAGAAAAAGCCCAGCAGGGACTCATTTGCATATTAGGCCACAACCCCTGCTGTGTTCCTGTGCATTCCTGCTCCAAACCGAGTTAGTTGAGAAGGGTGTCTGTTTACTAAAGTCATATGCTGTTTGCTTGACTGGGGGCAGAATGTGGAGGCTGACTGAGCATTTTAATAATAATAATAATAATAATTTTATTCTTATATCCCGGCCTCCCCTGCCAAAGGCAGGCTCAGGGCAGCTCACAGGACATGGTGTTTACCATGATTACAATAAAATACAATCATTCCTATAAAACAATTTAAAATATAAAATACAGTTGAATTACAGTCATAAATTAAGTTAAATAAAATAATTAAACATTGTAAGTTATTATTTAAGGTGCTACAATTCAGGATATGTGTAGGATGGCTAGATGTCAATTAACCGGGTTCCATCTTAAAAGCGAGCTGAAAGAGGGCGGTTTTGCAAGCCCTGCAGAACTGATTCAGGTCTTGCAGGGCTTGCACCTCCTCTGGTAGTTGATTCCACCATTGGGGAGCCATTGTTGAGAAGGCTTGCTCCCTCGTTGTTTTCAATCTAGCCTCACTTGGCCCAGGGATTTTTAGAAGATTTTGAGAACTAGACCTCAGTGCTCTCTGGGGGACATATGGAGAGAGGCGGTCCCTAAGGTAGGCAGGTCCTCGGCCATATAGGGCTTTAAAGGTAATAACCAGCACCTTATAACGAACTTGGTACACAATTGGCAGCCAGTGCAGCTCCCGCACGTGTTCCCACCGAGGTAGTCCCACTAACAGCCTGGCCGCCGCGTTCTGCACTAACTGCAGTTTCCGTGTTTGGTATAAGGGCAGCCCCATGTAGAGGGCGTTACAGTAGTCCAGCCTCGAGGTGACCGTTGCATGGATCACAGTTGCCAGGTCGCTACGTTCCAGGAAGGGGGCCAACTGCCTTGCCCTCCTAAGGTGGAAAAAGGCGGATTTAGCAGTGGCAGCTATCTGGGCCTCCATTGTCAAGGAAGGCTCCAGTAGCACTCCCAAACTCTTGACCCTGCGCACTGGTATCAGTGATGCACCGTCAAAGGTTGGTAGGGAGATCTCCCCTCCTGGCCTGCCGCGACCCACGCAAAGGACCTCAGTCTTCGCTGGATTCAGCTTTAGCCCACTCAGCCTGAGCCAACCCGCCACGGCTTGCAGCGCCCAGTCCAGATTTATAGGGACATCATCAGTCTGGCCGTCCATCAATAGATAGAGCTGGGTGTCATCAGCGTACTGGTGGCAACCCAGCCCATACTCCCGGGCAATCTGGGCAAGGGGGTGCATATAGATGTTAAACAACATCGGGGAGAGAACAATTTTACTTGGGATTGTAAAAAGTTGGCATTAATTGCACAGTTGAATTGTACCATTGTCCAGATTCTTGTGCTGAATCTCTTTCTTAACTACTTTATGTTCTGACAATACATAAGCATGGTTCCAAAGGCACCATATATATTATACATCATCTCCAGCAAACATATTAATGAGTAATATTAAAGATGTCTGAATGCATACCATTGCAGTTAGGCTGTAAGTTTAACTGTAAATTTTGAAGACTGGTGCAAGTAGGGAAGTGCAGAGTTAACTGTATTAAGCAGTTTAACAAAATTGGATGTTTTATAAAATGTGCAATGAAAGATCTGAAGGTTGACCTTGCCTTTGAGTTCATTAGAAAACATTATTTTATTATTCCACTGGGTATGCTCAAACATCCTCATTGCACTTTCTGAGGCTAAAAAATGAACAGTCTGTGCATCTACAAATATACATCTGCATGTAGAAGAGCCAGTTCTCTGTATTTATGACACTCATTTGTATTATACAGATAGAGGCTCTGGAGATAAAGGGTTGGGGCTGTGCAAATAGAGGCTTGCTTTATTCTCACTGGCTGTCATTGAATTTTTGGGACAAAGTACATACAGTTGCAATCTGGGACATAGTTAAAAGGAAATCTCAGAAGCTTCTTACATTATCCCACATAAATGAGTGCAGAAAGTAAATTTTGACACTTGGGGACAAAGCTTGTCCACAACCACTAACAGGAACATTTTGAGAGATGGCGCAGTGTGCGTCTGTGCATGGAGCTTCGATGGCACTCCATATGTGTAAGGCTATATAGGCTCTCCCATCTTATATCTGTGTGTCATATGTTATTTTTACTACTATAACTGAAATGGTTCAGCTGGCCATCTTGCATCCAGTAGCTAAGGGTGTCCAGAGTGGTAGAAGTATTAGTCCAGATCACTGCGTTGCAGAATATGCAGAAGGGAATTATCTGAACCTTCCAAAAGGCCAGTCTTGAGAATTGGAGGGTGTTGAGAAAGACATCAAACATGATTATGGTATACAGTGGAAAGCAATATTGTTGGTGAAATTTGCCCCTCACCTGATATTTGTTCATATGAAGTAGTAGCTCGTGCAAGTGTAAGGAGGATGGACTGTTTGTGCATCTTTCCCACTCTCCCACTGCAGCCTCCCTATACCATATCCAGAGACAGCTGTTTGGAGGGCATAGGAGGTGGGGACTACAGAAAGAAGAACAAAGCAGTGTCTTTGCAGTTTTCTAATGCTTTAGTTCAATGATACATCTTTGAAAACAAAACTGTGTAGTTACCCAGCTGGACAAAGCCATTTTTATCCCAAAATTTCAGACATGTATGCAGAATTCTTTAAGCAATGCAGTCCCGGAGAACACTCCTAGCACAGTAATATATATAGAAATGAATGATTTGCATGGAATGCATGGAATTTTTTTCATTCACATTATTTAATCAAAGTATATTACATCCTCCGACTTCTTTGCTGTGTATGCTTCCAGTAATGAGCAGTGCTGTGGTAGGCCTACAGGCAGAAGATACGAAGTATAGATGTATATTCAAAATATTATGGATTGGAAAATCAGATCTTGAGATTTCAAAAAGAGACTGTAATGACTCTGGTAGGCAGAGTGCAACAAGAAAACCTCCATTTTGCAAGATATATGATTTTGGACTTTTGAACACAATTTCCAGAGGGGTGTATTCCTACCACAGTGACAGATTTAAAAAAAAATGATTAGTGGACAGATTTCAGCACAGACAGGGACTGCAAAATTTCAATAAAATCTGTGTTATGTTGCATTTGCAAGGAGTGACCCAAATATGGAGTATGGATAAGGGAAGGAATTCGTGCATTCAATACGAAGCTTTTGCTTCCTTAGGAAAACTGCCTCACACTTTAGGAATCTCAGCCAGTACTTTGTCCACTCTGCGTTAAAACCCACAACAGTAATAATACTTAACATTTGTGTAGCATCTTCAGTGGTCAAAGCACTCTGAATGCATTATCTTGCAATCCTTACTGGAAGGTAGGTTAGTGCTGCTATCACAGTCCTGCTGAAGCTGGGAGAGAGCCTGGTGAGTGTGTGGCAGGGGTAAAATTTGAACTCACATCACAGCTCATTCTTTAATTAGATTTCAGTAATCCCCCCCCCCCCCCCCCGCTTAAAGTAATACTGCTGGAGGGACCTGTATGATCTTTTGTCGGGCTTTATTCTGAACTAGACTCTTTGTTTGTCTGCCTTAATGGAGTAGTAGCTCTCCAAAGCTCTTAGCAGAGGTTTGTCCTGACTCTGCTATCTGATATCCTTTAACTGGAGATGCCAAGAATAGCACACAAAATCATACCCTCTTAACACTGAGCTGGGGCTCCTCCTCACAAGGATGCACAAGGATTTGCTTTATTCTGAGTAATTTATTGGTTGTCTAGTGTAGCACTGTCCATTTGGTTTAGCATCAGCTTCCCAGGATCTTTGGCAAAGGTGTCTGCCAGCACTGCTACTAATTGGATATGAAAGTGGATTGAGACTGGGTCATAAATGTTCCCTGGCATTGAGTTATGGCTTCTCATGTGAAGCAGCAAGTGGCAGTGTAAGATACTGAAGCTTTCTACCTGACCTCTGGAAATCCTGTGAAGTCGCATGTAATCTAGCATATTTTCTCCAGCAGTGGTCAACCGTATCCCCGTTTTTGTGTGTGTTCTGCAGATAAGACTCACAAATCTCATCCATGGCTAGAGAAGTACCAGATGCACTAACTTGTGTCATATTTTGTGGCATTTTTGTTTATGATTTTCTGTTTCATGTTAAATATTTTTCAATAATATCGCAAACAGGTTTTTCAGGCAGTCCCACAAGGGTGCGAGAAATGTTTCCGCCCTTTCAAGATGAAGTGAAAGAGAGAATATGTAATAGTTTCTTAAAAGTGTATTTGTGCATTTTGGGCTTGCTTATCAGCATGATTGCATTCCAGCTTTCTGTAAGTTCTCAGTAAGCACAGCTGAACTCTTTGAGAGGTAGAGACAGAGGCTCTTAACAGCCCATTTAGACTTGATCAGTGCATAGCTTTTTTACAACTCCAGTTATGTTGCTAGATACATTCTTCTGAAATAGATTTTTTCTTGTTTAGCATAAGGAATTGCATTAGACTGTGCCTTCTGAAATAATATATTACTGGCCCCATGATGCAGAGTGGTAAAGCTGCAATACTGCAGTCTGAACTCTCTGCTCAGCTCTTCCGCTGGGACCTGAGTTCGGTCCCAGCGGAAGCTGGTTTCAGGTAGCCAGCTCAGGTTGATTCAGCCTTCTATCCTTCCAAGGTCAGTAAAATGAATACCCAGCTTGTTGGGGAGAAAAGTGTAGATGACTGGGGAAGGCAATGGCAAACCACCCCATAAAAAGTCTGTCATGAAAACGTTGTGAAAGCAACATCGAGTCGGAAATGACTGGTGCTTGCACAGGGGACTACCTTTACCTTTTTTTCTGAAATAATGATAAAACCACATGGTGCAGTGGTTAGAGTACTGCACAAGGATCTCGGCTTTCAAGTTTGTGCAGAGTAGGGAACACACAGCCCTGCTCCAGAGATGCCAATGCAGGATCCAGAAAAAAGAGCTGCCTTGAGGAGCCCTGCACAGAAGGGAGGCAAGTGCTAAGTGTGGAATTGGTCTTATTGTTTTGTATCTTTGTCTCACCATATCCTGCACATGAGAGAGCAGGAGAACATAGAACCCTACAAACAGGAACAGTCTGCATGGAACCAACACAAAGAGATAATGCTTCACATACTAAACTGTTTGCCCTTCCCCTGTTATCGACTTTAGTGTTCACTCCTGTCTTTGTTGTTTCAGGATGGAAGCTGAGCCCTGTGGTTGGAGCAGTGTACGGCCCTGAATTATACGCAGGTAGAACTTAATGTGGATTGCTTCTGTTTCTGCCATTTAACTGCAGTGGTGTTTGTTTGTGTTCTCAATCTGCTGTTTCTTTATAACCTTTTTACATTTTTTATTCTTTTTAAAACTAAATTAGCATCCAGTTTTCAAGCAGATGTCTCGCTGGGCAATGACGCTGCAGTGCCCCTGTCAGGAAGGGGGGGTATTAACACTTACATTCCTTTAATCAGTAAGTAGCCCCTATTGGCCCCTGTATTGTTACTGTGCTTGAGTAAACAGTGATCTGTTAGCCCTCTTCTTTTCAGTCTGTATAATATGTACTTAAAAGGATGTGCCTTGGTAAAATGACATGCCCACTTCTCTGGGTGGTGGCCAAATAACTCCTTTCTAATGCAAAGAGTATTTGCATGCTTGCTTAATGGCTGGGATGTGCCCAGCCAATATAAGAAAATAAATCCATAAGGGAGGTTGCGTATGGAATTGCCTTAGCTTCAGGATTAAGTTAATGAAATGGGCTGCACTCTTGAAGTACATATTATTCAAGCTACTAAACTGAGAGTCCACTGCAGGCCCCCTTGTGGCATGCGCCTGGAAGCACCTTGGGTTGGAGGTTGAGCCTTGTGAATAACTGGCGTCTTCTGGGTTATCTGTTATTGCATTGTGTTGCCAGCTGCCTTCTGAGATTTGGACATCGTTTTGCCCTGAGCCAGTTTACTCCAGCATGAAGTGTAATAAAACAGGGCCCAATATACAGTGGAACCACTTAATGGTCACCTAATGCCAGAAGGTGGGCTCTTGTTAAACTGGCACTTTATGATTAATTTTGGTTGCCTTTCTAGGGGATTTCTATAACTTTTTCCTGAGTTTAAATAAAAGACAGATGGGAAGGAGTAGGCGGTTAAAAGGGAGATCAAAAAAAGTCTTTACCTGTTGCCAGCTGACCAGTTTAAGGGGCTCATGACGAAGTCCATCCACCCCCCCCCCCCCCAAATATGGAAGAATCACCTGCCTTTATTTAGTAGCAACTCTCCGTGCTTCTCGGACTCTTTCTAACCAGATTGCATGGCATTCTCAAACTGGGATGGAGGAAGAGGGGGGGAGACTGCAGTTTGTGATGAATGAGGCATGACACAGCACTTAACCCCTTGCATGCCAGGCCTCTCTGCAACCCTACCTCCCCTTGGGGCCATGATGTAGCAAGAGGTATGTGATGTCATCAAGGCTCTAAGCATGCTCCTTTGCAGGACTGATGCGGAACATTCCACAGCTCTGGAGTTGCATATCATTCTAGATGACTTTTTGTGAACTGGGCAGTTGCAGTGATCCCTCTCATATTTTTCCTTGTCTGTCTGTTTTCACAGTTCCCGGCTTTCCTTACCCAACTGCAGCCACCACAGCCGCCGCTTTCAGGGGTGCCCATCTGAGGGGCCGAGGACGAACAGTGTATGGTGCAGTGCGGGCAGTACCTCCAGCAGCCATCCCAGCCTACCCAGGGTAAGGGTCGAAAACCAAAATGTCAGAGTTCTGCCCTGTCTGGCAGTTAGCTGATTGGCTTAAAGATAAAAGGTAGAGACGTGATGGATGGAGAGAGTCAGGATATGCCAACACCAGAACACTCTGCACCCAATCGCATCTGAAAGAGCCAGTTGAAAAATCCAGCATGTGACTTGAACATATTCCCCCCCCCCCCAATGATTTTGGGGGCACATCAGTTTTTTTTAAAAAGCAGCTGTTTTAAATCTATGTGCCCATTTTTCTTAGCATATGGTAGCAGTTTTGGTGCACAGATATCATCTGGCATTGGTACAGTAGTGAGAGCCACAGAAAGGGTGTAGAGTCTGTGGAGTGAGGCGGCTTCTGCTCTCTGAAGTCCAGGATGATTCCCTAATGCAGAAGTGGCTTGATGTACTACCTTGGGAATAGGACACAGGAGAGTCAGTTACCCACAATGGATTTGCTTTCTTGGTTGGAGATGTTTTGAAATAGGTTAAAACAAAGATTAACCAAATCTGGTTCTGAAGTACAAGACATAAAGATCAAGGAAGCAGCCTTGCTAGCATGCTTTAGTACACTCACAGAGAGAGAGAAAAAGTATAAATATTTGACCTTGCTTAGGTTTTGATTATTTCCATAACATGGAAGTTGGTTTGTAGCAATCAGCTTTTCTATTATTTTTAAAAGTAAACTTCGAAAGGGTACCAGTAGCCCAGGAGTTTTTGTTCTTGCTTTGAATCTGAGGATACTACCTGACTTCATGTTTCTTTCTTAAATTCAGATCATTCTCAGTGGAAACTTGAGCAAAATATCTTAGTGGGGGGCCAACTGAATCATGCTTCTCATTTTTTCTTCTGACTAGGATAATTCAGAAATACGCCATATCATTTAAAATGCTACAATGACATATTAGAATGTCCTGGGAGATGTTAGTTCAGTTTGGAGCACCTGAATCATGATGGGATTGCTGTGCCCAGAGATTAAAACAAGTATTAAAACAGTGTTGGCTTGCCTGCTTGGAATGTCCTCCTTGATCCATCTAAATTCCTCACATGAACTTTCACTTTCACAAGGCATCTTTGTTCACTGATTCATGTCTCAGTACTGATATTTGTGGTGGTGGGGGGGAGAAATAAAAAGGTTTAGGAACATTTTTGTTGTTATCCCTGATAGTAACGGCTAGAATATTCCTAGAAAAGAGGGTGCCACTAAAAGTGGACTGTAACAACAACAACAATTTTTATTTGTATCCCGCCCTCCCCGCCGGAGCAGGCTCAGGGCAGCTAACAGCATTATTTCATACATTGGTCATACAATCAATAAAACTACATTGACAGTTTAATTAAAATTCTAATTAAAATTCTAAAATTAATAAGATTAATAAAATATATACTGGTGCTATGATTACGTTTACATTTATGATGGCGAGTTCTTTAGCAATTTCCCTCTTAATCGGTGAAGGCCAACCGGAAGAGGGTAGTCTTGCAGGCCCTGCGGAACTGTTCAAGGTCCCGCAGGGCCCGCATTTCCTCTGGAAGTTGGTTCCACAGGCGTGGAGCCATAGTAGAGAAAGCTCGGTTGCAGGTGCTTTGCAACTTCACGTCTTTCGGCCCGGGAATGTTCAGCAGGTTTTTCCCAGCTGACCTCAGTGCTCTCTGGGGTTCATATGGGGAGAGACGGTCCCTATGTAAGAACATAATATGTGCATTCCTTAAACATATAAACATTTTGATTACTAATATCCAGCTCAGATGTATAAAGGTAAAGTTTTCACATAGCTCATTACATAATTTTATATATTCATGAGTCTTTAAAGTTGCCCTGTAGTGGAAAAAAGACAGAAGAGTTATCTGCTCTGACTTAGATTAGCCAGAGTTGTACAAGTTAATTGTGTAAATTTACAAGTTGTATTGTTTTCTAGCTAGTGTCAAGGGACCCTTGCACTGCTCAGTTCAGAGGGAAGTTGGGTTCCTGATAATTAAATAGATCAGAATATTTATTGTAGTACAATGTGCTTCTGTATATAGTAAGGGGAAAAAAACAGGTTTGCTAGTAAAACAAGTCTCACATTTTTGGAGGGATATAAACATTTGTCACTGAGAAGTGCATCATTCCCCCCCCCCCTTAGATTTTTGGCATAAATATCCCAAGAACTGCATTATTTTATGAAATGGTAAATTGTTGAAAAGGGTATAGTCATGCAAGCTTGAAACATGATGATGGGCACTTTATCAGAGTACCCGTAGTCTGTAGAACTCATTGTTACAAGATGACATTAACATAAAGAACCTTCGAGAGTTATTTTATTCAAGGCAAAATGAATTTCCACTGGTATGCTCTGAGAGAGATTTAGTTAAGTTACAAGTTAATGCAGTTTAACCCTGTTCATATGAAGGCTTGTGACACTGTCAAATGCATACTGTGTTCATGGATTGGATCTGATAAATCCAAGCCAGCAATAAAAGATAAACCTCTGCTTTTTAAAATGACACCCTTTAGTTAGCATATGACCTTTCTCTCTTTAAGAAAGTGCTATTAGACTGATTTATCCACCTCAATTTGTTGAAAATTAAGTGCAGCTCTGTCCATAGGAAGTGAATTGTGACCATTTGAGGCTTGATCACCATCTTAACACTTAAATCCTGTGCTAGTTTGCATCACTGTAGAACTTTGGTAATTATAAGGCAGACTTATAGCCGAGATATCGTGGCCTTGTTGTTTGTAACTTCCTATAGGTGGGTGTGTTCTGATCAGAGTGGGAGAATCTTGGCATCATTTTGCTCTCCAGTTGGCATATGGAAAAAATTAGAAGTAATACTGCCTCCTTCCTCCTAGCCTGTGATAACGCTAACTGGTAAGCCAGATACCATGCATAGAAGGGTCTCAGATATGGGGAACTAATGCTTTTTAACATGAGTGATTTTAGCACATAGCTGTAGAAGGAAATAAAGCCAGGGACAAAGCTGTGCAATGCTCAAGCATGTGTTTATAACCAGGGCTGTGGTAAATCCTCTCTTCCTTCCTTATTCTCCCCTGGTCCTCTTCCAAAGCAAACTGCTTTACACTATGAAATGTTCTCATAAGTGCTGGATTTTCTGAATTTGAAGGGGGATTTTTTGCTTCTGGAAGTGCTTGGAGATACTAATGATTGGCTGTTAGACTCAAAAGAGAACCCAAGCCCACCTAAACATTGCTGCTCTCTGCTGTGGAATGTGTCGTTACTATCAGGGATCTCTTCCCCCCCACCCCAACTTCACCTTTAAATACTTGGGATCTTGGACCAATCACCTAACTCTAGTTCATGATCTCTGCTTGTGAAAGCAATGCATTGTGGGTATTTCTTTTTTCATTACATTTCTCTGTGTTTATCAGAGTTGATTGTCTTGGGGTGTTTTTTATTCCTGAGGTGTTGCATAAGATGATGAATAATAATACTTTGCATGCTTGTGTGATCAGCCAACTCTTATCGCATGTCTAATGTACAGGATTTTTTAAAAAGCAGGTGATGTATGGATATTAGAAACGATCGCACAAGGCTGCAAGATGCGTAATTATACACAACTCTTGGTATGTTTCTGACCTAGGTGGATTCCAGCCCTTGATGAACTCCTCCTAAAGAACTTGTTTTGTTCTTCTCGAAGCCCATTACATGAAGCCAGTTTGTCCATGTGTTTAGTGGGTTAACTAAATATTTTCCAGGTTAACTACTAGCATTGAGGTTTCTCAAGTCATGTTTCTCTTCTTCAGGGCACTGGGTCCTTTATTATTTTGTTTTCCTCTACTGTATGATTATAAAGGTTGTTCTCTTCCCCAGCCTCCCCCCACCCCTTTGCATACTGTCTTCCCTTCTGCCCTGCCCGCCTGCATGCCATGGAAGATGACATGGAGCTGTTTTAGCGTGCGTGCGCACACACAATCTCTTGCTGATTTTTGCTCCTGCCCGAAAGCCCAGGTTATGGATTCATACATCACCTGCCTGTGTAAAATGCATGTGCATGCTGCCGTCCTCAATAACCGGAATGTGTTTTCTGTTCTTTTTGTTTTGTTTTGTTGTTTTTTTTTTGTTTTTTGTGTGGATTTTCTGCAGTGTGGTTTACCAGGACGGATTTTACGGTGCTGACCTCTATGTAAGTACACACACCGGAGCCTTCTCATCCCCCAACCCCCAACAAGCCAGCCTTTTTTTTTAATTGATGTTTTTTATTTTGGTTTTAGTTTTTAATTATAATTTATTTTTGATTTTCTTCTTCCTTGTGGATATATACATTCATATATATTTAAGAATGCAAGCATGTTTCTCTGTCATTGCACTTGCCCCTGGGTGCAAGACCCCTGGGTTTCCAATCCTGACCATTGCCAGGGTCAGTTTACTGGGTGTTCTCTTTGTACATGCATAGCACACTACTAATCAATCTGAGAGGTGGTTAGCAAATTAAAAAAATTATCAATGCTTCTCTTATTTGCATAATTGGGGTCAAAAAAATAACAAGATTGGATTAACCTCAGATCTTTTCTTTCCTTCATTGCCTTCCCACTCTCTGTCTTGGGGTCTTTTGCAAACATGAGTTCATGTAAGGAGATATATGCTAGGAGACTGTAAGATTCTTAAAAGTTCGTACAGCATAGAAGTGTGAATGCCAGTCATTTGCATTTGGCTGCTAATAGTATTGGGGTAACTAGCCTTGTGTGTTTGTGTGTGTGAAGTGCCATCAAGTCATAGCCAAATTATGGCTGCCACGGCAGGGGACTTTCAAGACAAGTGTGAAGCAGAGGTGTTTGCCATTGCCTTCCTCTGTAGAGTCTTCTTTGATGGTCTCCCATCCAAGTGACAATCCTCCTTAGCTTCCAAGATCTGATGAGATCGGGCTATACCACGCCACCTTCCTTCAGCTGGCCTTGCTGTTTCATTTCCTAAGTACAACAGTACATTTCTTTGTCCCTTAGTTTGTTTCCCCCTAAGTAGAAGTATTGAGTAAGAAATCATCATCTGTCGAACCTTTTTCAACTTCTTGTTAATGGAATGGAATATTCCATTTTGGATTGTAGTGACTTTGGCAGCCAGCTGTGCCCAGAGTTTCTTAGACTTGGAGTCTGGTGCACATGCATGTGCCTTAGAGACAAAGTTCTAAGAGGGTGTAACTCATAAGAAGTAGCATATTCTTTCCATCTCTGTTTTAAAGAGTTTAAAAGTCTTCTACATGTACCAGCTGGCAACAAATTTTCAGCAGCCTAACAGAACTAAGTGGGCTGTGTTGGTCCTAGGGGCAGTGGGAGTGCAGCCTGTTGCAGAGGCCATCTGACCATATTATAGTCAGTAAAGGTGAATTCGGTGTTTCCATCATTGCTCAACAAAAATCTCTTCCCATTTTTAAAACAGCATGTGCTTTGTTGATATTCATCCCTAGATAACGGATGGGGCAGCCTTGGCTTGCCTCTGCTCTTTACAAATCAGCCCTCATGCTTCATAAAAGGCATTTCAGGCTAGCAACAGCTAGTGGGAGGCATTCTGAAAATCAGGATGCCTGACTGTTAACCTTTCAGTTCCCTGCAATCATCACTTATTTCTGAGTCTTTGTATACAACATTTTTCTACCTTGGCCAGATTCTGTTGCGCAGTTTGTGTAAGAATGCAAAAGGATTATGCTAGTTTTCGCCTAGCACTCCTGAATTGCTGTCACATGCAGAGGAGGCAGCTGGGTACCAGTCATGCAGTGAGGAGACAAGAAAAGGGAGAGCATCTTTTGCTGAGCATCATCCCTGGCACAGCCAGGGGTATGAATGATGAAGAGAGTTGTCAGGTGAGGTAATATCCTCAATCTTGTTGAAAGGCTTCTCCATATCTGTTTTCTGCCTGCGCTGAAAGGAGTTGTCTATGACAGATGGCAATTTTAGCACTATGTTAGACACTTCACGCCTCCTATTACTGCATAACACCCTTGGTGTTTTAAGTGTGTCTTAGGCCTGAAATGGCTGGCGTAACACTGATTGGCTACTTGGCTATGAACTATTTAGGTTGCCATCTTTAGGGCTTGAGGGGTGGCGAGGAGAACAGGACTGCAGTAAACAGAAGGCTCTCAAAGTAGATTAATCAAGCTTTTCCCATTGCTTTTCATTGCCAGAGTTCTCAGAGCTAAACTGAAATGCGTGGCTACATCTCAGTCATAACTTCTAAGCAACATTGCTTTTTGCTGCCTTGAATTGCCATTAATCAAATAGGATCTTGTCTCCTTGTAAGAAATTATCATATGCATTTTTGAGAGAATTGCTTTCCTGAAGTGAATGGAAGGAGTGTCAGTCTGTTTTACTGTATCAGAAGGGTAATAGAGGAAACTTTCCTAGATTCTGGAGACAAGGAAGCTAGGTTCATGGTGTCCTCCATATTGGCAGGAATGAAATGAAGTGAGGAGGAGGGTGATCTGAGGGTAGGATAGGGCAAGTAGGGTAGAAGGTAGGACCAGAACCAATGGGTTGAAACTAAATCAAAAGGCTCTGGCTCAACATTAGGAAGAACTTCCTGACCATTAGAGCGGTTCCACAGTGGAACAGGCTTCCTTAGGAGGTGGTGGGCTCTCCTTCCTTGGAGGTTTTTAAACAGAGGCTAGATGGCCATCTGACAGAAATGAGGATCCTGTCAATTTAGGGGGAGGTATTTATGAGTTTCTTGCATTGTGCAGGGGGCCGAACTAGATGACCCTGGAGGTCCCTTCCAATTCTATGATTCTAGGGGAGATTACAGCAGTATCAAGCTTTTATCTCACTGTTTGTTTTGCTTTCCTCTTTCCTATCTTCATCTTATCCCTACCCAGCAGCTTTATTTTCATAATAAAGGCAGTCCCAGCAAGATTTATTGCTGTCTGGCATTAAAAATTCAGGTAGCTAGCCCCAGGGTGCAGAAGGTATGGGAAGTAACAGCTTCTGTTAGTATGGATTTTACTTTGCAAGAACAGCCATCTTAAAAGATCAAACTTAAACTATGAAAAGCGTGCTTGCATCCTCTGGAAAGAAAAGGCTGGTATGCCCTTTGATGGGCTCTTTGTGTGATTGTTTCTTTCCACAGCTGTGTTTTTGAACTGCTCTTCCTGTGTTCTGTTATAGAATAGTCTTACAGGAACCAATCATTAGCGCTAAAATACCTCAGGTAGGAGTGCCAGTGTGACCTGCCAACCAATCAGATTGTGGATTGCAGTGAAAAAAGAAACCCTTGAATTAATACTAACCATTCCAGCGCCAAATTAGAGATGGGAACAGAGTCTTTTTTTGTGGTTTTTAAAAAAGTAAAAGGACAGGGTACATTTGTGAGCATGTGATCAAAACTGTATCTCAGTGTTGCACAAATCCTGCTTTCATAACAAGTAGATGGCTTTCCTAAACCTAAATACAAGTGCTGGCAATCGACCAAATGCCTTGCATTGTCACCTAAATGCAACCAGAACAGCAGAAGCACTTGCCCTTTTCTCTTTTTGTATTCTTTATCCATGCTTATACAAGGCACACCTGCTGACCCATCTTGCAAGGATAATTTGGGACTGATTACAGCCCAGTCTGCCTTCTTTTATCACCCACTATACGGATGTTTGAGAACAGAGACTTTCACTCCAGAAATTACCACAAAAATTAGCCGACAGGTTTCAATACAAGTGGTGTCCTGATTGTGCTGTGGAGGCAAGACGCAGAATTTAAGCGACATCTGTGCCTAAGTGCCTCCCATGGTTGCCTTTGGCCACTTAGTTTTCCATATTTGGATTGTGTCCCAAAGCACTATTGTCAAGTTATTGACATGATGTTTCTTATCCTCCCCCCCCGCCCCCGATTCAAGTCCAGTAGAACTGAAGACTGAAAAGATTTCCAGGGTAGAAGCTTTCAAGAAGCAAAGCTCCCTTCATCAGATGCAAGTAAGAATGGAGATCTCTAAGCTCTCATATAGTCCAATCAGAAGGTTTGAAGAGTGTTGCAGTGAAGGCACCCCTCTCACCTTCTGACCAGGATATGAAGGCTCAAGGATTTCCATTCCTATTCCTATTTGGCAGAGAGAACTTTGACTCTCAGAAGCTTATACCCTTGTTGGTTTTAAAGATGCTGCTGGACTCAAATCTACCTGTTCTACTGCAAATCAACATGGCTACCTGCCGGAAACTCTTCATTTGTTTCAGGAAAGCTTCAAGGCCTTAAGTGCACTTCCCGATCACTGTGAAATCTTGCAAACACAATTACTTCCAAGAAAGTTAAAGTGCTGCACCCATGCATTCTTTAGACTGGTTCACAAGATATTTCTCTCCCTGTAAGCAGTTCTGACCTTTACCAGTTACTTACAGGCATACCACAGATACGCTCAGCAGCCATTCCTGTGATTGCAGTGGCAGTGTTCCCAGCTGCTAAGATCATAGGAATTGCTGTTGACAAAAACAAATACAGATGACCTCAAGTTCACGCTTGTACGTACTTCTCCATGCACAGAAATACTCAGAAAAGGTCATGATTCTGTGCACTAGGACCCTGACATTGCAGTGAGCCTGTAGCCAATGTCAGGTAGCCAAGGAGAACCTTCCAGCTGATGGTGCTCTGTTATTCCAGATCCTTGGAACAATTCATTTAAGAGAGGCAGGTGTGCTATGAACACTGAAGACTGATACTGGACTGTGGTGGAGGAGGGGGGAAACTACAGTATCAGGCAGATGGGTGTATAAACAACTCTGGAGCCATGCAGCTGTAATAGTTATTAGGTTGGAAGCTGCAAGAATAGCCATTGGTTCATTATAACTTTTTAAATATTTTACTAT
The DNA here is from genome assembly GCF_032191835.1 of Heteronotia binoei. Taxonomy (NCBI): domain Eukaryota; kingdom Metazoa; phylum Chordata; class Lepidosauria; order Squamata; family Gekkonidae; genus Heteronotia; species Heteronotia binoei. The sequence continues at coordinate 86,887,948 of NC_083230.1, forward strand.
TTGAATCATGTTTATGATTTAGCCTTGATTTAGCCAACAATAGATGGTTTTGCAGTTTAAAAATTTCCCACAAAATACAGCAAAAACTACATTTGTTAGTCTTTCCATTACTTTAGAAATGCAGTAACACAGAGGGCTACATAGCAACAAAACAACAATCCTAACCTTTTTCAAAAGTTTCCTTTTAATGGCTTCTCTCTGTGTTGAAAACCTAGAAACAAGTGAAATAGTTTTGTTAGGTCTACATGTTACTGAAAGAAATACTGAAGGCCCAGTCTATTTGTTGAAGATACCTTAAAAAGCATCCAGAGGATATGATGCTATGCATGCCCTTGGTTGCTGAGCCTGTAGCTTATGTCAACTCCTGTCTTTTGTGGCCATATATAAAGCAGTAGGGTTGAGTTGAGTGTATATCTGCCATATTTCTCTGGCTAGTTATTATGACTAAGTATAACCTGGTGGCAGGTCTTATAGGGCTCTCAGTGGATATGTGTTATGGGAAAGGGTCATTAAAGGCAGCTCATAACCACGCTTGAAACATACCAGGTATCAGTTCCACACAAAATGAAACCAGTCTCTTCCTCTTCCCTCCCCTTTTGTTAAAGGCAGCACTTCCCATGCTATGTAATGCCCATTAAGTTATCTCTCTCGCCCCTCCCCCCCTTTGTGTCTCTCTCTCTCTCTCTCTCTCTCTCTCTCTCTCACACACACACACACACACACACAGGTACTGCTGCTCAGCTCCCAGGCATTCCTTGCAGGGAGAGGCATCACATGCTCACAGTTGCCCAGTTGGTTTTCAGGAGGAAAATAAAAATGGGCAATGCCTTTAACTTGAAATTTGGAGGATTTGACACACGTCTTCTAGGAATTACATCATTTTAAATGCATGTCCATTGCCATCCAGCTGCAGAGAACTATGGAACAAGCTGGGCATGGTCTCTCCTTTGTACTGGTTGAAAGGAACCCTCTAAATTCCTCTAAAATGCCTGGCAATAGTTATAATTAAATTTTCAAAAAGAAATTCTGAGTGACTGCAAAAAAGTCCCAAGTATATTGTGGGGAGCTAAAGGACATCCCTTTTCTGACAAAACTGTAGGCAAACAGAGTTAAGTATTAAAAGTGCCCTGAATGGCTCTATGAAAATTTGGATGACTTAGTAGAGAGCTATGTAGGAATCCTCTGAGACTTAAAATATCAGAAATGAAATGAAGTATCTTGCATCAGTGTTTGTGTTCTCACCTGTAAAAATCGTCTAGAAAGAAATAAGAAATGTAATACAACTTTTCTTATTTGTGTTGCATTATGACCTGCTAAATTTCAAGCAAGCATCGTCCGCCCAAATGATTACCTGTTCATGCTCTTTACTCTTCAGTGTGGAGCATGTCAGAGATGTGTTGAACCTTGGCTTGTAGTTTATTTAATGTATACATAATAAGAATGTGCAGGCTTTCACATCACATGGATGTGATCATACATACATACGCATTCTTTATTTTATATTAACAGTTTCACATCTGCATCAATGCATGTTTACCAGAAAATACACATCAGCTATTTTTAACTTCGTTTTTCCAATGAATTATTTTTCCTTTTTTTTCCGTTTTGTTGTGCAGTCAGCTGAAGAAATGTTAACATCTCGCTCTAAATCTCTCAGTGGAGTCTCTGTTCCCTTCTCTGATATAACAGATGGGTCATTGCTTGTTATAATTATTAACATTTTGTGGTGTGGGACAGGGTTAGGGTGGGAGCCTTTTTTCCCCCCTCCTTTCTTTAATTTGGGTTTATATGGGACTTGTTTAAGATTTGGAATGTTAACTCCAGTGGTGACTGACTGTTTCCGTAATAGCAGGTCGTTGTGGCTGCACGCTCTAGTAATTGAGGCTGTGTACTTCACCGAGCTTGTGGTAGAGCCTAGGGCAAAACTGCTGTCCCAAGAGAATGCTGGGATAGATAGAACTAGCCAATATAAGTCTGAACGTGGTGATCTTGCTGGTTGTTTTTTTTAGTTCCAAATGTCAGCATGCTTAGTTTTTAATTTGATTAATAAATGTTACACCATTTCCCCTTCTCCCAACCTGATTCCAGTCCCCTCTTTCCTTTACAAGAAATGCAAGTTAAAGAGATTAAAGGGGGCGGGGGGCTTTTCCTGACGTTTCAAACTGCATCTCGTCCTCATGTTCGCAATCACACTTGAAAACTGATTTGTCTCAAATGTCAGCAGAAAATATCTCGGGGAAGGGGATGCACTGAGCAGGCGGCAAGCTGCTTGGCAGCCGGTGTTGCCAAGGACAGAAGATGCGCAGTACATTTGCTGATGCTTGAATATCACATTTATCTGTAGTTATGTAGCCTGTTTTTTAATTTAAAAAAAAATTGATAACAGCAAATATATTTATATCTGACTTTTTGATAGAAGTTCATTTCTTTTTCATTGTAAAATTCTCTCTGTAGCTTCCTGACAGTGCTGTGGAACTAATTCAGACTTACAGTTCAAAAGTGGAAGGGTCAGAATAGTGTGCTTTTTTCACTGTTGGTAAGGAAAGCAATGAGACAGCTCTACATTCTACTGTAGTAAGTGATGCCTGTTTGGAACCATGTTAACACATCACTGAATCATTGCACATATATAGTAGGGGAATCAACCTTCCGTAAGTTCCAATTATCAGTCATTTTGAAAATCCTTTTCTATGGATATGTTTTACCATTTAAGCAGGTAAACTCAGAGTTCTGCAATACTTACAGCAGACTTCTCCATCGTATAGCAGACAAGGTAAAGATAAAATTTCATTTCTGTACCGATCTTCGATCGCTCCACACATAAGGTTCTCCAGAAATATCTTGAGAATTTCTGGATAATTCCGGATCACTTAATGTCTGCCTTTAAGCTAACAGTGGATTGAAAGAATTTATGCACCACAAACAAAATATTTTCATCAATGATAAAGTTGAGCACTTCTGCACTCTTTCGTTTGGAGCTGTCCCTACCCAAAATATAGTAGCTTACTCTTGCTACTAAACAGTGGAGGAGCCATGAAGTTTTCACTGCCTTGTGGGTCAGTTCAGTAAATAGGAATTGTCATGCTGGTCCCAAAAAGCAGGAGATGCAGATAGGATCAATTAGGTTGTTGACAAGCATATGTAAGCTTTTGAGTTCATAGATATCTTCATCAAGCATCACTCAAATGTCATTTTACCTATTTTAGTTTTGCTCTCATTTGGTGGCATAATACAGATCTGAGAATCCGCACCTGTTGTTACCTTCCCAGTGAGTTATTTTTACTTAGTGTTAACATGGTTTCAAAATTCTTAGCATTTACTATAATGGCTTATCTGTATAAAATGTCTGAATGAGTATAGATCCAGGTGGGCAGCCATGTGGGTCTGAAGCAATAGAACAGAGTAGGAGTCCAGTAGCACCTTTAACACCAACAAAGTTTTATTCAGTATATAAGCTTTCGTATGCATGCATACTTCTTCAGACAAGGGATGAGGTACAGTGAGCAGAGTTACATATAGCTGGTGGGCAGTGGTTTAGAATGCAAAATGGTACAAAGTCTGAATGAGTTTTAGAGTAAAGAGACAAGTTTTCCATACCATTTTAACACATTGTTTGAAAAGCTGTATTGTTTTAAAATTATTTGTGTTAATTATGTCTTCAAAGGTACATGGAAATTAGAGTAGAATGATACTGCCAGCCTGCATTCTGTTTGCAATGATTGTACTCTCAGCTCATGACATTTTAGTGCCTTTAAAAGTGTAATTTTTATTCCCAGAAATAATGTAATGGGTCCATCAAGAAATAAATATTGTATAAAAATCCATTCCCCACCCTACCCCCGCATCCAGCTGAGCTGGGCATTGGAAGGGAAACAAAATTATGTCTTTTCATAATTAACAATTGGATTTTTAAGCAAGACTTGTTGATATTCAGTGTTGGTAACAGTGCCACTAGAACTGGGGTATAATGCATGGCATGAAGGTTTGACCCAGTCTTAAGTGATGGGCCTTCAGTCTCTGAAGAAAGACATACAGGATGATGGTAGTTGAGATTGATAAAAGACATAGTGATGCTAATAGGAGCTAACAGCCAATGCAATAAAAGCTGAAGTGTCTGCGATCCAGAAAGGTTTTTGTGGAAGATACAGATAATGTGGCTGTGACCAAGTGATAAAGCATCTGCTTTGCATGCAGAAGGCCCCAGGTTCAGTCTGTGGAATCATCAGTTAAAACACTCAGGTAATAGGTAATGTGTGAAAGACCTCTTCTTGAGGCCCTGGAGAGCCTCTGCCTGTCAGAGTAGACCTTGATAGACCAATAGTTTGACTTTGTATAAAACAGCTTCATGAGTTCATATGTTATTGGAGTCACTTAAATCAGAGGCCAAATTTTCAATGGAATGCGATGGAGATATTCGGGCATGGAAGTCAAGGAAGAAAACAGAGGAGGACAGCTAACCAGAGGCATAAGGCTGTGACTCAGAACTTGAAGTTGCCCCAAAGTAGGATTGTGGAGTTGCTGGAAAGGGTGATATTAATCATTTTTTTGTTAAATACCAGGAGTATTGTCAAGTTCATGAACGTCATATTGGAACAACACACCCAATACTACTGTTCCTGACATTCCCACACAGAATTATAAATTTGCCAGTGCCTCCTTCGCACCAGAGATGGCAAGACTGGGGAGGGAGGGAGGGCTGCTGACTCCCAGATGCTCCACAGCACAGCAGCCTTTAGTCTTAAAGGGGCACTGTTTTCAATAGCCAGGGTGGTAGCCAGCCCTGTTGCAGGCTTCCCCCTCCCTTACAGGTAAAGCAAGGTTCCCTTTAGTGTGCAGAAGTGAGCAAATACACACAGATTTTCACTGGTCTCCTTACAGCTTTTCAGTCTAAACACACAGATGCTTCCTCTAGGCTAGGTTTACATGATAGGCAAATGTAGGCTTGCTCACAACTTTAATGCTAGTAGCTAACACAGTAGGATTTTTGCCCACAAGAATCCCCAGCTTAGAGAGAACATTCGTAGCAAGGAAAGAGATCTCTCTCTGTCATGGCTCCAGTTGCTGCCGTGAACATTGAAAAGAATGGGTGGTAGATGGCCAAGTCTTCCCATCAACAATAATGACCCTGGAAGGGCCAGTGTGCTCTGGACCCCCTGTGAACAATAAAAGGCTTCCCAACCTGGTCCCAGATAATTCTGGTATTTGTTCAGGGAAAAAAATAAAGAATCAGGAAACTCTTGCACAGTGTCAGATATTGCCAGTCTGATCTAATACAGGAAATTTTGGACGTATCAGGTCAGCAGTATTCCATTGCATACTCCCAGCCAAATGTTACCAGTATAAAGATTTATGGAAAGGAAGGATATAGTGTAGAGGCTCAAAAGATACTCTGAATGGGTTAAAGGGGCAGAGGAATTAGAGCAGGAGTGGCAGGCCACGAAGAAGAACGACATTTTCATATTGAGACCACTCTAGGGCTGGCCCTTGACAACTGCATTTGAATAACCCTTTCCACTTTGAGAATTCTTCTTTTCAAGATAGTCTTCAGCCTACACAGTTCTTTGTAACTGAATGTCAGTGCTCAGAAACTTTAGAGAACCTACTGGAAATTGTTCTTCTCTTCACTGCAAATGTGATAGATACAGCTAGTGTTCTACATTAGTTAGGCACAATGTCATTAGTTACTTTTTCCATTGAATTCTCTCCCCCCCCCCCCAAAAAAAATCTTTGTTCTGGCTAATTCAAAAGATTGGGGCTAACAAGCCAACAGCCTCAAGACCAGGTCAGCAGTTGTGCATGTGTCTCTTCGAGGATCTGGATTTGAATTTTCCCTCAAAAACAGCTGTACAGAAAGAGTCTCTGGGGTAGTTCTTGGGTCAACTGGATTCCTTTGTCTTTTAATAAAATGTATACTTGATAACACTTGCTCCCTGTTTTTTTTTTCCTTTTGTGGATTTAATTTCTTTTGTAGAGGATCACAGCCATATCCTTTTTCCATTGAACTATCTAACAGACGTATTGTGTCATACAGAAGCCGTTTGGATGGGGAATGACAAAATATAGATGGGTTTTGAAAGGCTTTTGCTGATAGTTACAACATGGGAATCGATGCAGTTTGAAACATTTCTTCTCTCTGTGTTTGTGTGTGTGACTCAGCTTTGGGTGAGGGGATGGGTATCTATAAAGTCAGTTCTCTTCTTTCCTGCAGGGCGGATATGCAGCCTACAGATATGCACAGCCTGCTACTGCAACAGCAGCCACTGCTGCTGCAGCCGCTGCAGCGGCTTACAGCGATGGGTATGTAAGCAGTAGTTGTTCCAGAGAACCTGGGGACCATTTAGTATTCCCATCAGCCCACTTCTCCCTAGTGCACTCCAGAAAAAATCTCCAAAGCTTTGCATCCAGGCATAGCTACTAGATGTGTATAACAGGAGACCAGAAGTACATGGTTCTGTGTTTTCACTTCCATTGTCTGTATTTTGGGGGAGTTGCTGATTTGCTAAGAGTGAGCAAGCAACTCTGCCCTTTGACCTTGGACAAGATTCTGACCTTCACGGTTGTCACTTCTTGAAGGCAGGGAAGGGCATTGTAAATCTGGGTATATTTTAGTTTATATACATTCAAATTGCCACCTCTGTGCAAGGAATACTGGGTTTCTTTACTTAGAGCAACATAGTGTCACAGTTGCATGGAAGCAGTGTTCATATCCTTTGCTCTTGTGTGCATCTTGTGTACCTGGAGCACTTTTCATGCTACTCTTTTTGGCAGGCCGGCAATGCTTGTCCTAATACCAGCAGGTTCCTCTTCTGCTAAGAGCTGCAGATGCTGGCAGTCCACTTCTCACCTGCCCCTGATGAACCAAAATGGTCACAACTGTAGTGGAAGTTTTGCGATTTAAAGCCCATTACCCTTTTGTGACCAATCTTTAATAAAAACAAAAAAGTAAATTTTTGCAATTATGCTTACAGTAAGCATTGTATTATGCTTACAGTAAGCCAAGAAAAATGTGGTGTTTTTTAAAATCAAGCTTTGCATTTACTTTTGTGGGGGCGGCAGGGGGGGAACGTGTATTTGAGTCTTATGAATATCCAGGAATTCCTTTTTGAAAGACATCCTTTTTGGGTGTGGAGGAAAACTGGTGGGCCCTATTTTCTTTGAATGAATCTATTCTCTTCCTGTGGCTTGACTTGTCTTTTTCTTTTCCCCTTCCTTTTTTCAGCTATGGCAGGGTGTACACAGCAGACCCTTACCACGCCCTTGCCCCTGCCGCTAGCTATGGAGTTGGCGCTGTGGTGAGTATGACCTTCTTTCTTTCCTTTGTAACTTTTCAGAGGTCTTTGCCTGTGGTGTTTTGCATGGATAATTCCATGTATTGTAAAGGAGATGAGGCATCAGGCATACCCGTTACTGTTAAGGAAATAGAAGAATAAAGTAGTGTTCAAACTTACCCTTTGTGTCAACTGAGAGTGGTGAAATGTGAGGATAATTTTTAAAAATGAGGAAAATAATATTGTTCCCCAATGCTTCCAGTGTGCCTCCTTGAATATAATGCAGTCCTGCCACATTTAGCAAACATGCTAAATCACTTTTTAGAGGGGAGATAAGGGAAATGAAAAAAATATGAACACGAAGTGGGACCAGAAGTGGATCCTGTGAAAGGGTAATAGATAATTAAGCTGTTCTGAGCCATCGTTTATTTACTGTGTTTGCATATTGCCTTTCTACAATTATTTGCACAGCAGTTTGCAACATAAGAAATCAATTAATACCTGCAAAGAATAGTCAAAATTGAAAATAAAACAAACAGGAAATCAAACATTATTCAGGACGAAATGCTCCAATCCTGGGCAAGAGATATGTCAGAAGCAGTTTTGGGCCTGGTATTTTTCAATATTTTTATCAGTGATATGGATGACTGTGTGGAGGGGCTACTCATTAAATCTGCAGATGACAACCAAATTGAGAGGAGCAGCGAACACACCAGAAGATATAGAATTCAGTGAGATCTGACCAGAAGAGGAAATTTAACAAGGATAAGTGCTGAGTTCTACATCTGTGTAACAAAAATGAGAAACACACGTACTGTACTGGGTGGGGGATACACTTCTGGTTAGCTGTGTGTGTAAACAAGATCTTGAGGTACAGATAGACTGTAAGTTAAAGAGCAGTAAGTTAACTGTAAATTAAAGAGCAGAATGTAAGTCATTTAGGAATTCTCTTCCCAGTATTAAGTATGCATTGCAGTTCTGGCAATTTGTTTATAGTAAGTGAAAAAAAGTAATCACCCAGGAACTTTGATTTGGATTTTTTAAAAAATGTTTTAACATCCAGTTGCAAGATGCCATAGTCCCGCTGTACATGGCATTAGTCAGGCCACACCTAGAGCATTGTGTGCAGTTCTGGAGGCCTCAGCTCAAGAAGGATGTGAACAGAAAGGAGTGGATGCAGAGGAGAGCAATGAGGATGGCCAACCCCTAAGAGGAAAGGTTTAGGAACTTGGGAATGTTCAGTCTGGAGAAGAGGAGATGGAGGGGGGGATATGATTACTCTCCATAAGTATTTGAAGGGCTGTCACTTAGAGGAGGGCAAGGAGCTGTTCCTATTGGAAGCAGAGGAGAGGACTCACAATAATGGGTTTAAATTAAGGGCGGGAAGGTACTGACCGGTTATTAGGAAGAACTTTTTGACAGTAAGAGTTGTTCAGCAGTGGAATCAGCTACCGGGGGAGGTGGTGAATTCCTCCTCACTGGTAGTCTTTAGGTAGTAACTGGACAAACACTTGTCAGGGATGCTCTAAGCTGACCCTGCATTGAGCAGTGGGTTGGATGAGATGGTCCCTATGGACTCTTCCAACTCTATGATTATAAGCCTGGCAGATCAAGAAAGCTTTTCTCCTGCCTGTGGAAACAGGCAAGTGACACAATCCTCAAAGGGAGAGGGCATTCTCTTACACTGGGAATGCTTCGTTCAGAAAGGACTATGCTCCTGCTGGCTACTGCTTTTGCACCCATAGGACATGGGGCCACTGAGCAGGTCAGTTCTTAAAACATGGCATAGGTTTAAAGGACAACAACCAGAAAGAGACCCATGATTTGCAAGTACCATTTCAGCACCCAGCCAAAGACACCATCATCTGCCAAATCAGAACATAGTAGAATCCCCAAATGTAAGGCACCATCTGAACATAAGTCCACAAGCTCAAAATTCCTGGAGCAGACCTTGCATGCAGTTGGACCCTTAAATACTGCATCTGCATGTCATGTGTGCTGGCATGCCTAAATCAAGGGACCCAATTTAATCTCTGCCAGTATCACTTTGTTTATTATGAACACTGACATATTAAGCAAATGAAGCTAAATTTTTACTTAAAGCAGACCTTGGTACATTGAGGTCCTATCCAGGCTTTGTATTTAGTCTCCGCTTGCCATGATTCACATAAACATTTTTAATGGAGAGCATCAGAGAGTGCTGTTGGTGCTGTTTCACATCAGGTTTTGGGAGGGGTTTTTTTTTGGGGGGGGGTGCCTGCTTTTCTTCTTGTCAGACTTGTTTTGCACAGAGTTTTTTTTTAACATGTTACAGTGCCTAGCCGCCTTGTGGGCATTGGCAAAGTTCTGTTTGTGCACCTGACAGAAGAAATAGGTGGGCAGGCTTATTTGCTGCCATGTTCTTTAAAATAAAAGAAATACCATCCATGTCACTGTTACATGGTAGCATACCAGTGGAACTGAAAACCGCAAATTAACCCTTGTCAGGCTGAGAAGACCTTGGAATATGGTGCATTAAAGTAAAAGGGAGGAGGGAAAGAACCACCCTCTTGAATCTGCTGAATCCAAAGCAGAGCAATACATTATTTGGCGGTCCTTCCCTGGATTGGAAAGAAGCAGGAGGAATGAAGGGGAAGAGGGAGGGTCAAACTGGTCAGTGTGGTCAGCTTTCTTTTCTCTTTAATTTCATTCAGGTGAGGGAGTAGATGAGGAGTTAGAACCATGCCACAAGGGAAGAAAGTTTAGATTTCTCCCACCTAATGCCATGAATTGTATATCCTAGAGTGGATGTGTCACGATTTCCCTCTTAAAGTATGTAATGCTGCCATCAGGAATTTAACTCCAAACACTAATGTTCCCCAACTGAATTGTGCCCAAGCTCTCTTTGTTGGCCCATGTAATCCTGAGGATGAGACTCTTATAGGACTCCAGGTTAATATAAAACAAAATAAAACTTTATTTGTACAATAAGCATATTGGTATCAAGATGTTTATGGCTTAATTCTTCAGTGAATAAGTAACTTCTGTCTGAGGTGTCACTCTTTTACTTCATACACTCCTCATGCTCAAATCCTCCTTTCTCTTCTTAACTCAACTTTCTGACAGCTTCTGCCTCTCGCACTCCTATACTCTGACAATATTAGGTTTTGGCTTTCTAACTCCTATATGTTCTCTAAAGTATTCTACTTTTCTTACCTAGAATCTTAATGCCTTTCACAGCACTATATGGGATTCTAATCAGAAGACTGCTTCTCAGACTCTGTAGACTGACCACAACTGACTGTTAATTGCTGTCACTCTGCTGAGAGTTAACTGCTGATCTCTCTCCCTCTCTCTCTGTCCCCCCCCACACAAGCTTCTTATCTCTGCCCACACTCTCTCAGTCACCAACCAGTCACCTCACTTACTCATTCCCCCTCTTTCACCACTGCAATTTACCAGCAATTAAAGGAACACACATATATAAATTCAAATTATTTCAAGCTGCCTTTTGATGTTGAACTTTCCTTCTCTGTATTTGAAGAATGGGGGATTTGAAGAATTTATTTCAGTGCTTTTGAATCCCCAGATCCTGTAGGGTTGTTTCTGGTCCTATCTCCTCCCCCCCCCCTCCCCTGCCAAAAAAAAAAAAACCTTTTAACACTCCACACAAAACAATAGAATTGCACAGTCAGGAAGTTAGTAGTTAATGGATCGGTCATAGTATTGTCAGTGGCCAAAAGAAACCAAGTCAGTCTCATTACAGTGAATGGTGCTTCCTCCTGAGCTTATGTATATAAATGGAGTACTGTTAGATTTTAGTGGGGATACAGCACAGCTAGGTTCCATGGGGAACTCCAGTTCCATTACCAGCAGACTGCAGAAGAGGAATCATTTCAGCAGCACAATACAATCTTGGTGTGGACTGTAACAGAGTTCCCCTGAGCTGGATGGCTGCTACAGCACACTATTCTCAGAAGGTTTATTTGGGAAATGAGCCATGCCACCCAGCTAGCTTCTGTTCTGCTCTCAAGTATTCCTAATTCTTACCTCCCCGCCCCCAGTAAAATGGAACTTATACCTGTGGGTGCTCTTCATGCCTGAAGGGCAATTTCTGGTTTGGCTTTAACTGAAAGACTGACAGATACCAGTCTTTAGGCTGGCTCTGGGAGGTCCATACCACCTAGATCTAGCAAACACAGCAGGTTGGTAGGACACAAGACAAACTTGTAGCTCCTAGTCCTATTGCATTATTCCTTTAATGTCTCATGCTGTTTCCCTGCATAGTTTTGTGTTGTGTAACCCGCCTTGAGAGTCAGTGAGAAAGTCAGGCTATAAAGTAAGAAGATACATAATAATATAAATAAATAAAATAAATACCAATTTTAGGTAAGAGCAAGGCTTTTTTTGAGAAGGAATGCACAGGAACGGAGTTCTGGCTAGCTTGGTGTCAGGGGGTGTGACCTAATATGCAAATAAGTTCCAGCTGGCCTTCTTTAACCAAAAATGCTCTAGGTGAAACAATGGTGATGTCAGGGGAAGTGGCCTAATGTGCAAATGAGTTCCTGCTGGGCTTTTTCTACAAAAAAAAGCCCTGGGTAAGAGTAACAAGATTAGGTGTATTAGATTAGGGATAAAATATATCGTACATTGGGTTGGATCAAACTATCTTTCCTGCTAGTGGAAAACAAAGGGAGGTCCCTTTGACTACCAGAAAAGACTATGTAGGGGTTTCATAGGAATGCACGAATGAAAGTCATCTGAAATAGTGACAGTAGAAGGGAGAGGAATTGGATGAGATGCAGTGGCAAAATTTGCTGGATCCAACCCATTGTCCCCAGAATCTGAGGGACTTCTTGCTCTTGAAAGTATATATGGCACTGGTTGGTGCTTGAGAAAATGCTGGCCTAGAAAGTTTTAGGGCTTCTTTAATCCTTGGGTTATTCTGGGAGTGAACCTTTCAAATGCCAGATTTGGCACCCATTTCCAGAGTCTTTTAACCTCTGCTTTCTTTTCTCCATTAACTTCTGCAGGCAAGTTTATATCGAGGCGGCTACAGCCGGTTCGCCCCCTACTGAAGTGACGTGACCCCCCTGCAAGTGGGACAGCCCCCCAGTTCATGAGGCCTGGCTATTGCAATATTTACTAGTAGAGGAACTCTATAGCAAGAAGAGGAGGAAAAACAAAAGAAAAAGAAAAAAAACAAGAGAAATACTTTTTTATACCTCACTATGTTCTTTGAATATGTATTTTTTTCCTTTAAATTTCTGCCTTTAATTCTTTTGTTCCAAAGATTGTGCATTTTTGGGTTTTTGGTTGTTTTTTTAACTGTGGTAAACATAATGAATTTCCATGTCTGTATATGCATAGCTTATCCTACCAATCACAAAGGAGACAAATAGTGCTAAGGAGCACCATTAGGAACCAATATCATGGAACTCAAATCAGGAACATGCAGACACTTGTGCTACCTGGGTCTGGTGCCTGAGGCCCATGATGGACGAGGAAGAGCCTCTCTACCTGCGGGACAGCAGTGCTGATTGGCTGCAGCTGGAACCTGCACATTGGTTGGAAATGCAAACATCCTTCTTCCCCTCCCCATTTTCTTACCATCATACATGGGCTTGGAGCAGTTCCAGAGGATTTTACAGATTCTGTGACGAGACTCCCTAGAGCTGCCCAAAGACTTTGTCTGTTAACGGTTTTAGGGGACAAGACTTGAAATAAATTTGCGATCCTGTTGCTTCTATACATGCACCTAAATTTAGTGATTGATGTCCACTACCAAGGCTCTAGCTCTTAAGTTTCTTTCACTTGCTATGGTCTTCCTCTTTTCCCATCTTCCTCCCTTTTTTTCTTTTTCCTGGAGGAGCAGCAGATGTGGGACAGTGACAACAGAACTTAAAGCCATGGTCTGTCTTTGATTAACAAGGAGCATAATGGCAAAGTGCACACAGCCTACTGGTTAGAGGAACAGTGGCCAAAAAAGCTTGCACCAGTAGCACTCTGAGCTACCCAGTGTCCGAGATCCCTCTTCTCTCCCCCCCCCCCCCCCCCGCCACAAGATACTTAGCTTTGCTGCAAGTATACCATCCAAAAATTGCATGAAGAGAGAGACTGGATTGAGGCCCTAGGAACAGGGCATGAGGGGATTTTTTTCGTGTCATAACACTATTCTGGCAGTAGTCATTGTATAGTTTCATCATCAGGGGGCAGGCAGAAATGGATTTCAACTGTTGTGTGAAAACACAAAGAGAATCCTGCTGTGGCATTTGTGCAGTCACTTTTTGAGTACCAATGTGTCGTTCCAGCGAGAAATCTGCATCCAGGCTTGGTTTGAGTACATACTGTAGAATGCAAATGGAGAGATTCATCAGGAAGACCCTTTCTGTTTCCTTATGAAAGAATGGCCTTTATTTTTACCCTGCAGACACTTTTGAAAGTTGCTGTGGAAGCATGAGGACAAGCCAGACCACTACTCTTAAATGTCTGACGTGAATTTTGGAAATCCAGGGGGAAGAAGGAGGATCCCACTTTGCCCTCTTGGCCATCAGAATTTTCTCAGCACCTACTGCAGGTTCTCTGCAGCTCTATCTTAAAAACCCTGAATATTAGAGAAGCACAATTCCCTTTGACTCCCTGGCCTGCCTAAATTGGTACTGGGTGACCTCTCATCCTTGGAAGGGCAGGAAGGGGGTGGACTTGTAGCTGAAGTCTTTTCAACTCCTGTCACCATGCACACTGGCCAGTGATGTCAGCATAGGAACAGAGATGTCCTGAAATTCTTCAACAAACAGGGCTTACCCAGGAGGGTCACTGGCCCAGTTGCTCTCCACTTGCCCCTTTTCCCATTTCCATGTGTGCCCTCTTAGTGCTTGCCATAGAAAGGGGTGCCTGAAGCAAGAAGGGCTTGGGGTGGGGGGTGGTGGTGGATCTTAATGAAGCTAGAAACTCTAATGATATTGATTCTCTGGAATGAGGTGACACTAAACTGCCAGCCTGTTGGCTACTTTCTGTTTGGATTTTTTTGTTGTTTTTTGTTTTTATTGTCTTGCGTTTTTTCCCCCAAGCCAAAGTTTGGTTTGTTGCTGTTGGGACAATTTCTGGGGTTTTTTGTATATAAATATTTTAGTTAGGTTAAAAATGGAATGGGGAGAGGGGAGTGGGGTACTGGTCTTTCGCAAGATTGAGGAAATGGGGAAGAAGGGGGGGGGGGGTTGGTCTGACTTCTAGAAATCACTTAGTGTTGTTTGCTGATAAGCCTCTTTCCATCACATGGCAGGTGAGGGCTGGAAAAGGACCCCTGCCCCGGGGAGTGAGACGCAGCAAAAAACTGTGGGCCAAATAATCAATTACATGAACTGAGAAGCATTTTCCTGGCACTGACTCTTCCTTGCAAAGCTCTGCTATGAACCTCGTGTTGATAGACTCTTACTTTTGAAAATCTGAGCACTCCTAATTTGGATTCCATTTGGATTGTCTGTGTTCCATAGTTCTTGTAGTAAGGAAGAGGAGTCTCCCTCAGAACTAGATATACAAGACCAAGCAGAGTGTGTAATGCATCCCATTACAAGCAGCTTGAGAACCAGCCAGCTTGGGTGGTCATCTGAGGTGCATTGCCATAGTACTTGTTGACTGAGGCCAAGATGGTTGTTACAGTTTGCTTCTCCATCTATAAAATGGAAGAACAGTACAATCTTTCTTTGTGAAATACAGATTCATGGTAGAAGGAGGAACACTATTACTAATTAGACATTCTTGTATCTCAGCATCTCTAAAAGCCTACAAAAACCAGTGCACCAGTTTTGCTGCACAGCAGGTTTCTTGTAAGATTTTACTGTTTGATTTCTTGAACAACCCCAACATTTTCATAGGTGGATGCAATTGGGGCTTTCCACATCCTCCTACATCCCCTTCTCTTTATAGATGCCTAGTAAATTGCTGGGGGGGGGGGGGGGGGCAATCTGGAATTCAACTATGGAAACCAAATTTGGCAAGCATATCTTTTGCTGTGTCCCCCTCCTAAAAGGAACATTGCAGGCATCCTGGGAAATAGAACACATCTCCAGCAAGCCAGCATCTGAGGGACCCTTAGTCCTGGGGCAGGGGAGATTTAAAGAGTGTGTTTGCCTGTTTGCACTGGTTTTAAAATAGGAAAATGAAAATCCTAGTGAACAAAGCAAAGAGCCAGTGTGATATTCTGTGTGAATGTGTGTTTTTAATTTTGTCATGCTCTTGAAAATGTCAAACATTGTAGTATGCACCAGCGTGACTTGATTCTTTGTTGCATAAAACACTATTTTGGTGATGTTATCCTCTGAACAGCCTATCCCTTCTTTCCCCTATCCTCCCTCTCTCCTCTTTTGAAGTTGCTTTTATTTTGTAATGAAACCTTCCCTCAGAGAGGCCAGCTGCCTTCTGGTAGTCCAAGTGAAAGTGGTCTTTTCCCAAGTACTCCCCCCTGTATTCTTTCCTTTAGTCTGGATAATTTCAAGATATGGTGTGGTATTGCTTCTGTTCCTTATCTGTCAAATGAAATGCAGGAATATGTCCATTTTTAGGGTGGCCTGCTGTAACTAACAGTGGGGATCCGGACACACTAGAGAATACGTGCGTCAACATTGTCTGGTTGACATTTCTAAATTGCCGCCAGGTAGGGATTACTTGGGATGATTTCTAGATAATTAAACCCAAAGACTTCCAGATGTCGAGGTTATAAACTTCCTTACTAGCAGAGAAGGTCTGTCCTGCCAACTTTTTCCCTCTCTCAAGCCGTCCACTGGAGTATTCATTTGGCTAGCAATCTTGCATCATGATACCACTTATTTAACGGTTGTCTTAAAAGGCAAATTGGAAACCTCTTATTGAGCTTTCTCTCTTTTAGGGGCGAAACATTGAAGTGCGTTTGTTGCTGCTTTGAGAAATAACTGTCAAGGAACCTAGTTTATATATATCTTTGTATATTCCCAGTGTAAGTCATTTAGGAATTCTCTTCCCAGTATTAAGTATGCATTGCAGTTCTGGCAATTTGTTTATAGTAAGTGAAAAAAGTAATCATCCAGGAACTTTTATTTGGATTTTTTTAAAAAAATGTTATTAAATTCTTATTTTATTTTAATTTTTTTTGTAAATAACTGAGGCAAAATGCTGGTCCAATGGCAGATCACAGCCAGGACTGTAGGGCAACATCAAGATGATGCTTTACTGACCTTCCAGGCTTAGCTAACACTTGGAGTTCTTCAGTTCAAGGCCTAGAATGCCCCAGACTCTGATGGTAATGACTGACATGCCTCTTCATGCAGTGTCTCCTGCACCTTTCCCTTGCCAGGTACCCTTGGGGCCATAGGATGCATTGTAGTTAGATGCTCTTCCCTCCTCTGGATCATTTCCCAGGATGCCCAGGCTACTTGCCTAGAGTCCCAGATCCCTGCTCTGGGGAAGCAGCACCTGCATCCTGGGACTTTGTGGCCGCCTCCTTAACATCCTTCTCCCTCCCCACTCTCCCTGGTTAAGTATCATATTGTACAGTAGCTTTCAAACCATACAGTATTCATTGGGTTACTCTTATTATTATCAAGTAGCTGGAATTGTGAAGGTCGGAGTAGTTAGATCTTTAGCTTTTATTCCTTTTTTTGTATTACTATCCATGTGTATAAATTATTGATCATGTTGCTGGCTTTTATAAACTCTAAGCAAGGGAGGAGTCCTTCCTCACCCTTTGCAAATGGTAATGAAGCACTGTTTTTAAATAAAAAGAGAGAAACACCACTCCTGACTCCTGGATGTTTGTTTTCTGAGCTACCCCCCCCCCCAAAAAAAAACCCCAAAAAACAAATTCCCTTTTCTAATTTGTTTTGGAGGAATAATTTGACCCATTACATTTGAAGCTAAGAGAAAACAAACGAGAGCTTTGGTAAGTTTACACAGGAATTCTAAATAAAACACTCTATATCAAGATATCACTCTATATCTATATTCAGCGACTGGAAAGAAGGATTTCGGAGAGTAGGTGAGAATTGGGTGAGGATGAACATTGTAGAAGTGGTTTGGGGAGATGAAGCTTGCCCCCTACATGATGGAAACCACTTCCTGCCCCACTTGTTGCTTCTGAGCCTTTAGACAGTAGCATCATGCAAACTGACCATTATTAGGTCCCCCAGCACATGAACAAGATTGGAGCTATGTTAGTTTTTCTACGTTAGGCTACGTTAGTGATTTCTGATAAGAGCTTTGCTGGATTTTTCCATCATTGAAGTGCTGAACTTCTGTCTTGATCACTGTTCCACCCCCCAGAATTTAGCAGTTCTCACAAGATTTTTCTAGAATTGCACTAAAGTCCTGAAGAAGATTTGGGAAGCCAATCCCTGCTTTTTACCAAGAAGATGAGTAAATTAAAACCTGTTTGAAAGAGGTTAACATATTTGTATGGACAAGATGAGCAGGTAGCAGGTGCTTCCAGTAACCGAGTATTTGTCACTGACACATTAGCATTTTCAAGCAGATTGTAGCAACAACAAATTCTGCTACTGGGGAAGGGGGTGGGTGGGATTCTTGCAATGATCAAAGATAACTCTTTGGCTGTTCAGTATGCAGTGCACACTGAGTTTTGCAGCACCGCAGTCTGGTGGCTGACAAGATACAGAATCTGCCTTTTAATTATAACTGTTAAGGGTAAATGGTCATAGGTTTATCCAGGGAACATCTGCCTCTTTAGGCAACCCAAGAAGTATCCATGTGAGCACTTTTTCTTCCTTTATTCACCAAAATGTGTTGGTGCAGCAGAGAGGCCTAGAGACTTGCACTTGGGTGTAGGAAAATGAACCCTGACTCCCAGCTGAGAATTTGCAAGACCACTATCCTCTGAGTCTAACCTTCGTCAGTGGGTGGTTGCAAGGCTTAAAATAACACCCCGAGGAAGGACAATGATGCAAATGAATTATATCCTCATTTTTCAGGAAACCGAAAATACATATCCATGACCACACTGTGATATTCCTTGGACCCCCTTGAGCTGCCTATTGATGAGAATGAGCATAACTAGAACCGAAGAAATGCTTTTTAATGTGTGTTCTCATACTTTTGTGACTTGTTTCCTTTTGTTGTACTTGTGAAAAGGATTGATTGGGCACATGATAGAGGAAATGTGTGTGTTTTAGTCTACGAAAGCCAGTTTGGTGTAGTGGTTAGGAGCATGGACTCTAATCTGGGAGAACTGAGTTTGAATCCCTACTTCTCCACATGCACCTGCTAGTGTGACCTTGAGTCAGTCACAAGTCCTCAGCTCCACCTACCTCACAGGGTGTCTGTTGTGGGGAGGGGAAGGGAAAGGAGATTGTAAGCCACTCCAAGTGAAGGACAGGGTTTAAATCCAATCTCCCTTTTCCTCCTCCTGTGGCTGTTTAGTAACGATTTGTTTGGGTGTGCCTACTTTGTGCCTGTGATCAGACAGCACCTTAAAAATAACCTTTTTACTGTGGACCACCCTTTTCCAAGGAAAGTCATAATATTGATATTCTTTCAGAAATGGGTGTAATATTTCTTGGAGCACAGAACATATTAATATCTGTGTGCTCATTGATTCAAGTGTTTATTCCAGTAGCTTCACATCATTGCTTGTTGATTCCTCCAAGTTAGGTGCGCTGTTCTATATTCAGGACTCAGCATCTCTCAGTCCCGCTGGGTCTTGCCTTTCCATCCATTAGACACCCATTAACAGTAATGCTCGCTGCCTTTTAGTGTGATGCCTTGGGGGCCTTGATCAAGGTACAGGCTTCACTGTATCGAGTGGCCGTTGGAGACAGGGAAATGAATAAAGCTGTTCCTTTGCTAGACCCAGTAATGGAGCTTTTTGGCAAAACTGATGAAGAAAACAAGCTTCTTTCCACTCAAGCAGTGCTGCCAATTTCTCAATATGTGCTATGCCAGAAGGCAGAATTCAACCTTTTCCTCTGAGAGACCAAGTGACAGTTGCTCCGTTGTTACTGTGAGCAAACCAGGCTCCAAATCATCTGGAGGCTCTGCGTAGCTCATCTTCTTTCCTGTGCAAGCTGAGACCAGCTGTCTCACTTAGTGCCCCTCGTTTCCCCTCTTCATTATGCTTTCTTAAGGGCACATGGAGTGCTGCACTCCAGCATGTCAGCCTTAGTCTGTATTGACTTGTTTTCTTAATGGAGGAGTATGAATCCTTCCAAAGCATTTTCTGCCTTTGTGTAGAAATAGCCACCTAAAGCTGTTTGCTTTTTTTGGTGCATGAATTTGTCTGAAACCTTATGCATGCACAAGGCAAGTAGGCTCCAATTCCCCCCTCCTGCAGCAAACTTAAGACAATGCCCAAGGTCTAAGAGACAGGAGCAGCATGGGGGGGGGGGAGCATTTTAGGCTCCAGTGAGAGCAGCAAGTTGGGGAAATCCATGGATTTTAGTTGGGATCCAAGCCAATATTTATATAGGACCTGGATGGCCCAGGCTAGCCTGATCTCATCAGATCCTAGAAGCTAAGCAGAACAGCCTTGGTCAGTATTTGGATGGGAGACTAACGAATACCAGGGTTATGCAGAGCAAGGCAACAGCAAACCACCTCTGAATGTCTCTTGCCCTGAAAACCCCATGAGGATCTCCATAAGTCAGCTGTGACTTGACAACAAAAAACCCCTTTCCTAAATACGTCACATACATGTCAGCACTCCTTATGACAACTCTGTTGGCTAGGCTAATGGCTTTATTCTTTATTACATTTCTGGCTTGTAGATTTAACCAAAATTTGCAAGAAAGCTTTGCAGTAGAGAAAACTTAAGGAATTAGCAAAATAAAATCAACTGCAAACCACCACCACCACCCGAAAAAAAATACCCACCAAAAAAATGAACAGTGAAAAATTGCAGTGTCAGATTACTACTTAGAACAAGTAAATTCTAAGTACCCCTAGCAATAAATATGCAGTTGGCAGAATTATTAACACAGCACAGTGCCTGGGGCAATTAAAATATCTTTATTTTGACACCAAACTCAGCAAACTTTATTTTGTCACCAAACTTGATGCCAAACAAATAGGTTGGTGGAGGGGAGTTGATAGGAGAGGTGTCGCCGTAGAGGATGACCTATTTCTGTCAAGTGTCTACCTCACCTATAATGCAGATGAAGTGGAGAGTGAAGAATTCACATAAGAGCCCACAGTACATGAATGGCTAGACTGAGATTTGAACCACAGACTCCCAGCTTTTTAGTTTTAAGCCCTTTGCCAAGTCCTTTGTATTCGTTTTGGAAATTTGTGGTTATCTTTCCATGTAAATAAGCTGCCCCTTTGTTTTTGTAGAAATCCAGCCCACCTGCCCAGATGTGGCTCTTTACCCAGCTTGTGTTTATTTTTATCCTCCCTCTGCTCCACCCTAAAGCTCCAATCTACCTTCTACAAACATGACTTTCTAGGGCAAATAGTGCCTTAGACCCAGGGTCACCACACAATATACAACTCATGCTCGAACACTTTACGTTTGGTGCTAACAGCTTCAGCACTCTTCTGTTTCCATATCTCCGGGTTCATCGTCATTTGCATGGAAGAAATATGGCCTCCATAAATATCTCATGGAATTGATCAAGTGCACGTCATAGTGTGTTAAGTGGTTGACAGCTGTCCCAGGGGACCGGCATCTTTTGAGCAGAAAGTCACAGCAACCCTCCTGTTCCCCAGATGGAAAAGATGTGGAGGCAACAGCTCTTTCCAGTGACCCATGAATATTTGACAGGCTTCAGAAATTGCTGCATCCAGCTTTCCTTTGCCTATGTTTAGCAATTAGGATTTGGAAAGAAGCTTCCATGTTAAGATTATCAAGCACTGGATCTTAACAATTTCTCAATACAGCTTTAAAAGATTCAGTGCCCAATTTGCACCTGTGCAGACCATGCAACTTTGCTTGGGGAGGGGTGTGCCCTACCAGCTCTAATTTGTCTCATGTGCCTTGCATTCCATAGTTGTTGCAATCTGTTGCCTGCTTCTCGAGGATTTATTACAAAGAGCACCATATAAAATAGCAACTGGGTTTATATTCATGTCTCTTAATATTAGCAGTGGTTACTGAACTATATGACCTCTTTCAAGTGTCCCCCCCCCAGTAATGCAAGAGAGTGGTCAACTGAGCTGTTGTGTGCCAAGTACCATCAAGTGGCTTCTGACTTATGCCAGCTCTATGAATTAATTATCTCCAGAATGTTCTATCCTTTTGCTCAAGTCGAGCAAACTGAAGGCTGTGGCTTCTTTTATTTTTTGTGTGTGAATTAACATTTTATTAAATTTTATATAAAAAGAACCATACACCAACACAAAACCAAATTTTAAATAGTATAGCATAACATCAACAATTGAAACCAACTATAAAAAATAATAGTATGTAAAATTTCACAGCAAAAATAGAGCATATCAATTTCATAACAAAGGGTAACTTTAACATAAAACTAAAATCAAGATGTACAAAAATCACAAAGAAGTTACCATAGGCTCATATCATTGACTGTATTAGGGCATTCATGATGATTCAGTAAGTACTCTAAAATTGGATACTATATGGAAATGAAATATGAAGGCAAAGTGGGGTTTTCAAGGGATTTGACATCAGTAAATTTTGCTAAAATATTGATTCCACAGCTTCTTGTGCCACATAGGAAGGGTTGGTGTTGACACAGATTTCCAGGGTTTTGCTATAAAAGATTTGGCTGCAAACAAAAGAAAGGAGACCCTAGAAATTAATGTATATGAGTGGAGTGTAGAAGTCCATCTATGTAATAAAAGATCCTCCAGGGATGGTGAAAAAGACACTTCTGTAATTGTTTGAATTTGAGTAAGCACCAATGACCAAAAACTGCAATCAGGGGATAGTGGAACCAGCAATGAAGGTAGTCACAAGTACCCCCACATTTCTTGCAACACAAGAAACTCGAAAAAGGGGTTGTGCGAGCTAATTTAACTGGTATGCCAAAAAGAGGTGACTTTTTAATTGAGTCAATCTATCTCATATTGGGTCTTCCTCTTTTCCTACTGCCTTCAACTTTTCCTAGCATTATTGTCTTTTCCAGTGAGTTTTCTCATAAAATGACCAAAGTGTAGCCTCAGTTTAGTCATTTTAGCTTCCAGGGAGAATTCAGGCTTACTAAATGGTGCAAAACACCTGTTAAGACAATGGTATGCCGGCCTTTCATCTGCATTACCAAGGAAATTCTTAAGGTTGTATAAGTGGGTAGAGAACACAGTGGAATCTTCCAGTGGGTTTCATGCCTATTCCTACAAAGAAATGCTTTCTTGTAGAAACACCATCATGCACAAAATATTCATGTAGGGTCAAAAAGGTTGGATTTCTAGGGACAGTTTCTGTTGGCCATCCCTACATCTAGGCCTTGAATTCAGTAGCAGCTCACAGGAACACAGCTCCTGAACCTTTCTGACAGTTTCCCCTCCTCCCCACCTTGTCCATTGAATAGTAGGTGCAGCTGCATAACAATCCCTGGATGAGCTTTACTGCCTATTTTTCTACAAAACAACCCCTGCCTTCAACTGCCTGTAACCCAGCTTGCTTTCTTCTGAATATAACAATGCTTGTGCTAATATGTAAAGTGGTTGTTGCATGTGGCAGAAAATGGCAATTAGGCTTTCCACTGCATTATATAAATGCAAGGAAAAGAACTAGCTGGTTACAAAAGGCCAATAAAGGCAGTATTAAAAACCCTGCTTTGAAAACCAGTCCATAGACTCTGACCTGCACTTGCCTTGTTGACTTAGAACAGGAAATTCCAAACTTTAAATCTATGCTGATGAAGTCTGAACTAAGTGAAACCTGGATTAAGAGATCTCAGGGGTGTAGAAAGTTTGATTAAATGTTGATTTGGTGTGCCACAGCAATGAAAAAAGCAAATCCCACAATGGGGATAATTAGGAAAGAGACTGAAAATAAAACCACCAATATTGCAGTGCCACTGTATAAAACTGTGGTGCAGCCTCATTTGTAATGCTGTGCGTATAGTTCTGGTTACCATATATCAAAAGATATTGCAGAGCTGGAAAAAATATAGAAGAGGGCAACCAAGAGAGGAAGAGGTGGGAGCACCTTACCTACGAAGCAAGGCTAAAGAGCATGAGGTGAAAAGTTTAGAAAAAAGATCTACTGAGGGGAGACATTGAGGTTTATAAATTATGTATAGGGTGGAGAAAGTGGACAGCATTTTTTGTCACTCTCCCATAATATTAGAACTCAGGAGCACCCAATGAAATCGATGGGCAATAGGTTCAGGACAGACTAGAAGGAGTACTTCTGTAATCAATGAGTAATCAAATTGTGGAATTCACTGCCGAGGGGTGTGGTGATGGTCAAAAATGTAAATGGCTTTAAAATATTATTAGACAGACTCATGGAGTAGAGGTCCACCAGCGACTATCAGTAACAGAAAGTTAAAGGAATCTTCATGTACAGAGGCAACAAACTTCTGGATCCTAATGGTGGGAGGCAGGATCAGGAGAAGGCCTTGGCCATTTGTTTGGCCAACTGGTTGGCTGCTGTGTAAAGCAGGATGCTGGATGAGGTGGACCACTAGTCTGATCCAGCAGAGTTCTTAAATTCTTATGTCTATATGGTCATTGAAATAAGTAAGTAAGTAAATTTTTATTTATACCCCGCCCTTTCCGCCGAGGCAGGCTCAGGGCGGCTTACAGGACATGATATGGAATCATGATATCATAATGACAGATAAAATCAATAACAGTATAAGTACAAATATAAATTATTATAAAAAGTTAAAACAATACAGTGGTGCTATTTATCCAGCCCCATAATATTTATTCTGGTTACATCTTAAAGGCTTCTTGGAAGAGGGCAGTTTTGCAGGCCCTGCGGAACTGATTGAAGTCCCGCAGGGCCTGCATCGCCTCCGGTAGCTGATTCCACCATTGGGGGGCTTTTATAGAGAAGGCCAGCTCCCTGGTCGTTTTAAGTTTGGCCTCCTTAGGCCAAATAGATGTCTTTCTGCAAGTGTTTCCACAGCCACTCACTGTGGTGTGTAAGAATGGTCAGCATAGCAGGCAACTCCAGCAAGCACTGTGTATGTGAGAACTGACCAAAGGATCTTTTAGGCTGATTTGAACAAAGGGTGAAATGGAACACCTGTGCCCTCCTGTGGACCCTCCTGCATAGAGAGAAATGCAGCTCAAAGGGAAATAATCAGAAATTAACTCATTTTTTTTGCTCCCATTCTTCTGTGAACACAATCTGTTATGGTAGTGTTACATGAGCATTCAGCCTTACTAGTATCCTATATCCTGCTCTGAGGAAAGTGAATATTGTTACTTGCTTTGGGTCATTTGGAGCAGAGAAGCTGTCAGCCTTTATCTCTTCTTGACCTCAACATATCTGCAGGACCATCTCCTCCATTATGTCCCTGGTCCAGAGTTACACTTTTCTGGCAGTATCTGCTGGTGCCGTAAAGAGGCTCAGCTGGCCTTGACTAGGGCTAGGACTTTTTCTGTCCTGGCCCCAACCTGATGGAACTCTCTGCCAGATGACATCGGAGTTCTGCAGGACCTTATGCGATTCTGCAGGGGCTGCCAGGCTTCTCGTTGAGGACAGCAACAGCTAGTGCCTTTCCTTCCTCTTTTGTCCACCCACTTCAGATGTCCCCCCAAAATGCTCTGATGGTCTGGAAAGAGAACTTAGTGGGACACCATCAAGGGTTTTTAGAATTTTATTGGTTTAACTTTTTTAAAAAGAAGAAGGGTCAAGAAACAGCAAAGTTTTAACTTGAATTTTAATATTTGCATTGTTTTATCTGTCCAGGATGGGGCAATTAAGCAAGTAAAATAAATAATAATAATTATTAATGATGCTAATGATGTCAGGTCATACGTCACAGTGTAATTTTCCCTGAGGGTTTCAGTAAAACTTAGATTTTAGAATGTAATCAAGGCATTGCAATGGTCTTTCCATGTATCTGATTATGCAATAAACATGCAATTATTACTTGGCTGTTGTGGGAAATGTAAATACCAAAGTAGTTGCACAGACATTGCATGTTACCCAGGATATGAATTATGATGCAATATTTCCTTGGAATGTGAACATGTGGCCCCATCTAGTGTATCAACATTATTGTTCACAGTGTGGAATTCTGCAAGTATCCACAAAGTCATAAACAACAGAAATTCTGCTTTGTTTTGCAATTCTTTGTATGTCCTGATATGGATTTTGAGAGAGGAAGAAGGGTTGCATCTTTCCTAACAAACTTTGCTGTTTCTTGATCCTTCCCCCTGTTATTAAAAAAAAAGTCCCCTGAATCCTGAGCATTCCCCTCTGCCCACTACCATGGCCCATACAAATGGTGGGGGACATTATACCATTCTCATTCAGCACATCAACCTTTTTTCTGATGTGTGTGTGAGGGCAGAATGTTGCACTCCTGGAGCTGACTCAGCACTAAGTCTAGGTAGCGTAGCACTAAACAAATTGCAGAAGGAAGATTCGTCAGTTAAAATTAATACTTGATAGCAGGGCTTTGTAGAAAAAGTCCAGCAGGAACCAATTTGCATATTAGGCCACACACCCTGATGTCACCACTGTTCTGGGAATGACCCCTTCCAGTTAATAGGAAAGAAATTTGGGGAGATGGAGGGGAGACTGAGAACTCTGGGTTGCTGAAGGTGAAATATCACAGGTTGAAGTTGTTTTAAGTTTCTGAAGCAAGATTGGCAGCGATGCTGTCTGCTTATGACAGCATTTACTTCCACTATGTATATTGGTAACTAAAGCAAATATTATGGAGACATAGTCCCCCAGTGTGTTCTGACACAAAGGAACCAGATGCTTTTCTTTCTTCAAAAATGTGTACCCCAGCACATTACTGTATTATATATCATTAAAATACAAGAATAAATATAAGAATCAGAGGCAGTGCAATAGAAATAAAACAGCAATATAAAATTTCTGGAAACTAACAAAAAGAGGTCTATGGTACACTGAATATTTTGATTCCTCATAGCAAAACCATCTATTGGGCCCATCAAGTGG
This sequence comes from Heteronotia binoei, assembly GCF_032191835.1. Taxonomy (NCBI): domain Eukaryota; kingdom Metazoa; phylum Chordata; class Lepidosauria; order Squamata; family Gekkonidae; genus Heteronotia; species Heteronotia binoei. Next base: position 86,914,231 of record NC_083230.1, read on the forward strand.
ATGACACAAGATCTATGCTGGGAAAAGCATTCAATACATAGCAAGAGCCTCCTCACGGCTTATTTCTTCAAGGAACTTCAGTTGAGTATGTATGAAAGCTGCAGCAGAAAGAAGCAAACATCTGTGGAACCTTAAATACCAAGTGATTTCTTGCAAACCCAAGATGTTGTGGGCTACCACCTCATCAGTTACATTAAGAGAGGGGGAAATGTGAGCAATAGGGTTATCAAGAGCCATGAAGAGGTATAGTCTGTTAACATTTACAAAAAAAAAAAATCACAGGGAGGGACGGTGGCTCAGTGGTAGAGCATCTGTTTGGGAAGCAGATGGTCCCAGGTTCAATCCCCGGCATCTCCAGCTAAAAAGGATCCAGGCAAATAAGCGTGAAAAACCTTAGCTTGAGACCCTGGAGAGCCGCTGCCAGTCTGAGTAGACAATACTGACTTTGATGGACCCAGGGTCTGATTCAGTATAAGGCAGCTTCATATGTTCATATGTTCATGTTCATATGTTCACAGCTAAGCTCATTGACCATTCACAATAGGTGAAACTGGACACAGCACTCTCTCTCTAGTTCTGTTAAAACTAATTTAGTTTCTATAGTGTAGGAAAATGACTCATCTCTAGGGATGGACATGAACTGGTTCACAAACAAAAATTCAGCCCGAACTTCAGCTGATTTGGAGTTTATGAGCATTTACCAGACTTGTACTTGGTCCAGTTCAGCCATTTGGGGCCAGCCACTTAAACCTGAAAGCTGAGCAGTGTGGGTTCTGCCAGTCAGCTGTTAAATGGATGGATGGCAGCCATTTAAACCTTGGATTTTGTTCCCCCACCCCCGCAAAGCAGGGGGAAGCAAAACCAACAGGTTTTGGGGGATTCATGCCCAGTTGCTTTGGGGGGGGAGGAGTCATGCCCAAACCAACTCATCTATAATTATTGAATTTAAAGCAACTAATACATTTTAAATTGAACAATTTCATTCTGGAACCAACATTTCTTTGCTAAAGAATGGGTACTTTTGAGTCAGCCACTGATTATCCTACTAGACTGGAATGTTCACCATTTTCTGAATGTTGCCATTTTAAAATATATATTTTTATTTGGAGTGTTCCATATAAAGACAAAAATAATCAAAATGAAATCATTCAAACAGTTTTTTCACAAAAGGTAATTCATATAAAGCATTATACAAGAGTTTTTAAAATCACTTTTAAAACAAAATTTGAGTCCGTGGCACCTTTAAAATCAATTAATTTTTTTCAGAGCATAAGCTTTCATGTGCATGCACACTGGATAAAAAAAAAAGCAATGCACAGAGTATGGGAAACAAACAGGAGGAACTGAAAGTCCTAATAAAGGAAGGAGACTGTGACATAATAGGCCTTACTGAAACTTGGTGGGATGACACTCACAACTGGAATATTAGGATTCAGGGGTACAACTTATTTAAAAGGGACAGGCAAATGAGAAAGGGCGGAGGCATAGCAGTATATGTGAAGGAGGTATATACTTGTGAGGAAATATGTGAATCTGAGCATGGCAGCTCAGTTGAGAGTCTCTGGGTAAAAATAAGAGTAAGAAATAACAGTGATATTATTGTGGGGGTCTGCTATAGACCACCAAGTCAGGCAAAGGACTTGGATGAGATACTTCTACAGCAGATTGCAAAGTTCTCCAAGAGAAGGAATACCATGATCATGGGAGGAAGTCCAACATCTGTTGGAAGTCCAACTCTGCTAAAAATGAAAAGTCAAATAGATTCCTGACTTGTCTTGCTGACAACTTCCTTTCCCAAGGAAGAATTGATTGAAGAAGTGGAAATAGTGGGCACCATGAGCAGTAGTGACCATGTGATTTTGGAATTTACAGTCTTAGGGAAGGGAAAAGCTATACAGAGTCAGACTTATAGGTTGAACTTCAGAAAGGCAAACTTTGATAAACTTAGAACTATGCTGGGTAAAATCCCATGGTCAGAAATACTTAGGAGGAAGGTGGTTCAGGAGGGGTGGGAGTTTCTTAAAAGCAAAATACTGAAAGCGCAATCACAGACGATTCCTATGAGAAGAAAAAATGGAAAAAGTCTAAAGAAGCCGAAGTGGCTCCATAAACAGCTCTCTAAAGACTTGAGAAATAAAAAAGACTCCTTTAGGAATTGGAAGGAGGGCCTTATAGCCAAGGATGAATATAAATAAATCACCAGTGCTTGTAGAGAAAAAGTTAGGAAAGCTAAAGCTCAGTATGAGCTTAGGCTGGCCAAAGATGCTAAAAACAACAAAAAAGGGTTCTTTTCTTATGTTCAGAGTAAGAAAAAGAGCAAGGACGTGGTAGGTCCATTGCAAGAACAACAAAGTGAAATTGTAACAGGTAATGAAGTGAGGGCGGAACTGCTCAATTACAACTTTTCCTCAGTCTTCTCTTCTGAGGGAAATGATGCTCAACATGGCAAAAACAGGACATATAAGGAGGGTATGAAGTTCCAACCTAGGATCAGCATAGGGGTGGTGCATAAACACCTGGTTTCTTTAAATGAAACTAATTCCTCAGGGCCAGATGAATTGCATCCAAGGGTTCTAAAAGAGCTTACGGATGTAATTTCTGAACCTCTGGCTATTATTGAGAATTCTTGGAGAACAGGAGAGGTGCTAGAAGATTGGAGGCAGGCGAATGTTGTCCCCATCTTCAAGAAGGGGAAAAAGACGACCTGGGTAACTACTGACCTGTCAGCTTGATGTCTATACCTGGAAAAGTTTTAGAACAAATCATCAAACAGTCGGTCCTGGAATATTTAGAAAGAATGAATGTGATTACTAAGAGCCAGCATGGGTTTCTCAAGAACAAGTCATGTCAGACTAACCTGATCTCTTTTTTTGAGAAAGTAACTACCTTGCTGGATCAGGGGAATGCTCTAGACATCATTTTTCTTGATTTCAGTAAGGCTTTTGATAAGGTTCCAGATACTATCCTTGTTGACAAGTTGGTAAAATGTTGTTTGGATCCTGTTATCGTTAGGTGGATCTGTAACTGGTTGACAGATCACACCCAAAGAGTGCTTGTGAATGGTTCCTCATCCTCTTGGAGAGGCGTGACAAGTGGAGTGCCTCAAGGATCTGTCCTGGGACCTGTTTTGTTCAACACCTTTATCAATGATTTGGATGAAGGAATAGAGGGAATGCTTATTAAATTTGCCAATGATACTAAATTGGGAGGGGTTGCAAACACAGAAGACAGAAACAGGATACAGGATGACCTTGACAGGCTGGAAAACTGGGCTAAAATCAATAAAATGAATTTTAACAGGGATAAATGTAAAGTTCTGCATTTAGGTAGGGAAAATTCAATGCATGGTTATAGGATGGGGGAGACTTGTCTTAGCAGCAGTATGTATGAAAAGGATCTAGGGGTTTTAGTGAATCATATGCTGAACCTGAGTCAACAGTGTGATGCAGTGGCGAAAAAGGCAAATGCAATTTTGGGCTGTATCAACAGAAGCATAGTTTCCAGATCACGTGATGTGATTGTATCACTTTACTCTGCTCTGGTAAGACCTCACCTGGAGTATTATGTTCAGTTTTGGGCACATTTTAAGAAGGATATAGAGAAGCTAAAACGGGTCCAGAGGAGGGCGACGAAGATGGTGCGGGGTCTGGAGTCCAAGTCCTATGAGGAAAGGTTGAAGGAGCTGGGGATGTTTAGCCTGGAGAGGAGGCGGATGAGAGGTGATATGAGAAGGGCTGTCATATAGAGGATGCTGTGGAATTGTTTTCTATGGCCCTGGAAGGTAGGACCAGAACCAATGGGTTGAAATTAAATCAAAGGAGTTTCCGGCTCAACATTAGGAAGAACTTCCTGACCGTTAGAGCGATTCCTCAGTGGAACAGGCTTCCTTGGGAGGTGGTGGGCTTTCCTTCCTTGGAGGTTTTTAAACAGAGGCTAGATGGCCATCTGACAGCAATGAAGATCCTGTGAATTTTGGGGGAGATGTTTGTGAGTTTCCTGTATTGTCCAGGGGGTTGGACAAGATGACCCTAGAGGTCCCTTCCAATTCTATGATCCAGAATTAAACTTTGTTGGTCTTAAAGGTGCTTCTGAACTTAGTTCTATTGCTTCAGACCAACATGGCTACCCACCTGAATCTAAAGCACTTCTAAGTAAATGCTACAAAATACAACACTACGTATATAGCCACGATCTAAATTTAAACTAATAAAAACTTCAAAGTATTTGACATTTCCAATTAGCTAGGGGCAGTATGCACCCCTAAAGGATTCACCTTTGAAATAGCTCTATACAATATCATTGCATTCAATAACACAGAACAGAAACGTTGTTGACCACTTTTCATTTATTAGACTGGGAGCAACCTTTCTTACATCATAAATGAAAAGTTAATGTGGCATCAATGCAGCATCCTTCATTACATTGTACCATAATTCAAGACAAAGACTCATGGTGGTTGCCTGCTTTTAGTAATTCTAATCATAAGTCAGATGTAAGTAGAACTGTAAGACTTTTATGCAACAAATTTTCATCTTGCCTTCAAAAAATTTCAAATGATAACAGAACTGGATGAGATATTAATTTATCCTTTTGTGGAAAGGCTGTCCTGTCTGTCCTGTATAGAAAATGGAGGGGCATTGTTCGCAGATAATCACAATGGAGGATGAGCAAATGAATGAGACCCAGTCAGTATAGCTAATGTTATTAGGTCCGTTTACAGTGTTGCCTGGTAGATATGAGACACAGTTGACATCTGGGTTTGTTGCAGGTTCACTGGGTTAATGGCTTGGTTAGGGTCCAATGTTGCTGGTAATTGTTTTAGATTAGGAAGCTGTTTGCAAGCAGCTAAAGGCCTGCCATCCAGTACCTGTGAAAAATAAGTATCGTACAGGATGGGCTATAGCTCCCCGATGATATGCTAGGGTGGGCAGGGGCTGTGGCACAGTGGTGGAGCAGCATCTGCAGCATCTCTAGTTTAAAAAGTTATTTTTTAAGTAATAAGAGCTCTAGTTGAGACCCTGGAGGGATGCTGCCAGTTATAGACAATATTGACCTTGATAAACCAATGGTCTGATTCACTATAACGCAGCTGCATTTCTTCAAGAGAAACAGACAGACAGCTCTTATGTTCTCTCCTTTGGGCTCGTCTGTTTTTCTTGAAGATATGGGTGCTCCATTCTAGCTAGGTGGTGGTGATGTGAGAAACAAAGTGTCTACCTCAGATGAATGATTAACTGCTGTGTCAATGAAGCAAAGTCAGCTTCTTTGGAAATGTTTTAGCAGCTCTGAGCTGTGTCTGCATTGTTGGCCATAGGCCAACACTCTACTGAATCACAGTACAAATGCTGTTCTGGCTTTTGCACAGCTTCAGAAACAATACTAGTGAAGCTGGACTCTTCAGACTCCTTGGTCTCCTTGTTTACCAGTGTCACAGCTGCAGGCCTAGCCAAGAACCTTCGGTCATTTCTAACACCGTGCATTTCTTATTTGCAAAGCCCTTCTACATCGTTAAACTTCATGTACATCATGTTGTGCCAGTTGTGCACATTTGAACACCCAGACCATACATGTACAAAGAAACCATAGCCAATTTGAACCAGTAGTAGTTCTGAGAATATTACTTTTCAGGTCCTGGTATTTAATTTTCTACCTAGTAACCTAAATTTTTCATCCAAATCCACATGTCTATATTTCTGAATGTCATTGGTGCCAATATGCACCATGACTGCTGGCTTCTCCCAGCACTATCTATCAACCTATCTGGACAATGTGGGATGTCCTCAAACTTTGCATCTGGCAGGCAAGCCATCATGGTCAAAATCCTGTTCCTTCTCTCTGTATTCCCAATAATAAAATCAGCCACTGCCAAAACCCCAGCTCCCCCAACCCCAGAGGGGTATCCTTGGTATGATCCAAGGAATCATTCAAGGAAAGGAATCTCATCCTTCCACCTCAAGCTGACACCTTCCAGCTTCAAGATTCTCACTCTCTACTACAACAGAACAGCTGTCAGCACGGGAATGGGAGTGTTCTGGTAGGTCCCTGCAGAGAGCCAGTGTGGTATAGTGGTTAAGTGCATGGACTCTAATCTGGGAGAAATGGGTTTGATTCCCTACTCCTCCACATGCACCTGCTAAGTGACCATGGGTCAATCACAGTTCTTGAAAGAGCTTCCCTCTCAACCCCACCTACCTCACAGGCAATGTTCCCTCTAAGCTGCAGAGTCAGGTGAGCAAAAATTCTACTTTGTGAGCTACCGGCATTAAAGTTGTGAGCTACTGAATAAATTATTGTGTTCTAGGGTCATCCTTTCTGAGCTAAGACAAAAATCTGTGAGCTAGCTCATGCTAACTCAACTTAGAGGAAACACTGCTCACAGGGTGTCTGTTGTGGGGAGAGGAAGGGAAAAGAGATTGTAAGCCACTCTGAGACTCCTTTGGGTAGTGAAGGGCAGAGTAGAAATCTAATCTCCTCCTTTTCTTTTCTCCAAATCTCTCTCTCTCTCCATCAGCTTCTCCAGGTCAGCAACTCAAGCCTCAGCTTCTCCAGGTCAGCACCCTAGCCTCAAGGGAATGAACATTCTGTCTGAGAGCCAAGAGCTTTTTGCATGGATCACATACCCTTAATTTCTGCCCAGTGGGTAGATAATCAAGCATATGGAGCTCCCTGCAAAACCCTGGGTAACCTCCACTCCCCTGCTGGCTTTCTATCTTCATTTGGTTATTCAGAGGTGTTTTAGGGTGAAATAGTTGGATTACCTGAACCAATGCAGACTCCTGTGGCAGGAAGAATACAACAGCACAACACCCTCCTTGCCAACGTGGAGGTTGTATGTCCTTCATCAGGAACTTGGAATAGAGAGGTTGTATCCTGCTCACCCTCAGCCTGCCCACTGAACTCCCAAGCTCCCTGCTAGAAACCCTGTTCAAAAGCACTAGAAGCAAGCCCCCTGGCATCCCAAGTGCCTCTTATAGAGTCATACCTTTTGAGCTCTGTTTTACAACTATGGCTCCACCTCCAGGAATCAGAAATTAGGAGGCAGCTGACTCACCTCACTCAGGCAGTCACTCCTCCCAGCAGGACCATGTGGTTCTTGTGCACTCATCAAAGTGAGATTTTTACCCAGATACCCTCCAAACAGCTCAGAAACCACATAACATCAAGCAAAGGCAAACACACACTTACTTACCACCTCTTAGCCTCTTGCACCAGTCCCAAGTTCAGCTGTTCTGTAAGATATCCTGTTTGAAAGTGAAGAGATCTCTGGGATTCCCACACCTGCAGTCATCATCAACACACACAGGTTTTAGATTACATTTTACTGCAAAGCAGTCCTTAACATTGCAACATGACAGAACCTCAACCCCAACAAAACCCCAAGATCATGCTTCTACTAGCTGTGGTTAGGGGCCAAATTCACCTTCATGGTGGCCAAGATGCCGGATGAGGCACTTGTAGAGTGGGCAGCGAGGCCAGCTATAAATCACTTCCTGTGAGGGGTCTCATAAATATCATCTGCAATTTTCTGAAAGCAGTGGATACATCTTTCCAGCTCTTTTCTCTGGGCAGAAAATTGCTTCAGAAAGAGGGCAATGTCTTTTCTGCTTGTATTTCCATCCCAAGGCCCATTAACTACAGTTCTGTCAATATATATATATATCAAACCCCACATATCCTTCAAGATTAGAGCATAACGGACAGCACAGGTAGGTACAACTAAGTATCGAGCAAATCAGGTCTTTTAGTGTAGCAGCTGGGATGCTGAAATTTGGATTTACATGGAACCAAGTCCTGATCCTTCCTCAAAATAATGAAGCACAGAAAGTGGCCTCGGGAACAGCTGCAGGCATTTTCACAAAAAGCAACTGTTAGCTTCTCTAGAGCTATTTATATGTGCACAAATATGTTCTTAATGTGAGACAGAGTAGCAAGGAATATTTTACATTGTAATCCAATGTATATTCTAGGCCATGCAAGTACTACACTCAAACGACAGCTGTGGGAAATGCAGAACACAGTTTATGCACTGTGTGTGAGACTGGGGTTAGGGCACGATGTACAAAGGTATCCATTTCTCCTCCCCAACATGCACTGTTCCCTTGTGCCTTGCAAATTTGGTTGGAATGATACAAAGTGCGGAGAAAATTCAGTTGGGTAGCCATACTGGGCTGAAGCAGCACAACAAAGTCTGAGTTCAATGGTACCTTTAAGACCAACAAACTAACAACAGATTCTGAGTATAAACTTCCATGTACATGAAAGTGAAGATTGGAGCATGTGTGCACATGAAAGCTTATACCCAGAATAAAACTATGTTGGTCTTAAAAGTGTAAAGAATTATATATAATCAGCATGTGCCTTTTTTGCCATAGAAAATTGGATATTTGAACTCATTCTTCAAAGCAAGTCCAGTCCAACACCAAAAAAACATTATTATTTTTTTTTGAGAGGGATACTTCTGGTGGTGGAAAGTGCTGACGAGTCACACTTAACTTATGGCAACCACATAGGGGTTTCAAAGCAAGAGATGTTCTGAGGTGGTTTGCCATTGCCTGTCTCTGGGTTTCCTTTGGGGTCTCTCATCCAAATACTGAGCAGGGCTGACCCTCTTTAGCTTCTAAGAACTAACTAAATAGGGGTTGCCTGGGCCATCATGGGATACTTCTATGAGTACAGAATTGTTGGGGTTTGTGTACAGTGTTTGTCAGTGTGACAGGGAAATTTTTTAAAAAAACACCTTGTACATTTTAATGGGAAATGCTATACTTTATTCCAGGCCAGCCTGATTGTACAGGCAAACTAGTCAATCACCTACCCCCGCTCTAGGCCATGATCTCATTATATTGGTAATCAGAGCAGAAAACCCAAACAGAAGTGCCAGTAAAAGGCTGTTCAAGTGCATGATGCTATCTCTAGGGTAAGAAGCCTCACCTCCCTAGAAACATACCCAGAGCAACTTTGCAATATACTGGGGGAAGGGGCCTTTCCCCGGGTTTCCATACATCACATCTTTCTTCATTTTATTTTGTTTTAAACCACCCTGGAGATTACTGAGGGAGGTGGGAGATTCTAATATTTTTCACACAGGATGCTTGTTGCTATTGTCCCCTTGGTCAATCCTGCCTGCTATCAGGCCTCAGCTTCCCTTTGCTGTCAAGGCGATTAAAGTTGATTGCCTCCCCATCATTTCTGTTCCTTGAGGTGATTGTGGAGGTGGACAAGGTTTATCAGAGTGCATTCTGGAATACTGGGGGATTTTATGCCAGCAGAATCCTTAGCAAGCCCACCATTTTAATCAGCTCATAGGAATGTTGAAGTAATGAGGCTGCTGTTAATGGGACACACATCTTAAGGCACCTGGCTCTGCTACTGGAAAAGAAAAAGTTCAGTACAAAAGATGCTCTGTAATTTTGTTCTTTTCTATACATCCTTCCTGAAATGGTGTAAAGCCAGCAGCTAACAGATGATTTTAAAAGTCTGTTTACAAGCAGCCATGCTTCCTCCATGTTTCTCTTTCTTGACTTCTCTGCATATATCTGGCTCATAAGAGATTAATTGGGCTGAAAGTAATCCTCTAATCCTCCCTAGAGGGAAGAGATAAACTGGCTCAAGACATAAATAGTACAGAATCATCAAAAGGTAAAACGCATGAGCCCACAAGAAGTTTATTGCATATTCAGTGCCATGGAGAGTCACAGGTCCTTCTCCAAAACTCACCTGGCATATATTTACCACTTTTTAAAAAGAGGGTTGGTCCAGTGTTCCCTCTGAGCTGAGTTAGTGTGAGTGAGCTCACAATTTTTTCACCTTTAGCTAATATATTTTTGTCTTAGCTCAGCAAGGATGACCCCAGAGCAAACTAATTTTTGCAATAGCCAAATTTCTCTCTCACAACTTTAATGCCAGTAGCTCACAGAGTAGAATTTTTGCTCACAAGACTCCCCAGTTTAGAGGGAGCGCTGATTTGGTCCACTTCATTCATTGTTTTTTCTCTCTGTCTGGTCAAATTTGTCATGATAAACAAAGCTAGGAACACGAACTGAGTGTACAAAGTTGAACTGAGTGTCCAACTTCGGAGAAGGCTTATATATATACACAAGTGCTGCCGAATTGCAACAGTCTTATGGCAACCCCAGCAATGGGCTTTCAAGGCAAGTGTAAAGCAGAGGTGGTTTGGAATAAGGCTTTTTAGCCATCTCAAACTGGCTAAATTTTAGCCTCTAATCCAGACCTCCAGATATGCTCCAGGCTAGTCTGATTGTCCTAACTTTTGCTGTTTACAACCTATTTCACATTATTCATTGCTATTGCCAAATTTCCAAGACATCACAATTTCAGATTCTTTGCATTTTGGGGAGACGAATAATATATGCATAGGGGTATTGGAAAGGACACAACCTGGAATGACAGTGTCTGATGAGCAAAGGTGAAGAGGTACCAGAGGAGGACCAACAGAACTGGAATATGCACAAGGGCTGAAATGGAGACTGTGAGTGAGACATGACATCAAGGAAGGAACAGACTGGAGATCTGAAGGCATTCAAAAGCTGACTGGCAAAGTACATGTGTGGGCAGGTGCCCAAGTTATTTAACAGAATGCGGAAGCTGCTTGGACATGACTTGGGCAATGATTTGCTCTAACTGGGAAACCAAGCCTCCAAGCCTCTTTGAGACTTTATAGGACCATATGGAATGCTATTGGCTCTCTGTGTCATGCGGTAAGTGCTGAACCACTGGTGGAGCCAAGTGAAGCAAAGATGAGCATAACAGCTCTCTCTTCTGTTGAGTTGTTATGGTTGTGTGCAGAAAATAAAACATGTACTTGTTTCTGGTTGCTGCTCTCCTTAGTTTGAAACCCCTGGCACCTTAAAGGAAGTCCCTGACTTGAGGTTTAAAACATTCCTGTCTGCAACCCTAGGTTGTAAAGGGGTAGCTGTGGTTAGTCTGTTACAGCAAAATAAGATAAAATTCTAGTGGCTCCTTTAAGGCAAAGAACATTTATTTAAATGTGAGCTTTCATGATTCTGAGGAAGTGAGCTGTGGGCATGACAGCTCATACCGAAATAAATGTTCAAGTGGGTAGCTTTGTTGGTCTGAAGCAATAGAACAAAGTTTGAATCTAGTGGCACCTTTTAAGATCAACCAAGTCTAATTCTGGGTATAAGCTTTCATGTGCATGCACACTGATGAAGTGTTATACCCAGAATTAAACTGGGTTGGTCTTAAAGGACTCAAACTTTGAAATAAATGTTGTTAGTCATCTGGGTTCCATCACCTTGAGCTCAGCGGGGGTCCGCAGAGCTTGTCTCTTGCACCCCCCTGAATCGGGCTGTTGGAGAGGTGCCACAGATGTGGCACCTCTAGGGGTGACCCTGGAGGGGTTTCCTTTCAGCATGGGGCTTTTGTAGGGAGACAGGGATATAGCGGCGGCTGTTCCTGTTCTTCTTGTGTGCTCCACGGCCCTGATCGCCATTACGGCAGAAAAAGGTGAACACCAGACCGCTTGCTTTCTTTTCTGCTAACAAGCCTTTGATGCATTGCTTTCCTACCTCAAACACAGCAATTCTGCTCTGCAAGTAAGTTTGCTTTTCATACCATCGGCTAATGGGTCGTTTTACATAGCAACAAACAGATCAGTTCAAAGGAAGGGAAAGAGATGAATCCCCCCCAAAAACTTTCCCTTGAATGTGGCTTCCAAAAGATAAAGAACTACTTTGACTACTTGCAACAATTTGAATTTGACTGAATATAGATACTTAAATCAACCCGGATTATGATTGAATAAGTGATAAAGAGACTATCATTTGGTTATAACTTGGTCTGAACAAATGAGATATATTTCAAAGAGATTTGTATTTGTTGTCTGAATGTAACTGAAATGGCAACAATCAAGACACACGGCTGGTGGAGATTTGGAAGGATCAGCTTTTCAACTTTAGATAGATAGATAGATAGATAGATAGATAGATAGATAGATAGATAGATAGATAGATAGATAGATAGATAGATAGATAGATAATTTTATTTATATCCCGCCCTCCCTGCCGGAGCAGGCTCAGGGCGGCTAACAACATCATTCAAATTCCATTATACAAAAGACAAGGTTACATTTAACATTAAACATTAAACATTAACATTAAAAATTCTGATAAGTTTAAACTTATAACTTTGATTATTAGACTGAGTTATTCTGTGGAGTAAAATGGCATCACAAAGCGAAATGTTTCATAAAAAAGACTCAATGGATGTTATATTTTCTCTAAAGCAGGACCTTAGTTTATTAACAGAGTTGATAAAAAAGGCAAATGGGAGCTTTTATGTTGAAAGCCAGCGAAAACTTGAATCTACATGAGCAGAGTGACAAAGAGACCTTGGTGACGTCTGTGGAGTTGGAAATGGAAAATGATCCATTGGGAAATGAAAAGAAGAAAACCAAAATGGAACCTTATGGCACAGTTATTAAGAAGAACTGGAAATCAAGACTGACTGAAGTTTTTTTTGAGAGGAACTAACGGTGTGGGATTCTTACTATCTTCACTGATGGGGGTGATTGCAAGCAGAGAGGATGCACATTTCATCAAAAAAATCAAAATGTGGAAAATTTTCAGGTAGAAGGGATTTTAAACTGTTTTCTCTCTCTGTAGGTAAATGGATAATATGGAACTCTCAACAAGATATGCGATTTTAAAAGGCAAAGTGAGATTTTTGGGACATAATAGGTTTATTCCTCTCAGAGTAATATAAATATAAGAGCTAAGGGATTTAAAAGTTTTGAAAAAAATTTAGATAAATAAGAACCTAAGAGAAGCCATGTTGGATCAGGCCGGTGGCCCATCTAGTCCAACACTCTGTGTCACACAGTGGCCAATATATATAGTATACACACAAACTGTGGCTAATACCCACTGATGGACCTCTGCTCCATATTTTTATCTAAACCCCTCTTGAAGCTGGCTATGCTTGTAGCTGCCACCACCTCCTGTGGCAGTGAATTCCACATGTTAATCACCCTTTGGGTGAAGAAGTACTTCCTTCTATCCGTTTTAACCTGACTGCTCAGCAATTTCATTGAATGCCCACGAGTTCTTGTATTGTGAGAAAGGGAGAAAAGTACTTCTTTCTCTACTTTCTCCATTCCATGCATAATCTTGTAAACCTCTATCATGTCACCCCGCAGTCGACGTTTCTCCAAGCTAAAGAGCCCCAAGTGTTTTAACCTTTCTTCATAGGGAAAGTGTTCCAACCTGTTAATCATTCTAGTTGCCCTTTTCTGGACTTTTTCCAATGCTATAATATCCTTTATGAGGTGTGGTGACCAGAATTGTACACAGTATTCCAAATGAGACCGCACCATCGATTTATACAGGGGCATTATGATACTGGCTGATTTGTTTTCAATTCCCTTCCTAATAATTCCCAGCATGGCGTTGACCTTGTTTATAGCAATTGCACACTGTCTTGACATTTTCAGTGAGTTATCTAACACGACCCCAAAATCTCTTTCTTCGTCAGTCTCTGCCAGCTCACACCCCATCACTTGTATTTGTAGCTGGGATTTTTGGCCCCAATGTGCATTACTTTGCACTTGGCCACATTGAACATCATCTGCCACATTGACGCCCACTCACCCAGCCTCAACAGATCCCTTTGGAGTTCCTCACAATCCTCTCTGGTTCTCACCACCCTGAACAATTTACTGTCATCTGCAAACTTGGCCACTTCACTGATTACTCTCAACTCCAAATCATTTATGAACAAGTTAAAGAGCATGGGACCCAGTACTGAGCCCTGCGGCAGCCCACTGCTTACCATCCTCCACTGCGAAGACTGCCCATTTATACTCATTCTCTGCTTCCTATTAATTAGCCAGTTTTTGATCCACAAGAGGACCTGTCCTTTTACTCCATGACTCTCAAGCTTTCTAAGGAGCCTTTCATGAGGAACATTATCAAAAGCTTTCTGGAAGTCAAGGTAAACAACATCTATTGGGTCTCCTTTGTCCACGTTTGTTCACCCCCTCAAAGAAATGTAACAGGTTAGTGAGGCAAGATCTTCCCTTACAGAACCCATGCTGAGTCTTCCTCAATAACTTGTGTTCATCAATGTGCCTACTCATTCTGTCCTTGATAATGGTTTCTACCAACTTTCCCGGTATCAAAGTCAGACTGACTGGCCTGTAATTTCCTGGATCTCCTCTGGAACCCTTTTTAAAGATGGGGGTGACATTTGCTACCTTCCAGTCCTCAGGAACGGAGGCAGATTTCAATGAAAGATTACATATTTTCGTCAGGAGATCCACAAGTTCAACTTTGAGTTCTTTCAGACTCTTGGATGTATGCCAACCGGACCTGGTGATTTATTAGTTTTTAATTCGTCTATCAGTTGTAGGACCTCCTCTCTTGTCACCTCAATCTGACTCAGGTCTTTCAACACCCCTTCCAATATAAGTGGTTCTGGAGCAGGCTAACACTTCTCATCTTCCACAGTGAAGACGGAGGCAAAAAATGCATTCAGCTTCTCAGCCATTTCCCTATCCTCCTTCAGTAATCCTTTTACCCCTTGGTCATCCAAGGGCCCCACTGCCTTCCTGGCTGGTTTCCTGCTTCTAATATATTTGAAGAAATTTTTATTGTTGGTCTTCATGTTTTTTGTAATATGCTCCTCATAGTCCTTGTTAGCTGCTATCTTTAAGCCTTCCATCATATTATAATCATCATCTATCTTTTGATTTGGTGGGCGATAACAAACTCCCATAGTTAAATTTCCTTTTGGGCCCTCTATTTCAACCCAAAGCATTTCTAGAAGGGAATCTAAATCTTTGACCTCAGTCTTACTGGACTGTATACCCTCTGACATACAGAGCTACCCCACCTCCAACCCTTCCTTCCCTATCCTTCCGATATAACTTATATCCAGGAATCACTGTGTCCCACTGATTCTCCCCATTCCACCAAATTTCTGAATTTCCCACAATGTCTGTGTTTTCTCCCAACACTAAACATTTCAACTCACCAATTTTACTTTGAAGACTTCCAGCATTTGTGTACAAACATCTATTATTTCCCAGGCAAGCTAGGCCCGCAACCTTCCTCCTGCTGCCTCGAGACTCTGGCAGGCAGTCCATTCTGTTTGTCACCATCTCAGCAGACAACTCTGATCCATTACCCGGTAGAAAAGTAACAGGTAACCCTTCATCTCTTTGAGATGAGTCCTCCCGAACCAGAGACATTTCATCTCCTGTTGGCTTTCCCCCAAGATTTAGTTTAAAAACTGCTCTACCACCTTTTTGATTTTAAGCGCCAGCAGGCTGGTTCCATCCGGGGATAAGTGGGGACTGTCTTTTTTGTACAGCTCCCAATTGTTCCAGAAAGCATCCCAGTGCCTAACAAATTTAAACCCTTCCTCCTTACACCATCCCTCTCATCCACACATTGAGACTTCTAATTTGTGCCTGTCTCTCCTGCCCTGCACGTGGAACAGGTAGCACTTCTGAGAAGGCTACCTTGGTGGTCCTGGCCTTGTCTCCCGCCTAGCAGCCTAAATTTTTTTTCCAGGGCTTCATGACTGCATTTCCCCACATCGTTGGTGCCAACATGCACCACGACCACTGGCTCCTCCCCAGCACTGTCTATCAGCCTATCTCCTACACGCGTAATGTCTTCTCCGAGTGCTTAACTGACTATCTCTGCTTCTCCAGGTCAGTCACCTCGGCCTCAAGGGTTTGAACACGTTCCCTGAGGACCAGGAGCTGTTTGCATCGAGCACACACCCAAGACTTCTGTCCTGTGGGCAGATAGTCATACATGTAACACTCAGTGCAAAACACTGGAAAGCCCCCACTCCCCTGCTGGCATTCTACCTTCATGATAGCTTTTTTAAAATATACAGTCCCCTTGTAAATAAACAGTTAACTTGGATTAATTTTTAAGAAGACAGACAACACAATTATTTTGTAATCTGGTAGATCTGTTCTTAATATGTTTGTTTGGAGAAATTGTTTATATTGAGACAGATAAACTAATATGTTCTTTGTTTACCATTTTTTTCTTATTTCTCTACTTTTTATGTTATTTTAAATTTGATCTTTTTCTCCAGCTGTTTGAAATAAGTAACTTAGAAGGATAAAGAGATATTTGTTTGTTATGCCTATCTAAATGATGACATTGTTAAAATAACAAGTCAATTTGTATTCTTAATATGGTTAAGCTTACCCAGTTAGTTCTGTGTTGAGACCTTTTTGACTTTTTAATATCCATGTTTGCTGAAGAAGAATAGTTTAGACTTGTATTTTAAGTAATAGTTTAGTCAAAAGTGTGTAATGATAAATGAAGATGGTAGAATATAAGGGGAAAGCTCAATACTTGCAGGTAGAAAGAATTAGGTATTTTGTTTTGAGATAGAAATATAACTGACACATTTGCAGTTTTCTTTGTTTCTGGTTTGCCACTCTGCATTCCCTCCCTCCTGATGTTTCTGTATTTGTGCTAATGCTTTTTCTTTCTATAGTTAAAATTAATAAAAATTATAAAACCTAATAAATGTTGTTAGTTTTCAAGGTGCCACTGGAATTTTATATAGCTCTAGGTGTTGTGCAGAGTTTAACACATTAAATCATAAGTATAGCATATAATCCACTTTGTATTAGAATGGCCCCTGTTTCTCACAGGCAAAGTTGCAGGTAGATAGTGGTCATTAATTACTACTGTTAAGTAGGCTTGTCAGCCTTCAAGCATTGCCTGGAAATCTCCTGAATTTCAACCAGGGCTTTTTTGTAGCAGGAACTCCTTTGCATATTAGGCCACACACCCCTGATGTAGCCAATCCTCCTGGAGCTTACAGTAGGCCCTGTACTAAGAGCCCTGTAAGCTCTTGGAGGATTGGTTACATCAGGGGTGTGTGGCCTAATATGCAAAGAAGTTCCTGCTACAAAAAAGGCCCTGAATACAACTAATTCCCAGGGTACAGAGATCATTTGCCCTGGAGAAAATGGTTGTTTTGGCAGGCAGACTCTACTCTTCCTACCCAAATTCTGCCTTCCCCAGGCTCCACCCCCAAAATCTCAACCCATTCCAGAGCTGACAACCCAAGAAGGTCTTAAACCATGGAAACTTTTCTAAATGAAATGGACGCCTCAATTCACAGCCAAGTTTCCCATAAATACAGACATTTTGTTAAGGCTCTTCAGTTTGTATTTAGCAGATGCTCCTTTCCTTGGTTTTAATGCTGCAGTTTTCTGTAGGCTTCCCAACCCCCCCCCCTGGTGGGGGACCCCTGAATTTGCAGCCTCCTCGCCCGCTCTCAAAAAATCTGGAAGCGGGAGGGGGGGAGGGGGGGAAGAGAGAACATACCTGTAGGCATCGTTGTAGAGCTTCTGATCCGTTTTTAAAATGTGTGCCCCTTTAAGGCTGCACAGGAAACAGGAAGGGCTTCATGGGAAAGGGTCAGTAACAGTTTCCATGGAGAACGGCCCCTCCCTTTCTTTTCCTGTGCAGCCTTGCTTTCATTTTCACAGTAAGCAAAGTTCTGCTGGAAGAAGACCAAGTAAGTATTTGTGTGTGTGAGAGAGGGAGGGGGCAGGGAGGGAGGATTCCCTGGTATCGAGGCCCTCCTCCCTTTAGAAAGCATGGGGGGGAGGGAAATGTCTACTAGGCACTCTATTATTCCCTATGGAGAACGATTCCCATAGGGAATAATAGGGAATTGATCCGTGGGTATTGGGGGCTCTGGGGGGGGCTATTTTTTGAGGTAGAGGCACCAGATTTTTAGTATAGCATCTAGTGCCTCTCCCCAAAATACCCCCCAAGTTTCAAAACAATTGGATCAGAGGGTCCAATTCTATGAGCCCCAATAGATGGTGCCCCTATCCTTAATTATTTCTTATGGAAGAAAGGCATTTAAAAAGGCGTGCTGTCCCTTTAAATGTGATGGCCAGAACTCCCTTGGAGTTCAATTATGCTTGTCACATCCTTGTTCCTGGCTCCACCCCCAATGTCTCCTGGCTCCTCCCCCATAGTCCCCAGATTTTTCTTTAATTGGACTTGGCAACCCTAGTTTTCTGCCAGCAGAGCAGAGATAGACTTTGATTTCTCAGCCAAAACAGTTGCTATTATAGGGCTTTTACAGCCACCATGGACATAACCTACCTCCATATTATATCAACTAGGGCAGATGTGAAGCTGAAACTCTCCACCCTCCCATTTTTATGGCACTGGGTGCAATTCAATGTTCCCTTTGTTATTAAAACCAAATTCTGGGTTACGTAAACCTGTGTGTACTTGCTGGATTGTAATTAAATCTTATTTCATTCCACACTAATGCCCACTTAGTGTTTTCTGTTACAAGTTACTGAAGAAGGTGTACGAGCCCTGTGTCAATCGAGGATGCACTCCAACAGCAACTCTGACACAGAAACAGAAGAGAGGGGTTTGGTGGGGGTTGTCACTCAAAACCAACTCCTCCAGGAACTCTTGATCCAGAATACTTGGTCATGGTGACTGACAACACCAGGGGCAGTTATGTGATGATGTGCACAATACTATCTGATCCAAAAGGGGGGAAAAGGAGGCAGAAATGGAAAGGAAGGTTCAGACTTCCCAAACATCTTGACTTTGCAAGTGGGGAGTTCAGACAGCCAGAAATGTGGGGTGAAAGTGCTCGCATCCCTAAAGACCAGACTTCCCCCAGTGTCCGTTAACTCCGCTTCAAAGACAGGGCAGAACAGGGTGACAACAACTGGGGCACAGAGTGCAGATGTCACTCTTTAATCATGCTCTTTAAATCTGCAAGGGTACTGCAATGATATCGGACTGCTTGTGTGACTGCAGCCTATGGTGTTATACCTGAGGTCCCTTCCTAAACCCTTCCCCAGGTTCCACCCTGAAATACCTGGGAATTTCCTAGCCCAGAATTGGCAACACTACCTTCAGCCTAGGAGGTGTTATAAACTCCTAGGGCTAGTGAATTCCAGAGCAGATTTAGTGCCAGCTATGAGAATCAGCATGATTGGGAATCTGTTGAGTTTGGCAGAAGATCTACTCCTGATTGCCAATTCCAGGTTGATTGTTTTCCCATTTCCCAGTGGAATAAGTGGCTGGAGACTGTGGAATCATATTCTATTGCCTCCTTCATGCTTCTCTCCTAGAGCGCCTTGTAGCAGTCATGGAATCACTGTTGGAAGGGGCCATACAGACCATCTAGTCCATAGGCATAAACTACGTGGGGGCTGGGGGGCTTGAGCACCCCCCCGGAGTTTCCCAACAGGGGCTCAGCCCCCGCTGGCAATCTACAGGACTTCAGGGCTTGGCAACCAACCAACCAAATGGTGACAAACTCCTTTGATGTTTTTTCCTCTAGACTGAAAACAAGAAAGTCAGTGGTGTGATTTCCTACACCTTCTTACAAATGCTAAACGAGCTAGTAGAGCAGGAATAGATTAGATAAACACCCCCCCACACTATCTCTGGAGACAGGAAAAATAAGGGGTGGGGACTGGGGAAAGGAAAGTTCGTTTGTGGCTTGATCCATAGAAGAGGAACAGATCTCTCACCTAGGAAAGAAAGGTTTTATCCTTTCATCTGGCCGGCCTAGAGGGTTGAAGCAGAACGCTTAAAAGGTAATTCTGATCTGCAATTTTTTTTGCTGTACCTTTGGACTCTCTAAATTAATTACTAAGGTTTTGATATCCAGAACACATCAGGTGGGGTAGCCATGTCAGTCGGAAGCAGCAGAACAAAGTTGGAGTCTGTGGTACCTTTAAGATCAATCAAGTTTAATTCTATAAGTATAAGATTTCATGTGCATGCACACTGTTTTATTTAGATCCAGGCGGGTAGCTGTGTTGTTCTAAAGCAATAAAATTTGACCAGTGGCACCTTTAAGACCAAAAAAAGTTTAATTCTAGCCTAGGTATAAGCTTTTGTGTACAAGCACACTTCATCAGATACAGGTGAAACAGAATTCAGAGTCAAGGTGCATAAGTACAGGAGTTGTCCTTGAAAGGGCAGCTTCAAGGAGAGCTCTATCAGCCCCACCCACCTCACAGGGTGTCTGTTGTGAGGGAAGAAGATAAAGGAGATTGTAAGCTGCTCTGAGACTCTGATTCTGAGAGAAGGGCGGGTTATAAATCTACGGTCTTCTTCTTCTTCCCCCTCTTCTTCTCCCTCTTCCGCCTCATCTTGATTTATATCCCATCCAACCCCCTAGCAAAAAAAATCCATGCCTTATGTCAGAGAAATATTTATGTCTGTGTGTAACCAGCTCCGTAGCCAGAAATTTTTGGGTGGTGGGGCCGTGGAGTCTTGGCTGCTTCTTCCAACAGCCAGTCTCTGGGCCCCGGGCTCTCTCTCTCTCATGCTCTTGGGGGTGGGAAGAAGAGCCCAGGGAGAGTGGTAGCGGCGAAAATGGGGCTGCGGGGAGAGCTTAGGAGGCAGGGAAGAGCCTGGGGAGAGCAGCGGCGGCAAAAATGGGGCCACAGGGAGAGCTTGGTAGGCAGGGAAGAGCCTGAGGAGAGTGGTGGTGGTGAAAATGGGGCTGCGGGGAAGGTAGGGAAGAACCCAGGGAGAGCGGCAGCAGTGAAAACGGGGCTGCAGGGAGAACTTGGGAGGCAGGGAAGAGTTTGGGGAGAGTGGCGGCAGCAAAAATGGGGCTGCGGGGAGAGTGGGGGAGGCAGGGAAGAAGAACCTGGGGAGAACGGCGGCATGGGGCTGTGGGGAGGGCAGGGGAGGCAGGGAAGAGCCCAGGGAGAGTGATGACAGCAAAAACAGGGCTTTGGGGAGAGCTTGGGAGGCAGGGAAGAGACTGGGGAGAGCGACAGCAGCAAAAATGGGGCTGCGGGGAGAGCAAGGGAGGCAGAAACGGGGTGGAAAGAGCCCGGGGAGAGCGGTGATGGCAGCAAAAACAGGGCCACAGGGAGAGCAGTGGGGAAAGGAGGAGCCACACAGGTGGAAGTGGGGGTTGGGTGGAGGGGCCACGCCCCTCCTGGGCCCCACCGTGGCTATGGGCCTATGTGTAATCCCAGAAACTTTAGTGTCTGAAACAATATCAAAAGGTAAGAAGGCACTGTGAAAGGGCTATAGACACCACTTTGTTGGTGTTAAAGGTGCTTTTGTTGTTCAGTCGCATAGTCAAGTCCGACTCTTTGCGACCCCATGGACAAAGTCACGCCAGGCCCTCCTGTCTTCCACCATCCTCCAAAGTCTGCTCAAATTCGTGTTTGTTACATCAGTAACACTGTCCAGCCATCTCATCTTTTGCTGTCCTCTTCTTCTTTTGCCTTCTGTCTTTCCTAGCATCAGGATCTTCTCCAGAGAGTGCTCCCTTCTCATTTGGTGGTCAAAGTATTTGAGCTTCAGCTTCAGCATCTGACCTTCCAGGAAACAGTCTGGATTGATTTCCCTTAGGAGTGACTGATTTGATCTTCTTGCAGTTCAAGGGACTCTCAAGAGTCTTCTCCAGCACCACATCTCAAAGGCATCTATTCTTCTGCGCTTGGCCTTTCTTATGGTCCAACTCTCACAGCCATATATTACTACTGGGAATGCCATTGCTTTGACTATAGGGACTTTTGTTGGCAGGGTGATGTCTCTGTTTTTTATTATACTGCCCAGGTTTGCCATAGCTGTCCTCCCAAGGAACAAAGGTCTTTTAATTTCATGGCTACAGTCAGGGCCGGATCTAGGGGGAGCAGAGGGGGTGCTTGCCCCAGGCACTGACAGGGGTGGGGGGCTGCCAAATTGGGTATGGAGTCCATTGTATTCTATGGGATCATAACATAGAATGGTCCATAAGGGGGCGTCATTTTTAAATTTTGCCCCCCCCCCCCCAAAAACCATGTAGATCCAGTCCTGGCTATAGTTACCATCTGCCGTGATCTTGGATCCTAGAAATGTAAAGTCTGTCACTACTTCCATGTCTTCCCCTTCTATTTGCCAAGGTGTGATGGGGCCAGATGCCATGATCTTAAGTTTTTTTTGATGTTGAGTTTCAAGTCTACTTTTGTGTTCTCCTCTTTCACCCTCAACAAGAGGTTCTTTAGGTCCTCCTCACTTTCTGCCATTAGAGTAGTGTCATCTGCATATCTGAGGTTGTTGATGTTTTTCCCGGCAATCTTAATTCTGGCTTGTGCTTCATCCAGGCTAGCATTCCGCATGATGTACTCTGCATATAAATTAAATAAGCAGGGTGACAATATACATCCTTGTCGAACTCCTTTTCCTATTCTAAACCAATCAGTTGTTGCATATCCCGTTCTGACAGTTACTTCTTGATCCTTATACAAGTTTCTCAGGAGACATGTGAGGTGGCCTGGTCCTCCCATCTCTTTAAGAACTTTCCACAGTTTGTTGTGATCCACACAATCAAAGGCTTTAGCATAGCCAATGAAGCAGAAATAGATGTTTTTCTGATACTCTCGTGCTTTCTCCATAATCCAGCAAATGTTGGCAATTTGATCTCTAGTTCCTCTACCTCTCCGAAACCCAGCTTGCACATCTGATAGTTCCCGATCTATATACTGCTGAAGCCTAGCTTGTAGGATCTCTAACATGACCTTGTTGGCATGTGAAATGAGTGCAATGGTGCGATAGTTTGAACATTCCTTGGCATTACCCTTCTTTGGGATTGGAATATAAACTGATCTTTTCCAATCCTGTGGCCACTGTTGTGTTTTCCAAATTTGTTGACATAATGTGTGCATCACTTTAACAGCATCGTCTTTTAGGACTTTGAATAGTTAAAGGTGCTACTGGGATCCAACTCAGTTCTCACATTTGTTGACTGCTTTATTATCTGTACTAGGAGTAAGGCCTGTTGTGAAGAAAAATACAACGGGCTGTAGAAGGAGGCTCTGGGTGAGTGCCTGCCACCCTTGCTGTCTTCCCACCCACCCAAGTGAAGGCACTGACCTTGCCCCCACCTCAAGGGGAGTTAATGTCTGCCATCTAGAGAACAGTTGTAAATCTGAGTGATCTCCAGTGCCTCCGTAGAGGGAAATGGCATTGTACCTGTCTGAGGTCCCAGCCCTTCTCAAACCCCACCCTCTCCAGGCCCCACCCCTAACCTGCAGTTGGCAACCCTATCTCCTTTTCTTTATTTGCTCCTCTGATTTCAGCTTTCCATTGCCTTCCCCCTCCCTGCAGCTTCTACAGTGGGGGAGCCAAAGCAGTTTGCATCATTCTCCTCTCCTCCCATGTGATCTGAACAACAACCCTGAGAGGCAGATTAGGCTGGAAGTCTATGCCTGGTCCAAAATCACCCAGTCAGCTTCCACAGCAAGAACCTGGGTCTGGCAGATCCCACTCTGAAGCCCTAACTTGCATGTCCTCTGTATTGCTATGTTGCATACATATTGTACAAAGTTCAGAGTTAGTTAATACAATAACACTGTATTGCTATGTTGCATACATATTGCTATAGTATTAACTAACTCTGAACTTTGTAAATTGCTCAGAAATTGAGCACCCAGAAACTGTTTTATATTCTGCTCTGGGTCAGAGACCCATGAATTTATCAGGCAAAGGTATCTGTGATGCCATAGTTTTGTCAATTTCAGTACAATCGTACTTTATTAATGAGGCAGAAACAAGACACCTGTAAGTGAATGTCCAGGGAAACTTATAAAATGTCCCCCTAAAGCTTTTCTGTATTGCCTTTTACTGTCAAATTTGTGACCATTGGTTTGTCCTAAGCACATGATATGTATATTTGCAGATCTTAAAGTGACTATTCTAAAAGTGAATTTAAAAAACAGGACACAGCAAGAGACCTCTGCGATACCATTATAACCACTGGCAAACTCCCACCTTTTCCTGGGTTTGGCCCAGTCCATGGGCACTGTTGGGGGGGGGGGTGCTCCCTAAATTTACGGGGAGGGAGCTTCTCTATAAATTC
This sequence comes from Heteronotia binoei, assembly GCF_032191835.1. Taxonomy (NCBI): domain Eukaryota; kingdom Metazoa; phylum Chordata; class Lepidosauria; order Squamata; family Gekkonidae; genus Heteronotia; species Heteronotia binoei. Next base: position 86,938,117 of record NC_083230.1, read on the forward strand.
ATAGCTGGTGATTATGGAGGCCCCTCCCTATGATGTCACTGGATCAAATGCCGCCCCCCCCCCCGGAAAATTGAAAAGTCTATGCACCTGATCTAGTTCAATTAATGCCAGATCATCCTAAAGCATCATTGACAAGTGTCCATCTAGTCACTACTTGAAGACTGCCAGTGAGGGAAAGCTCACCATCTGCCTAGGCAGCCCATTCCACTGCTGAACTACTCTTACCGTAAAAATTGTTTTCCTCATATATAGCCAATACCTTTCCACTTGTAATCTAAAACCATTATTGTGAATCCTATCCTCTGCTGCCAACAGGAAGAGATTCATGCCCTCCTCCTGCCAACAAGTATTTTAAAGTACCTAAAGAGATCAATCATGTCCCCTGCCAATCTCTTCTTCAGACTGAACATTCCCAGAACCCTCAAACTTTCCTTGTGGGGCTTGGTCTCCAGGCCCCTGATCATCTCCTCTTTTCTGCACCCTTTTCTACACTCCTTTTCAAAAATCCCCACACCATCCTGGTTCAAAATGGTTGGTGACCAATTTGAATGAAATGTAATATTTTATTACATGATAACTATTTGTTGAAAGAGCTTTCTTTTGCTGGGACAAGTTGCACAGTTGGCTATGTATCCTTTACAAACTAAGGGGGTGGCTGTCAGTGTTGCCGCATGTGTGCAAGGATGACAGCAACAGAATTCATTTTCAGCATATATCTCTTGGGAGGGATTACCTTTCAATTTCCATACAGTTCCCCAAGAGCACCACAGAGCTTATGCCTACATCAAGATGACCTGGAGTTGCTCAGCTGCGGTCTTTGCCAATTACTGCCCAATCTTGAATCTTTCATTTCTGGGAAAAATAGAGAGGGCAGTGGCCCCACCTGGAAACTGGCAACCCTAATGTGAAGAGCATTTGGATTTTATATCTTATGAGGAGAAGATCTAACTGTGGTACCACCTTCTGAGAGTAACTGACCAGCTCTCTTAGAGGACTCATGCACAATCTTCAGGTCTGTCAGACTCTGCGGGTGACATAAATCTGCTCACTACTGAAACAGAGAAGGTTAGGAATGCCTAGCCAGGCCTTCAGGGCAAAGTGGTCTGACCATGAGACCACATCTGAGGCCATCAGATGCACATTAATCTCCATGCCAAAAATAAAATCTAGTGTGTGGCTTGCTTGATGTGTAGAGTCAAAACATACTGGGAGAACACCAGTGTCGCCATGGATGACACTAGGTCCTGGGCTTGAGAGGAGGTTGCATCACTGGCATGGACACTGAAGTCCCCCGGGACTAAAAGCCTGGGATACTCCAAAGCCCAGCTAGACACAGCCTTCAATAAGCCCAGTGTATCTGCTGGTGTGTTAGGCAGTCAATACACCAGCCAGATAGCCAAACTCTCCTCGGCTTCCCACATAAGGGCCTACACATTGAATGTTAATAATTTTTGGTGGAGGAAGTGCCCTGAAGGAGAAAGACTCCTTTCTCCTTGTTATATTTATTTGTTAATGTATTTTAAAGCAATATTAACTATATATAGCTAAAACTGACAATTGTAACAATTCACATACAAACTGGAAAGAAGAATATATTAAGATAATGTCCAAAACAATTTAAATGTTTTTCTTGCATTCATTACCTCCTGATTCAGAATGTTATATGTTTTCTCATCCAGTTTCTATTACTTTAAATCCAATCTGAATTGAATATTAAATTATGGTACTGACAGTGTTTGCATGTATAATTTTCTTTATCATCGCTTCTGCATATTGTAATAGTTGCAGAAACAAACTTTCTTAACAACTGGCCAGTTCAGGCCTCTGGTCTACACCAAGATTTCCAGGGACTTTCCCAAGAAGAGTCAAGAAGAGAGACCAGATCTTAGCTAACCAATAGAAGTGGAACAGCACCACCTATTGTTTGGAGGCATATAATAATTACTGTTTTCTCACTCTAGATTACAGATATTTAAGAAAGTGCGTAATAACCTACAAACCAAAAATATTTTTGTGTTTTCTGCCCACTCAGGTTCTATTTTCAAAGGATGCATCCACATAAGGTCTCATTAAGACTAGACTTTGTTATGGGCATGTTTGTCTTTTACCAAAGTCTTCATGTCAAAATTATTAGAGATTTTGGATTCTCTCCGCCAGACTGTCCCACCCCCCATTCCCCAGTTTCATAGCTGCATGTTCTCTCTTTAGGGATGGGAATGTGGGTCAATTATTTTTCTAGTACTTTCTTCTTGTTATTTCCATATAGTTTGGTCTTCTTTTTTTGCAAAAGCGGCTGTCATTCATCAACCTGTACTAATTCACACTTCTATGTAGTTGGTTAGACTTCACCTTTGAAAATCAAGTGAGATGAAAGTATGGGTATGCAAAGGGCACAAATAATTTAATGAGTTACTGATGCCAACCTCCAGGTAGGTCCTGGAGATCTGGAATTACAATTGGTTTCCAGACTACATAGGCCATTTCCCCTGAAGAAAGTGGCAGTTTTGGAGGGTGGGCTGTATGGCATCACACCTCTGCTGAGCTCTCCTCTCCTCATATCCTGTCATTCTAAGGCTCCATCTTCAGATATCTGGATATTTCCCAATCTGGTGCTGGCAACCTATCATCAGAAAAGTACTGAACTGTTGAAATTCTGCTAGAATTGTATGTAGAAGTGATATACAGGGCATTGAACCTTTAAGATTCATCTTTTCGCTCACCTGTTAACTTGCAAGATGGGCATTAGGGTGGCCATAATATCTGCAGGCCAGCCAGGGACACCTTGAGGGGGGAATGATGTGTGTGTGCGCGCGCAGCGCGTCCCCGCCGGAAACAGGAAGTGACGTCACTTCCGGTGACGGCATGCCACCAGCGGAAACAGGAAGTGACATCACTTCCTGTGACATCATCCCCCCCGCGCCACCTGCCGGAAGCAGGAAGTGACATCACTTCCTGTGACATCATTTCCCCCAAACGACATCATTTCCCCCAAATGCCACTGCCGGAAACAGGAAGTGACTTCACAGCACTTCCTGTGACGTCCCCAAAAATCCCCCAAATATCACCGCCGGAAACACCAAGATTATTTATAGAGAGGGAAAGGGGGAAATAAAGTTAAATAAAACTCTTTTTTAACTTTTTTCAAAGTGAGAAGACTAGAGAGAACGGGTTCCACGCTGAGAAGCCAGTCAGATTCCAGTGAGATTCCAGGGGAAGTTCTCCAAGAGAGTTATGCCTACACTATTAGTACAGTGTAGTGAAGCAGAATTACAGAAATCCTGACTGTCATTTGGAATAAAAAGAGAGCTGTTCCTCAAGGACAGAGTCAACCATGCTTTGCTGTTATGTATGAATGCAGCTAAGGGACCATTTGCAAAGGTGGTATTGATGTAAAAATCCCCCCATCTACTGACTATTCCATAAGATGTCCCTTAATCTTTAAACCTATATTAGAAGCATCTCTGCTTTAGATGGTGGGAAAGCGGTACACTGTAGGAGGGCACTAGAGCAGAGACACTGTACACATCTTGTAGAGAAAGAAGTACTTTTCTTCCTTTCTCAATGGACACTCAATTAAATTGCTGAGCAACGGATAAACAGAAGTTCTTCTTCACTCAAAAGGTGATTAACACATGGAATTCACTGCCACAGGAGGTGGTAGCAGCAACAAGCACAGACAGCTTCAAGAGGGGATTGGATAAACATATGGCGCAGAGGTCCATCAGTGGCTATTAGCCACAAGGTATAGATGGAACTCTCTGTCTGGGGCAAGTGATGCTCTGTATTTTTGGTGCTTGGTGGGGGGCAACAGTGGGAGGGCTTCTAGTGTCCTGGCCCCACTACTGGACCTCCTGATAGTCCCTAGTTTTTGGGCCACTGTGTTTTTGTGCCACCTTCATCACTTTCGGGGTGTGGATCCCCCAGTGGGGTGGGCTCCCGACTCCCTCCGCCGGCTGTTTCTGATAGCCCTGCGCCCCCTCTTTCATTTGATATGTGTCCTGTGTGGGTGCCACCCTCCCGCCGGGAGATGCCGCAAAATGAGCCCCCTTGAGGCTTATGGCGGCAGGGCTCAGGGGAAGCGAGCTAGACTGCTGTTCTTTTGAGGGGTTATAGAGTGTTTCGAGCCCGTCCCTGTGGCATCGGTCCCATCATTGTGGGACCCAGGGGGCCGGCGCGGCCTTATCTCTGGTATAAGCAAGAAATTGCTTATACTGAGATAGACAAATTATTACGCTGTATTTTTTAATTTGTTAAGGATAAAGATATGATTTTTATGTGCTTATTTTAATAAGGATATTGTCAAGCTAACAAATTAATCTGTGCTCTTAACATGGTTAAGCTAAATCAGTCAATCTTGTGTCGAGATGGCGTTGAATTTTTTATACTTATTTGTGTAGAAGAAGAATTGTTTAGACTTATAATGCTAGTAATAGTTTAGTAAAAAAACCATTTATAATGAAAGACAAGGATGGTAAAATATATGGAGAACTTCATACTTGCAGGTAGAAAGAATTGGGTATTTTATTTGGAGGTAGAATTATAATTGATATATTTGTATTTTTCTTTGTTTCTGTCTTTCCCACTCTGTACATGCCCTTCCCCCCCCTTTATGTATCTTTGCTCCTGCTTCTTCTTTTTGTAGTTAAAATCAATAAAAATTATAAAACAGGAAAAACAACAACACTAGGTGCACCTGTGCTCCAAGGAAATACAGAGGTAACATAAAACCAGGTAGCGGCCCAACTGGTGTCCCTTCCAGAACTCCAAAGCATCGAGAATTTACAATCAGGATAAAAATAGAACTCCAGATTCAGAAACACACCTGCCCTGAAGACTGCAAGCCATCAGGAAAAAAGCCGTGGGCTCTGGTAGTCCAAGCCGCAAATTAAGATACCAAAATGGGCGTTTGAGAAAGAACTTGGCTGGAGTTTTCAGTTGACTTACGAGGAAGCTGCAGGAGCAGCGGAACGCAATCAAATCTGGGGTTTGCGTGAAGGCTAGAATTTGTCCTTCAGAAGTCAACAAACAACGGAGGGACTCCTGTGGAACATTATTTTTGAGTCTTTGTACTCATTTTGGAAAATTCAGTGACTGTGTGGGGTCCTCCTGGGTATATTGTTTTGAGACTGTTGTTTTCTATTTATACTGTATGAATGTATGCCCACTGTTGTAGGCTGTTCATTTCATTATAATAGAACTGTATATACACCAGTTAAGAGTGTTTGTTTGTGCACAATATTTTGTATTTTTGTAGTCAGGAAATTTCAGAGCTGATGAGATTTCCAAGGCACTGAAGAATATCAAGAGTGGAAAGGCTCCAGGCTTTGACTGCATCCATAATAAGTTCCTGATCTGCAGCAGCACATTCACTAAGAAATGGCTTGCAGAGTTTCTTACAGACATCATGAGAACAGGAGGACACCAAGGGGAATTCAAGGAAGCAAAGATAGTTGGTATTCTGATTTCTGGAAAACCAAACATCTGGCAAAAAGTTACAGACCCATTTCCCTTCTGAGCTCCTGTAATAAACTCATCAAGAGGCTAATCCTGAATAGAATCAATGACAGAATTAACAAATATGTCCCTATAGAGCAAGCTGAATTTAGATCCCATTGTAGTTGCCAGGTTCTCAGTTTAACAACTTTCATTGAGGCAGGATATCAGAAGTGTCTTAAGACATCAGCAATTTTTGTCAATCTGACTTTCACTTATGACACAGTCTGGACTGGTGGTCTGTTGTACAAGTTTTTAAAAGTTTTCCCCTGCAGAACATTATTTCACCTCCTAAATAACATGCTGAGTGATATAACTTTCCAGGTAATTATGGATCAGTCCAGGGGATTTTTTGTAGCAGGAACTCCTTTGCATATTAGGCTACACCTCCCTGATGTAGGCAATCCTCCAAGAGCTCTTCTTAAAGGGCCTACAGTAAGTTCTTGAAGGATTGGCTACATCAGAGGGGTGTAGCCTAATATGCAAAGGAGTTTCTGCTACCCCAGGGCTCAGTCCTTGTTCCATTTCTTTTCAATTTAAACATCTCTGATGTTTCCAAGATGAAGTTTGCTTATGCCGATGACACATTGATTGTAGTAAGGCACAAATCGATTGAAAGGACTGGGGGAATGCTGACTAGGGACCTCAGAATTTTGGCTGACTACTGCCATAAATGGCAACTCATTCCAAGTCCAGGAAAAACAGAATGCTCCTGTTTCTATTTCAATAACAATCTTGCCAACCTGTGAGCCAGAGTCCCCTCTTAATCTTATACGGACATTGTATTTTCTGGCTTAGCTGCCAGAATGTTTGGACGTCCCATTATTGCACACATCTACACCTGGGCACAGGCCAAGCCACCAGCTTCCTGCCAGGCCTATGTGAGCTGTTTGGGTCTTAATCACAAGGGCAGTGACTTCACAGACAGGCCCCAACCCCGCAAGAGGGACTCTCAGCCTGCTATCATGTTTAAGTCCCTGGCTCTGCGGAACAAGAGATCACGCAGCTGCCATGAGCTTAGGGTTGTCAAGTCCAACTCAAGAAATATCTGGGGACTTTGGGGGTGGAGCCAGGAGACATTAGGGGTGGAGCCAAGATCAAGGCTGTGACAAGCATAATTGAACTCCAAAGGGAGTTCTGGCCATCACATTTAAAGGGACCTTTTTCAATTCCTTCCTTCCATAGGAAATAATGAAGGATAGGGGAACCTTCTTTTGGGGCTCATAGAATTGGACCCCCTGGTCCTATCTTTTTGAAACTTGGGGGGTATTTTGGGGAAAGGCACTAGGTGCTATACTGAAAATTTGGTGCCTCTAACCCAAAAAACAGCTCCCCCCAGAGCCCCAGATACCCATGGATCAATTCTCCATGATTTTCTATGGGAATAAATCTCCCTAGGGAATAACAGAGTTCCCAGCAGACATTTCCCTCCCCTTCCCCGCTTTCTGACGACCCTGAAGCGGGGGGAGGGCCTCTAAACCGGGGGATCCCCTGCCCCCACCTGGGGATTGGCAACCCTACATGAGCTGTCCAGCTATGTGGCAAGAGGGACTCCCAGCCTGCTATTGTGTTCAAGTCCCCGTCTCTGCAGAACAAGAGATCACGCAGCTGCCATGAGCTGTTCAACGATGCAGTTTTCTAGCCCAATTCTCCCAATGGAAGCCATGCACGGGCTAGCGGCATCTGCAGTCATCTTCCTGCATCTTTGGGACACCATGAGATACCATGGAGCCTCCCCTTTTCTGAGGTCACATACCACATGTCCCAGCATCATAGCCACCTGACCCTTGTGTCACAGGTCATCTGACTGCACCCCCTGAGAGTACCGGGTCATCCTTAAAAGGTCTGACCCAAGGCTCCTCAGGTGTACATCTGACAGTGTCCCTACCCTGCTGTATAGATTCACCCCTAAAACCTGATCAGTTTTGGGTCCCAATAGTGAGATACGCTGGCCATGTCTTGCTCCCCCCTTCCCTTTTTTTGTCGCTATTGGAGCTTCAACTGAAGACTACGATAGGGAAAGTATCACCTTGTCTGTGTTTCCGCCTCATGTTACCCCTATCAATTTCCTTCTAATTTTCTTAGGTCTGTATGAGTGTTGAATGAATTTATTCCCTTGTATGTTTGACTGATTTTTCTAATAAAAAGCCATTTATATTTTACCAAACATTCTACTTGTTATTTAGAGAGAAGTTCTGGAGGTCATCTCTGGAATACATAGGTTCTGAATCCCGCTGAGCCATAGTTGCCCACCACTCTAATTCCCCTACCTCTCATTGAGGGCAATTTGGCTTACATCCATGTACTGAATGTCTACCTTAATGGCACCTGACTTACACATAACCATACACCTAAGTAACTTGGCATTTCCCTAGACAGGACCTTGAGCTATAAACACAATTTTATCAATGCAGCAGCAAAATATGCACATTTATTTATTTATTTATTTATTACTTTAAATTTCTATCCCGCCCTCTCTGCAAGCGGACTCAGGGCAGCTAACAACATACATGAAACAACACATGAAAGAACATTTCCCAAAAATTATGTGGTACGTCTTGGAGTGCATCTGCTCAAACATTTAGAAGCTCAGCTGTGGGAAGGCTAGGTAAAATTGCTTCCTTCCATTAGCAAAATTTGTCCACAGAACCCAAATGTTGTAATGTATAGAAGCAGCCTTCAGGGATCAGTTTCTGCTTTGCATGTCCTTCAGTTTTGGCCCTGCAAGGCTCCTGTATGTAAATGAGTTGCTGAAGAAACTGCTGGAGAGACTGACTAAAAGGAGGCCAAGCCAGAGAGAGAATGGGTCAAAGACCTAAATAAAAACCTCTTCTTAAACTGAAGCAAAGCTGGTATGTCCTGTTGTTCATGATACTACACTTAGAATCCTTTCTAGATGCAAAAAATGTTCCTCTCAAGTTTTATGAGAATAAAAAAGACATCAAAGGAAGGCAAAGGTGTCTTCTGTTTTTACCACCCCAGTGAGATTAACAGCTTCGTGAAAGCTGCTCACACATTTATTAGTCCAGAAGACATTCCATGAAACCAAAATAGTCTGTGGGTGTAACAAAGGTACAAGTATCTGGTGGCACTTGAAAACCGCCAGGTTCCAATCAAAGCTGCTATAGATATTTTATGTAACGGTACATAAGGTACCGTTATCTGGTGGCACTTGAAAACAGCCAGGTTCCAATCAAAGCTGCTATAGATATTTTATGCAATATGTCAAATCCCCATTTGGCTTCTTTAAAATTTCTGTGCCTGAAGCTCAGGATTGTGTTGCCAGCCTCTGGGTGGACTGAAGATCTCCCAGAATTACAGCTGATCTCCAGATGACAGTCAGTTCACCTGAAAATTGCCTGATTTGGAGAGCAGACTCCAAGGAGTTATACCCTACTGGTTATACACCAATTTAACTATATATTTATGATATGCCATTGATCTCATTTACAGATCTCATTTATCATCTTTGATGAGTGGTCCTCTCAGTTTATTCAGAATTGATTTATAACCATTATTTGGAGCGTCGGTTTTTTTTTAGTGTTAAGTAGATACCATTCTTTATAAACATTTTTTGGAATAACATTTTTGTGATCATTCAGTATGTTGTGATTCCCTTACATCAGTGTTTTTATCAATTTCAAGACTCTTTTACAATCTGCCTGGCCTAAAAAAAGATTTTTTATATTGATATAGTTAGTTTTATGTGTGTTAGTCAGCGCTGCCTTCGCACCATCCTCAACATCCACTGGAGTGACTTTGTGACCAACACTGAAGTCCTCAAGCGGGCAGAGGTTACCAGCATCGAGGCACTGCTGTTGAAGACGCAGCTGCGCTGGGCAGGGCATATTTCTAGGATGGAAAACCACCGCCTTCCCAAGATTGCCCTGTATGGCGAACTCTCCACCGGCCATCGAAATAGAGGGGCACCAAAGAAGAGGTACAAGGACTCCTTGAAGAAATCCCTTAGCACCTGTCACATCAACCATCACCAGTGGTCTGACCTAGCCTCAGATCGCAAAGCATGGAGGCACACCATCCACCAGGCTGTCTCTTCCTTTGAGAACGCACGCATAGCTGGTCTTGAGGACAAAAGGAGATTGAGGAAGAATTGCACTGCTACAGGACCAACCCTAAATCAGACTTTTCCCTGCAGCCGCTGTGGCCGGACCTGCCTGTCCCACATTGGTCTTGTCAGCCACCAGCGAGCCTGCAGCAAACGTGGACTATTGCACCCTTCTTAAATCTTCGTTCGCAAAGCCAAGCCGAGAGAGAGAGAGAGAGAGAGAGAGAGAGAGAGAGAGTACAATTTTGACCATTGAAGAAGGCCCTCAGGGCCAAAACACATTGGGTCTTTTGGTTAATATACATAATAACGTAAGGACATCAGAAAAGCCATATTGGAGACAATGGTCCATCCAGTCCAACACTCTGTGTCTCAAGTGGCCAAAAAACTCAGGTGCCATCAGGAATCACTACAGAACACATCTCCTGTCCATGATGTTGTAGCCTTGGTACAGGCCTCCCTACAGCCTTAAGGTACTGACTTTTGATCTAGATTTTCTAAGGTTCAGAAAGGACAAGGGTGCTTTATTTTACATGCCAGATATATTTGTGATATCTTTAAGTGAAATCTGTCCCAAGAACAATTGAATCAGGATTTCTTTTGTGGTTGCTATGAAAGTTCCCACTCCCATTGAGATCAATTGCTCTGTCTGTTTTCAATGGCTGGTTACTAATGGCTACTAGTTTCACTTCAGCTGCATCTATTGTCTTTTCTTTGAAAGAGCTGATGTTCCTGTTTCCATAACAGCAGGTGTCTGAGTAACTCTTCCCATCCAGGCTCCTCTTATTGTGGTTCATGGTAGCTCTTCTACATGAGCAGCTTGTAGTTTTTCTGTTATAGCTTCCCTCTGCTTGGACAATTTCTTTTCCAGTTGTTTTTCTCTGCATCGCCATCAAGAGATTTTGGATCTGGAAATCCCTTGGCAAACTGCTTCTGTTTGTTTTTATACAACGGTCCTTGTGATTTGCTTATACCTGGGTCTTCTCCAACTACATTGCCATCTGTTCCTGGAAGGCTACTCATGTCATAAAAGTCACTTTTTAGAGTAGACAGTTCAGATATTTCTATCCTGCTACTCAGCCAAATAGGTTCTTGGCAGTTTACAATAGACAAAACATAACAAATACCGGTAATAATAAACTGAAATAAGCAAATAACAAACTGAAACCAGACAAAATCAGCATAACCCCCCCCCCCCAGCAGACTGATGTTAAATAGCAAGGGGAATGGAATGGAAAAAAAGTGTGCAGAGTGCCCAGCACAAGTATCAGGACCTCAAGCATTTGTTCCCTCAAACCTCTTCTTGTACCAGTTGTTCAGATAGGATTGAAACTACCAGAGCATTGACTACGTGAGCATTGACTCAATGCTTAGTGCATTTGGAGAATGCTGTTGTTTTTTACAGTGCAACTGGACTTGAATTTTGCTCTAGCAGAGCACATTATCCCCAAGCCCTGTCTCAGCCAACCGATCCTCAAGGGAGTCATGGTTAAAGCAAGGGGGACTGCAGTAAAGGAGAGGTATCAGCAGAAATCCCTAGCTCCACTTCTGCAGATGGAAATGCTATTCTGTTGAATAAACTATACAACTGCATATGTGCCATTACGTATTGTTTTGTTTTAGGTTGTTAGCTGCCTTGGGCCAGCCTATGGGGAGTGTGGGAATAGAAAGCTTATAAAATAAATATGAACATCCAAAGCTGCTTTGTACTAGTCTTCCTAGCTGGACATTCAAGAGCCCCAAGTGCAGCCTCTGGGCAAGCAGCTTAAATCTCTGGTCTTCAGGAACAGCTAGCTCCAGTAAGAGAGTACTGTCTATACTTTTCTTCTCAAGCTGATGGCCATAATCCATACAATTTCTAATAACTTCAAGAAGGTGCTGATAACTTTTCATATATTACACAAATTGAATGAGGTTTTGAAGTGCTTATGCTTGTCCTATGGAATCCAATAAAAGTACTCACAAAAATCTTGTGTGTGATTCCTTATTCCTCTTCCAAACTTAGCATACGACGTTAGAGGCTTTACAGTACATTCATGTTCAGAGACTTCTTTGTGTTCTTAATTATAATTTCAGCTTCCTTTAGACTATTTTTTAAAAAGTTTTCCTTTCTATAATTAAATTTGGTCATCCTGGATCTCTTGGCAGTGTAGTCACTGCTGTGAATCAGTGTAATGACACTTAAGTTACATCTCATACCTGATCAAGTTCTGGATTGCTTACCTAATCATCTTGGAAGAAAATCACCATGGTGCAAATAGTATAATGTGTTGCCATCAAGTCCCCAATTTGTTCCATTCCCCTTTAATGTGAAACCATGTTGTCTTCTCCTGGTCTTAATATGGGCTGGTGAACAAGTTTTGGTCCACTACTACAACAAAGGCAGAAGAACTGGCAGGACTGAGCCTATTCTTATCTCATTTACTGTGGGGAAAAATGCTATTCTGGGAAGTTGCTCAGATGCTTGTCTAGAGCAGGGGTGGCCAACGGTAGCTCTCCAGGTGTTTTTTGCCTACAACTCCCATCAGCATGGCCAATGGCTGGGGCTGATGGGAGTTGTAGGCAAAAAACATCTGGAGAGCTACCGTTGGCCACCCCTGGTCTAGAGAATTTTAATTCTTCCTAGACATGATCAGTCCCTGCTTTACATTGTACTCTGTGTGTTGGGGTAGGAACATTGAGCTTTTAGCATTGTGCTATATTGGTACTATTCTGTTTTGTTTTGTTTTTATAACATTTTTTTGATTTCTACGAAAATTCATAATACAAGTCAAAACAATAACAACACAACAACAACAAAAAACAGAAAACCATTAAACAATACCCAGTACAACACTACAAATAAAGAAAAAAAATTGGGGGGCGAGAACTTTAGTCTATTGTTTACCACTTATTTTATCTTACATATATGCACTTTTTACTTAATCCCTCTACCTCGTTTTACCTAATCTTTCTTATCCAACCAATCATACATAGGTTGCCATACTTCTTTGCCGTGGCTTAAGTTTCCTTCAGACAAGTTTACTGAGAGAAAGTCCATTTCTGCTGTTTCAAGCAATTTCTGTGTGAATTCTTCTTTTTGGGGTATCAGTGATGTCTTCCAATGCCTTGCATATACAATCCTCACAGCCGTAGTTGCGTATACCAGAAATCTAGTGTGCAATTTGGAAATGGGAATTTGACATATGCTCAAAAGATAAAATTCTGGTAAATGCTTTAAGTTTATTTTAAGTATCTTTTGCAGCCACGTATGTCCTTGGATCCAATATGTCTTTGCCTTCTCACATTGCCACTACATGTGATAAAATGAACCAATAGCCTTCTGACATTTCCAACATCTGTTTGAGCTATTCAAGTACATTTTCTGGGGTAACGTACCACCTATAGACCATCTTGTATAATGGTGCGCGATGCGGATGGGGCAAAGGGAGGGTAGAAAAGCCAGGAACCTAGAAGTTCCCCTGTGCCTCTCCCCAAGATCCCTTCTGCTAGCAATGCTCCTTTGATGGGAGCTTTGCTGGGTCCTAGAACCCCCCAACCCGCTCGGTTCGATCCGTTCCTGCCCTGATGGCTTGAAACACGACCGCCTCGTCTCGCTGAAACCGGAGGTCCCTCTTATTTCTTTTTTGAGCTCCACTTTGATTCCCTCTAATGTATCTTGGTTTTGTTTAAAACCAGCCATCATCATATTCTGTAATTTTTCAATGGCATCTTGGCTTATTGCTGTGGCCACAGATTTTTGTGCCCCTGGTGAGGGCTCCTTGTCCAAATTTTTTAATCTTTGGCTCCAATTCCCCCCCCCCCCCATTTTCCTTCCCTCTCTTACTCTGTTTAGCTCTTGTCAATATATTTGTTCTATGTACAATAAATTATCCAATACACTTTAATCAAAATGTTCTAATAATTGTATATAAGGCTTCCCTAAATGCTTTAGCCACTCCTATCAATTTAAATCAGCTCTATTCAACTTTGTTCCTTCTATCTTACTCCAGCACACCTGCAAGTATAAGTAACACAAATAATTAAAAAATGTTTGAAATTTTAATCAGCAAGGTGATTACATCCGTATGTGGTGATCATGGCCAATAGTATCAAAGTTTTGGGATAAAATCTTTGCAGAAATGGCAAAAATTACACGTCAAACCATCCGTGTTATACCAGCTTTGGCTTTATTAACAATATGAGAGAAACGAAATGGAAAAGTGTCATCTAAAGCAGCCTCCGGGCCACCGTGGCCAGTTAGCAACCGGGCTGTAAGTAGTATAATTATTCCATTATATATTACAATGTAATAGTAATAATAATAATAATATGACATTGAATTTATATCCTACCCTCCACTACAAATCCCAGAGCAGCTCAGAATCTCCTGTATCTTCTTCCCTCACAACAGACACCCTGTGAAGTAGGTGGGGCTGAGAGAGCTCTCCCAGAAGTTGGCCTTTCAAGGACAACTCTGTGAGTGCTATGGCTGACCCAAGGCCATTCCAGCAGCTGCAAGTGGAGGAGCAGGGAATCAAACCCAGTTTTCCCAGATAAGCACTTAACCACCACACCAAAATAAAGTACGTACATAATTGTATCATCCCAAAACCATTGCCCCCATCCCCCTTGTCCGTGGAAAAATTGCCTTACACAAAACCTGCCCCTGGTGCCAAAAAGGCTGGGGACCACTGATCTAAAGGATTAATAGTGTTCATGTTAATGGCGGCCCATAGGACAATAGCTAAAAGTTGGAAATCTGTAGAATTGTTAACATTACAGTCTTGGTATATTGAGTTATGCCAGATAGTTATAGCTGAAAAATTAACACGTCAAATTAGAATAATCAAAGACAAAGACAAAATCTCAGATTTCTTTGAAATGTGGCGTGTCTTTATTTATACATAACTCAGAATAATACTCAAAGTATGTTTAAGCTCTTCCTCAGACTATGGGAAAAAATCAAGAAAGCCACACGCCATACTTTAATTATATTTGTTTAAAGGTTTAAAAAAGAAGAAAGAAATCCTTTCTACATATATGCTGTATGTTGAGCTCTCTATTGATGCTTCAACATGTGAACATTTTTTAATTTATCTATTCATTTATTTATTTGACTTATATCCTGCCCTCCCAGGCTCAGGGTGGCTTACATATCCATAAAATATTACATAACATAAATTTAAAACAGAGACAGACATAGTACATTAAAACATTAAAATATTACTGTGCTATAACAGTCTGTATGTTATATTCTCTGTATATGTTCTATATGTTCTCTGTAATTTGGTTCTTCCTTTTATAAGTATGTGTATGTATGTAGGTATATATGTGTGTATGTATGCACATATTGTGTGTAATTCCTCCACCCCCTTTATTTTGGGGGGAGGGGTGTGCTTGTATATGTATCCTTGCCCCCCCTTTATGTTTCCTTTTTAAATTAATTTAAAATTTTTAAAAAGAAAGTCCAATATAATCCTATTAGGCTTACCTTTCAGACTTCTATTTCACATCTGGCTTAGAAGCACAAACCTGTCTAGAGGCAGATGGAGCTGAATTCTTGGTTAAAATATAGATGAACACAAAAACATGTTCATAAAGGGACTTTCATTTTGCCAAACAAGAAATGACAGGCCAATAATAAATCTTATTTGAACATGACTGGGAAGCAGAAAGAGAAGTGTAAAGTACCGTACTTGCCTGGGAGGTGAGTTGATCACTCACACCAGTTTCATGCTAAGGCACTAATAAGAAATTGCAGTCCTGCTAGGCCAGCAATTAAAAGGGTGAAAACTAAAGGGGGAAAAAAAGTCTTTTGACACCTTAAAAATGAACAGTTATTGAAGCAGAGACTTTGGTTGTCTACAGCTTCGATACAGGTGACCCAGATGAGATGTTAAAAGTCTCCTCTTTGTTTCTGTTGCAATGTGATTGCTAACTCTCTGGAATAAGGTGGCTATTGTTTCATATCTAACGTGTTCCTAAAAGCAAGTAACCAGACTGACCAGCTGCCCAGTTTTGTGTCAAGAAGCCACTCTAAATAGTATAAATTAAGTGAATTTATCCTCCCTTTACTGTTGCTGAGAAAAGTAGTAAGCATCTAAGCAGCTCTCCCAGCCCAAATTGCCCTATAAGTCAAGGTCAAATGTTTTAAGAGCTCCCAATGGATTTGACTTGAAGATATGTTCTTTCCAGCTACCTTTGGCTAAAGGTCTTCCATTTAAGGCATTTGTCCAAGGATATTTCAGTAGGCTATTAGAATAAGTATGATCTGAAATGCTGACAGGCTTATGGGAATAGCTGTATCCCTGGTTTGTATTTTTGTGCTCATAATAAAAACTAGCTTCCCACCATGCTTGGCCATGTTCCTATTTACTCACTTGTAAAGCTCAAGTCAATGCAAATCTTATTCACCCACTACAGAATGCTCTTTCCTCATCAGTAACAAGAGAAAACCGAAGTCATTATAAATGAAGGTGAAACTTTGAATACTTTTCAATTCTATTATCAAGAGAATGGCGGAATAGAAATATTTTAATCAATAAACATCAGAGTCCAGCTTTTCTAACCATCTTCCCCCAATAATAGGAAGTTCTCAACTGGTTGATCTCTCCCCACCATAATTTTGTTTCCATCTTTATGATTATTAGACATGTCTAATTGCTTATGGTGACTTTAACTATTGTGCTGGTTTTTAAGGCATTTATAAGATTGTTACAATTCTGCAGCTGTTATTTATATTGTAGAGCTAAGTTTTACTCTTCTATCTTATATTGCTCTATCTTATGTTATCTCACTGTTCTATCTTATATTTGTTGCACATCGTCTATTGTAAACTGTCTTGATTACAGACCAAAAGCCCAGTCTATACTATTTTAAGCAAACAAACAGGCCCATCTTCCTTCACTGACTCTCTGTTGACACTTTTGGTCCTCTTAGCTCAAAGGCAAAGGCAGCAGCATGACTATTTGCCTCCAGTGTTTTTATTTGCCTTTGAACTTGCTGTACATCACGTATGCCTTCCATTTCATCACATTGCACAGCTGAGTCTTGACAATTGTTCTTGCCTCATTGGCCAGAGACATGCATTTATTCTGGAGTGATTTCACAGTGAACATGAAATGAATCTTTTACACACTGCGCTTCTCATCCAGAGCCACCAGGTGACGGTAGATCTTGTACAAAATCTGCAGGACTGAGTTTAGTGGCAATAAAGTAGTGTAGGAATACTCAGCTTCAAGTCTAGGTTTTAAAGCACATCTATACAATTTTGTATGTAATGAAAATCAATCTGTATCAACCCAGATCTGGAACAGAAACAAAAGCAAACTTAATTACCGTGCCTTAGCTATTTCTTCACCACCTTGCCTTGTGTATTCTCCTTATGCGCTCCCAAATCTTACAAAGAAATCTGAACTGGACCAAAGTGCATACATTTCAAAACGGTGCATGTATATTTGTTTGATTTTTTTATTGGGGTATGTATGCTCTTCTCCCTCTGCGGACTTGAAGTGGCTTCCAACTTAGTTCTCTCTTCTTCCATTTCTATCTTCACAGCAACCACCCTGTGGGGGACATTAGGTTGAGAGAGAGTAACTGGTTAAAGTCACCCTGACAGCTTCCATAGCAGAGTGGGAATTCCAGCCAATGAACAGCTGCATCCACATATTGTTGTGTATTGCACTGTAGCAATCATTCAATCACTGTATGGACAAAGCAATCCAGTTCCAAATGATTGCTACAGCTCAATGGTAGTGTGCAATGTGTGAATGCAGCCAATGTGACTTTGTGTCCTGAGCTCTCAGGATGGGAGCTGAGTAACAAGTTCCTGGCACAGAACTGGGGAAGTGCCCTTTCTGTTCGCTGTGGGACCTATGCCAGATGAATCCCAAACACAGCAATTATTTCATCTGGGGCTGCTACAATAGCTCCTGGCTTAAAATAGCTTTCTAAAGAGAGAGGGAGGGAGAGGGAGGAAAGCTTTGACCAGAATGACCTAGACTTGAGCTGTTGTCTGACAGGTGTCTTTCTGTAAGTCAGATATGTGTCTCTTTACCCCCATTGCACTCAAGGAAGAACACACACAAGCTGTTTGTATCTATTCTGCCACACAACTTGCTTTCAATTGTTTCTCAAGCAACTGACATTATGGGGCTCAGCGATCAGGAATGGCAGAGGGTCTTGGATATCTGGGAAAAAGTGGAACCAGATCTCCCTGTGCATGGACAAGAGGTTATTATCAGGTAAGCAGAAGCTGGTGATGGAAATCTGAAAAGCATAGCGCTTGAAATTAAAAAAAAGTTTTGTGCCACTTTAAAAGCTAACAGGTTTGTTACAACCAGGGCTTTTTTTTGAGCAGGAACGCACAGGAACGCAGTTCCAGCTGGCTTGGCATTAGAGGGTGTGGCCTAATACGCAAATGAGCTTATGCTGGGCTTTTTCTACAAAAAAAGCCTTATTCTAAACAATGGTGATGTCAGGGGGTGTGGCCTAATATGAAAATGAGTTCCTGCTGGGCTTTTTCTACAAAAAAGGTCCTGGTTACAACCTATGCTTTCATGGACTAACCTTACTTTACCATATGCACACATGGTTATATGCTTGAATGAAAAAGGTATATCCATGAGTACAGAAGAAAACAAAATTGTAAACAGTGTGGCCCAAAAAGCTACAAGAAGCAAAGCTCAGAAGCTGTCTGAATGGAGTTTAAGAACCTGCCTGGCCAATTACAAACACATAATAATTATATGGGCAGAAGAAAGAGGAAGATAATCTTGTGTCACCCTGAGGACTTCAGTTCTTTGACTTGACTTTAGATAATTGATGGAGTAAGAAAATCCTGATTCATTATTCAAATTCTCTGTTTAAGGTGTTTTGATCCATTGCTGTTGTAACTGGCATTACTGAATAACTCATTAGCAAAGGTAACAAAGAGTAAACGAGAAGATTAGAGCCGCAGTCTTCCCATATTTGCATTTCATTACAAGCCAGCAGAGTTGATAGGTTTGCATTCTATCCAAGAGGCTGGCATATCAAGGTTCTAACTAACCAAGACACACAATTAACCAGCAAAAAACACCAGAGTGCAGTTTCCTGATCATTCATCAGTACTATTCAGATGATCATAATATCTTTAACATAGTGGGAGTTAACATAGCATGCTGTGGCAGTAAGGTATGGGTTAACAGAAAACCAAGGAAAACCAAAGACGCACAGAGCCTGCGTCAGGTGACCTGAGGGTGGGGGCCAGAGTGCTCGGAACTCTGAGGGTGAGATTGACAGCTAACGGCTGAGGGAGTCAGTGCCTGTCAGAGTCTGAGTGAGTCCAGTGCCTGACAGAGTCTGAGGGAAACTGCTGAGAGGGCAGTTGATTCTGAGAAGGAGCTGGGGTAGTAGCTAAGGAGAGTCTTCATGAGAAGCAAAGCTGACTGCTAGCTCTTTAAACACAGCAAAGGGCTGTGTGTGACTAAAAGGAAGAGTCACCGTGAAGACCTGAACGGTCACAGACACATGTACATATCTCTTAAGAGCTAGAGAGGTGGTTACTGTCACACATGCCTACTGAGTACATTTTTATCCCACCCTTTCCCCATGCAGTGTAGGGCAGAGTGTATGATCATCTTACAGCAACTCTGTGAGGTGGTAGGTTAGACTGAATGAGTATGACTGGCCCAGGAAGCTTTGTGGCAGAGGGTGAGATGCTAGTTGGACACCATTACTTTTGTATTAACATAGATCTGCTTCAGGTAAGTGGGAAACAGCAACAAAATGCTGAAGTGGGTCTCTCATGGCACTGCCCTACCTGGCCCTACACAACCACCACAGCACTCCTGCATGATTGCTGCCCTGTTCCGTGTGCCAGCTAGCTCCAGACAGAAATGTTTAATTGCCCTAGCAAAAGGCCTGTAGGGTGCTCATGTTCAGGATTTGTTGTGGCCCCCAACTGGAGAGCTGTATAATGCTTAGTGCACTAGTACAAGATCACTAAACTCAGTTTAGTAGCTGCCCATCCAAATCTTCTCTTAGTGGTATGGGTTCAGAACAGGATTTAACCCCCTCCCTTCAATGATGATAAAGGGAGGTTTAGGACTCCCAAACTTGAGTGCCATAGACTGGTGGAAGGAAGGTTTTTATGTACATCCATATGTGCTGTTAAATTGCAAATGACTTATTGCAACCCCAGCAAGGGGCTTTCAAGGCAAGTGAGAAGCAGAAGTGGTTTGCCGTTGCCTTCTTTTGCAGAGTCTTCCTTGGTGATCTCCCATCCAAATACTGAGCTTGCTTTGCTTCCAAGATCTGTCTTTCCTCCCCAGAAGGGTTTTCTGTTTTGTGTGGGGGAGTAAAAACTGTACTTTCACTCCTTCCTCATTTTTCTCTCTGTTTTTTACACAAATGCAGAAGCCCACAGGTTTGGGAGATGCAGACTGCCTCTTCCTTTAGCAGAATGGTTGTGGTGCAGGAATTAATTCCCCCTCACTTCTAAAGGAAGGTTTGGGTCAACCAGCCTGGGCATTTGATCAGAGACTACGAGAAGGAATTGGATGCATTGTCTAATCTAATTCACCCAATTATTCCAGGAACCTTTGAAATGTAAGGGCCTCTGCCCCTTTAGAACTTAAATGTTTGGTGGACTGGGGTGGTGATAGTGGTGTGGAGTGCACCAAGATTAATTTGGATTGGAGAGAATAATTTTTCCATAGATCTCAATTACCCTTCCCCAAGGGATCCATTAAGCTGCAAATGGAGTAGAGCCTCTACAGTGTAAAAGGTCCTTGGGGGAGCATTTGGGGCCAGGGGAGATAGACATAAACCAGATGTCATAGCCACAGGGAGATTTTTCTCTGTCTTGACTTTCAAACTGGAGTGCCTTTTTTAGCATCCACATTATGTTATCTTCTAATCATGCAGTGTCCAAGATTTCCCTGTTCTTGGTATGCTCTTTCAAAACTTGCTTTAGTTGATCATTTTGGAATGAATGCAGTCCAAGCACGCAAGCAAGCCATTTGTATGGGAAGCTGTGCCTTGTCAGAAATTTAGCCCACATCAGCACTATCTTCCTTCTAACAGCCCCTCACAATTGCCATTTTCCCCACCTTGCCTCCAGATGGCCTTTTGAAGGTTTTCAAAATAATCAGTAATTGTTGCTGCACTGCACCACAATAATAACAATCTAGGAGAGCCAGTTTGGTGTAGTGGTTAAGTGTGCAGACTCTTATCTGGGAGAACCGGGTTTGATTCCCCACTCCTCCACTTGCACCTGCTAGAATGGCCTTGGGTCAGCCATAGCTCTGGCAGAGGTTGTCCTTGAAAGGGCAGCTGCTGTGAGAGCCCTCTCCAGCCCCACCCACTTCACAGGGTGTCTGTTGTGGGGGAGGAAGGTAAAGGAGATTGTGAGCCACTCTGAGACTCTTCGGAGTGGAGGGCGGGATATAAATCCAATATCTTCTTCTTCTTCTTAGTGCCACAATGACCTAACAGTTCCTCTGAATTCCTAACTTTCACTTTTTAAAAAAGTTAGTTCTTTCCACTTATATCTCTGCAACAAAAAAGGGTCCCTCCCAGGAAAGTTTGTAAGTTCTGTCTTAGGAAATGCCTGGAGATTTGGGGGTAGTGCCTGGGGACAGTGCAGTTTGGAAAGAGAAGGAAGCTCAGCCAGGATGTGATGCTATAGAGTCCACCTTCTGAAGTTGCCATTCCCTGCAGGAAAACTGATCTCTGTAGTCTGGATGCCAATTATAATTCCAGGAGAACTTCAGGTCCCACCTGGAAGACGTAACCCAGGGAGGGTTGCCAGACTGAGCCTGGCAGGTGGCAGGAGATTTGGGGGGTGGGGATATGATGGGGACTGGCATCGCAGGTGTGAT
Organism: Heteronotia binoei; assembly: GCF_032191835.1. NCBI lineage: Eukaryota > Metazoa > Chordata > Lepidosauria > Squamata > Gekkonidae > Heteronotia > Heteronotia binoei. Next base: position 86,959,522 of record NC_083230.1, read on the forward strand.
GACGTCACTTCTGGGGAAAACCTGGAGGAGATGGCTGAAGCTCTAGGAATCACTGGAAATTCTATGATAACTAGTGATTCCTAGAGCTATCATTGTCACTTCTAGGTTTCCCCTCCATTCCATTGGCAGGATGTTTCAGAGCCATCCTGAGACCATGGAGCACTTTGGCAAGTTTAAACACCTGAAGACGCTTGATGAGATGAAGAGCTCAGAAGAACTGAAGAAGCATGGAATGACTGTCCTCAGTGCCCTGGGCAGAATCCTGAAGCTCAAAGGGCAGCATGAAGCAGAACTGAAACCACTAGCACACAGCCATGCCACCAAACATAAAATTCCCATCAGACACCTCGAGGTAAGGGTGGATGATGGTGTGGAGTACACCTACGATGCAGGCAGGTGATCCCAAGCTTGCATCCTTTTGGGCTCTATGCATCTGTGCATGTGTGTTTGTCTTCTGTTTGAAACTTCTGAAATTGATTCAAGAAGCCTGCTATAATAACTTAGTAGGTAATGGGGCATTGTTTGAAGAGTCACCTGATTATCCCCTAGGAGTATCTAGCTATCTCTGTTTATTATAGATAATTAAAGTGTTCTACACTACTAATTAATATTACTAAGATCACATCAAATTGAAGTAAAACACTTTTGGGTCAAATGAAATAATACCCAGAGTACCCACAATTAGGGTTTTCCATTGTTTCAAAAGGATATAAGTAGCTATGGAAGGGAGTAGGATCTGGATTAGGGCCATGGAGTAGGAGGTTTTTTCCCCTTAACCTTTGCCCCAGTTTTCCAATGCATATTGGCCCCCCTCAATCCATCCTGTGTTCTGTAGAGGAAACATAAAGTTATGCCTATGGTATTGGTATTTTTCCCATAAAAGGAAGAAAAAAACCCTCTTGGGCAGGAGCGAATTGAAACTGGGAAACAGGAGGGAAGGGTAGAAATGCCCCCCTACTAGTGTCATCCCCCCCAATTCAAATCCCAAGTGGCTGCTTTTAGCATTTTAAAAAAAGAAATTCTGCTGATGCACCTCTCAGTGCACTTCACAGCTGACTTATGGTGACACCAGCAAGGGGCTTTCAAGGCACGTGAGAAGCAGAAGCGGTTTGCCATTGCCTTCCTTGGAGGTCTTCCTTGTTGGCTTCTGAGATTTGACAAGATCAGGCCATACCATGATGTCTTCCCTCCTGATCTAGTAATAGCTGATTTTAAAAAATGCTTTTGGTGTTTGTTGGGGGGTGGGGGAATGAGAGAGAAATGGCAGCCACTGGAGCTAAGGCAGGGAGAATGGAGCTGGTATGGGCAGGACTAGGAAAGATCCACACAGCAGCCATGCCTGATTTGCTTTGATTCTGTTCGTGCCAAAGCCCTCTCTCATCCTGATTTTGCCTTTGGGGAAAAAAACTGAATTGCAATTAAACTCTGATTTCTGAGTTGGAGGTGGATGCATCTTGTCTGTAATACATGTGTATGTAAAAGCACAAATAATGCTTGTACCAGACTTCCCTTAATAGTTTTTCCTATACCCACCTAGACAGAGAATAACTGTTGATGAATGTGTCTGGGGTTACAGCTATTCTAGACCTATCACCAGATCTCTTGTGAAAGTAAGCATTCTATTAACACATTATTTAAAAAGTAAACAGCTATGGTCAATTTAATCTGCAGTTGATAACTTCAGATGCTTCAGCAGTGTGTGTGTGTCAGAGAGAGAGAGAGAGGTTAGAAGCAGCGATCATTGCTAGGAGAATGGTGTCCTTGTCCTTTCTATCTGTGAACTATTGAAAGGTCTGCCCCTGAGGACAGACCCAGTTTTAGAATTTCCATTCAAGAGGAATTTTCTTGATGAAGAATTTATTTTAGTCCAATTTTTAGTTGCTCCTTTTTCTCCTTACAAGTTTATGGAGAAGAACCAGGCCGTACACATAAAATGCTAAATTAAAACCAGTTTAAACTAGATAAAATATATTGAAAACTACTCACTTGCTCTAGAGTCACTTAATCCCAGCTACTAAAAGTCAACTCCATTTAAAGGGAATTACAACTTTCTTGAAAGATATTCCACTTTGAGATTTGGCAAGTATGAACACTCCAAAATTGCTGGGTAGGATGCTGGCCATAAAACTGCCAGTACAGCACAGATAAAAGAACCATCTCACCAGGGCAGGAAAACAGTGGGGAGTTTTTTTGCCTTCACTTAGAGGTCTTAGTGGACCATACACTGAGCATGAGTCTGAAGTTGGTAAATTCCAAAATTACACGATCACTATTACTTGGGGTGCCCACTACTTTCACCTTGTCAATGAGCTCTTCCTTGTTGGTGAGAATCAAGTCCAAGATAGCAGATCCCCTTGTTTCCCTCTCCATTTTATGGAAAATGAAGTTGTCAGCAAGAAAAGTCATGAATTTCATTTTTAGCAGAGTAGGACTTACAACAGATATCTGGATAATTGAAATCTCCCATTACCACGATGTCCTGTCTCTGAGAATTTTGTAATCTGTTCCAGGAATTTTTCATCCAAGTCCTCTGGCTTAGAGGTCTATAGCAGACCCCCACCATAATATCACTATTATTTCTTATTCCTTTTATTTTTACCTGTAGACTCTCAACTGAACTTCCTTGCTCAGTTTCACATATTTTCTCAGAAGCATATACCTCCTTTACATATAATGTGACTCCACCCTTTTAAATAAATTGTTCCTCTCAATCCTAATATTCCAATTGTGAGTTTTATCCCAAGTTTCAGTAACTCTTTTTAGGTCATAGTCCCCTTCCTGTATTAGGATTTCAAGATCCTTCTGCTTGTTTCCCATACTCTGCACATCAGTGTAGAGACATCAGAACCCATGTTTTATGCTCCCTGAAGTTTTCAGTTCTGTTCTCACCTGCGAGTTAATGCTACTTGCATATGGTGTGCAGGTCAATGAGGGCATGGGGGTATTTGTGAATTTCCTGCATTGTGCAGGGGGTTGGACTAGATGACCCTGGAGGTACATTCCAACTCTATGAGTCTATGACTGTTTAAGAGGACTTACATTTTCCCATCATGGAGAGAAATTTAGCTGTATGTTTATTTCTTTTCATGAAGTCTGATATGAGTGGCTTTGTGTACATGGCATATGCATGATGCAACTCCTCATTTGTCCAATGTACATTCCAGGAATACATTGAGTTGTGGTCCTGAGAGAGGTGAAAACAGTTGTGTTGAAATCAGAAAAACCTGGACTTTTCCCCTGTTAATGACTTCTCATTATTTTGGTTTACATTTTTATGGCACCCTTTCTCCAAGGTGTTCACAGGGCCGGCGCATGGGAGTAGGCGACCTAGGCAATTACCTAGGGTGCCAGCTTCCAACAGGGGCGAAGGGAGGTGTCCCCATTCCGGCTTGCACCGTCCCTGAGCCTCCGACTGGATGCTGAGGGGTCAGAGGAACTCCCCCGACCCCTCAGCTCCCAGAAACAATGGTGCTTTCAGTCCTTGGCGCTCTCTGAACTCAGAGAACACCGAGGATTGAAAGCAGCGTGTGTTCTTTCTGGATGCTGAGGGGTCGGAGGAACTCTCCTGGCCCCTCAGCGCCCAGAAACAATGATGCTTCAGTGACTGACATGATGATGTCACCTCTGAGTGACATCATCACACCACATGCGTGCAAAGCACACACGCGAAAACGTTTCCCCAGTGGGAGGGGGGTGGGCGCATGTCACGGTTCTGCCTCGGGCGGCAGAACCCCACATGCTGGCCCTTAGTGTTCAGGGCAACATATGCTTATAAGAATGTAAGAAGAGCCCTGCTGGATTAGACCAGTGACCCTTCTAGTCCAGCATCCTGTCTCACACAGTGGTCAACCAAGTGGAGGGCTAACAATAGGGCATAGAGGCCAATTTAGGTCCTCTCCTGATGATTGCCTCCTGGCACTGGTGTTCAGAGGTTTACTGACTCTGACTATGGAGGTTCCCTTTAGTCACCAATATGGCTAGCAGCCACTGATAGACTGTCTAACCCCCTTTTAAAAATTGTCTGTGACTATGGCCATCACTACATCCTCCTCCTGTGTTATCCTTACAACAGCCTTTTGAAGGTACAGCATTTATTCAGTAGCAAAAGGCTGTAAAAATAGGGGGACAGGCTTGGTGCTGATGATAACTGCGTTGACAGATGAGGATATATATTTTATAATACTTCAAGCATCACACTAAAACACACTGGAGTCCTTTATCTATTCCATATACATTACTTATAGCCAGGGCTTTTTTTGTAGAAAAAGTCCAACAGGAACTCAATTACATATTACACCATACCCCCTGACACCAAGCCAGCCGAAACTGCGTTCCTGTGCGTTCCGGCTCAAAAAAAAGCCCTGCTTATAGCATAGAATAAGTATCATTTTCTTCTTTCTGTGCAGTTCATTTCTGAAGTGATTGTTGCTGTCATTGCTGAGAAATACTCTGCGGACTTTGGAGCTGATTCCCAAGCGGCAATGAGAAAGGCCTTGGAGATGTTCCGGAATGACATGGAGAGCAAGTACAAGGAGTTTGGGTTCCAGGGCTAGCAAGGATACAGAGGAGCAGTGCCTCCTTAGAGTCACATTGAAATATGTAGCAGCATAGGTGTTACTCATGGAGAAGAACAGTCTTATTTCATTATGTAGGAAAATAATTTGGCCCTTGATTGAAAAATTCACCCCCAACTAAGGCCCAGATGATATGTGATAGTAGCAGATCCACATCTTTAAAACCCCACTGATGTGTAAACAGGGCTGGCACGTGGGAGTAGGCCAAGTAGGCGGCTGCTTAAGGCAACACCTGGCCTAGGGACACCACAAGACGCCCCGTCTCCTCACGAGCTGCATCCCAAAGTCACCCCGCTGCCTTCCGGACCTTACCGAGGCTTCCTGAGGCTCTGGAAGCCTTAGCAAAGTTGGGGGTATGGCAGCGAGTGCACTCAGAGCCTGGCTCTGAGAGTGCCCACTGCCTTCTAGCCCTCACTGGAAGGCAAGTGGGGGGGGCGTGGCAGCAAGCGCTTCCACAGCCCCTGCTCAGCTCCCTCCAAAGTGGAAGAAGGTGACTGGGCAGGGGGTGCGTGAGGCATTTTTCTTCATTCTGAGCAATCAGAGTGAGGAAACAATGGACCCCCTGCCCAGCAACCCTGTCCCACTTTGTGGGGAGCTCAGCAGGGGTTGCAGGGCTGTTGTTTCTTCACTCCAAGCAATTGGATTGAAAAAACAATGTCCCCCACAGCCCCTGCTCAGCTCCCTATAAAGTGGGACAGGGCTGTTGGGCAGGGGGCACGCTGCGCACCATTGCGATGATGTCACTTCTAGGTGATGTCATCGCATTGCGCATGCAAAGCACACGCAATTAGATACTGGGGTGTGTGTGTGCAGGATTCTGCCTTGGGTGGCAGAAATGCTAGTGCTGGCCTGTGTGTAAAGCTGAGGACTGGGTCTGTGATTGATTTAAAGGGCCAAAGGAATCCACAGGCAAAGTCTCTGTGCATGTGATGAACTCTTACTTACATTCCACTTTTACTCCTTTAGTCTATTTTCTCCTTCCCACCTCTGAGGTCTTTTCTTCTCTGTTTGTGCTCTAGGACCAGAAGTGATTCTCACTATGATAAAATGCAAGAGATGAAGGCAGATGAGCTTTCACAGAGTAGAGAGAAAATTCAGTGCTCTCCTGCCCATGTGCCCCTTTGGCTCCATGCTTTACACAGAGTTGCCAAACTCCAAATGGGTTGGAAAAGAAGCAATAGCTCCATGTATAGAATACCTCTTGTAATACAAATTGTTCTCAATAATGTCCAACAAAGATGTTTTTTTACACTGGTGTAGAAAATTGATTTCTTTATTCATATCAATTTTTTTCAAAATTTATAGAAATGCATTAATCCAGGCTTTCATAAATGTTCATAAATATTTTGGATTTGCACAGTGTATGCAGGAAGTATTGAAAAAAAATCAATCAATAATGAAAAACAGCTTACAGGTATAACCAGTCTAAAGGACTCCTGTTTCATGTTACTGCTTTATCCAAGCAAATTTTACTTACTCATATGCGAAAAAGGAGTTCTTTAGACTGGTTATGCCGGTTATACTAGAGGTATTCTATACACAGAGCTGTTGCTTCTTTTCCAATCTTTTGTCTGCGTGGCTTTTGTCGTGTTGCACAAACTCCAAATGGGGCCTAGAGATCTCCCAGTATTATAATTTACTTCAGACTAAAGAAATCAGCTTCCCTGGAAAAAATCACAAACAAAGAACAAAATCCATGAAAAAAATTACTAAAACTCTCATACACTCATTAGAATTAATTATACAAAAATTTTTGTATAAAGCTCATGAAAAATTCATCTAAATTCTTAGGAAAAAAGTTCCTTCAAGTAGCTAAAGAGCTATAAATTAATTGGAACAAAACCATGTGCTAGGAAAATACAAAGTCCATATTTCACATATTCCAGACGGAGTAGATGTTCCAAATGACCCTCAATGTGGATAGAAGCATATTCTACATGTTTCAATGTGATGTCATCTTCATCCAGGAGGGAAAAGTTTGAACAGTCATCAGGCTTTCAAGTTCTTTACTTTACAGAGTGACTAGCATAATGTCTTATGATGGAGAAAAATCTGCGAGTAGAACCCCAGGGGGTCCAATTCTATGACCCCCCAAAGAAGGTGCGCCTATCCTTCATGATTTCCAATGGAGGGAAGGCATTTAAAAGGTGTGCTGTCCCTTTAAATGTGATCGGCATAACTCCCTTTGGAGTTCAATTATGCTTTTTACAACCTTGCTCCTGGCTCCACCCCCAAAGTCCCCAGATATTTCTTGAATTGGACCCGACAACCCCACTCTACCTCCAAATCTCCAGATGATTCACATCCCAGATCTGGCAACCCTATGTGGATACATACCTGTATTCTGTGCAGGTTTTCTCCATTTTATGTTATTCAGACCATCAGCTGAGACTGCTGTATGGTTCTTATCTAGACAGCAAGTAGTATATTTTTGAATTAAATAATCTCCATTTCTGCACTGTGTGTGTTCAGTTCTTATTTGAAGGCAAGCCTGGGGAAGAAGGAAGAAAAACAGAGGAAGGAACTTAGTTTGATTTGTAAACTTCCAACAGATATGGCCAAAATATTTTGATTGTGTATCCACAATAGTTAGGAAAATAAATTTCAGATTCATCCTGGTTGATGAACAGTTTTGCTTATCTTAGAAGCTTGCATAATTTGCCAACTAAACTGGCTCTGTAAAAGTGTCAACTAATATTCTGTTCTGTGCAGCCTGACTCTTCCTGGGGTTGCTGGAGGAAAAACAGTGTCTTAAATAAAAAGCTGAAGCCTATAGACTCTACATAATACAGTTCCCTCTAGAAAAGGGAGATGAGTCAAATTCTACATCTCTGTTTGCTCTTGTCAGTTTAAATGAAACTGCAGCTATATATGGATAGCGGCTATATATTAGAAAATTGGGTTTTACGGAGGGCAAGGCTGCTTGCAGTGGCCAATGGTACATATCGAAATTAGTTGTTAGAAAGCCAATTATTTGTCCCATTCTTTCCTACACAACCAAGCCTGTGACTCAGAACACTTAGGACTTTGAAGTCAAACATCTGCAGTTGGAGTTGGGCCTAAAACCACACTGACAACCAATGAAGTTGTTGTAAAACTGATGTCATATATTCCTCTCAGCCTGTTATCAGTCAAAATGGGAATACTACACATTGAGTGGGAATGAGCATATTGTCTCCACTGGATGATTGAGATTGTGCTGCAAGGAGCAGGGAAGGGTATAGGCTGCCTTTTCCTGATCCAAAAATGGCTATGGGGAATCACTATTTACTCCGGAGGCGCAAACAGACAATACCTGACTGTTCTTCTCAGCTAATCACATTGTGGCTCTCTGGGGCCACATACAGACACTTTTGCAAATACTTATATTTTTGCCCATTGTGGCAGATACCAGCTTCTTGGGGCTATTTTGAATTGTGAAAATGGAAGGGAGTGGTGGTGGCTTAACCCCTCAGTCTTGTGCTGTAGCCTTATTTGGAATCAAGCTCAATGCACAGCAGCCAAGAAGGTCTGAGCACCTGCTCCGGCTGCAACGCCACTGAGGATGTTCTCCGCAGCTGAGAACGAAACGTCTGGAAGGAAACTTTCTCCAGTAGAACACGGCACTTGATCCTGATCTTTCTTTCTTTCTTTCTTTCTTTCTTTCTTTCTTTCTTTCTTTCTTTCTTTCTTTCTTTCTTTCTTTCTTTCTTTCTTTCTTTCTTTCTTTCTTTCTTTCTTTCTTTCTTTCTTTCTTTCTTTCTTTCTTTCTTTCTTTCTTTCTTTCTTTCTTTCTTTCTTTCTTTCTTCAACCTAGCATTGGGAGCTGTGCTCATGGAACTCACCCAAAAATTACACATTGGAGAATCTTATTCCAAATTCCTATTGTTAATGTGCAGTTTATCCTTGACTGGATGAATGGGGGGGGGGGGAGAGAGAGGATATCAAAGGGTATGACACAGAGAAATAACTGTATCTTTAGCAATAAAACATGTTCTGTGGTCTGTTCTTTTCTTCAAGATTCACTCAATAAGTTGGATATTCACAAATGACTTCAAAGCATGGCTCCTATCCAGCCATGAAGGCAACACTGTTGGGCAGAGAGTCAGATCTGAGGTTTTCCCAAAGGTCATAAAGATAGCAGTGAAATGATAAGGCTCTATTCAACACTTCACCTGTTTGTTTTTGGTTCACCTATACTTTGTGCAGCTATGGAGCCATGAAAAAGTGGGGTGCACAATGCCACTAGGTCAGACAAGCCTCCTTTTATACCCCTGAAACTGGATAAAGAGTTTATTTACAGCCCATGAGTGTGAGGAATCAAGTGCATTTGCAAAGTGGTGTGCGAATCCCAAGGTCTGAAATGTCAAGTGGAAATACAACCCTTCTTCAGGCTGTCGAAGTAAGGCTTAAAGGCCAGTTCTCACATTACTTCGTGCTGTGGGAGTTGAAAAGTACCCTCTTAAGGAACTTTGTTAGCCAGTTTGAACACTCCTTTTCCCTCTCTCTCTCCTTCCCTCAGGGGCATGCTATTGTAACATGAATTTGAGCAGACTTCAGAGGATGGTGGAAGACAGGAGGGCCTGGTGTGACTTTGTTCATGGGGTCGCAACGAGTCAGACTCGACTGTGCGAATGAACAACAAAAATTAGTCATCATGTCCAAATGGAAGTGGCTTAGTAAGGGGAAGTAAGTTTCTTTCCAAGAAACTGGGAATCTTGACTACAGCTTAATCCCACTTGAGGATCCTTTGCAGTAGGACATGCCCCTAACCTCAGTGAACAATGGAATCCATATTCTGACATCATTAATCAAAGTTAATCCACTCTAGGCATGCCACAACAATGGGAATACGTTACTCTGGAAATTGTTAATTACTCTGGAAATTACTAAATTTGATTCTCATGAGCAAACTGCACACACATGAACACTTGAAGCTGTCTTATATTGAATTAGACTATTAGTCCATCAGTATTGGACTATTACGCATGCACAGTTTACTGCAGATTTTCTAAGCAGTAAGCTTTTAAGGTTGACTTTTAAGGTTGGTTTCTTTGCCTGCCATACTCATCATTCCCCACCCCCCAAGTATATTTATTCTGCAGATACAATTTTTAAAAAACACTCTTTTCTAAATCCGGGTGGTAACATAACTTGTGATGTGTGGGGGGTGGTGTCCAAAGTTTTTTTTTTTAAATTCTGCAATTGCCCTATCTCAGCTTCACAGTAACATCCAGTGAGCGCCTTCCATTTAAATCCTCATGGGTTTTGTGCGTATATATATTAGTGTCAGTTCATTGAATGAAAAGGAACACAAAGTAACACAGACAAAGGGAGAGAAACCAATGCTGAAACTGACAAGACTATTTTTGAAACTGACAAGCAACAGCAAAGTCAGTTTGGTGTAGTGGTTAAGTGTGCGGACTCTTATCTGGGAGAACCGGGTTTGGTTCCCCACTCCTCCATTTGCACCTGCTGGCATGGCCTTGGGTCAGCCATAGCTCTGGCAGAGGTTGTCCTTGAAAGGGCAGCTGCTGTGAGAGCTCTCTCCAGCCCCACCCACCTCACAGGGTGTCTGTTGTGGGGGAGGAAGGTAAAGGAGATTGTGAGCCGCTCTGAGACTCTTTGGAGTGGAGGGCGGGATATAAATCCAATATCTTCATCTTCTAAAGTCCTGTTTTCCATATTGCCAAGCACTGGGGGATTATCTGCTGTGTTACTAGCCACTGTGAAAAATGCAAAAGAGTTACACAATTTCATAATATGGGGAAACATGTTGCATGTACAGAATGCACAGTAGGACCAAGTGACACTGGCATTGCAAGCTTTGATCATTGTCAACATGTGTGCACATGCCTGTGCAAAGTCAGCTGCAACTCCACAATGCTTTGCACAGGGCTGCAATTTGTATGGAGGAGCAGTCCTCTGGCAGAAGCTCTGTAAAGCTTTTTTAGTCTTGTGTCATTAAATTGAAAAAAAGGGGGGGTATCTTCAACAATGCCCTAGTGCAGCTGCACAGTAACACTAATTTCCTGCCCTTCCTTGCAAATTTGTGTAGTTATCTCTAACGTGATCCTGCACACCGGTCATGCTCTTGGCAGTTTTTTAAAGCTTCTCCTATGCCGATTGCACTTTTTTCTCTAAATGCACCAATCTCAGGCAATTTTTAAGTTTTGCAATTTGCAGAAGGTCCATGTGGCTCAGCTGCTATTTTAATGAGGCTTATGGAGACTGCCAAAATGGTTCTCCCCAACATTGTTCACTAAATCTTTAAAGTAGAAAATGTTTTCAAAAAATTAAGCTTTCCATCACAGTATCTCTCTCTCTCTCCCTCCTTCCTTTCTCCCCATCTCATGTCAATTTTATTGTGTGTTGATGATCCCCCCTTTATTTTGTTTGCATGCAGCACTGAAATCCCCCCCCCTTTTTTGTACTGGGGATGCTGCCGTTTGCCTCCTCTCCAATCACCCATTCAAGTCAATACTATCAGGGTGCTGCCCTTTTAAACTTCTCCCTATTATTTTGATTTTTAAAAAATTCAGCAATCCAAGACTAGCAATAGTCTCATATCATTAAACTCATGCAACTTGTAAAAAAAAATTAAGTAATGAGGGAAAAAGTAATCAATGGATCTTGTACACCAGTGAAGGGAGGAGGATGGCAGAAGGTGCAGGATGGGTGAAAGAACTTCAGTGTGGGCAGGGGAGTGACCTTTGAGGGGCAGCAAAAGAGTAGGGGAGATTCTGAGGGAATCTGTATGCTTCTGAATTACTTTCGGCTTGGAAGCAAAATGAGGGGGAAATCACCACAAAAACACTCTCAGAAAACCTGGGGAAACAGTCACCAGAAAACAAACTGAGTATTGAGGGGAGGAAACTCAGTGCAGAAGGAAAAAGAAAACCTGTCAAGTTCATCACCATTATCTGTGTCTCTTTGATGTAGTCTGTGGAATGTATGGGTAGAATGCTTAGACTGCTGCGGAAACGAAAGTTAACTTGCTTGCCTCCTAGGAGCTGGGAGCCTGCTTGGTACCAAGGTAATAACTTCTCTCCTGGAATGTTTTGTAGAAAGCTTGGTAGTGAGTGTGTGACTTGTAGTCACTAAGTTTGAACTGTCTTCACGCCTTAAATTAAGGTGCACTTTTAACGACCCCTGCAAGAGTATATAAACTGAACTTGTGTTACTGTGTGCCACTTTTGACACTGGCTGCGTATCAGTGTCAATGTTTCCTGCCTTACAATAAATACTTATCCAATCAAATGGAGAGTCACTTTTATTGAAGGAAAATTGGGAACTTGACAAAACCCAGCAGACATGGATGGTGAAAGTGGAGGAAAACACTTGTGCGTATTAGACCATTGTCTCATGATACTGGCAGTGGCTCTCCAGGGTCTCAGGCAGAGGCCTCTCACATTTCTGACTGCCTGGTCTTATAGCTGGGAATGCATAAAATGTGTTACCATTGAATGACTACTATTATCATCTTTTTATTCTCAAGTCACAGGTAAAATAAATAGCTGGTTGCTGATCTGACTAATACATTTTTATTCCTGTCAAGTAGAGTATTTTCATAACTATCAAGTTCACATTTAAAAAAACAGTGGTATAAAAATAATCATTATATGTTGATACATTTTTCCTTGCCATCTTTTTTTTGCTTTGGACTTTATTCAATCATTTTTAAAGAAATCTTTATCTGAAATTATAAAGGCTAAGAAAGTTTTTGACTATCAACTCTTAGGGCCAAATTGTTAAATAAAATGTTAAATGTTAACTTACCTGTTGATCCTGTTGTGGTCCTGCTTGACTGTTGGAACTGTTCTGATGCTGAAAAACAAAAAACAAAGGACATTATTTCCATTTTGTTATCTATTGCAAAAACTGAAATTGCCACGAAGTGGAAAGACAAATATCCTCCGTCTCTTCAAAGTTGGAAGAAAAGAATTTGGGACTATTTTATTTTAGCTAAATAGGCAAACTCTTCCTCACAGGTCTCTCCACAAACCTATGTTAAAAAGGTGGTTGAACTCTGGTATCTGGTTATCACTTACCTTACTCAAGAAGGCATTTTACCACAGAATCCTGTGTATTCAAGTTTGATCTATTTCTAATTATGTTTGAAATATAGCTGTACTGTTTGAATTGTTGATTTTTTAATAAAAAAATTAAAAGGAAAAAAACCCTCTTGGGGCCAAACTATATGTTACATGTAAATGTACATATTAATGCATGAACACATGATGCCACCTTATACTGAATCAGACCTTCAAGTAAAGGTGCTTAACCCTTTCTTTACTCAGTACTTTTTTTACTGCAGTTCACCCTTCATTATATTTTTTCCTTTCAAGGAGTTTGTGGTGAAGGTAAAGGTGTGTCTATGACACTGTGAGGCTGAGTGGAGGGCTGAAGTTTTGTGCTGGTTCTCATCTGCCTGCTGAAACTGCTTTCTCCTGCCTATAGCATATGATGGGGCAGATAAAAGATGAAGTGGTTGTGTTCTTGCTCCACCATCTGTTCAGCTTGCAGCTACAGCTCAGCCCAGATCTGCTGTACAGCTTTAGCTGAGCTGCCAGTGGACACAGAGTGAATAAGTCAACCATTTCCCTCCCCCCACGCACTCAGCTTGGCACTCATCCAGTCAGCCCCACATTCTGTGCCAATTTGGCTATTAGTGTTGCCACTTTGCTGGTGTTGTTGTGTCACTTGAGTGGCAGCAGCCTGCCTGAGGCACACAAATTAAGCAAGCACTGACTTCTCCAAAAAGAAAAGCCCTCCCCACTCTGTGGCAGTTCTGTCTCCCAAATCACTCCTCAAAGTATAGAAGCAGAGCCTTTACAAAACATAAAGTGGCGGTTTGGTCATGTGATTTGGAACTGAGCAGCAGAATCTCTGGGAGCTTTTCCCAGGGTTTTATTGACTGAAAAGCAGCATTAGAAGCTGTGCTTGGGAGCAAAAGAGTGGTGTGAGATGGGGGAGGGATGTTTAACGATTTTCTCCTCATAAAATGGCCTCTCCCTCAAAGGAAAAGACATGGACCCCTGATGTTGTTTCTCCTGTGGAGAGAAAATGTACTTGGGAGGGCATGGGGAGAAATGGGGAAAAGGAGGAACGGTTAAACTGTTAAAGAAGCTTCCTGTGTATTGCTCAGCTGAAACTAGCAATCCCTTGAAACAAACTTCCAATTCTCAGAAAATTGAATCTATCCTTCACACTCAGTTGGGGGAGCACTGTTCAGTGGTGGAGCACATGCTTTGTATGCAGATGGCCCCAGGTTCAATTTCCAGTTACAAGGATCAAGTAGAAGGTGTTGTGAAAGACCTCAGTCTGAGACCCTGGAGAGAGAGAGTATCAGGCAGATTCATTTGTTCATGTGATGAACTGATATGGCCATTTTCATTTTGGGTGGCCAATGGTAGCTCTCCAGATGTTTTTTGCCTACAACTCCCATCAGCCCCAGCCAGCATGGTTGATGGCTGGGGCTGATGGGAGTTGTAGGCAAAAAACATCTGGAGGGCTACCGTTGGCCACCCCTATATCTACCGTAATTCCCAATAGTGCCCCCTATCTGCAGATATCTAAATCCACAGATAGAGGGAACGCTTGCCCTAAACAGATATTCAACAAACTGGGGGACCCCTTGGTTTGCAGAAAAATCTGACAATTAAGAAAACCCGTGTGTTGGTGGTAAATTCTTCCCTGAATAAAAAGAGTTGGCTTTGCATGCGCAGACAACACACTTAACCGGCGGCTCCTCCCTGGAGGCAAGCTGGGGGAGGGGAGAAAACAAAGGGGGGAATGTCCCCTCCTCACAAATTTCTTCTGGGCCCCCACTTATGGGTGCACCGAATTCAGCCCTGAGCCTGCTTCGGCGGGGAGGGCAAGATATAAATAAAATAAATAAAAATAAATGGTCTTCTATTTCAATCAGCTTCATTTTTGTGGCTTTCACACACCACACTTACACTTCTAAAAAAATGCCTTCCCAAAAGGAACTTAAGGCAGCATCCATACATCTTCTGGCCTCATTTTATCCTCACAACTGACTTGAGAGGCTGATAAATGAGAAGATAGGTCCAAGGTCACCCCTGAACTTCATGTCAGAGAATGGGGGTTTAAACACAGGTCCACCTAATGCTAGTCTGACACACTAAACATTTATACACAACATGCACAAATAACATTGATAAATATGTATAGTGGTACTGGAAAGAACTTGGTGCAAGGAAACAGAAAATGGTTTAAATAAAGTCTTACTGGATTTGATTCTTAAAATGGAGAGGGGAAAATCAAAACAGGCACTCAATCAAAACCAGCAACCTTGTGAAATTTGGTCTCCCACAATTAGGGTTGCCAAGTCCAATTCAATACATTTCTGGGAACTTTGAAGGTGGAGCCAGGAGACTTTGGGGATGGAGCCAGGACCAAGGTTGTGACAAGCATAATTGAACTCCAAAGGATGTTCTGGCCATCACATTTAAAGGGATTGCACACCTTTTAAATACCTTATCTCCTTTGGAAATAATGAAGGATAAGGGCACCTTCTTTTGGGGTTCATAGAATTGGACCCCCTAGTCCAGTCTTTTTGAAACTTGGAGGGTGTTTTGAGGAGAGGCACCAGATGCTATGCTGCAAATGTGGTGCCTCTACCTAAAAAAACAGCTCTCCCCCAGAGCCCCAGATACCCATGGATCAGTTCTCCATTATGCCCTATGGGAATCGGTCTCCATAGGGAATAATGGAGTGCCCAGTAGCCATTTCCCTCCCCCCCTGCTTTCTGATGACCCAGAAGTGGGGGAAGGGCCTCCAAACCGGAGGATCCCCTGCCCCCCCCCCCCCCCACGGGATTGGCAACCCTACACACAATTCCAGTATCTTCTAGTTTGGTTCAGAACATCTTTGGGTTTTAGACAGGCTTCAGATTCAGCAGGGGCTCACAGGAGCATGGTTCCTGAACCTTTCTGGGGGTCCCCCCTCCTTCTCCCCACCTACACTGTCCATTGGATAGTAGGTGCAGCTGCACAACAATACCTGGATTAGGAGAGCAGCCAGCCAGCCAGCCACCAGGGGCTTTGCCACACCCCCAGCAGCCCTCATTAACCCCTGGAAAAGCCCAAACCACTCTTTCTCCACTTCTTATGTGATTTTGGGCAGTGGGTGGCTTGCTGGCCTTTTGACTGATGGTGGGGGATGGCTCAGGAGAGCTCCAGGTGAGTGAGGCCTGCTTGGGCTGGCTGGATCTCTAGCCAGCCCAAGCAGGCCTCACTCACCCAGGGCTCTCCTTTCTTGCATTCAGTTGCTTTTGTCTGGGGGGAGGGCGGCGGCATATGCTAATGTTATGCTAATGAGCTCTGCCACCTATTTTTTTACAAAATGACCCCTGGTTTTCGATCATTTGTGTTTAGACAGCGCAAGAGTGAATACAGGGAATACCAGAATGTGGAGTGACAAAAAGAAAAAAAGAGAATTCCTGGTACAAGGTTCAGCTCACTCCCCCCTCCTCCATGCCTGCGGAATAGGCAGCAGTCTGCAATTTGACTAGACATAGTATTCACAATCTGTTTTTATACTGTTCTAATCTCCTGTATGTTTCTAACTATGTTTTAATTGTAATTGCTTTATTATAATTGTTTTGAATGTGTTGTACATCGCCCAGAAGCCTGCTATGGCAGGGATTGGGTGATCCATACATTTAATCAATCAATCAATCAAATAAAGAAATAAGGTTGGTGTTCATTTTGTGGGGCCTTTGGTTTGAGGATATGGCTTGTGGGCTTTGATGTGAGCTGGGTGAACAAGGAGCAGGGGGAAAATGTGTGTTGTGCTATGTATTTTCTGCTTTCCTGTCTTGCTCGTCTTTGTTTAGTCTTCCTTCCCACCCCTGGCAGGTATTTTAAAAGGAGATGCTGCTCTCCCACTGTCTAAATCAATCTTCGCTTCTAAGGCATCGTGTCCAAATGCAGGAGGCATGACTGCCAGCCCCAAGTTCTAGTTTAAGAACAGTCACAGAGGCCTTATTCTGAAATCCACAGTTGGTCCCCAAATCAGAACCCCTCTGTGTATGTGTGTGCATGTGTCTTCACACACATAAGAAATTCACCATTTTGATATGTGGTAGCTGTGAGCCTTCAAGAAGTCTCATTTTAGCTTTGGGTGATTCTGTGATTAATATAAAACTGTGCACAGTGTTAAAGGCCCTGCTGAGTCATACCAGGAGTCTCACTGCTTCTTCCCAGGCATTAGTATTTACCTCCAGATTGTTGTGGAGGTTGGCAGGGGGAGCAGGACTACTTTGCTCCCCCCATCTCAAGGCTGTATTTTGACCTCCTACTGGAAGCAAAAATCCATATTTTACCAGCTACCAGGTTGCTACATTGTAATGAAAGCACAGAAAAGGTAGTCAATTCCAGACTTTTACAATAGCTATATAATGGGCAGAGCTTCAGTTGGGTGACATCTTCCTCACTGTTGTATGTCTCTATGAAGCAGGGAACTGCATCTGTTGAATTTCTGCCTGCCAGGCTACTAAAAGCATTGGAGCACTGCCAGAAACAAAATGAATATCCTTCTTGTGCCTTCCAAGGAGTCTTATGAGGAAAGGGGGAGGAACAACTGTACATCTACACTTTATTATTTATTTACTTAATTTATACCCTGCCAATCTGACTAACATTGTTCTTCTCCCCTCCTTTTCACACACCCAAGATGCTGGCCATCTTGTCCCTCTCCTCATGGACGTCCACTCCTCAGACAGGTAGCTATGAATCTTCCTCATCCCCCCACTCTTGGCTCCTCTAACTCAGTGATTCCCAACCTTCTTGGTACCGGGGATCGGCACTAGGGCCAGCCCGTCCACCACAGCCCCAGGGCTGGCAGGGTGGGGGCATCGAATTCAGCCCTGCACACCGTGGCACTGCACAGCCTCGCCCCCACACCGTGCAGCCTCGCTGACTTGCCCCCCTCCCCTCGAGCTGCCATGCAGCCTTGCCACCTGCCCCCTTGCAGCGCCTCTGCAGCGGTGGGCAACCCGCCGAAGAAGTGGCCCACCAGACTTTAGCTCCATCACGCCCCCCCACTGCCGCCCCTCCCTCTCCGGTGCTGCAATGCAGTGCTCCATTGTTGCCTGCCCTCCCTCTTTCCGATCATGCCGAGCAGAGCAGCGCCGAAGCTGGCCCTTACCAGCTTCGATGCAGTCGGCGCACCATCTAACACTTTGAAGTACGCACGAGAGAAGACTTCTCCCCCCCTCCTTCCTGGAACCAAAGTGTTAGATGGCATTCCAGCCACATTGAAGCTGGTAAGGCCCAGCTTTGGCGCTGCTCTGCTTGGCGTGATTGGACAAAGAGAAACGAGGACAGGCAGGCGCTGCATTGCAGCACTGGGGAGAGAAGGCGGCAGCAACGGGAAGGTGGCGGAGCGATGGAGCTAAACTCCATTGCGGCGCTGTGAGGGCCAATGGGGGGTCGCGGTGAGGGGGCGGCCAGGCTTAGCAGCCTGGTTGCGAACAGGCCGCGGACCAGTAACAGGCCACAACCTGGGGTTTGGGAACCCCGGCTCTAACTACTGTATTTCTGGTGATCTAGGTGTTTAATAATGTTAGTTTAATAATGTTAGTTTAATATGTTAGTTTAATAATGTGTGTATTTTAATTATATTATTTTCTTTTTAATTTTAAAAATTGGTCTGGTCATTGGCTCCAATAAGGGGGTCTATTTTGGACTATCTCCATTAACACAGATAATAGATTCCTGCTATATCCCACCTCTCGTGATGCTCTGCCTTTTGAAGCTTATTTCCCCAAATAAGAGATCAAAGGCAAATATTTATAATTCTGTCAGAAATAACAACCTGATCCAAGAAGAAACAAAGGAGGCAGAAATGGAAGGGAAGGTTCAAACTTCCCAAATGGCTTGACTTTGCAAGAGGTGAGTTCAGACATCTGGAAACACAGGATGAATGTGCAGATATCCATGAGCTTTGGGCTTTCTCTACTGGCTGTTTACTCCGCATTCAACTTGTTGTATGACAAGGTGAGTACACCTGGAGAACAGGTGCCAGATATGGCTGTGTGACCAAGCCCATTTAATCGATAAGAGAACAGCAACTATATTGTGCCAAACTGCCCATCTGACCACAGCCTGTGTTTGTGTCTAGAAAGTGATGGGAATAGGGTAAGAACAGTTTAATAGTGCAATCTAGGCGGAGTGATTCCATTGGAGTCAATGGGTTTAGATTAGGATAACTCTGTCAAGGATTGCACCATAAATCAGCCAAGCAAGTCTCCCTTAATTGGTGTGTGTGGGGGAGACAAAAGTTGAAAGCAGGGGAGAAGAAAGCAGTCTCTAGTTTTGCCAGCAAGAGACTGTGGAGGGTGAGGACATTTTGTATAAACAGCATGATATAATTTCCAGGCCAAACCTGGGAGTGATGTCATGATGTTGCTACAACAGCATTTTTTTCTTTGTATTTCCCTCACTGGCCTACCACAGTGGGAACTGGGGAACTGACTGTGGAAGCTCTCCCAGTGCAGCTATAGCCAGAACCCTAGCGATACCAGGCTCCAGATTGGACCTGGAGATCCTCCGGAGTTACAGTTCATCTCCAGACTACAGAGGTTAGTTCATCTGGAGAAAATGGATGTCATGGTACCCCACTGATGTCTCTGTCCTCCCCAGGCTCTACCCCAAAATCTCCAGGGGTTTCCCAATATGGGAGATGGCAGTCCTACCACCCCCACCCCTTCAGTGGCTAGGGAGAAGAAGAAGAGTTGGTTTTATACCCTGTCCTTCACTATCCAAAGCAGTCTTGGAGTGGCTTACAGTCACCTTCTCTTTCTCTGCCAACAACACACTGTGACATTTGTGGGGCTGAGAGAGCTCTGAGAAAGCTGTGGCTGACTGACCCAAAGTCAGGACCAGAACTAAATGTTTTTTTGAGGGGGGGCAAAATTAAAAAATGACACCCCCTTATGGGCCCATTCTATCTTATAGGCCCATAGATAGAATGGACTTCATACCCAATTTGCCCCCCCCCCCCTGTCGGTGCCCAGGGCAAGCACCCCCCTCTGCCCTCCCTAGATCCAGCCCTGCCTAAGGTCACCCATCTGGCTTTATGTGGAGGAGAGAGGGGGGAAATCAAATCCGATTCTCCAGATTAGAGTCTGCTGTTCTTAACCACTGTAACAAACTGCATCTCTTAGCCACTACACCAAACTGAAAGACATGGCAACCTAGGAACCCTACCTGTATGGTGGTGGTGGTGGGAGGTATTCTGAGATCCCATCCCGGACTTGTGCTTAGGGCCCCGGAACCATTAAGACTTTCCCTGACTATTAAGACACTTCCTTCAAACCTCTAAAACCAGGGTTGTTGAACTCGTTTGTTAGGAGGGCCAGCTCTGACACAAATGGGACTTTGTGGGGCTGGGCCATGTGTGTCATAAAATGTAATGTATGGTAGCAGAGATATAAACGTTATAAAGGACACAGAGAAACACAATTAAAGATATTATGTTTTAACTTAAAATACAAGCATGCTTAAAACTCTTGCAATGTTTTGTTTAAAATGGAAAGGAATAGTGGGATTTGGCAATGCAATTTTAAAAATAAAACATCAAGAAAAAGCACAAGGATCACAGCAGAAACTAAAAATATAAAATACTCTGAGCCTGGGAAAACAGTGAAATGGCACTGCAAGCTTCTCTCCCCCCCTCCCTGGGTTTACTCGGATTGGCAATGGATCTCCAGAGTAATATGCCCCTTTGGCTGTGGATTCCCAGGTTAGGTCACTAGGTTAGGTCCTAGTGGGCCCTGATTCACTAGGTTAGGTCCATTGAGCAGAAACAAGCTGGCTCAAAGCATCAACCCTTTATTTGCAAGGACACAGCTCCAGGAGGCCTGAACTTCAGCTGTCTATATAGGAACGCTGCAAGCAAACTAATCTCCACTCCATTGAGATACTCTGCAGCACAGACAAAGCTGCAAGGAAAATGTGGAATGAAAGGTCCGGCATATGGGAGTAGGCCAAGTAGGCAGCCACCTGGGGTGCCACTTGGCTTACAAGGGTGCCACCGGGCACTCCGTCTTCCCATGTGTGGCATGTGTGCTCCTCAGAGCCTGCAGCACCACCCCCCACCCCACTGGAAGTCGGGGGTGGGGCTCTGCCTGTGATGGCAGAACCCCCAGTACCAGCCCTGCTTTCATTAAAGTCCCTGGGCCCTATCTATCTAGGCACAGAGACCTTAATGGAAAATCCACTCCATGTTCTCCCTCAGCTTTGATGAAGAGTTCATTCCACATTTTCCTTGCAGCTTTGTCTGTGCTGCAGCCTGCAAAGACAAAGCAGAAAAGGAAGGGAACTGAAAAAGGAGGGAACTTTGTCAGCCTCAGAGCTTCAAACAGTGAGGACAGGAGGTGGTGGGGGGGAGAAAAGAGCCCCAGGGGCCTAATTAAAGCCCTGAGCGGGCTGCTTCTGGTCTGCAGGATGGACATTTGACACTCCTGTCTAAAACAGTGCAGGAAACTCAGTTTTTGTTAGTGAAACAAATGGGTTAAATCTCCCTGCCTTTCCCATGTAGCTCCAATTCAAACTGCTGCTGCTCACCCATTTTGTTGAGTAGCAGAGGTCCGTGGGTGCATCTGCTTGTGCCTGCATTGGGGAGGTCAGAGGTTTCAACTAAAGTTGCTGCTAGGCATGAAAGATCTGTCATGCGAGACTCACTGTAAATGGCTCCTTGTGGAGGATGTCTACAAACAATTTGTGCACAGTAGGGGCCTCCATGGATCAGGGATATCTTTCCACCCAGTTTTGTAGTGATGGGAAAATCATTATTTTTACCCTGTTGCCACCCAAACATTAGCTATGCACTATAGATATACTGGATTCATAGCCTGTTTTCCTCTGCTATGGGCACCAAAGTGGTTTCATCATTGTTCTCCTCCACAGGAGTAGTGGTTTACATCATTGTTCTCCATTCTTTTATCCATAGTGGGGTAGGTTAGGCTGAGAGGGTATGACTGGTCTGTGATTATCCAGCAACTTTCCAAGGCAGAGTGGGGACCTGAAGGAGGGTCTCCAGCCCCAGGTTCTACTCCACTGCTAGGCCATATTGGCTCTCTGGGTTCCCACATGGCTGCAGCTTAGAGTTGCCAGCTCTGGATGGAAGACGAGTTTGATCAAGTTAAGCGAGTACAATCAAGTTTCACGAGATGGAATAAACTGCTCAGCGAAATCCATTTGAAGCTAACAAGAAAGACCAGAGACAATATTCTGAAGCAAGCAAGAGATAAACCAGTGATGATAGGAGGAAATGCGGTGAAAATTTTGAGAGAGGTGCCATGGCCAGTCAGACAAAAGAGAGGAGAATATCAAACCCTGACAAACTTTTTGAGAGAAAGAGAAATACCTTATACATGGCTAATGCCGGAAGGCTTACTCTTTACCTATGAAGAGAAAAGTTATAGGATAAATTCTATCTTCAAAGCTCAAAACTTTCTGGAGAGAGCGGAGAAAAAAGAGGGGAAGAAAAAGAAGGAGGATGAAGAGGAAGAAGAAGGCTCAGAGGAAGAGGATCCAAATGAACCATGGAAATACCCAACAAGATTGCAGACTAAAAAAGATAGTGATAAGAAAAATCCACAATGGCATCAATAATCTCTATTAATATGAATGGATTTAATTCTCCTATAAAAAGGAGGAAGATCTTTAGATACCTAACAAAACTGAAAATGGATATAATATGCTTACAAGAAACT
This sequence comes from Heteronotia binoei, assembly GCF_032191835.1. NCBI lineage: Eukaryota > Metazoa > Chordata > Lepidosauria > Squamata > Gekkonidae > Heteronotia > Heteronotia binoei. Next base: position 86,981,824 of record NC_083230.1, read on the forward strand.
CATAGTTTGGCTAAAGACCAACGTTTTTTGAAAAATAAGAAACTTGGCAATTTGTTTATAGCAATAGATACAAATAAAAAGAAAACGGGATTGGCAATATATGTTAAGGACAAATTTAATCCACAACTACAGTATGCTTCAGAAGATGGAAGAATTTTATTAGTGGAAGTTATGGTGGACAATAAAAAAATCTTATTGGCAAATATTTATGCCCTGAATGATCATTGAGAAAATTTTTTCAAAGACTTACATCTTAGGTTGTCAAATTTGGATTATGTAGAATACTGCATAGTAGGAGATTTCAATGCAGTTTCTGACAGACAATTGGATAAAAAACCCCACATAAACATACTAAAGCCAAAGGTCTCCAACTACCAACAAGTTTTTGGAAGCTTGTAGAAGAATTGGAGCTAGTTGACGTATGGAGAACAAGATACCCAAATTTGAAAGACTTAACATATTACTCTGCTACCCACCAAATGTGGTCAAGAATTGATATGTGTTGACTTTCCACAAATTTGGTTAAAGATGTAGCTGAGACAGAAATTCAAACAAGAGTCATATCAGATCACAGTCCTGTAATGATAAAACTTAAAGGTATACAATTGAGAAGACCTTGGAGGTTAAATACTTCTATTTTAAAAGATAAAGACTTTCTTAAAGAATCTAAGGTTGAAATGGAATCTTTCTTTAAACAGAATATAACTCAAGATGTAAAGATGCAAGTGGTTTGGGATACCGCTAAAGCATATTTTAGGGGCCTTGCAATCAGATACAGTGCAAAGAGAAAGAACTGAAAATTATCAAAGACTAATGTCACAAGCAGGAGAAGCTAAAAAGAATTTAAAAGCACAACCAACAAAACAGGAGTTTCAAAATAAAGTTAAAGAAACACAACACCAACTTAATTTATTGCTTATAGAGGAAACAGAGAAAAAAAATGAGATTTGCCAGACAAAACTTTTTTGAACATGCTAACAAACCTGGAAGGTGGTTGGCCTACAGAATGAGAAAAGAGAATGCCAAAAGAATAATACCAGTATTGAAAGATGAAAATAACAAAGAGAAAGTCCAAATACAGGAGATACGGCAAATTGTGGAACAATTTTTTAAAAGATTATATGAAAATAAACAAGTTCAAAAGGTAGTTTTAGAAGAATATATTAAACAAAGTAATATTAATAAATTCACAGAAGAACAACAAAAAAATTTAAATGAACCAATAACGATAATGGAAGTGGGAGACGTAATGGCATCCCAAAAGAATGGCAAAGCTCTGGGTTCAGATGGCCTACCCACGGAGTTCTATAAAGCTTATGAGGAGCCTTTATTGTTGCCATTTAAACATCTTATTGAAAGTGTAATGTACTGAGTGACGAGATGGTTTGAAGGCAACATGCTTTATTCGGTGGTACATTACAAGAGAGAGAACATGCGGGCCTGGTCCCGCTTATATACATTTCCCGGAACTGCCCCCCAGTCTGACCAGTCCAATCCTGGTCAGTTAAACTTCCCACCACAGATTTTGATGGGCGGGGCGTCTAGCGAGCTACAGCCGGGGACCCGTGGGTTTCCCTGGGTCGCCTCTGTAGCGGTCGCCATGCGGTACATTAGCTTATGTTTCAAGACATAACCACCCCCCTCCCAAGTTCAGAACACATAGTCTTGTAAGTAAGCGGGGGCCTTGCATTCCCTCCTTGGAGTTACTTGTGGAGTAGGAGCGGTCAACCTCCTTGGAGTTACTTGTGGAGTAGGAGCGGTCACCGGGGCTATCGGGGCTGCGGCTGCTGCGGCGAACGGGGCGGCAGTTTCCCCGCATGGGGGTAGTGCCGGCCTATGGCTGTCCGCCAACTGTTGCCCTTCTGGTGGCCCTACTCTGGGGGGGGGGGTCGCCCCCGCCTCGGAGCTGCTCTTCCACTCGATCGGTCGGAGCGGTCGGCAGGGGCGGGGTAGCCCTCAGTGTGGGTGCTGCTGTTGGTTCATCCTTGTTCCGTACTACAGCTGGCTCTTCCGGCAAGGTGCGGTGGCGCATCTGATCTATATGCCTCCGCAGGATTTGGCCCACCTCTGTTGAGACATTGTAATGGCGGGACCCAGTCATGCGCAGCACCCAACCCGCTACCTACTCAGGGCCACTTGCATAGTTGCTTGCGTACACCGGATACCCCGGAAAGAACCCCCTAGCCGCTTCCCTGATCTCGGGAGAGCTGCAAAGGTTGGTGGCCCGATCAGGGTGCAACCGGTCTAACCTTGTGATCAGCTTCCTTCCCACTAACAACTCGGCTGGGCTCACCCCTGTGACTGGGTTGGGGGTGATTCTATTGTCAAATAAGAAGGCGGCCAGGCGGTGGTCCCAGTCCCCCTGTACTATGCGTCCCAGGGCCTCTTTTGTGGTGCGTACCATCCGCTCTGCTTGGCCGTTGGTGGCTGGATGGAAGGGGGCGGACCGTATATGTTTTATTAGGTATCTCTGCAAGAACTCCCAGAATTTCCGGGAGGTGAACGCGGTCCCATTATCCGAGACGATGGTGTCAGGAATCCCGTGTGTGCAAAGGACCCTGCGCAACGCTCGGACCGCCGCCGCCGTTGAGGTGGAGGCAGCGGGGATAACTTCCAACCACTTGGTGTAAGCGTCCACCAGAATGAAGAATGTTTGGCTCTGAAATGGCCCCGCAAAGTCAATATGTAACCTAGACCACGGCCTCCTATGGGCTTCCCAGCAGTGGACCGGGACACTGGATGGTTCGGGCTGGGACTCCTGGCAGGCTTGGCACCTACGAACCCACCCCTTGATCTCTTCATCCATCCCCGGCCACCATACATAACTGCGTGCTAGGGCCTTCATCTGTACAATCCCAGGATGAGTTTCATGTAGGGCCTCCAGCACTTGTTTCCGCAATGGGGGGGGGGGAACTACCACCCTACTTCCCCAGAGAAGACACCCCTTGTGCGTGGACAGTTCTTCCCTGCGTGTTGTGAATGCCCTGAATTCTTCGGCCTGTTTTCCCTCGGGCCACCCCCTCCCCACCCAGTTGAGAACCCGTGCGAGTATTTTGTCCCACTCTGTGGCCTACACTACCTCAGCGGCATGGAGGGGTCTCTCTAGTAGCATTTCAATGAGCATCACATGGTGGGCTGGGGCCGGGTCCGGGTCCATGGAGGGCAGCGGCAGGCGACTGAGGGCGTCCGGGTGGCCCATCGCCTTGCCCGGGCGGTGTACCAGGGCATATGAATAAGAGTTCAGGAACTGATTCCACCACACGACTCGCTGCGACAGAATCTGTGGCGTTTGGCGGTCTGGGGCGAGGAGGCCCAGGAGCGGCTTGTGGTCCGTGGCGATCATAAAACATCTACCGTACAGGTAGTCATTAAACTTATGCTCCCTCGCCACGATTGCCAAGGCCTCCTTATCAATCTGGGCATAGTTGCGCTCTGCAGGGGTCAGGGTCCTGGAGTAATATGCTATTGGGACCTCCCTCCCGTCCGGGAGTTGGTGACCCAGGACGGCGCCCACCCCATATGGCGACGCATCGCACGCTAAGATCACCGGCAGGGCTTCATCAAAATGGTGGAGCACGTTATTGGATACGAGGAGCTCCTTGACCGCCTGAAAAGCGGCTGCCTGCTTCTTTTCCACGGGGTGCTTTTATCTAAGAGCCTGTGGAGGGGTTCTGCTATGGCTGCTTTGTGGGGCAAAAATGAATGATAAAAATTTAATAACCCCAAGAAACTTTGTAGCTCCACCTTGCATGTCCCCGCAGCTTGCGCACTTGGTGATGGTTGGTTTCTCCATCACTCATGGCCGCTGGGTTGCTCTTGGCCCCATTCCTGGTTGGCAGCGTAGCTGGTGTGTTTCCTCCTTCTCTGGGTGGCTCGGCGCCATCTCCTCCTGGTGGATGGCTTCTGCCCGCGGGTTGTGGAAAGCTTTAGTGGCTCTCTCGAACACGGTGGCCTTGTTGAAGGCGCCCTGGAGGGTGAGCTCTTCCTTTGCAAAGAGCTTTTGCTGTAGTCTTTCGTCCCTCAGGCCCCAGGTGAAACAGTCCCTCAGGGCCTCCTCTAGCTTCTCGAAGCTACAGTTTCCCGCAATTTGGCAGAGAGCGGCCAGGTACTCGGCTGCCGTCTCTCCCACCTCTTGGTCCCTCTTGTGAAAGAGGAATCGGCGGGCGATGATTGAGGGTTGGGGCAAGAAGTGCCCAGTAAGGAGTCGGACTATCTCCTCGTACGTTTTCTTTGTGATCCTCGCGGGAGCCGAGCGACCCTTGGCGATCTCAAATGTGGCCTCTCCGCAGATGCTCAGAAGCACGTCTCTCTTACGGCTGTCGCCCGTTATCATGTTTGCTCGAAGGTAGCAATCTACCTGCTCCGTGTAGGTCTCCCACCTCTCCGGTTTAGCGGGGTTGAACTCTTTGAGACGACCCGTCGTTCTGCCCTGGTTAGCCATGGTGGCTGCGGCGGCAGTTGCTTCCATCTCCCCAGACGGTGTGCCTTCTTTGTCTCCGGCCAGCTCCATGAAGTCCCTCTTCGGGAGCTACCTGGCTAGGATCCCACCTTCGTCGCCACTATAATGTACTGAGTGATGAGACGGTTTGAAGTCAACATGCTTTATTCGGTGGTACATTACAAGAGAGAGAACACGCGGGCCGGGTCCCGCTTATATACATTTTCCGGAACTGCCCCCCCAGTCTGACCAGTCCAATCCTGGTCAGTTAAACTTCCCGCCACAGATCTTGATGGGCGGGGCGTCTAGCAAGCTACATCCAGGGACCCGTGGGTTTCCCTGGGTTGCCTCTGTAGCAGTCGCCATGCGGTACATTAGCTTATGTTTTAAGACATAACAGAAAGGATTCAAAAGGAAGCCCAAATACCAGTTTTATGGCAAGAAGCTACAATATCCTTAATTCCAAAGGAGGGTGCATTTTGAAAGATATAAAAAACTACCAGCCAATTTCTCTTTTAAATGTGGATTACAAAATTTTTGCAGCAATATTGGCACAACGTTTGAAGAAGGTCTTAAAGACCATAATACACCAAGACCAGGCAGGATTTCTTCCCAGAAGAAACCTGAAAGATAATGTCAGAACAGTATGCAACATAATGGAATATTATGAGAGCCATCCAGAGAAACAATTGGCATTAATCTGTCTGGATGCAGAGAAGGCCTTTGACAACGTTCGTTGGCAATTTATGTTGCAACAATTAAAGGGAATGGAATGTGGTGAGAATTTTTTGAGAACGATACAATTAATATATTCCTCATAAAGGGCAAATGTGATGGTGAATGGTGAACTAACAGAAGCAATTGCTATTCAAAAGGGTACAAGACAAGGTTGCCCACTTTCATCACTCCTTTTTATTTTGTGCTTAGAGATACTGAATAACCAAATAAGAGAAGATACAAGTATCAAGGGAGTGGTGATTAAAGGTGAACAATACAAATTGAGAACCTTTGCGGATGATTTGGTCTTTATATTAGAGCAACCAATAGATTCACTTGATTGTTTGATTAACCAATTTGGTCACTGGGCAGGATTGAAGATTAATTATCATAAAACAAAATTTCTGACAAAGAACATGACGACAGAACAAATTCAACTTCTCCAACAAAAATCAGGTTTTCTTTATGAGAAAAGAATTAAATACTTAGATGTACACATTTCAAATAAGTATAGCAGCTTAAAGATGGACAACTATGATAAACTCCTTAAAGAAATTTAAAAAGACCTGGGAAAATGACAAGATTTGAACTTATCCTTAATGGGAAGAATAGCCTCAGTAAAGATGAACATTTTGCCAAGATTGTTATTTTTTATTTCAAACTATTCCAGTACTTTTAACCAGTGTTTTTTTTCAAGAATTGAACAAGATGGTCTCTAATTATATCTGGCAAGGCAAAAAACCAAGAATTAAACTAAAGATATTGCAAGACTCTAAACTGAGAGCAGGCCTGGGCCTCCCAAACTGGCAATTGTATTACAGAGCTTCTGTGCTCTCTTGGGTAAGAGACTGTGTGCTACTGAATGATAGGAGACAGTTGTTGCTAGAGGGACATGACCTCAATTTGGGTTGGCATGCGTATTTATGGTATCAAAGATTAGAAGGACATTCTTACTTTAAAAATCACTGGTTCTGGAAATCTCTGTATCATACATGGTCATGGCTAAAACCAAGAATTTACCAGAAAATTCCATGATGGGTATCTCCAGTGGAAGCATTCACTCCTACAAATCTTTTGAAACCTAACCAGAGTTATAGATATGAAGAACTGCTGAAAAATGATAACCAACTGAAAACCAGGGAAGAGCTAGAAAACATGTACATTAAAATGAGTTGGTGGTTGAGAACACAAGTTGAATCTAGATATGCCAAAGATAAGACAATAGACTTTAATACAGAACAATATCCACTTGACAAAATCTTTTTAGGTCCTCAAGAAAAACTAATTTCCAAGCTATATTCATACTTATTACAGATGAAGATGCAAGATGAGATAGTAAAAGATTGTATGGTCCAATGGGCGAAAAACTTGGGACGTAACATTATGTTAGAAGAATGGGAGAGGTTGTGGAAATTCAATATTAAACTAACTAAGTCAGTAACCTTTAAAGAAAATCTGTACTAGATGTTTTATAGATGGTATATAACCCCACAGAAATTGTGTAAGATGTATAACAACATGTCTAACAAATGTTGGAAATGTACTAAACATGTGGGGTCTTTTTATCATACGTCGTGGATCTGTGGGATGGTGAAAGACTATTGGAAGATGGTTCATGAACTATTACAGAAAATTCTGAAGACACAGATCCAATTTAAACCAGAACTGTTTTAATTGAACATATATCCTGGTGATTATTCCAAAGAGATGAGACATTTGTTGGCGCATATTAACACAGTGGCTAGGATTCTTTTGGCACAGAGATGGAAGCTTCAGGAGATCCCCATGAGAATGGACTTGTTGGGGAAAATTCTGGAAACGGCTGAGCTGGACTATTTATCCCAGTTGTTGGCTGGGAAATCTAAGGAAGATGCAAGAAAATATTGGGTGAAACTATATACCTGACTAGATGCTCTAGACTCTTAAGATTCTTTGGAGTGAATTTATATCTCCTTTCTCCTGTATCCTTTATTATAATATCATTTTTATTGGAAATGTCAGCTTAAATAGATACTTTACCAAGAAGACTTATAATATAAACATATTAAAATATATTATTGAGATGTTGATGATTTAATGTAAAGAGATAATAACATCTGACAATATCTGTATTTTAAGAAAGTATATTACATGCAGATTAGATTATGATAATTGTTATCTGCAACTATAATTTTCTATTTCCCCTTATCCATTCCCCTTAACTTTCTAGAAAACCAATAAAACTTTCAAAACTAGAAAAATCTGATGTGAATGAGGATTCTCTACTTAAACTATTACTCTACTTAAAAAATTAGGGCGTTTTCGCACTGACCTTACTCGGGAGCGACGTCCCTCTTCACCGCGCAGCATCTGCGTGGATTTCACACTAATTTCTCTGCAGAACCCGAAAGAGCTGCAAAGTCCCGCGGCTTTTGCGTCACAAATGTAAACTGGTTTTTGGCCAGTTTACATTTGCGACGCAAAAGCCGCGGGACTTTGTGGCTCTTCCGGGTTCTGCGGAGCAATTAGTGCGAAATCCGCGCAGACGCTGCGCAGTGAAGAGGGACGTCGATCCCGAGTAAGGTCAGTGCGAAAACGCCCTTAGTCTTCAAAAACTCAGTGCATGGAAAATATTGACATCTGTGCTTTGGAATGACTGCAGGATTCACCTCTTACATGATATGTCTGGGTGAGCAGCAGTAAAGTAAGAGCCCTCTTTTATGGCAACCCAATCTTGTTTCTTCAGTAATTCTGCCTTTATTTCAGACAAATCAGGGGCAGTGAGGAATCATAGAAGGGAAGAATAAGCAACTGGGATTGTGTTCTTTCACAACACAATAGCACAAGACCACTGGACTCTGGATCTAGAGACATAGCTTCCTCCTTATTTTGCTAGTGGCACAGATCTTCTGAATGCTAAAGTGTGGGGCATGGAACTGCTCACCTAAGCTTTCAATCTGAGCACTGCAATGTAGGAAAAATGGCATTTTATCCTCTGTATCATTCACTATGCAGTATAGGCAAATCTAGGTGGGAAAATTGGAGCCAGGGAATGCATCCCTTAGCCCACCCATTCCAGAAGTCCTTAAGCCAGTGGCTGTCAAAGTTTTAGATGTGGGACACATTTCTAAACTTCCTCCCCTTTTTAAGACCCACTTCCCCTCAACCCCCCCCACCTCCACACTACGTTCCCTCCCCAACATAAAACACAGGAATCTCACATCAGCTAACAGAATAAATTCATATATATTAGTGTTTATAGCATTCCTCTATGTATTTGACAAGCTGTTTCCCCATGGGGATCCCCCCCACATGGAAAGCAGGAAGGCTTCACATCAAAGGAGAATGTTCATATGATGTTCTGCTCATTCAGTGTGCAACTTCTGGTGTATTTCCTGGTGCTGTGTCCTTGGAGCTGCAAACAAACAAACCCCACTTTTCTCCAGTCCAAAAGGAAAGCCTCAGATTTTATGCGCAATGAAAGCCTCAGATTTTATGCGCATATTATATGCGCAATGAGAGCCTTGTGCTTTCCAGACACACACTGCCCCCCCAGCACTCCCAGCACTCAGGGAGAAGTGGTTTTATCTTCTTCCCCCACAAACACTAATTTTTGTGTCCTCTGACCACCCCAGTAAAAAACACTGCTTTTAGCTGTAAGGGATTTAATTCTTTGCAGATGAAAAAGTCTTGTGTATGGGCTAGGGTTGCCAATCCCCATTTGAGGGGAAGGGGATCCCATTGTTTGGAGGCCCTTCCCCCCAGTTCAGGGTTATCAGAAAGTAAGGGGGGGGATATCTGCAGGCCACTCCATTATATCCTATGGAGACCCATTCCCATAGGGTATAATGGAGAATTTATCTGTGCTTGGGGCCTCCCTGTTTTTTGAGGCAGAGGCACCAAATTTTCAGCATAGCATCTGGTGCCTCTCCTCAAAAAACATCCCTGCTTAGTATTTGAATAGGAGACAACCAAAGAAGTCCAGGTTTGCTATGCAGAGGTAAGTAATGGCAAACCACTCTTGCCTCAAAAACTCAATGTGGTTGCCATACGTCAGTGGCAACTTGACTATACTTTTCACCATCAAATGGATGTGTTTGGTATTTGGGGCACTTCACTGGGCCCTACAGGTATATTTTTAGTTAGAGTATCTGGCTGAATTTATTCTGGTCAGGGTGAACCCCTGAGGGATCAAAGGAACCAAGGTAAACAATCATGCATACACGTACATTTACACCCCCTTATTTAATAAAACAAAGTGGAATCATTTTTAAAAAAAATATATAGGGGAAATGCTCTAGAGAAGAGGGAATCAGTGGGTCAGTGATAGGCAGTCACTGCTGTGCACAACTGTCCATCTGTTATAAGACCACAGAACCAATTTCCTTTAAGTTTGATCCACAAGATAAGATTGTAAGACTTGGAAAGTATGCTTCTCTGGTGAACTCACCCCACAAATTATGTATGCCTGTGTACATTCCAAGTGAAAGATTCTAACTTCTGCTGATGCAGTTTTTGGAGTATTAAGACAAGCTAACTTTTAAAAAAATGACTGACCACAAGATGGTACCATTGTGCTTCCTGTCTAGAATGTCCAGAGCAGTATTTTGCTGTGTAAAGGATATCCAGACAATGTCATTTCTATTTAATAATATTGTAGATCCTAGAACTGGAGTCATTGTTCTGAAATAAAGGACATCCATTATGTTCTAGAGGGCTGAAATATTCTGTAACAAAGAGCAGTGGCAAGTGGTGATTGTATTAGCATACTACTACTTTGAAAAGGTGTGTGAGGCCTGCAATTCTTGAAGTTTCTTTAAATTCCAAGAATCTTTTGCTTTTAACAAGATGCCAACTTTTTGCTCTCACTCACACTTAATGTTTGGGCAACCCACTGAACAGCACCAAAGCAAGGAAGAACCAGGAAGCTTAAGAAATACTATTTTGTTTGAATAAATTGTAGAATAAATGCTACTTTGTTAAAATAAATAGTACTGTATTAAAATTACTCTTTGCGGCTATGAATAATCTATTCCAGTGGTGTCAAATGTGTGGCTCGGGAGCCATATTAGGCCCCTGGAGGGCTCCTAGTAGGCCCGAGAGAGAGAGAGAGAGAGAGAGAGAGAGAGAGAGAGAGTTTTATTGGCTCATTATGGCAGGGCTCTCCTGGGTGCAACTAGGTTTTGCCTCTCCCTTTTCTCTGTATTCATTCCTTCATGATCCAGTCTTTCTCAGTAGGAAAGCAATGTGAACTATTTAATGACAAATAACAACAAGGCAGCCAGGTGGATTAGGCTGAGTGTGTGTGTGGCAAGACCAAGTTCACTCAGTGCATTTCCTTTGTAGACTGGGGATATTAACCTAGTCTTCCTATATAAGTAGGCTGATACTGACTACTGTACATTGCTGTCTCTGTATTCCTTCACTGGCTCATAGGAACTGTAGTTATTTCTCTGGGGAAGACTATAGTTTTGTAGACAAACACAATCTGTGTCATGGTGCCTTCACATGTTCTTGACCAGTGCAAGAAGCAACTTATGTACAAAAGCTCACAATGCCCAGTCATTTCATGTTTTCCTCTGGGTCTTAGGCTCGAAGCATTTATGATGAGATTTCTGCAATGAATGTCAATCAATCAAAAGTAGGTTTGCAACTTGCAGATACACACCCGAACAACACCTGAACAGCATACTCAAGATTGCTACAGCACAGACATTGTCTCCAGATTTTGGTGCAATAATTCAGAGCAAGAGTTGTCAGTTATCAGAGATTGTTAAATAAAAAAAATATTGCAAGAGTACTAACCTTTTAAGCATTTTAAGTTTTAAGTTTTTTAAAAAAATCTTGAATTGTGTTTGTCTCTGTTTTTTATAAAAGTTATATCTCTGCTACCTGGCATTACATTTTATAATACACATGGCCTGGTCGACAAGGTCTTATTTATGTCAGATCTGGTCTTCATATCAAATGAGTTTGACACCCCTGATCAGGAAGGGCTTTTTTTTTTTTTTTTTTAAAGCAGGAATGCACAGGAACACTGTTCTGGCTGGCTTCAGGGAGTGTGGTCTAATATACAAATGAGTTCCTGCTGGGCTTTTTCTAAAAAAAAAAAAAAGCCCTGCCCTGATCTATTCTTTTCCTTAAGGACCTCTAAATAAGCAGCCATTCTTTGAAGTAAAAAATGGTGGAACTATTTCCCAGTATATGCAACCAAACTACTCAGCTGCCAGACTGGAGTATAAGGGGGATGGGGTGGGGGCTGAACTGCTGGCTAAGTACATTGACTATCCAGAGCCAGTTTAGTGTAGTGGTTAACTGTGCAGACTCTTATCTGGGAGAACCGGGTTTGATTCCCCACTCCTCCACCTGCACCTGCTGGAATGGCCTTGGGTCAGCCATAGCTCTGTCAGAGGTTGTCCTTGAAAGGGCAGCTGCTGTGAGAGCCCTCCCAGCCCCACCCACCTCACAGGGTGTCTGTTGTGGGGGAGGAAGATAAAGGAGATTGTGAGCCACTCTTGAGACTGAGATTTGGAGTGGATGGCGGGATATAAATCCAATATCATCATCATCACCTCCTCCTTCTCTATGGCCAGTCTTATTAGCACTTCAGCTTGGGAATTGAATCAGCTGATCTTCCTGGTCTTTTCATGCTCTTTTTAAAATAGTGTGGCAGGCACAGGCCACACATCCCTTATAGGGTTTCCTAAACTCTCACAAGATCCCTTCTTTTTTGTAAGAGTTTGGTTATTACTTTGGTTGTCCTGGCAACCCTGATGCTTACTATGTACAGTAGTGTTTAAAGATGTATGTCCATGTCATTCACTTCTACACATTTGCTATGAGAAACAGTAGAGTATCTGCAGCAACTATATTTGTTACATAAGGTGTAGAACCACCTTAAGTTTAAAAATAGTTTTCTTTTGTCAAAGAGAAGTTCTAGGGTATATAATTTTGTAGTTTTTAAAATGTCGCCAAGTGAATAGTCACTTTGTGCAAAATGTGACTTGAGAACTCAGCTTTTTATTCCATTCCCCAGGCCTCATGAACAGAGCTTACTACTCTTGTAGCCATGATGGGAAGCTTGTTTTTAATTAATGCTTTCTTTACGTCAAACATTCATGGATTATTTAAAATGTCTTACTGTTGTTTTTTGTATGGTTTATATCTTGAAAAGAATAATCCGTTTGCAAGGATGTTCAACATTGTGGCAGAGGAAATGCATATAGCAGCTTCAGCATTATTTGGGTTGGGCGTTTCTTCTTCTCGAGATGACTTTATGATCTGACCATGAAAAGGTTAGCAACTGCAGAAAATCAAGGTGTAGTATCTGTCCATTATGTCAACTGGGAGAAAAGAGGCAGAAAAATACCAGTTTGCTGATTAACCAGTTAAGTTAATGTCCTACTAAAACCTGTAGAGAACTGAGTCCAACCAGAATTGCCACCCAACATTGAATATGACTCAGATTTTCATGCCTCATTTGCAGTGATGTTGCTTTTTGTATGACCCAGAAACAAAAAGGGACAGTAACTAGGCTTGTAGTGACATGTCACACTGTTTACACAGGAGTCGCATAAACAGCTCTTCTGATGTTAAGGCAATGACCCAGATAGCTGCAGTTTTTGGCAGGACATGCTAAAGGGCCAGAGGTTTGAATAGTTAATTGTCATAGAACAACAATGATGTTTTACCATGACTAGTGAGCCAGCAACTCTTCATAATCAGCTCTTAAACCTGTCAGCAGCTAGGATCCATCTTCTCTCAGGCACAATGAGTGAAAGCATAATCATTAATGTGCTCTTTGGTGGTCTTAATTTTTCTGTTTCCATTTCCCTCTGTGATGTTAATCAAAACTGGTCCCACTCTCTACAATATATATATATATATATATATATATATATATATATATATATATATATATATATATATATATACACACACACACACACACGTTAAGCATTTGTAGAAAGATTGTTATGGACTTCTCCCAATTTCTTACTAGGGTGGTTGCCAACTCCAACTCAGTAAATATCTGGGGACTTTGGGGGTGAAGCTAGGAGACTTTCTTATTCTCTAAAAATAAATAAATAAAATATAGCAGTGCAGTTCCCCCGAATACAGTCTTCATTTCCTCCTCTTTTTCAAGTGGTTCCACAGCAGCAATGGTATAGAAAGCTTACTCACCGGAGTTTCTGAATGTAACAATCTGTTGTATTTCAACTAATTTAGAGAGAGATCTAAGGGGTGGAGTTTTCCTCTATCCCATACTTATGTTCTAGTTAACTCTTTACTATCCCTTTTACTATACAAACAGCTTCTGAAAGGAATGCAAAACAAACAGGGGGATTGGGCTCTCTGGATTTTTCCTCTCTCACCGACACACATGGCTCTTCCTGCTTGCCCTCCCTTGCAGCTTCAGTCTTGCTGAGATTTAAAGGCACACACACACCTTCCAAAACAGAAGCAGTTGCAAACTTCTGAACCTGCCTGACATCTAAAGGCACATTTTGGCTTTTTGGGTGGGGCTTCCCCCTTAGTCCAGCTGGCTGACAGTGGAGAGGAACCTGTAAACCAGGGGATCCCTTGCCTGGACCTGAGGACTGGCAAGCCTATTTCTTGCTTTATTTTTTTCACTATGGTACAGACAGAGTAGTTAGTTCCAGTGGTGCCAGGCTTGAGCCTAGAGTCTTACAGTTCAGGCATCCCTATGCTACCAGGGTTGGAAGAGAGAATAATAGGTTATTCCTGCTGGGAGTGTGATATAACAGCCCATGATGGTCCTGGCATGGGAAGTCAGGTTAGGGTTGCCAGGTCTGGTGTTGGAAAATGCCTGGAGACTTCAGGGATGGAGCTGGGAGAGGGTGTGGTTTGGTGAGGGGCCTCAGCATGGTACTGTGTCATAGAGTCCACCCTTCAAAGCAGCCATTTTCTCCAGGGGAGCTGATTTCTGCCAGCTGAAGATCAGTTGTAAAAGTGGGAGATCTCCTGGCCCCATCTGGAGGCTGGCAACCCTAAGTCAGGTACTGAAGACTTGCTGGTTTCCTTGGTCTGAGCACTTCAGTGCTGGGGGAATCCCACCTTGTCCTCCACCCTCTCTGCTGTCAGACTCCAGCCTTCTTGCCTACTTGCTTTCAGCCCACTTAGTTATGGTCTTCTAGCCTGTAAACTTCCTTCAGCTTTCTTTCATCCTGGTACCTGCCCACCTTTGTCCTAAACACTTGAAAGTCAGCTTTGGTCTGTATAATATTCCTGTTGTAACTTTCTTTCCAAGTTGTTTGTATGAAATCCCCTGCAGACTCTTATCCGGGAGAACTGGGTTTGATTCCCCACTCCTCCACTTGCACCTGCTGGGATGGCCTTGGGTCAGCCTTAGCTATTGCAGGAGTTGTCCTTGAAATGGCAGCTGCTGTGAGAGCCCTCTCAGCTCCACTCACCTCACAGGTTGTCTGTTGTGGGGGGAGAAGATATAGGAGATTGTAAGCCACTATGAGTCTCTGATTCAGAGAGATGAGTGGGGTATAAATCTGCAGTCTTCTTCTTCCTCTCACTTTTATACTTTAGTAACACTTATAGTAACCAGATCTATATGCAATGTTGTTACTTGCCCAATAGTAATCATATGTTCAAGTCTATAAATTTCCTTCATGACTGTGACATTATATATATATATATAAACCAGAGGCTTGGAAAGAGAAACAAAGATAACATCTTAAAATGTTCTTAAGATGGATCCTGCACTTGTTAAGATAGCTCATAGAAGAAAGGTGCAACTTTTCTCATCCTACACTACCATCGGGCTACCAGCAGGAGTTGGGGGTGAGTGGGGATATATGGGTATGGCTATTGGCAACAGTGTGACATCACTTCTGTTTTTCCCTGAAAATGATGCCACTCCATGAGCTCAACAAACTTTTCTTATTCTCCTGCTGCAGCTCACAAAAGGCAAGGGCATCCTTGCCTCCACCAGAGGGCTGGCTACCATACTCACCAGTGTCTAGAGCTTTTTTTAAAAAAGTTAATTCTTATTGATTACTCAACACAAAGACACACTGCAGTTTTTGTCAAGCAACTGTTAGACAAATCATGTTCCAAACCACATTCAACTGCTCCACTAAGCAAACCAAACTAGGGCAAGCAGGGACAGCCCTGGGGAACAGGGCGCTGTAGGCAGACTCCCCCCCCCCGCCACCCCCCTCCATGGGCAGACTCCAGGATGCCCGGGAAGGGGTGGTGGCGCACTGCACTTCCTGGGCTCTTTAAAGCTTCCCCACCAATCAGCTGATTGGTGGGTAAAACACTGCTGCCCCTCCCCCCCTTCCCTTCTGTGGCGAAGCCTCATTCAGCGCTGAGAGGCCCAGCCAGCATGTAAGCGGGTAGGGCTGATTCTAGTGGTGGTGGGGTTTAAGTACTTTTGTGTTATTTATTATTGCATTATTATGTATTTATTTCTTTACCATCCATAGTCAAAGCTCTCTGGGTGGTTTACAACAAATATAAAACAATAAAACACAATAGATAAAAAACATTAAACATTTTGAAAATGTGTACGCTGCCTCTCCAAGCCTAAAACCAAGAAGACAATAATAATAAATCATTCTAACAAAAACATATCAACAACACAAACCAAGAAAGGAAGGAAGAAGCCATTAAGAGAAGGGAAAATAGCAAGCTTCCCAGCCCTCAAATCATAGAGAAGTACTGGTGGCCATTAAAAGAAGGTCAAAATTTTAAAAACTATTTAAAAGAAAATGGGACATTAAAAAATAGTGGAGCCGGCAGAAATCATCATTAAAAGGTGGAATCTATTGGACTATATGTTTAGAATCAACTTTGGTGCAGTTTAGGAGAAAAAAGGAAAAAAGTTTTTAAAAGGACAGAAAAGCCGCAGACGCCATTTTGGAGGAATAATTTTTTTTAAAAAAAATTAATATCTGGACTTAGGAGCATCAGAGAACGGTGATTTTGGGCTTGTTCAAAAGGGCATGGTCCAATCTATAAGACAGAGTACTTGAAAATCGAATCTGAGAGGTCAACTTTCGAGCCTATTCAAGTAATGGGCAAATAGTGATGTCTGTGCAAAAATCAGTAACAAAGCAGATTCGAATGAGGGCTGGGTCACTTGATGAAGCAAAAATGGGGCATTTTAATTACATTGAATAATAAAGATAAAAGAGCCAAAAATAAGCAAATGATGGACATTCAGAAAGAAATTGGAAAAAAAGAGAAGGAGCTTAAAAAGCGACCTGGGAAAAAGAAAATTATAAGAGAGATTACAATATTACAAAGCCAACTGAGACATTTGTTGAATAAAGCGGTGGAGTGGAATTTAAAAAGACTCCAACAGAAATTTTTTGAAGGAGCGAATAAACCTGGAAAATATCTGGCTTGGCAAATGAAAAAAAGAAGGGAGAATAAAGTAATAAACAAAATCGTGTCGGGAGGAAAGGACATTGTTGATCATGAAGGAATTAAAAGGGAATTTTATAAATACTACGCCAAGCTATTTAAAAGTCAAAGTGTGGATAGAAAAAAAATTGATGCGTATCTACAGAAAATTAAGGTAAATCCCTTAACAGAAAACATGGAAAAGGTGTTGAATAAACCAATTGAAAGAGGAGAAGTAGAGGAGGCGATTAACTCAATGAAGTTAGGAAAAGCACCTGGTCCAGATGGCTTTATGGCAAAATTTTATAAAGTTCTTGTAGAGGCATTATTACCAAAACTTCAGAAACTGATGAACATTATAAGAACAGATGGGAAAATTCCCAACACATGGAAAGAAGCAGTAATTTCGTTGATACCAAAAGAAGACAGAGATGCTACAAATGTAAAAAACTATAGACCAATTTCATTACTTAACAATGACTATAAAATATATGCAAGAATTCTGGCAGAACGCCTTAAACAGCATTTGAGCACTTTTATTAAAGAACAAGCAGGATTTCTTCCCAGAAGACAAATTAGAGATAATATCAGAACAGTTATAGATGTTATTGAATATTATGAGAAATATCCTGAAAAAGAAGTAGCATTATTCTTTGCAGACGCAGAGAAAGCATTTGATAATGTGCATTGGGACTTTATGTTTGCAATGATGGAGAAACAGACTGGGAGAAGATTTTATAAGAATGGTAAAGGTGATATATTTTGAACAACAAGCAAGGCTCTGTATTAATGCAGATTTAACGGAAAAAATGATAATAAGTAAAGGAACAAGACAAGGTTGCCCTCTGTCTCCACTGATATTTATAATGACTTTAGAGGTTTTGCTAATGCAAATTCAAGAAGATAAAGAGATAGAAGGACTGAAAGTGAAAGGGGTTTTTTATAAGTACAGAGCATTTGCAGATGATGTAATGTTTATTAATGAAAATCCCACTCATGTAACATCATTGTTGCTTCGTAAGATACAAGAATATGGAGAATTGGCAGGCTTTTACATAAACAAAGAAAACTTGAAAATATTGTGTAAAATATGTTAAAGAGTAAACAGGAAGAACTACAGAAGTTAACAGAGTGTGAAGTTACCTCTAAAGTAAAATATTTAGGTGTGGAAATAACAACAAAAATATTGATTTGTACAAAAATAATTATGAGAAACTTTGGCGTAAGATCGATGGAGATTTGATAAAATGGAATCAATTGAATTTCTCTATGCTGGGCAGAATTTCTGCAATTAAGATGAATGTCTTACTGACAATCATGTTCCTGTTTCAAACAATTCCAATGGTGAAAGATAACAAACAATTTAATAAATGGCAAAGGAAACTTTCAGAATTTGTATGGGCCGGGAAAAAAAAACGAATCAAAATGAAAATCCTGACAGATGCGAAAGAAAGAGGCGGATTTCAACTACCTAATTTAAAGCTGTATCATGATGCAGTATGCCTGGTGTGGATTAAGGAATGGATGACATTACTAAATAAAAAATTACTAGCATTAGAAGGTCATGGAAATGTTTTTGGATGGCATGCTTACATGTACTATGGGGAAAATAAGATGGACGGCTTCTTCTCAAATCACTATATAAAAAGTAATTTGTTAAATACTTGGTCAAAATATAAAAGATTGTGCCAACAGAAGTAATAAAATTGTATTCAGATATTAAATAAGAGAAGTGGTTGTCATATAAACAGCTTTTAAAAATTCAAGGAGGAAAGGTGGAATTAAAATCGACTGAGGAAATCCAGTATAAATATAATTGGTTTCAATTGCAACAAATAAAAAGTTTGCTTGAACAGGACATTAAGAAATATGGAATAAGACAAGAACAAACAGAACTGGAGAGAATGCTGTTTGGGGAGAATGAAAAGCTGATTTCAAAGACATATAAACTATTACTGAAATGGTCTACGAAAGATGAAGTAGTTAAATCACAAATGATAAAATGGACGATAAATATAAATACAGAAATACAGATGGAGTCATGCGAATATTTATGGAAGAACTCTATGAAAATATGTACGTTATAAAATTAAGGAAAATTTCTTTAAAATGTTATATAGGTGCTTTATGACATCTAAGAAACTGGCAAAAATGAACAATCAGGTGTCGGATAGATGTTGGAAATGTAAAAAGCAAGAAGGATCTTTCTACCATATGTGGTGGACCTGTGAAAAGGCAAAACAATTTTGGCAAATGATTCAGCAAGAGATTTTGAAAATTTTGGGATATAATTTTAAGAAGGCACCAGACATTTTTTTGTTGGGATTACAAATGGAAACATTTTTAAAACAAGATAGAACGATAATTTGGTATATGCTTTCAGCTGCACGGACATTATATACGCAGATATGGAAACAAGACAAAATGCCAGAAATGTGGGAGTGGATTTTGAAAGTTATGCGTTGGAGTGAAATGGACAAGTTTACAAGAATCTTAAAAGAACAAGACTTAGAGAAGTTTAAAAATGAATGGGCAAAGTTCCAAAAGCATGTTGAAAAACAATGGAATGTTAAAGGATATTTGGTGATTTTTGACAATGGTTAATCTCTAAAGAAACTTTATATGGATTATAGTAAAAAAGCAAGATTATTGGAATATATCTTTTTCGGGGGGTTTTGTTAATGACTAAAGGACTACTAAGAAGATGGATTATAATTATAACCTATGGTTTTTTTTCTTTTCTTTTTGATGTTTTTTCTATGAAGTAAGATTCTTTAATAGATAAAGTTTTACCTTTTTAACAATTTAAATAAAATATACTGCTGGGGTCACCAAAAGGGAGGAGGGATGGAGAAAATGTAATGTATATGTATTTATTTTTAATAGCAAATGATAATGTGCTATTACGATATATTACAGTATAATAAATTGTTTTAAAAAACCCCCAACACAAACCAAGTCAATAAAAACAGCCAGTAAATGCAAGCCATGGCATCAATCAATTTATTGCTATCATGTACCAGCAGAATAAAACATATATTAGCAGAATAGTTATAAGAATATATATACAACATTTCATTAAGAGATATAAAAAAGTAAGTATGTGTCACTAAATCAACAATGTACTTTAATAGACTCTGGCATTAAATCACATGTTATTGCAGAGCAAACTTTGTTGTTCAATCGCATAGTTGAGTCCGATTCTTTGCGATCCCATGGACAAAGTCACGCCAGGCCCTCCTGTCTTCTACTATCCTCCGAAGTCTGCTCAAATTTGTGTTAGTTCCATCAGTAATGCTGTCCAGCCATCTCATCTTTTGGCGTCCCCTTCTTCTTTTGCCTTCTGTCTTTCCTAGCATCAGAGTCTTCTTCAGTGAGTGCTCCCTTCTCATTTGGTGGCCAAAGTATTTGAGCTTCAGCTTTAGCACCTGACCTTCCAGGGAACAGTCAGGGTTGATTTCCCTTAGGACTGGCTGATTTGATCTTCTTGCAGTACAAGGGAAACTAGGAGCAATTTTTTTTAAAAAAAACAGTTACTAAAGATACAGCCCTTCTGTTAAAAGCCTGGTTGAAGATAAATGTTTTGGCCTGGAAACTAAATGAAAGCAAACTGGGTGCCAGCTAAGCTTCAAGGAGAAAGGTATTCCAATAGTGAGGTGTCACCATCAAAAAAGCCCTGCCTATAGTCTAGTTAACAGTTCCCTTACCTCTGCAGGCTCTCTCACAGAGAGCTGGGCTTGAGAAGAAGCTTTCAACAGATGGGCTGGACAGTATTGGAGGAGGCAATCCTTCAAGTACTCCAGCCTGATGCCATTTAGGGTCTTTTAGGTAAGAACCAGCACTTTGAATTGTGCCTGGAAAATGGATGGGCAGCCTGCAAACAAATGGCTGTTGTTTTAATTAAATTTTAAGGAATGCTTTGGTTTAAAGGTACAACAAACCCAAATATTCACCTGAACAAGAAAAGAGAGTTCTTCTAGGTACACCTTCTGCCTAATTCAGACATGTGCCTTGATTTACAAAGGAGGTTTGATCTGTCTAGCTCGCCTTAAAAAAAGAAGTGATCAGCCTTTATACCATGTCAATTTATTATGAATTTGTTGTGCAAAAGGTTGCTATATTCCTGGAGAAGAACATGTCCTGACCCTTTAAAGAAGCTTAATGGGCTATTATTTATCACGTAAAGTTAAGTATCTCCATGTCATGAAAAACTTCAGCAGCTTATTAAGCTTCTCTTAAAGGGACAGGGCATTTTTCTCCAGAACTCTTGGGCAACCCAAGCTGTGCACTGTCCACACATCTTCTTTCAAGGCTGTGTGGGATGTGGCTTTCCTGGAGCATTTCAAGTGCCATGTTTTATATGCGACAAAATGTGGCACTCCTCCCTGACAATGTGTTTGTTGCTACTATGATTGCTGCATGAAATGGGATTGTGAGAGTGATGCAAGCACTCGCTGGCTATCTCTGGGGTCACAATTGCTGATAAGTAGCCCCATTCCTACTTCATTTTGTGACACTTCTTTAGTTGGAGTGCTCATCTAATTTGTAAACTGGAGAAAGCATCAAAGGCCTATCTCCCCATGTATTGCCTTGCCCTTTTTTGAATGTTTAGTTGAATATCTTTTTGTGGCTTGTTGAAACAGTGAACTCTTACACCCCTTATGGGAGTGCAAAGTCACCCAATGGATAACCTCTCCTTTATAAGCAGTTCCCCATTAGTTTTTGAATGGGTGCATTTTGATGCAAGGCTCCCTTCGATCTCCCTCGTGGCTTCCTGCTCTTGTTTTTGAGTTCTGGAAACCATGAGGGAAACTGGAGGGAGCTGTGGATCAAAATGTGCCTGCACAGCAACTGGTGGGGAATTGATTGCTTGAGCCTGAGAAAGCAGAACCCCGGGGGCAGAGCAACTGCTAGTGAGGAATCAGTCCCAGTGTGGTATCATGGAACAGAGTGATGGATTAAAGTCAATCCAATCATTTTATGAGGCTCTCTGTTTTCCTCAGAGTATTAAAAATGTGCTTAGCAGTTATCACATTGCTCTGCACATGATGTCTATTAGTCATGAGAAATCTAGAGAACTCTTATTACAATTAAACTTTTTCACTCCATGGAATTATCCTGCCTTGGGTGAGATGAGGGTAGAGGAAATTGTATGAGTAACCTGCTTGTGAAGGAAGATATTCATCCTTGCATGGACATGTATTCAGTGCATGTTTACTGCACAAGTTTACATCTTATGCATATGCATGTCGCGAGTCCTTGGCCCTTTTTATGCAAAGTGTTTGTGTGTGTGTGCCTGTGTGTGTGTGTGTGTGGGGAGAAAACAGCGTTCTGTTGTGAGGTCTGCTCTGATTTCTTTTTTTTTTTACTTGGTGTGTATAGAAGAAGAAGAGTAGGTTTTTAGACTCTGCTTTTCTCTACCTCAAGGAGTCTCAGAACGACTTACAATTACATTTCCTTCCTCTCCCCACAAAGGTGGGGCTGAGAGAGTTTTGAGACAACTGTGGCTGGCCCAAGGTCACCCAGCAGGCTTTATATGGAGGAGTGGGGAATCAAACCCAATTCTACAGATTAGAGTCCACTGTTCTTATCCACTGTATCGCAATAGCTCTCTCATACAGGTCCTATACAGGCACAAGCATATAAATAAAACCATATTTTAGAGTTGCCAGGCCCCCCTGGTTACCAGTGGTGGATTCGGGGGAGAGGGGGTAGTAGGATTGCCAGTCTCCAAGTTGGGAAGCTCCTGGAGAGGACAGGGATCTCAGCGGGGTATGATGCCATAAAGTCCACCCTGCAAAGTGTCCTTTTTCTCCAGGGGAAGTGATCCCTGTAGCCTGGAGACGAGTTGTAATTCTGGAGGATCCCCAGGCCCATCTGGAGGCTGGCATGCCTGCCATCTCTCCACGCAGTTGGGAAGCTTCAAAAAGCAAGGTTCTCAATTACATGGAAAGACCCCTACCATTATACCTTGAGATGAATGTATCACGGATGGGCTTATAACCACAATAACTCTCTTCTCCCCATGTATGTTCTGGTTCTTGGAATAGTGTATGAAAAAGGAGAGAAGAGAATTGGAAAAGGGACGGTTCTGACAATTATATGCCTATTCATGACAATATTTAATCTAAATTTGAATGGTATTGTTCTCAGTATGCAAAATCAAAAGGAGTTCACATTTAGATTAATTAAAAAAACTACAGGTGTGTAGGTTTTGAATCCAGACAGCTTTTCTGTAGTGTCACCATTTTTCTTCTTCACTGCAGCTCCTGTCCTTCTGAGGCTTTTGACCAAGATCTCTGACATGAGCATAGACATGGCCTTTTCTTGTTATCAAAGGGAATCCCTCCTCCCCTTTTCACCACCGGAGAAGCTGGTTGGATGCAACGCATGCATGTAAAATGTGTTGTTTAAAAATAAGTTATCAAAAAGTGATTTGTTAAAATGTGCTGAAATAGGGGTTTCTGTAGAGGAACTCTAATGAGTTGGATATATGTTTTGTCCTTCCATGCACCTGGCATAATTTGTCACTATGTTTTATATTTGTGTTTTGTATTTAAAATCTTGCCTGATTTAATCTTAAAGCAATGATGTGACATGCCAATCAGTCAAAGAGACAGCAAGATTCAAGATCTGGCAACTGGTATAGTGCAATGGCTAAGAATGAGCTGTAGTCAGGGAAGCTGCCCATTCAGCTCTCATCTCAGCCATTTTCTCTGGGAGGCTGTAAGACTTTCATGTGATTAATTTAACCAAAGGTCTTAAGCAAGATCAATAAAATAAAATAAACAACAACAAATTTAAACATTAAACAAGACTATAAAATTCTACTAAGAATAAAATAAATTAAAACCAATCATGAGAATACCTTAAAGAAACTACTACTGCCAAAAATTTGGCAAACAGAACATGTTATAAATGGATCAGTGTTGGTCAGCAAAAAGAACATTACCTAAGATTCAACAGAAAGTTGATATTTTGTTCAGATTAGGCATAATCCAAAAGTCCAGTTTGATGTAGTAGTTAAGTGTGAGGACTCTACTCTGGGAGAACTGGGTTTGATTCTCCACTCCTCCACATGCACCTGCTGATGTAACTTTGCGTCAGTCACAAGTTCTAGAAGAGCGGTTCCTCTCAAGAGCAGTTTCTGTCAGAGCTCTCTCAGCTTCACCTACCTCACAGGGTGTCTGTTGTGGTGAGGGGAAGGGAAAGGAAATCGTAAGCCACCTTTGGGTAATGAAGGGCAGGGTGTAAATCCAATCTCCTCCTCCTTCATAAAACAAAATAAGATGATGCATGGTCTCAGTTACACTGGAAGCACATCAGCAGTTGTGTCTCAGCAAAGCTCCTCTTTAAAGTCTGCTGTTGGCAAGACATTCAGCCTGCCTAGAATAAAGGTATGGTGCTAAAAGTGGTAAAAAAAATTAAATACAGGGGAAGGTTAAAGAGGGGAAAATCCACAGTACAGAGGCAGAATTTACACACATTTGTTGAAACGGGGCACTAACATGATCAGCCTAGTTTGAAAGCATCTATTCAAGCCCTAGAACCCAATGAACACTAAGCAAACCTTAATCTTTTATTTATTTGTTTCCTTACTTCATTTTTACCCTGCCATTCTCCTCAAGGAGGAGAAAAGCAGCATACATCTTTCTCCTTTCCTCCATGTTATCCACACAACAACCCTATACAGTAGTTAGAGTGAGAAAGAGTGGCTGGTCCAAGTCACCCACTAAACTTCCATGTCAGAGGAGAATTTGGACTTCAGTGTCCCAGACCTAGTCCAGGAGTGGCCAAACTGTGGCTTGGGGGCCACATGGGGCTCTTTTACACACTATGTGGCTCTCAAAGCCCCCACTGCCCCATCAGCCTGCTTGGAGAAGGGATTTCTCTTTTTAAACAATTTATCCAAGCCAGTTGTTGGTTTAGAGAATGCATTTAAAGTTAAAATTTGCTTTCTTTCCTCCTCTCGATCTCCCTCCCTCCGTTTCCCTTCCTTCCTTCCTCTCAAACATCTGATGTTCATGTCTTGCTGCTCTCAAGCATCTGACATTTATTCTATGTGGTTCTTATGTCAAGCAACTTTGGTCACCCCTGCCCTGGTCCAACATTTTAACCACCAAACCACTATGTGTTGGCTCTCTGATTGCATTACATCTGGGTGCACTTGATATCTGATACAGGAAATAAAAATGTGGATAATCTATGGCCTCAGAGAGACTGTTAATTCAAATACTGCCCCAAATCAAACCTGTGGCATCACCTTGACATTAAAAGCCTCCATAACTGCAAGTACATACTGTCTACCTTTAGAATAATAATTTAAAAAGAGCCAGCCAGCCTTCATATTTACCCTAGTAATTTTTGTGGCTGAGTGAATATGCATTTTCCCAACAAGATTATAACTAGAAGTTACTCCCAAATATATAAGGGGGGCTGTTGTCAGAGGCTACGTATTCAGTGTTGCCCCCATTGATGGCCCAGGCTCTACATTTAATACACAAGCTTTTCGAGAAGCAATAATCCTTTCTGAGCGCAATACTTAATAAGTCTGACTTCTGATCTCACTAATAACACAGCATCATCAGCATAAAGCAAAATAGAGAGATTACATTTTGTCAAAAGAAGGTGGTGTGAAATGCTGGTCTTCAAAGACAAGGAATCACATAAAGATTAAAGATGAGTTAAAAGGTGTCCTTGTTTAACACCTCAGAGAGAAATGAAAGCAGACTTGTAGTACTTCCAGACTATAATAAAATTGTGCAGTTGAATTCTTATATAGTTTAAAAATTATCCAGAGAATCATTTTTATATCTCAGTATTTTAGCTGATTTGGCCCAGTGGCAATATCTACCAGCCATACCTAAGGTCCATAAATGCTGCATAAAGACATGCGGAGAGG
This sequence comes from Heteronotia binoei, assembly GCF_032191835.1. Lineage (NCBI taxonomy): Eukaryota > Metazoa > Chordata > Lepidosauria > Squamata > Gekkonidae > Heteronotia > Heteronotia binoei. The sequence continues at coordinate 87,007,245 of NC_083230.1, forward strand.
AAGGTTACCTGCAGACAAGGCAGTGATCAAGGACTGAAGCATCCCTTCTGTAACGTACTCGAAGCGGAGACGAGAGTAGGGCAACATAGTTTATTAGGAGCACGTTGCAAGAGTGCCAGCATGCGGGCCGGGCCCCGCTTATGTACATTACCCGGTTCAGCCTCCTGTACAGGTCAGGCCAATCCTGGCCTGTTAAACTTCCCGCCGTGGATGTAGTAGGCGGGGATTCCGCGCCCCGCGCTAGAGATGCCTGGGATACCCAGCCGCCTCTGCGCGTGGGCGCGTATTTCAGCCAATACATTACACTCCTCCCCCCCAAGTTAACGAACATAGTCTTTAAGATACGCGGGCGGTCGGCTCTCCCTGGTGGACCGTCTGGGAAGGTCCCGTGGGGGGGGCGCTGCTTCCCTGGCGGGCACGTCTGGGGGTTGTGGTGCCGCCAGAGGCGGCGGGTTTGGTTCCTCGGGCCGGTCGGGCTCGGTGGGCCCCTGCACTTCGGGCGGCGGCCCCGCTGTTGTTGGGGGCGCTTCGTCTGGCCGGCCTCTGGTTGGCTCCGCCTCCTCTATGTCTGCCGGGTCCTTGGGCAGTGTCCGGCGGCGTAGCTGGTCGATGTGCCGCCGTAGGACCTGGCCCCCCTCGGTCGATATGTCGTAGTGGCGGGACCCCGTTACTCGTAACACTCTGCCCGCCACCCATTCGGGTCCCCTCGCGTAGTTCCGGGCATAAACTGGGTCGCCTGCGAAGAACCCCCTTGCCGCGTCCTGAACCTCGGGACTTCCGCTGGGGTCAGCGGTCCTGTCGGGGTGTAGTCGGTCCAGCCGTGTTATGAGTTTGCGCCCCATGAGGAGCTCGGCCGGGCTGACCCCGGTGGCCGGGTTGGGGGTGACCCGGTTGTCGAAAAGGAACGCAGCTAGTCTGTGGTCCCAGTCTCCCTGAACGATGCGGCTTAAGGCTTCCTTGGTTGTGCGGACCATCCGCTCCGCCTGGCCGTTGGTGGCCGGGTGAAAGGGGGCGGAGCGAATGTGTTTAATCAGGTATCTACTGAGGAACCCTTGGAAGTCCGCCGCTGTGAATGCTGTCCCGTTATCCGAGACTATGGTATCCGGAATACCGTGTGTGCACAAGACCCTGCGCAGCGCTTTGATGGCGGCGGCCGCTGAGGTGGACCCTACGGGAATGACCTCCAGCCATTTGGAATAGGCGTCCACAATGATCATGAAGATTTGACCCTGGAATGGCCCCGCAAAATCGATGTGGAGCCTCGACCAGGGCTTCCGGGTGGACTCCCACCGTGTGGCGGGGGCGCTGGGGGGCGCAGGCCTTGACTCCTGACACGTTTGACACCTGCGCACCCACGTCTCAATCTCCCCGTCCATTCCCGGCCACCAGACGTAGCTCCTGGCTAACGCCTTCATTCGGACTATGCCGGGATGGGTCTCGTGTAGGGATTCCAGGACTCGCTTTTGCAGCGGAGGCGGGACCACCACCCTGCTTCCCCATAATAGGCACCCCTTGTGCGCGGCTAGTTCCTCCCTCCTGGTCGTGTATGGTTTGAATTCTTCCCCCATGTTTCCCTCCGGCCAGCCTCTCATCACCCAGTCGAGCACCCTCGCCAGTGTTTTGTGTTTCTGTGTTGCCTTGGCGACCTCCGCCGCGTGGAGGGGCTGCTCCGGGAGGCTCTCTATCATCATGACCTGGTGTGCGGGGGCGGGGTCTGGGCCTACTTCTGGGAGCGGCAAGCGGCTGAGCGCATCCGCGTGGCCCATGGCCTTGCCTGCCCTGTGCACCAGTGTGTACGTGTAGGAGTTGAGGAATTGGTTCCACCTCAACACGCGCTGTGAGAGAATTTGGGGGGTTTGCCGGTCAGGGGCCAACAGGCCTAGGAGAGGCTTGTGGTCGGTGGCAATAGTGAACCTCCGCCCGTACAGATATTCGTGGAACTTGCGGACCCCGCCACGATTGCCAGTGCCTCTTTGTCTATTTGCGCGTAGTTGCGCTCGGCTGGTGTCAGTGTGCGGGAGTAGTATGCGACCGGTACCTCCCTCCCGTCGGGTAGTTGGTGCCCCAGGACTGCTCCCACCCCATATGGCGACGCATCGCATGCCAGGATGACGGGGAGGCCCTCGTCAAAATGGTGGAGCACCGCATTAGACACCAACACATCCTTAACTGCCTGAAACGCGGCCGCTTGGCGTTTGCCCCAAACCCAAGGGGCTTTTTTGTCCAGCAGGCGGTGCAGGGGCTCTGCTAGGGCCGCCTTGTGGGGGAGAAATGAATGGTAAAAGTTAAGCACCCCCAAGAAGCTTTGTAGCTCCGCTTTGCAGGTGGGGGCTGGCGCTTGCACAATGGCTCGGGTCTTCTCTTCCGTTGGGTGGATTCCCGCTGCGTCTACGGCGAACCCCAGGAACTCCACCCGTGGGACCCCCAACAGGCATTTCTCCCTCTTGACTTTGAGCCCCGCTGCCTGGAACCGGCGGAGTACCTCTCTTAGGCGGTTGCCGAATTCTTCGGGGTCCAGGGCGGCGACTAGCACGTCATCAAAAAACGGCTGGACTCCCGGGATCCCTTTCAGGAGAGCATCCATTATACTCTGGAAGATCCCGGGAGCGACGCTAACCCCGAATTGGAGCCTCCTCACCCTGAAGGCCCCCCTGTGTGTCACTATCGTTTGGGCTTCCGCCGTCTTAGCATCTACCGGGAGCTGTTGGTAGGCCTGTGCCAGGTCCAGCTTCCCGAAGATCTTGGACCCCGCTAGGGCAGCCAGAACGTGGCTTACCACCGGCACCGGGTAGGGGTTATCCTGCAGTGCCTTGTTTATCGTGCATTTATAGTCTGCACAGATCCGCACCTCCCCGTTTGGCTTGATGGGGGTTATGATGGGGGTCTCCCAGGTGGCATAGTCCACCGGCTCCAGGACTCCCTGGGCTGTGAGGCGGTCTAGTTCGGCCTCTATTTTTGGCTTTAAAGCGAACGGGACCCTCCTCGCCTTGAGCCGAATCGGCCGGACCGTGGGGTCTAGCGGTAGGGAGATGGCCGGCCCTTTGTAGCTCCCTAGAGACCCATCGAACACGTCAGGGAACTCTTGGCATATCTCCCCGAACCCCCTGGGTGTTAGGGTTTGCCCCACCCCTTCCACCCGGATCCCCAAGGGTTTGAACCACGCCAGTCCCAGCAGGGTGGCAAGCTGGCGCTTTACCACCAGGATGTCCAGCGGGCCGTAGAAGGACCCCCGCTCGACTTGCACCCGCGCCCACCCCGCGATTTGCACTGGATTCTTCTGAAAGTCCCGGAGTATGAAGTTCGCCGGCCTTATTTGCAGCCGCTGGGGGGGGCACAGCTTCCTCAGGGTTTCCTCCGCTATAATGGAGATGGAGGAACCAGAGTCCACTTCCATTTGGCAGGGGTTCCCCTCGATGAGGACCGCCATTTTGATTTTATCGGGGGTGGAGAGGGGCAAGTTCAGTACCTGCAGGGACGTGGAGTCCGTGGAATGGAACTCCGCCGACTCGTGATGCGTGGTCGGCCTCCGGCGGTTGGGCTTGGCTCGGCAAGCCCTCGCAATGTGGCCCGTTTTTCCGCAGCTCCGGCAGTCCCAGTTCCGGTATCGGCAGTCCCGCCTGTCGTGGGGGTCGCCGCAGCTGGCACACTTGGTGGCCGGAACCCTCTCCGTCGGTGGAGGTCGTTCGGCCGCTCGGGGGCGTTGGGCGGCTCTGCTGGGTGGCCCGGCTGGGCGGCGCAGCTGGTGGGCTTCTTCCTCCTCTGGGCAGTCGTGGTCCAGCTCCTCGTGGTGGGCGGCTTCTGTCCGGGCCTTGGGGAAGGTCCTGGAGGTCCTCTCGAATGCCACCGCCTCGCTGAAGGCGCTCTGGAGGGTGAGCTCTTCTTTGGCGAAGAGCTTCTGCTGGAGCCTCTCGTCGCGGAGGCCCCACGTGAATCGGTCGGCCAGGGTGTCTTCCAGCTGGGGGAAGTTGCAGTTCCCGGCGATTTTGCGGAGAGCCGCCAGGTAGTCGGCGGCCGATTCCCCCACGGCCTGGTCTCTTCTGTGGAACAGGAACCGACGGGCCACCCGCGAAGGCTGTGGCGAGAAATGGCCGGTGAGGAGCCTGATGATCTCCTCGTAGGACTTCTCCGTGAGGCGGGCGGGAGCCGAGAGACCCTTGGCGATCTCGAACGTGGCTGGCCCGCAGATGCTCAGGAGAACGTCCCTCTTTGAGCCTGCGTCGGTGACCTTGTTGGCCCTTAGGTAGAACTCGACCCGCTCCGCGTAGGACTCCCAGGCCTCGGGATTGGCGGGGTCGAATGTCTCGATGTAGCCGGTGGTTCTGTTCTGTGTGGCCATGGCGGCGGCGGTCAGGCCTCGTGGTTGCCCTAGATCTCCGTGGTAGCCGCTGAGGCTAAGATCCCACCTTCGTCGCCAGTGTAACGTACTCGAAGCGGAGACGAGAGTAGGGCAACATAGTTTATTAGGAGCACGTTGCAAGAGTGCCAGCACGCGGGCCGGGCCCCGCTTATGTACATTACCCGGTTCAGCCTCCTGTACAGGTCAGGCCAATCCTGGCCTGTTAAACTTCCCGCCGTGGATGTAGTAGGCGGGGATTCCGCGCCCCGCGCTAGAGATGCCTGGGATACCCAGCCGCCTCTGCGCGTGGGCGCGTATTTCAGCCAATACATTACACCTTCTAAATTCTGCTTGCAATGAACTTAAGCAAGCCATTCTCTCTCAGCTTCAGATTGCCACCTTTAATAAGAAAATAACAATGCTGGTCTACTTTATAGGGCTGTTGCTAATAAATGTGCAGTCCATTGAACAGTGAAAGTGCTATATAAATGTTAACTATATATAAATGTTAACTATGATCTTTCTAGAACTGGCCCATTGTTTTGGGAACTGCTGGAACCAAGCATGAGTAAACCTTTCCATGTTTGTCAGTTCACCTTAGTAATGTTGCTTCTATTATTTCCCCTCCAGTCAGACCTTGTTTCTCATCTTAAAAATGAGGAAAAGCAGTCTAAAAACAAATGTAGAAAAAGGCATTTTATGGGAAGAATTGGTGTATAGAAAAGATTAAGTTTCCCCTTTTACTTACTTGGAAATGCACCCCTGTGCATAGGTGTTATGAGATAAACGCGGTTTGGGATATCCCATTATTTGCCTTATCGTGTAGCTCCACCTTAGGGACTGCTCCTGAAGATTTAACAGTATATTTTAAAAATAATAAAAGGTGGGTCTTATTGGTTAGGCTATCCACTAGATATAGTGGAACCTGCAGGACTTTTTTTTATATAGGAACTCCTTTGCATATTAGGCTATACCCTATGATGTAGCCAGTACTCCAAGAGCTTACAGTAGGCCTTGTAAGAAGAGCCCTGTAAGCTCTTGGAATATTGGCTATATCAGGGTGTGTGGCCTAATATGCAAACGAGTTCCTGGTACAAAAAAAGCCCTGGGAACCTGGATATGAGCCAGTTCAGTTCAAGTTCCTATCGCTCGCAATGATTCTTTATATGGCCTTGGGCAAGTTTTTCACCATATCTGTAATATAGGGTTGTGTGTACCTTGTTAAATTGTATTTTTATTGCTTTTTAAATTTTATTTTAAATATGCAACATAGCTAAATTTTCATAGAATCATAGAGTTGGAAGGGATCTCCAGGGTCATCTAGTCCAACCCCCTGCACAATGCAGGAAACTCACAAACACCTCCAGCTAAATTCACAGGATCTTAATTGCTGTCAGATGGCCATCTAGCCTCTGTTTAAAAACCTCCAAGGAAGGAGAGCCCACCACCTCCTGAGGAAGCCTGTGTCCACTGAGGAATTGCTCTAACGGTCAGGAAGTTCTTCCTAATGTTGAGCCAGAAACTCTTTTGATTTAATTTCAAACCATTGGTTCTGGTCCTACCTTCTGAGGCCACAGAAGACAATTACACACCATCCTTTATATGACAGCCCTTCAAGTACTTGAAGATGGTGATCATATCACCTCTCAGCCGCCTCCTCTCCAGGCTAAACATGCCCAGCTCCTTCAACCTTTCCTCATAGAACTTGGTCTCCAGACCCCTCACCATCTTCATCACCCTTCTCTGGACCCGTTCCAGCTTGTCTATATCCTTCTTAAAATGTGGTACCCAAAACCGAATACAATACTCCAGATGAGGTCTTACCAGAGCAGAGTAAAGCGATACCATCACATCACGTGATCTAGACATTATACTTTTGTCGATACAGCCCAAAATTGCATTTGCCTTTTAGCCACTGCATCACACTCTGACTCATGTTCAGTGTATGATCCACTAAGACCCCTAGATCCTTTTCGCACGTACCACTGCTAAGACAAGTCTCCCCCATCCTATAACTATGCATGGGATTTTTCCAACCGAAATGCAGAACTTTATCCCTGTTAAAATTCATTTTATTGGTTTTAGCCCAGTTTTCCAGCCTGTCAAGGTCATCCTGAATCCTGTTTCTGTCTTCTTCTGTGTTTGCAACCCCTCCCAATTTAGTATCATTGGCAAATTTAATAAGCATTCCATCTATTCCTTCATCCAAATTATTGATAAAGATGTTAAACAAAACAGGTCCCAGGACAGATCCTTGAGGCACTCCACTTGTCATTCCTCTCCAAGAGGATGAAGAACCATTCACAAGCACTCTTTGGGTGCATCAAGAAAGGTGTATAACCTGTATGCATTCTTGAAATCAGTCAGATCTGCATAAATGCTATTATTGTGCATAATTTCTTTTTAATGGGTTTTTTTTATAATTGTGCACAATTCATTTCTCTTTTGCTTACCTTGGTAGGAGCCATGCTGGCCTTTTAAACCCCACTCCCTTTAAAAAAAAAAATCTTATTCAGTTATCTCCTGGCTAATGGGATTTAACCAGATAATATCCACATACTATGGCTAGCAACTTGTGTTTTTAAAAATCTATTCACAAGAATTGTAATTCAATGATCAGTACTGTTTTCTGTGCTTATGTAATTGTGTATACACAGCTGTTTCCTGATGGTGATGAGTTGTGTTGTATTAGATTGAAATAACTCTCTGAATGGTAAATAAATACAGCAACATTGTAGCAGTAGGTACCATATTGCAGAAATAACAATATTTCAGTGACATGGGATCCTGTGAGGTGCAGTGCTAACTAAAGCTTCCATTTTGTCTTTACCCAGCTCCTGTCCTACCTGACTGTAACAAGTAGAGCTGGCATGGACATGGTTATTGGCATGTTCTTTTACAGCTCTGCTGTTCTGGGCTGAGTCTGCTGTGTGGGAAGGACAGCTTTGTTGCCAGAGGATGTTGATAACCCTGGAGTGAGTGACAAGTGCAGGCATTTACTGCTGGGAGGCCAAGCCTCCGTGCTGCTAGTAGAAGGAAATAATAGAGTCTTTTACCAGCAGTGGGAGTTTGAGCGGCTATGTGCCAGTGGGAAACTGTCTGCTGACCAGCAGTTGGCAGAACACAGTATCGTTGTACGCAAACTGGCTCAGTGGCCTTTTGATCATGCTTTTCCTGGTCAAAGAAGGCCGTTGAGAACTGATGAAATCATGCAGCCTTTATACGGTGCTCTTGCATCAATTTTTCGATGATCAGACAAATACACAGAGAGAAGCCCCATTGATTTTAGTGAAGCAAATCTCCTTGTCACGTATTTAGGACTGAGATGCTGGTAAGAGGGATCTGAGTTGATGAAAATATAAAATGCCCAGTGGCAATCAATGTATATGTGAAAAACCAGTTATAATTAACTCAAGACATAACTTTTCTATGATCGCAAAACATGGTAGCCTTTTGATGGCGATGGCTCACATAGTCATCTTTGAGTTTTTGAGTAAATAAGTCATTGAACTATCATGTGAACTATCAGCCCATCCAGAATGAAGTTTTAATGGCCACCACAGACCATGGGCAGGAAATTTACATTCTGTAATCATGCCCAACAAGAGGTTTGGAGGGGTCTGAGCAAGGTGTCCCCCTTTCATTAAATGTGTTGGCCCCTCTTGTGTACAAGCACACTTATACAAACCCTCCTGTAGGAGGCAGCAGAGTAGGGTTCCATCAGTGTCAGTAAAAGGGTAAAGGTAGTTCCCTGTGCAAGCACCAAGTTGTTACTGACCCATGGGGTGATGTCACATCATGACGTTTTCTTGGCAGACTTTTTATGGGGTGATTCGCCATTGTCTTCCTCAGTCATCTACACTTTACCCCCAGCAAGCTGGGTACTCGTTTTACCAATCTTGGAAGGATGGAAGGCTGAGTCAACCTTGAGCTGGCTATCTGAACCTAGCTTCCATTGGGATCAAACTCAGATTATGAGCAGAGCTTGGATTGCAGTTCTTCAGCTTACCACTCCGTGCCATGGGGCTCTCTCCATCAGTGTCAGTACAAGGCTGCACAAAAAATTTAGGGTGTGATCACACATGCTGAATAATGCAATTTCAATCCACTTTCAGTGCACTTTCAAACTGGATTCTGCCTGTTCATACAGTAAAATTCAGCTGAAAAGTGCACTGAAAGCAGATTGAAACTGCATTATTTAGCATGTATGATAGCAGCCTTATTTTTCACTCCTCCAGATGCCCATCTACTAACAAATAAGAAGTCACTCGTGAGGACCCTGCAGCATTGCAGGAGCCTTTAGACAGTCTTCCATTTCTGGTGGGTGGATAGAGATGGGCCAAAGTTCTCTGATCAGCAGAAGGACTTTGCTGAGTTGTAGGCCTTGGCAGGTGTCTGGCCATGCAACCGTTAACACCAGTCCTGATGTCAGACATTACAGTCAACACAATGTCATGCTCCTGCATATTTAAAGCTGGGGGAAATATGCAAAAAATTGCAGAGCTTTTTTTTTTAGTAGGAATGCTGGCTTGGTGTCAGGGGTGTGGCCTAATATGCAAATAAGTTGCTGCTGGCCTTTTTTGTAGAAAAATGCAGTCTTGAGTAAGACTGAAAAAGTAGAGAAGAGCTGCTACAAATATACAAGGATTACAATTTATCAGAGCTGTGGGCTGAAAAGAACACTACAGACCTTTGGGTTAATTCCCATTAGACTATGTGAATTAACCCGAAGAACTGTAGTTTTCTTCTGCTAGTAGCTTGATGTGAGAATTGACTGTATTGAAATGCATTGTGTTCAGGGTGACCAATGTGTAGAAGATGTCTGATCTGTGGCAGCTCATTCATGTGCCCTTGGTCTCCTGTAATTCTACATGTAGGTAACTTATCCCATGATACTGCAGTTATGAAGTGACAGAAGCACAGCACCTGGTTTTTCACATTAATTCTTTTGGCCTTATATGGTTGTTAGTATAAGGGTGGTTTCACACAGGAGATTTAGCCTGACTTAGCCTTGCTTCCCATTCGGATTAAAAGCACACGATCACACAAGCACATCTGCCTTCCAAGCTGCACCTGTTTTCACCCCGTCTCCAGATGTGTCATATCTGCATTAAAAAGCTACCTGGATTTTCCTGGTAGCATCCTCCTGAATCAGATGTAGGTCACATAATTGTCTGCTGTCTGAATGCTCTGGGGCAACTCATAATCGGAAGAGCTGTGTGATCACACCAAGTTGTTTCAGGCACAGTCGGGGTTGTTTTTTCCCCTAACCCTTCTTGGAGGAGCGCTTGTGTGCTTCTCTTTTTGAGCGCACACACAGGGGACTTTTAAAGAAGAACAGCCCTTTCTGCAGTGGGTCCATGGTTGAGCTGTGTTAGCAGTGTGAATGGGCAACCACGGACAGCTGCTGGGATCCTGTCCCTTCAGTAGCTGATGTCTGATAGCCCAGAAACAGACCAAGCTCAAGCGGGTTTTTTCTTTACAGGATAGTATTGCCTCAATTTCACAGTGTGAAACCAGCCTAAGTCTGGGGAGACAGCATTTCTGTTTATCCAAAGACCTAAATGCCATTCAAAGAATTCAGGGCACTGCAGATATGATATATTTAGCCTCTGATTTCTTAGGGAACAATGCAGTCCAATACACCCTCAGGTATAACGTCAACCATATTAAATCTCATAACTCCCAAGTTTAGCCATTTTTTCCTCTCTCCATTTTTGCAAAGTACTTATTTTTCAAACAACAATAGAAGCTGTAGAGTCTTCCTGAAAAAATGCACTCCCTGCCTCCTCTCTTTTTCTCTTCCTCCTACAAGGTGTTTCGCAGGTTATAATGTACAGATTTTGATTCCCTCCCTTCCCGTGTACAATGCTTAGTGCTTACACAGCCTGCCTCCGCTCATGCCTTGAGTGACACTAATCAGTAGTGTGGGAAGGAGAACAGTGCAGAGACTGTCAAATCACACGCATGGCTAAGAAGAGACTTTCACAGATAACTAAGGGTTTTCCATCCATTGATATCAGGTCCATTTGAGTAGTGTCCATAACCATAAACAACTCACTCCATGAAGTGGGTCCAAATTCTCTAAGTTGTCTTGAATGACTTTTTTTCTTGGTGAGGTTATTTATTTATTTATTTACATAATTTATATTCTGCCCTTTCCCAGACAGGCTCAGGGCGAATAACATTTTAAAAACAATAAAACAACAGTTAAAACCAATAAAAGTGAATTCGCTCATATATAGGAAGATATTGGATTTATGCCCTACTCTTCACTTCGAGTTTCAGAGCAGCTTACAATCTCCTTTCCCTTCACCTCCCACAACAGACCCCCCCCCCCGTGAGGTAAGTGGGGCTGAGAGAGCTCTGACAGAAACTGCTGTTGAGCAGAACAGCTCTGAGAGAGTTATGACTGACCCAAGGTCACTCCAGCAGGTGCATGTGAAGGAATGGGGAATCAAGCCTGGTTCTCCCAGGTATGAATATGAGCACTTAACCACTGCACCAAACTGGCTCCCAATGAGCAATGAGAGATGAATGGAAATCTATTGCAGAAAAGATGGGAAGCTCTTGTAAAAATGTCAGTTATTACACTAGCAGAACGGGTACCTGATATTTTTCTTCCTATGGTGTTTCTTTAAAGGTGTAAGTGACATGACCTTATGATGTCTATTCCCAGAAAACATTGCCATATGTTGGTTTTCTGCATTTGTAAATGAGCTTCCTCTAGTTAATATTAAAAAACCCTAAGTTTGCAATCTAATCAGAGCCAGTGAGGATTTACTCACAAAGTTTGATAAGTGTGGCTAGGTTAGTGTTTTCCCTTCCTGAACTGTCCTTCCTGTCAGCCTCCTCATCCATCTCCTCCCAACAATCTAGTCTGTATCCACCACCTTCAGCAATGAGAGAATAAAGTGATCCCACTGAAACTACTGCTTACAGGAGGATTTCTGTAAGTGAAGCACAAATTTCTCACCTCCATTCTTGCAGCATCACCCAATAGCCCCCAAACATTGCTGGATGTGGATAGGGAACCCCAGGAATTGCATGAGGGAGGATACTAGAGATCTGCAGTAAAAGGGAGGAATCAGTAAAAATAACTTCCTTCAATCAGTGAAAATTTTAGGTGGATGGTGAGGGGTCTGAAAACCAAGTCCTGTGAGGAAAGGCTGAAGGAGCTGGGTAAGTTTAGCTGGAGAGGAGATAACTGAGAGGTGATATGATCACCATCTTCAAGTACTTGAAGGGCTGTCATCTAGAGCAGGGGTGGCCAAACTTGCTTCACGTAAGAGCCACATAAAATAAATGTCAGATTTTTGAGAGCCACAATGAACATCAGATGTTTGGCGCTGCAAGGAAGGAAGGAAAACTGCATAATTCTCCTCTCTCTGTGGGTTATGAGCCCAGCTGGAATCAGGCCTGCATGCACCTGTAGGCTTGCCAGTCCCTCAGTCCAGGTGCAAATAGATGGCAAGGGAGAGGTGGAAAGAAAGCAACTTTGAATTTAAATGCATTCTCCAAGCCGCCAGCTGGCTTGGCTTGGAGAAGAGATTCAAAGAAACAAATGCCTTCTCCAAGCTGGCTGACAGGGCAGTGGGGACTTCAAGAGCCACACAATATGTGTGAAAGAGCTACATGTGGCTCCTGAGCCACAGTTTGGCCACCCCTGATCTAAAGGATGATGCAGAATTGTTTTCTGCTGCCCCAGAAGGTCAGACTAGAACCAACAGGTTGAAATTAAATCAAAAGAGCTTTTGGCTAAACATTAGGAAGAACTTCCGGACAGTTAGAGCGGTTCCTCAGTGGAACAGACTTCCTCAGGAGGTGGTGGGCTCTCCTTCCTTTAAGGTTTTAAAGCAGAGGCTAGATAGCCATCTGGCAGCAATGCTGATTCTGTGAATTAGGCAGATCATGAGAAGGGGGGCAGGAAGGGTTGCATCAATACTTAGTTCCTGTGGCCTTTTCTTACACACCCAGGAAAATGCTGATAGCCACTTTGTCAGTCATCAATTTTTCTCCAGGCCACTTTGGCAAGAGATCCTGGAGGTTTTTGCCATTTTCTGAGCATAGAGCAGGAGTCACTGGGGATGTATATGTGTGTGTGTGGGGGAGGTATTTGTGAATTTCCTACATTGTGCAGAGGGTTGGACTAGATGATTGTGGAGGTCCCTTCCAATTCTATGATTCTATCCAAGCCTATGTCTGGAATGCAGTATGGTGTAGCCTGATCACATCAGATCTCAGAAGTGAAGCAAGGTCAGTACTTGGAAGGGAGATCACCAAGGAAGACTCTGCAGAGGAAGGCAATGCCAAACCACTTTTGCTTCTCACTTGTCCTGAAAGCCCCTTGCTGGGGTTACCTTAAGTTGTCTGTGACTTAATGGCACTTCACACACACACAAGCCTATGTCTTGGAGTTTCATGAGTTTCAGCTGTCCCAGACAAAAAAGGCATTTCAGATGGTCCCAGGTGTATAAATTGCATGCAGTCTTCCCAGAGTGAATATTCTAGAGGGCACTGTCTTAGGCATGGTGATATTACTTCGAGGTAATTACTCTATGAAACTTGTACATAATTTCCTGTCCTTAAACTGCATCCCAAATGTACCATTTGAGGAAGAACTTTTAAGTTATCTCATAACTGGGCCCATCATGAAGCACTCCAGTTATTATTAACATCCTTTATTTATTTATTCCTGTGCTGCCTCATCAGAATTCTGCTCCAGGGAGCTTACAGCTATTTTTAAAAAGGGTTTTATGTAGCATTTCCATTTCAGATTCCATAAGGTGACAAACATTAAAAAAAATTAAAACATTTGATCAATAAAAAAGACAATCTTTTAGTAATAAAACCCATGGTGTGGTGGCAAATCCCAGCTCCCTCATTCATTGGATGTGGGGTATCAACTATTGGCTAATGATCCATCTGTCACCATCTCTGGCTTCCCATTAGCTGACTCCCCTGCCCCAGCCTACTGCAGGCCCAGGAATGTTGAACAAACCACCAAAACAGTCTTACCTCTGAGAGAGACACATCTCGCTTCTCTGTCTTCTCTGTCAACTGACCTCAGAAAGGCCTGCCATTCTATTGCGGCCTCATGAAAGGCATCACAGCCAGTGGCAACAACAGACCTCTGCCATCCTATCACTAACCCAGATGGACAGCCTCTCAGCACACACAGTCTCTGAAGACCACAGAAATAGCCAGGGAGCCTAGCACCGCTGGGAGCATTTTCTCAGAAGGCATGGCTGTCCTACCTTTACTGTCTCCTGCCTCTTTCCTGTCATTCCCTCTCTCCCTCCTCCCCTCAACCTTGCTCCGGAATGGTTGCCTAAGAAGAAGATAGGAAAGCCTCACAGGGTGGTTGTTGAGATCAAAGGGGGGAGGAGAGGAATGAGGAGAATGATGTAAGCTGCTTTGGTCCCCCCCCCCCCGAAGAAAGATGGTCCTTTTCCTATGTAGAGGCTGCAGGCTTGCCAACTCCAGGTTAGGAAATTCCTGGAGATTTAAGGGGTGGGGCCTGGAGTTGGTGGGGTTTGAGGAGGGGTGGGACCTCAGACAGGTATAATGACATTTCCTCCTGAGGAACCACTGTTGCCAATCTCCAGGTGAGGGCTGGAGATCACTCAGAATTACAACTGCTCTCCGATGGCAGAGATCAGCTCTCCTTGAGGTGTGTGTGGGGGGAGTGAATGCCTTCATTTGGGTGGGAAGACAGCAAGGCTGGGGGGACACTCACCCAGAGCCTCATTCCAGAGCCTGTTGTATTTTTCTTCACAATGGCCCTTACTCCTAGTTATAAAATAATTCAATTAAAACACAAAAACAACTCCAAAATGGGGCCCAGTAAGTATTACTGGAGGTATGCCAGATGAAAAAAAAAGTCTTCACTTGCTGGTGAAAAGATTCCAATAGAGGGAGACAGATGAATCTCCCTGTGGGAGGTTTTACAACGTTTTGGTGATATGTTTGAGAAGGCCCTTTCTAGATTGCCACCCATCTGGTTTCAGATGGCAGAGCATCTGAAGATGACTCAGATGTACAGATCGGTTCATATAGGAACAGGTGGCCCTTAAAGTAGGTTGGTCGCAGGCCATAAAGTTAAAGGTCAACACCAGAATTTTGAATTCATCCCAGAAGATAACTGGAAGTCAGTGTGGATGAAATAAGACTGGAGTGCTATGGCCTCTGTGGCCCATTCCTGCAGGATTCTGCACCATCTGTAGCTTCCAAACAGTCTACAGGGGTATCCCCACATGAAATACATTGCAGTAATCTGATATAGATGTTACCAGGGCATGCACCACATACATTCTGAGATTTGTATGGGCAAACAGGCAACTCTCCAAGCAGTTAGAACTACCCTATCATATATAAAATGAGGAACAGTTTAAAATATTGTATACTTACATCTGGTAGCGAAGCAGAAGCAAAACTAAGATCAGTTTTAAATATAACATCCTGAATATAAATGTTTAAGGAAGCTGACTCTGAGGAGAGCATTTTAATTATTTTATTATGAAGCAAAACATGTGTAGTAATGATTAAATTAATAATATAGCTGTAAATCAGATTAGTTATAAAAATCTGAAATGGAAAAGGATGAATATAAATATAAATGTACCCACCAGAAGTAAATATCATTGTATGTTATACACAAAGTCCAAAAAACTTTCCAGTGTAATGATGGGGATGCTTGGGAGAAATATTCTTACATATTTGGTTGCATACAATCATCTATGATATATTTAATTATGTTAAGTAACCCCTTCTTTTTGTATTTTCTTTATATTACCTCTCTCTCTCCCTCTCTCTGTATATATGTGTCTCCCTGTGTGTGTGTGCGAACTACTCTATTGGTAGTTCCCATTCAGTGCCCTTTATACATTATCTAGCTTTATGGGAACCACACACCAAGAGAATATTCAAATAAGCCCCCCACCCCAAAAAAGGGTTGCTTACAAGGGGCCCTGCCATGAATTCAGCACCCTGTCTGCAGGATTCATTCACACTTTCAGCCTATGTCTTTGGTCTCCTCCCACATGGCTGGGTTATTAAAATAGTGTCTCAGCCAGTGGCAGCCAATCAGAAAGACAAGGCACCCCCACACAGTTAAGATATTGTGCGAGGGGTGAGTCATGCATTGTTTCAGTGACTTAAGCAATACTTCCCAGGGCTGCATTTGATTCATCTTTGGTGTGGAAAATTATGAGGGAACTAGGTAGAAGACATCTTCATGCCAGCAAACTAACTAAAAATATGATTTCATCATCCGTCTTCTGATGCAGCCTCACACTGGGACTGTGATTGCACAGGCCGAATGTGTGTCTGCACAGAAGACATCGATGAACAACAGATACAGGTAATTGCAACTTGTTTTCCCCATTTCCTCAAGTGATAACAGGGCACAGGTATATTAGACGTAGGAGAGCTGTGGTCAGATCCCTCAATTAATTTTTAAAAGTTTAAAAGCACTGGGGGATGTGTGCATTTTGAATTGAGGATGCTGCACAGGTAACCCCCCTCCACTACTATTGGTCCTAGTAGGGTAAAAGGTCATGTACAGCATTATTATCTATTTACTTTCACTTGCACCCAACTTTTCTTTCCGATGGGGTCCTAAAGCAGCTTACATAGTTCTCCTGTCCTCCATTTTATCCTCAAAACCATGTGAGGTAGATTAGGCTGAGAGTATGTGATAAACCCAAGATCATCCAGTAAGCTGCCATGGCGGAGGAAGGTTTCAAATAGGGATGTACATGAACAAGGAAAATGCAGTTAGGTTTGTGGCTGTGGCATTTCTGGTTCATGAACTTTTAGCCACCAAACTGATTCGATTCATGAAGTGCATGATGCCATAGAATGTCACCCCTCCTGGCATGCTAGAGACACCAAACTCACACGGATCTCTGGCTGACTCTCCACTACCTGCCCTCCAGTTTGGTGAGGATTGGCAGGCTCCCCCAGGGAAGTACTTTCTGGGGAAATGACAGGTTCAGGTTCAGGAGTGCATAGAACAGATCCTGTGCAAACTAGAGACATCAGTGTTGCAGGGGACTTCCCCCAGATGCTCCTCTACATGCCCTCCAAGTTCTGCCCCCCCTTATTGCTTTGAAGTTTGAGAAACATTTAGACTGAAGAAGAAGATGATGATATTGGATTTTTATCCTGCCCTCCACTCCGAATCTCAGCACGGCTCACAATCTCCTTTATCTTCCTCCCCCACAACAGACACCCTGTGAGGTATGTGCGGCTGAGAGGATTCTCACAGTAGCTGCTCTTTCAAAGACAACCTCTGCCAGAGCTATGGCTGACCCAAGGCCATTCCAGTAGGTGCAAGTGGAGGAGTGGGGATCCGGGTCTCCCAGATAAGAGTCCACACACTTAACCACTACACCAAAGTGTATCAATTCATGAACTGCCACAAACACCTTGAAAGTCTGTGGAAAGTTTATGCTGGTTGACTTGCCACAAACGTCAGTTCACAAACCACGAACTGGCCAAAATTAATCACAAACTTTTGTTCATGAGCCAGTTCATGGCCAACCCTAGATTTGAACCTGGGTCTCCCAGATCCTACTCTGCCAGTCCAATCACTACATCATACTGGGTCTCATAATATGAGAACTTATTATTTCCTCAACTTTGGCCAGTAGCAGCTTGTTTAACTGGAAATACATCAATGCCTATGTTTTGGACAGAATATGGTTAGTGGCTATCTACTGTGGAGTCAGGTTCTCAGTTTTCTCAAAGTAAATTAGGCTTTCTTCTTCTGGAATGAACTATTGATTAGAAAAAAAGTTTATTTAAAAACCTGTTGCCCATCTGCCCAGATTCACTCATCTTTTGTACTTCCATAAACATGAGTGAGTGCCTGTTCATTGGACAATGACTACAAGATTAAAAAAAAGTCTCTTTTGTGTCAGTTCACACCATTATTAATGGAATGCCTTAATCTTTTGAAGGCAGGAGTGACAGCTTATGTTAAACCACTAGAAGACAACCTACCTGCCAGAGAAGACACAGTGCAATGATATTCCAAGGCTCTCTATAGCCAGTTGTTTTAAAAGGGAAAAGAAGAGCATTTAATATTTCCCTTTGTAGTCAGCTCCCATCCCTTAGGCATTTAATTTATTTATTGCACTGTTATCTCATTCTTCTTCAAGAAGCTCAGAATGGTTCCTTTATTTCTCTCCTCCTCTGTTTTATCTTCACTGTGAAAAGCAGGAGTCAAGTAGCATCTTTAAGACCAACAAACTTTTAACTTTTGTTAAATAAACTTTAACAAACTTAATTTAACTATTTAAATTTAAAATTTAACAAACTTTTTACATTCTGAATAAAAGTTTGTTGGTCTTAAAGATGCTACTTGACTCCTGCTTTGTTCTACTGACCAACATGGCTGCCCACGTGGATCTATCTTCACTGTGAGTTAGAATAAGCTGACAGGGGGTGAGTGGTTCAAGGTCACCTAGTGAGTTTCATAGCAAGTGGGGATTTGAATGTGGGTCCTCCAAAGTCTGACACTCTGTTATACTGTCCTGGTCCGTTATGTTGGAAGATGTTGCAGTCAGCTAGAAGGGGATGGGAGGGACGGTGGCTCAGTGGTAGAGCATCTGCTTGGTAAGCAGAAGGTCCCAGGTTCAATCCCTGTCATCTCCAGCTAAAAAGGGTCCAGGCAAATAGACGTGAAAAACCTCAGCTTGTGACCCTGGAGGAGAGCCACTGCCAGTCTGAGTAGACAATACTGACTTTGATGGACCAAGGGTCTGATTCAGTACAAGGCAGCTTCATGTGTTCATGTGGGATCCTCCTAAGAACCCTTCATCTGAGAGAACCTAGAGCCAAACTACATGATACATTTTTGGCAAACTGTGTCAGGATAACCTGGACCCAACTAACATTCCTTTTGGCCCCATAGCCAGGAATATCATTTTAAAAAACAGCAGGAGCCCAATTTGATTCAAAACTGGTATAGTGGTAGAAGGGCTTCTGTCCACCCTCATGTGACCTAGGGTGGCCAGATCGTCCCGGTCACCCGGGAAAGTCCCGGTTCTGGCCCCCAATTCCCGGCTCCCGGGCTGGCTATACCGGGACCATTAGAGGTCCCGGTTTAGCCAGCCAGAGAGCCGGTGGGCTGCGCGGGCGGGCGGGGAAGGCGGCGAGTGAGGGAGGGAGCGTCCCTGTGCGTGCGCAGGGCGATTGTGGCGGGCTCTGCGCATGCGCGGGGATGCTCCCACCCTCACGCGCCGCCTTCCCCGCTTGTGCGCGGGGCCCGGCGGCGGTGGCCGGGGAGGTGGCGGAGAGGCCGGGGAGGCGGCGGAGAGGCCGGGGAGGCGGCGGAGAGGCCGGGGAGGCGGCGGAGAGGCCGGGGAGGCGGCGGAGAGGCCGGCGCTGGTCGCTGGAGGGCCTCCAGTGACCAGCGCCGGCCTCTCCGCCGCCTCCCCGGCCTCCGCCACCGCTGCCGGGCTCCGCGCGCGGGCCTCCACTGCAGGCGGAGGCCGGGGAGGTGGCGGAGAGGCCGGCACTGGTCGCTGGAGGCCCTCCAGCGACCAGCGCCGGCCTCTCCGCCACCTCCCCGGCCTCCGCCACCGCCGCCGGGCCCCGCCCGCGGGCCTCCACTGCAGGCGGAGGCCGGGGAGGCGGCGGAGAGGCCGGTGCTGGTCGCTGGAGGGCCTCCAGCGACCAGCGCCGGCCTCTCCGCCGCCTCCCCGGCCTCTCCGCCGCCTCCCCGGCCTCTCCGCCGCCTCCCCGGCCTCTCCGCCGCCTTCCCAGCCTCCGCCACCGCCGCCGGGCCCCGCGCGCGGGCCTCCACCCGCCCTGTAAGCAGGTAAGCAGGGCAGCAGGGAGGGAGGGGGCCGAAAGCGGGGGTGGGCGGCTGGCGGGAGGGGGCGACCTTCCCTCCTTCCTTCCTTCCTTCCTTCCTTCCTTCCTTCCTTCCTTCCTTCCTTCCTTCCTTCCTTCCTTCCTTCCCTCCCTCCCTCCCTCCCTCCTCCCTTCCTTCCCTCCCTCCCTCCCTCCTTCCTCCCTCCCTCCTTCCTTTCTTCCTTCCTTCCTTCCTTCCCTCCTTCCCTCCCTCCTCCCTCCCTCCTTCCTTTCTTCCTTCCTTTCTTCCTTCCTTCCCTCCCTCCCTCCTTCCTCCCTCCCTCCCTCCTTCCCTCCTCCCTTCCTTCCCTCCCTCCCTCCTTCCTCCCTCCCTCCTTCCTTCCTTCCTTCCTTCCTTCCTTCCTTCCTTCCTTCCTTCCTTCCTTCCTTCCTTCCTTCCTTCCTTCCTTCCTTCCTTCCTTCCTTCCGTGCCTCTCAAATATCCGATGTTCAAGTCTTGCGGATCTCAAACATCTGACCTTTATTCTGTGTTGCTCTTTTGTTAAGCAACTCTGGCCATCCCTGGAGTAGACAATACTGACTTTGGTGGACCCAAGCACTGATTCAGTGTAAGGGAGCTTTGTGTTTGTGTCTTCTGGTGCAATTTTGTTCTCAAATCCTGTATTTACTTCATCAGTATATGGGATAAGGCACTTTCTCAACTGTGCTGCATAATGCAGCCTATTTATTTTGTCCTGTTTGCTCTGTTGGCTCTATCTGCGCCACCTTCATCACTTTCGGGGTGTGGATCCCCCAGTGGGATGGTCTCCCGACTCCCTCCGCCAGCTGTTTCTTATAGCCCTGCGCCCCCTCTTTCATTTGATATGTGTCCCATGCGGGTGCCACCCTCCCGCCGGGAGATGCCGCAAAATGAGCCCCCTTGAGGCTTATGGCGGCAGGGCTCGGGGGAAGCGAGCTAGACTGCTGTTCTTTTGAGGGGTTATAGAGTGTTTCGAGCCCGTCCCTGTGGCATCGGTCCCATCGTTGTGGGGCCTAGGGGGCCGGTGCAGCGGCCCGCTGAAGCTAGGGTTGCCAAGTCCAATTAAAGAAAAATCTGGGGACTTTGGGGGCGGAGCCAGGAGACTTTGGGGGTGGGGCCAGGAGACATTGGGGGTGGAGCCAGGAACAAGGATGTGACAAGCATAATTGAACTCCAAGGGAGTTCTGGCCATCACATTTAAAGGGACAGCTCACCTTTTTAAATGCCTTTCTTCCATAGGAAATAATTAAGGATAGGGGCACTGTCTTTTGGGGCTCATATAATTGGACCCTCTGGTCCAATCGTTTTGAAACTTGGGGGGTTTTTTGGGGAGAGGCACTAGATGCTATACTAAAAATCTGGTGCCTCTACCTCAAAAAATTGCCCCCCCAGAGCCCCCAATACCCACGGATCAATTCCCTATTATTCCCTATGGGAACTGTTCTCCATAGGGAATAATAGAGTGCCTAGTAGACATTTCCCTCCCCCCCACGCTTTCTAAAGGGGGGGAAGGGCCTCCATACCAGGGAATCCCCCCTCCCTCTCTCACACACACAAATACTTACCGGGTCTTCTTCCCTCTGCCTGCTGTGAAAACTAAAGCAAAGAAAGGGAGGGGCCGTTCTCCGAAGCGAAGCCCTTCCTGTTTCCTCCTTCCTGCCCAGCGTTAAAGGAGCAGGCATTTTACAAACTGCTCAGGAGCTAACAGCATGAAGCCTACAGGTATGTTCTCCCCCCCTCCACCCCCCCGCTTCCCAATTTTTGGAGAGCGGGAGATGAAGCTGGGAACCCAGAAGTCTCCCGCCAGAGCGGGAGGTTTGGGAAGCCTAGCTGAAGCAGCCTGTCGGTCACTTCCGGGTTCCTGTCCTGCATCTCGAACTGTGTTATTAGTGACAGGCTGCTTCGGCGGGCCGCTGCGCCGGCCCCCTGGGTCCCACAACGATGAGACCGATGCCACAGGGACGGGCTCGAAACACTCTATAACCCCTCAAAAGAACAGCAGTCTAGCTCGCTTCCCCCGAGCCCTGCTGCCATAAGCCTCAAGGGGGCTCATTTTGCGGCATCTCCCGGCGGGAAGGTGGCACCCGCACGGGACACATATCAAATGAAAGAGGGGGCGCAGGTCTATCAGAAACAGCTGGCGGAGGGAGTCGGGAGACCACCCCACTGGGGGATCCACACCCCGAAAGTGATGAAGGTGGCGCAGATAGAGCCAACAGAGCAAACAGGACAAAATAAATAGGCTGCATTATGCAGCACAGTCTCACTGGAATCTCACTGGAATCTGACTGGCTTCTCAGCGTGGAACCCGTTCTCTCTAGTCTTCTCACTTTGAAAAAAGTAAAAAAAGAGTTTTATTTAACTTTATTTCCCCCTTTCCCTCTCTATAAATAATTTTGGTGTTTCCGGCAGTGATATTTGGGGGATTTTTGGGGACGTCACAGGAAGTGCTGTGAAGTCACTTCCTGTTTCCGGCAGTGGCATTTGGGGGAAATGATGTCATTTGGGGGAAATGATGCCACAGGAAGTGATGTCACTTCCTGCTTCCGGCAGGTGGTGCGGGGGAAATGATGTCACAGGAAGTGATGTCACTTCCTGTTTCTGGCGGTGGCATGCCATCACCGGAAGTGATGTCACCGGAAGTGACATCACTTCCTGTTTCTGGCGGCGTGCGCATGGAGCGCACGCGCGCACACATTCCTTCCCTCCTCAAGGTGTCCCTGGCTGGCCTGCAGAAATTATGGCCACCCTACGCTGAATCAAAACAGAAGTGAGAGTAATGCCGACCTGGCTGGCCAAATTTTTTTGTGTGTAACTTGACTCCCTCAAATGGATGAAAAAAGGAACCCTGAGTAAAGGAAATTAATTTCAACTGGAAAGGAACCATGATCATGGCTTACAGCCCACTGACAGCTCATTGGTAACATGGTGTTTGTCTCCCCAAATATATTGACTCCTAAGTGGGGTCCAAAGGACATTATACATGTGGATGTGTGTACTGTTAACTACAGGTAACCCAGTGATCCATTTAGAGGAGGAAAAACCTTCTGGTGGAGCAGAGAAGTGGCAAGATTGAGAGACTTCCCATCTCATTCACTGTTTCCTTTCTTCAATTACCCTTGCATTTCCCCTCTGAGATTAACTAATCACATTCCATTCCCCCTTGAGATTTATTAATCACATTTCCTCATATTCTAGGAGGAAAGTATGATAGTTGGAGATAGAAATTATTTCCCACTGAAGTGAAGAGACAGATTGCTGCCTTATGATGTTCATCTTGTTTCCAGTATCTAGTTTTGGAGGTGTTTTAAAAATGGGCAAAATTGATTTAATCAGAAGCAGCAGCAGGAAAAAGAAAAATATATGTGCCACTGTTGAAAGATATTGTCACCATTGTTGTTGTTGTCCTACACAGGGCTTTTTTTGAGCAGAAACGCACAAGAATGCAGTTCTGACTGGCTTGGCATTAGGGGGTGTGTCCTAATATGCAAATGAGTTACTGCTGGGTTTTTCTTTTTGTAAAAGCCCTGTGTGAAACAATGCTGATGCCATGGGTGTGGCCTAATATGAAAATGAGTTCCTGCTGGGCTTTTTCCTACAAAAAAAGCCCTGGTCATCACCATCATGAATGACCATATTACCTGCCTCCCAGTTATCTAACTTTCTCCTCCTATGCCTTAGGCAAACATCCACATGCTTTGTGAATCCCTTTCCCGGACTCAGAGTTTATTGTGTTTTTTATTGCTTTAAAATAAAGTTCTGTGTTTATTTGTGTGGAAAGCTGCTGCTGGAGCTAGAACACGCTGTCCTTTTGTATATGTGACAGAATGGCTCTGGAACTCTTATGTGCTAGTCAATCATAGAGTGGATTCTCTTGACCCTCTCCTCTCCATCTCACTGCCTCTTTATCAACAGTAATCTCATTGCATCCTAACTGCCTTGTGTTACATGTTCAGATTTCGAATCAGGGCCATTATTGCAAAGAGGAATTAAAACTGCACAGCAGTGAAAAAACTTTCTGGAGTGCTAACATATTTGTAACCTTGCCCATGGTACCCAATCAGTGTCTTCTGAACTGGGATGTGGGACATTTGATATTGTTTCACCTTTAAATTGCAAGTGTTTTCAAGTCCTCTTGGTGAGCAAATATTCTGGGAGGCTGCTACACAAACAATCGGTGTTTATAGGGCTTCTGTTACAGATTGCAGGGGAGGAAACACGGACAACCTGTTCTCTATAGCTTCTCTCTACATGTTAAATGTTTCTTCTAGTCACAGGCACAAAACATTGCTTATTCATTGCTGACTGTTGGTATTTTCTGTTTTTTTCTATTTAGATATTTCTATTCAGTTTTGTCTCTAGTGGGAACACAAGTGGTTCACAATATTGTAATCCTCTCCTCTGTTTTATCCTCACAACAGCCCTGAACATTTTGGGATTCATTCTTGCCTAGCTGCTTAAAACTGGGAACAATAATGATACTGGAGGTGGCAGGAATGTGCATTAGGGTTGCCAGTTCTGGATTGGGAAATACCTGGATATTTTTTTTGGGGGGGGGGGGGTGGAGCCTGAGGAGGGTCAGGTTTGGAGTGGAGAGAAATTTCAATAGGGTATAGTACCATTGAGTCCACCTTCCAAAGCAGCCATTTTCTCTAGATGAACTGATCTCTGTTGCCTGGAGGTCAGTTGTAATAGCGAGAGATCTTCAGCCACCACCTGGAGGCTGGCAACCCTATGCTTCTGATTTCTCTTTCTGTGTGTATGCATATGGGGGGGGGTATATTCCTATACAACATAAACCTCTTCCTTTCACTGTTAGTATGTTTTAGGATTAATGCAATAAATGCAATATAGGCATTTGTTGTTTGTGGAAGTTTAGGCAATGTAGTGCTTATTGTGGTCACTTTACCTGACCCAAACCAGGCAGAAGCATCCTTTAGAGCCCTGTGCCTCGATAGGGAAGAACAACTTTTGCATAGAGAAAATTCCAAGTTCATTTCCAGCTAACAGATCTCTTTCTGGATAGCTTCCACCAATCATAATAGACAATACTAAGCAGGATGAATCAATAGTCTGACTCATCATAAGGAAGCTTCATATGTGTGTTGTATAAGAGTGAAACATCTTCCTTCAAGCTGTAGGGCTATTACATCTCTCCAGTGCTCAAACTACAGTGATTTTGTTCTTAGAAAAATGTGATTCTTTTCCTTAGCTAGTGTATCCTTTTGATGGTTAATACTCAATTGAATGAGGCTACCTGGATGTCATGTACACTTTCTGGATAATGCCTTTGACATTGCTAGTGAAAGGTGACATATGTCTGCCCTCTACCATGCCCAAAAATATTTTGAGGAGGACATCTAGCTTTTTTTTTAATTAAAAAAATAGGCTCTTAAATACTCTATAGGCGGAACATTCCTCTCCAGCACAGTTCAAATGCAGGAATACTCATGTATCCTTTCCCTCCCTAATAGCAAAAAAACAGCACAGATCTCTTTCGCTAAAACTATGCTTTGTAGAAGTGAACATCTTCCTCGACTTTTTTAAAAAAAGTTGTGAACTGAGCACAAGTTTGATGGGTTGCAGCAGTAAACCTCCTCCATCCTCCGTTATATAGAAACCGAGTATCATATTACAGCATTCATTGTCCTGGCCTGGATGGCCTGGGCTAGCCTGATCTCATTAGATCTTGGACATGAATAGCATAGCTTCCTCTGACTTGAATAGACCAGGCTAGCCTGATCTCATTAGACCTTGGAAGCTAGACAGGATTGGCCCTGGCTAGTATT
Organism: Heteronotia binoei; assembly: GCF_032191835.1. Lineage (NCBI taxonomy): Eukaryota > Metazoa > Chordata > Lepidosauria > Squamata > Gekkonidae > Heteronotia > Heteronotia binoei. Next base: position 87,032,215 of record NC_083230.1, read on the forward strand.
TGGATGCGAGACCTCCAAGGAATACTAGGATAATGACATGGAGGCAGGCTTGCCTTAAAAACCCTACTAGGTCAGCTGGGATTTGATGTCAGTTCTTCCACCACTCCCATAGCCCTAGGTTTCAGCCCTGGGTAGGACTTGGATGAGAGACCATCAAGGAAGTCTAGGGTGCCTGTGCAGAGGCAGTCAATGCAAACCAACCACCTGTTGTGTTCATCTCTTGCCTTGAAAGCACCAGTTTAGCCCAACTGAAAAATCTCAATATTATCTACAATAGCTCTTAGCCCTCAAATATTTTTCTTTCCAGAGCTCTTCATTCTCTGTCTTTGTATCTTCTCCACATTTTAACTCTGTTAAACACAAATGCCTTCTCTACATAATTTGGTACTTTCTTACTTTGTTTTGGACTCCTGAAATCTCTCTGTCTCTTTATTTTACCATAATTATGCCTTTTATCCTTTCATTCTTTTCCCAGTTCCTGTCATTCATTCCAAGTTGCATCTATTGTTTGAGACACATCCGCATCAATCATTCATTGCAGGCTGTTGAATAATGAACAAAGTATACATCTAAGCCTTGCTCGGTAAATAATTAATCCAAGAGGCTGCCAATGACTTGCTAAGCTTCACATGAGATGCTTTCAGGTGGTAACTAGAAAAAGTCCTACAGAGGTTTCATTTCTCAATCTGAAAGTCAAATGGAGAAGTACCTTTAAAATGAATTAATGGGAGAGGAAAGGAGGGCAAAGTGAGGCCATTTTGGGAGGGAGAGAACATATGGAGGAAGAAGGAAAACAGTAAAATGGAAAGATGAAATTATATGAAATAAAGAGCCACTTGGGAGATGCCATTCTTTTAGATACCTTTTAAAAAAAAATAAAAAAAAATCATGTTGCACATATCTGTCAGTCTGCTTGTCTCTCTTCCTTTTTTCCTTTCGATTGTTATAGAAGGTCATTGTTTAATCCATGTTTAGGAAGCTGTCTTTATTGTTGTGACATCAGCAGCCACTAAACCAGGCTCATCTCAGACAAAAAATCTGCTTGCCTAACAACCAACACGTATCTCATTAAGGAGTGGGATCAAGATTGCCATTAGTACTGGATTTAACTTACTTCAGACGAAAGGCCATGGAGGACTTTGTTTTGTTTACAAATATACAAGAAGAGCCAAATGGAACAAAAAGGACTCCTGCAGCAGACAGCAGAGCCATTAACCTTGCTTTGGTGACTTAAAGAAATACTGTGGGCACATATTCCCCCCTGGTTGCTTTCAACCCAGCTAAGCACATGCTCTGTTTCTCTCTGAATGTATCCCGTATAAAACTTGCTTTAAGTTGTTTTTCTGTCCGACCTGCTAGTTGGAGAGCATCACCTCCCAATGACGAGAGACGTCCCAGATTATTGAGAAAGACTCTCCTCAGTTATTGAGGGACATTAATGTTCTTTTGTTAAGTCCCTCACTATTTACCAGTTGACTGAGACCAGCCCATTCACAGTAATAGAGGTAGCCAAACCCATAATAGTAACATTGGATTATTGCCTTGTGCTCTGAACAAGATGTTACAGAATAGTTAATACCAGCTTGGAGATTTGGGAGCACAAGAACTGAGGTATTACTATGGAGTTGGAGGGACTGTTTCTATAATATAGTGGGTTCTATGCATGGCAGAATCTCGGAGTAAGTGATAACAAGCTCTTTATTAGGAATCACATAGTAAAAGGTCACAGTGCAAGACTGGCGTTGGGGCCCAAGGGCCAAACTTATCTACACCTCTGGGTTCCCGCGCAAGCATGTTATTGGGTCATTCAAACTGGTGGGGGCTTGTGATTGGTCCTGGGCAGTGGGGGTTTGAATCCTACAGTCCTTTGTTCCCAAGTCTCCAAGCTCAGTCAGTATGGCTCCAATGAGCCAGGAGGAAACACCAAAGTCTTCCCTTGAGTCCGCATATATAACATCCCTCCCCTCTTAGTTCGCAAGCCCCTAATGGATATAGTCTTTTAGGTATGCGGGCTTATTTATTTATTTATTCCGGGATTTATATCCTGCCCTTCCCACGAGTGGCTCAGGGCGGCTTACGGTGCTTTCGCGTCGACCGCCTGAGTGCAGGAGTTGGCGGCGACACGGTTTCTGCTTCAGGCATTGCTGGTGGAGGCCCTGGTGCCAAGGGGGAATCTGCCGGCTGGACTGGGTCCTCCGAGGTTTCTGGCGCTGATGGTGGTTCTGTCTGTTCCACTGGTTCTGGCATGGATGTTGCTGCTGGCTCTTCTGCTTCCTCTGGCTCACGGGTTGTTTTGCCAAGAGCAGGAGCCAGGGAGGTTGCGTTCTAGTCCTCGTCTTTCCCCCTGGGCACCTCTCGTGCATGTAATTGGTCAATGTGTCGCCTTATTGTGAATCCCCCTCAGAGGTAACCGTACATGATGGCCTCTAGTGCTCAGGATACTTGTGCTGGTATCCAAGGTGAAGGTCATCCCATTATCAGATACCAACATGTCTGGGAGGCCGTGTGGTGAATACCCTGCGTAACACACCTAATGCCGCCTGAGAAGAGGTGGAGGCCACTGGCACTACCTCTAGCCATTTGGAGTAGGAGTCCACAATGAGGAAGACTATATGCCCCTGGAAGGGCCCCGCGAAGTCAAGGTGCAGGTGGAACCAGGGGTTGCGAGTGGACTCCCACTGTTGGGCCGGGGTGAGGGGCGCCACCAGATAGATCTCCTGGCATGGCTGACATTGGGCCACCCAGGATTCAATGGTGTTGTCAATTCCTGGCCACTATACATAGCTGCAGGCCAGCGCCTTCATGCGTACAATCCCCAGATGGGTTTCATGCAAGCTCTGTTAGGACTCACTGCTGCAGTACCGGGGACACCTTCACCCTACTTCCCCACAACAGGCTATTTTATACACAGACACAAACGCCGAGAATTCCGAGCCCACCCGTCCTTCTGGCCACCCCCTCCACATGCAGTCCAGAACTCGGGAGAGAGTTTTGTCCTTGGAAGAGCAGCAAGCAATGTCCTTCTCATTCACCGGGTGGTCTGGGAGGGCTTCCAGTGATGTGGTCTGGAATGCCGGGGCTGCATCTGGATCCATGGAGGGCAGCGGCAGGCGGCTCAGAGCATCAGTGTGACCCATTGCTTTCCCCGGGCAGTACTTAAGGTCATACAGATAACCTGCCAGGAAGATGGACCACCTCAACATCCTTGGTGAAAGCATTTGGGGCGTTTGTTGGTTGGGGGTGAACAGGCCCAGCAAGGGCTTGTGGTCTGTCAAGATAGTGAAGGGCCGGCTGTACAGGTAATCGTGGAATTTTTTTACCCCTGCCATGATAGTCAGGCCCTCTTTGTCTATCCAAGCGTAGTTTCGCTCCGGTTTTTGTAAGGTCTTTGAATAATAGGCTACCGGAACCTCGCGACCATCTGGCAGCCTGTGAGCCAACACGGTGCCGACCCCGTAAGGCGAAGTGTCACATGCGAGCTGTTTGAATTCAAAATGTCTTTTACTGCCTGGAACGTGGTGGCTTACCGATGACTCCAAACCCATGGTGCCTTTTTGTCCATCAGTCTGTGTAAAGGCTCTGCTACCTTCTGCTTGGAAGGAAGGCATGGCAGAAATTGAGAATTCCCAAGGATGATTGTAATTCTGCCTTGTTGGTGGCAGCTGGTGCATCACAAATGGCCTTTATTTTGTTCTGGGCCAGATGAATGCCGCTCGTGTCCACCGTATACCCTAGAAAGTCTATGGTGGGCACCCCCAATACACATTTTTCCTGTTTTACCTTTAACCCTGCCCCCTTGAAACGCCGTAACACCATTTGGAGGTGGTCGCCGAATTTGTCTTCGGTGGCTGCCGCAATCAGCACATTGTCAAAGAACTGCTGGACCCCAGGGATGCCTTTAAGAAAAGAGTCCATCAAGTTCTGAAACACTCCCAGAGCCATGCTGACCCCGAACTGCAAGCATCTAACTCTGAAGGCCCTCCCAGTGCGTTATGATAGCTTGAGCTTCTGCTGTGGCGGCGTCCACAGGGAGCTGTTGGTACGCCTGCATCAAATCCAGTTTCCCAAAATTTTTTGCTCCCGCTAAGGATGCTAACATGTGGCTTACCACCGGGACAGGGTATACATGGCCTTGCAGCGCCTTATTAATCATACATTTATAGTCAGCACAGATGCGTACACTGTAGGAATCATGCCCTGAGAAGCTGCCTGGTTCTCAGGTCTCACAGACAGGAACGTGGGTGAGACCATGTGTCTGGCATGCCAGCCTGGAGCGCCTACATTCCCCATTGTGTCTGAAGAGTCAAAAGGACACAGGCATCTCACATCTGTGTTCAACCACATTCTCACTCTTTATGCTGACCCTTGCAGTATTGACAAATTGATGACTGTATTGAATCCTGTAAACAATGGTCTGTCTCCATTGAACAGATGCTTCCTGTTATTTAAGCACTATGTACTAGGGTAAATTTAGCTTCAAGACAGGATGTATAAATAAAATAAGGGTTGGCTGAAAAGTCAGACCTCTCTGCTTCCTTAAGATACATGGGTCACATGGGTCAAGTGATCATTCCTTCAAGTGGCGCCCAAAGCAGGGACCATTCAGCTCCCGAAGCAGGGACAGCTCACCGAAGCAGGGACAGCTCACCGAAGCAGGTACAGCTCGGCAGCTCAGCTCCTACTTATCAAACACGTGGCATAGGCCCCGAAGTGCGCACTCCGTCGTTCTCAAGTGACCCCTTTCATTTGGTAAGTATGGGTGGATGGTTCTCTCAGGCTGAGCAGAAACATTTAGGTGAGTTAAAGTTTTTGACCCAAAAGTCTGGCGGGTCCATGATTTCTGGCCAACTCAAGACTCTGTTACAAGAGATCAGTAAGCAATGCCCCTGGTACCCTAAGGGAGGTTCTCTTAAACTTCGGGACTGGGCAAGAGCCATCTCCAGAGAATTTGGTGGCTGATGGTTTTTGCAGTTCACAATGATTTTTTGGTTGCTTGTATTTATGTATTTTGTCTCCTTTCAAGCCTATTAGTTTTACATTTAACACAGTTTTCTATCGTCCCAATTTTTCATTCATTTAAATCTGAAAATTCCTTTTGTTGTTAGTTCTGAATTTTTATTTTCTGAAAAGAACAATGTTTTAAAATTCTACCTCACAAATTTTGGTTCCTACAAGACCTTTTTTCATTTGAAGTTATAGCATGTGTTATAAAAGAACATCTGTATTCTTCCTTGGATAAAACTACCCTCTCACTGTGCATCTTCTCTCTTAAGTCTTGAAAAACTAATACTTTGTTTTATCAGTGACCCAATTATTCTGTGTCGTGTTTCCCATAGAAATACCTTTTCTAGATTTGCTGGTAATTCACTAGGCAGAATTCCTGAAAACTCTTAGTCTTCATTTGAAATCTGGACTTTAATAATGTTCTACATTCCTCAAATGTATATCTTCATTTGCTCTCTTAATGTCATTAATAGTTATGTTCCATCTATGAGCTGTACATATCAATCTTCCTATTTAGCTATTTGGTGAACCTCTTACCTGTGGAAAGAGCCATCTACATGCTTATCTATTTTATTTTATGAAGTTTCAGCCTCTCCATTATTTCAACCTTCTTCATCAAGGTGCATGTTTTAGCACCCTGTTTTATGCATCAGTTTTGAATTATATCTTTGCACTGCCTCACACATCTCCTTGGCTGTGCAAACTCCTTACTAGGTTTTTTACTAAGTTTATATATGTATTGCATGCTTATTATAAATAGATTTAAGAATTGTTTTGTGTGTTTGTCAAGGTTTATTAACCAGAATTCCCTTTTAGGATTTTGTTGTTAAAGTTTGTTGAAACCCACTCTCACACCTATGTGAGACCCACAGAACAAATTTTGGATGAACTGGCACAGAGAAAAATGGTCTAAATTCTCTGATCCAGTTCTCTAATCATTTTGAGTCTGATCCCTCGTATACATGTATGTTAAAGCTGGCAGTGTTCTATTGAGGCCTCAATTTTGTTTTGTTTGTTTTTGAAGTTTTTCTTATTTTTGACAATTTCATATGTTCCAAAGCTATAGCAAAAGTTTTCCTTCCCTTTTTTGTGACCATTTACATAATCCAGGGGTAATTCCTACTCTGGTAATCTCTTTTTGGAGCTCCAATCTTATGTACAATTTCATGTTTTCTTTTTAAAAAATCATATCTATTGCAACAAAGTAAAAAGCCTCTCATTTATTTATTTATTTAATTTATTTATTTATTACTTTACATTTATATCCCGCCCTCTCCGCAAGCGGACTCAGGGCGGCTTACAGTATCATAAAAACAATCAATTCCATAAAACATATAAAACCATAAAACATTTATCAAGTTAAAAACTAGTACGCTATCTCAATCTAGTCTGGCGGTATTGGGTTCTGACTATGACCGCCAGCTTCTGTAGGATGTCTGGTGGCAGCCCATTTTCAGTCAACCAGAAAAGCCTGCCTAAACAGTTCGGTCTTACAGTCATGAATCTCTAGGTGCATGCTTTCTATATGGGTGTACACTAGCCTGAATCATGAGAAGTGATGCATAGGTTTATATTGTGGATTTGTATTCTGCTTAATGTATGGTGTACAAAATTTGCCCTTTAACGATGGAAGGATAGAGACCTTGTCAAACTAAGACTCCATGTGAGGAGAAAGAAGTCTCCAGTCCAAAACAAGTGTGGTAATTTATCTATTGTGTGCAACCCTATCTCAACAGGGTTGAGCTCAAGTTATGGCAGGCTTTAAAAGGAAAAAAACACCTATTATTGTTGTTTTGTTTGTTTGTTTCTCCAAGTATGTTTTCCAGGCTCTTCCATATCTACCCAGAGGTCCTGAAATTTGCCTGGTCATGCATCATTGATGTTGGAAGGAAGGCCTCCCCGCAAACCCCATTCAAACTGAGTTATGGAGAAAACTTATTTCCAGGGAAATTCCTCTGCCTAGCAAAAGGCTGGTTGCCCCAGCTGATCACAATAGCAGCCCCACTGCCACTTCCAAGTTGTACTTCCAAATAAAAAGAATTCCTTTTGGCTGCAATAGAAACAGATTTCCCTGTGAAAAGATTGTCATGCATTGAGCACGCAAACTCTCCATGAACTCAAGAAAAAGACCTTTTGTTAGACTAAGGGAGGAGGGGAACAAGGAATTATTCAGGAAATGGTTTTTGTATTGTACATACATAATGTAGCCAGTATGGACTGTCCATCTCTGGCAATGCTCTCACCTAAGTCTGAATGTGTGTATCTTAATCACCTAGGCCACAATAAGTTGCTTGCCATAAAGTCACATTAATTGATTCAGTCTATAGCATGTCACTTGCATACGTCCCTTGCATATCCAATTAGGGCTAGGGTCTTGAGGTTATAAAACAAATGGTGTTATATCATAAATGCTTAGCTATGATCAGGCTGTAAAAACACCTTACTATATTATCACCTATTATCTATGGATAAAGTAGTTGGGGTGAACATGAGTGTGTAGATAGCCTTAAAGAAAATAAAAAAGAGTGGCATGTAGGAATCATGCCCTGAGAAGCTGCTTGATTCTCAGGTCTCACAAAGACCACAGACAGGAACGTGGGTGAGACCATGTGTCTGGCATACCACGTTCCCCATTGTGTCTGAAGAGTCAAAGGGCACAGGCATCTCACATCCATGTTCAACCACATTCTCACTCTTTATGCTGACCCTTGCAGTACTGACAAATTGATGACGGTATTGAATCCTGTAAACCATGGTCTGTCTCCATTGAACAGATGCTTCCTGTTGTTTGTTTAAGCACTATGTACTAGGGTAAATTTAGCTTCAAGACAGGATGTATAAATAAAATAAGGGTTGGCTGAAAAGTCAGACCTCTCTGCTTCCTTAAGATACATGGGTCTAGTGATCATTCCTTCAGTACGCTGCCATTGGGTTTGATCAGGGTTACTATGGGAGTCTCCCACTTCGCATTAGCGACTGCTTCCAGAACCCCCTGGACCACGAGGCAGTCGAGCTCCTCTTTGATCTTGGGCCTCAGAGCTAGTGGCATGTGCCTGGCCTTCAACCATATGGGTTGCACATTGGGGTCCAGTGGTAATGATATGGGGGCCACGATGTACATCCCCAGAATTCTGTCGAAAACAGCGGGGAACTCTTCACACACCTTTTGAAAATCTCTTTGAACAGGGGTGTAATGGATCCTTGTCACTTGGATGCCCAGGACCTGGAACCAGGACCGACCTAGAAGGCTGCACAGATCGCCCACCACCACGATGAGGGGGAACTTGCCTTTGAACCTTCCGTATCTGATATGGACCAGGCCCACTCCCAGGACTGCAACCTCCCGCTTCTGAAAGTCCTGGACTATGAAGTTGGTTGTAACTGGGCTCCCCCCCCAGGGTACATCTCCTTGAACGTGTGGGCTGAAATGACCATCTGGCCCACCCCAGAGTCTACCTCCATTTTTCAGGGCTTGGCTTCTGTGAACACAGTCATGTAATATTTATCCAGGGAGGGAAGGGGCAACTGGCATACCTGGGTCCCCGAAGTGGTGAGTGCCTGGATGTCGTTTGCGAGTGTGACCTCGTGGTGGTGGCCATTCTGTTGGCGAGGAAATTTCCCTTGGCACAGTGCTGCCGACTGGCACACCCGGGCTATGTGCCCGGCCTTCCCGCATGTATGGCAAGTCGTGCTCCTGAACTTGCAAGTGCGCCACTCAAGTGGCTCCCCACAGCTGGCGCAGGTCTTGAGGGTGGTCGATTCTGTTGCTCGTGGCCTAGGCTTTTGTTGGGTCGCCTGATGCAGCTTGAGGGCATCGTCCCCGTCTGAGTCGTCTGATTCTGCAGCTGGTCCCCGGGCAGCAAGCCTTCTCTTTGTGCGCATCCTTGGCGGCGGTGGCTATGTAGGGCCTACTCCAAGGTTGACTTTGATTCTGTCACGATTTTCCGATGGTCCTTCACGTCCCTGAGGCCATGAGTGAACTTCACAAGCAGAGTCTCTTCCAATTGTGTGCTGTACTCCACCTTCCTGCCCAAGTCTCATAGGAGGACTAGGAAGGTCACTATGGTCTTGTTCAGCTCCTGGAAGCTGTCGAGGAACTGTAGTTTCCGGGTGAGGAGAGTAGGCTTCAGGACGAAATGGCTGGTCAGTGCCTCAATGATCTTGTCGAAGGAAGATGCCTCGAGTGGCTCCGGGGTGCCCAGGCTCTTTGCTAGCTGTAGCGTGGCGATGCCACAATTGCTCAGCAGGATGGCCTTCTTGATTTTGGGTTCATCATCCTTGATTCGCTGTGCCATGAGGTGGTACTTGAGTCTTTTGACCCGGGTTTCCCAGGTCTTGGGCTGTGCCATGTCGAACTCCGGAATTGAGTTTTGTGATCCGGACGCAGTGGCCATGATCAGGCTGGGCAGCGATGCCTGTTGCATGGTGGCGCTGGAGCTCAGTGCGCTTGGCGGTGCCGGGGTGCCCTGGACCTCGCTCATCCGGATTCCACCTTCGTTGCCACTGTAATATAGTAGGTTCTATGCATGGCAGAGTCTTGGAGTAAGTGATAACAAGCTCTTTAATAGGAATCACATAGTAAAAGGTCACAGTACAAGACTGGCTTTGGGGCCCATGGGTTGAACTTATATACATCTCTGGGTTTCTGCGCAAGCACATTATTGGGTCATTCAAACCGGTGGGGGCTTGTGATTGGTCCTGGGCTGCGGGGGTTGGAATCCTACAGTCCTTTGTTCCCAAGTTCCCAAGCTCAGTCCATATGGCTCCAGTGAGCCAGGTGGAAATACCAAAGTCTTCCCTTGAATCCACATGCATAACAGTTTTTTTATGAGAGGGTACTAAAAGAGCTAAATATATACAGTTTGCTTCCACAGTGTCTGAGGGTGGAAGAAACAATGACAGAGACTAATGACAGAGATTTGAAGCGCCTGAAAATGCCAAACAAGGAGAGGAGAGAGACCGATTATAATGTCATGCGCAGCATTGTGAGATTATATAAATTTAAAAGATGGAGGAGGAGGAAGGAATTAAAAGATAAGTTAGATTCCCCCCCCCCAAAAAACAATGTGTTTCATTAAATTAAATTAGAATATAAAAGGAAACAAATTCTTAGCTATTTTTTTCTTTTAAATGTTCTTTTAAAGATTTTCGTATCTTTATTAGATTGTAAACCTGCAGGCAGAGAACATTCTGATGTGATGCTCAGTGTAATATGCTTACTACATGTTCCACAGCATAAAAATAATTAATGATTAACAGTGATTTGTTTTACTAATTTCCAGGAAATCTTCCATCCACTAATTGACCTAGACCCAGGCCTACGTAGCTTTAGCAAATTAATATGTCATATGGTTCTCAGCTGACCAATGCCCATAAGTCTTCATCCAGCTTGCAATATAAATGTGGAAGGTCAATTTCATGTGTGTGTCTCCTTCAGGTGAATTTGGGTGATAGACATTTTGGAATCAGGATTGTAAAGGGAAACTGTGTGATTTTTCCCATTTCCTGAGTTTAACAGAACCTCCTTAGACTTTGCTTTTTGTAAGCCACCTTGATTTAACTGGTTACCAATTTCAGTCTACTATAATACCTTTACTTGATGAAACAAGACCATTTAACTTTGGCAACCCTAATTAGCAGCCATTTAGTGCCTTCCAAGATTGCCTTCAGGTGTTGCAACCTGAGGGAGAAAAAGGCATAGGAATGATTCATGCTTCCTGTTTTCATCTGAACCCTCAGGCAGGGGTTTTCAGCTGATGAATTGTGATCAAACTTACATATAAAAAAGAAATTTAAGCCACAAACAGATGAACAAACAAGCAAAAAGACTGTGAACATTTTTGGATTTATGTGCATACATTCAAGTACATGCAGGTTTCAGTTGCCTCATGCAAAGTCTCAAGCCCATGGGCCTACCCCATGCTGTTAGCAGCCTGCATCCTCTTCTAAACCATCACTGCTTGAAGAGTTTGCTGGAGGTCAAGGAAATGCCATCCTTCAGGACAGTAGCCAGACCTCAGAATGCCAGGTTCTGTTAAAGTCCAGTAGCACCCTTAAGACTAACAAATTTTATTGTAGAACAAGCTTTTGAGAAGCACAGCTTTCTTCAGGTTTTGTTAAGAGCATCCCATTCCTCTGTTAAGAGCATCCCTCTCCTACTACCATTCAGCTGCTTGGAGAAGAGAGTTTTTGAAGCCTCCACTGGGAAGAAGCTGATTTGCATCAACAGGCGGAGTGCATAGTCAGGAATCATGATGCTGTCTCCTTTGTGATGGGGGGGGGGGGGAGAGAGAGAGACAACAAAGACCATATAAGAGATGGCATCTGCCCCACCACCTTCTCTTTTTGACCACCAAACAGGGAGACTGAGGACTCTGGGAGTAACAGAGCAGGAGTGCATGTGTTGGAACAAGTATGGGGAGGAAGATTCACAGGGGGAGGCCTAAGGTATTTTCAGTTGGTTCATGTGAGCCTGCATGCTCCATCTCTCTCTCTCTCTCCAGTGGACCTTTCCTTTGTTCTTGTTCTGCGGCTGGCTTCTCTGAATCTAGCAATAAACTTGACTTATTTTCTTACCCAACAGAAAGTGTTGGCTCTCTTTATTAAGTACCTGCATGCAATAGGGAAGCAGCCTCATGGCACAAAGTGATAAGCTGCAGTACTGCAGTCTCATGACTTGAGTTCGATCCCGGCAGAAGTTGCATTCAGGTAGCTGGCTCAAGGTTGACGCCTTCCATCCTTCTGAGGTCAGTAAAATGAGTACTCAGCTTGCTGGAGGGAAAGTGTAGATGACTGGGAAAGACAGTGGCAAAAGTCTGCCATGAAAATGTCGTGATGCAACGTCACCCCAGAGTCGGAAACGACTGGTGCTTGCACAGGGGGTTACCTTTACCTTTATGCAATAGGGACTTTGGGCCCAGACTTGCTTCCCCCTTGTGGGACTCAGAACTGCAGGGCAGGCAAGTAGAAGTGGGCAGTTTTTAAATTCAGCTTGGTGGCAGCAGCAACTAGACCCTCTCCTCAGTAATGTGGGTGTAGAGGGAGGAGAGTATTTATTTAGACAATGCTTTATTCTGCTTTTAAGCGCACACACTTTCACTTGGATCTGTGGAGCAATAGGACAAGGAAACCCTTTTGCTAATATGCTGTTATCAGTCTCAGCAGCAATGGGAAAACCACACCAGCCCACTCTTCTGCTGAAAACAAGGGATGTATGCATTTTTTCATTTAAGGCTGGGGTTTTTTTTGTTTTATAAATGTGGTTAAAAATGGTATCTGATTAAGAGAACTTTGATTATCAAAAGCTTATGCTCTGGAAATTTTGTTGATCTTTAAAGTGCTACTGAACTCAAATCTTGTTGCTTTACTGCATACCTACACCATTATCCACCTGAAACTGGGCCTTCCTCTCTTCCTAAGTTCCCCCATTTGCTTCCCCAGTCTGTAGCTCTGTCTTTGGTCACAAGAATGCAAGCAAAACTGTTGCAGGACAGAATGTCTCCCATGTGGCCTGTAGTACTGCAGCCCATAGCTGGCTGAGTCAAGGTCTAGAATCCATTGGTTTTCTTCCACCAAGTACACACAGGACTCTCATCAGTTCAGTCAGCCATTTATTCAGCCCTTTACACATACTGTGTAAGGAAGTAGTTGACAGTACTTTTTCTGCCTCATGGCTCAGAAGTACCCCTCACTACTCCATCTGCCATCTCCCTGCTGTTTTTAAGCCTTGCCTCAATAAGCACCCTGGTTTGGCTGACCTGCTGGCCCATCTACTCCCAGATACTGCTAACAGCTGCTGGGTCAGCCATCTCCAGGGTTGTTAACCCTCACCAGCTCTACCTGGGGTTTGCATTGCCTTTGCTTCCAGTCATGCCTCAGGTCTTTCCGCATGAGGAGCACCTCCTGGCCACAGGTAAGTTGTTTGCCTCTCTAACCTGTCCTTGTCACAAAGACATATTCCTCTGTCTGCCTGCCTGTCTCAGTGGCAGTTGCAACTTTCTGCCAGAGAGACGAGTATGATACTTAAATTTGTCCTCCTGTCCAGTGTGCAGCATTTCCTGTATACAAGAAATGCAAGAAAATGCTTTTTGCTGTGCCTAGTAGCAACAGGCAGCATCAGAGAACAGACTAGCAAGTAAGCAGATAATTGCTTTTATAGCTATTCCCAAGCCAGTGAGCCATAACATTAGCAGTTGGGAAAGACCAAGTTATTATCTGAATGCTTTTTGATGGCAAATTCTGTGTAAATTTGCTGACTGGAAAACATCACCATCAGTTACACATCTGCTGTGTCACTCTCCTCTTACACTCCCCTCCTCACTCTGTGCCACCAGGCACCAGAATAACTGACCGATCTGTAGTTTTCAAAATACTAATGTCAATTATTTTTCAATTAGATTAGATTTCGCTTGAATCAAACATCAGTGGAAGATGCAGTTTTCCCCTATAATCCCTTTCTACATCTGAATACTAGTACCTGTTGATAATTTTTCAGTTTAGACTAGACCGAGTAATTATGACTTGGATCCAACAAGCTGTTAGTGAAAGATGCACAGATTTCCCCTGTATTCACCTCCTTCCAAACATTCCCTTCCTACCTCTGGAAGGATGATTCCCAGGATCATAGGACCTGAATGAGCTAACAACCATGCAAATTGGTGGCTGTAGTGAAAAGGCTGAGGAGGGCAAAGTGACCTCCGCTTCCTTCTTCCATAAATACAGCTTTACTGATGGAAGGAGGAGAAGAAATTTTAATCCTTCCCCATCTTCACTGCTCCCCCTCAGCTTAGGTAGCTTTTTGTTCACATAACTCAAGCATAATTTTTCTAGTGGCATAAAGGGTGGAAAACATATCCATATCTACCAGGATCTTCCACTGATAGTTGGTTGGATCCAAACCTATATTAGTGAACAGAGGAATATCCATTTGGGTTTTGATTAGTTAATATCAAAATACATATATGTATTGGAAATAGACATTGAATAAACAAGTTATTTTTAACTTCAGTGGGTATTACCTGTCTATAATGAATTACTTTCTTAATTAATACCTCATCATCTTTAAGCACCCCATCAGGCTCTGACTCAAAGCAGTGAGAGGGCTATCTTAGTATCACTTCAATATGATGGTGCTAATGCTCTTGAAATACCAACCCTGACCTGATTTGTGGCACTGCCATTTTTTGGAGAGTATCTGATTTCCCCCAAGACCCCAAATTTTCCTATTAAATATCAAGTAGTATTCTTTAAATAGAAACTGTCATGAGCAAATATTAAACATATTTTTTTTTGGGGGGGGGGGACTCTAATCAGTGCTCCAGGTATGTATGGAGGGGATGCACCCATTAGCCCCAGTCAAGTTACAGACTTGTCTAAAGGGCAAAGCAGAAAATCACTCGGGCAGAAGCTATAATTTTGCTTCTCACCTCCTTCAAACTGTGCTGCTGATATAGTCATCACTGTCTACTTAGATAAGAGATGATCTCTATAAAAACCAACGGAAAATGTCTATTGTGTGTATCTTTATTTCACTTTGTCATTGCTTCAAGTGAATGTGTTAATTCTCTTCAGTTGATAGATGTGTCCCTCCTAAAGGTTTTCTTAGAACAGATAATCACTTTTGAGTGTAACAAATATGCAATTATCGCTACATGGGAGCTGGACTCTGCCCCTTCAGAAGTGTTTCTGTATGGGTGATATTGCATTTTCCCTCAGCCTTCAAACAGCAGTGTGCTGTTGGTAGGATTGACAGACTGCACTTTTAAAGTGGCTTGGAAGAGCTGTACCATAGCTAAAGGACTGCGAAGGGTTAATTCTTCACAGAGCCAAATAGTCTTCAGTGACAAGCTGTTGTAAGCAATCTGATTGGTTAGCATCAGCTGAGGAGAAAAAGTCCTGAGAAAACTGGATGCTGAGGAAAATCAGTAAGATTCCTGCCTTAATTGAGAAGAGACTGTGCTGGGACTGTCTGAGAATAGGCCTGATAGAAAAAGGGTTTTGTGCTGACAGAGTCAGATTTCAGTCTTGACTGAACACAGTCTAAATTCAGTATTAGCTGAGAGCAGTTTGAACACAGACAGAGAACTGGGGGAAAGTTTGGCAAGGAGGTTTGGGTAGTAGAGAATTCCATTCAGGCCAAAGAAAAGGGGATAGATATTCTAGACTAGAGAGAGAAACAGGAAGAATTATCTCTGAGGAGTTCCGAATTTCCTGGTCTGGTGTGATTAGAAACTGCCTGTAGAGACCTTAAAAATCAGTGAACAACTAAAGAAGAGTAGTGGTGTTCCAGGTGAAGGGGTTTGGGTGCTGAGAAGAATGTTTCAGCTTTCTGGGCACCAAAAAGAGTCAGTGATTATGCAAATAAATTACTGTGTTTGGGAAACACTGGAACATAAGCCTCTCATTTGAGTAACTGAATAAATTAAGAACCTCTCGTTGGCCTGATAGATAAGATCAAAAGTCTGTGCTTGTACTATTTGTACCTCAGTAATTTCAGCCCCTGATTTCACCTGACTTTTCCCTTTGATGTTAAATAAAACCTTTTGTTATTTTTGAATTTTCAAGCATCTCAAGTTCCATTTTCAAGGGTTTAAGTTATAGGGTGATCCTACCCCTTCCCTCAGGTTCCTGGGCTGAGCAAATAGCCAAAATATATCTTACTGATAGGGTGAGACAGCCAAGGTTTCTTCAGGGAAAAGAAAGCAGTTAGGTGGCACAGTCAGTGAAGGGCCAGAAAGATGGAGGGATAATCTAGCCTCTGAGGGAGGGAAATAGAAGGGGTCCATTGTAGTAAGGAAATGTGATTCATCTAGCAGGGCCATGGGTCTTGGAATGCTATGTGGAATGTGCTTGTATGAATGCCAGATGCTGATCCAGCCAGATGCTGATAAACCTGATTTGATAAACTTGATAAACCTATTTGATAAACCTGTGATACTGCTGATGTTATAACTGACACCAAACAGCCATAAAAATGCTGTTTCTGTTCTCCTCTCCTTCATAGGTATCGCTTTGTGGCCTTACTAACCTCATGTTCATTCTTTTTCGTAGCACTTTTTAAATCTTTTGCTCTAAAAGCAAATCCAGTTTGTCCTACTGTCTTCTCTTAGTAGTGATGAAAGTGAGTTACATATTTTCCCCTGGAATTCCCATAAGCTTTTGTCAGTATTTTCAGCTTACAGTGAATGTGCTGTCTCCTCAAAGAAAGCAGCAAAAGGATCTAGGAAACACCAATTTCTACAGCTCTACTGTTTCCTTAAAAACTGCCTGTGAGACCAGGATATTGACTCTTTTTTGGCAGAAAAACTTGTGACTAGGGTTGCCAGGTCCTACCTTGCAGTTGACAATGTAGAGGGAGATGCTCTAGTTTTTGTGCAAAACTCTATGGTTTGTAGTTGATCGTACCATAGAGTTTTGCCCAAAAACTAGAGTGCTGCCATGCAATGTTGGCAAGATGGTGATGCCATTTCACATTGCCTTTGGGCCAGTTGGGGGTGGGATTTCCCCCACTGGCTAGCTGGCTGGCAGTGGTGAAGTACCTCGCAAAAGTGGGGGTTTCCCTGCCCCTGGCAAGGGGTTTGGCAATCCTACTTGTGGCAAAAAGCACTTTTGTTTGCTAAGGATCACTTCCAGTTACTGCATGTCATGTTTGATCCCTACTGAGTCAACTGAAACCTTTGTATGCTAGACTAAGCTGCAATATTTCTGGGTCCACTGGTAAGACAACCAAAATGATGAATGTCTTAAAACTTTAGTATGAACAGCAACTAAATCATCTTGCATAGCAGTCTCTCAGCCTTCATAATCATGGGATCTTAGGGCACATCTGCAGATTAGGAGTTCACTAATACTATTAAATATAAGGGCATGTCTCTCAGTTGTAAATATTATCACTACATAATGTTCCTACATTCAGAACCAGGAGCCAGTGTACTATAGTAGTTTGTTCTTGAGCCATTGTCCTGAAAATGAATCCCCAGATATTTAAAGCAAGGGACTTGCTCAATAGGACTGTCATTTAATGACCAGTGATAAATTTTTGAGGTTTATTTTTTGTAAAGGTAATTACTTTTGTTTTAGCATAATTGATTACTAATTTGTTTTCCTGACAGTAAAAGGCAAAAGAACTGTTTATTACCCTATGTGGTATTTTATCCATGGGTATTTCTGGTCTTTGACCATAATAAAGCTGAACTATGGTAGTTACAATGCTGGATTTCAGCCAGGATATGAATCCTTGTGTGGGCTACAAAGTTCATTGGGTGACCTTAGTCCAGTCACTTTTTTCAACCTAGTCTACCTCAAAGGCTTGTTGTGAGAGGATAAATGGGATAAACAGTCTTGAGCTTCTGGAAGGAAGAGTGGAATATAAATATAAAACATCATCCAAAGTTCCTTGGAGGAAGGAACAAATGAGAACTTGACTTTCTGACTCAACTTGATTATCTAGTTTCAGATATAACTCATCACCAATAGTTTATCTAATGGTACTTAGAGAAAATATCAACAGACATGACACAGCTAATAAATAAATCAGTTTAATTCAGAAACAGTATATATATTTATACAAGTTCTGAGTCAATTGAAAATAATACAGAGAAGGTTGCCATGGCACTAGAAATTTTACCTTGCAAGGCAAAGGAGGCTGGTAGGGAAGAAGTTTCAGGAGGGAGACAATTCTGTCTGTTATAGAATTCTATATAGATATAGAAGTTTCTCCTAATCTTTTGTCACCTGTCATATTTCAGGTTGAACATTCATTCAGTGCCATATGAACATATGAAGCTGCCTTATACTGAATCAGACCCTCAGTCCATCAAAGTCAGTATTGTCTACTCAGACTGGCAGTGGCTCTCCAGGGTCTCAAGCTGAGGTTTTTCATGCCTATTTGCCCGGACCCTTTTTAGTTGGAGATGCCGAGGATTGAACCTGGGACCTTCTGCTTACCAAGCAGATGCTCTACCACTGAGCCACCGTCCCTCTCACCGTCCAGTCTGGCTTGCAACTTCCACCAGTACACAAGCCAGGTATTTACATATATACAGAATATGAGGTATAATATAACATAGAGGTGTAATATATTCAAGGGCTGGTATGGAATATCTTTTAACACATGTTGTATACAGTGTCAGCACTACCAAAGTCTGAAATCTTCCCCTCTCAGCTATACACACACACACACCCACCCACCCACTCAGCTATATACACACACAAGACAATGCACATTTATGTCTGAGGTAATTTTTTAAATGTTTATGTTCAGTGCACACAGTTGCCCCTGCACACCAAGTTTTCAGAAAAAGAAAAAAGCAGAGAGCCTCAGGCAGGGGACTTCTTGCTGAGGGTAAGCAAGAATCAGAAAACTGGTGCATGCTCTTATATCCCACTTGGCACTCTGTTCTAGTGAACACCCTCACAGTATGGTTTAGGCATATAAAACCACTTATTCCACTCAGATTATCATTGTTAGAAGAAAGAGATATCCCAGGCTCAAAGGAAAAAGTTGTCGTAAAGGTGGGGCAAGGGGGAAATACCACAGATCTCAAGAACTACATTAGGCCATGGATAAAAATCTCAAACTGGATTTTAATGATAAACCAGGTCTCTTTCTGTCCTCCTTCTCAACAAGAATTCTGTTGTGAAGAAATGAATCAGCTTGACAGAAGGACAGCTATGTAGAGATGTTTTACATTCATGAAATGAAACCCCACCATTAGACCCTGGAAGACAGTCACATGCAAAACAAAACTTTGTGCCTTATTATTTATATGATTAGCTGAGAGAGCTCCTGGTGTCAGAAATCTCTTGGCTATTCTGGGAGGAAGAGTGGAAAATACATAACATCATCTAAAGTTCCTTGGAGGAAGGAACAAATGAGAACTTGACTTTCTGACTCAACTGGATGGATCCACTTGCAGGCCAGTCACATATATGTTTTCTCAATAATGTCCCATCATGTACAATAGGGCTTACTCCCAGGTAAATCCCCTTTCCAAATAAACCTGCATTGGATTGCAGTCAGTGTGAAAACTGGTGTGGGATACCAGAGAGAATGCTAGAACTGATGTCACATATCCACTGTGGATGTGAACATCAGAACATAAGAAAATGTATAGTATGGTGTTGGAGGCATGTAAGATTTGGAGTGTATATATAATAATATATATGAAAATCATATGAAGAAAAGTCACATGACATCATACGGTGTGCTGGATTTTTTTTTTTTACAGTATAACAATTTCAATTACTGTAAGCATAATCAAACTGGAAAACAATTGGCGTTTCCAGATCATACTTGCGGATTAACTCAGACATCAGTTAAAACAGACAATTTGCCATCTGGTTTTCCTTGGGAAACAGAAACAAAAATGAAAGCTATGATACAAAGTGACATTTGCATTGAGGCTATGAAAAATTGCCACTGCCACACAAAAAGTGCATTTTTCTCCCTGACCACCCAACAAACTACGTTTTTTTTAAAAAAACCAGACAGACCCACATGGACAAATCAGATCCATGTAACTGTTACAGAATTGTCTTGGAAGGTACCGTAAGTTCATTGCCCCCAGATAAGAAGCTGAATTGTGAGTCTTATGTCTGAAGAACACTGGAGGAAAATGGTACAGACATTTCCCCTTGTCGGCAATGACTGCATACTATATGACAAGAACATGGCCAGCTGATGCCTGTCAGACTCATCCTGTACTAATTATTTCTTTACAAGACTGAGTTTTGGCCTTCTTTGTACACCATGACTCTCCAGAAGAGAGAAGAACAAACCAGAAGAGTAACTACCTCAAAAAAGATGAAGGACCTAGTCACAGGTGCCACATATGGCAGGTACCCCTACCTGGAATCTTCAAGTATTTACAATACTACCCTTTAAATTACTTCTCTATATCAGTGATGTGACATTGTTTACCAAGTAAGTTTAAGCACAAGCCTCATGACTGATCTACTGTCATTGCTTGGGCCCCCATGAATCCATTAAGAACTGTGTCCAACCACCCATTTTCTTTTAAGGCACTCTACATACACTACATAACATGCACCATCTGGATCCATTGTTCATTGAATTGTGCATTTTTCTCTTTCCCTTGTTTGTCCTTCTCTGAGAACTTTGGACTTGATGTATTTCAGGTCACTGTTGACACTGGGTCTGCGAGCAAAGGGGGAGATCATGCCATAGGCATCTGTCTCTTTGACCCTGTTCATCTTAAAGGACTTTTGGTGGAAGGCATCACCATACTGGACTGAGATCTTCCTATGGAGGGCAGGACTCATCTCATGTGGCAGTTTGGCCATGCTGAAGAGGACATAGAACATCTCATTGACATTAGTGTTCTTCTTGGCTGAAACTTCAAAGTAAGCACAGTTCTCATCACTAGAAACAAGTTTCTCGGCTTCTTCGGAACGCACTTGGCGGTACAGTTCACTGTGATCATTCTTGTTGCCACAGATTACCATAGGAAGATCAGCTGTTTCCTTAGTCTTATTTTTCAGGCAAGATTTAACTTCAAGGATCTGCTTCTGAAGTCTCTTGACTTCATCAAAGGATTCTCTGTTGTCTAAACTGAAGACTAGGATGAAAACATCTCCTGTAATATGCCCAAAACAGGGGGGGGGGGGGGGGAGAAGTTTTGTTACAATTGACTTAGAAAAGAAAATTTAACAGTACTTCCTTTTATCTATACCAACCCTACTGCTCAGCAATTTCATTGAGTGCATTATTTATGCCATTGAGTAATTTAGTAAAATAGTGTTATGCTATACTTGTTTTGTGCCAAACCCACCCCCCGCACATTTTATTTTGGGGGAGGGATGAAGGGAACCGTCATCCTATTTCCTCTCTGATAATTTCCACTTCAACTGAAAATCTTTTCTGGTACAACATATCCTCTGCCCTGTCCCGTTAAATTGACTTGCTTTTCCCCTCTAGTTCAGCCACCTT
Organism: Heteronotia binoei; assembly: GCF_032191835.1. Lineage (NCBI taxonomy): Eukaryota > Metazoa > Chordata > Lepidosauria > Squamata > Gekkonidae > Heteronotia > Heteronotia binoei. Next base: position 87,053,168 of record NC_083230.1, read on the forward strand.
CGTCCAGTCTGTTATGCTTCCCTTGAATCTGCCCATTTCCTCTCCTCTGATTAAGCTCAGCTTCACCTTTCATAGCCTGTCCCCCTTATATCAATCTTGATCCATTGCTCCCAGGCTTCTAAATAAATCTTTAATGCTAGGTGCTCAATTCTATAGCTTATTTCACATCCATTGCATCCACCATCCACTCTCCCAGCTCTTGTCTTCTTGATCCATTAAGTTCCTAGCTCCACTATCCTACCTCTGCAGCTTCTAGATATCACATTCCTTAGCCCCTAACTTTGGAATGCAGTGGGAGGGCTCATGTTCTTGCATTTTTGTATATAAGGGAGAATGTGAGTTGGTAAAGTTTCTCTAATCATATTGCAGGTGAGGTAGGGAAAAGGAACATTGCAAATTCAGATTTTTATCAGACTTGGGTGTCATGCCCTCCGTGGAATCTGGGCTTCAGAAGCTTCATGCTTCTGCATACTTATTTCTTCAGTTCCAGATTTGCCCTCTTTTCTTTCCTGGGTCCCACTTCATTTATTTATTTTTAATTTATTAACTGCTTGTCCTCCCCAAAGGTGTTCATAGCAGGTCTCTTTCAGCTAGTTTTAGGCAGCTATGTTCATCCACTACTGATAGGTTGCAAGAAACAGTTATGGAAAGTAACAGCACGAAACTTCCCCATCTGTTCTGCTGGGTTCCAATGACCAGTGGTACCAGGAAGTGAGCCTGACCCCTTGACTCTATTGCTGGTGTCTACTTACTATTACTATGGTCACATACATATTAGACAATTTTCTGCCTTCCTTTATCACTTAACCATTGGGCTTGCAATACACAAAGGGACTGCCACTATCAAGAAACTTGTTGCTAGGCAACCTTGACCCCTCCAGCATGCAAAAAGAAGTAGGACTTGACTTTAAAACCTGCAACCACTTAGAACATGTAGAAAAATACTGAAGCACTAGAAAATTCTTGTGCATAAGAAGAACACTCCACCCACCTACCCCCATATTATATGAAATGTGGACACAGGAATAACTGTTGCCGAGAGACTTATCCTCAAAGTCTGCTGGCAAGAATCACCCCACAACACTGGTGTACAGATAAGGAGATGAAAACATAGCTGTTGAAGATTTTCTGAATGAGATGTAGAGAACAAATATACCATATAAGTACAGAGTTTTCAATGGGATACATAATCTTATTTTGGGTTAATCTGTATTCAGATTATTAATCCCAAACTGTTTGTAAATTACAACAGCACTTTGAATTGTCTGTCCTTATCCAGCTCAGTCAAGTCCCAGTCTCAACATCTTCACCCCATTTATAGTCTCAGTGGATTATTCAGGTGTATCCTGCAGAACTAATCTGATCTCCTTTGGTGTTCCATGTCCCATGTAAAAAAGTCTGATGCATGGGGTTGCTCAGTGAAAATGACCCCCAAATATTGCAAATACTATACAAAGGCAGAGTAAATGCTGCTGCAGGTCTGGTAAAACCAAACATGGTATTACCATTGTGAGAAAGGGGGGAGGGGACAGAAAATCGATTGAAGGCTAGTCCAACTGATTTTCAATTAGTTTTCATTTTTGCCTCTTTTGCCTAAGTTTGAGAAACTGTCACTGGAATCTCAAGAGTTATTTAAGGTGCATTTAAGAACTTGTCTGGTCTCACTGGGATTTTTCTATTCCTTTCCACTGCTTCCATCAATTAATTCCTATGTTTTATTACAAACTGCTCCAAAAATGTCCCCTAGTTTCAATAATTGCTTGCTACGAAGGCTAGAGACTTGTTGTTCAGGATACACAAAGCTAAAGCATTTGTGGACGCATGGAGATAGTTGAGATATAGTTTGGATTGTAGCCTATCTATGTTGGTTGGCCACTTACTGGAGACTGAACACAGAACTATTTTGAACAAAACCTTATATTTGCTTACAGCCTTACATAAATGGTCATTCCAAGCACCCTTAACCTGGATTTAGGATTCTGTCATCCCCCTCAATAGGGCTGTAGTGTTTATGGGCAAACTTGAATAGCTGATGACAATGCTAATATAGACATGTGCTTATATAGTCTTCTAACCTGTGAGTATAGAAAGTCTCCTCATGGCAGGGAATGGATGATTCCCAGAAGTATCCAAGATGTCTAGCTGATACATGTCACCTCGAATGTTGTAGACTTTGCGGTGAAAATCCTCAATGGTGGGTGTGTATTGGTCCTCAAAGCGGCCACTGAGAAACCGTGAGACGATGGAGCTTTTGCCTACCCTGGAGGCTCCCAGCACAACCATGCGGTATGAGTTCTTGGCTGGAACATTCAAGGTGCAGTTCCCACTGGACATAGTCTTCATCATTGCTTTGAGCTGAATGGACACACACACAAAAAAGAAGAGTTTTATCTTCAACATCAAAAGTAATATTGGTAACAAGACACGGAGAACAGGAGAGAGGTCCAAGAAATGAATGGAAAGAACCGTAAGAACAAAAGAGAAATTGATGGCAGCAAAAACATCAACAAACACTGGGACATTTCCTATGGAACAGGTTAGCAGTGGCGGGGGAGGGGGGAAGACTCACTGAGGGCCCAACACATTTCATTTTGAAATCTTCTGAGACAATGAGATTTAATATTTTCTCACACAGACAATTCCTTTAAGTATTTTATTCTGAGGAATAACTTGTGGGTCAAGACTACGCAGGAAAGGGGTGGGTGGATAGCTGTACAGCAGGTGTATATTGGCTTCTTTTTCTAGGTAGAGGGAACGCATAGTTCTATTATGATCCATACCTCCCACAGGAAATAGATGTAGTTGTGTGAACTGTGCCTATACTTTTAAAAAGTGGTTTTTCTGGAACAGACCTATTTACTTTGGTTTAAGAACTGGGATAAATGGCTTAAACAGCTGCAACCAAATAAGTCAAAAAGATAACCAGTAGTACAATTTACACCACCAGAGTTTTTTTTTTAAATTTTTTTGACCTATTTATGTCCTGACTGTGAGGCTAGACACTTGTATTTTTGGGGTACAAAACCAGCTCCACTACCAATGGGAGTTCTGCCACTAATGTTAATGCAAAGTGGATTGCAACAATCCTGGTATCCTGGTAAGAGATTTGGCTTTGCTGGTCAAAAATAGTACACATGGAAAATTTTCAAAAATAATACTGTCAAAATATTATGGTTGATTTGCTGAAGATGATTAGTCAGGGAATGACCTTACAGTTCAGAATTATTATTGCTTCGTTTCAAGGTGCTGGTTTTAACCTTTAAAGCCCTATATGGCCTGGGACCTGCTTACCTTCAAGACTGCCTTTTCCCACATGTGCCCCAGAGAGCACTGCGCTCAGAATCTTAGAATCTATTAATGATCCCTGGGCCAAAGGAAGCCTGACTAACCACCACTAAGACCACGGCTTTCTCTGTAGCAGCTCCCACATGGTGGAACATACTCTCTGAGAACATCAGAGCCCTGTGGGACGTACCACAATTCCACAGGGCTTGCAAGACTGAACTTTTTCATAGGGCATGTAATAATTTAGGGGAGACAGCTGTGATGCCTAAGGACTGATAATATCATCTGACACTACTGCACTAGCATTATGAGCGCCATGACCAGTAAAGCTTAGTTAAGATTTGTAATTTATTGATTATTGAATATTATTATTTTAATGTTTTATATCTTGTTGTTTTTATTGGTTGTTAGCCACCCTGAGTGGGTAGGGCAGGATGTAAATCAAATCAAATAAAAAAATTATTATCATCATCATCTTCTTCATCATCATCTGCATAAGGTATTGCCTTGGCCTGGTTCTTGCAAAGCAGAGTGTCTTAGGTAAAATGAGAGAATAGCGCTGTCTTACATAATTGAAGTGTAAGCACGCCAGTTGCTAAAACTACAGGGGGTCTAGAGGTTTCAGCCACATATCTCACCCACTAAACACTTGGTTATGACTAAAAGAAAGAAGCATAGGCGGGTACCCTGTAAGGAAATATCGTGCTAGGTTAGATTTGCTAGGACATCATTTGTTTTGGATAAGATCTTATAAAAGATGAATTGAGTACCTAGTGTGCTCTTTATTTAGAAACTGTTTATGTAACATGGGTTATATATATTCTCAGAGGCCACTGTTATGTATCTGGACCTGGTCATCCATCCTTGAGTTTTCTTTGTAGCCTTGTTTCAAATGATTTTTTTAAGGAACATTTTAAAGTAATCTGATTCATTTTCTAATTTTTGAAAGTATCTACACAGAAACAGTAATTGTGAGGAAAAGAAGCCTTGGGGCACCTCCTTGAAAAACGTAAGAACCAACACCCATAACGAGCTTTGTTCTGTAAGCCTGAGCAAGAACAGAACATTTAGTCATGCTTAGTATAGTGCTGTATAAAAATATAGGGGAGAAGAAGCCCTGAGGTGATTGCCTGAGAAGGCTGCTCTGAGGTAAATTAAATTCAAGCAGCGTAGTATGAATTGATTTAAAGGCACCTTTACATTAAAGTAATTTCCATTAAAGTCAATGGGAGCATTTTGGGAGGGGGGGGAGGGGAGTGTCATACAGTCATGGTGGATCTAAAACAAAAACTTCTCCAGCTGGAACAAGAGGAGGTGACCATTTCAGTTGGAAATTTTGAGCATGGTTAAATTGACAAAGTAAGAGAAAGTCAGACCTCTCTCTTTAACTGGAAAGTTCTCCAGTGCAAATCCCATGGAAATGAAAGGGAACTGTGTATAAGCACTATTTTGCTCTTACATACCCTTTTTTCTGTATGGAAACCCCCAAATGGTAGTATGCTCCTTATTAACAGATGAGACCAACATTTTCTATCTCTTGCACTAAAATATCTTGAGTCAGCCATGTTTTCGATGGGACAAAAAATGGCATCTAGCTAGTTTCCAGCCTCCAGATAGTGGTTGGAGATCTCCCACTATTACAACTGACCTCCAGGTGACAGAGATTGCCTGGGGGGGGCATAGACTTCTAGGCTGATCTGTTGGTGATCTGCATGTGGCTGCCCCCAGTGCGGTGCTCCTTGGTGGGCCCTGGAAGGCCGGGCTGTCCCGCTTCTTCTCTGGCCCTTCACTTTATTCTCCACAGCATTTGCCTGTGAGAAGATGGGAGAGAATAGCAGCGGCACCTTCATCATGTCTATCCCATCTGTCTTTGCTTTGGTGCAGTGGACAGGGGAGCTGGGAGGGCCACGGCACCTTCAGACACATGCCCTGGTCCTTGGAAGGTGTGTCCACTACAGCTAGAGCATAAATCCCATTTAAAGGGAGTTAAAGGGGAAAATTGGGATGGGGGCTTTGCTAAATTGATAGGAGGCTCTACCCCTAAAGCCCGCCCCACTGGCTATGACCCTGGTACCAACATACCAGACCATTTTCTTGAGTTAAATAATCTAGATAGTCCAAAATACAGTGTGAAGCTGCATGAAGTTGCCCCAGGGTTCAAATGGAATTGAACACAGTGATAAGCTTTGTTCTGTAAGCCTGAGCAAGAACAGAACATTTAATCATGCTTAGTACAGTGCTGTTTAAAAATATAGGGGGAAGCCCTGAGGTGATTGCCTGGGAGGCTTTTGTGGGGTAAATTAGATTCAAACAGTATAGTCTGAATTGATCTAAAGACTTGCTGAAGACAACTTTCTCTCTCTTTCTCTTTGGTTAGAAAAACCAGGTCACTTCTACCCAACTGGTAAGGACTGTCTTCTTGCTTTCAAGTCACAGCTGACGTATGGTTGGCTTTTCAAGGCAAGAGATGTTCAGAGGTGTTTTGCCATTGTCTGCCTCTGTGTCATGACCCTGGTATTCTTTGGGGGTTTCCCTTCCAAAAACTAACCAGGGCCAATGCTGTTTAGCTTCCAATATTTGACAAAATAAGGTTCGCCAGAGGCTATCTAGGTCAGGGCATGTGACTGTCTCTGAGATAATATTTAAAGATATCTTATTTCTAAATCACACATTATGGAGTACACAGACTGGGTCTGGGCTCCCTATCTTATGTCAGATATGACAGAAGTGAGTTACAGGTTCTCCTCAATTCCCATGTGTGGTGCCTGATTTGGATGGGGATATGGTGTTAATGGAGCAGGGCAGGGCTTTTTTGAGCAGAAACGCGCAGGAACACAGTTCTAGCTGGCTTAGTATCGGGGTGTGTGGCCTAATATGCAAATGAGGTCCTGCTGGGCTTTTTGTAGAAAAACCCAGCAAGAACTCATCTGCATATCAGGCCACACCCCCTGATACCAAGCCAGCAGGGGCTTAAGCCTCCTCCTGTTTGGTGTCCTTTCTCCAATTTGCAGTGTTCCTCGGAGTATGCTATTTCACCTGTTGGAGTAAGACGTGTATATCGAAAGGGACACTTGGGTTTCTTCTGCCCCTCCATTTTTTCAAGCTGGGAAAATGGTAGAAGGGGGAAGGCTGAAGCCCATTCTCTTTGAGCAGCCACATGGGAGTTGGGGAGAGCTTACAACATATGTCTGAGTGTCAGGTTTGACACAGGATGAGGAGGACCCAACCTGTGTACACTGTGATGTGTGAATTGTTTAAATGCTCTGTCTGAAAAAAGGAGAGAGTCCTTTTGCCTGAGACCCTTAACAAGTTTAGATAAAGGGCTGGCAGCACAATTGGTTATATATTTTGTTCTTTGCTATTTTCAAAATGTTGCTGAGTAACTGATTCCCCCCGCCCATTGTTTTCTAAATGCTGACAGCACAACAAATACACATTTACCAACCAGCCCAGGACTGTGCCAAAGGAACTGACCATCCTTGCAGGTGGCCAGTGGGGACACAGATGCACGTCTACCTTTGTATTGTGATGCTTATTGGGAGAGTGATGAACCAACATATGTCTTCATGCAAAACAGTGAGGGGCATGCCTGTACAGGGCCACCAGTTGCATGCTGTGATAGAACTGGATTGGGAGCAAGGCACACACTTCAGGGCAAGCTGCATGATGCCTGGAACCCGGTTTCTAAAATGCTTACTTGGAAGTAAGTCCAATGGAGTTCAGTGGGTTTACATAGAACAGTGCTGGATCAGCCTAGGCTGACTTCCTAATGAATAATCTTTAGATTGCAGCTTGCAATTCCACTTCCCTGCAAGTACTTAACTGAGTGCTTTGGTGCTCTTCAGACTGCAACCACTTATTACCCACAAACAAGGGCTACAACTGTTCAAGCTTTCAAAAGCACCTGAATTATCGGTGCTATGTAACACTACGGTACTGAGATTTTTCCTCTCTTCCTCTTTGCTGTGCAAAAGGAACCCGCAACAGGCAGACAGAAAGACCACCACACCTGCCCTCCCACTTGCTGCTCTGTCCACCTCTGTGATCCCGTAGGCCTAGCGGGGCAGGCAATAAAAATAGCTACCTCTTCAGCAAGACTCTGCAGCCATTAAGACAGGTGGAGAGATGGCAAAAGCAGAAGACAAGGACCCTGCCTGATCTTTTTGGTGGCAGAGGTAGATCTCAGAGCTTCCTTCACCATCTCTGGCTGATTGGGACTTCCTTGCAATGGTCTGACTGCAGCAAATCCTTGTTTGTCAACATGTGAGTCATATCAATACGCTCCTTGGGGAGCCATTACTGGCAATGCTCCCTTGTTGGGTGTAAGCTGTGTTGCAAACCCAGCTTTGCCTCTACAGTATGTGCAATATGGTCCTGAAGACATTCTATATAAACTCCTAGGTCTTCCAAAGACAACTCCCCATCTAAGGATACAAGGCTATACAAACTTATTTGAGAGTGAGCACCATTAAATCTATTACTTCTGACTAAAAGTGTCAAGGATCAGTACGTTACAGTGTAATCCTGAGCAGAGTTACGCACTTCTAAGCTCACTGACTTCAATGAACTCAGAAAGATGTAATTCTGCTAAGGATTGCATTGTGATCAAGGCAGAAACTCTCTAGCAAATTTTGCTTCACCACATTTTTGCAGGAAGTCTGGCCTTCCTTTTGTCAAAGTATTTTATCTCTGACTTGTTTTCATGCAGGTGGTTTTTGTACTTTTATTAGTAGTTGGATGAGCGGTATGGTCTGGATGGTAAACTTTGATGAATAAGAGGGGTTTTTTAACTATTATATAAAAAAAGGAAATCAGTTCAACTGCAGCAATTAATTAATCAATGCTTCGTGTATGATCGAAAACTGTTTTATTCACCCAGTATTTCTGGTCTAATATCCTGCTCTGTGTATAACACAAAATGTACACAGTATAAATACAGATTGCTTGTATAATCATGTTTTTATTAATTTGTATATTTCACCTCTCTGATGTTATGGACACACTCCAGTATGTTGTATTGCTATTAATTATTACTGCCACTTTGTAGTCCAACACAATTTGTATGCTATGTTTCCAAGCTCCTTGGTCTTCCTTTTTGGCACTCCCGGGAAATTTGTTCTACAGAGGTGCAGTTAAATTGAATGCCTAATCCAAGGTCAAACAAGTCAATAGATTGATGTTGGTAACCAAATTCAGATTTTTTTTGATTGCTTACAATATTCAAACTCTATCCATTGAAGTGCTGTGCCTATTAAATCAGTAGTTATATGCACATGCATTCAACAAATGGGAGGCAATGTGGTAAGAGAGTCAGAGATGCTACTTCTCTCCAGACTATTGAGATTTTCATTTTATTAGCATTCACCTTAAGATGCCCTTGAGAATCTCATTCTGTTGGCTGGTTATTGATCCTGAAAAGGCTCCTGACCATTTCACCTGGTTTTGTTTTTTTGAGCCCTGTACATGGAAGATTCAGTTCCTTCAGCACTTTGGTTTCTGCTGCCATTATTCTTTTGATTGCCTCTAATGAAATTCTGGAGCAACATGTGAAGTTTACTTCAGAACATTTGTCTTTCATGCACCATACAGACTATGCCTTTACTCAGTCCCCCCCCCCCCCCCCCCCCGCGCTTTGCATCCGTTTTTTTCTGACTCATAAAAATCACCTTTATTATCTCAGCACACACCCTTGATGTGTGGGGTGTGTGTGTGTGGTGCATTGTAAAAATTAATGACAAAGCCTTGGCCATCTACTAATTATAAATTATAAAATCAAGAGGAAGAGAGTGAAGGGTACAGACAAAAAACCTATTGCTCAAATTGAATTTATACCTCTGCTTTTACAACAATGGAAGTTTGAATGTTAGGTGTGTGGATTTGTTTCTTATTTATATCTTTAAGTCCTTCAGTCAGTTTAGGGCAACACATTAGCCTGTATATAACAATGTTTTGATTGTTAGTACTTTCTTGCAAGAGGGGAAACCAAGGCATGGTGAGACAATGATGATCATATGGTCAGTAAAGTGGTCCGAGGCTAGTTTAGTTGCTGGCAAGATTTAGTACTTGCCAATTTCCCATCCCCTTTTATGGAGCCTCTCAGCTTTTTCTTTCATAACCCATCAAAAGATCATTGGGTCCTGCAATGTTCTGTTTTCAGGACTTGATGTTTTGCATTTCATATGGCTCAACAGAGGTTTCAAATTCCATGCCAAGTGCTTTCCAAAGTGCCTTAAAATGCAATTCCAGACAGGTAAGGAAGACCTCACAGCTAACCTTCAAAGAACAATCCAGGTATAGAGAACAGAGACAACCCATACCAAAGCCCCTGCCTCTTTGGAGCTTTTGGGTCTCTTTGTGTCCTATGCCCAAATGCTGGATTTTAGCTCACCTCCCCTGAGCACTTGAAACCAGCCAACTGCTGTCTCACTGCCTCTAAATACAAGCTCCCTCACTTTATTCACTATGTTTAAGTGGGCAGAGCGGAAGAGACGAAGCACACCAAAAGATGTGGCACAAACCTGTCCTAGGAACACCCAGTCCTCGACCCCCCAGCCTTGGACAGTTCATCCAGGCAATCTGTGACCTGAGGCTGGAGCCCCGCGCTTACCTGTCCTCTCTGCGGAAGGCAAGTCCGGGCGGGTCCTGGTGCACTCCGCGAGGCTGACTTCGCCGACTGGCTCTGCCGCAGCGGCAGCTGTTGCGGGCTCCTGCTTTTCAGCCCAACTCCCGGGTTTCTTCACGCCCGGACCCTGGCAGCGGCTGCCTGCTTCCCGCACCGAGAGCTCCTTGCGCCGGTTCAGAAGGAAGGCATGGCGCCTCCAAGTTGGGCTCCGCAGGACCCGCGCTCTCTCCGTCTCGTTGCTGGCTTCGGGAGAGGGCTGTGCGAGCTCTTCGCAGTGGATGCCGCGCTCTCCTCCCAAACAGAGCCGAGAGTCTCCCCCCTCAGGCTTGTGCCGTTGTTGTTCTCGCAACGTGCGGGTCGGAAAACTCATTCAGGTGGAAGAAGGGGGCAGCTCTGGTGCGACGTCTATCCGTAGAAACCGGTGGGTGCATCTCCCTGACCTCTGCCCCCTTTTTCTCTGCACAACCCCCGGGAGGCTAACGGGACGGTAATGAAGAGGGCTGGAAGGAAGAGTCTCTCTCTCTCTCTCTCACACACACACACACACAATAAAATAAAACCAAAAATTCGAAAGCTACCCTTGAGACTCCTTGAAAAAAGTCACCATAGAAGATAAATCAAGAGTCTCTTTCAAAGTGTTTGAGCACAGAAGGGATACTTCTCCATCTTTTATATCCCTCTCCCCCTTTGGCTCAGTACTGCGTCTCTGCCTCTCTCCCAGCAACTGGTCAATACCAGTTTCCTTTTGTAGAGCTCACAGATAATTGCTTCCCTATCAGTGTCTCTGGTTGGCAGTTGTCCTTTCAGAAAGGGGTGGGGTCTTATGGGAGAGGGGGAGGAGGCTCAAAACAAAGTGGTTTCTTTTCCAAATTGGAACTGGAATCTTTTCCATATATCCTAAAAAGATAGGTGCTAAGGACTGGGTTAGGACAGGGTTGTTGTATTCAAGGCACAGATGAGGCACGAACAACAGGGCACAACTATCTTTTTCTTAGTTTATACCCTGAAAATTCCCAAACCTTTCAAAAAGGGAATATAACTTCTTTCTTCTACTATTTTCCATTGTCAAGGGAGTCAGACTGGAAGAAACGAATAGGAGCATCCTGCCATGCTTCATTTCTCTGGGATTTCTCTTCTGAGACAGAACATCTCCTACTGCAACATTTTGCAGCTGCTCCGATTTTCACTGCCGGCTGGTTCAATCTCATAAAGAGCTAAACTAGAAAAAGGATAGTAAATGGCTTGGGACTTCATTTCCTGTGCTGTCTTCCCTGTGAGAAATCCACCCTTACCCAGGGCTATTTAAAGGCCGGATGTTGATCTCATAATGCAAAGAAGACCCTGCCTGCATTTCATCTCTTTCTGTACTGTTTCTGGCTTCCCCCTTTAGCCTCTTGGATTACTTGTCAATCACCTTCTCAGCACTGCTACCTACTACACTATGACATGTGCCACTTTTAGCAGCTCATCTCATCACTTTCTATGCTCCATGGGTGGCTCCAACTCACAGGAGACCTTCACAATGTTCCACAGGGAAGATATGAATCACTGGTCCCCTCTCATAAGGCTGCTTCGCTTGATAAATTGGTGTGAAATGGAGGGGCTTTCTTATGTCATTCACTTGTCTACAGTCTTGGAGAAAGTTAATAGATGTGTAAATGTGCAATACATGTACCTCTCTGGAGAAGAGACATGTACAGCTGAGCTGTTTCTGGCATCTGCTCACATGTAAAATTCTAAGGAGGTAAACACATCTGTTATCTGTGCAGTTTAAAGGATTTATATCCCAGCTTTCCACCATTTAGATCTGCCTGCCTCAGTGCAAGTAGGCTTCAATGTATAGTTCTTCCACTATACCACAAAACAACAGACTTCCACAAACTATACTGACTTCCACGCCAGAGAGCTCATACACCTTGACAGTGTGGCCAGGACTGAGGTCACCTCCTCTTGACCAGCCTTATCAAAATTAATCTCATTTGGAGATGTGGTGTTTGGCTCCTCTGTAAAGTGTTCTCCCTGTGGAGATGAGTAACTGGTCTGCCCTACAGTTAGAGAGACTCAGCGGACAAGATGTCTGCAAAACTTTCTTCAATGTGCAGAACAGCAGAGCAAGAAACAGCTTAGAGTTAACAACGGCTGGAGTCCTAACTACCAACAACCCAGTTCTAATTAATATTTCCCAGAAGACAAACCCTTTCATGTGAAGAGAGGGAGTTCCGACCTTAGCCTGTCTCTTAAACAAGAAAGGTTCAGGGCTGGTGGTCAGGACTGCCCCTGCCACACATTTTTCACTATATACGGGTGTATGGCAGTTAGAATTCATAGAGAATGGACAGTAAGTGGAATGCTCTTGTCAGTGGGTGGTTCTGGCTGACCTGGCCTCCACTATGAATTCTAAAGATGTGGGAAGCCTGCAGTCTTCCTCCTCCCAGCAGGGTAATGTGAGAATCCCAAGATCCAACAGAAGAAAGTAGAGCCTGTTGTGTGTGATGGTTAGGGTTCCAGAGTTAAGCCAAAGAGACCTAGGTTCAAGTCACCACTTGAGTAATTACTTGGGTAATCTTGGGCCATTCTATTCATTCTCAGCCTAATCAAGGATAAAGTGGTGGAAGGCAGAACTAGGACTGCACCTTGAACTTCATGAGGAGAAGTGGGACTTAAAAAAAATGTAATACAAAATAAGAGTAGCTGCAGTTTCCCAGCACTTCAGCCTTCCCCCAGTTTCCCATACCAGCACCCCAGTTTCCCATACCAGCACCCATGGAGCACAGTATGGGTTTCTTCCATATTCTCTGGGATTCTGACATTACTCCAGTAGTGAGAAGGAAACAAGCATGGTGGTATCAGAATAAAATTATCCAGAATCTGCTTACTGGGCTGTCTGTCTACTAGCCCTCTACAGTCTAACAAAGCAAAGTGAGACAACTGGATAGAACTGGGTATTTATAGTTTGCCCTGACCTGGATAGCCCAGGCAAGCCTGATCTTGTCAGATCTTGGAAACTAAGCAAGTTCAAACCTGGCAAGTACTTGGAAGGGAGACCTCCTTGGAATACCAGGGGAGGGAGGCAGAGGCAGGCTTTATCAAGCCACCTCTCTGAAAAATGTCCTCCATGCCCCAGTAGGTTTCACCAGAAGAGACTGCAACTCTAGGCATGCATGCATGCACACATACACACAATACAAAAAATACAAAAAAAAAGGTATTTGTAGTTCCAGATTACTCAGTTGAGGATGCCAAGCCATCCAAGATGGGGAATACAAAATAACCCCCAGTGTCTTTGGCTGTTCAAGTAACTGCATTTTTATCCCCAGATAGACTATTTTAAACTGGGGCAGTCAAGGATCAGTGACCCTTTGGAATCTACATTTTTTTTGTGGCAACTTCAGGGCATAGTAATTTTGGTCTTACGGACAGTGGCCCTACCACCCCATCCTCCCCCTGTCATAGTTAAATTCCGTTGAAATCAATGAGCCCTTTTGGTCATCATCCTTCATTTGTCTCATAGGTTACAAGGAGACTTAAGCATGACTTTCTTTGGATTGGGGCTGTTAGGCACAAAAAAGTAGACTATTTGCCTTAAAAGGAGCTGAGTTAAGATTTCAGCATGAGCTATAAATGAGCATTTTATTCTACAAGAGGCAGCCTATAAAAATCCATATAGTTTATTATCGTTTAGAGTCAAACCCCTCAGCTCCTTAACCACTTCCCACCCTATGTTGTTCATAGGTCCTGTGCTCCGAGTGTTTACTCCTGAACAGTTAGAGTATTTATGATAATTCCATATCATAGCAGATAAACGTTTCAGTGACAGGCTGTGCTGAGCTCAGGTTTTGCAGTAGAAACCCACAAAAATTTGCAGCCATGTTGTTGTTTGTAACACCTCTGTTGTCCATTATCTAGTCACAAACAACACATCACTCACATGCCATCACTCACAATTTCCACACTCTCCATTTATTCATCTACCATACCCTCTTATTTTATACACATTGGGGCCCACATTCTTATGATGCCGCCTATCTCTCCCCACTTGCAAACTTAGATCTGCTAACAAGCTTCTCATGATACTTCCATCCAGGGCTTGAATTTAGCAGGAGCTCACAGGAACACAGCTCCTGAACCTCCAGCCGGGGTCTGCATGCAGTGGGGAGTTCTCTCCCAGCCAGGCCTGGCTCTAGACTGCCTTGCACTCTAGGCAAGGCTAACTTCTGCCCCCCCCCCCCTTACTGATAACATCACTGCTCTAAGTGGCTGAAACTGTGAGGCAATATAAAAACGTAAGGCTCAGAATGGACTCCACTGAAGGATGCCAGCCTCTAGGTGGGACTTGGGGATTCCCAGGAATCGTCTTCAGACTACAGAGATCAGTTCACCTGGGCTGTTTTCGCACGCCCCTCTTCACCGCGCAGGATCGGCGCGGATTTCGCACTAATTGCTGCGGAGCACCCGGAAGAGCCGGAAAGTCCCGTGGCTTTTGCGGCGCAAACGGAAACCGCCAAAAACCAGTTTCCATTTGCGCCGCAAAAGCCGCGGGACTTTCCGGCTCTTCCGGGTGCTCCGCGGCAATTAGTGCGAAATCCGCGCCGATCCTGCGCGGTGAAGAGGGGCGTCGCTGCTGATTAAGGTCAGTGCGAAAACGCCCCTGGAGAAAACATGCTTTGGTAGGTGAACTTTTTGGCACTGCATCCCACTTTTTGGCACTGTTGTCTTCAAGCTCCATACCTAAAGATTTAGTAGTTTCCCAACCTGGATTTGGTAATCCTACCCCCCACCAGTGGCTAGGAAGGATCTAGCAACCTTAACTCCACCACACCTACATGTACTAGATTGTTACTCTTAAGAGCAAACAATGTGCTTATTTACATATGATGTTGGTATGTGTATGCGGTGGAGGGCAGTGAGAATCTTTCTCAGAGAGTGGACTAAGGTGATTCTTGACACCATTCACTCTTGAGGGTAATGTATTATAATCCCTGTCAGACTTTTCAAAGAAGCAGGGGCTGGGAAACCTAGAGTTTTAAAGATGCAAATAAGTGTAAAGCCAGCTTGGTGTAATAGTTAGTGTTGGATCTGGGAAACCCAGGTTCTCTCAACTTAGCCCACCTCTCATGGTTGTTGTGATGGTGAAATGAAGGAGGGGAGAACCACAGGGCTTTTTTTTAGTAGGAACGCAGTTCCAGCTGGTGTGACATCAGGGAGTGTGTCCTAATATGCGAATGAGCTCCTGCTGGGCTTTTTCTACATCAAAAGCCCTGGAGAACCATATATGCCACCCTCACTCCTTGGGAAAAGGGCTCATGAACACGTTATGCTGTCTTATACTGAATCAGATAATCAGTGTATCAAGGCTACTGTTGTCTACTCAGACTGGGAGTAGCTCTCCAGGGTCTCAGGAACAGAGGTCTTTCATACTGCTTGACCCTTTTAACCGGAGAGGTAGGGGACTGAACATGGGATGAACTAGCTATGGTAAATATATGAAGTTTTAAAAAAGGATTTCATTCATTTTCTCCAGGGGAACTTATCTTGGTCATCTGGAGATCAACTGCAATAGTGGGAGATCGTTGGTTACTACCTGGAGGCTGGCAACCCCACCCATGGAGGTGACCATAAATCAGCTGTGACATGGCACGTTCTACCGCCACCACCACCATTCAGCCAAGAAAGGGCTCTATGTGCATTCAGTGTGGGTCAGATTTTTGGTTGGGCATATTTTCTGTGCATATGCAAACTGGGCTTACTACTTGCTGCATGGCTCTCAGTTCTATGTCTCTGTTCTGGAACAGCTGAAAGAATGGGCAGTACAATGTCACACAGACAGACTTCAGATGGAGTAATATTGCTAGAAAGACAGACAAGTCAGTACACCTCTTTACTTTGATCTGCTCTGTTTCTGTCCCTTTGACCCTAGTTGGCTATTCTCAAGGATACTTCCTTCCCACTGACCATTATCTTGTTCCCCTATTCTTTGCCTAACCTCCATAGGAACAAGATGTGATCCTCTGTACCTCTTTCCATTCTGGTATAGACAGGTAGATACTTTTACTCTTTCCTATCCAATACAAAGTTCCATATAATAAAGGACTCCTTTACTAAAGCAAAGGGCCTCCTGGTAATAGGAGCAGCAACAAAATTCTGCTGTGCAAACAAATACTTCAATAGGAATGCAGTATCAGAATGAGTTAAGAATCACTGCAGATCTTTCATAGCACTGCTCAGACTGCAAGTCCTCCTTGACCCAGCACAGAAGCATCTAAGAAAGCTGTTGCTACTACTACTGGTTGCTGTTGCTGAACATGTCATATATCCCAGGTCACCTCAATGGGTGAATAAGCTGTCCCTGTTTTTAGTTGCAGGCATAGGGTCAATTATTGTGGCCCTTAGTCACTGTTCATCAACAATCTTAAATGACAGTAAAGAAACAGGAAATTCTTGCAGAGGTTAAAGACTTATAAGTTTATTATAGGGTCCAACTTTCTAGATCTTGAAACTATTTCATCAGATGTGTGTATGAAAGCTTCTGCTACAACAATCTGTTAGTGTCACCTTAAGGTGTCACAAAACTCTTCATTGGTTTTTACTGCAACAGATTAATTTGGCTACCTCTCTGGAATCTAGTGTCTTGAAGACATGCATGTTGGAGTAATCTGGGAGACACAGGCTTGACTCCCTCTTCTGCCACAAGTGGGAACCTGTAAGGACCTGTGGGAGGCATCTCACTAGATCATGTGATGTGATAGTATCGCTTTACTCTGCTCTGGTAAGACCTCACCTGGAGTATTGTGTTCAGTTTTGGGCACCACATTTTATGAAGGATATAGACAAGCTGGAATGGGTCCAGAGGAGGGTGACGAAGATGGTGAGGGGTCTGGAGACCAAGTCCTATGAGGAAAGGTTGAAGAAGCTGGGCATGTTTAGCCTGGAGAGGAGGCGGCTGAGAGGTGATATGATCACCATCTTCAAGTATTTGAAGGGCTGTCATATAGAGGATGGTGTGGAATTGTTTT
Organism: Heteronotia binoei; assembly: GCF_032191835.1. Classification (NCBI taxonomy): domain Eukaryota; kingdom Metazoa; phylum Chordata; class Lepidosauria; order Squamata; family Gekkonidae; genus Heteronotia; species Heteronotia binoei. The sequence continues at coordinate 87,070,088 of NC_083230.1, forward strand.
CTGTGGCCCCAGAAGGTAGGACCAGAACCAATGGGTTGAAATTAAATCAAAAGAGTTTCCGGCTCAATATTAGGAAGAACTTCTTGACTGTTAGAGCGATTCCTCAGTGGAACAGGCTTTCTTGGGAGGTGGTGGGATCTTCTTCCTTGGAGGTTTTTAAACAGAGGCTAGATGGCCATCTGACAGCGATGAAGATCCTGTGAATTTGGGGTAGGTATTTGTGGGTCCTGCATTGCGCAGGGGGTTGGACTAGATGACCCTGGAGGTCCTTTCCAACTCTATGATTCTTTGATTCCTTTCCCCCACTATTTCCTTTTCTTAAAAGCCCCCATAGTCTGTCTCTTTCCCCTGTTTCCTTCTCTCCTTCTAGGGTTGCCAACCTTCTGGTAGGGGGTGGAAATCTCCTAGAATCCCAATAGATCTCTCAGCTACAGAGATCAATTCTGCTTAGGGTTGCTAGGCTAAGGTTGGGGAATCTCTGGAGATTTGGGAGTAGAGCCTTGGGAAGGCAAAGTTTGGGGACGGAAGCAACCTCAGCAAGGTATAATGCTATAAATTCCACGTTCCAAAATAGTCATTTTCTCCAGGGGAATTTATCTTTGTCAACTGGAGACCAGTTGTAATTTCAGTTGATCTCTAGCCCCCACATCAAGGTTGGCAACTCTAGTTCCCCTAGAAGAAATTGGAAGATGGAATTTAGCATTATTTGTTTGTTTATTATTACACTTCTGAATTGCTTTGGGTGATACACAGAGACAATAAAAACATCATACATATAATTAACATTAATGCCACAATCTAAAAGAGTCACAATCCTCTATGGCATTACACCCCTCTGAGGTCTCTTCCCTCCTTGCACCCCCCCCCCCCAAATTTCCAGAAGTTTCCCAACCCTTTTCCCTCTTCTTGGTAATCCCCATATACTCTCCTTGCGTCATTCTTTCCTTCTCAGCCATTCAGCAATCTTACTTTTATCTGCTTCCCATCTTCACTTTCCCAAAACAGCTTACATTATTTTCTTCTTTTTATCAATACAATAACCCCGTGAAGTAGATTAGGCTGAAAGAATGTGACTGTTCCAAAATTACCCAGTGAGCTTCCACAGGTAGATGCAGATTCAAACCTGGTCCTCCCAGACCCTACTCTGAAGCTTTAACCACTACACCACACTAGCTTTCATAGGGTGGCTGCTGTTGAACAGTGGCAAGCAGCTAGGTCTAGTTCAATCATGCAAGTCAGGTGGTGTCAAGTCATCTAGAGTTTGCTTCCGGGTTATAGGGTTGCTAGCCTCCAGGCAGGACCTGAAAATATCTCAGAATTACAACTGAACTCCAAAAATCAGAGATGTGTCCCCCTGAAGAAAATGACTTGCGTTGGAGGGTGTCATCTATGGCATTTGGCTAATACCTCTCCCCTCCCCAAATCCTGCTGTCCTCAGACTCTACCCCAAAATCTCCAGAAATTCCCCAACCTGGAGCTAGCAACCCTAGCAAGGCCTGGACTTGATGAGTTCTCCCTCAAAGGCCAAAATAGTTTATGGAGATTCTCTTAGCTCTTCCCACAGTCACCCTTGGTTTTCATCATCCTGAATAATTTTTGTATCACCTGCAAACTTGGCCACTACACTACTTACAAGGGTTGTCAAGTCCCCTGCGGCCTCTGGCAGGGGACTTTTTTTGCACGTGTGATCTGTGCGCGGTGCAATCGCATTACTTGTAAGTGATGTCATCATGCTGATGACGTCCCACACCGGCCGCTCTAGGAACTTCCGGGAAAATGCGATGGTTTTCCTGGATGCTCTAGCAATTTGGGAGGAAACTCTATGGTACCATAGAGTCTACCTCCCAAATTGCTAGTGTGTCTGGGAAAACCATAGAGTTTTCCTGAAAGCTCCTAGAGCGACCAGCATGCAACATTGCCAGTGTGATGACATCACTTATGAGTGATGTCATCATGTTGGCAACATTGGGAGGGGATCCTGCAGTGGACTGGCAGGTTGGGGACCCCGAAAGTGGAAGAACCCCCCACCCTGCCCGGGAGTTTGGCAGCCCTGCTACTCACCCTAGTTCCAGTGACAGGTTTTAAGTATTCAAAGATATCCTGAGTTTGCAATTAGAATATTAGATATTCACTGGCTAACCTTGGGCTAATCACTCTCTCAGCCCAGTTTTTCTCACAATATTACTGTTGAGACCATAAAATAGAGAACAATATTGTAACTTTGCTTTGGGTCCCCACTGGCGAAAAATTGAGGTATAAATACATAAATATATAATTGTATCAAACTGATTTTTTGTGCTGGTTACAAGATTGGGTAATTCATGGAATATATTTTTTATTCCCATAAGCGGTCCTGACCTTTCTTGGCTATGTAGTCAAGCAATTCCAGTGACTATGACAGCTTGTGCAGTAATGGAAGTTGCTCTTCATTATATCTTCCTTGTTTACTTATTACATTTGTCCATACAGTATCTGGTGAAGGTAGAGATTCTTGGACAAAAACTGATCATCCTCCAGTTTGGCCTGTGTATTGCTGGCTACTTGTGATCAGACAGTGTATATGTTCACCACGCTGTTTCCATACATTTGCACAAATCTGATTGCATTCATTTGTATCCAGGGCTTTTTTTTTTTTGAGCCAGAGTGCACCGGAGCGCCACTTTGGCAGGCTTGGCTGGGGCTCTGGCTCAAAAATAGAAAGTCAGAGGGAAGGCAGCAGTATAGCTTCCTGGGGCCCAGTGTGCCAGCCAAGCTTGTGGGACTGGGCCATGCTGCAGTAGTGGCCTCCTGGGGCCCAGAGTCTCTTTGTTTGCCCTTGCAGCTAAGAAGATAAGAACAAGAGTAATTTCAAATGCTGTAACTTCTTGAGGTTGACCTTTCTGGGGAACTTTTAAGGTGTTAATTTGAAACTTTGTTGTTTGGGTTCTGTTTTATTTTGTAACGATCAATGGCTATATACAATAAATTTTTGACTGACTGACTGGCTCATGGGGCCAAGCTGCACAGTGGCACAGCTTCCTGGGACCTGGGTTCCTGGGCCCATAGGATAGAATGGAGAGACCAAGCATAGCGTCTCAGCGGTGGCCTGATGTTTCCATTCTATCCTTCGGGCCCATTGCATATTCTAATATGCAAATGAGCTCCTGCATAGAAAAAGCCCTGTTTGTATCATTAGATTGCTTGCCTGCAGCTGCCAGTGCACTCCTCCCTGACTGCTTCCTCTACTCTCAATTGTTAAAAGGAAAACTATTGAAATTTTTGTAGCTGAGTTTTACTATTTAAATGCCCTTGTGTGCCTTTAGCATCTGCCGATCAACCAAGATAACCCTGTGGTCAGTTCTTGCAACCACTTCATGAATAGCTGCCTATGATAGCACAGGTGCAAAGGGGATGAATTGCAAGCACATCAGATCACTTTAATGACCCTAACACTACTTACTTGGGGCAGAGAACTTTTATGTATAAAGTACCACAAAGATAGATGGAACAATTTTGTTAGTAATAATTAAATGTAACCCACTGCAATCCTACACAGTTACTCCCATTTAAACCAGTTGAAACCAGTGGGTTTAGACTGGAGTAACTTCATGTAGGATTGCATTGTCAATCTGTTATTGTTGGATTCAGAGGCTGGTCTTGATCTTCTGGCTATATCAACAAATATATCTGTTCTTAAACCAACGAAAAATTAATAGCAAATGAAAAAGAAGGAAGAATGGAAACAAATGCAGATGTCTGCTCCCTGAACCCTGTAGGTCAATGACCAGCAGGATGACGCAAACAATCTGGATTTTCACAGAAACACAGCTCTGACAGAAAAACAGGAAAGAAGGGAGCTAAGGAAGAAACATAAGCAGATCTACTCAAAAGTTAGTTCCATTTTATTCAGTGGAGCTTGCTTTCAGGAAAGCTTAATGCAAGGCTTACAGAACATCATTTGAAAACATCTCAACATAAGCAAAATGGAGGAACTTGAAGTCTGAGAGAAAGCAGAGGCAAAACAGCCTGGAAATGAGCTGGGATGCATGAAAAATGTATGACCTGAAAGTTCAAAACAATGCAGCTCTCTGCAGTGCATGTGATGTTGTCTCTGGCAGGTAGTTCTATTTTGGTCTCCATTACAATGCGTCTTCTTATAGCCCAGGTGCGTCCAGCTGCTGATGGATCATCTGGGACAATGCAAGCATGTCTGTGTGCTGAGTCTCCATCTGGCTTGTCAAATGGACCAAGTGGAGAAGCAACAATCTACAAAATGCTATCTTGTGCTCTCACTTTTTAAAAAATGCTGCACCTCCCCCCAGTTATGCCTCCAAGATGGAGAGGAGAAACAGTTTGGCTGTCTATTCCTTCTGTGGACGTCACACTGTGATACACACACACACAAACACACACACACACATATGACTAATAGCCACTGATGGACCTCTGCTCCATATTTTTATCTAACCCCCTCTTGAAGCTGTCTATGCTTATAGCCACCACTACCTCCTGTGGCAGTGAATTCCAAATGTTAATCACCCTTTGGGTGAAGAAGTACTTCCTTCTATCTGTTTTAACCTGACTGCTCAACAATTTCATTGAATGCCCACAAGTTCTTGTATTGTGAGAAAGGGAGAAAAGTACTTCTTTCTCTACTTTCTCCATCCCATGCACAATCTTGTAAACCTCTATCATGTCACCCCACATGCGACGTTTCTCCAAGCTAAAGAGCCCCAAGCGTTTTAACCTTTCTTCATAGGGAAAGTGTTCCAGACCTTTAATCATTCTAGTTGCCCTTTTCTGCACTTTTTCCAATGCTATAATATCCTTTTTGAAGTGCGGTGACCAGAATTGTACACAGTATTCCAAATGAGACTGCACCATCAATTTATACAGGGGCATTATGATACTGGCTGATTTGTTTGCAATTCCCTTCCTAATAATTCCCAGCATGGTGTTGGCCTTTTTTATTGCAATCGTACACTGTCTTGACATTTTCAGTGAGTTATCTACCATGACCCCAAAATCTCTTTCTTGGTCAGTCTCTGCCGGTTCACACCCCATCAACTTGTATTTGTAGCTAGGATTTTTGCCCCCAATGTGCATTACTTTGCACTTGGCCACACTGAACCTCATCTGCCACGTTGACGCCCACTCACCCAGCCTCAACAGATCCCTTTGAAGTGCCTCACAATCCTCTCTGGTTCTCACCACCCTGAAAAATTTAGTGTCATCTGCAAACTTGGCCACTTCACTACTTACTCCCAACTCCAAATCATTAATGAACAAGTTAAAGAGCATGGGACCCAGTACAGAGCCCTGCGGCACCCCACTGCTTACTGTCCTCCACTGTGAAGACTGCCCATTTATACTCACTCTCTGCTTCCTATTAATTAGCTGGTTTTTGATCCACAAGAGGACCTGTCCTTTTACTCCATGACTCTCAAGCTTTCTAAGGAGCCTTTCATGAGGAACTTTATCAAAAGCTTTCTGGAAGTCAAGGTAAACAACATCTATTGGGTCTCCTTTATCCACATGTTTGTTCACCCCCTCAAAGAAATGTAACAGGTTAGTGAGGCAAGATCTTACAGAACCCACGCTGAGTATTCCTCAATAACTTGTGTTCATCAATGTGCCTACTCATTCTGTCCTTGATAATGGTTTCTACCAACTTTCCCAGTATTGAAGTCAGACTGACTGGCCTGTAATTTCCCGGATCTCCTCTGGAACCCTTTTTAAAGATGGGGGTGACATTTGCTACCTTCCAGTCCTCAGGAACGGAGGTTTCAATGAAAGATTACATATTTTTGTCAGGAGATCCACAAGTTCAACTTTGAGTTCTTTCAGAACTCTTGGATGTAGAGCATCCGGACCTGGTGACTTATTAGTTTTTAATTCATCTATCAGAGTTAGGACCTCCTCTCTTGTCACCTCAATCTGACTCAGGTCTTTCAACACCCCTTGCAAAATAAGTGGTTCTGAAGCAGGCAAACACTTTTCATCTTCCACAGTGAAGATGGAGGCAAAAAATGCATTCAGCTTCTCAGCCATTTCCCTATCCTCCTTCAGTAATCCTTTTACCCCTTGGTCATCCAAGGGCCCCACTGCCTCCCTGGCTGGTTTCCTGCTTCTAATATAGTTGAAGAAATTTTTATTGTTGGTCTTTATGTTTTTTGCAATATGCTCCCCATAGTCCCTTTTTTGCCTGCCTGGTTACAGTCTTGCATTTGATTTGCCACAGCCTGTGTTCCCTTTTATTAATCTCACTTGGACTAGCTTTCCACTGCTTAAAGGAGTCCTTCTTACCTTTTACAGCTTCCATTGCTTTGTTTGTTAACCATTGAGGCCTTTTATTATACCTGTTTGTGCCTTTCCTAACTTGTGGTATATATTTTATCTGAGCTTCTAGGATTGTAGTTTTAAATAGCCTCCAAGCTTCCCCAAGGGTTTTGGCTGTATTTACATTTCCTTTCAGTTTCCTCCTCACATGCCTCTTCATCTCAGAGAATTTACCCCGTTTAAAGTTAAACATGATTGTGCTGGTCTTTTGGGGCAACTCTCTATTTATACAAATGGTGAAATTGGTACATGAAGGTGATGTTTCAATAGTTGCCAACATACATGGTGTCTTGTATTAACTGCCCTATCTACATATGAAAATTGGCCATGTGAGCGGTGTATATCTGCTTTGCTAGAGTAGCAGCTCAGTTCAAATGAGAAGCTACATAAGTGGATACTCCCTTGGATGAGTTGTTTTGCCTCAGTCACTGTCTCAATTAAACCAGGTCTTAGACCAGTGGTCCCCAACCTTCTTGTGCCTGTGGGCACATTTGGAATTCTGACATGGCATAGAAGGTCCAGCAACAAAATGGCAGCCACCGAATGGCTGCCGCAAGAAGCAGAGCCAGTCACAAAATTATTGCCACAACTCAACGTTAGTAACACAATGTCAATCCTTATGCTGTGTTAGCAGCTGCTGTCAAAGCAATATATATTTTTTAAACCTGCAATCAAACCAGAAGTGTGACTGGGCTAAAGGCCTACCTGACTCCACCCACTACGGTTGCCAGATGGTGGATGGAGATTTCCTGATTTACCAGTGATCTCCAGGTGACAGAGAACCGTTCATCTGGAGAAAATGGCTGTTTTGGGAGATGGACTCTGTGGCATTATACCCCATTGAAGCCACCTCCCCCCAAACCCCGCCATCTTCATACCCCAAATCTCCAGGTATTGCCCAATATGGAGCTGGCAGCCCTATCCTACAAACACTTGATGGACACCAGAAAAATGTGCTGAGGACCCCTTACTTAAAATACAGTGATGAATGCAAATAACACAAGTCACCACTTCACTCTCACAGTCAGCCTTGCTATTGCCATCTCAGCCCAGCCCAGGAATTAGAGCATCTAACTCACCTTCCCTCCTGTTTCCCCAGGAATCTTTAAACTTATATGCATGACATGACTTCCTGAAGTCTAATTTCTGGAAATCCTATCGAGAACGCGTGGCTTGCTGCACTGTATTTAAATATTCCTGGGGTATGAGGAAGGAAGCAGCATTATCTGCTATGGTTTCTGGGTGGTGTGTGTAGTGCAAAGGGGAGATGTGTAGCATGGGTTACATGATGGATGAAAAATGCCTTTGTATATCTGAGGAAGCATAATGGAACATCAAGTATTAGTATAATGTCAAGTTTTCCATGCTATATTTATGTGCTTTGTATGGATACAGTTGCAATGGGGGAAAAGTAAAACAAGCTCCTTTCTTTTGAAGGATGATCCTTTCAGAATTATAGCTTCAGCATGCTAAGTCATGACCTACATAACTTGTGACCCACCTACAAGAATGTAGCCTGCTGGACCATAGAACACCCTGCAGCTGTATGCCAGTCTGCCAGCATGTGCAACTAAAATATACGCTCCTGTGCCAGCAGACATAGTGCAACAGGGAGCAATCTAGTGAGCAAACTAGAACCACTGCTCCTCCAAATGGCAAGGAATTCTAGGAATAGCATTTACTGTGGTTGGTTCCCTTTGAGGGAGAGATAAGGTTGCCAACTGGGTGGCATCTGGAGAACTCCTTTAGTGTTGCAAGCCTCCAGGCGGAGAACCAAAGCTGTGCTTCCGTGTACCAAAACGTCTAAAGCATGCTCAGTCACTACAATTGACAAAAATATATCTTTAACAATTCTGGCAACATACACTTGTGCAAAACAAGTTTCATAAGACTGGAATTGTAAGAAGTTGAAGTTATGGATCATTTTTGAAGTGCTTTGCCTTGAATCGAAGATTAGAAAAAGCCTTTGGGCGAAAATGAGGTCTGAATTTTCTGGATAGTCTTGTTTTAGTTCTTATGAAACTACACTGAAAAAGAATACTGCACATTCAAGAATCGCCTAATTGTCGGGCTGAAGCTTTCTCCTTGGTGTGCTGAAGTTCCTATCCACTGTGCAAACCACAGGAGCTTGGGACTTTCACCTACATAAAAGATTTAAAGGACTTACTTGGACATTGAAATATTAACATAGGTGTTTTGTTCTTCTCCCAATTATGTTCTGTTTTGCACAAGTGTGTGTTGTGCGACATCACCCCAGAGTCGAAAATGACTGGTGCTTGCAAAGCCTTTACCTTTATGTTGCCTGAATTGTTAAAGATATTTTTGTCACTTGTAGTGAATGTCTATAGCTTTAAGAAGCACACTTACTTGAGACCTTTTGGTACATGGAAACACAGCTTTGGTTCTCTGCCTCTCCAATCTGTGATTCTCACATATGAACATATGAAGCTGCCTTATACTGAATCAGACCCTTGGTCCATCAAAGTCAGTATTGTCTTCTCAGACTGGCAGCGGCTCTCCAGGGTCTCAAGCTGAGGTTTTTCACACCTCTTTGCCTGGACCCTTTTTTAGTGGCGATGCTGGGGATTGAACCCGGGACCTTCTGCTTCCCAAGCAGATGCTCTACCACTGAGCCACCATCCCTCACTCCAGTTGCCAAGCCTCCAGGTGGAGCCTCAGGTAGCAGAGATTAGCTCCCCTGGAGAAAATGGCTGCTTTGAAGGGTGGATTCAAGGGTATTGCACCATGCTGAGGCCCCTTCCCTCCCCAAACCCTGCCATCTCTCTAATCCACCCTCAAAGGCTCCAGGTATTTTCCAAAACAGATCTGGCAACCCTTCCTGCTTTTATAATTTTTCTCCAAATGACCAAGATCAGTTCACCTGAAGAAAATGGCTGCTTTGGAGGGTGGATTCAAGGGCATTGTACCATGCTGAGGCACCTTCCCTCCCCATACCCCGCCATCTCCTGGATCCACCCTCAAGGTCTCCAGGTATTTTCCAAAACAGATCTGGCAACCCTACCTGCTATTACAATTTTTCTCCAGATGACTAAGATCAGTTCACCTGAAGAAAATGGCTGCTTTGGAGGGTGACCTCTTTGGCATTATACTCTGCTGAGGCCCCTCCTCTCCCCATACTCCCCCATACTCTCTCCCATACTCCCCAGGCTCCATGCTGCAAATCTCCAGGTATTTTCCAGTCTACAGAACAGAGAACTAGAGGCCAATGATGGGATTGTTTTATTTACGTATGTCCAAGTGCTTTCTTTACATATGTCCAAGATGAACATGAGTGGAGCAAAGGCGGCACCCCACAGGGTGGCAGATTTATTATTCATGTCAGATCTTAGAGAAAGAGAAAAAGATCCCACACCCCCAAGGCATGTCAGACCACTCACAGTCAATACTCCTTCTAAGCTGTGGAGTCTTGTGAGCAAAAATTCTAGTTTGTGAGCTACTGAAATGAAAGTTGTGAGATATGGCATAAATTAGTTTGCTCTGGGGCTATCCTTCCTGAGCTATGGCAAATATGTGTGAGTCAGAGGCAAAAAACTGTGAGCTGCAGTGTCTACCTGTTTTGTTTTCTCTGTCTCTTCCAGCATCTCAACTGAAATACACAGATCCCTGTCCCCTCCCTAAGAGCTAGGAGGGAGACTCATCTCTTCCAAACCCTGATGGGCACTTGGCCACAGCCGTTTCCTGACATGGCATACTGAGGGGATTCCTACAATAGTTAAGAAACCATATTACTCTTTTATCCCAGCTTCTACTTTCCCACAACATTCCACTTTAAGCCCCAGCCCATAAAACAGACTGATCCTTAGGAATCTGAATCCAAGCCTGTAACAAATATAAACCATCCACTGGAAAGACAGAATTTTCATTGTGGTCTTAATCCAGGTTGAGGTCTGCATTTTAGTCTCCGCTGATTGGTAAATGTCCCTGTCAGTTATGTTTGCTGAGTCATTCTCCCTTTATTCTTTCCCTCTCTCTGAATTCTTTTAAGGCAGATAACCAGGTGCCATCATAACAGCCAGAGTCGAACAGTTCTGTATATTGCTAACCATGGTAAATATCTCAGCTAAAATTAGAAGAAGAAGAAAAAGAAGATTTTGGATTTATATTGCACCCTATACTCTGAATCTCAGAGTGGTCACAATCTCCTCTACCTTCCCCCCCACCATAACAAACACCCTGTGAGGTAGGTGGGGCTGAGAGTGCTTTTACAGCAGCTGTCCTTTCAAGGACAGCTTCTATGAAAGCTATGGCTGACCCAAGGCCATCTCAGCAGGTGCATTTTAGTTAAAATTAGTTTTAACAATGATGTTATTGAACAGAGTATTTTTGATTGGAGCTTTGATTAGTTTATATTGGAATGCACATCCCTAATGCAAAGATCTGGAAAGCCACAGCCAATGTCTGGTGGACTGCTTGCATTTAGCTTAGTGGGTCACTAATTGCACAGACCTGCGCTACACTGACATCACTCTAATGGTAATAATCCCTTTATTGGCCCAATAACTCATTCACCCATGCAACAATATCGTAAGGAAGATAATTTGTATTCCAGTTTTGCAGGCAGAGAATTGAGAGCCATTTCAGGCATTGCATGGAATTTGCGACAATAGATACATGAGTGAGTCACAGTATCTGCTTTTCATGAGTGAGTATATGAGCTGCATCTGGAGCTCACACATTTCTCCAAAGGGGAGGTGTGCCAGTTCCCCACTTTGGATGTTTTGCCAGAAGCATGAAGAACAGATGAATGGATGACTTGCACATTTTTATGTGTCTCTTTGAGTGCTAGAAAATGAGGCTCATGAGTAAATATATCCTACTAGAGCTGCTCCTGTATGAGGGCTAAAGCTGCTCTGAGCAATGATGAGGCAGAGACTAGTCCAGACGCAGGAGGATTTTTGAAGCCTGGGCTACATCTGTACGTCACTGGATGTTGCATAATCATTGAACAAAAGCAATAATTCACAATTGGTTTGCTTTATGTGGAGAAAGCAATCCAGTTGCAAGTGACTGGTCTAGTGCAACAAGGTGAAACAGCCAATGAGGTGTGAATGTAGCCCTCATCTCTGAGTTGTCTTCACCAAAGGTATTATTCCATTTACTGTGGGCTGTTTTAGTCAGCAGCTCCTTTACTGCATTCTGCTGCAAGTGAAATTGAAATGGGAGTTGCACCCAACAAATCAAAAATGGGTCTATATTTCCCATAAATATCTATGGCTGGGTCCAGACCAGCATTTGACACCGGTACAGGGACGGGATGTGGATGGACCAAAAAAGCATGACCAAACGCATGCAGCTGCCTCCTGTCTGGGCCTGTAGTTAGAAAATTTTAGGTGGGGGGCCCCAGAGAATAAAATTTTAGGTAGAAGGGCCATGGGGCCCAAAATGATGTCACAATATAAAAATAAATAAAACCTTGGGCAGGCAGCTGGAAGATAAATAAAAACCTTGTGTGGCAGCTGGCTGCAAGTGTCCCTTTCCCAGAGAAGGCTGACCAACCCCACTGTTTTCCCCATCTCTTTCCTCCGCCATCAGGTTGGTGAAGGGATTACTATTCCACAGCCTAAAATTGTTTCTAATACCTAGCTGTAAGATGCATTCTTCGGTTGAAGGGAACTTTTATCCCCCCTCCCCCGGCTCCACTTCTTTTAAATTAACATAAAGCACTGAACACAAGAGGAGGTGACATAAACTGTGGTGCACAACCATTCCTAAAACAAATGCAGATTCTCTTACGCTTTGAGATCGGCTCCCCTTTCCCGATATACACAGCAGACCAAACTGAAAAGGCATTTCTTGCATTGCTTTCCTGACATTAGACCTTCGGGGGGGGGGGGGAGAGGTGTCCCCTTTGGAAAAACCAGTTTCCCCCCTCAGGCTTCTCTCTCCAGGCCTGGGGAGTTGGGGGGTGGGTGGCAGAAGCAGCAGGCTTCCTGTCCTCCTTTGGCCATCGGGTTTCTGTAGAGCGCCAAGTCGCCTTGCAGCTCACTGATACTCCTGGCAGCCACAACTGGGAGGCCATGCCGGGTCAATCCATTCAGCAATCTCTGTCCTTTGCTCAGATCCCCCCCAAGTGGGAGGCAGTCCTTTGGGTAAGCGGCTGGTGGGGGGTCCTCCCATGAAACTAGAAGCAATTCAAGTGGGGGTGGGGGGGTTGCCTTTTCCCTGGACAATTGAGGCCTGAGCCCTGCACTGAGAGCAGTGGAAGCTTAGTCGGCAACCTGCCCAGGCCCCCACCATGTGGCCATTGCAGCGAACGGACCAGGCTGACTGTGCTCCAAAAGGGCCCTTTACCTTCTGGAGCATCAGCCCTGGCTGGGAGGAAAGCAAAGCTTTCCCCGCAAGAGCGGGACTGAGAAAGCTGCTATGGAGAGGCCAGCCTCCTCAGAAGTCAGTGCTTCAATGGAGGGGCCATACAGTTAGAAGGGGGGGGGGGTTGAAAGGATGGCCCTGCCCCCCCTGGCCTCCCTGTAGCTACAGGCCTGCTCCCATCCTGCTCCCGCACTCACCCCATCCCAGTCGCGCTTCGGGAGGTAGCTGTTAGCATTTGGTTGTGCTTTTTTGGTCTGCCCACATCTCATCCCTGTGCTGACATAAAATGCTGGTCTGGACCCAGTCTATCTCTCTAACCATGATCCTCTTACATGTCTTCTTGGAAATAAATTTTCTTCAGTAAAAGTACTGCTTCTCCCAGCAATTTCCCTTTTGTTCCACTATTTTCAGGCTAATTAATTACTAATCAATTAATTAATAAGTTGGTTATCTCCTAGCACTCACAAATCAATGGATAATCAATCAGTGGATTATCAGCCTTTGTTCCCCAGTGTATGCAGTGGAGGGGTTTTTTTAGAGCTTAAGCACTACTTTTTTGCTTTGCAATAATGTTTTAAGTTTTAAAAAAATCTTTCCCCCCATAAATAAACTTTAAAGGAAAAAAGGACATTAAAATGGAATGGACAATACTGGGATGCAAGAGGTTGACTGCAATGTCATTTAGGTGGTTCATAAAACTGACTAAATGAATCATAGCAATTGCAGACTAAATGGCTATTGCGGAACCAGTCCAAAAAAGTGGGAGCTGGTGACCTGTTAAGAACTGGAGGGGTAAAGGAGGAAAGTACAAAACATTTATAGTTAAACATTTTTTAGATCAATTTTGACCACTGGAGATAATAGGAGGACCTGCACTCTTGCTGTCTTGCTTCTGGTTTCTGAAGATATCTCTTCTCAATCAATCTTACCCAAGAATCCAGTGGCACCTTAAAGACTAACACAATCTGTGGTAGGGTATGAGCTTTTGTAAGTTAGTCTTTAAGGTACTACTGGACTCTTACCCTTTTCTTCTGCAACAGGTAGACTAATGCAGCTTTCCATCTTGATCAAAGTCTTATCCAGGGCTTTTTCTCTTTTAGCTGGAACACACAGGAACCCTGTTCTGGCTGGCTTGGCCAGGGCTCCAGGTCAAAAGAAGGTCTTCAGAGTCTGGCAGAGAGAAGGCAAAGTGGTGGGTGGGTGGGTGGGTAGGCAGCCAGGAGGCAATGTCGAGTGGCAGCTAAGCCCATGAGTGGCTGAGCCACTGTTGGAGTCTGCATCTTCCTGGGGACAGACTTCTCCCCATGGAGGACATGTGCATCAGCAGCACAGCCACTTCTGGGCTACTGGGTGGGTGGGAATTTTCTTGTGGGGAGGTTGGAGCCTTGTTGGGGAGCAGCCACAAGTGGCCAACCCAGCATTGGAGCCCACATAGTCCCGGAGATGGACTTCCACCCCAGGGGGCCTTGTGTGACGGGTAGCTACTCCCAGGCTATTGGGCAGGCACAGGCAGGTGGGTGGATGGGAGTCCTGTCTTGGGGTGGGGTTTGAAGCCTAGTCCGTGGGGGGTGGCGGCTGAAAGCACTGTGTCAGAGGTCACATGATGGGTGAGTGGGAGTCTTTTGGAGGGGGAGAGGGGTGGATATTTCTCCTCTCTCCCTCCCCCCCCATTTGTCTCCAATTATTGGAGCTACTGCTTGTCAAAATCACTTTTTGACACTTTATAAACATGCAGATTACTTGGTCTGTCAATTACACAAGGGATGGGATCTGTCTTGCTGAACAGTTAGTGCTGGTCTAAGCATATTGATGAAAGTAGAAGATAGCTTTTATTATTATTTTGAAGGTTGACATCTATTGGTAGAAAGGGATGCTGTTAACATTATTAGGCTCAAAATAAGCTTCCACAGGCAAATATGCCCTTAATTTATAGAACTGGCAATTGTATGGTCATTGCCAATTATTTATTTAATGGAAGACTTTCAAGTAGTATTTAAAGATTGCAGGTCTAATATACAGGAAGAACCATGTACTTACTATTTGTTGCTGTATGAATAATTCATAAATTTATGTCATATACAAGAAAGAGCCAGGATGTAATTATTTTAGCGTTCTTTATGTTTTTAAGGGTGCATAACTTGTTGAACAGAAGTTGTGGTTCTTGCTTTTACCTGAGTATTGATACCCTGTTCCATGGTTTCCTAGAACTGGAAACATTTTTTGATAAGATCAGTTATGTGGATGATTGTACAGGGAAATCCAGAGTGTTTTCACAATGACATTCTTGGAAGCAACTTTTAGTCCTCTCATTTTAACACAGAATGCTCAAAGCTATACAAATCAAGCCTAAAGAGGCACTGAGCTTCATCTGTTAGTCTAATGTCAGTATTGCAGAACTTTTTAGGAAAATTATTGTCCTTTTATAACTGAACTCTCCTGCCTTTGATATTTATTAAGTAGATGACCACACTTCTGCTGATGTTAGGGGGTGTGGCCTAATATACTAATGAGTTCCTTCTACGCTTTTTCTACAAAAAAAGACCTGGACTTACCCAAGCCAGTCTTACCCAAGTAAAGACTAATTGGCAGGCAAATAGAACCTACCAGACTCACACTGCAGGCACTCAGCATGTGATTTAAACTGGGCCTTTAGCCATTGCATGCCATTAGAATATCACCTATCCGTAGCTGGGACTAGCATTGTAGTAGGGTGCTAATGATGAATATACAGCTGCTTTGCACACATGGCAGCCTACTTGGAATGAGAAGCCATGTACATGCAGCTTCACATGGTAGGGTTGCCAGGTACAACTCAAAAAACATCTGGGGACTTTGGAGGTGGAGCCAGAAGACTAGGGGTGGAGCCAGAAGACTAGGGGTGGAGCCAGAAGCAAGGGTGTGACAAGTACAACTGAACTCTGAAGGGAATTCTGGCCATCACATTTAAAGGGACCGAAATACCTCCAACATGCTCTTCAAACAACTTAGAAGAAGCCCAGGCCCTTGCAAAGTGGGTAGGGTCAAGCTTCATTGCTCCTCTGATTGCACGGGTGGTGTGTGTGTGTGGTGCGGCACTACACTGTGCTGGGGAAGGGAAGGGAGGGGGCAGGTGGCGGTGGTGGCGGCAGGGGAGACAAACAGGCAATTGTCTTGGGGGGAGCCCAATTCGGCGCCCACCTTCCTGACGCCCTAAGCAATTGCATAGTATGCCTAGTGGATGAGCTAGCCCTGCACATGTGAACAAAAAGCGATAAATCGCTGTTACACAAAAGCAGCAGAGTGCATTTGAGCAACAGGGAGGCGCATATAACCCTGTTTCACTGGAGGCTTTAACAAGCTACATGGAGAAAAGAATGTTGATTAAGGTGTCACCAACAAGATAAAACTCACAAACTTATTACACAGCTGGTAAAAGTGTATACAGACCTTCACGAATCTTTAAAATTCATAGAAAGCAATAGCTTAATACATTTTCTGCAGAAGAAAGAGGCCACCACACAGCCACGCCTCAAACATTATATATGAACGAACAGGTGTAGAGTATTACTTATATTCTTTAAGTTACAGTACATGTTAAGTTCTTTAAAAGAACAGACAAAAAACCACAGATATCCACAGTACAAATGTTTTCATTTACAGACAAAAAATGAATAATAATAAGAAACAAGAGAGATCCCAGTCATTATTCAAACCATTTGGTGTCAGAGAATTCAATTTAAAAATCCACCTCATTTCCTGCCTGAGTAACCATTTTTGGGGATCTACTTTGCCCTGAAGTTGTAAAGGAAATTTTTCTAGGACAGAAAACCTCAAATCATTAGGGTCATGAGCAAACTGGCGAAAATGCTCAGTGAGAGGAGCCTCAGAAATGATATTCTTAGCACAAGACTTATGTTCCAAGATGCATGTTCTCACAGCACGTCTTGTACTGCCACAGTAAATTTTTAAACAAGGATACAAAATAATGCAAATGCAAGCCTTAGCAGAGCAGGTGGTAGTGTCATGCAAAGTAACCTGCAATCCTGTAGTAGGATGTTTAAAGACCTTTAAATCCAGAGATAAGGGGCAGGCGGAGCACGCTTTGCATTTATGATGCCCTCCAGTCCCATGTACTACAGATGTTTTATTGAAGTCTTAACAAAGCCAAAAATCTGATAAATTCCTAGTTCTTCTGTGGCCTATTTTGGGAAATTCATCACAGCCAGGTAAATCTCTTACTAGAAACCAAAATTTTTTGAGGACATTCTGGATGGAATAAGATAAAGGAGAAAATTGGAAGGCACATGTAAGCCTGTTTTCAACCCCGACCCTGTGAGGACTACCCATTTGTTTAGACAACATGAGTTTTCTAGACATATTGTCAATCCTTTTACATGCTGAATTAAGTACATGTCTAGGGTAACCACGTGATAAAAATAGGGTATAAATACGTGTTTTCTCTGTCTCATAGTCTACCCTATTTGTGGAGTTACGCTTGGCCCTAATAAACTGTGAAATGGGCAAACTCTTTTTCAAATGGGTAGGATGGCAGCTGTCATATTTTAATGGAAGAGATTTATCAATATCAAGACAAAAAGGTCTTACAGCTAGAGTATTATCCTCAGACTTAAAAACTAATGTATCCAAAAAGGATATAGATTGATTGTCGGTCTTATAGCTAAATTGGATAGATAAATGGATTCTAATTGTTCCTTTGATCGTGCGGGTGGGGTGTGTGTGTGGTGTGGCACTGTGCTGTGCTGGGGAAGGGAAGGGAAGGGAAGGGAGGGGGCAGGTGGCAGTGGTGGCGGCAGGGGAGACAAACAGGCAATTGTCTTGGGGGGAGCCCAATTCGGCACCCACCTTCCTGATGCCCTAAGCAATTGCATAGTTTGCCTAGTGGATGAGCTAACCCTGCACATGTGATTAGTGTTGCAAGGTCCCCCCAACCACTGGTGGGGGATGGGGAGTAGGGTTGCCAGATCCAGGTGGGAAATTCTTGGAGATTTGGGGATCCTGGGGAAAACAGGAACCTCAGGGGTTCCAGTGCTTCAGAGTCCACCCTCCAAAACATCCATTTTCTCTAGGGAAACTGATCCCTGTAGTCTGAAGATGAGATGGAATTTTGGAGGATCCCCAGGTCCTATCTGGAGAATTGCATCCCTATATGTGAATTTGGTCTAACTTAAAATATTTGAGATAAAGTTGCCAGCTCGAATTTGGGAAATTCAGGAGATTTGTGGGTGAAGCCTGGGAAAGGTAGAGTTTGGGGATCTTAGTGGGGTATAATGATGTAGGGGCCCACTGTAGGTTGGCCAGTTTATCCAGGGAAACTGATCTCTATCATCTGTATATCAGTTGTAATTCTGAGAGCTCTCCAGGCTCCACCTGGAGGCTGGCAACCCTACCAAAGGAATGTAATCTTACCTCCAGGGCAATTCTTCAGTGCAGACAACATGAGCAATAAACCTCTGAGTACCAGCGCTAGGAGGCAACATCAGGGGAAGACCTCATTCTCTATGCCTTGATTGTTGGCCCTCCAGAGCAAAGGATGGCTACTGTGTAAAACAGCTAGACTAGATAGATCCTTGGTTTGATCCAGCAATGTTCTTCTCATGTTCTTGTATATTCTTAAACCCCATTGATCTTATTCTGATCACTAATTCCAAGACAAAGTAATAACATGGCAGTGAATGAAGACCACTGAGAATGCTAATACCATTTGATGTTTTGATTAATCTCTTCAAATCTTCCTCTGTATTCTGACCCAAGAAAACTGGAGGACCCTTTTTTTACAATGCCATTTATGTGCTCTACAGTTCATGCAATTAGAGTAACTAGCCTTAATATGTCATTTTCTCCTGCCTTTCTCTTTTTGTCTCGAAAATGAAGTGGTTTCAGGTTAAGAAGTACCTTATTACCTTGAGATACAGCATTAAATACATCTGGTTTTCCGATGGAAGTCAATGAGAAAAAACTATTCAGTGGGAATAAAAGAATAGTAGGGCAGTCATTTTTGTCATTATACCCGTTGATTTCAACCATCCCTTTCTTTGTGTGTTGAAGTAACAGTAATAAAATACTTAGAGGTGCTCTGTGAAAACCTAAAAGTAAATAATAATGGTAATATATTGTATTTCTCTTTAATTTTCTTCAGCGAAATCACAATATGTTGCAAACAATCATAGATTTCTGCACCAAATATCTCTTCTAAAGGAGGATGTGACTGTTATTCTTACAGATGGGGAAACTGAGATGCTTATGAAAATATTTTTAAATATATATTTTTAGAGATGCTCATGAAACTATGAAAAACATTTGCCCACTTAAAATTTATTTTAAAATAGAAGGAGCTGGTTAAACATTGGGGTAAGGAGTCTGTCATAAACCATTAATATTGAGATATATGAAGGCAGAGCTTGGAAGACAGCGGTGTGGCCTCCTGGAATCTGGCTCACTGGCCAGGCTTGCAGGGCCAAACTGTGCTGCAGCAGTGGCCTCTTAAGAACATAAGAGAAGCCATGTTGGATCAGGCCAATGGCCCATCCAGTCCAACACTCTGTCACACAGTGGCCAAAAAAAAATTATACATGCACACAATGTGGCTAATAGCCACTGATGGACCTCTGCTCCATATTTTTATCCACTCCCCCCTTGAAGCTGGCTATGCTTGTAGCCGCCACCACCTTCTGTGGCAGTGAATTCCACATGTTAATCACCCTTTGGCTGAAGAAGTACTTCCTTTTATCCGTTTTAACCTGACTGCTCAGCAATTTCATCAAATGCCCATGAGTTCTTGTATTGTGAGAAAGGGAGAAAAGTATTTCTTTCTCTTTCTCCATCCCATGCATTATCTTGTAAACCTCTATCATGTCACCCCTCAGTCGACGTTTCTCCAAGCTAAAGAGCCCCAAGCGTTTCAACCTTTCTTCATAGGGAAAGTGTTCCAACCCTTTAATCATTCTAGTTGTCCTTTTCTGGACTTTCTCCAATGCTATAATATCCTTTTTGAGGTGCGGCGACCAGAACTGCATACAGTACTCCAAATGAGACCGCACCATCGATTTATACAGGGGCATTGTGATACTGGTTGATTTGTTTGCAATTCCCTTCCTAATAATTCCCAGCATGGCGTTGGCCTTTTTTATTTCAATCGCACACTGTCTTGACATTTTCAGTGAGTTATCTACCATGACCCCAAGATCTCTCTCTTGGGCAGTCTCTGCCAGTTCACACCCCATCAACTTGTATTTGTAGCTGGGATTCTTGGCTCCAATGTGCATTACTTTGCACTTGGCCACATTGAACCTCATCTGCCACATTGACGCCCACTCACCCAGCCTCAACAGATCCCTTTGGAGTGCTTCACAATCCTCTCTAGTTCTCAACACCCTGAACAATTTAGTGTCATCTGCAAACTTGGCCACTTCACTGCTTACTCCCAACTCCAAATCATTTATGAACAAGCTAAAGAGCATGGGACCCAGTACTGAGCCCTGTGGCACCCCACTGCTTACTGTCCTCCACTGTGAAGACTGCCCATTTATACTCACTCTCTGCTTCCTATTAATCAGCCAGTTTTTGATCCACAAGAGGACCTGTGCTTTTACTCCATGACTCTCGAGCTTTCTAAGGAGCCTTTGAAGAGGAACTTTATCAAAAGCTTTCTGGAAGTCAAGGTGAACAACATCTATTGGATCTCCTTTGTCCACATGTTTGTTCACCCCCTCAAAGAAATGTAACAGGTTAGTGAGGCAAGATCTTCCCTTACAGAACCCATGCTGAGTCTTCCTCAATAACCTGTGTTCATCCATGTACCTACTCATTCTGTCCTTGATAATGGTTTTTACCAACTTTTCTGGTATTGAAGTCAGACTGACTGGCCTGTAATTTCCCGGATCCCCTTTGGAACTCTTTTTAAAGATGAGGGTGACATTTGCTGCCTTCCAGTCCTCAGGAACAGAGGCAGATTTCAATGAAAGATTACAGATTTTTGTCAGAAGATCCACAAGTTCAACTTTGAGTTCTTTCAGAACTCTTGGATATATGCCATCCGGACCTGGTGACTTATTAGTTTTTAATTCGTCTATCAGTTGTAGGACCTCCTCTCTTGTCACCTCAATCTGACTCAATCTGGCCTCTCTTGTCAACTCAGTCTGACTCAATCTGGCCTTTTGGAGCCTGGCTGGGCTCCTGGAGTCCTGCTGAGCTCCTGCTGGGCTGTAGTTGTTTTTTTTTTTTAAATATAGCCGAGGCTCACCCATTGCCTCCAACTGCCTGGAGCAAGCCATGTTCTGCTGGGTGTTGATACCCTCCTCATTCTGGCACCCAAAGCAGTTGCTTGGGTAGGTGTTGGGGAATTAGGGCTGGATTGAGCTTCAGTCCTCTACTAAATCTATGCTATTTCAAGTTTTATAGTAATTGACTTCTATAATATACTGGGTTCTATGCATGGCAGAGTCTCAGAGTAAGTGATACAAGCTCTTTAATAGGCATGACATAATATAAGGTCACATTACAAGACGGGCATTGGGGCCCACAGGCCAAACTTATATACATATCTGGGTTCCTGCGCAAGCATGTTATTGGGTCATTCAAACCAGTGGGGGTTTGTGATTGGTCCTGGGCTGCAGGAATTTGAATCCTGCAGCCCTTTGTTCCCAAGTCCCCAAGCTCAGTCCGTATGGCTCCAATGAGCCAGGAGGAAGCATCCAAAGTCTTCCCTTGAATCCACATACATAACATCCCTCCCCGCCTTAGTTTGCAAGCCCCTAGTGAACATAGTCTTTAAGGTACATAGGATTGCGTTGCTTTCGCATCAACCGCCTGAGCACTGGAGTTGGTGGCAACGCGGTTTCTGCTTCAGGCATTACGGGCAAAGGCCCTGGTGCCGAGGGGAAATCCGCCGGCCAGACTGGGTCCTCTGAGGTTTCTGGCGCTGATGGTGGTCCCGTCTGTTCTGCCGGTTCCAGCATGGGTGTAGCTGCTGGCTCTTCTGCTTCCTCTGGCTCATGGGTTGTTTCACCTAAAGCAGGCGCCAGGGTAGTTGCGTTCTCATCCTCATCTTCCACCCGGGTGCCTCTTTTGCAAGTAATTGGTCAATGTGTCGCCTTATTGTGAATCCCCCCTCTGAGATGACTTCGTACATGATGGCCCCTAGTACTCGGGATAGTCATACTGGTATCCATACTGCCCCCCCCTGAAGTTTTTGGCAAACACTAAGTCCCCTGTGTCGAACCCCCAGGGGGCTCGAACTGCCTCTGGCACCTTTTGCAGGTTGGGTGTGCGGTCCGGGTGTATGCGATCCAGGATGGTTGTCAGCCGCCGGCCCATGAGAAGCTCTGCTGGGCTGTGGCTAGTGACCATACTGGAGGTGGAATGTTGATCCAGGAGGCACTTGGCGAGGCACACTTCCCACTCCCCATATATGATGCAGCGGAGTGTTTCCTTCGTAGCCCGCACCATTCTTTCTGCTTGGCAGTTTGTGGCTGGGTGAAAGGGAGCTGACCTTATGTGTTTTATTAGATTCTGGCCACAGAAATCCTGAAATCTTGAAACTTGGCCGAGGTGAAGGCCGTTCCATTATCAGATACCAACGTGTCTGGGAGGCCATGTGTGGCGAAAACCCTGCGGAGCGCCCCTAATGCCGCCCGAGAAGAGGTGGAGGCTACTGGCACTACCTCTAGCCATTTGGAGTAGGAGTCCACAATGAGGAAGAACATATGCCCCTGGAAGGCCCCACGAAGTCGAGGTGCAGGTGAAACCAGGGGTTGCGAGTGGACTCCCACTGTTGGGTCAGGGCCTGGGGCAGATGGATCTCCTGGCATGGCTGACATCGGGCTACCCATGATTCAATGGCGTTGTCAATTCCTGGCCCTGCATACAATTTCCAGATGGGTTTCATGCAATGCTGTTAGGACTCGCTTCCGCAGTACCAGGGAGACTACCACCCTACTTCCCCACAACAGGCACCCTTTATGCACAGACAGTTCATCCCGGCAGGACACAAACACCGAGAATTCTGAGCCCACCTGTCCTTCTGGCCACCCTCTCCACACCCAGTCCAGAACTCGGGAGAGGGTTTTGTCCTTGGAAGAGCAGCAAGAAATTTCCTTCGCATGCACCGGGCGGTCCGGGAGGGCTTCCAGTGACATGAACTGGAACACCGGGGCTGGATCTGGGTCCATGGAGGGCTGTAGCAGGCAGCTCAGAGCATCAGCATGACCCATCGCTTTTCTTGGGCGGTGCTTAAGGTCATACTGATAACCCACCAAGAAGATGGACCACCTCAACATCCACGGTGAAAGCATTTGGGTGTTTGTTGGTTGGGGGCAAAAAGGCCCAGCAGGGGCTTGTGGTCCATCAAGATAGTAAAAGGCCGGTCATACAGGTAATCATGGAATTTTTTTACCCCTGCCATGATAGCCAGGCCCTCTTCGTCTATCTGAGCGTAGTTTCGCTCTGGTTTCTGTAAGGTCCTGCTACCGGAACCTTGCAACCATCTGGCAGTCTGTGGGCCAACATGGCGCCAACCCTGCATGGCGAGGCGTCACATGCAAGCACGACAAGTAGCCGCTCATTGAAGTGCGCCAGCAAGCTGTTTGAAGTTTAAATGTCTTTTACTGCCTGAAAAGAGGCAGCTTGCCGACAACCCCAAACCCACAGTGTCCTTTTGTCCAGCAGTCTGTGTGAGGGCTCTGCTACCACCACCTTGTGGGGAAGGAAGGTGTGGTAGAAATTAAGCATTCCGAAGAATGATTGTAGTTCTGCCTTGTTGGTGGGAGCCGGCATACCACAAATGGCCTTTATTTTGTCCGGGTGAATGCACGATACCCCAGAAAGTCTATGGTGGGCACCTCCAATACACATTTCTCCTGTTTTACCTTTAACCCTGCCCCCTCGAAATGCTGCAGCATCATTTGGAGGCGGTCGGTGAATTCGTCCTCGGTGGCTGCCACAATCAGCACATTGTCGAAGGATGGCTGGACGCCGGGAATGTCTTTAAGGAGGGAGTCCATCAAGTTCTGAAACAGTCCCGAAGCCACGCTGATCCCAAACTGCAAGCGTCTAACTCTGAAGGTCCACCAGTGCATCACGATGGTTTGAGCTTCTGCTGTGGCAGCATCCACAGGGAGCTGTTGATACGCCTGCACCAAATCTAGTTTTCCAAAAATGTTTTGCTCCTGCTAAGGATGCTAACATGTGGTTTACCACTGGGACAGGGTATGCATGGCCTTGCAACGCCTTATTAATCTTACATTTGTAATCAGCGTAGATTCGTATGCTGCCATTGGGTTTGATCGGGATTACTATGGGAGTCTCCCACTTCGCATTAGCGACTGGTTCCAGAACCCCTTGGGTCACGAGGTGGTCGAGTTCCTCTTCAATCTTGGGCCTAAGAGCTAGTGGCACGTGCCTGGCCTTCAGCCATATGGGCTGCACAGGGTCCGGTTGTAAAGCTACGGGGCCCCTGGTGTACATCCCCAGAGTCCCGTCGAAAACAGCAGGGAACTCTTCGCAAACTTTTTGAAAATGTCTTTGAACGGGGGTGTAATGGATCCCCATCACTTGGATGCTCAGGGCCTGGAACCAGGGCCAATCTAAAAGGCTGCACAGATCGCCCTCCACCACAATGAGGGGGAGTTTGCTCTTGAACGTTCTATACCTAATGTGGACCAGACCCACTCCTAGGAGTGCAGCCATCTGGCCCGCCCCAGAGTCTACCTCCATTTTAGCAGGGCTTGCCTTCCATGAACACAGTCACGTAATATTTATCCGGGGAGGGAAGGGGCAACTGGCATATCTGGGTCCCCAGTGGTGAGTGTCTGGATGTCTTCCACTAGTGCAACCTCATGGTTGGCGAGGAAGTTTCCCTTGGCACAGTGCTGCCAACCGGCACATCTGAGCTATGTGCCTGGTCTTCCCGCATGTATGGTAGGTCATGCTCCTGAACTTGCACATGCGCCGGTCGTTTGATTCCCCACAGCTGGAGCAGGTCTTGGGGGTGGTTGATTCTGTTGCTCGTGGCCTTGGCTTTTCTTGGTCCGCCTGGTGCAGCTTGAGGGTGTTGTCCCCATCTAAGTCATCCGATTCTGCGGCCGGTTGCAGCTGGTGGGTGCTGGTTCCTAGGCGGCGGGCCTTCTCCTTTTGCACATTCTTGGCAACGGTGGCTATTTGTAGGGCCTTCTCCAAGGTCAGCTTTGATTCCATCATGATTTTCCGACGTGCCTTCATGTCCCTGAGACCTTGAGTGAATTTCACGAGCAGGGTCTCTTCCAATTGTGTACCGTACTCTGCCTTCCTGCCCAGGTCTCGCAGGCGGGCTAGAAAGATCGCTACAGTCTCGTTCAGCTCCTGGAAGCTGTCGAGGAACTGTAGCTTCCAGATGAGGAGAGTAGGCTTTGGGACAAAATGGCCAGTCAGCGCCTCGATGATCTTGTAGAAGGAAGACGCCTCAAGCATCTCCAATGCGACCAAGCCCTCTGCTAGCTGTAGCGTGGCGATGCCGCAGTTGATCAGCAGGATGGCCTTCTTGATTTCAGTTTCATCATCCTTGATTCTCTGTGCCACGAGCTGGTACTTGCGTCTTTTGACCCAGGCTTCCTAGGCCTCAGGCTGTGCCATGTATAACTCCGGAATGGAGTTTTGTGATCCAGACATGGCAGCCATGGTCGGGCTAGGCAGCGGTGCCTGTTGCGTGGCGGTGCTGGAGCTCAATGCGCTTGGCAGTGCCAGGGTGCCCTGGACCTTGCTCACCCGGACCCCACCTTCGTTGCCACTATAATATAGTGGGTTCTATGCATGGCAGAGTCTCAGAGTAAGTGATACAAGCTCTTTAATAGGAGTGACATAGTATAAGGTCACATTACAAGACTGGCGTTGGGGCCCACGGGCCAAACTTATATACATCTTTGGGTTCTTGCGCAAGCACGTTTTTGGGTCATTCAAACCAGTGGGGGTTTGTGATTGGTCCCGGGCTGCAGGGATTTGAATCCTGCAGCCCTTTGTTCCCAAGTCCCCAAGCTCAGTCTGTATGGCTCCAATGAGCCAGGCGGAAACATCCAAAGTCTTCCCTTCAGTCCACATAAATAACAGCTTCTATAGCTGAAATTTTGGTTATGTTTCCCAGGAGGCTTTAGGTTGGTGATGTGACATTCCTGGTACAGATAATGCTATACATGATTTTTGCCTTACATGACTTTTGGAATATTTATACACTGTCAAATTGCAAATAGAGCAGGGGTGGCCAACGGTAGGTCTCCAGGTGTTTTTTGCCTACAACTCCCATCAGCCTCAGCCAGCATGGCCAATGGCTGGGGCTGATGGGAGTTGTGGCAAAAAACATCTGGAGACCTACCGTTGGCCACCCCTGAAATAGAGTATCAGAACCTAGCTTCCTGGACTCTCTGAGTCACTCTAGCTTTTCCTGAATTTCCTTGACCTTCCTGACCTTGTGAGATAAAAAGAAAGGACTGAGCTTTGTTGTGTATGTCACTAAATGTCAGATTCTTAGCAACAGACTTGACTGACGGTTACATTAGTTCCTATGGATGGGAAAAGGTACTTAATGTGTGAGTTTATTCTTATTGAGGGTTGTTCTGGTCAACCACCCTGTGCTATGGGTCTTGACAGAATAACCACGGATATAACCTTTATAAAATTACAATGCACTCTACTTAGGTATTTGATTAATTTTACTAGGTTTGTATGCTGTATATCAGATTATTATATGCTTAAAGGGTTTCTTTCCCTTCCTAATGAGCAGAGTGAGAATGGGAGTCCATGAACAGGTTCCAGTACTCCTCATTTCCCCAATAGTAGCTCTTTGCATACCATGGTGGTTGTGCAGTCCTGGGCACTAATTGTGTCCCACTTTTAAAATGCCTCCCCAAAATGTTTAATTGTTTATCCTAGTTAGCCATCACATCTATTTCTGTTTCTCATCATAGATTTGTCTGCCAAGGGATCTTGTAGATATATGCAGCTTCCACAGGGATATCATGCAGGAATATCAGGTGGAAAAGTGACTGATTTCCCACTTATCTTATGCCACTCTCACGTTTGACTTCTCAGCAGGGCTTCCTTCCAATTTCACAGCAAACAGAAACTGGTTTTTAGCGGTTTCTGTTTGCTGCACGAAAACGCCAATGCTTGCTGCAGCCCCGGGGCAGATAGTGTGAAATTGGAAGGAAGCCCCACTGAGAAGACAAACATGAGAGTGGCGTAAGGTGAGTAGGAAATCGGTCAGTGAGTGAGTGCATTAGCACAAGATAACTGTGTTTTTAGTCATAAAGAGACTGTCGTCCAACAACACTTTCAACTGGACATTTTACAATTAACAGTATAAATGACGCTATTATGAGACATTAGAGAAGTATGATTCTCCTCAGCTGAAGAATTATGAAAATGCTGAAGAAACTGCTCCATTATTAAGCTGCTACAGAGGAAAAGCCATTCCATGATTATGTGAAGAACTATGTAAGAATTGCTGTTATATTAAAGTTATTTTAAAGTTGATGTTTTCTTTATTCATTTAAAATTGCAAATGACTGTAGGAATTACGTTTTGGTTAACAAAGAACTGAAGAATTCTAAATGATTCAGCCTTTATTGTAGAAGAGACTATCATGGTGTGCGGGTGTGCAAATCTACAGCTAGAACAAAGTAATATTGTTAGCACGGTGCCTTGTGGAAGAATACATCATAATGTTCTTTTGAATAAGAGCCTGGCACAAAATTTTTAAAAGAATCCCAATATGATGGTCTGTCCACAAGCTGCACATGTACTACCCAAAGTAGCTTCCAGTAAATCACAAGCAGAGACTGCACTGTCTTCAAATGCTACATTCCTATTTCTCTTCTACCTTTTTGCATATTTGATCAATTTACTTTTTTTTTTTAGGGAAAAAAACAATTTATTGACTGTAAATTCTACAATTACATTACATCTTTATACCATACAACCCCACTCACCCAGTCTCAACAGATCCCTTTGGAGTACCTCACAATCCTCTCTGGTTCTCACCACCCTGAACAATTTAGTGTTATTTGCAAACTTGGCCACTTCACTGCTCACTCCCAACTCCAAATCATTTATGAACAAGTTAAAGAGCATGGGACCCAGTACCGAGCCCTGCGGCACCCCACTGCTTACCGTCCTCCACTGCGAAGATCTTCCCTTAAAGAACCCATGCTGAGTCTTCTTCAATAACCTGTGTTCATCAATGTGCCTGCTCATTCTGTCCTTGATAATGGTTTCTACCAGCTTTCCCGGAAGTCAGACTGACTGGCCTGTAATTTCCCGGATCTCCTCTGGAACCCTTTTTAAAGATAGGGGTGACATTTGCTACCTTCCAGTCCTCAGGAACGGAGGCAGATTTCAATGAAAGATTACATATTTTTTTCAGAAGATCCACAAGTTCAACTTTGAGTTCTTTCAGAACTCTTGGATGTATGCCATCCAGACCTGGTGACTTAGTTTTTAATTCGTCTATCAGTTGTAGGTTCTCCTCTCTTCACCTCAATCTGACTCAGGCCTTTCAACATCGCTTCCATAATTAGTGATTCTGGAGCGGGCAAACACTTTAAATTGGTTTAAATGTCTTTTATGGTTGTTATTGTGGATTTTTGTATCTAAGACATTTGTCAATCTAAAAGTAGTTTTATATTTTAAAAATATGTATATCAATAAGTAATTATATAAAAAAGTATGGTAGCTTATTTACATCACAGTTTGTTGTTTGTTTTTTTGTAATTTATCTCCACTGTGATCTCATTTTTGATTATTGAACCTCCAGGGGCTGGCTGGAGATCTCCTGCTATTACAACAGATCTCCAAGTGATAGAGACCAGTTCAGCTGAAGAAAATGGCCACTTTGGAAGGTGGACTCTGTGGCATTTTATCCTATTGAAGTCCCTCCCCTCCCCAAATCCTGATCTCCTCAGGCTCTACCCCAAAAATCTCCAGGTATTTCCCAACTCAGAGTTGGCAACACTAGACAAACACCAAGGATGCTGGTCTGAATGCTGGAATGCAAAAATTTGAGAAATTAACAAGTGAATAAGGATCAAACTACATGTGAGCCCTGTAATTGGAACTCTCAACATATTGAGGTGTATTTATTGTATACATTACAATCGAACAGTCTCTCCACCTATCTGATATTTGTCTGATATTTGTGTGAGGGTTTAGTCTGGTGAGAGGGATGGATGGGGACAGGGACAGGGTGGAGGCCAGCCTAGCAGTGCAAGCATGACATCACTATTGGGGAAAACCTGGAAGCAACAGTGGATTGCTGATTGAATGCTCCCTCTAACTGCTTCTAGCTGCACTGTGCAGTTAGATCATTTTAGAATCTGGATGTAATGACGTTATGGGGGCTCCGTTTAGGAGCGTGCTATGCAAGCACTGGTCTTGGCCCCAGCTCTGCTCAGGGGAGAGAGGGCAGCTGCCTACCCCACCTACTCCCACTTGTCAGCTCTGACTGCACTACTGTTTAGCTCAACAGGGAATAGAGGCAAGCAGAATACTCTGAAAGCAGCCTGGGACTCTTGTCAAATGGGCGAACAGAGTGGGGGAAAAAACCTCTGCTTCCCTAACACTGCAGCTCTGATCTGTACCATACACATACCCCACCATTGCTTTATAGAGAAAAGAACACTATGGGAGTTCCAGTCATAAGCATCATATGTGGTTTAGACCAGTGGTCCCCAACCTTTTTGGCCCCAGAGACCAACCCCAGGGCCAGCCTGCCAACCGCAGCCCCAAGGCTGACAGGCTGGGGGCACCCCTCACAGTGCCTCCTCCTCTCCCATTTTCCTCCTCCCTCCTTCACCCCCCCGCATAGCCTGGCCATGGCCCTTGCGCAGCCCCGCAGCCTTCTCCTCCCCCGTTTCCTCCTCCCTCCTTTGACCCCTTGCACAGCCTCGCAGTCTCCTCCCCCCCCCCCCCGTTTTTACAATTTTAAGGCCAGGGAAGGGTCTGTGAAGCTCCTCCCAGGCTGATCCCCCTGCTGATCAGCTGATCAGCCAGGAAAACCACCACACCAGCAGCAAGTGATGCTGCACAAGCCGGCCTTAAAATAGTGAAAACGGGGGGGGGGGGGGGAAGGCGCCACAGGGGGGGCTGCAAGGCTCCATGGCCCATTTCAAACAGGCCATGGCCCGGTACCGGTCCCTGGCCCAGGGGTTGGGGACCCCTGGTTTAGACAACATTGACTTTACAGAAGGTCCAGAAGCCTGTCCTCCCATACAACTTCTGTTTGCAACTTCTAGGGTGTCTATCCATGTGACTCATGTCTGTTCTGGATACCGCTTTGCAACTATGAATATAAGTAATTTCATTTGCATCAGAATGCCTAGATAGTTAGGGTCATGGTAGATTTAGATTTCTCCTTGTCATTTCAAAAAGTCGCACTAATTATGTAGAAATTATATAAGAATTGCTGTTCGATCTTATTTCCAGGAAAATAAAATCAATGCACTGTTCTAGTTAGGTTAAGTGCTTTCCTCTCTGCTGTTTTGGTGGGTACATTTAGAGGAAAACCCTGTTTAGATGTGCTCTTGGGGCTGGGGCAATTGAAACTTCATCCCGTATCTTTTTTGATGGTGTGTTGACTGCTTCTTTGAGTGATCTGTGTGTACAACCAGTGACAGTTTCCAAGGTTTCTCTTGTTTCTATGCTTTTCTTCCTTGCTGATACTGATCCTGGTATTATCCTGGCTTTAGCTAAATTTCCGGAAGCAGTGGTTTCTGTGTATGGATGGAAATAGAGGATGGTATTTGTAAGATTGGTTCTGCTGGGTCACTGGATACTTAAATAAATAAATAGATTATATAAGCATCCAGTTTCCAAATTGCATAATATAACAGAAACAACTAGCTAGAACATGAATTAATTATCCTTTGCTCCTCATCATGCAGCAGCTTCTGAATATTTGCTGTTAAGCCATTCCAGCAGTTCACACATAATGGTGAACCTTGGTGTGATGACGGTGATATTGGATTTATATCCCGCCCTCCACTCAGAATTTCAGAGTCTCAGAGTGGCTCACAATCTCCTTTATCTTCCTCCCCCACAACAGACACCTGTGAGGTGGGTGGGACTGAGAGGGCTCTCACAGCAGCTGCCCTTTCAAGGACAATCTCTGCCAGAGCTATGGCTGACCCAAGGCCATTCCAGCAGGTGCAAGTGGAGGAGTGGGGAATCAAACCTGGTTCTCCCAGATAAGAGTCCATGCACTTAACCACTACACCAAACTGGCTCTCTGTTTAGGAGTTTAGCAAAAATCCAGGTGTGAAGCAACCTTGTATCGCATGTTCACTGAAACTAATTTCTCACAGAAAAGGGATTGAAAATAAGATGGACGATTTTTTAGTACCTTGTATAAATCTGTAGGGGGGCATCTGGAATACTGTGTACAGTTCTGGTTGCTTTGCATCTCCAGCATGATACTGGAAAAGTGGGGGGAAAGTGCAGAAAAGGGTAATCAAGATGATTAAGGGGTAGGAGTACTTTTCCTATGAAGAAAGGGTCTAAGAGGCTAAGATAACCGGTTCATAGGGGCATGATAGAGGTTTATGAAGTTACCGTATTTTTCGGACCATAAGACGCACTTCCCCCCCCAAAAAAGTGTGGGGGAAACTGCGTGCGTCTTATGGTCCGAATACTAAAAGATGAGGGGGGAGGGGCCTGCAGCCCCCGGGAGACAAGCGGCGAGATCGCTCCCTCCGCCCCCATCGCCAACCCAGCACTTTGCAGGGAGCAATCTCGCTGCTTGTCTCCAAGCCAGGCGTGCTTGCCCCGCGCTTGCGTGCCTGGCTGGGAGACAAGCGGCGAGATCGCTCCCTGCAAAGTGTTGGGTTGGCGATGGGGGCAGAGGGAGCGATCTCGCCGCTTGTCTCCCAGACAGGCACGCAAGCGCGGGGCAAGCACGCCTGGCTGGAAGACAAGCGGTGAGATCGCTCCCTCCGCCCCCATCGCCAACCCAGCACTTTGCAGGGAGCAATCTCGCTGCTTGTCTCCCAGCCAGGCGTGCTTGCCCCGTGCTTGCGTGCCTGGCAGGAGACAAGCGGCGAGATCGCTCCCTCCACCCCCATCACCAAGCGCTGGGTTTGCGGAGGGGGGGGGGATTCCTCTTTCCCTGTCTGCGTGGCTTCAGCTTGTGCTATCAGCACAAGCTGAAGCCAGGCAGAGAGGAACCCCCCCCCCTCCGCAAAGGCAGCGCTTCGCCAAGCGCTGCCTTTGAGGAGGGGGGGGATTTCTCTTTCCCTGTCAAGCTGAAGCCAGGCAGAGAGGAACCCTCCCCTCCGCAAAGGCAGCGCTTTGCCAAGTGCTGCCTTTGTGGAGGGGGGGGGATTCCTCTTTCCCTGTCTGCGTGGCTTCAGCTTGTGCTATCAGCACAAGCTGAAGCCAGGCAGAGAGGAACCCCCCCCCTCCGCAAAGGCAGCGCTTCGCCAAGCGCTGCCTTTGAGGAGGGGGGGGATTTCTCTTTCCCTGTCAAGCTGAAGCCAGGCAGAGAGGAACCCTCCCCTCCGCAAAGGCAGCGCTTTGCCAAGTGCTGCCTTTGTGGAGGGGGGGGGATTCCTCTTTCCCTGTCTGCGTGGCTTCAGCTTGTGCGATCAGCACAAGCTGAGGCCAGGCAGAGAGGAATCCCCCCCCCCTCCGCAAAGGCAGCGCTTGGCAAAGTGCTGCCTTTGCGGAGGGGGGGGGGATTCCTCTTTCCCTGTCAAGCTGAAGCCAGGCAGAGAGGAACCCCGCCCCCTCCGCAAAGTCAGCGCTTCGCCAAGCGCTGCCTTTGCGGAGGGGGGGGATTTCTCTTTCCCTGTCAAGCTGAAGCCAGGCAGAGACGAACCCCCCCCTCCGCAAAGGCAGCGCTTCGCCAAGCGCTGCCTTTGCGGAGGGGGGGGGATTCCTCTTTCCCTGTCTGCGTGGCTTCAGCTTGTGCTATCAGCACAAGCTGAGGCCAGGCAGAGAGGAATCCCCCCCCTCCACAAAGGCTGCGCTTGGCGAAGCGCTGGGTTTGCAGAGTGTGTGTGGGGGCTTCCTCTGTCCCTGTCTGCGTGGCTTCAGCTTGTGCTATCAGGACAAGCTGAAGCCAGCCAGAGAGGAATCCCCCCCCCTCCGCAAAGGCAGCGCTTGGAGAAGCGCTGGGTTTGCGGAGGGGGGGGATTCCTCTGTCCCTGTCTGCGTGGCTTCAGCTTGTGCTATCAGGACAAGCTGAAGCCAGCCAGAGAGGAATCCCCCCCCCTCCGCAAACGCAGTGCTTGGCGAAGCGCTGGGTTTGCGGAGGGGGGGGGCTTCCTCTTTGCCTGGCTTCAGCTTCTGCTGATAGCAAGGGCTGGGTTTGGAGGCAGCCAAGCCTCGGATCCCAGCCCTTGCTATCAGCAGAAGCTGAAGCCAGGCAAAGAGGAAGCCCCCCCCCCTCCGCAAACCCAGCGCTTCGCCAAGCGCTGCGTTTGCGGAGCGGTGGGGGGGGGCTTCCTCTGTGCCTGTCTCCCAGGCTTCAGCTGCTGCTTCTAGTAAGGGCTGGGATCGGAGGCAGGATTGAGAGGGGGTAGGTGCCCAGATCTGGGTGCACAGCTTCAAAATTTTTTTTCCTGTTTTCCTCCTCTAAAAACTAGATGCGTCTAATGGTCCGAAAAATACGGTATATATAGGGAGGACAAATAACTTTTTCTCCCTCTGCCATAAAGGGTATCCAGTGAAGCTGATGGGCAATACCTTGGATATAGTGATGTCCACTAGGACAGATAGATTTCTACTAAATTTTGTGGGCTTACTAAAACATATTAAAATAGCAAAGGGAGCAATCATAAACAAGGTTACTCTTTGCATTTTATTTAATGGGTTTTACTCCAAGGAATTTGTCCTTTGGATTGCAGACCAAATCACTTAAACAGGATTTAAAAACTCTGCTAAGTCAGCTGCTGAATGAAAAATGGCATTCTAAGTATCTATCCTGTGGCACCTTAAGGGCTGCCATATATACAGTACCATTAGACTGTACCCTTCATGCCTCTAGTGCAGGGTTTCCCAAACTTTTCTTTCCCATGACCTGGTTATTTTTACACTTCTCCTTCGTGACCCACTAAAATTTGGGGGTGGAGCCTGGAGTCTTTGGGGGTGGAGCTGGGAGACAGGAATTATGTCATTTCCTGTGGTGTCAAAGGCCAAGTGATGTCACTTCTGGGGCACACTGAACCAAAACTCCACCTTTTCCTGTGATGTCACTTCCAGAATGTCCACCAGTGGGGCCAGGGCACTAGAAGCCCTCCCACTGTTGCTTCCCCCCCTCCCAGCACCAAGAATACAGACAGAGCATCACTTGCAGGGAAAGAAAGAAAGGGGGGGCAAAGAAAAAAAAGCCTTCCTCACCATCAGATGACCTCAACCAGCAACAATTCTCCCCAGGGGTCGTTTGGTAAAAAAATAGCTACTGGAATGCCCACTCCCCACCCCTCCCAGCTGAAAAAAACACACACACCCTTCTTTGCCGCCCAGGCTTCCTGGGGAAATCTCTCCAAAAGAACATACTTCAAGACACAGGAAAGTTCATATCTTGAAGAACACTTCATTGGTCTAAAGTGCCAGTGGATGCCAGCTTTTCTCTCAAACACTGGGGGGGGAGGGAGAAGGAAGGAGAGGCAGCCCAGCTCCTCTCTGCACAACACAGAGATGGGGGAAGGAAGGAAGCCAAACGAAGCTCAGGCTTTGCAGCCTGCGTCAGTCTTCAAGGCTAGCTTTTCTCTGCACAACAGAGACACGGGGGAAAGAAGGAAGCCAAATGGAGCTCGGGCTTTGCAGCCTGTGTCAGTCTTCAAGGCTAGCTTTTTTCTGCACAACAGAGAGATGGGGGAAAGAAGGTAGCAGAGCAGAGGGGGCTAGCTTTGGCTTTTCTTATGACCCGGCAGTGAGGCTTCCGTGACCCAGTACTGGGTCACGACCCTGCAAATGGAAACACTGCTCTAGTGTGTTAGCATTTACAGGACTTATAAAGCATTTCTGCTTGAATAAGATACCCTTTGGGAATAGAATGCCTTGATGCATTAATTGTTCTCTTTTTCCAAAATTTAGGAGGACTAATGTCTTTCGTTTAGGACTTTCTCTCCCCCTCCCCCACTCTCCAGGATTATGTGATTTCCAAAAAATAAAACATACAAATTCAGCACTTTTATGAAAAGGTCTTGCCAACTCTGGGCTTGGGACTGGGAAATTCTTTAAGATTTGGGAGGGGTGCTGGGGAAGAATGGAGTTTGGGGAGGAGAGGGAGCTCAACAGTGATGTGATCATGATGCCATAGAGTTCACCCTCTAAAGCTGTCGTTTCCTCCAGGGGAACTGATCTTTGTGGCATGAAGAAGAGGTAATTCTGGGAGGACCCACACAGCTGACGTGCAGGTGCATCTTCATTTCTGATAGCCTGCCACTGAAAAATAACCTATGGAGTCATAACAAGGTTCAATTCATACATAACTGGTGCACAATGATGGCCTATTCCCTGTGGATGAATCCCCTGCCTCCGGGTAACATTTCCACCACAGTTCCACCACTACTGCAACTCCATGGGTGGCTGTGGTGTTGTTGTGTATTGCATTTTGGTCCCTGAATTTACAACACAGCACGGCTACGTGTGCTGGGGTGACCAACGGGAAACCATGGGTCACCTGAGTGTAAGGGACAGATGCTAACCGCCTATGAAGATCTGTGGCACGAAGTCTACCTTGTCAGGATTGGACCTGACTGGGAAATGGGTTGTTCCAGGTAATACATATAAGCAGGGACCTGGGCCCGCCATGTTGTCTTTGTGATGTGGTCGATAATAAATGTTGACTGCTGATTGTCTCGGAACCCAGTACATTACAGGTGTTGATATGAAAACAATCCCTGTGTTCTGCTCATTCCACATGATTCTGTTATTCCAGTATTACTTCAGCCATATAGGACCCAGTCACAAAACTTGGCAACCATTTTATTTCAGTGAAATTCCTGACAACATGGCATGATGATCTCTTTCTACCATTGCATCTAGGTCCATCAGTTTTTCTAATAAGAAAGTTTCCATCATCTGCAAAGATAAGCATATGATCTTCAAAGATAAGCAGAGGAATACAGCCCAACTGTCTTACACTGTCTGTGACCCTTCCAGATGCTTGATAATCCCTATTACTTGCAGTCCCTAGCAAGGTGACTCTGTTGGACTGCCATTGGGGAGGGACGGTGGCTCAGTGGTAGAGCATCTGCTTGGTAAGCAGAAGATCCCAGGTTCAATCCCTGGCATCTCCAAAAAGGGTCCAGGCAAATAGGTGTGAAAAACCTCAGCTTGAGACCCTGGAGAGCCGCTGCCAGTCTGAGTAGACAATACTGACTTTGATGGACCAACGATCTGATTCAGTATAAGGCAGCTTCATATATTCATATGCTCATCCATATTCAGTGGGCTGCATCTATCTTCCTATGGTTACCAACAGGCCTGGAGAAAAATATCCTGCCCCTTTAATAGAGGCTTAATGTGTGAAAATAGGCAAGTGAAGCTTTTCATGGCCTGGAGGTAGATAACATCATCTGATGAATAACAGCCTCTCAGTGTCCTTTCCCTTTAACAGACACTTTTCTCCAAGTCTGTTGGCAGCCCTAGACTAGGCCACAAATTGCTCAGTGCTCTTCGCAGATGTTAAACCCTCCTCACACCCCTCAGACAATAGTACTTTTTGCTGTATAGTTTGTCATGAGGCTGCAAGGCTATAAAAAGGAATGTTTTAGATGACAATGGCAAGTCATGAACGAAGTGAAGTAAAAGGGGTGGTGGTGTACTTAGCAATCAGGCACACAAAAGGAACCCAGTTACTTAATGCCTTGAGGTAAGTAGAAGAGGCTGCAGTTTGCAAAAGGCTTAAACAGAGGAGGGAACAGGGGGAAAGGACAGAGGAATAAACAGGTTATTTTCACAACCCATCAGGTCTTGAGAAAGCTCTGAACTATTTAAAGATAGGATGTGCAGGAGTTATTCCCAAATCCATTTCAGACAGATTGGGACCACTAATGCACCTTCTTTATGACAAAAGCCCCCCAAAACCAAACATTTGCTCCTTTGAAATTAATTTGTTCTTTTGAAAGCAAATTCTTCAAAGAACAGGAAAATTTAGCATTATTGATTTTTTTAGGGATCTCCAGAATGCTTAGATAATGAACTTGAAAAGTAATGCTTGCTATTATCAGGTTCTTTGAACAGCATAATTCTCTCCCATTTTTAAAATCTACAGGAAGCCAGAGGCAAAGAAAGACGCCTTCTGTATTGCAATTTGATGGGCTGTTGACAGCAGCATCCACCCTCTCGGGCCTATGATTAAAGACCAGCATCTGTTAGGTCATGTGATTTCTAATGGTTTGGTGGAAGGGATGCTCATTAAAGAGAAAAAGCGAATGTCCAAATGGAAGGACTCTGAACAAGCTTACTGTGGAAAAGCTGTATTCGGTGAACTTCAGTCCTATCCATTGGATCTCCTATTGCTCTATTCCTGGGAGCATTTTCCATGACCGCGGATGTGACAGCATTATACTTTAAATTGCAGCTGCATGGGACCCCATTTAAAATTGGAGCCTCAAGGTATGCTTGTTACTCTTCCCGTCTTGTTTTTATGACCTGAATCCCTTGCTGAGGAAAATGAAGTACCACACAGAACATATTTCTTAGCATAACCCCCCTGTCTCTCTTTCTGGCCAGTTTGACCACTGAGCAGTGTACCCTACAGTGTCAGTGCTCTCAAATTCCTGAATAAATCAGGCCCTATCATGGCACAGCTTTTTTGTGTGTGCTGGAAGGAAACATCAGCTATGAAATAAGATGAGGCCAAAAACCTTACATTTGTTGTTGTTCAGAAAAAAATAAACAGACAATTATTTTCTCATCCTCATTGTATTGGCATTCTCCATTTTTGCACATACTACAGTGTGGGAGAGTGGCAGAAAGACTGAGGATGGGAGTTGCCATAGCAACCTCAGACTCTGTGGGCCCAGTTTTCTTTCTCTGTAATTAAGCTGGGAAGGTGCAATGGGGCATTCTCCTTATCACCGAAGAACTATTGGGAGAAGAGACAATTACGAGTTTCACTAAAGCTGTTTTCACCTGAGAAAGACAACCACCTACTCATCCTGATATAATGTCCACTGCCAACACAAATCTGCAAGCATTTGTATTCATATTGGCCTACCAGTTAAAACAAAGTCACCCATTTGTGGCATATGTCAGTCCTGTTTATTACAGCCCACAGGCCATCTCAAGAACCAGAATAAAAACAGATTAAAACATTAATATAAAATTATCTACCCAAAATCTCTATATCATTCATTCTAGTACAGCTAACTGTTAAAAGGTTAGCATCTGAGTAGATTATGCACTGGATGTTGTCTCAGCTCATATTTTCATCGCAGAACAGAGAAACTTCACTGTGGATACAATCATTCTTTGGTCAACTGCCAATAAGATTTTGAGAATCTTCTGCTCAGAGAACAGTTTCTTATCTGCCAACATGGTTTCTGATGTACATAGAATCTACAGTGGAAAAACTTGTGAACCAATGTCTTGATCAGGGTAACAGAGCAAGCACAAAATCTACAATTAGATGGGATGCTTTGTACCTTCCTGATAGAAGTGCAGATGGTACCACGTTAAATCTAGCCCATGTAAATGCATGGTGATATCTTGGTACTGTTAGTATAGATAGATAACATGCTTATTCTTATGAGAGCCAGATCTGACATAAATGTTGCTTTGTTGAGCTGGGCCATGTGTGTGATATAATGTTAGTAATAATATCTAAGGAAATATCTAAGGGTCTAACAGAAAACACACTGTGAAACAGAGAAGAAGAGAGAAGAGATTGGATTTATATCCCACCCTTCACTACCTGGAGACTCAGAGTGCCTTACAATCTCCTTTCCCTTCTCCTCACCACAACAAATACACTGTGAGCTTGTTGGGGCTGAAAGCTCTGGCAGAAATTGCTCTTTCCAGAACAGCCTCAGACAAAGTTATGACTGACTCAAGGTCACTGCAGCAGTTGCATGTGGAAGAGTGGGGAATCAAACCCAGTTCTCCCAGATAAGTCCATGCACTTAACCACTACAACAAACTGAAATAAAAACCTTAAGGCTGATTTAAAATATGGCAGTAATTGAATATGAAAAGTGACTTCATACTGTCAGGTTGAATTGATCTTGAATCCATAAAATGTAATGCCAGGTACCAGAGATATAAACTTTATAAAGGATGCAGGATTATAGAAACTAATGCTATAATTTTTAAAACTCAAAATACAAACAAAAGAAATTGATTCCTAGCACTGAAAGCAATTGATTTACTGGAGAATCCACAAAAGCCCCAATAAATGTATTTAATCATATGCAAGACTAGGTTTCTTATAAGGATATCTTAAAAGGGGAGGTATCCTACATTTTCACACAAATTAGTTTCTTTTTGTATATATAGCATTTTTAGGAGAGAAGTCATTGCCCTTGCAAGTAAATATGGTAGTTTTTTTAGCAACCCCCCCATACACCGAGCTTCAGCAGCCAAGCACAGCTATAACCCTTCTCTTACTCTTCCCCTGCCTCTTCCCCTGTCCTACCTCTGAGGATCTCAAGGAGGCACACTGGACTTCTCCCTCCATTGGCCTATTCCTGCCAACAGCAACCCTGCAAGGTGGTTCAGGCTGAGTAAGCTGCCCTGGGTGACCCAGATGACAGGGTCCTAGCTCAGGAGGAAGGAGGGGGGGCGTTTCTGAACCTGTCTCTCCCAGATCCTCTCCTGCATTTCCCACAGAAATGGTAGGGCTGAGGTGAAGGCCTGGTGAAGAGACTATTTCCAAACTCTCTAAGAAGTGTTTTTTGTCCTTCTGTGACCCCTTTTCCTTCATGGGCTAAGAACAGGTGTGGGGGAGAAGGGAGGTTGCCACCCCCATCCTCCTTGACCGACCTACCTGAGGGACCGTCTCTCCCCATATGAGCCCCAGAGAGCACTGAGGTCAGTGGGGAAAAGCAGACTGAATATCCCTGGGCCAAAAGAAGTTAAACTTCAAAGCACCCGCACTCGGGCCTTTTCCGTTGCGGCCCCACAACTCTGGAACCAACTCCCAGAGGAGGTGCGGGCCCTGCGGAACTTAGACCAGTTCCGCAGGGCCTGCAAGACCGCCCTCTTCAAACAGGCGTTCACCAATAACTGAATTAATGTTTACCGCCAGATTAATAACGTTTACCGCCAGTGTTGATTTAGGAATGTTTTAATTAATTATCGATTATTGACTGATTTTAATGTGAATTTTAATGTGAATTTAATGTTTTTATTACTGTATTGTTCACTTGAAGTGTTGTTAGCCGCCCTGAGCCTGCTTCGGCGGGGGAGGGCGGGATATAAATAAAATTTTACTTTACTTTACTTTACTCACTCTGTCTCCCTGCTTCCTGGCTATTCAGGAGTAGTAACCACCCCCATCCTCCTTGACACTCACTCTGTCTCCCTGCTCCCTGGCTATTCAGGAGTAGTAACCATAGAATTTTGGCCAAAATGCTAGAATGTTGCTGTGTGACATCCCCAGCACGATGACATCACTTCTGCATGATGTCATCATGCTGATGATGTTGACATGCAATCTGCCTGTTTGGGGGTGGGGCTTCCCCTGGTGACCAGCTGGCCAGTGGGAGACTGAAGCCCCAAAAATTGGGGGAACCACCACTTGGACCGGGGGTCTGACAACCCTAATTAAGGTACAGCTACTCTCATCATGGAACGTTCTAAGTCAAGCATTAAGGATGCCAGCCCCTGCAGTGGAGGTGGAGGTTCCCCACAGCTAGGGTCTGCCCCCACAAGCTGCTGATCAGCTGGCTGGAAGTGGGACTTAGCAGGACAAAGAGGAAAGCCCAAACCATGTTGCCAGTTTTTATAACACCATCAACTTGATATCAGGGCAGAATGGATATTTTAGCCCAGTGGATTCCAAATTGTTTTCCAGGGGATGTTGCAATTCCATTGTTTTGCCAGCTTCTTCGCAATAAAAGGAATCTGCACTGATTTAAAAAAACAGTTCTGATGACTGATGTTTTTCTACAGTGGCCATTATTTTTGTGTCTCATGTAATGCTCAGGAAAGTATAGAAAGGATGAGTAGCCAGAAGTAGTGTGGCAGTGCATTCATTATTCAAAAGCATGCTTTTCAGATCTAAGCTGTAGCTTATTTGTTCATTTATTTTTATCCCAGCTTTCTACCACCTACCTAACTATTTTATTTTTTTAATTGTTATATCTTGCCTTGGACTCAAGGTAGTTAAAAAGCAACAGAAGATTGTAGAGAAACAAAAACATAACTCTATTGACTAAATAAATAGAGCAATTGGGTTAAAAACATTAAGTTTAAAATGCATCCCGATCTGCCAAACCGGTGTATCCTTCATCAAATGCCTTCTGGAATGTAGCAAGTGAACGTGGGTTCTGCACCCAGTCTGCTAAACCATTCTAGAGCACTAAATTTATCACAGAAGAAGCTTCAGGTATAAGACCCAAGGTTTATTTATTTCTCCACTTTCAGTTTTATAATCTTCATCAGTAGTATGAGCTAGAACAAAACATATTGTACATTGATATAGCCAATGGATTTATAATAATTAATAAAATAATGATATGATATACAATATTAATTTATATTAACAGGCTGACTTTCAATCAAGTTTTTGGATGTCAAGATTTGAATTTGTGTTCATATATTCCTTTTCTCCCTTATTATATTTCTCCCTTTTCCTGCTGCTTCCCTAGCTTGGAAGCAGCAGGAAAACTAGGAAAGATTAATAAATGCAAGACAACAATTAAGGTAAAGAAGAAAAAACAACAGATATTTAGGAACAATCAGCAGGAGGAAAACAATAACAAACAGAAACAGGGGGTAACTACAAATCAAACAGCGTTGTAGGAAACTACATTAAAATGTCCCCAAGAATAGTAAAGTCTTCAGAGAAAACCCGCAGGCCAATGGAGGTGCTCATACTTGGGGTTGCGATATCCAAAGCCTGGGAGTTACAGATGAGCCAGGCTGGTCCTGTGTACTCTTATCTCTGACAGAGTGCGTAGGCACAGCAAGGTACTGTTAGAAGATCTCAGGTTACAGGTACACATGCCAGGAGGCAATCCTTCATCTTCCTTGGTTTCAAGCCATTGAGGGCTCTAAAGGATACCACCAGCACTGATTGTAAATGGAATGCTTGTGTCTCTGACAATCGATGGAACAATGGATTTCATTATTAAAATTTTATAGTCTTCTTATGGCTTTTGTGTTTTTCATTATATTTGTAAACTGCTGACCAAGGGAGTATGAACATTTTCAAGTATCTACATTTTTCCCTAGCAGCAAGGTACAAGTTTTGCTTCTTTGATCCACGTTCTTTTATCCCTCTT
This sequence comes from Heteronotia binoei, assembly GCF_032191835.1. Lineage (NCBI taxonomy): Eukaryota > Metazoa > Chordata > Lepidosauria > Squamata > Gekkonidae > Heteronotia > Heteronotia binoei. The sequence continues at coordinate 87,112,150 of NC_083230.1, forward strand.
TTGCACAATTTCAGGCTGTTTCTGAACTGGAGATACCCACACAACATGAATGCTCTTCACTTCCAAATCCCTGGCTCTACAATTTAGCTTAAGGTATAAGGTATATCAGGTATCTTGGGCAACCCCATGAGCTGTGCCTGATTTAGCTGCTGGGCTCCAGGTGATCAGAAAATAAAAGCTTCCAGCTTTAATCAGTAGTGGGCCTTCATCTGCTGAGCACTGTTCTTGGTACATATGCATATATAGGATAGCATAGTAGGTAAAGGGACATCCAGATGTGCTGGTGGGTTCTACCAGAGCCAGTGTGGTATAATGGTCAAGAGCAGTGGACTCTAATCTGGAGATCTGAGTCTGATTCTTTTGGCTGTTGTAGATTTTCTGGACTGTGTGGCTATGGTCTTGGCATTGTGAGACCTGATTTTTTGCCAGCAATTGTGACTGGCATCCTCAGAGGTGTAACCCAGAAAACTGGAGTTCTCTCTGGGTCAAATTGAGAAGTTGGTAGGCACATAGGCGTAAACTATGCGGGGGCTTTGGGGCTCAATCCCCTCCCTGAATTTTCCTGGCAGAGGCTGAGCCCCCTCCAGGCAACCAACACAGGACTTGGGGGCTTCCAATTTATCTTCAAAGGCATGAATGGGGTGGTAGAGTCTATGTGTGATTTTCCCTCTGGGCTGTAAAGTGGTGTAATGACTTTACAACCTTAGCTTCTTAGAAATGCTAATTGAGCTTCTCCTGCCAGAGGCTAAGGTATCAATATGCATATTAACCAGTATTGGTAAGCTATAATTGGGTAAATCAATACATGGATGGGGAGATCTGGTAACTTTCTTTCCTGTCAGTAGCTTTTGCAGCACACAGGAGATACAGATCTCTCTGAAATCTAGGAAAGGTGGCTATTTTTATCATCCAGCCAGCCAATCTAGAGTATTGAGGGACCCTTGATATCGTAAGGTAATTGAGATCTGCAAAAGTTTTCAGTTGTATCTTTGGATTCTCTAGATTAATGACTAAAGTACTGATATCCAGCACATATCAATCATTACAAGTTTGGTGTCTGTTGGAAAATAAAGCCTGGCTGGCTACACCCACTTTCAATGTACCAACAGTCAGACAGCAGGCTCTTTTTGGTGGATTCAACATACTTGCTTGGTTTCAATTTACATTTGGGGGGAAAGTGAGATCGAGTGTGGGTGGACATGAAGATTAGAGGCCTTTGAAAATTTCCTAATAGATTCAGGTGGAGTAGCTATGTTGGTCTGAAACAGCAGAACAAAATTTGAGGCCGTGGCACCTTTAAGAACCAACCAAGTTTTATTCTGGGCATTAGCTTTTGTGTACACTGTTTCATTTAGATTGCACACACACTTATTTTATCTGACATGAGCCTTTTTTTTTTGCTATTAATCATTGATTTTATTTATTGTTTTGCTGCTGTTGGTTTTATGATGTGAGCCATTCTGAGGCCTGTGGGTAGGGCAGGATATGCTGAGTACATGAAATGAAATGAAAGTTTGATTTCTGAGTATAAGTGAAAACTGAATGATTTAGGTATTAACAGCAGCTGTAAACTGTAGCATATACTGAACCCAACATGGTGACAGCCTGTTTGGTGCAGTAGTTAAGTGCGCGGACTCTTATTTGGGAGAACTGGGTTTGATTCCCCACTCCTCCACTTGCAGCTGCTGGAATGGCCTTGGGTCAATCATCACTTTCGTAGGAGTTGTCTTTGAAAGGGCAGCTGCTGTAAGAGCTCTCTTAGCCCCATCTACCTCACAGGGTGTCTGTTGTGGTGGGGGAGAGAAGGTAAAGGAGATTCAGAGTATAGGGTGGGATATAAATCCAATAATAATATCCTCTTCCTCCTCCTTCCTCCTCCTCATCTCAATTTATACCCCATCCAACCCCCTAGCAAAAAACCCCCATGTCTCATCTCAGAGAAATATTTGTGTGTGTGTAACCCCAGAAAATCTAGTGTCTGAAAAAATATCAAAAAGTAAAAAGGCACTGTGAAGGGGGTGTTAAAGGTGTTGTTGGTTGTTAAAGGTTGTTGGTGTTAAAGGTGCCACTGGGCTCCAACTCAGTTCTTACATTTGTTGACTGCTTTATTATCTGTAAGAGCCTCGTGGCACAGTGTGGTAAAGCTGCAGTATTGCAGTTGGAGCTCCCTGCTCACAACTTGAGTTCGATCCTGGTGGAAGCTGGGTTCAGGTAGCCGGCTCCAGGTTGACTCAGCCTTCCATCCTTCCAAAGTTGGTAAAATGAGTACCCAGTTTGCTGGGGAGAAAGTGTAGATGACTGGGGAAGGCAATGGCAAACCACCTCATAAAAAGTCTGCTGTGAAAACGTTGTGAAAGCAACGTCACTCCAGAGTCAGAAACGACTGGTGCTTGCACAGGGGACTACCTTTACCTACCTTTACCTTATTATCTGTTTACCAATTTACTGTGATTTACACATCTTACCCAATGTATTATTCCAGTCTTAGCTGGATTTATTGTTCAGTTACTTCCCCCTCCTTTCTTACCTATATGTAATACTTGAGGAAATCTGTTTCAGTGAATCTTAAGGAGTGGACATACTAAGCTTCTCAGTTGTATCCATAATGGAATGTTGTTTGACTTGTAGGTAAAAACTGAAACCTCAGACCTTATTCCCATATTTGTTTGTTAACTCTTGTGTTTGCATGCTAATTTTATGCAATTCACAGATCTTTCTCACATCCAGTCTCAGCTGTAATCAGCTATAATCACCCAGTATTTTATGCATCTTGGCTTTTCTGACCACCACCCAACCCCTGTAAGTAAGGGTTGAGGAAACTGTTTTCAATGTATCTGACGAAGTGTGCTAGTACAGGATAGCTTATACCCAGAATAAAACTTATTAAGTCTTAAAGGTGTTACTGGACTCAAACTTTGTGTTCAACTAGTTAATGACTGGAGAAGAAATTGGGGGGGGGGGGGATAACACTGTATTGCTATGTTGCATATATATTACTATAGTATTTGGGAATTCTTTTGGCAGATAGATATTTTGTGTCTTCTCCAAGCCTGGGATTGTTTACATTCATTTAAGTGGATGCTGAACCAGATCCTTTGGAAAATTAATGGCCCCAGCAAGCCTATTTTTTTCAAAATGTCTACACTCTTAAAGACTTGATCAAGTAGGTGTGTATTGACAATTGTTCACCACCTAGGCATAGGGTTGTCAGGATATGCAAAGCCAAACAGTTTCTAAGCACATGATGGGAAAGTGAAAGTAACAGAACTGCCAGGTAGATCATCTAAGTGACAGAAGGTGGCTGGTTGCCAGATTGCATCAGCCTGAGCAATGTCAGCATGACTCAGCAGGAAGCTGATTGGTTACCTGGCTGGACCTGATGTATAAATGTACAAAGACACTTTACTGTGTGTGGGATATGTATGGTGGTGTTGCAGAGGAGCATTCTGTCGGATTGGAGAGTGGAGGTGTAAATAAATTGTATATAGAGGTTTTAACACTACTGTGTGCAAGCCTTCATTCTTTGCATCACTAAAACCACCCTCACTAAGCACAGGCGCATCAACAAGGGTTGCCAATCCCCAGTTGAGGGCAGGGGGTCTCCCAGTTTGTATTCTGTATTGCCTTTTACTGTCAAATTTGTGACCATAAGTTTGTCCTATGCACATGATATGTATATTTGCAGATCTTAAAGTGACTATTCTAAAAGTGAATTTCAAAAACAGGACACAGCAAGAGACCTCTGAGATACCACTATAACTACTGGCCAACTCCTACCTTTTCCTGGGTTTGGCCCGGTCTGTGGGCATTGTTTAGGGGGGGTGCTCCCTAAATTTATGGGGATGGAGCTTCTCCATAAATTCATAGGTAGTAATAATGGAGGACCCTCCCTGTGATGTCACTGGCTCCTCCCTATGATGTCACTGGATCAAATGTCTCTGGCTGGGCCCCAGCCCCCCTTCCCCGGAAAATTGAAAAGTCTACGCCTCTGGGTAGGCATGTAATTTATATCTACTCAGGCAGGTGGGGTAGGACTGAGTCATTATCTTGTCTTGTGGGAGCTTCCTGGGCTGTGACATGCTAATGGAGGAGTTTACCTGAGGGGGTTCTTTTATATATGGATGGGCTATTGAAATTCTAGTCTTATCTGTAGTGCTGTTGTAAGCTGTAGGGCATTTTGTGTTTTTCAGGACTGGAAGCCATGCTGTTTTCATTTCTAAACTTCCTTCCTTCCTTAGTGTTCTGCACTAGCTATAGTCTCCATAGCCCCATGTAGAAAGCATTACAGTGATCTATTCTCGAGGTGACTGTAATATGGATCACCATAGCCAAGTCATTATGTTCCAGAAAAGGGGCCAGCTGCTGTACCCGCTGAAGATGAAAAAAGGCAGATTTGGTAGTGGCTGCTACCTGGGCCTCCATTGTCAGAGAGGACTCCAGGAGCACTCCCAAGCTCTTGACCTTAGGGGCCGGTATCAGTGGCACCCCATCAAGAGCCGGCAAAGGGATCTCCCTTCCTGGGCCACCCTGGCTCAGATAGAGGACCTCCGTCTTCTTTGGATTCAGCTTCAACCGACTCAGCCTGAGCCAAGATGCTATGGCTTGAAGAGCCAGGTCTAGATTTTCCGGGGTACAGTCAGAGCAGCCACCCATCAATAGATAGAGCTGGGTGTCATCTGCATATTGATAACATCTCAGCCCATACTTCCTGACAATCTGGGCAAGGGGGCGCATATAGATGTTGAATAACATCGGGGACAGAACTGCACCCTGTGGCACACAACATATAAGTGGGTGCCTTTGGGATGATTCTTTCCCTATCACCACCCTTTGCCCCTGACCTTGGAAAAAAGAGATCAACCATTGCAACAGGACCCCTGTAAGAGGACCCCTGGATCCTCACAAGGTGCCTGTTGTGGGGAGAGGAAGGGAATGTGATTGTAGACTGCTTTGAGATTCCTTAAAAAAGAGAAAAACAAGGTATAAAAACCTATTCTTCTCCTTCTTTGTTATGAACTATGATAGGAAGGCTATTTAAACCTCCTAATGGGTAGGCAAGAGAAGAACCCTTAACCTCTCATTCATGTATCTCCACTGGAAACTACATTTTAAAAGATGGAAGGTATTTTCAGTCTTGCAGTCTCACCAGAAGTTTAAAATATTGGTTAGGGTAGGAATACACAAATGGAGACAATTCACTTCCTCTTTCTGCCCATGACATTCACCTCACATCTGAAACAAAGTTTTTTTTAAAAAAACTGGGGGTGGGGGATGTAAATACATGCACATATGACAGTCAAGCCCAAGCAACAGTTTCACATGTTTATAGTACTGAGAGAAACTCTGATTAACACTGTTCCAGATTCCTTGGAGATACACTCTGATAAGAAGCATTGATGGATAGGCCTTGGCAGGTTCAAACAAGGCTATTTATGAAGGCGTAAATCCACATGCTCAACAAACCAGTGCAGAGTTAAAACAGACTGTCTCAAAAGTGTCCACTAACAGCTAGCAAAAAGGCTTTTTCCCAAACACTAGTTGAAGTGGGTGGGGAAGGGTGGAACCCTGATGATATGGCTTCACATTCTAATCTCATGATGCTGGGGTTAGGGAAATGAAGAGAACATCCAAATGGCAGCATTTTGGAGGCTGCCATTCCAGCAGTTACAATGACTGCCTGTTTTGTTTCCTTGTACAGTGACTGCCTGAACAGAAAGTTCAGTTCAATTAAAGGCAACAGTTTCCCTTCTGTCATTTCTCTTCAATGCTACAGAATCATGGAAGGTCCTGTGGCAGCCATGGCCATGAACAGAGAGAAGAAAGATGAACAGTTCCTTAACTTATCATTCTGTAGCCTCCAGGTAATTTGGGAAGTTACTGGCATGTGTGTGTTTTTTGTATCTGAGTATGTGTGAGAGAAACAGGTAGTGTTCCTCTTCTACTTCTATTCCTCTTCATTGTGCAAGATGGTTGTTTCTCAAAAAGCTAAACAAGCCCCAAGATTTGGCTGTTGTAGATTTTCCAGGCTGTGTGACCGTGGTCTTGGCATTGTGAGACCTGATGTTTCGCCAGCAACTGTGACTGGCATCCTCAGAGGTGTAACCCAGAAAATTGGAGTTCTCTCTGGGTCAAGTTTTCTGGGTTACACCTCTGAGGATGCCAGTCACAGTTGCTGGTGAAATCTCAGGTCTCACAATGCCAAGACCATGGCCACACATCCTGGAAAATCTACAACAACCAATGGACTCTGGCCATGAAAGCCTTCGACAACATAAGCCCTAAGAAGTTGGGAAGGAATTAATGATTCTGAGAAACAGTGGGAAACTAAGGAACTATCCAATTCCATTTCAGATCTAGCCTGGTTTTGACTATCATATGGGGTAGGTTTTCAAATAAGCGCTTGTTTGGTGCCCTTTGCAAGAATTCACAGCTTCACTCCGTACAACATTAATTTTCTATGTAACTCTCACTGCTAACTTGTATTTGCAGCAGCAACCAAGATGCTGGTTCCCCTCATGTTCTCTTTGACTCATCTCAGCTCCTTACAGCTGCCAGCCTCTCACATCACCAGAGAGCATTTTCAGAATTAAAAAATAATAATCTAGAAATTACCAATTTTCAAAATGGCTAAAAAAGCCATCTGGTGCAGAAGATAGAAGGCAGCTGCGGATTGAGGGGGGCAGAGAGGCTGAAGCAAGGAAAATAGTGCCAAATGCGGGCAGGAGCTGCATGAATATGGGCTTTCCTGTCAAGATGGTGTGCAAAGATGCTTTTGGCGGGGAGGGCGGGATATAAATAAAATTTTATTATTATTATTATTGACAGAATCAGATCAGGGCTACCTTCACACAGTGATTTTCTGTGGTAGTCTCATTGCTAATGCAATTTTGTCTGAAATCACTCTTACAACGGAGATTCCAGACTAGAGTTGGGCACAAGCCTCATCACAAACGTAAACTCATCATGAAAATTGCCCAGTTCATGGTTCTTGAGCCAAGGGTTGTGCAGTCATGCCTAGAACTAACCTCCCACAAACCTCTATGGTCAGGGGTGGAATTCTAGCAGAAGTTCCTTTGCATATTAGGCCACAAACCGCTGATATAGCCAATCCTCCAAGAGCTTACAAAAAAGAGCCTTGTAAGCTCTTGGAGGATTGGCTACATCAGGGGTATGTGTCCTAATATGCAAAGGAGCTTCTGCTAGAATTCCATCCCACTATGGTATTTACAGAGATCTGTGCAGTTTGTGTTAGCAGTTTGTGTGGCAGACGTACTGGCATTGATCAATTAATTGTTAAAGCAAAGTGTGTGTGTGGGGGTGATCTTCATAGCCCTTCTGTAGCCTAGAAACACCAATAGTGGCCTTCCAAAGCTCGACAGACAGTGCTGGCTGCCAAAAGGACAGCTCCCAGTCTGCTTAATGGGAGCAGAATGTATATATACCCCTAGCTTACATCCAGTTGCTTTCACTTTGCAGCAGGCAATTTGGCAGGGAGGGAGTTAGATGGAGAGAGGGGAGGGAACTGGAAGTCATTCCTTACTGTGAACAGTAAAGTTGGAGGTGTTTGGTGCTTACTCAGGGCTTTGAGGCACCTGTCCTTCTGCTCCACATTGATACCAGTACTTCTCCAGCTCCAGCTGATGAAGCTAATAATGAAGCTGATGATGATAGCTGATAATGTTAGAGTGAATCCAGATATAATGTTTTGGGCTCTGAAGAGAGTCTCCAAGGTTCTTTGGAACTCCAAGGTTCTCTGGAATTGTTTCTGAATCTTATACAGCTTGTTGAAAGCTTGTTGATAAAGGACTATTCATTATAGAGTTTTGCATTTGGGGTAGGGCATGTTCTTGTCTCTAAAAATAGGCAACTGATATACTTTTTGTATACTAAAATAAGAGATATAAATATTCAAGTTTGAAAGTACCGTACTTTATTGTGTCACATTCACAGTTTCTTGTTATTTAGTTAGCAAGCTGAGCAGAGGGCTTAGCTACTGGGTTCCTCAACTGAGGACCCACACTCCCCCTCAGTGAACATCTGTCCTTAGTTGGGATGGTGTTAGGGCTCTGGGCTGCCTCTAGTTTGCTGGAGATTCATTCAACACACTCTTGAACCTGTGGCTGTGATTTCCCTAGATAGCACTTTCCTGAGGCACCTGGTTTTAGGGCTGTAACTTGGCCCCCCTAAATCCAATTCCCACCAAACTTGGAGGGCAGGTAGAGAAGAGTCAGCTGGAGACTTGCAGCAAATTTTGCACATATTTCTAGCACACGGGGCGGGGGTGGTGGTGGTGGTGGTGGTGATCACATCATGAACCTCACAAAATGAACCAGTTCAGTAAACAGGAAGGTTTGTGAAGGTTTCTGGGTAATGGCTCATGAGACCCCGCAAACCACAAAATGGGATGAACCTCCATTTTCCCAGTTGGTGCCCATTTCTAGTTTAGACAGCCCAGGGTAATCTATTTTCTCTCCAGTTTTAGCAGTGGTTGATCAGTTCATCTGGACAAAACAACCACTTTGGGAGGTGGACTCTTTGGCCTTATACCCCACTTGAAGTCTCTCTCCTCCCCAGTCACCAGCCTCTTCAGTTTCCACCCCCAAAATCTGCAGGCATTTCCCAAGCCAGAGCTGGCAACCAGATGTGATAATGCAGGGCTTTTTTGCAGAAAAAGCCCAGCAGACTCATTTGCATATTAGGCCACACCCCTGACACCAAGCCAGCCAGAAACTGTGTTTCTGCTCAAAAAAAGCCCTGTGGCAATGTGAGCAAAACCAACTCTGCTTTAGTCAGGTGGCTGAAACATGGTAAATTCTTGTGGAAGCAGCCCAGTAGTGGCGGACTGGCCAGGGTGTCAGCTTGCCCAATTGACCTTTTAGTAGCTTGAAAATATAATAGAAGTTCCAATATTATTACTGTAATATAGCTAAAATTTACATTGTATTTAGGATTGCCAGCCTCCAGGTGAGGCCTGGGGATCTCCCCCTTTTACAACTGATCTCCAGCTGGCAGAAATCAGCTCCCCTGGAGAAAATGCAATCTGTATTTACATTTAGTATCTACTGTAAACTGCTAGTAATACATACAATATACGTACACTGTAATTACTAAAATACATATATACATTTATTCCGCAAAAGTTTTAATTGTACCTATCTTCCACTTATGTATTTTTTTGAAAATTTTATTTATTTCTTATACAAATTAAATGATAGCCTTATAGTTGTGGGTGGGCCCCCTATGTCTCCTGGCAACCAGTATTTTTAGACCCAGTCCATCACTGCAGCCCAGGTTTGGGACATATTGGCGCAAAGCAGGAGAAAACATGGAAAGTAGATGATTAGGTGATCTTGCTTTGCCTTGGAATATGTTTGGATCCTGGTCTGTAACTGAATAGACTCAGGAAGCAATGGAGTACAGGACTGGACCACTCTTCTCCTATAGCAGAAAGAATAAGGATGGTGATAGGTTTTTGTATCTGTTTTTTTTTTTAAACACAAATATGCAGGAGCTGTACATCATGTGGTTGCTTGCAGCTGAGGCTTAAAACTCAGTTTTACCCTATTTGTATCTTTGATAGCTAAAAAAAAGTGAAGCCTTGCTGTTAACAGCTGTTGAGACTCAGTAATCACTTACAGATGGGAAATGTCTTAGTTGCCATAGTGCTGCTGCCACTTAGTCTAGGAAAGATGAAAGAACATCGTCTGCTTTGCAGAGAGAAAATGGAAAGAACATTGCAGATCCCTTTGTCAGCTGCTGGGCTAGCTGAGAGTCCTGCCTTACTAGTCCAGGATCATTCATCTCATGTGCAAGACAACTGCAACATACATACTGTCTCGGAGAACTGATGCTGCGAAGATGCATCCTTTTGGGAAATATAATTTAAAGACTATATCCATATAGGAATCGGCATTCAGGACTGGTTTGTTGCTATATCCTTGGCTCTCTCATCAGGACTTACTTTGATAATATAATGAATATAATGAATGCAGATATGCAACTGATCATATATGGAGTGCTCTCCTCTCACCCTGCCATCTCCTGTACACCTGGGATAAGGAGGCTGGGCTTATAGGTCAGAGGGCAAGCTAGTGTGTGGCCTAGCACCTCTCATTTTAGAAATGTAGCACCATCCCCCATATAAAACACCTTCTTATACAGTACTTCCATCTCAGAATTTCTACTTTCTGCTGTGTAAACGGTCCCGCTCTTTCACCATTAAGGGTCTGTCCTCCCTTTGAAATATGGTAATTGTAGTAGTTAGATTTGAAAGATTATTTGGATTTATCAGAATGCCCAAGGTACATAACACAGCAAGATCCATCTGGTTTGTGTGTGCTGACAAGAAATAAAGTTACAGACAGAGCCTCTTTATTTTTGCAAAAACTAATATGAATCCTTTATTGTAAGGATAGAGTACAGAAAGGATTCTAATCTAGTCTAACTAGCTAGAATGGATAGAGATTCAGGAAACACATCCTGCCCTCATAATGCCAAGATGGAAAAGTATAGCATAGTGTGGAGAGAAGGTGTCAGGCCGAAAGGAAGGAAGATTCCCTGAATCTGCATATCAAAGGGATAGCATCAGAGCAGTAGAATGGAAAGATGATCAGGGTTCTGGCCTATCTCTCTCTCTCTGACTCTCTATAGTACCCCTCTGAAGTCTGAGGCTAAGACACAGCCAGGGCTGGTGTGTCCATTAGATGACCCTAGGCAGTCGCCTACAGGCATGGCCCTGAGGGGGGGGCACCAGATTGGAGGCTCTCCTTTCGGACAGCAGGGGGAGTGAGTGTGTGAGGAAGGGAGAGCTTCTGTCCTTCCTGCTTGCAGATAAAGGCTCCACCAATCAGCTGATTGGCAGGCCGTTTCGCCTGTGCCCTCCTGTGTGTTTTAAATGACACAGGAGGAAAGGGGTAGCAGAGTCAAAGGCAGCAGCATGCATGCACCCGACCGTGTGTCCAGATCGCAGAACCTGTAGCCAGGCTGGTCGAGCTGCAACACTCAGCATGGCTACTGGTGTGGCAAGGAAGGGAGCTCTGCCCCGCCTCTCAGACACCACAGGTAAGGCAGGTGAGGTGAGGTGAGGCTGGTTGGGCACATGTTGGGGAGAAGACTGGGGGACAGCCTCACCTGGGGTGCTATATGGCCTGGTTCTGCCGCTGGAGACAATGCCACAAAATTCTTCACTTCTAACAAAAGAGATGTTATAGCATTGGAAAAAGTCCAGAAAAGGGCAACTAGAATGATTCAAGGGCTGGAACACTTTCCCTATGAAGAAAGGTTAAAGTGCTTGGGGCTGTTTAGCTTGGAGAAATGTCGACTGAGGGGTGACATGATAGAGGTTTACAAGATTATGCATGGGATAGAGAAGATAGAGAAAGAAGCACTTTTCTCCCTTTCTCACAATACAAGAACTTGTGGACATTCAATGAAATTGCTGAGCAGTTGGATTAGAACAGATAAAAGGAAGTACTTATTCACCCAAAGGGTGATTAACACATGGAATTCACTGCCATAGGAGATGGTGGTGGCTGCAAGCATAGACAGATTCAAGAGGGGATTGGATAAACATATGGATCAGAGGTCCATCAGTGGCTATTAGCCAAAGTGTATTGTTGGAACTCTGTTTCCTGCAATGTATTCTTGATGCTTGGATCTTTCTGTCTCCTGTTCTGTATTCTTGATGCTTGAGGGGAGGGGGGGCAGCAGTGAGAGGACTTCTAGTGTGCTGAACCCACTGATGGACCTCCTGATGGCACCTGGTTTTTTTGGCCACTGTGTGACACAGAGTGTTGGACTGCATGGGCCATTGACCTGATCCAACATGGCTTCTCTTATGTTCTTATTTTTTTAAGATTATCTCTTTAAGAACAGAGAAACCCAGGTTTAAATGCCCTATCTTCTGTTGAACAATCATTCTCTCTCTCAGACTAACTGACCTCACAGGGCTGTTGTGAGAATAAAATGGGGGACATGGAGGTGATGTAAGCAACGCTGGGTGCCCAGTAGGGAGAAAAGTGCAGTATAAATATCTAAATGAATAAATAAAAATAAAAGTCACCCCTTGTTGATGTCTTCTTACTTATGGTGAAAGAGAAGAGAAAGCTAGAAGAATCTATACTTTGGGAGGTGCTGTGGCTCAGTGGAAGAGCCTCTGCTTGGCATGCAGGAAGTCCCAGGTTCAATCCCCGGCATCTCCAGTTTTCAAAGGGCCAGGCAGTACATGATGTGAAAGATCCCTGCCTGAAACTCTGGACAGCTGCTGGTAAAGTAAACAATACTGACCTTGATGGACCAATGGACTGATTCAATATAAGGCAGCTTCATGTGTACGTCCAAGTGTACTTTTTTTTTACATTGCAGCAGTTTTCACACTGCAGATAAAGAGCTTCCCACGTAAAAGCTGAAATGGTATATTACCATATGTGGGCTGAATCATTACCCACAATCACAACATGAATGATTATTCTGATTTTTATTCTAAGTAACTAGTAACTAAAAACAACTTCTTACAGAAAGTTAGGATTCAGATACAAAAATGATATAATTTTTATAAGATGTGTGGGTTACAAAAAATAGAAATTATCTAGGAAACTCTGTAATGATTTTCTATGCTATTTTCTTGAAATGTATAAAGTTCTTTTTGAAAAGCTGAGCAGTAATTATGATTCTGCAAACTTAGGCAGTGCGTAGGGGGAAGGTATAAACTTGGGGGGGGAGAGAGATATTTGAGAATTTCCTGCATTATGCGGGGAGGGGGGTGTTGGGGGGTTGGATCAGATGACCCTGAAGGTCCAACTCTATGATTCTATGGTTTTAATGGCAGTCACACAATATAGAGCGTGCAGTTTGGGTCTGGGGTTCCCACCCTCACTCAGATATAACAGTTAAACATGAGTTGATGTTTCCTTAATTCCTGCTCAATTCAGATCAGATCCAAGGCATACATGGAAAAGGGGTTTCAGACATCCCCCTCCTGTGTGATTTTCCCTACCTGAAATAGTCTGAGCAGGCCCTGTTTGGGAAACCCAAGAGTTTCCAGGGATACACATATGTTTTTCCAAATAGTTTCTTCCTGGGACCATTGTAGGTTGGGAAGAGGGAACAAGATAGGGTAGGGTGGAACCCTTTCTCTATGCTTGCCATAGCCCTGGTCCAAATCAGGCACTACATATGAGGGAATTGAGAAGAACCCACAACTCACATGTAACTGTTACATCTGATATTGGGTGGGGACCCCAGACCCAGTCAGTGTTTTCCATTATGTGTGAACTGGATTACAGGAAAGTGCACATTTTAAAAAGAAAGGAAACATCATTAAGAAAAGAATGGGAACAATGGAGAGACTGTTGTATATGCCACTACTAAACTGTTTAAGCATCAGACACCACAGTAAAACCCTTTCCCCATGTCCTGACCCATAGCCTAGGCTAGAAAAGGGAAACATGGATAATCTTATACATGCACACAATCATCACACAGAAGAATTCCAGAAGAGTCACACTAAACTACAATCTGTTGAAAATACAAACCAGTTAAATAATGTAGAGTTAAGCCAAAATCCAACTCAATGTGGTTTCTTCAGATTGATGGTGAGGCTGGAGACCTGTTGCCCCCACATTCAGCACAAGTAGTTCTTAATTCTTGCATTTGTAGTTTTGGTCAAGGTGGATCCAGACAGACAAAGTTTTTGGGCAGAGATGATAACAACAGAAAGTCAGTTTGGGGAAAACACAATCATATGATCAAGGAATAAATGAAGGCATTCAGAACGAACTGAGAGTAGTGCACAGACAGAAGCAATAGTGCAATCACAGAGTTTTGGCTATTCAGTAGAAAATAGCATAGAAAAGGAAAGCACAGTCTGAGTCCGTATCAGAATGTAGCAAAGGAAAACAGCCTGTCTTTCTCTGCCAGCCTTTATTCTTACAGGTCCTGGGTTGTGGCACAGCTGCTCCTGCATTCACAGTTTATCTCTTGATATTCCAAGTCATTAAAGACACTGAATCAAATAAACCAATATCACAAGATCTAATAATAATTTGAGTAAGGACACCAGGAATTTTGCCACAAGGATTTCTGACAGTCCAAACTTCCCATGTTTTACTGTGACGAACAGAATGACCTGATCATCCAGTCTGTTCAGTTCATATCAAATGACTCAAATGCCTGCTGAATGGGATTACATCAGGTTTTTGCAAAAACTGCGCAGGCATGAAAATGCTGCCCAATCAAATGTAGCCATTCAAGCCACTGAAGAAGACATATATGAGCACTGTACATTAGAGGGTTGTTTTAAAAATATTTTTTATTGTGAGCAATTTCTATGACTTGTGATCAGGCTTGCTACATCTCCTGCTTTGTCAGGAAATTTCTTGCCCCCTGGAGCCTTTCCTACTGCTGCTTAGCTGGCTGGTGAGGAAAATATGGTGAGGGAAATGGGAGGGTGATTGATGGCATCTCAACAACATTATGTCATTTCCAGCACAACTTGGAAGTGATGTCATCATGTTGGGGGGACACTAGCATTTATCCAAAACCATAGAGTTTGTGGCAAATGCACTGCCCCTGGCATGATGATATCACCTCCAGGCAGGCCTCGGATTCAGTGGGAGCTCATAGGAATGCAGCTCCTGAACCTTTCTGAGAGTTCCTCCTCCTCCTTCTGAGAGTTCCACCTCCTTGTCCATTGAATAGTATGTGCAGCTGCATAACAATCCCTGGATGAACTCCATCAACTATTTTTCTACAAAATGACCCCTGCTTCCAGGTCATATCGGAAGTGACATAATCATACCAAAGACACTGCTGCCATGAAGTTCCTCACCTCCTCTGTCTTTCACTGGTTGGCAGCCATGAACTGGTAACACCACCTGTGACTGATTTAACTCTTTATTTAAACAATTTCCTGCTTTTTAGAGCAACAATGCAGCAAGGATAGGGGAGAGTAGAACTCAATAAGGCTGTTTGAGAATGTGAATGACCATAAAGCTACTGCACTGTCAAGAAGTAATATGATAAAGCGACCTGCTGAACAGCCATAAGCAAGTTGATCAACAGGCAAAAAGTTGACTGACCGTTCAGTTCTCTGTTGACATGACACGGTATCAGGACGTGACTTTAGCACTGCCAGTTTTGAGGGGGAAGTTCAGGCAGTGATCAATACTTTGCACAGAAAAAATATCTATTATATTTTCTCACATTTCTGAGCAGCCCCCTCTGTGTGTTGAACTAGGATCTGAGGTACCCTAGATTCTAATCCCCATGGAGGTTAGCTAGGTGATTTTCGGCCAGTCGCTCTCCTCTCAGCCTAACCCACCTCACAGGTTGTTGTGAGATGAAATAGCATAGGGGAGAATGGTACTATAAGCCACATTGGATCTCTATTGGGGAGAAAAGCGGGGCCTAAATAGCCAAATAAACACAATAATAAATACAATAATATAATAATAATACAATAATAAAGTAAGTAAAATAATAAAGTAAGGGTTTTTAAATATTTAAAAACCTTGAAATCACCATTAAAACCATTTACAAGCATCAAACTACACTTGTTTTACTACTGCTGTGCAGGTCACTGAATGCTTGTAGAGATCCTTCTGAAACAATCAGTTGCCTTTGTTCAAGGCATAATCCAAATTCTATATCCTAACTCTTTTGTTAATCATATGCAAATATATTCAGAAACAAGCTCATGAAGTTCAATGGGATTTACTCCTTAATTATTGTTTACAGGATGACAGTCTTAAAAATGTTCTATATGTCTGTGAGTCTGCTTTTGATCCACCTTCTCTTCTATTTTTACATTTTATTGTTATTTTGAAATTAAAAACAAGTCAGGGAAAAATGCAACTTCTAGGCCATTTCACAACTAGGGATGAGCTGAACATTCAATATCAAAACCTTTTTAGTTAAGAGCTTTTGGCAGTGGAAAAATTTTGTGACTCCCCCTTGTCCTAAAATTTGTATAGGACATCTGATAATATCTGAATTAAAGGTTGATTAAAAGTCAGAGGTTTGTTTCCCTCCTTCCATCTCTTGAACAGTTTTGTTGCCACAAACAGGAGTGGTGCGATCAGAAAACTGAGAGGGAGGATGGTAATGGAGCATGTTGAGGAATTTATTTATTTATTATTTATTTATTACGTTCAATTTCTATCCTGCCCTCTCTGCAAGCGGACTCAGGGCGACTAACAATCAATAGTATAATACAATTTTAAAAACCAGTAAAATACAATTTAGAACATTTAAAAACAGTTTGTGGTGCTATACAACTTTGGTATGGTAGGATCTTTCTTTTTGCTGTCAGTGATCGTATGATGTTCGTAACTTCTCAGCGATGTGAGGTGGCAGTTCTTCCTGGTTAGGTGTTGAAGGCATGCCGGAACAATTCTGTTTTGCAGGCCCTGTGGAATTGAGAAAGGTCCCACAGGGCCCTTATGGTCTCCGGGAGGGCATTCCACATTTCTGGAGCTGCCACGGAGAAGGCCGTAGCCTATGTGGAACAGAACCTGGCTTCTTTTGGTCCGGGGATGGACAATAGGTAGGGTTGCCAAGTCCAATTCAAGAAATGTCTGGGGACTTTGGGGGAGGAGCCAGGAGACTTTGGGGGTGGAGCCAGGAGACATTGGGGTGGAGCCAGGATCAAGGCTGTGACAAGCATAATTGAACTCCAAAGGGAGTTCTGACCATCACATTTAAAGGGACGGCACACCTTTTCAATTCCTTCCTTCCATAGGAAATAATGAAGGATAGGGGCACCTTCTTTTGGGGCTCATAGAATTGGACCCCCTGGTCCAATCTTTTTGAAACTTGGAGGGTATTTTGGGGAGAGGCACTAGATGCTATACTGAAAAATTGGTGCCTCTACCCCAAAAAACAGCCCCTCCCAGAGCCCCAGATACGCGGATCAATTCTCCATGATTTTCTATGGGGATAAATAGAGTGCCCAGCAGACATTTCCCTCCCCTCCCCCCGCTTTCTGACGACACTGAAGGGGGGGAGGGCCTCCAACCCGGGGGATCCCCTGCCCCCCCCTGGGATTGGCAACCTTATTTCCCCGCCAATTCCAGGCGCCCAGAAAAACCCAGCCAGGCGCCTTGGAGTGTGGAGCACTGCCTGCTGCCCCCGAGGAGGCCACCATTTCCCAGCCTGGCCGCCTCCTTCTCCAGGAGGGAAGAAATCTTCCGGGGCTCCTCCAGGGGAAAGAGCGGCGAGCAGGCCCAGCGAGGCGGGGAAGGCCGGCCTCCTTCGGCGGGGTAAGGCTGCTCCCTCTGAAGCGAGGGGCTTCTCCTCTCTCCCCGCAAATGGCAATGGCAGCTGCAAGGGGAGGCGGGTGGGCTGCTTGCTGGCCTGGAGACACCGCTTCTCCTCGGCTGCTCCCCTCGAGGGCCCGCCGCTGCTCTCGCTTCCGCAGCCTGCAAAGGGATCGGACAGGGGCAGAGGGAGGTGGTGATGCTGAGCCCAGCCGGGCCCTTGGGAGGGTGGCAGCTTGCTGCCGGCCTTCGTGGATGCTCCTCATGGAAACCGGAGCAGAGCATGTCGGTGTGCGGGTGTGCGCATATTGCGCCGCTGCAGCCCCGAGGGAAAGGGAGGGGAGGCGTTGCGCAGGGCCGGGGGCAGCAGGGCCGGGTCGGGGCGGCAGCGGTGGGGTGGCATGGCGGAGAGCAGGGCCCCGCAGCCAGGCCCAGCGCCAGCAGCACTGCCAGCAGCCCCGAGGCCGCGGCCAGCAGCCGCCTGCGCCATCTGAAGCCCCCCACCGGCGGCCGGCCCCAGCAGCCGCCAGTCGAAGGCCATGCGCCGCTGCAGCCCCGAGGGAAAGGGAGGGGAGGCTGCCCGGGAGCGCCATCGAGGGTCGGTTGGTGGCGGCGCGGACAGGCCACTAGCTGCCGCCTCCTCCTCTCCCGGGTCTGTTGGCTGGTGGGAAGGCCTGGCCCAGGCTCCCCACCCAGCTCTCTCCCCCCCACCCCCTGACCCCAGATTTTTTGAGAGCGGGGGTTGAGGCTGAAAATTCGGGGGTCCCCCGCCAGGGCGGGAGGGTTGGGAAGCCTAACAGTAGGTTTTGTGTCCCTGAACGCAGTGCTCTCTGGGGAACATGTGGAGAAAGGCGGCCCAGTAGATAGGTAGGTCAAAACCATAAAGGTCAAAACCAACACCTTGAAACGGACTCAGAACACAATAGTCATTCAGAGCAGTTCTTTCAGCACTGGCCGAATGGGCTCGTATCTAGGGAACCTCATTAACAGCTGCACTGCAATGTTCTGCTCTAGCTGTAGTTTCTGAGTCAGGTTCAAGGATAACCTCATGTAGAGAGCATTACAGTGATCTATTCTTGAGGTGACCGTGGCATGGATCACCATAGCTAAGTCGTCATGTTCTGGAAAAGGGGCCAGCTGCCATACCCGCTGAAGATGGAAGGAGGATTTGGTAGTGGCTGTTACCTGGGCCTCCATTGTCAAAGAGGACTTCAGGAGCACTCCCAAGCTCTTGACCTTAGCGGCCAATATCAGTGACACCCCATCAAGAGCCAGCAAAGGGATCTCCCTTCCTGGGCCACCCCAGCTCAGATGGAGAACCTCCAAACCTCATTTTGGCCTGTGAACTGTAATGTGCTTTCCTTTTCTTTAGGGAGTCATCAGTATCCCTATGATATCAACAGCCAGGACATTAGTCTCTGCTCATGGGATATATGTTCTCTGATGCCATAGCAGCTGAACCAATGCCTGAGGAGTCACAGTTTGTATATGCCATCTAATGTTCTGTTCTTTTAAAATCTAGATACATTTTACCAGAGGTAGGTTATTTTGTGTGTTTATTATGTTCTGTGGAGAAATGCCGTCTCCTGCTTTGACTGTGTGTTTTAACCATTTCCCTCCCTCTCAGCTAATAACAAGCAGGAGGGGGAGCAAGTTTTCCCGTGGCCTTCCAGATGCATATCTTAAGAAATGTTAATGGGTCTTGCTAGAGGCAATGGGATGGGTCAGTTCACCCTCCCACCCCCCTCATTCTCCAACCAGGGAATAGAGATAGAAGAGTCAATGGCTAGACAGGTTACAGGAAGGAACTTCCTGGAAACAACAGGAAAAGAATCCTTGACCTGGGCAGACTGGAGTCAAGGGGGAGGAGACATAGATTTGTTAAAACCACCTTAGCAAGGGGAAGGTGGTCTCTCTTTTCCTTGAGATGCTGAGCTGAACAGACTCTTGTTTGAGAATGGGAGCAGGCAGCCATTTTTGGACCATTGCAGTGGCTTAAGAGATGGGAGAAATTGTTAAGGTAGCGGGAGATCTTTAGAGAACTAGGACACCTAAGATAAAGAGCCTGTCCTAGTTTGAACATTTAGTTAGTGCATGTTTTAGAGAGAGGGACAGAGGATTTGTATTTTGCAAATTTATTTTGTTCTTCCTTGCTTCAGTCTGGCATAGTGTTAAAAATATGCTTGTAAACATTTTCTTTTTAATAAATACTTTAATTCAGGGGTGGCCAACAGCCCAGGTTGGGGCTGATGAAAGTTGTAAGCAAAAAACATCTGGAGAGCTACTGTTGGCCACCCCTGCTTTGATTGTTTGATTCTGGAAGTGGATTCTGTTTCAGATGCACTATTTTAAAAGGGAGCCCCAGAAGGGGGGAAGGCAATCAGCTGACAACTGACTATTCCTCCAGGGGTGTACAAGACATTAATCTGTCCCTGTGGTAGCTAGGTATCAGGCTAGTGGGAGACACTGAGGCAAGGTCTGAGCTTGGAAGGGGAACCGGGAGTCCTCTCAATGGGAAACCCCTATATTGATCAGGTGGTGGTGGTGACTATGGGGTGCGAGAAAGGGAAAGCCCTCCAGGGGAGTTGGGAAGGGCAAGGCAGAAACTCGGCCTGCAGGCCAGAGAAGGCACATTCTGCCACATGTTCCATTGTATACTCTTAAAAATATCTGCTAATGAGTAGATAGAAAAATGAAGTATTGGACAAATGGTGTGTCTGCTATAAGGGTGATTTTTTTTAATTAAAAAAAATGCTGGTTTCATGATCCACTGAGTGGGGTGAAGAAACAGAATATCTGCAAGGAGTTCAGGATCAATCTGCCAGGGAGAAATGATAAGAGACAGGGAGAAAAAGAAGAATTTATAGGAAGTGAGAAAAATCACTCTGTTGACTTCTCCACTTTAATTTATATGTGATATAACATGGTATGTTTTCTTGCTGCTTCTTAAAATAGAATCTTCTGCCCCGTTCTTTCCTTCCTTCTCTCCTGCTTGAGGTTTTATGCTATCGCCTAAAGTGATATTGAGCGAATGTTCCAGGAAGGCAAAGTATGATATATGGAGTTGTCAGCTATAGCTGTGCCCTTCACCCAACATTAGAGAAGGGAGGGGTGTGGAGGTGAAAGTTCCTGCTCAATTCCTTCTGCAACTGCTTCAAACACTTTCATAGATGAAATGCCAATTTTGCATGAGAATAGTGAGCTGAGGCAGCAGCTTTGTTGACAGCAATGCTGGATTTATCCCTTTTCAGTATAGGCAGCCAATGTAGTATAATGGTTAGAGGATCTGGGGAAACTGAGGTTCAAATCTCTATTCAGCCTAAAAAGTGCCTTGTTGTTGGACCTCCAGACAAACTGCTTGGCCACTATGTGGGAAAGGATGCTGAACCAGATGGACCACTGGTTTGATCCAGCAGGGCTCACTTATTCTTAACCTTACTGAGTTGCCTTCAACCAGTTCATTTTCTCTCAGCCAACCTTCCTCACAGGATTGTTTTGCAGATTAAAATGGAGGAGTGGAGAACCATGTAGGCTACCTTCAGCCAGGGGTGGAATTCTAGCAGGAACTCCTTTGCCTATTAGACCACACAGCCCTGATGTAGCCAATCCTCCTAGAACTTACAAGGCTCTTTTTTGTAAGCTCCTGGAGGACTGGCTACATCAGGGATGTGTGGCCTAATATGCAAAGGAGCTCCTGCTAGAATTCCACCCCTGCCTTCAGCTCCTTGGAGGAAAGGTAAAATAAAAATGTAATTAAAGTGACCTGCTCCACTTATCAGGGTACTAAGTTCATAAGGTGTCTGCCATAGGCTATCTACTCAATAACCGAAACAAATATTATGAACCATTATCTTTACTAGCAAGGCTGGCTTGCTTTATTTATTTTAAATTTGCAAGAAAATGCACAGCATTAGAGTTCATTCAACAAACTGTGTGCTTGCAAATATGGTATTATTGGCATCACAAACATTACTGAATACCATGCAATTACACAATATTCAATTTTTGCTTTATGTGATAGGGATCTCATAAATGCAAATCATACATCAGAGTGGCAAATCTACAAATACAATAGAAACCAGGCATTGAGAATTTGAAGATGCTTCTCGCCTGGCAGTAGGTGATGTGAAGTTTCTAGTGGAGACCTCGGACAGTCAGATAATGCTGACCTTGACAGAACAACTTGATTCAACCAATATAAGTCAGCTTTATATGTTGATGTACCTGACTCATAAATCAAGTAGATGTTCTGTATAATGTTTTAGAGATAGATTTTCCTTAATGCACCCAAATTGAAGAATTAAGCCAACAGTGAACAGAGCTCCTCCATCCATCAAATCCCAGTATTTATTTTCACATGACAACAGCCAGATTTGTGTTCTCCATGTCAGAGGAAGATCAAGGACTCTGAATCCAGGCTTGATCCAGGCTGGGAAGGGGGGAGGCCTGGCATTTATTTGTCTTAAAAGTATGTGATTATTTTTGTGTAAGGAAAACAAATCAGAACAGTACACACACATTGTGCTCCAAGACTTTTCCCATGCAAGTTCACTATGGACATCTTGAAGCACATGCAGGGAAGCAGTCAGCAAACATTCACAGATGTGCCTCTTTGTTATGTGCAGATGGACAAGTGTGTATTTGAAAGCTGATGTATGTGTTCAGCAAAATCACATGGAGGAGTCAGTCCTGGACAGTATCATTTCAGACTGCAGTTGAGGTAGTTGTATTTTAAATGCAACTCCATGTTTGTGTAATGGTTAAAGCGACAGACTAGGATCTGGGAAACCCAGGTTCAAATCCGCACTCTGCCATAGAAACTTGCTGGGTGACCTTTGGGCTAGTCACACACTCTCAGTCTAACCTACCTTACAAGGTTGTTGTGAGGCTAAAATGGAGAGGAGATGAAGAGAAAGACGGGCTATAAATAAAGTAATTAAACAAACAAAGCACTCAGTGTGCATCTAAGATATACCTCAAGGAAAGACCTAGCCAAGGCCACTACTCTGCAATTTTCATTGAATATGTTGCTCATTTCTCAGACATCCCTTATATAGGCCGAGGTCAGACGCACATAAAATGACGAGATGGGCATGGATGAAAGCCAGATGCATGTCGGATTTTATGTGGTTGTCCAAACATCAGCATCTGGCAATGGTTGTTGGCTCGTTCGTGTCCCAAACTGCCACGACTGAGACACGGACTTTTTTGATAGTACATTAAATCCAGAATAAGAATGCTTCCGATGACTCCTGCACGTACTTTCTATGTTTGAACGCTCCATTGTAGGTGACTCGTCGCAAGCGCACATCCGCTTCCCTGTGAGAGCCGACTCCAAATGATATCATTGTGCCAGCAATTGTTGACTCAGCCTTCCAACCTTCCAAGGTCGGTAAAATATGTACCCAGCTTGCTGGGGGGGAAAGTGTAATGACCGGGGAAGGCAATGGCAAACCACCCCATAAAAGGTCTGCCGTGAAAACTTTGTGAAAGCAGCGTCACCCCAGAGTCGAAAATGACTGGTGCTTGCACAGGGGACCTTTCCTAAATGGGGGGGGGGGGGAGGCAGATCGCCCACCTTTGCGATCTCCCCGCCAGGCAGAGAGACAGCAAAGAGAGTTGCCATGCCCCCCCCATTTAAACACCATGGCAGGGTGTTTAAATGGGGGGGAGGAAGATCCCCCACCTTTGCTGCCTCCCCGCTAGGCAGAGAGACAGCAAAGAGAGTTGCCGTGCTCCCCCCACAATTTAAACACCACAGCGGGGTATTTAAATGGGGGGGGGAGGAAGATGCCCACCTTTGCTGTCTCCCCGCCAGGCGGAGAGACAGCAAAGAGAACTCCTGGGCTTCCCCTTCCTTTCCAGGTGTTTAAATGGGGGGGGGGCAGATCACTCACCTTTTCTGGCACCTTTAAAAAAAAAAAGCCAAGCATGATATCCCACTGTACTGTGCTTGCGCGAGTGTGGAATGCCATCTCAAAAAATGAGGTCTGGTTGAGACCTCTGATCAACCAACAATGGGACCAACGCTGCTTAGAACTGAAGGATGGAGGGATATTTGATCAGGAAATTTGTTGTAAAAAAGCTGCGGGGTATAATAGCAACGGGTTAGGGATGGATTTAATGGTGAGTGTGACTGTGGCGATAAACTGAATATTCATGCCCTTCATTGGTATGGCAGGACAACACTAATACTTTAAAATAAACCTTTTTTTAAAATAGTCTCAAAATAGTCACCAAAACATTACTTGCACACAACTGCATTCCACATAATAATCCAGGTCATAATGGCCCCATTAGCTGGGACAAGAATAATCATACATATTATGTTTTGAGTGCTAGGAGAATGCAACCCTACTAAAATATGCTTTCGTTGAAGATGATGTTCAGCACAACAAATTCACATTCCTTCTTGATAATGCACATGGGAAGCTAGGTAGGCAAGTGATTGTCCAAGGTCTCTAGGCAGAATTCTTCCCCAGCTCAGCTA
The DNA here is from genome assembly GCF_032191835.1 of Heteronotia binoei. NCBI lineage: Eukaryota > Metazoa > Chordata > Lepidosauria > Squamata > Gekkonidae > Heteronotia > Heteronotia binoei. The sequence goes on from NC_083230.1 coordinate 87,135,895, forward strand.
CTAAAGGTCCATTTACCTGGAGATGACAAAGACTGAAGCTGTGATGACCTTTGACTTGCAAAGCATGCATATTACTATTGAAATATGATTTCCCCAATCATCATCTTGAAACGGCACTGCCATTTTCAATTTCAGCAAGAGGTGGAAGATTCTTACAGAGGCTGAAAAGGCATGGCTGCATATCCCAAGTTTAAACTGCAAACAAAAGGAACATATTGAAAGAACGTTTGTTACTGTCATATTTTTAATTCTTATACACTGTCATTTTGTCAGCACTGGTCAAGCAGCCACCTTTGGAAAACCAACAAAGAGATCTGCACATTTCATTGTTTATAATAATCGTGGCAGAACCAATGAAATGGCCAGAAATTATTTTATTATATTTACTTCATTTATTGTTCTCCTTTCTCACTGAGATTCAAGCAGACCACTCAATGAAAAACAGTGTAATCAGAGCCATATAATACTAGGCTTGCCAACTTTGAGTTTAGAAATATGTGGAGATTTGAGGGTGGAGCCTGAGAAAGTGGGGTTTAGGGACAGAAGGGATCTTGGTGGCAGGGGTCGTTTTGTAGAAAAAAAAGATGGTGGAGCTCATTCGGGGATTGTTATGCAGCTGCACCTACTATTTATTTATTTTTATTTATTTAGTAGGCTTATATTCTGCTTTTTCCCATAAACAGGCTCAAGGCAGATCACAACATATAAAAATAACAATAAAAACCTACATATCAAAGTTAAAACACCAAATTAAAATTAACAGTAAAAACAATAAATAAAATGCATCACTGATGCACAGGGCACAGCATATCAATAACCAGTTGTAGGCCCACCTTAAACGATGGTAATAACAATAGGATAGCACTGTAATAAAGCATGATGTCATCACAAGGGAGGCCAAATGATGGAATAATAGGACGCCCGCTGCCTTAACCTAGGCCCGGTGGAACAGCTCCGTCTTGCAGACCCTACAAAATGGCAGTAATTCAGGTATTCAATGGACAAGGTGGGAAGGAGGAGGTGGAACTGTCAGAAAGGTTCAGGAGCTGTGCTCTTGTGAGCTCCCGCTGAATCTGAGACCTGCTTGGTAGCGTATGATGCCATGCAGTCGGCAATAAAGCAAGAATAGCACCACTAAAAACAATATACTATAACAGTTAAAGCAGTTTAAAACATACAACAAACAACAAAACTGGATTACAGAATCAGTGAAACAATGCAACAAGTATGATAGTGCAAACAGAGCAATAAAAATTACCTGAATTCCACAAGCATTAACCTTAAATCTATTCCCTTTATAAGAAGGCCCTCCTGAACAACAGTACTGCAGAAGTCTTCCTGATCTTGTCTGGCAGACCATTCTACCAGGTGTGAACCCAACGGAGCATGCTCAAAGTACAAGCAACTGTTCATCTTACTTATTTGAAGGGCAATGATATCTTCAGAAGGCTTTGCTCAAATGAGTGAAGCATCTGCAATGGAGCATAGCGGGAAAGGCATTCCTGCAGATAATATGGCTCCTAGGCCATGAATACACCAGACAAAGCAAATACCTTTGAGTTGTGCCTGCAAGTCTACAGGAAACCAATCCTGATGCAAGATGCTGCCATTGATGTGCACCTTTAGAAAATGAGTTGCCCAGCTTGGTTCCAGTCTCTGACTAGTCTTTAAAAAGTCTCATTGCATGGAGAAAGCGGCAAGTATCTCACTGCAAAAACTCATGTTCTATCAAGAGAAATCATTAGGCCCTGAACTGGTGAATGGCAATTCTTGTTAATGAAACCTATAGATCTTATTTAGTAGTCACAACAGGATGTGACCTTTGTATAATAGTTCCTTAAAGACTCCTGGAAGGGTACAGTGGAGCCAATTGCTTACTACTGAACACATTTCTCTGTTTTGGGGGACTTGAGCTAAACTTCTGACCTGCTAGAAGATTAAATGCCTTCAGCAATAAAATTTCCAACTTTCTTATATATTGCTTTTGCAGGGGAGTCTATTATTTGCTGCAAATATTGTCCTGCCTGGCATCATTTTGTTGATGATAGCTAACACATAGTCCTTAGCCAGCAATTGTGGCTGTCACAAGCTTCTATTTCTAAGTTCTTCGGCTTGTGCCTTGTGATTTATTATGTAATTTGTGATCTCAGCAAACAACAGCAAGACGATGGTCAGGTTCATTCTGCTGGTTATCTTCCCAAACTCTTCTTCCTAAACTTTCCCCCCTTTCCACCAGCTAATACTTCATCATGATGGTGTTGATGCTAGCTTTTCATTAAAGATGGAGATAACATGTTGGCTTTTTGGCTTCTTGTGAAAGATTCCCCCCCTCTACTTCACATTCACAACTCAGTCTTCAGTTTACTAGAGGTTAGCCAGTGTACAGAAAAGAAATATTAAGACCACTTGAGACTTCCCTTCTTTCACCCCTTCTAAAACGACTCCTCACATTCCTCTTTGCTGCCCACTCACCTAGAATGCCTTCTAAGAATACCTACTTAACCCCATGTTCTTTGTTTATTCATCTATTTAGAAGATGTATATACTCCCTCTAGAAACCTACTCCATGAAGTTCAGAAGCAAGACAACATCATTTTAACAAACCATCTGAAACCAATATAAAAGCACCCAAGTATACAAGTACATAAAAAAATCAGAGAACATAGATTTCCCATACAGCCCTTGTAAAAATTCACCTTTTCAAGAAAAAAAGAATCACAACAAAGGCTCTTAGTGTTCTTTTACTTGTTTTTATGTTTGTATGATGTTCCTTTTAAACCAAAACTCAAAATGCTCATTAAGAGAGGAGGGAAAACAAATACTCTTAAATCCATTGCTTGTCCACAATTCTGAACATATTTAATTGTAGTCTGGGGATCTTGTTGAACCTTGGCTCCTGCTTCACTTGTCTGAAATATCTTTCTTTCCCCTGTCCCCTGGAACTGCTGATGCCATCCCACTCATAGAATCATAGTCTCCCCCATCCTATAACCATGCGTGCATTGGATTTTCCTACCTAAATGCAGAACTTTACATTTATCCCTGTTAAAATTCTTTTTATTGATTTTAGCCCAGTTTTTCAGCTTGTCAAGGTCATCCTGTATCCTCTTTCTGTCTTCTTCTGTGTTTGCTACCCCTCCCAATTTAGTATCATTGGCAAAATTAATAAGCATTCCCTCTATTCCTTCATCCAAATCATTGATAAAAATGTTAAACAAAACAGGTCCCAGGACAGATACTTGAGGCACTCCACTTGTCACTCCTCTCCAAGAGGATGAGGAACCATTCACAAGCACTCTTTGGGTGTGATCTGCCAACCAGTTACAGATCCACCCAACGGTAACAGGATCCAGACCACATTTTACCAACTTGTCAACAAGGATAGTATGTGGAACTTTATCAAAAGCCTTACTGAAATCAAGATAAACAATGTTTACAGCATTCCCCTGATCCAGCAAGGTAGTCACTTTCTCAAAAAGAAGAGATCAGGTTAGTCTGACATGACTTGTTCTTGAGAAAACCATGCTGGCTCTTAGTAATCACATTCATTCTTTCTAAATGTTCCAGGACTGACTGTTTGATGATTTGTTCTAAAACTTTTCCAGGTATAGACGTCAAGCTGACGGGTCAGTAGTTACCCGGATCCTCTTTTTTCCCCATTCTTCCCACACCTTTCCTGTTCTCCAAGAATTCTAAAAAATAATAGCCAGAGGCTGAGAAATTACATCCACAAGCTCTTTTAGAACCCTTGGATGCAATTAATCTGGCCCTGAGGACTTAGTTTCATTTAAAGAAACTAGGTGTTTATGTACTACCCCTATGTTGATCCTAGGTTGGAACTTCATACCCTCCTTATATGTTGTGTTTTTGCCATGTTGAGTACCATTTACCTCATAAGAGAAGACTGAGGAAGAGTAGGAATTGAGCAGTTCTGCCCTCTCTTCATTATCTGTTACAATTTCACTTTCTTGCCCTCGCAATGGGCCTACTGTGTCCTTGCTCTTTTTCTTACTCTGATTCTCTCCCTTATGACTTGACATCAGATTTTGTTAAAAACAAAAAGAAAGGTAGGAGGGGGGGAAGCAGAAACATTATTTCAGGCATATCTGCGCTAGAGGCAACTTGGCCTCTCAGGAGATTCTGGGACTGTAGTTCTGTGAGGGACCTTGAGCTCACTAGCATTCTCAGCACCTCACCAGACCACAATCCCTAAGATTCTTTGAGATACATCATGACAGTTACACCAGGGGAAAACAAACTACTGATGCAGTTTGTTTGGAGATTACTAAGCACTGAGAGAGTGCTTCAAAACCCTTCAAAACTGTTTGACCCAAGAAGATAGGGGAATGCATATGCCACAAGCAATGATGGGTCTGCCATTCTAGCTCTCTTAAAAGCTGCTGTCTCATTGCCAGTGTTAATTTCTCTGCAATTCATGAAGGTGCCAGACTATTGATCCCTCTGCTTCGGCATTGTCTTATATTAGCAAACAGGACCTGGTATCTGAGAGCCTTTATCTCGAGATACAAGGAACTGAACCTGGGGCTTACTATACATGAAAGGCATGTGCTCTACCACTTGAATGATAGACTAAATATGTAATGGCCATATAACCATCATATCTGAACTTTTTAGTTGGTTCTATGTTGTTTCTAGTTGTTCTAAGGAAGCTGACTGCTTAACTGCCATAATATTCTAAAGATCTGTGACCACCTGCTGCTTCCTGTTTGCTTTTGACTCAGCTGGAGTTCCATAAGTTTGAACTTAAGGGGTAAAGGGTTTAAAGTGCTCTGTTTTGTCCCTGGAGCTTCAGGTTATGGTTGACACATAATTTTCTGGTCATGTCTCCAAAGAAGGCCCTCATGTGCCGTGTGGCCCTTGTGGACAGGACATTGGTTGCACCATGTGCCCTACCTGGCAAAGGCTCCTCTCCTAAGGGTTCTCCTTATGGCACCAGGGGCATATCCTGCTGGGCTAAGGGCTTTGGTGCCATTTGAACTGCTGCACAAGCCCCAACTAATGTGCCAGCAGGGCAACCAGTGCCTTTGGTTCTGGTGGATAATATAGTTATTTTATAGGGCATATTGCAAACCAAAGTGCAGCTATCAGAGCAAATGAAGCAGGTGGAACCACACACGTCCCCTGAACTCTCTGCTGACTCAGCTCCCAGAGGAAGAAGGAAGACACATTCACTATGTCCAGCTCACACAGTGCATCCAGGGAAGCCATTCTGGAGCATCCTTCCTGGACAGGCAAAGTCAGACCAAGTGTCATAAGTCTAAGATGTTGACACAGTTCTGGGATGTGTTCAGTGGCAGTGGCTTTGGTGAGTTTTCCTTGGATGAGGATTCAGTGCACATGGACCAGAACTATTGGAGGGTGTGTGCCTTGGATCAGGAGAAGAAGATGACGACATTGGATTTATATTCCGCCCTCCACTCAGAGTGGCTCACAACCTCCTTTATCTTCCTCCCCCTCAACAAACACCCTGTGAGGTAGGTGGGGCTGAGAGGCTCTCTCAGAAGCTGCCCTTTCAAGGACAACCTCTGCCAGAGCTATGGCTGATCCAAAGCCATTCCAGCAGGTGCAGGTGGAGGAGTGGGGAATCAAACCCAGTACTCCCAGATAAGAGTCCACACACTTAACCACTACACCAAACTGGCACGGAGCAGTGGGCAATCAGGGCCCTTCTTGCATTTGTGAAACTGAGAACCCCCCTACAATAATTTTAAGGACCTTCCCAGCATTCTGTGGCCCAGGCACACTCTTAGCCCAGTCTGCCTTTTGTCTGCTGCCTGTTCATCCCAGGGACTTCTGCCTGTTGGTCTTTAAATCTGGCAGGAGCTGTTATGTTTACAACACAATGCCTATGAGTTGCTCCATTGCCTGTGTGACATTTGAGATGTTTAGCACCTTTCTCAAATGGGTGGTTAAGGCTTGCACCAGTTGCCCTCACATCACTCACTATCCGAATGATTTTTAAACTTTGTGGTCCCTGCTGGCAAATCGTCCTGCACTGATGGCCTTTTCACTTTTCAGACTCTCACAGCTGAAATTGGGGTTCATCTTGCCCAGGATAAGACCAAGGGCCCTGTCATGCAGTTGACATACCTGGGAATCTTGCTTGATTTGGTATGGGGTACTTTCTGCCTCCTTGAGTATAAGTTGGCACCCTTAGGTTTTTATTTACAAGAATGATCAGTAGTTAAAAAAGTACTCTCAAGACAATTCAATCTCTGTTCGGCTGCCATAACTTTGCATACAAGGTGGTTTCCCTGGGGTGTGCCTTTTGTGCCAGGCTGGCTTGTGCCACTATGGGGATGGAGCCACGCAGCTGCATGCCCAGTTTGGGGGCTGCAGGCTGGCTTCCATCACCAGATGGCAAAGGGACCATACAAAGGCCAGTGCCCACATGAGTCCTGGGATCTTGCCACTCCACAGTGTTATTCACCAGCAGGCAGGCTGGGGGAGTGGATTCATTGATGCTGGGTCCATCTTCACGCTCCTTCATCTGTAGTCAGTAAAAAGCTATGGCCATGTTTTCACCAAGTCTTAGATCGGTATAAGTTCCTTCCACCGCTTCATCTCCTTTCCTCCCTGAGTCTGCAAGTGCAGTGTGGACTCACGCTGGTGACACCATTTGCCACTCAGGGAGAGGGTGCAGCAATGGCTGGGGGAAATGATGTCATTTGGGGGAAATGATGTCACAGGAAGTGATGTCACTTCCTGCTTCCGGCAGGTGGCGTGGGGGAAATGATGTCACAGGAAGTGATGTCACTTCCTGTTTCCGGCAGGTGGCGGGGGGGATGATGTCACATGAAGTGATGTAACTTCCTGTTTCCGGCGGTGGCATGACATCACTGGAAGTGACATCACCGGAAGTGACGTCACTTCCTGTTTCCGGTGGCGCACGCGCTCCGCGCGCACGCACACACATTCCTTCCCCCCTCAAGGTGTCCCTGGCTGGCCTGCAGATATTATGGCCACCCTAGTAATACTCCTCATTTTGAATCCCTCTACCGTGTTTTGGGGGCATCAGGTAGCAGGTGAGTTGGTCCCCAGTCCTCAATTCTCTACCCATGCCTGGGCTCCAGCAGCTGGGTGTATATGTGCTGTGACTTGGCTGCCACCTTCATTCCCAGCAGAGATCGAGGTTAAGAGTTCAACTCTCTGTTGAAGAGACCAGGGCACCATTTGGAGGACAAAAGCAATTCCTGCACAGTGGTATTTTGTTTCACTAGAATCAGCGAGCATGATAGTAACTCTAGATCAACCACAATAAATCACACTAATACCACTCCCTGTCTCCCCCACAGCCCCCACCCCCCACCCTGCTGGTGTTGCTAAAACCAGGCTGTATACCTCCATTAGAAAATAACATTCTTACAATTTATATTATGCCAGGGACAGGGTTGCTATGTAGGAGTAGGCCAGGTAGGTGGGTGCCTAGGACACCACCTGGCCTCTTCCCTGCTGCTCTTGCCTTCCTGGATCTGCACAGACCTGGGAAGGCAAAAGTGGCAGGGTGGCAGCATGTGTTCTCCCTGGAGCCCATCTTCCCTTGCAAGGGAAGGCAGGCTCTGAGGACAGGACACACCACCCTGCTGCTCTCACCTTCCCAGGTCTGCACAGATCCAGGAAGGTGAGAGCAGTAGGGCACCTTCAGCAGGGTCCAAAGAGCACACATGCTGCTGCACTGCCCCACCCTTGCCTTCTTGGGTCTGCCCAGGGAGGGGTGAGACCTAGGGTGCCAGGAACATCCTGGCCTGGGATGTGGCATGGCAATGTTCCCTCAAAGCTGTGGAGTCTTGTGAGCAAAATTTCTATTTCATGAGCTACTGGCATTAAAGTTGTGAGCTACTGTGTAAATTAGTTTGCTCTTGGGCCATTTTTCCTGAGCTAAGATGAAAATATGTGAGCCAGAGGCTAAAAAACTTTGAGCTAGCTCATGCTAACTCAGCTTAGAGGGAACACTGTGGAATAACCTGATCTTGTCCAATCTTGGATGCTAAGCTGAGTTGGTACTTGGATGAGAGAAAACCAAGGAAGACTTTGCAGAGGAAGGCAATGGCAAACTACCTCTGCTTAATCACTTGCCTTGAAATCCCCAACAGGAACACCACAAGTCAGCTACAACTTGATAGCACTTTACACACACACACAATGCTGATTGTTCCAAGATGACATCATTTGAATCAGCTGCCAAAGAAAGAGAGCTCCCATCTTGTTTTGCAGTCAGATATCCGATATTTTGATCAGTTCTCAAACAGAGCATTTTAAAAAAGAATCAATACAATTCTTTGTTGCAAACTATTTGTGAGAAAAACCCTCATTTCTTAGTGACTGATCTTGCTTTGATGATCTTACATAAACATTTCTGTAATGTGTTGCTGAGTGTTTGTTTTTGTAACTTAACATAGTTGTCACTTATGTTTCATGCTCAGAAATGGCTGGATCACACACTGGTTACAGACCAATTTGGAAAAACAATGATAATTCAAACAAGTGATGGTCAAAAGGCTAGTTGCTTGTACTATAGTGGGTCTCCCAAGACTTTGGAACAACATTAAGTTATACAAGTGAGAACTCACAAGGACTTGTGGGAGGCATCTAATCTCCCCCTCCCCCACTATTTCCTCTTTCCCTTTCTTGACAGGTCACATAACCTCTTCCCTTTTCCTGCTTCCTTCTTTTATTCTAGAGTTGCCAATCTTCTAGCATTTCCAGGCCCCCTTGCCATTGTGGTGATTGGGGTTTGGGGGGCATTCCAGGGGTGGATGGGATGTCACATGTGATGTCCACAGTGCAATTATGTCACCTGGAAGTGATTTCATCACATCAGCAGCATCATCACATCAGCTGTCCTCATGGAGGTGTAAAGTGCTGTTGATGTGCAATGATAAGCTCCAATACAGAATTACCAAAGGAAGACTGTATGTATACACTCTGACAGAACAAAATACCTACCTGGGATCTGTATTAGTACTTCAGTTCAAAGAGTTTAAGGATTGCCACACCCATTTGGGCATATTGTGAATCTCTAAACTTTGACAAGTTCATTTCGGCACATAGTGGATAATCCACAGCTTTTGAAAATATTGGTCTGGTTCAAGGTCTGCATCTTTATTGACATCATTGTTTAAAGGACCTTGTCTTTTAAACTTTGGTGATTTTGTAAATATACACCCCAGCTCTCTATTCCGTGGTCTTTCTGTTTTGTGACTGGTTTATATAATTGTATAGTCTTTCACTGTGTATGTGTGAAACAGCAGACAATTGGATATTAGATTACTTATGAATGTTTATATACACACACATACATACAATTCTTTTGATAAAACACTTAGACTTGGTATTAAAGCACTTATTGTTAAAATTATACAGCATTTTGTTTAGGTTATTAGATTCTCATGACTGTATTCTTTTTTAATTAATTTGTAACCTGTTTATTGCATATTTTCCTGACTGTGCAAACTTTGCTATATGTGCATGTGTTAAGTGCAGTCAAATCACTTCCAACATATGATGACCATATGAGACTGGTTGCTAATGATAGGACATTTAGGAAAATGTTAATTCATAAGAGTCACCGTATGTTGGAAGTGACTTGACAGCAACATTCAATTAATTGACTCAATAAAAGAAGACACAGAACTCAGTTTGCAAGACCTAGGAATGGTTACTTATGATAGGACATTTTGCATTTCGATTTCCAAGATTCTAAGCTTAAGTTTCAAGAATGCATCTTTTAGGGATAGCATAAAAAGTGAATGCCCATAGACTTAATTTTTCTCTCAATAAATATTAACCAATTTGACATATTGGATTCTGAGAGCAGTTGATATAGAAGGCTCTCCGAATCAGAGTAGAAATGTAGCCGTAACCAATATTTAAATAACATTAGCCATGCTTGTGTTTCCACAAGATTCATCCCTGTTTCTAAACATAGAACTGCATATGGTATGCACTTCAGGAATCCCAGGATTTTCCGTAGAAATTTTGATTGGATACCTTCAATGTTGTTGTCCAAGGCTGTGATCCAAACTGGAACCCCATATAAGAGCTGTGGTATCACTTTAGCCTTAAAGATTTTTAGCGCAGCTGGGACAAACTGATTGCCTCTACTATAAAAGAAGCGCTGAATAGCTGCAACGTTAACATTGACTGACTTAATTATACAGTTACGGTGATTAGTCCAAAGTGAGTTATATTGGAAATGAATTCCTAAATATTTATAGTATTTTACTTGTTCCATCTCTTTGCCACCTATTGACCATTTAATTGGTTTCCAAGATTTGGAAAATACAACAATATTAGATTTGTAATAGTTCAAAAGAAGCTTATTGTAGTTAAGGAAAGTGATACAATGGGCAAGCAAGTGTTTTAATCTAATTCTGGAACAAGATAGTAAAACTGTATCGTCCGCATATAAAAGTAAGGGAACATTTCTGGCACCGAGTTTAGGACTATGATGATCGATATCTGACAAAAAGGGAGCCAGGTCATGAAGAAAGAGGTAAAGGGGCCAACACACAGCCTTGTTTAACCCCTTTGATTAACGGGATTTTTGACGTAAGATTGCCTGATGAAAAGTATATAATTTTTTAATAAGCATGAGAAGTCTTTTATCAATACTTGTTTGTTCAAGTTTAGCCCAAAGCAGGTCCCTGTCAATTGAATCAAATGCTCCCTTTAAGTCTAAAAAGGCTACATACAATTTCATCTTTTTCCTAATAGTGTATTTGGAAATTAGATGAGACAAGGTATTGCAATGATCAAGAGTAGTTTTTCCTTTACAAAATCCCAGTTGTTCCAGACCAAGAATTTTTTCTCGTGTCATCTATTGTTCAAGTTTACTCAACAGATGTTTAGAATGGTAGATAGGAGACTAATCGGCCTGTAATTATTTGGGATGGCAGAATCTCCTTTTTTATAAATTGGGACCACTATTGAGTTGAGCCAGGCTTTAGGAATTATGCCTGTTCTGTCAGAGGGATGCGAGCAGAGTAGCCCACCAATCTGAAACTAACTTTAGGATTTCAGAAGGAATAGCATCAGGGCCTGCTGCTTTACCTAATTTCAATTGCGAAATTAGTTCTTTAACTTCATCAGAAGGCACAGAGGGCCACTCCGGAAGCTCTACCTGAGATAGTTCGAAAGGTCCAGAAGTGTATAAACTACTTTAAGAGAACATAGAAACGAAATATTGGTACCAGACATTGGGTGAGATAGCAGACATAGAAGGGGCATCAACTCTATGGGCACCTGATACAATAGACCAGAATTTTTTAGAGTTCTTTAAGATTACTGCCTGGAATAGCTCCTCCCATTGAAGCTTAGCATAGTCATTCTTTTTGTATAGGATAACCTGAGACAACTGATTTTGAAGATCAAAGTACTCTGATGGTAAGGACAAAGCCCCGGAATCACGGTAGCATCTACAGGTATTGCGCAACAGAGTTTTAACGGCTCTACATTCTTTATCAAACCAGGGCGGCAGAGATTTCATGTTTCTTTCCTTTTTTACATTTTTAGGTCTAGCATTTAATGAACTAAGAATGTTAGATATTAGGGAATCATAGGCTGTTATTAGCACTGAAGGATTAGTTGCATTAGTTAAAACACTTCTAAGATTCGAAAGGGAATGAGAGTTTAAAAGTAACTGAGCTTCTCGTTTTGTCTGATTATTCCAGCAGATTTTAGTAAGAACGTAGAATCCACCAAGTGTAGAGAGGGATTAAGGGAAAGGTCAGGGGAAAACTCTGCATGGAGGGTCAAAATAAGTGGAAGGTGATCACTGATAATGAGATCACCTATGCAAAAATCTTTTATATAAGATTCTAGTGAGGGAGGGACAGTAATGTAATCAATTGTGCTGCAACCCTTCTTAGAAATGAATGTAAAATCCCCAAAATGAGAAAACCTTTCCAGGCCATTTAGCCAGACCCTATTGTGTTGGATACAGAATTTGGCAAAGCAAATGCCTGCCAAGTTTGAAAAGCTATCTTTAGGATTTTATATTACTTATATTGTTATTTGTACTGCTAAATCTGTTTTATGCCAATAAAGGCTTGTTGTTGTTGTTGATAGGATGTTTTGGGGAACTAAGTTCTGTGTCTTCTTTTATTGAGTTAATTCATCAAATGTTGGGTCTTCCTCTTTTTCTGCTGCCTTCAACTTTTCCTAGTATTATTGCCTTTCCCAGTGAGTCTTGTTTTCTCAAAATGTGGCCAAAGCACAATAGCCTAAATTTAGCCATTTAGCTTCTAGAGAGAGTTCAGGGTTGATTTAGTCTAGTACCCACTTATTTGTCTTTTTTGGTGGTCCATGGTATCAAGAAAACTCTCCTTCAGCACTGCATTTCAAAGGAACCTACTCTCTTCCTGTTAGCTTTCTTCATTGTCCAACTTTTGCACCCATACATAGTAATGAGGAATACTATGGCATGAATTAACTTGATCTTGGTCACAAGCGGCACATTCTTACACTTAAGGATCTTTTCTAGCTCCTTCATGGCTGTCCTTTCCCAGTTTCAATCTCCTTCTGACTTCCTAGGTGCACTCTCCCTTTTGGTTGATGATGGAGCCAAGGAATAGAAAATCTTAAACGATTTCAGTCTCTTCATTATCAGCCTTAAAGTTGTAGTCGTTACTTCCTATGCAGCACCAGCAATGAGGCCTAGGCCCTTCTCTTTCTTCTCATAAGTTACCCTCATCTCCCACCAGTTGCCAAGAGGAACCTGGCAACCCTAATTGTTGTAATAGTCTAATGCAAGATCCATCTCCAATTAAGGTCCAAAGTCTTTCTTTAAAAGCCTAAGAGAAGACATGCAATTAAAAAGCTGTTAGCATAAAAGAACCTACAATAACAACTCATACACTTTCACTTCCTCTGTATTTAGTAAATAAAGGATCAATATCCTAGGCTGTCAGCCTAGAACTACAATATTTTAATTAGAGATGCCTGAACTTTCACCAACTCACATCACCAGTCACAGTTATGCAGCTATCAGTAATCAGACTGACTATTCACTGCCCCGTGTGTAGCTGTTTCAAGAGTGGCTGCATCCCTAACACAACCACAAGGTGCTTGAGCACCTTGCTGAGCTTAGTGGCTCCTGCAGGCTCAGTCTTATACTATAGCAAGGGTCATTCAGCTTGCTCCAGAGCTATTTTAACTTCCCAATCAGCCTCTGTTGTAACATCTGCAATGTAGTATTTGCACTTCCTTGTGAGATAAGATGCAAAAGAGCTTCATTCATCTCATCTAGCTCACAAAACCTGCTGACCATCCCTGGGCCGAAGGAGGCCAAATTGAAAGCCACGAGGGAGAGGGCCTTCTCGGTTACAGCTCCCCACTGTGGAATCAGTTACCAGAAGAGATACGGACCTTGCGGAACCTTGACCAGTTCCGCCCGGCCTGCAAGACCATCCTCTTCCAGCTGGCTTTTTAATGTGGAACTACTGTACCATCGCCATGAGCAATTGTGTCATATTAAGATCGTAGCACCAAACTAAATTGTGGTTTTAAACTGTGGTTTTAAACTGTGGTTTTAAATTGTTAGTTTAATTGTTGATTTTAATGTAATATTTAATTTATATGTAATATATTTAAATTGAGGATTATTGTATTATAATGTATTTTATGCATTTCTTGCATTGTAATGTTGTATTGTATACTGTTGTAATGTGGTATTTTATGCTATGTGAGCCGCCCTGAACCTGCTTCGGCGGGGAGGGCGGGATATAAAAATTATTATTATTATTATTATTATTATTATTATTATTATTATTATTATTATTATTATTGACAATTTCCAGTCTGAATATAAGGGAAAAGTGAAGGAACAGGAACATTAGTCACACATGTTCCCTGTTTTCTGCACCTGCTTGAATATTCAGCTGCTCACAGCAAGTTTGACAGAATCACCTCTTGCTCAGCTGTTTGTGCCAACTGTCTTTTGCTCTCAGCATGCAATACAGGTGGGTTACATCCACTTGTCTTCTAGATCTGTCCTGTTCCTGTAACATTAACTCACCATGAGATACATTCTGTGACTCCTATTTTCTTGAGAATGTTTTCTATCTAGTTATATAACTGATCTCCTCCTAGTTGGGGCACGGTGGGGTCAAAAATCTTTGTATCATTTTTTCATTCGAGCCTTGCTGCTGTCAGTGTGGGTTGGTGAAAAAAAGGAGCACAGAGCAATGCATGTGCTGTTTTACCATTCCTTTCCTTACATCACAGATAGAACCCCTTCTGCAAGGCTGGAAAAAGAATGCCTTATTGCATCTATTGTCCCTGCTTAAATGAAACTTCTGATAGCCCTGAGATAGCACTGGAATCCTTTTCAGTTGCTTGGCACAAAATGCCAAATAGGGAATGGGTGCCTTGAGCAGATTGCTAATGTCTTGTCATTTTTCTTTGGCAGAACTCAATTCAGTAAACAGCAGTGCTTATAAAAACGGCTGTCAAGTAGTCTTGACACAAAGAATGAGGAATCTCAAACTGATTGCCAAAAGCAGGTCTGGAATCCCAGGGACTGAGCTCCAGAGCCTAATCTTAATGAAAAAAGTCCAGTAGCACCTTTAAGACCAACAAAGTTTTATTCAGCATGTAAGGTTTTGTATGCATACATACTTCTTCAGATGAGGAAATGGGGGCTCACTGTAACCCATTTCATTGTCTGATGAAGTATACAAGCATATGAAAGCTTATATTCTGAATACAACTTTGTTGGTCTTAAGGCTACTTGACTCCTACTTTGTTCCACTGCTTCAGGCCAACACGGCTGCCTACCTGGATCCATCTTAATGAAAGGGTTCTTCCTTTCTGTGCCCAAAGAGAAAGTAAGACGGAAATGTTGGAACATTTAGCAAGTGTATGGAAGAGGGGCCATTATCATAGTTCCCTCTAAGCTGCTCTAGGGGACACTGGGGCACAAATTTTTAAAGGGCTGCTCACCATTTTCTGCTTCTGCTCACAGATACTGCTCCAGCCCATTGGAAACGATGGAGATGAAGAAGAAGATGATGATATTGGATTTATATCCCGCCCTCCACTCCGAAGAGTCTCAGAGCGGCTCACAATCTCCTTTACCTTCCTCCCCCACAACAGACACCCTGTGAGGTGGGTGGGGCTGGAGAGGGCTCTCACAGCAGCTGCCCTTTCAAGGACAACCTCTGCCAAGGCTATGGCTGACCCAAGGCTATTCCAGCAGGTGCAAGTGGAGGAGTGGGGAATCAAACCCGGTTCTCCCAGATAAGAGTCCGCGCACTTAACCACTACACCAAACTGGCTCTCCACTGACACACTGGAGGATGTGGGCACCTCCTTCTGGGGCCCATAAAATTGGACTCCCTTATCTAATATTTTTGAAACTTTGGGAGGTTTTTGAGGAGAGTCACCAGCAGCTGTGCTCCACATTTGGTGCCTTTACCTAAAAAAACCCAGCCCCCCCAGAGCCCCAGACACCCCCAAGATTGATTCTCCATTATAACCTATGGGGCTGATTGACTATAATGGTTCCCATAGGTGACAAAGGAGCCAGGAAAAAACAAAAAAAAAATTGCACACCCTTATTATACTTTTCAGTATGATTTGTAGGCTGCCTTGAGTTGGGAAAAATGAGATATAAATATTTGAATAAATAAATAGTTTGAGCAGGATGCTAATATTTAAATAACTTCCTGTTTTTTAGGTTAGGCAGGGTTCTGACAGTGATTCTTCCTCCTCTGTTATAGTATGTTTTCTGAGACTCAATACAGGGTGGGCGGTCCAAGGCCAAAATAGTGGACTGGGGCAGGTAATCCCATTCTATGGAGGCCAGGTCTACCAATACAGTGGCATGACGTCGATAGACCTGATCTAGAGGACAGGTCTATCAATATAGTGGACTGGGACAGGTAGACCTATTCTCCAGAGGACAGTATAGCGGAAAGGGGCAGATGAGATTTGACTTAATTCTGTTTTCTCTTACAATGTTTAAATTATGTCTATTTTGGCTTCAAGATTGAAGAAAGTTTAGATGAGTGTAATAAATGAAGATCAAATGGGATTTTTACCATAGAGGCAGATGAGAAATAATATGAGAACAGTTTTGAATACACTGGAGTACTATCAGCAATATCCAGATAAGAAAGCGGCCTTTATTTTTCTGGATGTAGAAAAAGCCTTCAATAATGTAAATTGGACATTTATGATGAAATGTTTGGAGGAGATAAGCTGCGGCAAACAATTAAAGCAATGGGTACAAGCTATCTATACAGAACAGAAGGCAAGAATTACTGTGAATGGAGCATTGACGGATCAAATTAAGATCGAAAAGGGAACAAGGCAGGGCTGTCCGCTGTCACCTTTACTCTTTATTTTGATGTTGGAATACTTAAATGAACAAATACGGTCTGATAAAGAAATAAAAGGAATTAAAATAAGGGGAGAATCCTATAAACTTCAAGCATTTGCTGATGACTTGGTTTTTATATTGGAGGATCCATTAACATCCATAAAAAGTCTTAAGGAGAAATTGGAGAAATTTCGAGAAGTTACAGGTTTTAAAGTGAATTATAAGAAAACTAAATTTTTAGTGAAAAATATGATGGGAACCCAGATTAAAGAATTGGAAGGAATATCAGGCTACGAATCTACGGACAAAATTAAATATTTGCGAATATATATAACAGCCAGAGCTAAAACATTGAAAATAGACAACTACGATAGGTTATTAAAAGAAATCAAGAGTGACTTGGAGAAATGGCAAAACTTACAAATTTCATTAATGGGAAGAATTGCAATGGTTAAAATAAATATATTACCAAAAGCACTGTTTTTATTTCAAATGATACCTATTCCCCTGTCCAAAATATTTTTTCAACAATTAAATAAAATGATCTCTATGTTTATATGGCAGAATAAGAAACCTAAAATTAAACTAAAAGCATTGCAGGATGCTACACAACGAGGTGGTTTTGCTTTACCAGATCGGCAGACTTATTATAAAGCATGTACACTACCGTGGGCCAAAGAATGGATTACTTTAAAGAACAAAAAGTTGTTAATTTTGGAAGGCTTTGATTTAACAAATGGCTGGCACTCATATCTTTGGTTTCAAAATGTGTCAACGAAGAATGTATTTAATATTCATTAAATTAGAATATCAATATACTTAACTTGGAAGTGGATAAAACCCCAAATATATAGACATATTCCGAAATGAATATCACCTCTAGAAACATTGTGTCAACCAAAACTATGAAACTTTGAAGAAATTCTTACATATGAGAATGTACTGGATGAGACTGATACTTTAAAAATAGAAGAAAATAAAACGCTAGATTGGTGGATGAAAATACAATTAAAATCTAGATATATGAAAGATAAAGAAATGGGATTTGCAAAATCAGAAAAATGAATTTGACCAAATTATAACAGGACTAGAGGAAAAAATGATTAAAAGAAATTATAATTATCTATTAACTATGAAAATGCAGGATGAAATAGTAAAAGACAATATGATGAAATGGGCACAAAATATCGGTTATAATATTGATTTAACTACCTGGGAAAGAGTATGGAAAGAAAATATTAAGATGATAAGATCAGTTACTTTCAAAGAAAATTTCTACAAGAAGTTTTATAGATGGTATATTATACCAAACAAACTGGCAAAGATGCACTTAAATATTTCAAATAAGTGTTGGAAGTGTCAAAAATCAAAAGGATCATTTTATCACATATGGTGGTACTGTGACTTAGCGAAAAATTATTGGAAACAAATTCACAGTTGTCTACACAAAATTTTAAAGACTAATTTGCAGCATAAACCTGAGATGTACTTGTTGAATATTTGCGAAGATTCGCTCCCCAAACCGATAACCAAATTCTTGATCCATGCAGTAACTGCAGCAAGAAAACAAATATGCAAAACTGTGGAAAATGCAAAAAATACCTAAACAAGATTTTGTTCAGAAACTTTTAGAAACAGCTGAAATGGACTTGCTTTCTGCAAAATTATGAGAAGGAAATGTACAAGACAATAAGAAGATTTGGCAACCACTGTATGATTGGTTAGGTGCAGTATAGGTGCAGTATGGAAACTGAGACAACTAAGAAGTAATATATTTATACATAAAGAATATATAAGATAAGGAGTAAGTACTGTATAATATATTGAAATAAGATTACGCAATTATAAGAAATGTGTATTTGTAAGCCAAAATAAGAATTTTAGAGAGATAGAAGTGTTATAAGAGACAAAATAGAAAATACTAATTATAAACAATATATAGATAAAATGATGATTGAATCAGATGTATATGTAGTAAGAAAGAAAATATAATTAAGAGAGGTGCTTGTCCTCTTCCTCCAACCCTGTTTTCCCATATTTCCCTGTAAAACCTTCCCTTTCCCCTTCCCTATAACTAAAATTCATAAAACCTTTAATTTGAAAAAAATAAAATAAAATTGGGGAAATTCCAAAATTCAAAGGGGAGTAAGATGTATTTGCAGCACTAATTAGTGTTTGAAATTCTATATCTAAGATTCTACGTTTAATTAGATAATATGCATTTGTAAAAGGGAGCATGTAGAGAGAATCCATAGATAAACTTAAGGTGAATATTTTCTTCTCTATGCAAGCAATCCATTTGGATGAAAAGGATTCAGACAGCATTTGGTGATAGTCAAATGTAGACTCGCTCACAACTTTAATGCTACTAGCTTTTATTGCTCATGAGGTAGAATTTCTGCTCACAACACTGTGGAGCTTAGAGGGGACATTGGTCATTGCTTTTCCAATATTATGCTGCTCACACAAGTAGATAGACCAATAAGCAAGTGGCCAAAGTCCAAGTGGCTTTGCGCACCAGAATAATGCACATCATTTTAAGTGACAGCAGAAGCAAGATCTTAAACACACTCAAAAACAGAGCAATATTTTAACATTCATGTTTGCAGGGCTTTTTTGTAGAAAAAGCCCAACAGGAACTCATTTGCATTTGCACCAAGCCAGCTGCAACTGCGTTCGTGTGCATTCCTGCTCAAAAAAAGCCTTGCATGTTTGGATTCCAAAAGCTTTTACTTTGCTTTTGCAAATTTGAAAAGTTCTGATTCAATCATAAAAGCTGGGAATAATGTTAAATATTATTAATATATGAATAGTTCCACACATTGAAGTTTCACTCCCTTCCCAAAACCTAAAACTGAATAAGAAGAGGTAAGTGTATCAAATCGGGAAAATGAAGATTTGAATGTTATCAGTACAGATATGTGCCAGTTACTTCTGACAAGTAATTAGCCATAGCCAGCCTCCTCCCCCTCAAAGTAAG
The DNA here is from genome assembly GCF_032191835.1 of Heteronotia binoei. Lineage (NCBI taxonomy): Eukaryota > Metazoa > Chordata > Lepidosauria > Squamata > Gekkonidae > Heteronotia > Heteronotia binoei. Next base: position 87,155,220 of record NC_083230.1, read on the forward strand.
GATGGACAGCTGGGTCAAAATGAGCTGACCCAGAGCATGCTGGAACCACAAATAAAGTCTTCTTACTTTGTTTGTGGAAGATCTACAAACCGATTATCATGGGAACTAGACGCTAGGGACGGGCACAAACCAGCTTATAAACTAAGTTCGTCATGAATTTTGGCTGCTTTGTGGTATGCAAAGTGATGTTCGTGGAAGGATGACCTGTACGAACATCCCATGAACTTTTGTACTGTTCATGGCGGTTCATAAATGGATACATTTCTAGACAGACTGTCTCCACACAATTAAACTGTTTACAAAGGTCTGTGGAATTCTCTAGCCTTGGAAACATATATAGGAGCCCTCCAAAAGCTTAACAGGCACTGCTAGCTGCCAGTAACAGAGTTCCCATTCTGCTCTATAGGATCAGAAAGCTATATCTCTGCAGTTTGACAGAGGGGCAAGGAACTTGTTAAAAACAGAGCACGTTCATTTATTCCTGAGTGTGAACACTCCCCTGCTGGGGTTTGGGTGTTAAGTGGACTCAGGGCTCTGAGCCACCCCATTTCCCTGCTAATGCTTCGCTTTCTGGGTGCCTTGACTGAGGACCCACATTTTATACCATCCTGATTGTGAGCTTCTCTCCCCTGTTTTCAAATGTTTTTCGAAGCGTGCTTGGGAAAATGCAGCCTCGAACTAGAACTAGTTCAGACAAGGAGATGTTACAGTTTGCTTGTCACTTGAAACAAATTTTTTTTTAAAAAATGATCTAAAATAATGTCACAGCTTACTTGCTGAAGCTTCACATTGTTGTTTGTTCTGATTGCTTGTTCTTTAATTGCATCCTAGTGCATTTTGTTTTCCTTCCTATGTGCCATGCCTTACATCCCTCCTCATTAAGCTTCATTCCATTGCTCCCAGCCCAGGACCCTACCTTGACATTAGTTTGCACAGCTGAGTTTATGCTCTAGAACATTTGCCATCATTCTCAATTTGGTATTGTGCAGGCACTTGATAAATTATCCTGCTGATGAGCTCTTATTGGTCTGCCTTTTCACCTTTCTTTCTGCTCCATTTCCTGGTACCAAAAGTATATCCATCAAGATGGTCCCAGAATAGGAAGATTGATTCCATCTACTAGACAAAAAATTCCTAGCCCTACAAAGTGCTGTTGCAGGTATGCGCCTTGGCTAGGCAGGGCCAGATCTACATATTTTTTGAGTGGGGGCAAAACCAAAAAATGGCAAGCAGGCAATCTGCCTTCCCCCTCATCACCCCAGCAGGGGAGACGCCTCCCCCTTCCCATTTAAACATCCTGGTGGGGTGTTTAAATGGGAGAGAAGACGGGGGCCTGCCTTTGCCGCCTCCCAGGGAGATGACAAAGGTAGGCAATCTGCCTCCCCCCCCATTTAAACACCTTGCTGGGGTGTTTATATGGGAAGCGAAGCCAGGGGGCTGTCTCGTGGAGTGTTTAAATGGGGAGGAAAGCCACACGCCTGCCTTTGCCATCTTCCCACCTTGTGGAGAGGTGGCAAAAGCAGCTGATTTCTCCCCCCTCCCACCTGCTAGGGGGGCACCTAATCCGGCACTCTCACGCCAGTGCCCAGGGCTAGTGCCCCCCCCCCGAAGATCTGGCCCTGTGGCTAGGAGTTCCTGATGGTGATTCTGGAGCTCTCTAGATGTTCAGATATGTGTATGCTTCTTTAAGTAGGAAGGGAAAATGGCTGCTTCTCTTTCTCATAAAAATCCTCCTTAAAGCTTTTATGCCTTCCATAAATGGAATCAGTTCCACAAACGTTTAATCTATAATGATCCTGTAAGCTGAAGTTCACACAAAGGGACATGTTAATATAAAATGCCAGAGCTCTGGCACATAAAGACATTTTTCAATTTGTTTATTTAAGCAGGAAAGAAATCAGTACATTCTTTTGAATGTTTTGGAAGTTTCTTGCATCTTTAAGACCTGGGACATATCAGGCAAAATACAGTTCCTGGGAAATGATTGCTTCCTGTTTTAATCTTGGAAGTGGAGACAACAGATATAAAGTTGACTGTCTTATGTAGGAAAAACAACTCAGAGACCTCCAATCCTGGTAACAAATGGTGCACCACAGAGTATGTGAAAACTAATAGCCAACTAAGCAAAGCACCATAGGTATACATGAACAAAATTGTACCTCTTAGCTATGTCTGATTGAGAGCCAGCAGGGTGTATTTTTAAGAATGGCAAACTAAAATTTGAAGAACTAGGTTTGATTCCCCAGTCCTTGATCTGAAGCCTGATGAATGACCCTGGGCCAGTCACAGTTCTTTCAGAACTTTCTCAGCCCATATGACAGACCCTTTCCTCTTCCTTCCCTCAGAGGCAAAATTTTCCCTTCGTTTTTCTGTTCTCCTCTGTGACTGAACTGACCACATAATAGGCCTTCTACTTTAGCTAAGACATCTGGCTGTCTTACCCTTTGACAGTTCAGTATTTTGGCTTTTGGGACAGCCCAGAAACTTGAGGAAAGGATCAGGAGCCCTGTTTAGAACTTAAATCACTGATTAATGTCTCTTGAAATATTTTTAAAATTAAAAAAGAACAAAATATTATTTGACAAAGCGGGGGAAGGTCAGGTGAATTCAGGCACTGAAATCTCTGAGGTAAAACCAGTTTTTGCACAGATTTTAGTCCTAATGTACAGGCTAATAATTGTTTCTCAAGCTTTCCCACAGTTTCTTGTAACTGTATATTGAGAGGCTTTTGTTTCAGGTTTTTTCCTTAACACTTCAGAACACTTTTTTTAGTATCTCTCAAACTCTTTTGGTTTTTCAGAAGGTTGGTATACCCTTTTCAGTACCCAAACACCTTCTCTTGAGACAGTTTTTGACTAACTCTTCAGGTCTCTACAGGCAGTGTTTATTCACACCAGACCAGGTATCTCTGTATTCTTCAGAGCTATTTTCCCTTCAACTGGGTAGGGAAACTTTGTCTTTCCTCAGAAGATCTTTCCCTTTTTCTTGGCCTGAATGGGAGTCTCTGTACACTTCCCAAACCTCCTAGCCACTTTCCCCCAGTTCTCCTGTCTGTAATTGGACTCCCTCAGTCAAGGCAGAATTCTGGCTGACTCTCCTTAGCATCCAGCTCTCTCATGTCTGCTCAGCTGATACTGTCCAATTGGATTGCTCAGAGCAGCTCTCTGGATCTGTGAAGAATTAACCCTTCACATACCTTTTCTTTGTTTGTACAGTACTCTTTTAAAAGAGTAGCTTTTAAAAGGAGCTTTTAAAAGGTGCAGTTCATCACACCCCACCTACCCCACAAGGTGCCTGTTGTGGGGAAAGGAAAGGAATATGATTGCAAGCCACTTTGAGACTCCTTAAGGTAAAGAATAGTGGGGTATAAAAACCCACTGTCCTCCTCCTCTGCAAATGGCAGCTTTCAACTGAGCCCCAGAAGTTCAGTATCACTTGTTACCTTAGTCTTTTCTCATTCTGTGGAGACTTCTGACAAATCTAGGGCTATTTATTTGCCTGAGATGTTTCAGCTGACTAAATTCTGTATTTTGATGGTTGTTCATTTCTTATCAGAAGCAATATCAATCCAATCTGTTATAAACCTGAAAAATGCCTTTCCACTAATTGGAGGTCAGATAAATGACTATTACAGGAGGGAAATTAATTCTTCATGGATGAAATGCTTCTAGAGCCTTTAGGTAAGTGAACCAGAAGGGTTTTAGTAGTGATGGGCACACAATGGGAAAATGAAGTTCGGTTTAGTTCATGGCGTACCCAGTTCACAAACAATAGACTATCGCAAACTTTTTGGGTCATGATGTGGTAGAACACTCCCCACCCCCCAGCATGCTAGGGACCCCAAACTTGCAGAGGTTCTCTGGCTGACCTTCTTCTACTTGCCCTCCAAGTATGGTGAGTATTAGATTTTTGGGGTTCAAGCTACAGCCCCCCCAAAGAAGGTGTTCCCGTCCTCCATTGTTTCCAAAGAGGGGGGAAAACTGCAAAACAAGCAAGGGCAATAAAAACCTAGCAGAACAGAATCAAAGTCCTAGAGAATCTCTACAGTAGAAACTGAGGGTGGGGGGCATTTTCACAAGCCAAGCAGAACCTGAGCAATGTACCCAAGAGAACCAGTGCCAGTGTGGCGCTGCAAATTTAACAGGACTGGTCAAGCCAGGAAAGTGCTTTTGGGGAAAATGTCAGCCATAAGTTCAAAAGTGCATAGAATGGACCTCCTGCAAGCTACACACATCAAATGCACAGGGAACCTCACCCTGCCACACATTCCTCTACAAATTCTCCAGGTTGGGGCAGATTATATTTCTGGGGGCCCAGTTTTGGACTCCCCAAAAGATCTTCCCAGTGTCCTCTCTGGAAAAGACAGCTGCAGTTACAGGAGTCTATGGAACAGTTCAGGAACAAGCTACGCAGGAAAGATAGTGTCTAGCTGAAGTTTATCCAAACACCTACCGCACATATGTTGTTTCTCCACCCCAATTTGGAAAGGCAGTATTTGTGGTTTGTGTGACATCTGGAAAATACTAACAGGTATCTGGTAAACCATTTCAAGCGGGCTTGGGTTTCAAGAGGTCTGCACTCAAAAATGGTATGAGCTTTTCAAGCAAAAGTAACTTTCTGATCTCCTCTACATAGTCTCTCAGCATCATTTATTCTTTCCAAGACAAGGGAAACATTAGTGCTACTCTACTCAGGGACAAAAAGAGCCACATCTGGACTACCAAGCTCAATTATGGAGAGTCACATTTCAAAAAAGATTAGGAATGGGTACAAAGTGGGGAAATGTGGTTTGGTTCATGGTTTGTGACAGAACCAGGAACTGAACAAAGCCAGGAGGCTTGTTCACAAACCAAACTGGTTTGTGTGGTTTGTGGCCTGCAAATTCACTGAAAGGGACCACAGACCCTTTAAACGGGGTTTGCAGAAAGCCCCAAAATATTGAGTGGTGGGGAGCATCTTGTTCCCTGTGGTTCAGCTGTTTTAAGTTGCAGGGAAGTGCTCCCCACCATGCATCTATTTCACCCAGTTTCAGGGATTGCAAAACAGCTGCGCAGTGAGAGATGCTTCCTACTGTGCAGCTGTTTTGGGCTGTCTTCTGCAGTTCCTTTGAAGTTTAAATGGACTGCACAAGACAGCCTGAAACAGCTGAGTGACAGGGAGTGCCTCCCTGCCACTCAGCTGGGTTTTTTTTGCAGCTTTCACAGGGAACAGAAAGCAGAGGTTTAAAGGGACTTGGGAGTCCCTTTAAAACCCTGCTTTCTGCTCCCTCCAGAAACCACCATGAATTGCACAAACTGCTCTAAAAGTTCATGGAAAACTCATTCATAACAAATTTGATTTGTGGTTTAGTTTGTGCCCGTCCCTAGAGAAGTGTAATAAATGACCGAGTTCACAGTAGAATAAACTGCAAAAGAGCATTACTTGCCACAATAAATAAAATAATTTATTTACAAGTGTCTACATTTGTTCTATACAAATATAGGGTGTTCTTATAACCTTGTACACTGTAATTATTCTCTATTAAACACTCTATTGAATTGTACACAATCTTCTTGAGAATAGATTCTCATTAACAAAGCATTATCTGAAAAACCTCTATGTGCTGCAGCTATATTCAATAAATATATTCAGTAAAAATAAATTCATAAAAGATCCAGTGACCCGACAGATAAGCGTAGATACCCTCCTGTTTCAGTATCCTCTTTTTCAAGAATCAGTGTAATCTTTCAAACCAATATTTTTTTAAAAGCTTCACAGGAAACTATTAAAGAGCCTCATTCTGACAGGAACCCACCCTTCTCTCTGTAGGTTCCTAGGCTGGGTTTGGAGTTCTTACTAATATTTTACAAAAAGCTTCACAAGAAACTGTTAAGGAGCCTCTTTCTTATTGGAACACACCCTTCTCCCTTCTGTTGATTTTTAAACATGCAGTTTGCTCAAGTGATGCTTGTGATATTTTAAACAAGATAGTAGCATGCCAGGAACTGCAAGAGGGAGGCAACCACCAGCATCACCAAAACCTTCCCTTCTAGGATTCTATAAACTATCAAAAGTTTTCCTTTCCTCTATTTCCTTTCCCTTCCCTCTGTTCCCACCAGCTTTGGAGGAGGCTCTTAATATCTCTCTCAACACTTTGTGCCTCCTAGAAATGCACAATCACTCCTCACTAAGCCTTTCTTTTGCTTAATTTACAAATGCATGATTTTCTTTCTATCTGCAGAATCCCCAGCCTTGCCTGGGGCTTGCCTGATTTGTCTAGCCTTGTGACTGGCATGAGCCACCTAGTTTACTTTTAGATATGGTGCAGATGGATTCCCATGAGACACCCCAAGGATCAGATACACAGCAAGACCAACTGTTGCCATGCATTGTGTTACACTTGGCACGATTCCTTCAGCTTGTATTTCCTCATCATGTATCTGCCTGCAAGAAACTCAGCTTTTTTATTTGCCTAAAGAGAAATAAAAATACAGCTTTAAATAAGCAAGCATTACCATTTTGTTTTCAAGAGCCCTTTAACAGAAATGTGCCAAAGTGTCTCTCAGTGTCACCCTAAGCCTATTGACTTCAATGGGTTTAGAACGCTGTAACTCTGCTTAGGATGGTACTCTTGGTTTAAGCCCCCATTAATTCCCTCTGAGATCTGGAACTGTAGGAACTCTCAGAGCTAACCACTGTCAAGAGGGCTACAAGACAAGACTGAGCCCACTGTAAAGGGTTTATACTTCAGCAAAGAAAAAAAAATTATAGATGAAATCTACCAGGAACTGCTGTATTACAGCTTTCATTAACTGAATCAGAGATTCTGTCACCTTCAGTTGGTCTTAGAACTGGCCCTACTGAATAAGAAGCATAGGCAGCTATTTGGGCAGAAGAATTCGAGACCTCTCCCGTCCAATTAATTGGAAAACTCTTTGGGGGTGCAGTTTGCTCCACCCCAGTTCCTTCGGGCAAGAAGGCCCTGTTCACACAGTGTGTTGAGTTCGTGTTAAATTGACATGGTTCTGTTCTGAATATCTTTGTTCCGGATATTATCAATCAGACTGCCATACTGCAATTTGAATCACTCCACAGTGAAACCGTCTTCTGCCGTCCACACATGTGAGAAAATGACCCCTCTGTCACAAACAAGGTTGCCAGGGCGCCTGGAGAAGCAAGCTTGCATCCGCCTGGCCAGTGAATGCGAGTGACGCTACCCAGGAACTACATGAGACTCCCGTGTACCTATTAACAAGTATATAAGCGCTTGAGTCAGGCACAGAGTGTCTGCAGCCGCGCTCTAATGTTTCCCCGCCATCGCGTGAAACCCGCCATGGTAAGGAGGAGGCTATGCCGCCACGGAGCTGTCCAGGCGAACGGTGTGAAGCGCTAAGCATGGAAACCACTGTGCTTTTGCTAACACCACATGTAGCCATCTTCCTGCCTGGATGGGATTCATTCCTTCGATGTGGAAACCTCACGTACACACCTTGAGTCATTCCTAGCCCGCAAGCAGCCCACCTAGTCTATGAATGGATTAATGGCTCCACTATTAATCCTGATTGCCCAGTGATTTCCTAAACAACTGTCTTCACCCCGGAGAGTTGAGAAAGAGGAAGGATCTCTCCTGAAACCACCAAGCCCTTTTCGTCTACACCGGAATACCTAGGTGCATATCTGATTCTCTATTGTCCCTTTCCCAGTTAATCCCATCTCCTCCCAATCACCCAACCATTCCCACATTGATACCAACGGAGCCGCCCCAGGCCCTGTCGCAACCTGGAAGTTTCCAGGATGCCCAGGATGAAGGTGATGTTCATTGGTTGAAGCACACACCCAATCAGGTGTCGCCATTGACCCACCATTGGTCCAGCCGATGTCCAGCCTTCCTGGTCATCTGCAGAACCTCCCATTACCACTCCCAGTCACCTCCCATCCCCTCAGGACTAAGGTGACTCTATATAACCTGTGGACTAGCTACCCACAGGTGTGCCTTCTACTCAGTAAACCCCCATTCCCGCTGGGTAGTAACACCCCCGATTCCTGATCAGTTTCGGGACCTTTCCCCCATTTCCTCATTCGTCGCCATCGGAGCCTTCCATTGGAGTCTGCGAGAGGTAGTATTGCCCTGTATGTCAATTCCTTTATGTTCCCCTATCGATCTCTCTATTTTTCCTAGACCTGTATGAATGTGTGATTGATTTTGTACCTTGTGTGAACGAACTATTGTTTCAAAATAAACCACAATTGATTTTATTAAATTAGAGTTCTTTATTGAGCATTGACTCTCTGATCGGTTGAGCCTCGTATACACAGATAACAAAGATTCCGTTGTGGGGCTAGCTGTCTCTCACTCTAATTCCCCAACTTTATTTTGAGAGCAGTTTCCCTAACACACAACAGCGCCATGCAGTTCTTTTTTTCTTCCACTATTATGTGCATGCATGCATTGTGCACATGCGTGCATTATGCGCATATGTGTATGTGCATAGGTTAAAACATTATGAGGTTATGCGCAAATTATAAATAGCAAATCGTAAATAGTAAAAAAATGGTGACCATAAGCCAGATGTCTGAGGCTCCTTTTGCTCTGGGACAGCCTTCAGACATCCAGAATTTAGTTAATATTGCAGTAGAACTATGGAGAAAACTACCAGGTGAAACCGAAGAACTCAAAAATACCACAAAGGAGCAGGTAACAAAATAATCTGGTTCCAAGAAAGATTGGGGGAGCTATCACAAGTTAATACTGGGAGGCAGATGTTGCTGTCTGATCAGCCACTTTAAATCCGGAAGGAAACAGCAGCGACATCTGATTATACTGTGCATCTGAACAGGGCCGAAATTTAGAAGAGTGGGGCAATTGTTGCTTTCATTATGCCCTCTTGTCCCTCCCTCTGTACCAGCAATATGCTCTCACTGATGTCATGGTTGACTTCTGGAATGAGGAAATGGCCTGGGCAGTCCACACAGTTGTTCCCAAGCACTGTTTTTTAGGTGTTCTAGCCCAAGTAGGTTTACTGAAAGAAGCAATACTTTCCCACTGCCATTGCATCTGAATGGTGTAGTTCCAGGGGGTCAGACCTCTGTTGCAATCTGGCCTGCAGGAGGAGGGGGGCAACTCAGTAGCCCCCTGTGACAGTTTTGAACAACAGTTTTGCGGATAAGATCTCTCACATCCAGATCAACTTGGACTCTATATTAGCAGTGACAGGCTCAGATGGTGCCAGTGAGCCAACTCATCCAGTTGTTTGGGATACTTTTCAGTTTATTCAGTCTGAGGATGTGGATGGGATCCTTGGAGGTTGGAGATCTACCACCTGCTTGGGTTTTTTGTTTGTTTGTTTGTTTTACTATTTTAACATTTTTCCAGAAAAATTCTAATCCACAAGTACATAATAGATTAACAAAAATGTGGATGTATTACATACAGCAAGAAGATTGTGCGCAAACTTTATGAGTGGCTATTTTACAGTTAAACTGATGAAGGTAGTAAATTCACTGTATGATTATTTCTATCTGTTGTCCCATACTGGTGGATAGTCTGTAAACACTGAAATATTCATGCTGTTAAAATAATACTATGAAATTGTAGTTGGCTGGGATTGCCGTATCCAGGTTATTACTATTAATCACATAGTCCAGAAAGGTAAGCCATTGTTCTAGAAATGAAGGTTGATACTATGGATTTTCCATAGTCAATAGCTGGTCTGAATTTTTTCCCCATTATAAAATAGCTCCAAAGTTTCGTGTACCAGTGCAAGAGTGCTGGTGTTTATTCTTCCATTTAGTTGCAATCAAGCCTTTGGCTGCTGTAAGCAGAATATAAATCAAATCTCTTAGTGTTGGGATATTTGGTTCTTCCCAAAGGTTTACAAGGATCGCTTCAGGACACATTGGTACTGCATACTCAGTAATGAACTTAATCTGAGTTAAAAAAATTTTCCCCCAAAATCCCTTTATAGTGAGACATTTACACCAACAATGAATTTATGAACCTACCCGATCACATCATTTCCAGCATGTAGACTTGTTCTTGTAGTTGATATAAAGTGACCTTAAAGGTGTCATGTACCACCTTGCTAAGAGTTTGAAATACTTTAAAATTAAGAGCTTTTGAACAAAGTAGGAGTCCAGTCGCACCTTTAAGACCAACAAAGTTTTATTCAGAATGTAAGCTTTTGTACGCATGCATACTTCATCATACTTCATAATGGAATGGGGTACAGTGAGCAGCGCTACATATAGCTGGTGGGCAGTGGTTAAGAATGCAAAGTGGTACAAAGTTAGAATCCAATGACAAAATAGTGAAATTAATAAATCGAAAGAACATTTGATCTGTATGGCATCTGCGTGGGAAACCAATAAAACAGTAACATGTCAGAATGGAAGAATGATGGTGAGAATGTCATAATGCAATAAATTGCTCCATTGCTTGCAAATCTGGGTTAAACTGAGAACATCTCTTTCCCAGAGATGTTCCTGTCCAACTAATTTACTTTTTAACATTCTATCTACAGGTTTCATTTCTGCCTCCCCCCCTTCCTTTTGGATTACGTAGTGATGTTCTTACAAGCGTATAATCGCCCCTGGTTTTGCCAATCACCGTGGCCAAGTAGTCATTCTGGATCAGGAGTCTCAAGGGGTTTTCAACCAACAACCCCCCCCCCCCAAAAAAAAAACCCCTTTCTCCTGTTTCTGCATCACAGTCTGAATGATCAACCATGAGGCAAACATGCAGTGAAGCCTGTTCAGGGCAGGATATCTGATCAAAACTTCCTGCAACTATTTAAACCACTGCAAATAGAGGCACAGCAAGACTGTGCCAAGCCTCCAGTGTGACCGCAGCCAAGAAATGACAGTTGGGAACTGACAGTTGAAGAAGGCAATTTAGCACTGGTTGAGGACTGGGAAGGAGGTAAAGAGGAGTAAGAGGATCATGGAAGACCCCCATTCAAGCCGAAAAGAGACAGAGTTTCTAGGGAAGAGAAGTAAAATAGTAAAGATAAGTAAAGGGAGATAAAAGAAGAGTGATTATTGGTCAGTATATATAGAAGGGTTTGGGGGACTTGTTTGTATGTTCCTTCCTTATAAATATGAAGTGTCAGTGAAACTCAGAAATCTATGCTTGCAAGTTAAAGCAGAAACTGAAAAGAAAGTCTCTCTCCTAAAAGTTTCAAAGACTTTGTGGAAAAGCAAAAAGATGTATTTGTTGTTGGATTTAGTGTGATTACAAACTTCCTCCATTTTGGTTCACCTCATACATCCTACTCCTGATTCTACCCGACCTTTGCCCCTCCAAGTTAAATAAAGTATTTTGTTTGATTTTGAACTCTCAAAAGCCTCTCATGTGCCATTACAGGAGTAAAATATTAGCAGATGATTTTGTCTCTTAAGTCTCTGGGCTGGGCCAACATCAAAATCTATAACATGAATGAGTGGGACAGCCATAGACCAACAAATAATAATAAAATAGATGTAGGGTCTGCTCAGCAAGCAAGAAAGAAGAAACAAAAAGAAAATTCTGTTCATGAGGGAGGGAAGAGGGCAAGATTGCCATACATCCAGTGAGTCCTTACTGCTTTGAAGTTCAGTTTCTCTTGAGGTACCTGTTCATTGCTCAAGAAGTTCTAATTCCCATGAAATCATCATGTATGGTCCTGATGAATTAACAGATGTTGTCTATATTGCTGTTTCTATTCATTCATTTTAGATTAGTTAACAATGCTTTCTAGCAATTAATGGGCATAATCTAACAATAAGAGACAGAACATAATCTGCTCAGAATTTTCCTATATAATCTTTCATACTGATCTTCCTCTGTACCACTACCTGCAAAAATTGTCTGTGTTCTTGCACAAAAAAGACAAAAAGGTTGTCTGTGTTCTTGCACAAATGCAATTTATTGGGAATCAAATAGAAGTTCCCAAATCAATTTGTCTTAAAGACCCCATTTATACATTTCATTTTTCACCAGAATTGGTATAACATGTTTCTCATTGTGAGGAAAAATACAATTTTATAGCATTTCCATTTTTTTTAAAAAAATGGCTTATTATGTTTCAAAGTTTTTTTAATGAACATTCAAAGAAAGCAATTGGAAGAGAGCCCAGAAAAGAAATACAGTTTTTAACACAATTTATAAGGAGAGGCAAGACATCATGAGTAATTCCTAGACCTCTTCTGCCTGTCCTCATTTTCCATTCCCACCTTCATTAAAGGCTGGGTGGATGTCATAGGCCCAACAATCATCATCCCTGTAGCCTTGTAGCATTTTAATTCCATATTTCCGCATTTTGAGGAGTCATTTTAGCAGAAATAGTTCATAGTTGGGACATATTTACATATATCAGTTTAATTGTCACAGCTTTCCCCAAGGAACTGTAATTTGGCAAGGGTGCCAAGAATGTTACTTAGAGGTCTTGCCCTCTTCAAAGAAGGACACAATTCCTAGGGCTGCATGCAGAGAGGAAAAAAATTATTTAACCAGTTTACATTCATAAGTGAGATTAATAAAGTGAGATTAATAAAAGGGAACACAGGCTGTGGCAAATCAAATGCAAGACTGTGATAAGGCAGGCAAAAAGGGACTATGAGGAGCATATTGCAAAAAACATAAAGACCAACAATAAAAAATTATTCAAATATATTAGAAGCAGGAAACCAGCCAGGGAGACAGTGGGGCCCTTGGATGACCAAGGGGTAAAAGGATTACTGAAGGAGGATAGGGAAATGGCTGAGAAGCTGGATGCATTTTTTGCCTCTGTCTTCACTGTGGAAGACGAGAAGTGTTTGCCTGCTCCAGAACCACTTATTTTGGAAGGGGTGTTGAAAGACCTGAGTCAGATTGAGGTGACAAGAGAGGAGGTCCTACAACTGATAGACAAATTAAAAACTAATAAGTCACCAGGTCTGGATGGCTTACATCCAAGAGTTCTGAAAGAACTCAAAGTTGAACTTGTGGCTCTCCTGACAAAAATATGTAATCTTTCATTGAAATGTGCCTCCGTTCCTGAGGACTAGAAGGTAGCAAATGTCACCCCCATCTTTAAAAAGGGTTCCAGAGGAGATCCGGGAAATTACAGGCCAGTCAGTCTGACTTCAATACTGGGAAAGTTGGTAGAAACCATTATCAAGGACAGTAGGCACATTGATGAACACGAGTTATTGAGGAAGACTCAGCATGGGTTCTGTAAGGGAAGATCTTGCCTCACTAACCTGTTACATTTCTTTGAGGGGGTGAACAAACATGTGGACAAAGGAGACCCAATAGATGTTTTTTACCTTGACTTCCAGAAAGCTTTTGATAAAGTTCCTCATCAAAGGCTCCTTAGTAAGCTCCAGAATCATGGAGTAAAAGGGCAGGTCCTCTTGTGCATCAAAAACTGGCTAATTAATAGGAAGCAGAGAGTGAGTATAAATGGGCAGTCTTCGCAGTGGAGGACGGTAAGCAGCCCAGCAGCTAATTAAGATACCGAAACGGGCGTTTGAGAGAGAACTTGGCTGGAATTTTCAGTTGGTTTATGAGGAAGCTGCAGGAGCAGCGGAACGCAATCAAAGCCAGAGTTTGCGTGAAGGCAAGAATTTTTCCTTCAGAAGCCAACAAGCAACGGAGGGACTCCTATGGAACTTTATTATTGAGTCTTAGTACTCTATTTGGAAAATTAAGAGACTGTGAGGGGTCCTCCCTGAAATACTGTATTTGAGACTCTTGTTTGGCTTTAATTTCTGATTGTATGAATGTATGCCTACTTTTGTATGCTGTTCATTATATGACACAATACAATATACTTAATTTTGTATAAACTATTCAAGAGTGTGTGTCTTGCACAATATTTTTTATATTTTTGTATTCCATATATTGTGCTGCCATTGTTCTTTTGCATTGTTATTTTACAGGAGGTGGTGGCGGCTACAAGCATAGCCAGCTTCAAGAGGGGGTTAGATAAAAATATGGAGCAGAGGTCCATCAGTGGCTATTAGCCACAGTGTTTATATATATAAGTGTACATATATATACATATATATAATTTTTTGGCCACTGTGTGACACAGAGTGTTGGACTAGATGGGCCATTGGCCTGATCCAACATGGTTTCTCTTTTGTTCGCCTTTATTATTAATTTTACCTATTCTATTTCTTAGCTGAGGGAAGATCCCATACTGTGGCCTGATCTTGTCAGATCTCAGAAGCTAAGCAGGGTTGCTGCTTGGAAGAGAGTCCACCAAGGAAAACTACAGAAGAAGGCAATAGCAAATCATTTCTGCTTCACACTTGCTTGGGTTACCATGAGTCTATTGTGACTTGATGACACTTTACACATCCATTGCTCAGCCACTTTTACAGAAAGAAATATGAAGTGGTGTATGACAATAGGAATAAAAATTGAATGTGTAATAATGGAGTACAAAACCTCATAAAATCCCCAGCTGAAGCTGTGATCTTAAAGACACTGCCCTGAGATTAAATGCAATTGATTAACATAAGAGTTCAGAGTTCCTTTTTTTGCAGGGCTTTTCCCTTCTTAGGACCCTTCTTAAGGCACTGATAGTGGGCAGAGTGGGGAAGACTCCGTGGTCAGAGCACTAGACTGAGGTTTTAAACAAAGAACAAAGATTTTATTGACTATTTACAAGTAATGGGATTTTAAATACAAAAAGGCACTTTAAATCAAACACAGAAAGGAAAATACCACCAGGCACAAATAAAATAAGACAAAACACAGTTCCTCTGTCCCTGAACTGATCCTTATACTTTTTTTCCCTTGGGATGAGGTTCAGTTACCAACCTGCAGCCTGGCCTCCTGCCTTCTACAGGTAGTTCTGGATCCCCCCAAGGATCCTTCCCACTGCTGCCTTCCCTGGTCCCCAAGGCTTCTCTCTGCCTGTGGGCAATTTGCAGCAAGAGCCTCCTGGCCTCTCTGAGGGTTGCAGGACAACACCCCCCTCCCAGGTTGGCTGGAGCATTTATATCTTCTGACTCTGCCCCCTGGCTTTCCCACACTTTTTGGCCATAGAGGCATCTGGGATTTGTAGGCCTACCCTGGAGTTTTGCCCTACTTCCCATGGTGGGTGGCCATTTTAACTAAACTAAACAACCTGTTTGAGCCAGTTTGGTGTAGTGGTTAAGTGCACAGACTCTTATCTGGGAGAACCAGGCTTGATTCTCCACTCCTCTACTTGCACCTGCTGGAATGGCCTTGGGTCAGCCATAGCTCTGGCAGAGGATGTCCTTGAAAGGGCAGCTGCTGTGAGAGGTCCTCTCAGCCCCACCCGCCTCACAGGGTGTTTGTTGTGTTGTGAGCTACAACACAACACCCACCTCCTTTTTTGTGAGCTACTCTGAGTGGACGGCAGAATATAAATCCAATGTCGTCGTCTTCTAAACTAAAGCAAACACAAGATGGAATCTATTCTGTCACATCCAACAAACCAACCCTATAGAACAACATCATTTTCCAATGTAAACATTTTCAAAAGTTTATAAACTCCCAAAAGGATTCAAAATAATTTTCTCCAAGACATATGCAATTAGGAGGCTTGAAAATGATGCAAAAACATAGGTTAATAATTAACTATAATTTCTCATCTAATAATTCCAGCAGCAGCAAACACCAGGCTCCCATCCAACAATCAATACTAGCCATTTAAAAGTGCCAATTGCCAAAACTGTTATATAAAATAAATACGTAAAACTTTGATTAGATTCTGCAATGGCTTTAGAACAATTAATCTACTATTAATGTATGAAGCAGTGTTGTCTGGATTTACAGGCATGACAATTGATACCATCAATATTTCTTTTCATATTCAAGAAGTTTTGAGAAAAGGGTTGCAAGTGCATGCTGCAGGCATGTGAATTTTTTTTCCATTTGGGCCCCAGAGTTTCAAATTGGGCCCCACTGGCTGGCCCTGAGTCTCATAGTTGCTGGGCCCGAGTTGCCCTGCCCTTACATAAAGTCTTGGGTTTGCAATTTTGGAAGAGGAGAGACTGCCCGCTGTGTGGGAGGGGGGCAGGGCTGTGGAGGCCATAGGCTTCAGCCTACTCGTGCCCTGAAATTCACTGTCTGTTTTTGAGCTAACTGGTCTCTCTCAGGTTAACCTCTCTCAGAAGATAGTTATGATGATAATATAGGACAGTCATGTAATGCTGCTCTGAGCTGCTTTGGGAAGAATAGGATGAAAGTTAGGTAAACAGAAGTAGCTGTAGGTGTGCCATTACTTCTATATATCCCATCTACTGAAGGTTTTCACCCTCCAAATAGGGCCTGGGGATCTCCCAGAATTACGGTTCATTTCCAGACTACAGAGATCAGCTGCCCTTCTTCTGCGAGGGACCCCCACAGTCCAAGCAGCAGCAGTGGCAGTGCCAATGGCTCAGTGCAGCGGTGGGAAGTTTCGCTGCAGCCAGGTGGGCCGGTGGCCTTCATGGAGTGGCAAGCACCCTCAGTCCAAGCCCTGCAGAGATGCAAGGTGTGCTGGAGGATCAGGCTGCTGCAGTGGGTCTCCCTCCAGCCCCCCAGGCAGGAATAGCCAGCTGACTGGGACTATCTTGGTGAAAAGCTTGTCTGGCAAAAAGCAGATCTGTGCTGCCAATGCCCAGGGAAGCTCCACAGGGGTGCAAGTGGACCCTGGAGCCGGGGCAGCCTTACCTCCGCCCAGGGGGCCTCTCATGGGGGAGAACAGGGGGCATTCCGCAAGCCCAAATTGCACTGGAGGAGAGCCAGGAGTCATCCCCTGGCCACCTCCACAGGTGATTTAAAGGCTCCGCTGACCAGCTGATTGGTGGGGGCTTTAAATGGTACCAGGAGGCTGGCAGCTGTTTCTGCCACCCCTTTGGTGCAATTTTGAATGGTGAGGGATGGAGGAGGCTACAGCAGAGGCCCTGGGGGATAGTTGGGGGCCCAGAGTCAGGCTCCTCAGATGCTGGGGGGCAGGACCCCCACAGGCCCCCTCATAGCTATGGGCCTGTAAACGAGTAAAGCATACTGACAGCTGTGTTGGTAAGAATGGCTACTCTTTCCCAAAGATTCTTTATCTAAAAATTATCCTGAGTAGAATTTCCCAACCTGTATGTCCTGACAAAGTGGGTGTTAAAGCCTGTCAATATGGTTCTCAGGCCTTTGAAGTTTAATTGAATTGTGCATGTCCTGTTTATTTTTAAAGTGGGTCACTATACCAAGTAAATTTGAACTTGTGAGTCAACTTACAAAAAACAGGAACCATTGATCCGTAGAACAACTTGCTTTCTCTATAAATAATAGTTCATCAGGGCTGTAAGCAGCACCTATCCATGAGGTAATCAATTTCCTATTTAATTTTTTTTAATATTATTTTTCTCTTTGGGGAGAATATAGTCTTTGGAGAGTCTTGCTAACTCAAACTGAAACAATGCAAATGCATAGCAACTGGCATTCATTGGTCTACATGTCTTTGTAAGTCTTTGATACAGTAGGGAACTTAGCTCCCATATAGCTACCATGGGAAAATTGTCATGATTGTCATGACAGCCAGTATCTCAGATTGCTGGGCTGCACTTTATATAAAATTGATTATCCAAAGCTACCTGCTTTGTGCTCAGTTCCATTGTCCGGTGACCATGAATGAGTTTGGTGTTCACCTTTAGTTAATTGAGTGAACCTACTGCTCTAAATGAATGCTGATACCCTGACATAGGGTATGCTTTGAGCTGTGCTGTTTGGGGCTATGTTCTCCTGGAAGCAGATTTGGTGACTTGCACCTATAATTACATCTCAGGGCAATAAAGGTCAGGAGCACTTAGGATGAAGGACCTGAAGATTAAAAAATAAATACAAACCACTGAATGCATAATATATAGAGCAAGACCATCCAAGTCACACATCACTAGAATGTGACCAGGGTGAAAATATTTATGTAATAATTGGCCCTAAAGAGCAGAAAAAGTAGTGTAAAGCAGACTTTTGTTTAATGAACCCCACAGATGGTGACCTTGTTATACTTTTATTTTTGATCTCTGAATATTCTCTTTGTAAAGCCTCTTTTAATTTTTAATTTGAGCCTGACTAATGGAACACGGTGGTCTTGGAAAAAGATTTCTTTAAGGGTTACATGAATTTTAAATTTAATGGAAGCCTGAACTTCCATTGTAATAACATTAATTTCACAGGATGCAAATTCTGTATCTTACAGCACAGTATGTGCCAAAAGCAGCTGGAGAAAAGAGAAATAGAACAAAACTTCCTTCATGGGTGGAATTTATAGCTTTTTTATTATTAAGCAAAGTGAAATGGACAGAACTGAATGTCTAGGGTCCAAAATTAAATATATGAGAAGATGCATTATTGAGCTTACAAGTGGGTGAGAAGATGCATTCCTGAATTTACAAGAGGATGAGAAGATGCATTCTTGAGTTTGTGCATGCAGTTCTCAAGCTGCCTGGGACAAAGAGTGCCATAAGGTTGGGCTTTGGATCTCATCAAGAGAAGTCTTCAGTCAAAGAGTTTCTTGTTAAAATGGAATATAGGTTGTATTCAGATGTTGTGACAAACCATGTTTTTTCATTACAGAAAAAGTAAGTTCCTCTAGATTCCCAGGTTTGCATCCTCCCTCTCATACATGCTTAGGCTTTTATGCTCCCTCCCTCCTTGCACTTAAGCTTGGATACTTAAGACATTCTGGTTCTCAACAAACCAGTTTGTTGTAACGTCTGAAATGGACAAAACTACAAATTGTATTTTGTTCCCTTCAATCCTCCTTTGCAATCCTGGTTTGTGAGCAAGGGAATAACCATAGTTTGTGTCATTACATCCAATTCCAGCAAAAGGACCTACTGTGTTTACTGGAATGCAGAATTCATCGATATCAGTGGGCACGTGTAGGGAGATGAGGGGGCAAATGAGCTGGAGGCCTTCTAAAGCTTTTTCCTGTAATGTGTGAACATTATAACTAATTTCAGACACACTGGATAATGCACTTTCAATGTGCTTTAGCAATCCATTGAAAGTGCATTATCCAACATGTGTAAAATCAGCCTGAACACAGCCAAGCTACCTGATTCTATGCTTGTTTACACTGTTGAAGGAGCTTGCTCTTAAGGAAGAGTGCACAGGGTTGCAGTTTATGGAGATTCTTTATCAACAAACTTCTCACATTTAACATTATTTAACTACACTTTTAATTTCACTTTGGCATGAGTTGGGGAGGGTCTGCTGCCCCTTTTCCAACCTGAATTGACTACTGTGCGTATGGGAATTGAGGAGAACCACAAATAATGTCTGATTGTTCCATAGGGCGGGAATGGCAGACCTGATCTGTGTGCTCCTTAGAATTTGAGTCAGCAAGAAGTAGTTCTAAGGCTGAAAAGGAGCCTGGTGGTGGGTGCATGGGCAGAAAGTGGTGAACAAAAATGGCATTAACTTTCCTTTTTTGTTCTTCCAATAATGTGAAAAGAAACCCAAATCAGAGGTGGGATGGGAGTGGCCATGAAAGGGAAACAATCAAGACTTCCATCCAGATCAATCACAGAAAGATTCATTCATTTTAATTGGGTCCAACTTTCTCTTAAAGAATCCCAAATTTAGATTGCGAAACTTTGAAAAATTGATGACAGAGCATAAGGTGCGTTGCAGACTGCATTGCCTTCTCCTGCAATCATTAATAGCTGACTGTGTGAAAAACTGCTGATCTGGATGAGCTGTCAGCAAAAAGTGCATCATTTTAAATCTCTGAAATGCCTCTTTTAGGAGAGTATAGAACAGCTAATTGTCCAAGGGATGCTGCAGTTTTATAATGCCACTTGTGCAGGCAGCTGTTTGGCAGCAGGGAAGATGGGAGCAACAAGCAGCTTTGAAACCCAAATGCCCGAACAGCTGATGACAGCTTGTGGGAGGGGGGGGGGGTACAGCAGGTGGTCTGGCCCCAGCCCAGCAAGTATTTTTCTGCCAGCAGCTGTAAAGATGGGATATGTCAGAACTCGAGATGACTCACTCAGGACACCTCTGCCTGGCAGCTGCTTGCTCTTTTGGCTCATCAGTGCTCCATGATGCAACTGGAAATACAGAAATTGTCCCTGGAAAATTATAGGTGTATCTCCTCATTCAATATTAGCCTTTAAGCCCCTAATCTGTTTTAGCACCTGGTTAAGGTTTCAAACGACCAGAAGTAGGATTTCATATGCTTCACATAAGCCGCCAGTTTGCAGATGCACACAATTTCTCCATTAAGATATTTATATCTTACCCTTCCTTATGGTTCATGGCAACTTGGGGTTCTCAAGCTGAGTGTATGCCCAGCAACATGACAGGACACTGATCATACAGCTCAGTGAAAAGGACAACTCCTTTTCATTCTTTCGGTAAAGCAGCGCAAATGGATGTGCTTTTCCAGTGCACACCAAACAGCACTTGTCCCAGTGTGCTTCCTGGCATCCACTTCCTGGCTTCCCCATACATCTCTTCCAAAGGCAGAAGACCAGTCTTGGATTTCCTCCAGCTCACTGGACCGGAAGCTGCTTCAGCTCTTTGGATCTGTGAGGAGCATCCACTCAGGAATAATGTCTCCCCAGAGGATGCTCGGCTTGAAACTTCACCTTCTTATTGCCCATACTATGACACCCTGTGATGGTAATGAACGGGTTAACAAGAAAACTAAGGACGCATAGAGCCTGCGTCAGATGATCTGAGGGTGGGGGCCAGAGTGCTCGGAACTCTGAGAGGTGATTGACAGCTAATGGCTGTGGAGAGTTAGTGTCAGACAGAGTCTGAGGGAGACTGCTGAAGAGAGCAGTTGGTCTGAGAAGGAGCTGAGACAGGAGCTGAGGAGAGTCTTCGAGAGAAGCAAAGCTCACTGTTTACTCTATTTAGACAGCCATGGGGCTGTGTGTGACTAGAGAAGGGTCACAGTAAAAGACCTGAGAGGTCACAGACACAGATACATGTCTCTTAAGCTAAAGAGGTGGTTGAGGGAAAGATGTGGGTCTAGAAGTCTGAAGGGCTGGGAGAAGAGACACCAGTCGACTTAAGGGACTTGGCACATTACACCCAAGAGGCCAACCTAGAATAGTGTTGGAGAGTGAAATCTATATGATCTGTGAAACCTGAAAGACCTAAGCGAAATTGATATTACAAAGCCTGAACTACAAAGAAACTGTTAACTGCTTGAGATACAATATAGCCCATGTATATATTTCCCATTCCCCAGTTGAACACGGTGTGTGTACGTTAATAAATTTCTGTGGTTTACTTTAAAGTTCTCTGGTGCCAGTATATTAGGAAAGCTATCAAAGCTACTGTGGTCTCCTACCTACAAACTGAGTTTATATCCATCTGAAAGCAAAACAAAACCCCCGAAGAGACTAGTAGTGAGAAATCCATATTACACCCACCCCTTGAGTTCCATAGCCGTGAGTTAAAATTTTAAAAGAAGAACTGAGGTGGAAGAGGGGCTGGGGTAGCCATAAGCTGCATATAGAAGCGATCCAGTGACACCACGAGGTGCGCTGGTTATACACCCATTTTGTGATGTGCCCTTGCCCTTTGAATTTCTCCCTTCCTCAGTTGCTATCCCCTCTTATAACCCATAATTCCTTCTTTGTATTATACTTAGGGCAATATTCCCTAAGAAAAAGTCCTATCTTTTTGTGTAATCTTTTGCTCCTTTCTAAAACCCTGCTGGAAAACATTCCAAGTACCACATAAATAAATATCTTTGAAGGGAATCCCCCCCTAGACACCCCCCCCCCCCAAGACCAGACTGCTTTATTTGGTTATCTTTTTAAAAAATCACGGACAGCCTTTTTTATTTTATTTATTTATTTATTTATTTATTTATTTATTTATTTATTTATTTATTTATTTATTTATTTATTTTTACTTTAAATTTCTATCCCGCCCTCTCCACAAGCGGACTTTTTGTAGGCAAATATCAGCATGGTGTCAACAATACATCAGAGAGATATAGACCGTTTTCGCACACAGCTTACCTCGCAGTCACAATCCTGTTCCCTCCGCAGCGTCCGGTCGGATTTCCCACCATCTGCGCCGAAGTTACAGGAAGGCCCGCAGCCTTTGCGTAGCAAACATAAACTGGGTTTTAGCGGTTTACGTTTGCTATGCAAAAGCTGCGTCACTTCCTGTAACTTCGGTGCAAATGGTGGAAAATCCGACCGGACGCTGCGGAGAGAACAGGATTGTGGCTGCGAGGTAAGCTGTGTGCGAAAACAGTCATAGATAGCAAAGATTTATTTTTGTTAGAGTGCTAATGTGATAATGAACAGTCAGGTAATATGTATCTATTAGGACCAACCACAAAACCACCAAGCTTTTATTAAACAATGTTATGTGAGAAGGAGCGAAAAATGTGTTGGGTATGTAAGAAAATCCACATCTGCAGGCCATGACAATCTTACCATGGAGCAAAGGAGGTGATATGTAGATTTTATTTGGTATGCGGATTTCATTTCATTAGATTGTGCTGGATCCGAAAAAGATCTCAGGCTCAGTTGCTGGTTGCACGTGCAGGCTGGGAGGGCTGCTAGCAGGGGAAAACATGATGGGAAGGGGGGAGCTGGTCTGGGGCCCCTAAAGGCATGGGGACCCATAGGCCAGTGCCTACTTAGCCTAATTGTTAATCCAGCTCTGCAGGCTGCCCAAATGCCACTTAAACAGAGTTGTGATGGCAGCTCTCCTTTTTTAAAAAATAAAGGGGAGCAGTAATATTCATTTGCTTGAATGAATTTTACCATCTGTTCCCTCTCCTTTTTTGAAATAATTACATAGTCAGCAACTTTTGTGCCTATTGACAAGCGAGAGATGGACTGTGGGCCAGAGCCTAAATCAGGGCTCCACAAAATGGTGCCTGGGGACTCCATGGGGCCTGCTGACACCTTTCTTGTTGTCTGTCAAGTGGTTTTAGAAAGTGGGAGGGGCTAGGTGAGGTGTTTGCCCAGCATGGCTTCTGATTGCCTGTGCAGATTAAAAGGCATCCTATTAAACAGAGCTTCTGCCAGAAATATCAAGTTGTTACTGTCAGAGTTATATAACCTCAGTCCCTGACATCTGGTCTTCCTGCTGCAGCCATTTCCCTTGGCTCCATCTTCTGTGGCAGCTATTTTGTAATTGTGCCCCTCTCCTTTTGTCAGAATTCCAGAGATACCCTCAGGCTGAAAAAGGTTGGAGACCCCTGGCCTAAACCCACATCTGCTAAAGATGTTTGCCAGCCCCAGCCAGTTCTGTTCCCACAGATGTCACTTTCTTCATATCTCAATCATTGTTCAAATAAAGACTACCAAGTGATTCCATCTGCTCTCTGCCAAGAGAACTGTGATTCTTGCATGGGCTTTGTGTGACATTTGGACCTTGCTGGACTCTGTTTTTCAAGTGAGACAACCCTCTATTATTTGCAACATGCCTACAAGACTGACTCTCCCCATATGTGCCCCAGAGAGCTTTACGCTCTGCAGAGCAACATTTCCTGGTAGTCCCCAGCCCAAAAGATATCCATTTAGCCTCAACCAGAGCCAGCACCTTTTCTGTCCTTGCCCCAGTCTGGTGGAACATGCTCCCAGGGCCCTTTGGGACCTATTACAGTTCCACAAGGCTTTTCAGCCAGGTCTTTGGTTGAGGTGGCGGATGTCCAATTCTTCTCGGCCTCCCTTGCTTGCACTGTTTGCAGTACTTTCAGTGCCCCCTGTGCTTTACCCTGCTCAAAGAGATTGACAGAGCATCATTGAAAAACAGATTGCTTTAAACTACCATCTAATTCAGCATCCTGCAGGAGATACTATGAACTGCCTTGGATAGTTGCTATCTTTTTCTGATTAGACTGAAATTCAGTTTAATACTT
The DNA here is from genome assembly GCF_032191835.1 of Heteronotia binoei. Classification (NCBI taxonomy): domain Eukaryota; kingdom Metazoa; phylum Chordata; class Lepidosauria; order Squamata; family Gekkonidae; genus Heteronotia; species Heteronotia binoei. The sequence goes on from NC_083230.1 coordinate 87,179,021, forward strand.
TATTGTAGTATTAGCTTTGTTTAACGTGTTGTTCTGTTTAATTTTAATGTTTGAATGTTACGATGTTGTTTATGAAATGTTGTGTCCAGCCCTAGGCTTGCCAGCTTCCAGATACCAGTGGGGGATCTCCCAGGTTTGCAGGCTCCTTCCTACTGGTCAGCGGGGGAAAGCCTCACCCCAACAACCATCATGTTCCTTTCCACTTAGGAATGCTTAAGAAGACGCTTGGAAAGGCTTCCTTTTTTAGATGGTGTGTCTGTGCCTTTAAATCTAGGAGCTAGACTGAATGGGGGTGAGGTGAGCTGGCAGAACAACATGGCTGCTTCCAATGACCTGTGAAACTGTAAGAAGTTCAAGTCCAATTCAAGAAATATCTAGGGACTTTGGGGTGGAGCCAGCAGACTTTGGTGGTGGAGCCAGAAGACATTGGGAGTGGAGCCAGGAGCAAGGGTGTGACAAGCATAATTGAACTCCAAAGGGAAGTCTGGCCATCACATTTAAAGAGACTGCACACCTCTTAAATGCCTTCCTTCCACTGGAAATAATGAAGGATAAGGGCACCTTCTTTTGGGGCTCACAGAATTGGACCCCCAGTCCATTTTTTTTTAAACTTGGAGAGTATTTTGGAAAGATGCTATGCTGAAACTTTGGTGCCTCTACCTCAAAAAACAGACCCCCCTCCCAGAGCCCCAGATACCCATGGATCAATTCTTCATTATACCCTATGGGAATTTGTCTCCATAGGGAATAATGGAATGCCCAGCAGACATTTCTCTCCCCCCCACTTTCTGATGACCCTGAAGTGGGGGGGAGGGCCTCTAAACCGGGGGATCCCCTGCCCCCACCTGGGGATTGGCAACCCTAGAAAGGAGCCTAGACCCTCTCTTTGTTTTACAATCTTTTCAGAAGTCGTTTGTATAGTTTAAGGATAAACTAGAAAAACAGGTTGCTTACCTGTAACTTATGATCTTTGAGTGGTCATCTGTGCAGTCACACACATGGGTCTTGCCACTGGCAATGGATCTGTACCTCGGAGTCTCCAGTAGCTCGCCTAGAGTGTTTTTTGGCGCACTCTTCCGCTCGCCCTGGGGAGCAGGCATCGACTGTGCATGCCTGGAGCAAGCAGGAGGTGCCCCTCCCACTCAGTTTCTTTCAGCCACTACTGACAGTCTATGTAGGCAAAACCAGAGCAGAAAAGCCAGCAGAAGGGAAGTCTGGGTGGGCATGTGTGACTGCACAGATGACCACTCGAAGATCATAAGTTACAGGTAAGCAACCTGTTTATCTTCATCGTGGTCTCTGTGCAGTCCCACACATGGGTGATTAGCAAGCTGAAGATCAAAGAAGGAAGTGTGGTGTGCTGGCAAGAAAAATTAAATACTTACAATGTATGCAGGCATTCACCTGGGATGACTTCAGTGGAAGATGGCCCTGAGAACCGCTTGGCCGAAGGAGGTGTCATGTCTGGCACGAACGTCCAAAGCGTAGTGGAAGACGAATGTGGATGGAGAGGACCATGATGCAGCAGAGCAAATGTCCTCCAAGGTGACACCCTCCAAGAAGGCCGAGGAAGTCGAGACCACTCTAGTCGAATGAGCCTTGAGACCCTCAGGTAAAGGTTGCTTAGCAACTCTGTAGCACAACTGAATTGCATTGGATACCCACTTAGAGAGTCTCTGGGTAGAAATTTTACACCCTCTGTGGGGATTGCCGTAGGTCACAAACAAGTTAAGGTCCTTATGGAAGGGTTGTGTACAAGAGAGGTAAAAGGACAAAGCCTGTCTGAGAGTGTGTAGAGCTTTTTGTCCAGAATCTTTAGGTTCAGGGAAAAACGTGGGTAACGAAGTAGAACCCAAAAGATGAAATTTCAAAAAAACTTTTGGGAGGAAGGCTGGATCCGCTCTTAGGACCACCTTGTTCCTATGAAAAACTGTATAAGAAGGGTCAGAGCGGAATGCACACAAGTCACTAGCTCGCTTGCCGGAGGTGAGTGCAACCAACAGGGCAGTCTTCCAGGAAAGAAGGTTGAGATCAATGGAAGCTAAGGGCTCAAACTGAGGTTTCATAAGTTGAGCAAGAACTAGTGACAGACTCCAAACGGGCACAATAGGTTTAACAGGAGGGCGAAGGTGTAACATGCCCCTGAGGAATGATTTGGACAGTCTATGGGAGAAAATAGCCTGACCGTCGACAGGCTTATCGAAGTCGAGATGGCTGAAAGATGAACCTTCAAAGAGGAATAACTGAGTCCAGAAACTTGTAATGACAAGAGGTATTTTAAGATTGAAGGGAGAGCTAGTCTCTGGTTCAAATTGTTGAGAAAGTGCAAAAGAACAGAAGCGCTTCCATTTACACTCATATGAACGTCTAGTAGAGGGTTTCCTGGTGTTTAGGATAACCTGTGAAACATCTAATGGTAAGTCTACAGCCATATTCTCCATGCTGTGAGCCCCAGGATCTGGGGGTTGTGGTGCCATATCTGGCCCTGATTCTGGGTGAGAAGGTCATCTGCCAAAGGAAGGCGACGGTAGGTGTGATGAGACAACTGAAGGAGTCTCATGAACCACGGCTGCTGTGGCCACCATGGTGTTATTAGGATGCAATCTGTACTGTCTCGAATGATCTTGAGAAGAGATCGAGTAATTAGAGTAGTTGGAGGAAAAGGTAATGTAGTGGTCCTTTCCAAACGTGAAGAAAGGCATCGTTGCTTCTCCTGGAGTAAAAGCGACGGCATTTTGAGTTGGCCCTCGTTGCAAAGACATCTATTCGTGGGACCCCAAAGCATGCGAAGATGCGATGCAGATAGCGTGGACTGAGGGACCATTTGTGGTCGTCCAGGCAAATCCTGCTGAGGGAGTCAGCCAACACGTTCTCTATCCCTGGCAAATGGACGGCAGTCAGGAAGATGTCATTCCTGATGCACCACTCCCACAGGATTATGGCTAGTCAGCATAGACGGACGGACTTGGTCCTGCCCTGCCTGTTCACGTAGAAACTGTAGCCATGTTGTCTGTTGTAATCTGAACATGTCGGTCAGTTAAAGACAGGAGAAAGGACTGAAGATCCCTGTGAACAGCAATAAGATCCAGACAGTTTATGTGCATGGTGCTCTCCGAGACAGTCCACAGACCTCTGACAGTCTTGTCCTCTAAGTGGGCTCCTCATCCCCACTTGGAGGCATCTGTAGTTACAACAGCAGAAGGAGGGGGAAGAATGAAAGGCATTCCACAGAGCAGGTTGTTCGGAACAGTCCACCAGGAAAGGGAGAGTAGAACTCTCTGAGGTACCGTAAGGATGGTGCTCTGAGGTTGTACGTAAGGGTGGTCGGCATGAACGAACCAGAGCTGGAGGGGCCGCATATGCAGTCTGGCAAAACGGAGTACTGTTTTTTGAGGTAGAGGCACCATATTTTTCAGCATAGCATCCAGTGCCTTTCCTCAAAACGCCCTCCAAGTTTCAAAAAGGGGGGTCCAATTCTATGACTCCCAAAAGAAGGTGCCCCTATCCTTCATTATTTCTAATGTAGGGAAGGCATTTAAAAGGTGTGTGGTTCCTTTAAATGTGATGGCCAGAACGCCCTTTGGAGTTCAATTGTGCTTGTCACAACTTTGCTTATGGCTCCACTCCCAGTGTCTCTTGGCTCCACCCCCAAAGTTTCTTGGCTCCACCCCCAAAGTCCCCAGATATTTCTTGAATTGAACTTGGCAACCCTAGCACATTTGGAGGCACCATGCTCTTGTTTCTTTACTTATTATTATTTGAAAACTTGTTCCAGTAATACTAATATACTGTGAAACCTGGTTCATACCCTGGGTTTCTTCTTCTGTTTTATCTGGGATAAGACAATGACAGTGGCTATATTTTAGGCTTCACAAGGCCTTCCTAAATGGCAAAACCATAGGATGATTTACTGATTTCATCTTTTGTAGCAAGAGCCAGTTTGGTGTAGTGGTTAAGTGTGCGGACTCTTATCTGGGAGAATCAGGTTTGATTCTCCACTACTCCACTTGCAGCTGATGGAATGGCCTTGGGTCAGCCATAGCTCTTGCAGAGGTTGTCTTTGAAAGGGCAGCTTCTGGGAGAGCTCTCTCAGCCCCACTTACCTCACAGGGTGTCTGTTGTGGGGGAAGAAGATAAAGGAGATTGCTCTGAAATTCTGATTCAGAGAGAAGGACGGGGTATAAATCTACATTCTTCTTCTTCCTCCTCCTCCTCCTGACCTCTGTGAGTATTCTTAGGCTAAATGGTATGTGTTATGTATGTGGACTCAAGTGAAGACTGCCGGGCTCATTGGAGCCATATGGACTGAGCTTGGGGACTTGGGAACAATGGGCTGCAGGATCCAAATCTCTGCCACACAGGACCAATCACAAGCTCCCTCCTGTTTGAATGACCCAATAATGTGCTTGTGCAGGAACCCAGGATGAATATAAGTTTGGCCCCGTTGGGCTAGTTCTCAGTCTTTTAGTGCTGCTGCTATGCTGTACTTAATAAAGAGCTTGTTATCACATATGCTGCATCTCATCAATGCATAGAACTCACTATACAACAATATGTAATTTGGGTCACTTGCTCCACTCCCAAAGGTATCCATGATAACGGAGGTGGGAAGAGATGGATCAGAGCCATGATGCCAGACAAGGTGAAGTTGGTTAACTCTCCACCCTGTATATTTCTCAAAATGAAAATATCTCCTTGTGCTATTTAAGCCCTGGGGGGGGGGGAAGAGACAGGCCAATATAGGTAGCTGTCTTTTTCCCTTCCTGGATCTCAAAGGCATTTGGAGGGGGGGGGGGACATTTTAGATCAGAAAAACCATGTGCATGTGTGGAAGAGTTAAACCATTACTTCTTCACCAATCCATATCTCTATGACTGCAGTTTGTAGCTAAATTACACAACAAGGAATGCCAACGTGGATCCTCAATGTTGTGTGTGTTTCAACACTTGGTTCTCCAACTTTGCTTAACCCTGTCTAGCGTTACTTCCTCCTCAGAACTTTGAGCTCTGAACTGAGAGAGTTAAAAATTTGCTCTCATTACATTATATTCCTATTCTAGATCAAGTCCCTCCTACATTCTCATCCCCATGAGATTTTATAACCTTCCTGCCCTCTTTTGGTTGGTGATGTCAGAGACCAAACTGTTACCATGGAGAGGAAAGGGACAGATTCCACTGAGACAGACACAAACATTGCTAAAACTAAAGCAAACTTGTGATTCATCAACCAAATTGCATGTCCTCGTTAACAAGTTAAGAGGGGTCATCGACAATTCCTCACAAAGAGTTTATGCAGTGGGAGAGAAATACATTAAAGCATCATGCAAATGTCCTGGACTACATTTATGTATGAAAGCCCAAACCCTCACTTTTCTAATTAATATGTGGAACAGAATGAAAATACAATGTCAACGTATGGAAGGATATGAATGAGAGATTATTGAAGACTGCCTAAGAGCTACATAAAAACATACAAAGAGCATCTGATGACTTCCGTGTGGCCAAAAGGATCTTATGAAAGAAGCATTTCAAATGGCAGCAAGAGTAGAGGTCAAATAACGCAGTGCTTAACTCTTGTACATTGATTGAAATCCAAATATTTCAAAAATAAACACAAAAGCAACTGGCTGGTGCATTGTACGTTGCTAGACATGTACCTGTTTAAACATAGAGTTTTAAAAACAATACATTTTTGCATGTAATTTGGAACAGGGTCCTTGCATTGGTCTTACACGTGCCAGATCATCCAGAATACTATATTCTTAGAGAATGTATCATTTGGAATCCCTTGAACTCAAGAAAGCTTCACCAGAACCTGTCCAGCTAGATGGGTAAACTAAGCAGTAGGTAACTATACAACTATTCCAGGGACACTTACCACAAACATTTTGGAGAGAAAATCTGAATTAAACCACAATGCATGTTTGTCAACAAAATGGGGATTTCTAATCTAACAATGCTCAGGAACCTGGGGTTGTAGTTACTCCAGATGAAGCACAGCACACGGATAGTTACTGAAAATCAAGAAACAGCAGCTCTGTCTTGACCATGTAACATGCCATTGTGATAACCTTAATTGTTCAAGGCAACCAACCAAGTAAATATACTTTAGTTGTCCCTCTCAGGTGAATATCTGCCATGCGCTGGATAACAGAAGAAATTGTCAATCTGTTATCATGCAGCATCTGACCAGCCAGTCAGTTTTTGACTATCAAGACACCAATCACTCTCACAATCCTTCAACATTAATTGATGGGCTCTTGCCATCAGCCAGTGAGGCTATGCCACAAAGCTGACCTCTCTCCCTTACTTACTACACTGCCACTGAAAAGAAGAGATGCCATCACTTATATATCCTTGAGTAGAAGCTACCTGTGCTTTGATAATAGGGATGGGCTATTATTTCACAATGTTAAGGATGAGCAGTATTCTTGATTGTAGGGGTCTCAGTTAAGTCAAACAAAACAAATCCTATTTCACATAGTGGGGCCCTTGAGTTGTTAGGAGTCACCTAATTCCACAGCATCGCTGAAGAGAAACTTCAGTGACAATCATTCAGTGTCTGAATGGGACCCTCCTTAGGCAGCTCTGAGCTTTCCAAAAGCCAAGCAGGACATAATAAATAAATAAAAACATTATCGCCCACCTTAAAGCGAAGGATCGGCACCTCTGCTCTTTTCCAGTCAGTAAAACTCACAAAAGCCTAATTCTTGAAAATTATGAAGGAAAAAGGGTAAGCAGGGTATGTTTAAATTTTTCCTCCTGTGACCATTTGTTTAGCTGAAAAGAAAAACAGGGGTAAACATTCCACACAACCACTGTAAATATTTAAATTAATTAAGTTTATAATGGCAATTCTAGGAACTAAACTTTGGAGGGGAAAGTGAGAAAATTACCTAACAGGATCGAGACAGGGTAATGTTTGATGACTGCTTGCCCAAGGAAGCCCAGACACAGAACAAGTATTGTTGTGCCATTTATGGAACACCCTAAGACAGTATATGGTGTTGGGTTGTTATTTATTAACTCATTTCTTTTAGGCTGACCAGGACAGCTAGAAGGGCTACACACCTGCCTGCCAACTTCTTTGCACTGGGCATGCTCCCATGTTCCTGGCAGACAAGAGACAGGACTTTCGCTATACCAGCAACTCAGTCGTGGCCCTGCCACCTCCCTCTTTCATGACATTGAATTCCCCACTCCTGCTGTTCCATTTTATTGTTTGCTTTTTTCTCATACAAATTGAACTTGGGAGTCTTTATTTCACTTTATTTATTTATATTATATTTATTATACCCCACCCTCCCCTGATGGGCTCAGGGCGGCTTTGCACTTCCTGATCCCCAAATTTCTTCTCATTACATTTTTATACATTGTCAGTGGGTTTTTTTTTTACTTGGATTGCATATAAATGGCAATGAAAGGAGTATAAAAATGTCATAAAAGAAAGAAGTGTATCAGGAATGCCAGTAATGAAAGTGGGCAGAATAAAAAGGCTAACAATAGCAACATACAACAATACAAAGGAATGGCAAGGGGCATATTTATACTTTTGAGTTTTAGATGTCGGGTTAAACCTTTTCTGTTTACCCAGGTTTTTTGTTCTTGTTGAGTTTTGCCAGTATCATCCCTTCAGTCATGAAAGGGTTAAGTTGACATTTCTGTAAGCTAATAATAGCAAGACATCATCACGCTGGGATGGAGAAAGTAGAGAAAGAAATACTTTTCTCCCTTTCTCACAATACAAGAACTCGTGGGCATTCGATGAAATTGCTGAGCAGTCGGGTTAAAATGGATAAAAGGAAGTACTTCTTCACCCAAAGGGTGATTAACATGTGGAATTCACTGCCACAGGAGGTGGTGGTGGCTACAAGCATAGCCAGCTTCAAGAGGGGGTTAGATAAAAATATGGAGCAGAGGTCAATGTCTGGCAACCCAGAGTTGGCAACTCTAAAGTTATTATTTAAGTAAATGTTCCTTATAATTAGCAATATACTTCTGAACCTCAATGTAACTGTTCTATTTTTATTTCAATATATACTATTCTAATTTTAGCTATTCATCAATACTGAAATATATCAGCATGGTAAGAGATGTTTCTGAAGGCTGACTTCAGTAGCCCTACATAGTAAGGAAGGCTATGAAGTGGTAGCTATTGTAGATTACATGAACCAAGTCTACATTCATGCCAACAGTTTTGTCCTAGTCTTGTACTTTTTCATATTGTTTGAATGCTGTTGTCTAATTTCTCCCAACAGTCTCAGAAACCAAGTTCCATTCTTCCTCCTGAATTGTCAACAAATCATCAGCTACCTTCCCTTTCCAAAAACAATCACTTCTTCAGCTTTCTCTTTCCTCCTACATGTATTCTATAAGTAAATCCCTCAGTTTCCATCTCCACAGTATCATTTATCAGCAGCGTCAACCTCCCAGCCTGTGGGCTGCTCGATCAAAGTCTACTCTGCTTGACACCCATCCAGCCTCCCTCAGTCAGTAATAGATTGGAATGGGAAAATGGTTTGCCTGGCCTTTTATGTGCTAAACAAAGCCACTCACACAACATATGTGCATGCAGTGTAGGGTTGCCAGCAGGCTGGAGGAAAAAAGTTCTACTCCTTTAATAGAAGCTTCCATTTTAATGCAGTAAGTCCCTATTAATGAGATGGGAAACTTTTCTCCAGACCTGTTGGCAGCCTTAATGCAGCATTAATGCAGCATTACTCAGCTAACACTGAATGGCTTTTCAACTAATCTATATAGAAGTTTAATTGTTAAACTAAATGAGAACACACACATTTTCCCTACACACACACCCCGCCGCTGGCGAGCAGCTGTTACCTTGAAAGCAGAAGGAGGGAAAACAATAGCTAGACACCCTTTCATCTTGCAGATGACTCAGTGCCACACTCTCATTGCAAGCAGAGCAGAACTAGTAGGTCATTTTATATGTGAGGCTTAAATAGGCTTTGGATCTCAATAAATTCATCAGATTTTAATGTGAAACAAAGTAGCACTGGATGAAACGTGCTTCTTCTCCCAAGTTTTTTGGCATATTAACAGGGGACACAAAAGATATGTGAGACTCCAAAATGATACTTTATCTCAGTCCTAGGAGGTCTGTCCCAAGAAGCTAGGTGAGCCTCACTATCAGAGCTCTGGCCTTTGTGCCCCATGTGAGAAATGTCTTGACTTTATATATATATTGCTATATCTTTAAGGGAACAACATTCAACAAAGAGGCACCTTTCCCTTTGTCAGTGCAACTCTGACTAATGCATAGGCTGAAGACAGACAATTTTTCTGAAGGACTTCAAAATAATATTCAAAAGACAAATCAAGGTCCATGAGGCACACATTCTTCCACTTCATGGATTGTATCAGTCTCTGCAGTGCTATAAATCCTCTTTGTCAAAGGGAGGGGCAATAAAAGATTATGGGTAATAAATTTAGGATTGACAAAAGGATATTACCAGAGTTGCCACCTACCTGGAGAAAAAAGAATTCATGTCTCTTTAACAGAGGTGTAATAGCAGGCTCCTCCAACATGGTCCCCATGGGCACCACAGTGTCTTTAGCACCTTTCCTGGCACCCACCAAGTGTTTTTACAAAATGGGTGGAGCCAGTGAGGCTTTTGCCCAGCAGAGCTTCTGATTAGCCATTGGAGATCTCATCAGTTGCACAGATTTTTAAAAAGCTGCAATGGCAGCAGATGCAATCATAGCACAAGGATTGTCACTGTATGATTACCAATCCACTGTGTGTAAGAAAATATTTTTAAACAATATACTCATTTCAAGAGCCATCCTGTTGAACAGAATTTCTGTCTGAAATGTTGAAGAGTTATGCATGACCTCATTCCCTGACTTTGTTTCCTGTGCCAGCCATTTTGTAGTCATGCCCACCACCCTGTGTCAGAATTTCAGACACACACTTGGGGACTGCACGATGGGAAACTATTTATTCCATGTTGTTATTTATTTCTATGCTGTGAGAAGGTTCAGCTGCCCACTTCTACACAATAAGCCTCTATTATAGGAGCAGAACATTTTTCTCCAGGCCTGTTGGCAATCCATAAATCTTAATGAGTAGTCAAATTATGGCACTTACTGCCAATGGATGTAGTGATAGCCATGTACACAAATAGTTTCCAAAGTGGATTACGCAGATTCATGGAGAAAAAGCCTATCAACGGACACTGGCCATACTGAGTAAGGGGAGCCTCCATATACAGAGGCAGTTAACCTCTGAAAACCAGTGTTGGAAGCAACATCAGGGGGCCTCTATGCTCTGGTTCTTTGTCCTCAGGGGCAACTTGTTAGCCACTGTGAGAAACAGAATGCTGGGGCAGATGGACTACTCATCTGATCCAGCAGGACTGTTTTCAGTATTCTTCGAGACAGTAGCAGAACAAGAGAAATGTCTATGCACGTCATTAATACCTCTCCCCCAGACTACTTCATCAAATGAATCATCAGATCAGTCCAGTATGCTGGAAAAACTATGGATCTACAGGTACTTATCTGCACTGCTGGTGGGATTGTCCAATTATATCCTGATTTTGACATGAGGTTACACAACAAATTTCCATAATTATTTTACAGTCACTTCTGATGACACCGGAATTAATGCTCTTGAACCTCTGGGATGATGGCCTTCAATTTTTCTTTCATAACGACTTTATATTCTTGCAGCTGCAGCCCGTCTCACAATCACTTCAGCTTGAAAATCCCCATCCCCTCCCTGCATATCAGTCTAGTATGACAAGATCGGGGACCAATTCATAATGCACAAAATTTCAACTGTAATGAATCATAATTACACTGGTTTGGGAAGAATTTATAATAAATTTATTTCATATCGGAACAGAATATCCTTCCTTCCAATTGCTCGTATTACTCTTGGTTATTTTTTTAATTTACATATGACCTAAAAAAAACACTTATGAGCGACTCATCTTAATAACTCACCTTTGTACTTACCTCGCCTCTTAGATGGTAGTAGTTACAATATATATCCTGAGTATCTTAATCTCTGTAATGATATCTGTTATTTGCTTTACTTTTTATTGTATTTATTAATATTTCATAATAAAGTATGTAATGTTTTTTTAAAAAATAATGATGCTTTCCAGCATTCCTCCCTCATACTACCTCTTCGTAACAAGTGTCTGTCCCCAACCACATATTCCCATTACATAACTGCTTGCCTTGTAGGAAACTACAGAACCACGACATATTCCCAAAAGAAAATGGGCTAGGGCTTACTTTAAAAATGAATGTTGGAGATTCAGAGAATCTTGGATATTGATATTGATATAATGATGCTCTAGTTCCAATTTAAAATAAAAATAAAATTCTCCTGGTGGCGGTGCAAGGAAATGGCTGCCACAAGGAGAGGGTCAGGGCAACTGGGTGCTGTGTGGTCTAGAAAATCCTAATTTTCCTGTATCCAGGCATTACCGAGCTCTTTCCCAAAATTTCCAAACAAAGCAGGTTTGAGAAGGATTAGAGAAAAGCTGGGGAAACTGCCAGAGGTCCACACATATGCCACAATGCTGTGGGGAAGCAGTAAAAAAACCCACTTCCCAAAAGCATGAAACTCAGGGCAGATAAGTCATTTGGAAGATATTAAGCTCTACCAAACCTATATCCCTTCTGCATATGAATGTCAGACTAGAACTACTGGAACCGGGCCTCAGATTCAGCAGGAGCTCACAGGAGTGCAGGTCCTGAACCTTTCTGAGGGTTTCCCCTCCTCCTTCCCACCTTGCCCATTGAATAGTAGGTGCAGTTGCATAACAATCCCTGGATGAGCTCCACCACCTATATTTCCACAAAATGACCCCTGACTGGAACGTATTGTTACTATTACTTGCTCAGAAATTCCCAGGGCTGGAATTATGCGGGTTGGTTTCCTGTGCTGGAGCCTGGAGAGAACACTGGAGTCATGGCATTTTTGCAATATTTGTTTTATTTACAAATACATACATACAATGCAAGCAGAGATAAAGAGAGTCTTCTAGAGGGCAGCAGAAGTATTCCTCCACATCAGATCCTCATAGAGAGATGGTGAGATCCTGCATGCATTGCACTTCAGCCAACTCACAGCAGGGTGTCCCCCTTTTCTCTTTTTCTCTGAAACAAATCCAAAATGCTGTTTCTTCACAGTCACATATGCCCAGGCACACCCCCCTCCACCTGGCATAGGTCATCTTCTCTAGAGCCAGTTGGGTGTAGTGGTTAAGTGTGAGGACTCTTATCTGCGAGAACCGGGTTTGATTCCCCACTCCTCCACTTGCACCTGCTGGAATGGCCTTGGGCTAGCCATAGCTCTGGCAGAGGTTGTCCTTGAAAGGGCAGCTGCTGTGAGAGCCCTCTCAGCCCCACCCACCTCACAGGGTGTCTGTTGTGGGGGGAGAAGACATAGGAGATTATAAGCCACTCTGAGTCTCTGATTCAGGGAGAAGAGCGGGGTATAAATCTGCAATTCTTCTTCTAAGTTTTGATGTTTGTTTGTTTTTTGAGTAGAGGTGTTATTCAATACAAAAACTGCAGGTAAAAAAAGAAAGGGGTGGGAGATAGGAAAGACAGGATAAGAAAGGGGTATTTACTTGAAAATGCTGTGGGTCTTGATGAAATGCCTCATCTGTCTCTTGAAAGCCAAGCATATTCTTCATTCAAGTCAATCTCTCTGTTCACCTACTTGAAATAAAACATGGAAGAGGCCTATTGTAAATGACGGCTTGATAGAGCAGAGGCAGCAAGAGAGAAGAGACCAAAAAAGGGGAAAATATTTCTCATAATAAAGCTGTCAAAGAGAAAAGAGAACTTGGAAATGGTTGCAAGGCGAAGGAATTAAGTTAAATTAATGTTGACGTCTGTTCTTGAAATAAAAAAAGTATTGTCAATTCTCTAATTAATAGAGAACATTGCAGTGTGAAATGAGCACTTCAGTCAACAAAGAGAGAACAAGAACATTGTGGGAACTCAAGACACATAAAGCAGATTCTATTTTGGGGGGATAGATACAGCTGTACTTATTCATTTATATGTAAATAAATTATAATATGGCCATCCTAAGCTTAGAAAGGAGGAGACCTGTGGTGCAGAGTGGTAAGCTACAGTACTGCAGTCCAAGCTCTGCTCATGACCTAAGTTCGATTCTAGTGGAAGTTGGGTTCAGGTAACTGGCTCAAGGTTGACTCAGCCTTCCATCCTTCCGAGGTCAGTAAAATGAGTACCCAGCATGCTGGGGGTAAAGTGTAGATGACTGGGGAAGGCAATGGCAAACCACCCTGTAAAAAGTCTGCCATGAAAATGTCATGATGTGACATCACCCCATGGGTTGGTAATGACCCAGTGTTTGCGCAGGGGACTACGTTTATTTCTAAGCTTAGAAAGCTGTAACTCTGGTTAGGTTTGAACTATAGAGCAGGGGTCCCCAACTCCTGGGCCACGGAACAGTACTGGTCCATGGCCTGTTAGCAACCAGGCCATGAGTTGTATAATTATTTCATTATATATTACAATGTAATAATAGAAATAAAGGGCACAATTGTATCATCCTGAAACCATGCCCATCCACCCGCGGTCCTTGGAAAAATTCTTCCATTAAACTGGTCCCTGGTGCCTAGAAGGCTGGCCATAAGAGAAGCCATGTTGGATCAGGCCAATGGCCCATCCAGTCCAACACTCTGTGTCACACAGTGGCCAAAAATTTTATATATACACACACACACACACCCATACACACCCATACACACACACACACACACACATATATATATATACACACACTGTGGCTAATAGCCACTGATGGACCTCTGCTCCATATTTTTATCTAACCCCCTCTGGAAGTTGGCTATGCTTGTAGCCGCCACCACCTCCTGTGGCAGTGAATTCCACATGTTAATCACCCTTTGGGTGAAGAAGTACTTTCTTTTATCTGTTTAAACCTGACTGCTCAGCAATTTCATCGAATGCCCACGAATTCTTGTGAGAAAGGGAGAAAAGTACTTCTTTCTCTACTTTCTCCATACCATGCATTATCTTGTAAACCTCTATCATGTCACCCCGCAGTCGACATTTCTCCAAGCTAAAAAGCGCCAAGCGTTTTAACCTTTTTTCATAGGGAAAGTGTTCCAACCCTTTAATCATTCTAGTTGCCCTTTTCTGGACTTTTTCCAATGCTATAATATTCTTTTTGAGATGTGGTGACCAGAATTGCACACAGTATTCCAAATGAGACCGCACCATCGATTTATACAGAGGCATTGTGATACTGGCTGATTTGTTTGCAATTCCCTTCCTAATAATTCCCAGCATGGTGTTGGCCTTTTTTATTGCAATCGCACACTGTCTTGACATTTTCAGTGAGTTATCTACCACGACCCCAAGATCTCTCTCTTGGTCAGTCTCTGCCAGTTCACACCCCATCAACTTGTATTTGTAGCTGGGATTCTTGGCCCCAATGTGCATTACTTTGCACTTGGCCACACTGAACCTCATCTGCCACATTGGCACCCACTCACCCAGCCTCAACAGATCCCTTTGGAGTGCCTCACAATCCTCTCTGGTTCTCACCACCCTGAACAATTTAGTGTCATCTGCAAACTTGGCCACTTCACTGCTCACTCACAATTCCAAATCATTTATGAACAAGTCAAAGAGCATGGGACCCAGTACCGAGCCCTGCGGCGCCTCACTGCTTACCGTCCTCCACTGCGAAGACTGCCCATTTATACTCACTCTCTGCTTCCTATTAATTAACCAGTTTTTGATCCACAAGAGGACCTGTCCTTTTACTCCATGACTCTCGAGCTTTCTAAGGAGCCTTTGATGAGGAACTTTATCAAAAGCTTTCTGGAAGTCAAGGTAAACAACATCTATAGACTGCTGTAGGGACTGGAAGTCAAGGTAAACAACATCTATAGACTGCTGTAGGGACTGCTATCTGCTATAGGGACTGCTGCTATAGAGCATCTTTCTACCCATTCATGGTCTACAATTTGCAAAATTAGATTATTCTAATTATTCTTTTTCTCTACAGTGGTTTAATCGCCATCTCCTCTAGCAATGCAAGAAAAATGTCCTGCTCTAGAATTTATCACCACCACAGGCAAACTAACCAGTGTGCTTTAAGTAGTCAGGAGGGACAGAGAATTAGCATATAAACAACATGCATTTCTACAACTTTGCCAGCTTCCAAATCCTCACTGTTATAGAAAAAACAAACTCAAATAAGCAACCATGCACAAACTTTGGATTCAGGGTCAAAAACAGATGTGATGGAAATCAAAGTCTAGCTATAGCACTAATGGCTTTTATTTATTTACATTATTTATAGTCTGCCTGTGATTCAAGGTGGATCACAAAATTTAAAACAATGCATATAAAACAGGCTTGGAGATCTGTCGGTAGGGTTGCCAAGTCCAATTAAAGAAAAACCTGGGGACTTTGGGGGCGGAGCCAGGAGACTTTGGGGGTGGAGCCAGGAGACATTGGGGGTGGAGCCAGGAACAAGGATGTGACAAGCATAATTGAACTCCAAAGGAGTTCTGGCCATCACATTTAAAGGGACGGCACACCTTTTCAATGCTTTCCTTCCATAGGAAATAATGAAGGATAGGGGCACCATCTTTTGGGGCTCATAGAATTGGACCCCCTGGTCCAATCTTCTTGAAACTTGGGGGGTATTTTGGGGAGAGGCACTAGATGTTATACTAAAAATTTGGTGCCTCTACCTCAAAAAATAGCCCCCCCAGAGCTCCCAATACCCACAGATCAATTCCCTATTATTCCCTATGGGAATCGTTCTCCATAGGGAATAATAGAGTGCCCAGTAGACATTTCCCTCCCCCCCCACGCTTTCTAAAGGGGGGGAGGGCCTCCAAACCAGGGAATCCCCTACCCCCTCCCTCTCACACACACAAATACTTACCAGATTGGAGAACTCTACTTGCTGTGAAAACGAAAGGGAAAAAAAGGGAGGGGCTGTTCTCCGAAGCTCTTCCTGCTTCCTGCCCAGCCTTAAAGGGGCCACACATTTTACAAACGGCTCAGGATCTCAACAATATGAAGCCTGCAGGTATGTTCTTCCCCCCCCTCCACCCCCCCACCCCCCCACCCCCGCTTCCCGATTTCTGGGGGGCGGGAGATTAGGCTGCGAACCCAGAAGTCCCCCGCCAGAGTGGGGGGTTTGGGAAGCCTATCTGTCGGCAAGTTTCTTTATGAGCACACTCCTGGACTTGCTGGCAGACATGACAGGATGTCCTTGTGCTCCCCTACTTTCTTCATATGTTTGGTTGCCATTTCAAGCCTTTTCAATCATGGCCATATCAAACTCAGGGCAAGCAATGCTGGATGTTTATCACCTATTTCTATCATTCAAACCAGCAGGGGGCCTGTGATTGGAGCAGGACAGCAGGGATTTGGATCCTACTGCCCATTGTTCCTGAGTCCTCAAGCTCAGGCCTAAAGGCTCCAATGAGCCAGGCAGCAAACCCATTACAATACAACAACCTCCGTTCATATACACAACAATAACGTATGTTTAGGGGGGATTATCTTATGTTCAAGAGGATATTCTTTCTTTGGGGTAAATATGGTAGGTATAGTGGTACTTAGTGTGATGAGGGATCAGGAGAAAACAGGGGTTCAAGAGCCGTAGAACCAAGTCAGCACTTGCCTAAGGAGTTAAAAACTCAGTGGTTACAGCTGAGACGCAAGATGCCAATTATAACCAAGACTATGAATTGGGAAGCTTTGCCAACAAGTAGTTAAGCTAGGTAGAGCCAATTACTGAAAGACCATCTGGTAAGTATCTAGAAGCAAGGGAGATAAAGAAACCTGTTGTCAAACTAGATATGCACCCATGAAGGCTTCTTGCCCTATCAAGGCCTGGAAAACTGAAGCATAACTTACACAAAGTAATAGAATAGAAAGAGCTGCTTGAAACAACATGGAAAGATAGGAAGACAGAACAAAAATGGTTAGGAATTGCTAACTTTTACTTAAGCCTTTTCTTCGCATGTACATGTGCGAGCAGCTTGTTTTGATGTGACCAGAATACATGCAGACAACCCAGTAAAGGAAGATGGCCTAATTGATCTTTTGTTCTGCTCTTTGAAAGCAATAGTAATATTTTGTTTCAAAAATTGATCATTTAGCCATTGAGGAAGACTCAGCATGGGTTCTGTAAGGGAAGATCTTGCCTCACTATCCTGTTGCATTTCTTTGAGGGGATGAACAAACATGTGGACAAAGGAGACCCAATAGATGTTGTTTACCTTGACTTCAAGAAAGCTTTTGATAAAGTTCCTCATCAAAGGCCCTTAGAAAGCTCGAGAGTCATGGAGTAAAAGGACAGGTCCTCTTGTGGATCAAAAACTGGCTAATTAATAGGAAGCAGAGAGTGAGTATAAATGGGCAGTCTTCGCAGTGGAGGACGGTAAGCAGTGAGGCGCCGCAGGGCTCGGTACTGGGTCCCATGCTCTTTAACTTGTTCATAAATGATTTGGAATTGTGAGTGAGTAGTGAAGTGGCCAAGTTTGCAGATGACACTAAATTGTTCAGGGTGGTGAGAACCAGAGAAGATTGTGAGGCACTCCAAAGGGATCTGTTGAGGCTGGGTGAGTGGGTGCCAATGTGGCAGATGAGGTTCAGTGTGGCCAAGTGCAAAGTAATGCACATTGGGGCCAAGAATCCCAGCTACAAATACAAGTTGATGGGGTGTGAACTGGCAGAGACTGACCAAGAGAGAGATCTTGGGGTCGTAGTAGATAACTCACTGAAAATGTCAAGACAGTGTGCGATTGCAATAAAAAAGGCCAACACCATGATGGGAATTATCAGGAAGGGAATTGCCAGTATCATAATGCCCCTTAGCCACTGCTAAGTCCACATTTTTTCATCTTAGGTGGGTGAGGCAGTTGGCGCTTTCCTGGAGCGTGACGATCTAGCAACGGTGATCCATGCAACGGTTACCTCGAGGTTGGACTACTGTAATGCCCTCTACATGGGGCTGCCCTTGTGCCGAAACCGGAAGTTGCAGTTAGTGCAGAATGCCGCTGCCCAGCTGTTATTGCGGCTCCCAAGATGGGAGCACATTTGGCCAGGGCTCTGGATCCTGCACTGGCTGCCAATAATATACCGAGTCCGATACAAGGTGCTGGTTATTACCTTTAAAGCCCTATATGGCCTAGGACCTGCCTACCTTAGGGACTGTCTCTCCCCACATGTTCCCCAGAGAGTACTGAGATTGGGATCTCAAAATCTGCTTGTTATCCCCGGGCCAAAAGGAGGCCCGCCTGAAATCCACCTTCTCTGTAACAGCTCCTTTCTGGTGGAACCAGCTGCCAGAAACTGAGTGTAGTTTTTGGTAAACCGCTGTTATATGTTTTATTATTTTACTGTTTTAACCATGTAAGATGCTTTAAATTCAAAATTTATGTTAGATTTTATATGCTGTGAGCCGCCCTGAGCCACTTTGGTGGGAAGGGCGGGATATAAATTGAAAAAACTTGAAACTAGTATAAATTGATGGTGCGGTCTCATTTGAAATACTGTGTGCAATTCTGGTCACCGCAGCTCAAAAAGGATATTAAAGCATTGGAAAAAGTCCAGAAAAGGGCAACTAGAATGATTAAAGGGTTGGAACACTTTCCCTATGAAGAAAAGTTAAAACGCTTGGGACTCTTTAGCTTGGAGAAACGTCGACTGCGGGGTGACATGATAGAGGTTTACAAGATAATGCATGGGATGGAGAAAGTAGAGAAAGAAGTACTTTTCTCCCTTTCTCACAATACAAGAACTCAAGGGCATTCGATGAAATTGCTGAGCAGTCAGGTTAAAAAGGATTAAAGGAAGTACTTCTTCACCCAAAGGGTGATTAACATGTGGAATTCACTGCCACAGGAGGTGGTGGTGGCTACAAGCATAGCCAGCTTCAAGAGGGGGTTAGATAAAAATATGGAGCAGAGGTCAATGTCTGGCACTTACAATGATATTATTCTGAACAATTAGGTGGCCTTTGTGGATGC
Source organism: Heteronotia binoei (assembly GCF_032191835.1). Taxonomy (NCBI): domain Eukaryota; kingdom Metazoa; phylum Chordata; class Lepidosauria; order Squamata; family Gekkonidae; genus Heteronotia; species Heteronotia binoei. The sequence continues at coordinate 87,198,060 of NC_083230.1, forward strand.
TTGTTTTTATGCCCGACACCGTAACAGGAGCTAAGAGCATGATGGTTGATACCTACTTCCTGTTTGCCATCCTTGAGATGATCCAACCCATGTTCTTTATTATTATTTCATTCGATTTATATCCCGCCCTACCCCACCGAAACGGGCTCTTGACCACTGTTTTTGACCACTGAACAGCTGGTCACCTTGTAGCTTTCAACAGGTACCACTGATGCCTCTGAGTTTGTATACACTTTGAGTATTCAGTATTGCTACTGTGCAATTGTGTGTCATAAACCAGTTTGGTTTACAAATCTAACCAGTAATGAACATATGAACATATAAAGCTGCCTTATACTGAATCAGACCCTTGGTCCATCAAAGTCAGTATTGTCTCCTCAGACGGGCAGCGGCTGTCCAGGATCTCAAGCTGAGGTTTTTCACACCTACTTTCCAGGACCCTTTTTAGTTGGAGATACTGGGGAGTGAGCCTGGGACCTCTTGCTTATCAAGAAGATGCTCTACCACTGAGCCACCGTCCCTCGACAAATGCATGTAAACTGTCTTAGCCTCATTAGGATTCCCAAAAGAACTTAGGGCACTATAACCTACAGAGTAGAGCGAAGCAAAGTGTAACACTAGCCAATAAAGAAAGTTGATCTGACTTGCTCAAACAGGATGCTCTTTTCCTGTGTTCAACATACCAAGTTTGCCTTAAGTATTTAGGCTGCCATGGCAACTGGGAACATTAGCTCTCTGATATCATTTTCTATTGCAGTCCTTTGGGGTGAAAGTTAGTTATGTCTCTTATTTCCTGTTGTTGAGTGGAGAGATTTGTAGAGCTCTTTACTGCAGTCCTAATCTCTGCTCATGACCTGAATTCAATCCCCAGCAGAAACTGGGTTTTCAGGTAGCTGGCTCCAGGTTGACTCAGCCTTCCATCCTTCTGAGGTTGGTAAAATGAGTACCCAGCTTGCTGGGGGGGGGAAGTGTGGATGACTGGGGAAGACAATGCAAACCACCTCATAAAAAGTCTGCCATGAAAACACTGTGAAAGCAATGTCACCCCAGAGTCGGAAATGACTGGTGCTTGCACAAGGGACCTTTCCTTTCCTTTCCTTTCCTTTCCTTTCCTTTCCTTTCCTTTCCTTTCCTTTCCTTTCCTTTCCTTTCCTTTCCTTTCTGTTAGTTATTATTGTTAATTACCACCATCATCATTATCTTGAATCAATCAAACCATGGATGGAGCTCTGCTTGTAGAAAAGAAAAATTGTTGCCCTCTTTGTCCGGCAGCCTTCTGTGACCTCTGCAAATCTGCTTCTGTACGGTCCAGGCACCTTCTGGCAGGGTGACAGATGTAGCAGAAGGATGGCAAGTGGAAATACAGAACTGACATAAATACCCTCCCTCTTATGCAAACAGAAGGGAGTGATTTTCACCAATTTCCCCTTTCTCCATTGTAGTCCTCTGCTCACAACATTCCATGCCATCTATGGCTAGACACTCCTCCTCTAACCTGCAGGTCACCCAAAAACTCTGCCTGGCACCTGCCACCCACTTGGCTTTCCCAAAACCTGGAAAGTCATTTCTCTCTGGTTCAACCACTTTCTGGTTCAACCACTTCCACCACCTGGCCTTTGTAGGAATTGTCCGCTGAGAGGGTCACCTTCTTTTCCGTGTTCTGAAGGCTTGTCGCTGTGTCTCCCAGTATCCAGCATCTGGTTACCACAAGGGACAGCTTACTGCATTGTACACTACTGGAGAAACAGCTACTTGCCCCCTGATTGCCCTTCCCCTTCCTTCTGGCTCTCTCTCTCTCTCGGCTTGACTTCGTGAACGAAGATTTAAGAAGGGTGCAGTAGTTCACGTCTGCTGCAGGCTCGCTGGTGGCTGACAAGACCAATGCGAAACAGGCAGATCCGGCCACAGTGGCTGCAGGGAAAAGTCTGATTTGGGGTTGGTGCTGTAGCAGTGCGATTCTTCCTCAATCTCCTTTTGTCCTCAAGACCAGCTATGCGTGCGTTCTCAAAGGAAGAGACAGCCTGGTGGATGGTGTGCCTCCATGCTTTGCGATCTGAGGCTAGGTCAGACCACTGGTGATGGTTGATGCGACAGGTGCCAAGGGATTTTTTCAAGGAGTCCTTGTACCTCTTCTTTGGTGCCCCTCTATTTCGATGGCCGGTGGAAAGTTCGCCATACAGAGCAATCTTGGAAAGGCGGTGGTTTTCCACCCTAGAAATATGCTCTGCCCAGCGCAGCTGTGTCTTCAACAGCAGTGCCTCGATGCTTGTAACCTCCGCCCTCTTGAGGACTTCAGTGTTGGTCACAAAGTCACTCCAGTAGATGTTAAGGATGGTGCGAAGGCAGCGCTGATGAAAGCGCTCAAGGAGTCACAGGTGATGACGGTATAAAACCCACGATTCAGAGCCGTAGATGAGGGTTGTCATCACAACCGCTTTGTAAGCATTGATCTTTGTGCCTTTTTTCAGATGCTTGTTGCTCCACACTCTTTTGTGCAGTCGGCCAAAGGCACGGTTTGCCTTTGCCAGCCTGTTGTCAATCTCCTTGTCGATCTTGGCATCTGAGGAGATGATGCACCCCAGGTAGCTGAACTGCTGGACTGTCTTCAGAACTGATTCACCCACAGTGATGCACGGAGGGTGATAATCTTCCTGGGGTGCAGGCTGGTGGAGAACTTCTGTCTTCTTCAGACTAACTTCTAGGCCGAATAGCTTGGCAGCCTCTGCAAAGCAGGACGTCATATGCTGCAGAGCTGATACCGAGTGGGAGACGAGTGCAGCGTCACCAGCAAACAGTAGCTCTCGGATAAGTTTTTCCATTGTCTTGGAGTGAGCCTGTTGAAAGAAAATATGGATAATGTTCATTCATTCATTATAGGGAAAAGGGGACTCCCACCTTTTCCCAACCTTTTAGCAGTTAAACTTCTCTGTGTTAGCTTTTTGATATGGTTAGGCCATTTCTTATTACATTCTCTTGCTACTCAGACTTAGAATTAGACCCCCCCCTTCTTTGTTCCTAGTCTTCTAATTTTTCCACAGCATTCGTTCTTCTAGTCAGCAATAAGTATGGTATGTAGCACAAAGAACACAGGGGAAAGAGAAATATGCAAGGACGAGCTGTGAACACAGTTGGGGTCTATGCACATAACTTCTATTGCCTTAGATAAGGGGAAAAATGTTGCTAGGCAAATGTATCTTTCTAAGTAAACTAAACCTTTGTATGGTCAAGCCCAGCCTCGCGGCCGGTCGAGTCAGACTGTAAGCTCTGGACCAATGGCAAATAGCCACAGAGTGAGATAGGAGAATGACGTCGGGAATCCTTTAAGAGGCTGGGGGCTTGGCTAAATCAGGTAGAGAAGGGCGTTCCTTTTGCCCGTCTCTCCACTTTCTGCAGAAGTGAAAATAAAGCTGTTTTCTCTGAACAAGAATGTCTCTAGCCTGGTAATTGCTGAGAGGGGAAGGGGCACAACCCCAAACCAGTTAACAAGCCTTTAGTCGCCTCAGGTTGAACAGGCTGCCATCGGTGTGATAGCGGATGTAGACACCATTCCTTCTGGCACCCTTTTTAAAAATACCATGCCTGGAGGACTGGAGATATAATGTAGTATAGAGAATGGCTACCAGCATTAAAAGTTATAAAGCATTTGTCAAAAGAAAATATCCATACATACACTCTCAGCACAGCACCAGATGGACCAAGGGATTCAAAGGAAAAGGATAAAACACACTTCCTCTATCCCTCCCTCTGTATGTGCCCAAATGGATCTTAGTATAAGGCAGGCTGCTTAGCTTAAAAGGTTACAGTTGTTCTATGGGGGTTTTAATTACCTTGAAGACTCTGCTCAGGTGTAAAGTCCAGCTCATAGCATTGGCTGTCTCCTACAGACCTCTCACTGTCTGCTGCACACCTCAGGTCAGCATTCTGTCTGCACTCTGCCTCAATGGAATCAGCACAAAAGAGACCTCGCTCTAAGGTGTTTTATCATCTCTCTTTCTCCTCCCACTAACCAGATCAGGCCAGATCAAAGAAGCTTTTCCTGAAGTCTCCAGGATTTTTTTCTGAAGACCTTCTAACTCCTTAAGTCTTTCAAATTTCTGTTCCCTGCTAGATATCACCCGTCTAACAGGGTGGTGGAGGTTTGACCATACCATAGTTTCTTGCTAGATCTAAGTGTTTCTAAATAAGTGGCTGAGGTGAGGATGGAAAGCAGCTGAATTGACTTCTTCCTTCCTGACAGTTCTCTGCGAAAAGAGAGATTTTTTTAAAAAAACAAACAAACTCAAGATGAAGACTTTGTTCAGTTCAAACCTCCAAAGAAAAATGCACTTCTCCTCACCATCCCCAGGGCTGACTGCCCACTAGGCAAATTAGGCAATTGTCTACGGCACCAGCAGTCCAGGGGTGAAAAACTGGGCACCTCTCCAAGTCTCTCCCCCCATCCTTCCATGCCTCTTGGAGTCCCCAAGAGGTACAAGCTGCAGGGCTTTATCCCTGCTTTTCCACCCCTGGGGGGCAAATGCAGGAGTCCCCAAAAGGCATGGGCATTGGGGCTTTCTCCCCTCCCTCACCTTTTGGAGTACCTGAGAGGTGCAGGTGTTGGGCCTTTCCCCCAGCTTTTGAATCCTTGGAGTGAAAACGCAGGGAAAGGATCTCACCCCCCCTGCGCCTCTCAGAGACCCTGAGAGGCACGGGTGGCAGGGCTTTCTCTCTCTTTTGCACCCCAGGTAGAGGAAAGAATCTCTCCCCCCCCCCCGTGCCTTTGGAGTCTCTGAGAGGCATGGGCTGGAGGGGCAACCCCTTCTCTGGGGTTGCTGTGGCCTGATCTCTCCATTCTACCCTAAGGGACTATAGGATAGAATGGAGAGATTGGCCATTGATGTGGCACAACCCCAGAGAAGGGGTTAAAAGTTTAAAACCCCTTCTGTAACGTTGCTCTACAGCAGCGGCCTGATCTCTACATTCTATCCTAGGGGCCCATAGGATAGAATGGAGAGATTGGGCAATAGCGACACTAAAGAAGGGGGGGAGGTGCAAGTAGATAGCATTTCCTAAGGTGCCAAACAGTCTAGATCTACCCCTGACAATCCCCGAGGGTCCCGCAATCCTTAGAAGCAGTTTGGGAAGAAGAGTTTTATGGGGGGAGTAACTAGAAGATGCCAACTGCCATGAACAGAGATCCACTTGACTTCTGTAGACTGAAGCTATAATAAATAGAAGCCAGAGTCTAGTTTCCTCCAAAAATATTTCCAAGACTAGAAACATAAGAGAAACCATGTTGGATCAGGCCAATGGTCCATCCAGTCCAACACTCTGTGTCACACAGTGGTCAAAAAAACCCCTCCCAAGTGCCATCAGGAGGTTCACAAGTGGGGCTAGAAGCCCTTCCACTTCGTCCCCCCCGCAAGCACCCAGAATACAGAGCATCACTGCTCCAGACAGTTCCAATAAAATGCTTTGACCATCGGATTGCATGGATACACACGCATGCATGCTGCTCCAGTCCCAGGCCATGTGGCTTTGTTGCTCAGGAGCACAGCTGGCACAGATGAGAGGTCAGGAGAAGGACACAATGAGGGAAGGGACAGAGCAGACAAGTGGAGCAAGCTTACTGGAAAAAACTTACAGAAATGGTCTTTACTTCACCTCTGCAAGGATACTCCAGGAGGGTAACAAACACCGCCCCCCCCCCCTCACAGCCTCCTGGGCCCCCTAGCAGCTCTGTTTATGCCACGGCCAAATCTGAAACTCCAGCTGAGCAAGGAAAAGGGTGGGGGAGGAGATCATTCCAGGAGTTAAATCTGCCTCGATGAGTCAATTTCTTTACAGCACTGCTGCTGAGTGGCTTGGGGCTCATATGACTAGGGTTGCCAATCCCCAAGTGGAAGCAAGGGTTCCCCCTGTTTGGAAGCCCCCCTCCGCTTCAGGGTCACCAAAAAGCTGGTGGGGGGGAGGAAAACATCGGGCTGGGCACTCCATTTTTCCCTAGAGAAACCCGATTCCCGTAGGGTATAATGGGAGAATTGATCTGAGGGTATTTGGGGCTCTGGGGGGGCCCCCCTGTTTTTTGAGGTAGAAACACCAGATTTTCAGCATAGCATCCAGTACCTCTCTTCAGAAGGCCCTCCAAGTTTGAAAATGATTGGATCAGGGGGTCCAATTTTATGAGCCCCCAAAGAAGGTACCCCTATCCTTAATTGTTTCCAAGAGGATGGAAGGCATTTAAAAAGCATGCTGTTCCTTTAAATGTGACGGCCAGAACTCCCTTTGGAGTTCAATTATGCTTGTCACAAGGCAGTGGGGTTTCAAATCAGTATACAGCACCTTTGCATAGTGTTCAAGGGTGGCTCGCTGGGGCTGCAGGGGTCTGTTTAGTATAAAGCAACTGATTATGCAGCTGGGTTGCAGGATCTGATTCAGGATGTGGCAGTTCATTTTCTGGACAAAGCAGTTTGGTCCAATTCAGTATAATTGGACATGCTGTGGCCTTGCTCTCCAGTCTGGGGGAAACGATGGGTGCTATGGGTTTCCTGGTTCAGGCATAGGACAGCAGGTCAATTTGGTAAGGTGGCATCTCAATAACTCATTCAGCTTTGGCATCTTAGTGGCATTTCTACAACTCTAATTCAGCTTTAATTCAACTTTGCACTTGGTCCTCTATATCAGGCAGGGCCACAGCGGAGGGACCACTTAAATATTGTCTTTTCTGAGTTCAGAGCAACATGCCGCTAAGATGGTCTACATGCCGGCCAAGAGCCACCTTCACCACATCTGCACCTGCTTGAGCTTCAAGGAAGACAGCACCTGTGGCTGGTTCTGCCCCATCGCCACACCTGTTGTAAGCCAAAATGCCCTCAAAAGAGGTTGGGGAATTGACAGGTGGGCACCTATGGCTTAAAAAGGATCTAGAATCTATGTATTCAGGATTCCACTTCCAGAAATTATTGCTTAAATTTGCCAAGGACACTAATTAAGTAAAACAATCATGAATTTATTACAGAAAAATATAGAAAACACATACAAGGTAATGAATACATACAACACACATACAGTCCTAATAAAAATAGAGAGAAATGCATAGAGGTAACATAAGGATGGACAAACAGGGTGATAATTACCAATCGTAGTCTTCAAGGAAGGCTCCAATGGCAACAAACGAGGACTAGGGGGAAGGGACCCTCAACTGATCAGGAATCGAGGATGTATCTAAACAGCAGGAATGGGGTACTGCTAGATGCACACCTGTGGGGAGTCAGGTCACAGGTTATAAGGACTACCTTGAGCCCTTAGGGGATGGAAGGTACAGGGGCGGATGACAGGTGGTCAGCTGGTACCATGACCTCAGAAAAAGGGAAGGCTCCACAATGACCATAAAGGCTGGACTTACGCAGTAGCCAATAGCCAGTTTATTGGGGGCACCTGATTGGATGCCCGTATCTGGCCAATGAGCAGACTTTGCCTTAGTTACCTGATTGGACTTCCAGGTAACAATGGGCCAAAGGGGGAGGCTCCAGGATGACCATTAAGGGAAAGAATGGGAGAAATTATTGGGGTGGAGGTGATTAAGGCTATTAAAACATATCTAAAAGGGGACAATACATGGCCAAATTGCTACCTAAGGTAACACCCGATCTATACAAAGAAATTTGGCTCTGGGTAAAGATGTTCTTCCTCTTCTTCACTCCTCTACTGTCACCATCCTTTGCCTTGGGTTCTGTTGGACAAAGGCTTAGACAGTCTGACAGGATCCATGCCTAAGATAAGCTTGATTGCCTTATGCAGAGGTGACATCTGTTGAGCCTCCCGCTTCGCTGCAATGGAGTCTGGCACTGCAGGAAGATAGTGTTGGTGATGTTAGCCTTCCCATATGGATTCTATGGTCAAGGCTGGAAACTGCTTGCCTGGACAGTTCCTGGCGGCGCAACTTCTTCCGCTGCAACAGCCGAGATGGTGATCGCACAGAGCGACTGGAAACCCATCTGTTCTCCTGGTTAGCACTCCTCCAGAGACAGGGAGTGCTGCTGCAACGTTGTGGCTATTAGTACTCACATAAGTCCCTACATTCTGGTAGACAAAACCCATGTTTTCCTGGCAAATGCATGTGAGTTGAATCTCCAGACACCCTGGCAACCAAACAGGTGACGACGATGTTCTGAAATTAGGGCTCTTTTATTCACACTGTATCCAAGAAGGGGGGGGGGAGAATGTGGAGCTGGGCACAGGGCTGGGACTGCCAACTCCCTCCAGGGCATCTCCCAGGTGCAAGAATTTCTTACAGACACTTCCTTCCCCCCACACTTCAGGATCTTCCAAAATTGGTATTGCACAGATACACATTTGCCAATCTCCAGTTGGTGGCTGGAGACTGCCCAGAACTTTGTATAAACCTGAGAGAGGCATAAACTTTATATAAACCAGTTTCCAGGAGCTGACTGGAAATTTCCCAGAATTAGTTTTATGCACATTTATAGGCCCCTAACCACTGGGTGAACAGCCCCGTGGCACAGAGTGGTAAAGCTGCAGTACTGCAGTCGGAGCCCTTTGCTATATAAGTGGGTTGCGTGACCACAGCCAGGTGGTGCCAGGCAGGATTCAGCGTGATGGAGGATGGCGTGTGTCCTTCAAATGTAGGGCCATGAAGATGTCACTGAGGTGACCAGAGGTACATTCATCTGCAACTGGCTTTAGATGTGTAACAGTGAATTATTCCATTTCAGGGGAACAGTTGATACCTAACATCAATTCATTCATTTCCAGGGGGCTGGCAGGAGTCCATTTGGATCTGTGGGCACATGGCAAGGCTGTGTGACATATTGCTGTACACTGGTCAAGCATCTTTGCAGACTTAGTTGGAAGTCAACTGACATAGGGAGGCATGAAATGGGATGCCCCTGGTTCTGCCATTTAATGTTGACTCAGAGGTTTGCAAGACTTATCTTAGGCAGCATTGGGTTCTTGCTGTGTATTGTTGCTCTTTATAGTTGACTCCATCAGTTTAAAGGGTCAAGGCCGGTCAGCCTGGATTGGCAGACACAGCATTGTCTGACTTCTAGCAGGCCATATCTGGTTCTGGCCATGTTATTTTGACTCTTTACCATTGACTCCTTTACTGTTAACTCCTTTAGAGTCAGTCTGAATTTGCAGACACAAGTCTGGCTAGGGATGAGAAGCTGGCCTGCAGGACAAAGTGGGAGTCACGTGGTGAGGTGAGTGAGAGGTAAAGTGGAGGGACCTCTCCCTCAGTCTGTGGTCTCATTTGGTCCCCGTGCCTAACATGCTGTTGACGCAACTTGGTGAGAAACACTTGAGGCCCACTCTGGCCGAGGGCTGGTACACAGGCACGTTGAAGACATTGGGGGAGATACTTCTGGCAGTGATGATCTTCTGGTTTGAATTGGCTGCAGTGGCAAAGTTGGCAAGGGGCACGCCCTGTGGATAAGATGGAATTGGCAAAGTGGCAAAGAGGTTGCAGAGGATCATGGATGCTATTGCAGGGTCGCTGGATTCAGCACCACATTTCAACATGGCTAAAGGTCTGCTTTGTTATGAGGCAGTTCATTTGTTGTATGGATATCTGGCTACACAGAATTGAGGATTTCCTATGCCCTTGCCTACCGGCTGAGGCTCGGCTCTTGTGGTGGTATCAGCATGGGGCTGGATCCATTCTCTGGAAAATCAGCCTGCGTGCCCACTTCCAGAGCATGGGGATCCTCTTAAGGGATCTTGGTGTGAGGGATGACTGAGGTGCCCAGCCCAGGGGCATGTAAACCGGGGGGATTACCCTCACACTCAGGTGGCAGGGGAGACCACCCCTGGGTTTTCACCCTAGTGGAATCCATAACCTTCCATCCCAAGGTGACCAGCAGAGCATCGACTGGCAAGCTGGTCAGTCGATGAGTGGGATCCTTACCCCATGCTGTACCAAGGCTTACTACAGCTGTAACCAATAAAAGTTGTGGCCAATTTTATTCCATTTTTTCTGAAAACGGTGTGGTTGTGTGTTATTTCAGTTGAAACTAAACTAGAATGTGTTAGTAGGGAGGAATTTTGCCTGGGGTGTCTGCCTTGGCCCCTCCTCTTGATGCTGGAGCCACAAATAGAAGCCAGAGTCTAGTTTCCTCCAAAAATATTTCCAAGGCTAGGAATATAAGAACATAAGAGAAACCATGTTGGATCAGGCCAATGGCCCATCCAGTTCAACACCTTGTGTCACACAGTGGCAAAAAACAACAACAACCCAAGTGCCATCAGGAGGTTCACAAGTGGGGCTAGAAGCCCTTCTGCTTTGCCCCCCCCCCCAAAAAAAAACCCCACCAAGAATACAGAGCATCACTTCCCCAGAAAGTTCCAATAAAATTCTGTGGCTAATAGCCGCTGATGGACCTCTGCTCCATATTTTTATCCAATCCCCTCTTGAAGCTGGCTACGCTTGTAGCCGCTGCCACCTGTGGCAGTGAATTCCACACGTTAATCATCCTTTGGGTGAAGTCTTCGTTCTAACCCGACTGCTCAGCAATTTCATTGAATGCCCACGAGTTCTTGTATTATGAAAAAGGGAGAAAAGTACTTCTTTCTCTACTTTCTCTATCCCATGCATAATCTTGTAAGCCTCTATCATGTCACCCCGTAGTCAATGTTTCTCCAAGCTAAAGAGCCCCAAGAGTTTTAACCTTTCTTCATAGGAATTCTTTTAAAGCATAACTGCCTCTAAAAGCTTAACAAGTAAACAATTTGAATACAATTGAAGCATGATTATATACTAACAAAACTTCTATAAAACACACAAAACACCACAGCAGGCTTCCAGGTAAAGACCCATTTTAGATAACACCTTCTTTGGGCTTTAATAATCACCTAAGTGTTCACATTAGCATATGAATATGCAAAAACGTTCAATTAGCCTCAAAACATTTGCAACTCCAAATGTTAAAAATCCAACAAAGAACTGACATACAGCCACTATATTTAGTATTAAATAAAGGGAATTCAAAATACCTAGCATAAAATGGGAGGAGACATTCTCTCTCATGGATTGCAGTTATCCACTAGAACCAAATTGGTGTATGTGAAGCTGTGTTTTGTGAGTAATTGAGCATTTTTACATATTCATATGGTAATGTCAACACTTAGGTAATTATTAATGCCTGAAGAAGGTGTTATTGGAAACAGGTCTTTAACTGGAAACGCATTGTGGTGTGTTTTACATAAGTGTTTTAAGTATAATCATTTTGCATTGCTTTAAAATGGTTTATTTGTTATAATTTGGGCATCAGTAGAGCCTTATAAGCATTTCCTCTATTTGCTTATCAACTGTCTGTTCCTTTTGCTTTTTTAATTTTAGAAATAAGAATATATGCATTCATTAATAATGTTTCCCTACCTTTGTATGTTAAAACACTTTGTAAACATTATGTATCGCAAACCACTGCTGCTTCTCACTTGCCTTGAAAGCCTGGTATCGCGATAAATCAACTGCAACTTGATGGCACTTTACATATACATCGCATCATCATCAAACAGATGATGATTATAAACTTTATTTACAGACTGTCTTTCTCACTTGCACTCTAGCTGAATTACAAGATATGAAAAACAATTCAGTCAGGTAGTGAAACTCTCCAATAAGCAATGCAGAAGGACTTGTTTACAGAACTGGAAAAACAATGACAACTATGGCATGACATGCGGGGACTTCCAGGGTTGGAAAATGCCGAGCTGAATTGCTTCTCAGAAGGGGAGCAGGCTGGAACTTCTGTTCGGGGTAGTGAAAGGCAATCTAATGCCTACTGCCTACTTTTCTCAGGCAGAGATCAGTCCAAGATATGCACAGGAAACTTTGAGGAGATTTACCTTGGCTAAAAGGGAGTCCCGGGGGGGGGGGCCTCCTTTGAGGGGTCTCCGGAGACGAGTTGCATTTTCATCATTTGCAGAAGTTTCCAGAGTCATTTATCTGACATAAGCTCAACAGGATCCTAACCTTCTTTGATACTACTAAACATCTTAAGCTACACAAGACTGGTGTTGATCTGGATAACTACAGAAAAGGTACTGATCGCTATCTTTTATTCCCGAACTAATTAAAGTTAAACAAAATAAAATCAGAAGGTGGGAAATTGAAATCTAGAAAGCTTGGAAGAAGAAGGGGAGAAGGGGCGAAATTTGGACTTTATTTTAAAGGACAATGCTAAAAAGTGGAAAGGAAATTATTGTTTGGTTTACTTGTGGTTTTTGAGAAAAAGCCCCATCGTCATAGAATTGCAGCTCTCACAGTCAGCACAGGAAATACGTCAAGTATCGTGAGATCTCTCTACCAGCGAAAACGGGATTTGGTGGCAAGTAAAGCAGGAAGTATTGGATGGAAAAGCGAAATCATCGAAGCAGCCAGCCTACTCTAGGACTATAATATCATAGAAAAACATTGGCGGCCATTGCTAGGAGGCTAAAGTTTAAATAAAACTTTTAAAGTGTTCGGGACATTAAAAATTGGTGGAGCCGACAGAGGTGATGATTATAAGGTAAATACTATTGGATATTATTGTTAATAACTATTTCAGAAGTCCTTAGAGGAAAAAAGATTTTTTTTAAAGTGAGGCAGAAAGTCGCGACCGCCATTTTGGGAAAAATAAAAACTTTAAAAATTAATATCTGAGCCCAGGAGGCTCTGAGGATAGCAAAATTAGGCTCATTGAAAAAAGCAAGCTTCACTCTTTTAAACCTGGTAGTTGAAATTTAATTTGGTGAGGTCAAAATTTTCGGTGTTTTTACATCAGACCACAAGCAAACCCGTGCAAGGACTGCTTCACTGGAGAAAATGCAGGACCAATAAGATGCAATGGAAGCCAGGATAATGAAAGGGATGAAGGAGATGATAACTGCTTCCCCAAAAAAATTAGAAAAGATATTGAAGAGCTAAAAAAAGATATAGAGGATCTCAGGAATGAGACTGTGGTAACATCAAAGAAAGTGCAGGAGGTGGAAGGGAGAGTGAAAGTACATGATTCCACCCTGTTAAAAATACAAGAAAAAGTGGCAAAAGTGACTGTAAATTGATGGAGACCCAGATACGTCTGAGAGGAGTACCTGAAGATGAAGAAACTGACTTGAAAGAATATATAATAAAAATAATTGCATAATTTCTGGAGGAAGATCCTGAAGGGACTAGAAATATGTATGACTATATGTATAGAGTGAACTCACTTCATGCCAAAAAAATAATCTACCAAGAGATGTGGTTATAAGATATATGACAAAGAAATGGTGGGAAAGATCATGAATAAAAACTTTGAAAAGACATTGATAGTGGGAGGCAGCAGAGTAAGAATTATGAAGTAGTTGCCAAGACAAGTGATAAATGACAGAAGAGCATATAATAAATTGACAGAAAAATTACGGGACAATGAAATGAGGTATAGATGGATAATACCTGAAGGTTTGAGTTTTGAACTTCAAGGAAAAAGGATTACAATTACAAACACAGAGGAATCGAGTAGATTCTATGAAGAACATAAAGAATTTGCACCATGATGGATTACAAATTATTATCTTGGAATGTAAATGGACTAAATTCACCACAAAAAAAGAAAGGCAACATTTCTTTGGATTAAAAGCAAAATTGTAATATAGTTTGCCTACAAGAAGTACATATCAAACAAAAGGATTATACATTTTTATGGAATAAACAATTGGGGCTAGAATTTCATTCATGGGCTGAACAGAAGAAAAGGGGAGTGATTTTTTATATTAAACAAGAATTGGATCTAAAATTGGTGTTTAAAGACAAAAATGGAAGATTTGTAGCGGTAGAAATAATATTAAACGAAAAAAACCCCGTTGTTATTGGGACTGTATGCACCAAATGAAAAAGAAGAAGAAGAAGATATTGGATTTATATCCCACCTTCCACTCTGAAGAGTCTCAGAGCGGCTCACAATTTCCTTTACCTTCCTCCCCCACAACAGACACCCTGTGAGGTGGGTGGGGCTGGAGAGGGCTCTCACCGCAGCTGTTCTTTCAAGGACAACCTCTGCCAGAGCTATGGCTGATCCAAGGCCATGCTAGCAGGTGCAAGTGGAGGAGTGGGAATCAAACCCGGTTCTCCCAGATAAGAGTCTGCACACTTAACCACTACACCAAACTGGCTCTCCTACATCAAACTGGCTCTCCTGGAGCAAAGGATTTTTTTTAAGACATTATACAACAATTTGATGAAGTGACATATGATCAAGTTTTGATAATGGGGGACTTTAATGGAACAACACTGGATAGGTCTGGGAAAAAAATAATAAAGAAGAAAAATTGCCAAAGTCCTTCTTTGAATTGGTTAAACAAGAAAACTTGGAAGATATATGGAGAAAATTTAACCCTGAAGTACGGGACTATACATTTTTTTCAGCAAGACACAATACTTTTTCCAGAATTGACATGTTGTGGGGCACTAAGGATTTAGGCCTTATAACAAAGAAAATAGAGATTTTACCTAAAATAGGAGCTGATCATAACCCAATAATGTGGATTACAAAATTGTCTAAAAAGTCAAGAAGATGGAGACTAAATGAAGATTTACTACAGAATAAAGAAATAGTGACGTCCCTAGAAAATGAAACTAAAGCTTTCTTCCAAATAAATGATAAAGAAGATATAGAATTTCAGACGGTGTAGGATGCTTACAAAGCAGTAATGAGAGGAATATTGATTACATTGAATAATAAAGATAAGAGGGCAAAAGTAAAACAAATGCTGGACATTCAAAATGAAATAAGGAAAAAAGAAGGGGAACTGAGAAAAAGGCCAGGGAAAAAGAAAATTATAAGGGAGATCACAATATTACAAACACAAATGAGACATTTGTTAAATGAGGAACTGGAATGGAATTTGAAAAGATTACAGCAGAAATCTTTTGAGGGAGCAAATAAACCTGGAAAATATTTGGCCTGACAATTGAAAAAAAAGAGAGAAAGCAACATTATTAATAAAATTGTGGCTGATGGAAGAGAGATAATAGATCAAGAAGGAATAAAAAGAGAATTTTAAGTACTATGCTAAATTATTTAAGGGTGTTAAAATAAAGAAAGAAAAGATGGAAGCGTATTTACAAAATATTAAAATAGCACTCTTAACAGAAGATATGAAAAAAGTTTTGAATGATCCAATTGAAAAAACAGAAATTGAAGCAGCGATTAATGCAATGAAAATTGGAAAGGCACCTGGGCCAGATGAATATACAGCTAATTTTTTTTAAACTTTTAAAGAGGAATTAATACGGAAAAACTTCAGAAATTGATGAATATGATAAGAATAAAAGGGAATATACCAAATACATGGAAGGAAGCTGTAATTTCGTTGATTCCAAAAGAAGATAGAGACGTCACGAATGTAAAAAATTATAGACCAATTTCACTATTAAGTAATGATTATAAAATATATACAAGAATATTGGCAGAACGGTTTAAACAATATTTGATAAATTTTATAAAAGAGGATTCTCCCCAAAAGGCAAATAAGAGACAATATTAGAACTGTTGTAAATATTGTAGAATATTATGAAAGACATCCAGAAAAGGAAGTTGCATTATTCTTTGCGGATGCAGAGAAAGCATTTGATATATTACACTGCGACTTTATGTTTGCAGTAATGGAGAAAATGGAGTTGGGGGAAAACTTTATAAGGATGATAAAAGCAATATATACTGAACAACGTGCAAGGTTGGAAACGTGCAAAGAGGATTCTCCCCAAAAGGCAAATAAGAGACAATATTAGAACTGTTGTAAATATTGTAGAATATTATGAAAGACATCCAGAAAAGGAAGTTGCATTATTCTTTGTGGATGCAGAGAAAGCATTTGATATATTAAACTGGGACTTTATGTTTGCAGTAATGGAGAAAATGGAGTTGGGGGAAAACTTTATAAGGATGATAAAAGCAATATATACTGAGCAACGTGCAAGTTTGTGTATAAATGCGGATCTTACAGAAGATATGATAATTAGCAAAGGTACAAGACGAGGCTGTCCGCTTTCCCCATTGTTGTTCATAATGACTCTTGAAATCTTACTGATGCAAATACAAGATGACAAAGAAATAGAAGGATTAAAAGTAAAAGGATTTATTTATAAATATAGAGCATTTGCAGATGATATAATTTTTATAAATGAAAATCCTATACAAGTAACACCTTTGTTGTTAGTTAAAATACAAGAATATGGAGAATTGGTGGGACTTTATATTAATAAAGAAAAATCAAAACTTTAATGTAAAAATTTGCAAGTAAATAAACAAAAGGAATTGCAGAAGCTAACGGGATGTGAAATTACCTCTAAGGTAAAATATCTGAGTGTGGAGATAACAATGAAGAATATTGATCTGTTTAAAAATAATTATGAGAAGCTATGGCGCAAAATGGATGAAGATATGATAAAATGGAATAAACTTAATTTGTCATTGCTGGGCAGAATAGCTGCAATTAAAATGAATATTCTGCCAAGAATAATGTATTTGTTTCAAACTATTCCAATTGTGAAAGATAGTAAACCATTTAATAGATGGCAAAGAAAAATCTCAGAGTTTGTGTGGACTGGGAAGAAACCAAGGATTAAAATGAAAATTTTAACAGATGCAAAAGAGAGAGTAGGATTCCAATTGCCAGATTTAAAATTATATCATGAAGCAGTTTGTTTAGTGTGGATAAAAGAATGGGTGATGCTGTTAAACAAAAAACTCTTAGCGTTGGAAGGTTGTGGAAATAAATTTGGCTGGCACGCTTATATGTATTATGGAAAAAGGAAGATGGATGGGTTTTTTTCTCACCATTATATAAGAAACAATTTGTTAAATACGTGGATGAGAGAAAGCCATTATGGATAGTGCCAGCAGAAGTAGTAAAAATAACGGCTGAGACGGGTGAAGAAAAGTGGTTGTCACACAATCAATTATTAAAAATACAAAGTAGCAAAATAGAATTGAAAACTGCTGAATAAGTTGAATTGAAGAGCTGAATAATAAATATGATTGGTTCCAAATACAACAAATAAAGAGTTTGGTGGAAAATGATATTAAAACTGAAGGAATAAGAAAAGAGCAAACAGAAATGGAAAAAGTTCTGCTTGGAGACAATGAAAAATTAATTTCAAAACTATATAAATTACTTTTAAAATGGTCTACGGAAGATGAAGTAGTGAAATCTCAAATGATTAAGTGGGCAATTAATGTAAATAAAGAAATACAGATGGAAACTTGGGAATCTTCGTGGAAGAATTCTATGAAGCTTTCGACGTGTCAAAAAGAACTGTTTTAAAATGATGTATAGATGGTATATGACTCCTAAGAAGTTGGCAAAGATGAACAATAAGATGCCAGACAGATGTTGGAAATGTAAAAAACATGAAGGTTCTTTCTACCATATGTGGTGGACTTGTGAAAAAGCAAAAAAGTATTGGCAGATGATTCAACAAGAAATTTCTAGGATCTTGGGATATGAATTTAAGAAAGTTGCAAAGACTTTTCTGTTGGGATTACAAATGGAAAAATTTCCAAAAGAAGATAAAACTATAATTTGGTATTTGCTTTCAGCTGCTAGGACATTGTATGCACAGTTATGGAAGCAAGAAAAAATACCAGAGAAATGGGATTGGATTGTAAAAGTTATGACATGGAGTGAAATGGACAAATTAACAAGAATTTAGAAGTTTTTAAGATGGAGTGGAAAAAGTTTAGAAGATATGTAGAAAAAGAGTGGAAAATAAAAGGACATTGGACAATTTTGATAATGATTAAGTCTTAGAAGGAAGAAGAATATTAATCTTTGTTTTTATTAGTTAAAATACTAATATTTAAAGGTACCCTTAAGTAAATAACACCGGCGGGGGTCAAGTAATGGGGGGAGGGGTGGTTAGAAAGTAATATATGGGATAGATTAAAAAAAGTTATTAATGATGCAAGAAATAGATATTGTTTCCATATGTTACAAATAAAATTGTTTTAACCAAAACTATGGCATGACATGCAATGATGAAGAAAGGGAGTTACAGGAATAGAGGACATTGCAGTTTTTAAAAAGGAGGCAATATGTACAATATGTACAATAAACAGTGCGATATGTTATGTTGCTGTCCCTTACAGGAGAGACCTCCTGCATTATTCCACTACAATACAGTGGAATACAGTTCTACTGGTTTTACAAAAGCACCCACCTGAATATTTGTGTTATGCACATTCTGCAAAATGACAGAAGTGGAAGTCCTTCCTGACCACTTCAGGCAGGCTGTTTCACATGGTGGAGTAGTGGGGAATCAAACCTGGTTCTCCCAGATAAGAGTCCGCACACTTAACCACTACACCAAACTGGCTCTGTAGAATGGGTATGACGTGCATTCTGCTTCATGCCTGGTAGTAGCCGGGTTTCAGTGTTCTGTACCAACTGGAGTTTCTAAGCTGTCTTTAAAAACAGGAACATGTAGAGTGCATTACTACTTGCAGGGTAAGATGAGCTAGAAGTATAATTTAATAAATAAATGTGGCCAAAATTTCCCTAATAGATTAAAGAGAGGAGCAAGAAAATAAACAACTTTTATAAATGGTTTGGGAAAATCTACATTAATTACGATCATATCTTTTCTCTCCTAGATAGCTTTATCTTCTGCAGAGAAACATGTTTAGTTGTTTAGAATATATATTTTATCCCTCTGTCCAAAACTTTGTTCAAGGTGGCTATGGATGTGAGGGGCTAAATTTTCTGTCATGTTTTCGAGTACATTCAGAGCTCTGCATGATCAGGTCCACGTTGTTAAATATTTGACTGTAGAGATGGTTCCTAGACTATAAGGCTGGACCCAACCAATTTTTCTACTAGAGAAAAAGAGAAGGGGTCCTTCTTGACTACCCAAAAGCCTATCGTGAGACCTGCACAGACAAAAGTCACACGGAATGGTGAGCAAATGTGAGTGAAAAAACTGGCTAGATCCAATCTACAGAAAATAATCTCACAACTTTAGAGTAGAATGCAAGTAAAAAAATAGTCATAAATGGCTTTACAGCATGATCACTCAGAAGTACGTTTGATGGTACTTCTATGATATATTGGCCATATGCCCTGTGAGAAATACTGTGCACCTTCCCCCCTCCCCTCCTATGCCAGTTGACACCTGTGCATTTCTGTGTTGTCTTATTTGGCACAAATTTGACAGTTGAAATCTTACATTTATAGTTCAACTGTAAAATTACTTTCCTGTTCCACTAAAAAGACCTGAGGAGGGGCTGAGAAGACCTGCTTAGGACAGCACTTTTAACTTCTGATTAAATAGTACATGTGGAAACATTTGTTACTGCAATGTTTTTATATCTATTGGCATCATGTGGGACCAACATACTTTTTGAGTGAAGAAGTAAAACCCTTTCCCCTTCCCCTTCCCCATCACATGTTGAGCCAGTATATCATCTGAACCAGCCCAGTATCTCAAGTCACTCCCCAAATATAGAAACTTAGAAAACAGAACTCAAATGGTCTAGCTATGCCAGTTATCTTTGATGGTTGTCCCATGTTGATGACAATGTCATACATGAACTGGCTCTTAGAAAGATTTGAAAGTCTCAAGGGAATCTAACAGATTAATCATATTTATTTTAAAGCTTTTATCGGATAAAAGAAATCTACATGAGTTACTGGACCTATTACAGAATAAAGAACTAGGGATGAAGCTATGTAAGCAATGAATAATTCCATCAAGTGCAGGCTGTCTGATGATCAGATGCCATGGAAGTATTTACAAGAGAATAATACAGAACACAAGGAGGGAAATATGAGAAATACAGGAAATGTATTTGAAAGCAATACATTATTTTCAAATTGGGATTTAATGGCCAGGCATTGAAAACAGCTTTCTTCTTGGTTTGTCTGCAGATGAGTCATAAAGATCGGTACATTTTCAGCAGCCAGAAAAAGACCTTCAAAGACTCTCTCGCCATGTAATTAGGCTTTGCATGTGATCGCTAAGGAACACATTTCTCTCTCTGGGCATAAAGCATAACACATCTGGGAAGGATGGGGTGTGTGTGTGTGTGCATGTAATAAATGGGAGATTATCAGAGCAACATTTCAAAAATAGGAACATCCCACATAAATTGTTTCTTGTATGTTAATATAAAGCTACAGCATTTTGAAAAGCAAGGTATGCACCTCAGAATTTTAGACATAGTCAAAGAAGGCTATCCCACCATGCTGCCTGGGAGTGTGAAATGAATGTGAGGAGATAAAGTGCAGAACTGTGGTTAGCATGCTGGACTTGGACCACGGAGGCCCCTGCTCTGCCATGAAGATCACTGGATGATCTTGAATCTTGTGGCTTATCTCACCACAGTTGGTCTGAAGATAAAATAGGAATGGGACACCATACATGGTGCCCTGAGTTCTTGGGAAGCAGCGTATAATAATATTTAAATAAGTATGACATAACATACTGTCTAGGCTGGTTCAAGGTACTAGAGTCATCTCAGCTGGTTCTGTGTTCCATCCATGATCAAGGATGGAGCAATTCAGAAGTCAGGCTGTTTGTGAATATGTCATACATCATCTAAGTACTCAGAGACTTTACTTTTCATTTAAAGCTGGGTATTGTACACAAAGTGGGTCCTAAATCTGTGAGCCCTGAGTGGGTAGAAGGACACCATTAAAATGTTTTAAATAAATAAACAGAATCAGATTATTTACCAGAACATTTTTTTAGATACAATGTATGATTATAAATTTGATCCCAGAGCCAATTGATAGTTTAAGGAGTTAGATTAAGGTCTCATGATTTAGATTGAGATTCAGACTGAGGGCTCAACTGGACAAGAAAAGATCAAGTGTCTTATGAAAACTGCAGGTTTGTATAGCCTCAGTTTGCCTCAGGATTATGCAGGAAAGAGAGAGGAAGTTTAATCCTCCAAATTACGCTTAGTTTTGCTATTTAAAACTGGCTCACTACTCTATTAGCATTTTTAAAAAGATAGACACCATCCCCAGTGTGTATCTCCAAAACAGGTATACTCCAAAAGCTTGTGTGTAGGGGTGCTTTTAGAAGCCTGGTCAGGAAACTTCCTTGCTTGCTTATTGGGCCTTCTATATTTTCTACTGCAGACCTTTTCCCAGGATACTTGAACTCAGGGTCAACCAGTTGAACTAAAGGACAAGAGATACAGCATCTCAGTTTTCAGAGACAGTGAATCATGGACCACCATTTGTTGGGAGGATTGAAAACAGTAGAACAAGGTTGTTTTGGTTGTTTGAAAATCCAGAAGAAGAACCAAATAAAATTATATATTGTATTTCAGGGTTGTATAGGTTTGGGGACTCTTGACTGGGTTGCAATCCTACCTGCTGGGTAGGAGAGTCTTTTAAGGCTATTCTCTGAGTTCCTTCAGAGTTTAGTCAGGTGGTTACTAAAGAGAAGGCCTTTTTTGTGGTAGCCTCTGAGAAAACCACAAGCAGGACATGAAATAAACAATCCTCTTCCTCTCTTTTTACCTAGTTACTGGTATCTAGATCAGGGGTGGGTTGGCCAGTAAGACCCCTGGAAAAAGTCTGAGCCCCATGTGAGGTGGAAGTGCTGGGCAGGTATCTCTCATTGGTTGGTGGGACCAGGGTGGGATGCAGAGCAGGGTCCTTTACAAGGCTTTTTTTTCCCCCAGTCCACCCCTGATTCAGAGGCATACAGCTTGTGAATTTGGTGGTGCTGTTTAGCTATCAAAGTTAATAGCCATTGACAAACTAACAGTGCAATTCTAAAATCCTTTTCCTGGGAGTAACCTCCTTCGAATAGAATATTTTTGAGTGGAGTTGTTTAGGGTTCTTCTCTTAATCTCCATGAAGTTATCAAATACCTCATTATAGCCATCAAAATCAGTGAAAATTACCAAGTCTTCTGGCAGTGTTTTCCATTAACTCATACTGCATATGAGGAAGTACTTTCTTTGGCTTCCCTGAAATTATTGCCAGTTAGTTTTATTGGGTGACTCCAAGTTCTAGTGTTATAGAAAATTAAGGGGGGGGAAAAATCTGTCTAGTATTTCCACACTATGTATAACTTTATAGGCCTCTCTCATGCTCCCTCAGTCAGGTTTTTCACATATCTAAAAAGTGCCAACTGCTTTAATCTTTTATCATAGGAAAAGTGCTCTAACTCAATCATTTTGGTTGCTCTTTTCTGTTTTTTTCCAGCTGTATTGAATGCTTTGTTTGGGGTGACCGGAACAGTTCACAGTTTTCCAGATGTAGCCACACAATGGAAGTATGAAAAGGCATTACAGGTTTGCTTTCAATTTCTTTCCTAATAATTTGTAGTATTGAGTTTACCTTTTTCACCGGCATGACTGCCAGGGACAGTGCCAGGCTTTTTGGCACCTTAGGCAAGCGCATCCATTTGTACCTCCCCCATTTTAAAAACCAGATTTTTAAAATTCAAGCCATAGCTTCCTAGATAAATATTTATATATATTTAAGTATTTATATACTTTTAAGAGCCAATTTGGTATAGTGGTTAAGGGTGTGGACTCTTATCTGGGAGAACCGGGTTTGATTCCCCACTCCTCCACTTGCAGCTGCTCTTGTAGAGCTGTCCTTGAAAGGGCAGCTGCTATGAGAACCCTCTCAGCCCCACCCACCTCACAGGGTGTCTGTTGTGGAAGTGGAAGGTAAAGGAGATTGTGACTGCTCTGAGATTCAGAGTATAGGGCAAGATATAAATCCAATATCATCTAAATAAGAGGAAGGAAGGAAGGAAGGAAGGAAGGAAGGAAGGAAGGAAGGAAGGAAGGAAGGAAGGAAGGAAGGAAGGAAGGAAGGAAGGAAGGAAGGAAAGAAAGAAAGAAAGAAAGAAAGAAAGAAAGAAAGAAAGAAAGAAAGAAAGAAAGAAAGAAAGAAAGAAAGAAAGAAAGAAAGAAAGAAAGAAAGAAAGAGCACTTGACACAACACTGATTTTCATTCAATTCTATTAAAATATTTATATCCCTTTCTTCTTCTCCAGAAAGAATGTAATAAAAAGCATATCTACTGAACCTCCTCCAGAAGGCTCCAATCATACACATTTGATATGTATTACTCGATAAAAGACCTACTTCTTAATTTGTCTGGTAATTCATTCTTCACAAGATAAGTGCTCTTTTTCAAGCAAGATCTTATAGCCCAGCATATGTAATTAGTCAAGCACCACAGAACCATCTAACTTCAGAGACATAAGTAAATCAGTACACCATCTTGGTACTATTAAGATTTTTTTTATTATTATCACAAGAGGAAATGAGTCCAAGGTTATATGGAGGTACTCTAAGTTGAAATTAGCAAAGAAAGAGTGCAAGACCTTAACATACAGTTATTACTTACATCACACTGTCAAGCAGGGCTTTCTTTGTAGAAAAGGGACTCATTTGCATATTAGGCCATACCCCCTCATGTCACCATTGTTTCACACAAGGCTTTTTTTTTTGTAGAAAAAGCCTAGCAGGAACATCTGCATATTAGGCCACACCTCCTGATGCCAAGGCTGTTGGAGCAAGAATCTACATAAACCCAGTCTGACAGCTACAGTATGACAGCTGGTGATCTAGCTGCCAGGCTAGGTCACAGTGACCTGATCAGCAGACCGGCTTGAGCCGGCAGAAGCCAAGTGATGCAATCTGCTGAGTCAGCACGGCCAGGATTGGCTGCTTGGACTATATATGATCTGTGTGTGCATCACACAGGTCTCTCCCTGTGAGATGGTGGTTAGGCGAAGCACTTTGTCCGTGGAGGTGATATTGTATAGACTGCACAAGAGAGCACTTGTTGTGTATATATGTTAATACACCTTTTGGCACTAGTTGCACGTGTCTGCCTGATTTTCTTTCCTGAAGCCCTGTGTCGGGCAAGTCATCTCCCTCACTCTGCTACTCCCGCTCCGACAGGGTTATGGGCCCAGGGCGCTTCCGCTGCGCGGAGGAGAGAGTTGAGAGTTGAGCTGACTGTGAGTTTGGAAAGAGCCGGAGGCGAGGAACGCCGGTGAAGGACACAGAAGCACCACCGTTCTCTGTTTGAGAGCCAGAGGGACGTCGGCAGCCAGCTGTGAGGAGGAGTCGGCACGATGGCTCAGCAACAGCTTGGAGTAGCCGTTGAGAAGCTCACCTCAGCCAACTACGCGGTGTGGAGCCTGAGAATGCAACACTACCTCAAGCGTGAAGGGCAATGGCTGTTCGTGAGTAACCCCCCTGCTGACTTATCTCCTGCCGAGACTGTGTTATCGGATAAGGCACTGGCCAACATAGTGCTATCTATAGGAGATGACCAGCTGGTTTATGTGCGAGGGAAGGACACTCCCAAGGCTGCCTGGGACGCGTTGAGTGCGGTGCATGTTAGCACCACTGCTGGTTCCCTCATGGCCTTGACAAGGAGGATGTTCCGCACCGTTATGCCGGCTGGAGGGTGTGTGAAAGATCACATCAAACGGCTAACGGACTGTTTCGTTGAGCTGGAGGCAAGAGGCAAGACTGTAGCTCCAGACGACAGAGTGTACATTTTGCTGTCGTCGTTGCCACCTGAGTACACTCCCCTGATAACTTCTCTGGAGACGGTGGACGTAGCGACCCTGACCATGGAATACGTCTGTGCCCACCTGCTTGACTTCCAAGAGAGAATTGCGGCCGTAAGCTGTCCGGGGGTGTCGGCCGGGCAGCGTGCTGTTATCGGCGTGTCCGGGAAGACAGCCAAGAATGAGCCAGCTTTTGCTGCTGGCAGGCGTCCGAAGGTGGAGGAAGTGGAGCCGACTGCGTTTGCAGTCCGTCGCTGCTATGGATGCGGGTCGTCGCAGCACCTGCTCCGAGCTTGCCCTGAGAGGGAGAAGAGGCGGGGGCGTGTGCGGCGAGAGCGGAGGACCGCCAGCCCGTGTGAGGAAGCAACCCGGCTGGTCACGTCTGCAGTAGAGAGCACAGGGTCTGCTTGGATTTTAGACTCCGGGGCAACGAGCCATCTCTGCTGCGAGAAGGAGTTGTTGAAAAACATTGACAGTCCTGAGCATAAGTATGTGAGATTGGCTGATGGGACCACTGCCAATTCTGTTTGCTCAGGCAATGTGGAATTTCCTGCACTGAAATGTATGTTGCAAAATGTGTTGTATGTACCCTCACTGCAGTCTAACCTGTTGAGTGTTAGCACACTGTTTGACCAGGGATACCAGGTGAGATTTGAGAAAACCTGCTGCAAAATCCTGGGAGGTGGGGGAAAGTTGCTTGTGACAGGAAAGAGGGAAGGTAAACTGTATGTGGTCCAGAGTGATTGTGCCCAGGTGGCTCAGGTGTCGAATGAGCCTGTGCACAATAATTGTATACATTTGCTCCATAGGAGACTTGGGCACTGCGGATTTAGGGCGTTAAAGAAAACCCTGGAGCTCGTGCCTAGTTTGAAAGTAAATCCTTGCAAATGTTACTTGGATTGCCAGGTCTGCAAGAAGACCAAAAGCAAGGCGTGTGCTGTTGCTAAAGAAAGCTCAAGGGAAAGCACACGAGCCCTGGAACTAGTCCATTTAGACGTTATTGGCCCATTGCCAAAGAGTCTGTCGGGGAGGAGATACTGCTTGGTGGCCACCGACGACCACACGAGGTACGCGTGGGTTTTCACCATGGTGCATAAGTCTGAGGTGTATAAGACATTCACCAAGTGGGTCAAAGCAGTGGAGAGACAATTAGGGGTTAATCTCCTAGCTGTACAAACCGACAGAGGGGGGGAATTCTTATCTAACCAGATGAAACGTTGGCTGGAGAACAAGGGCATCGCCCACCGTCTGACGAACCCGGCAACGCCCCGAGAAAATGGGCATGGGGCTGTATTGCAGAATGTGATGTATTGCATGTTAGAGGATGCACAACTGCCAATGTCCTATTGGGCAGAAACCATACATGCAGCTGTTTTTTTGCAAAATAGGGTTTGGTGTAATACTGTGAAAAATGTGCCTTACAGGTTACTGTTGAACAAGACCCCAGATTTGAGTTCTTTAAAAGTCTTTGGGTCACGGGCTCGGGTTGGCATCCACTCCACGAGTAGCGGGGAGGGGGATGTCCGGGCAGAGAGCCTAATTTTTCTGGGCTACAAGCCAAGGGCCAGGTGTTATCGTTTCTGCAATAGCAAAAGCAAGATAACACTTAGTCAGAGTGCCCAGTTCAATGAAGAAAGCAGCTGGCCAAGGTTGCACTCCTTGCAGAAACAATTTGTCCTGCTGCCAAGTAGCGATAACGATGTTGGAGCGCAGCCCAGAACTCCAGCCCAGGAGGTGGCACCCAGTGGGGCTGGAGAAGGTGAGCCGAATGCTGGCACAGAGCCTGACGAGCAGAGTCAGGAGGCAGAGCCTCAAATGCAGGAACTGGAGGTAAAGTGTGAGAGTCAGGAGGTTCAACACCCAATTACAGGGGCAGAGCAACCAGCCCAGGAGGTGGGAACAGAGCAACCCGAAGAAGACAAAGCTGGTCCAAGCACAGGGCCACGGGTGTCTGCCAGGTCCACCAAAGGCCAACGTCCCGCTAGGTACAAGTGTCCCTATGTCACTCTGACTGTCAATCCAGACCCACCCGGATTTGAGGAAATGTTAAAAGAAAAGGCTAAGAAATGGAAAGCCTGGGTGGCAGAGTGCGAGGCAAGGGAGAAGGAGGCTGAAGCCAAGCGTCTGAAAGAGCTGGCTGAACAGGAACACGATGATGTGTTTTACAATCATGATGAGTTCCTGAACGAATTCCGGAAAGGGTTCCGAGCTACGTAAATATGAACTGTAATGTTGCTGGTGGACATGTATGTAAACTGTGTAAAGTGTTTTGGTGCACTGGGTTTAAATAGATTAGGAGGTGTGTTGGAGCAAGAATCTACATAAACCCAGTCTGACAGCTACAGTATGACAGCTGGTGATCTAGCTGCCAGGCTAGGTCACAGTGACCTGATCAGCAGACCGGCTTGAGCCGGCAGAAGCCAAGTGATGCAATCTGCTGAGTCAGCACGGCCAGGATTGGCTGCTTGGACTATATATGATCTGTGTGTGCATCACACAGGTCTCTCCCTGTGAGATGGTGGTTAGGCGAAGCACTTTGTCCGTGGAGGTGATATTGTATAGACTGCACAAGAGAGCACTTGTTGTGTATATATGTTAATACACCTTTTGGCACTAGTTGCACGTGTCTGCCTGATTTTCTTTCCTGAAGCCCTGTGTCGGGCAAGTCATCTCCCTCACTCTGCTACTCCCGCTCCGACAAAGGCAACCAGAACTGCGTTCCTATGCATTCCTGTTAAAAAAAAAATCTTCTTTTAAAGTACTATTTTTTAAATCTTATTGATTTTCTTTCCAGTTCCACTTCTTCACCCTTACATTAGCCCCCAAGGCAGCTTTGAACTATAGCAGCGTTTTCCATTCGCAGGGTCGCGATCTGGTACCGGGCCACAGAAGCCTCACTACCGGGTCACAAACAAATCCAAAGCTAGCCCCGCCCCCAGCAAAGCATGAGCTCTGCTCTGCTCCCTTCCTTCCCCTGTCTCTGTGTTGTGCAGAGAAAAGCTAGCTTTGAAGACTGACACAGGCTGGAAAGCCTGAGCTCCCTTTGGCTTCCTTCCTTCTCCCATCTCTGTGTTGTCCAGAGAGGAGCTGGGCTGCCTCTCCTTTCTTCTCCCCCCCTCCCAGTGTTTGAGCGAAAAGCTAGAGTCCACTGGCACTTTAGACCCATGAAGTGTTCTTCAAGGTATGAGCTTTCATGTGCCTTGCAGTATGTTCTTTTGGGGAGATTTTCCTGGGAAGTCTGGGCGGCAAAGAAGTGGTGTGTGTGTATTTTTCAGCTGGAAAGGGTGGGGAGTGGGCATTCCAGTAGCTATTTTTTTTACCAAATGTCCTCTGGGCAGAATTGTTGCTGGCTGGGGTCATCTGATGGTGAGTAAGTCTTTTTTCCCTTTGTCATAAGAACATAAGAGAAGCCATGTTGGATCAGGCCAACGGCCCATCAAGTCCAACACTCTGTGTCACACAGTGGCAAAAAATTTTATATACACACATACACTGTGGCTAATAGCCACTGATGGACCTGTGCTCCATATTTTTATCTAAACCCTTCTTGAAGGTGGCTATACTTGTGGCTGCCACCACCTCCTGTGGCAGTGAATTCCACATGTTAATCACCCTTTGGGTGAAAAAGTACTTCCTTTTATCCGTTTTAACCTGTCTGCTCAGCAATTTCATCGAATGCCCACGAGTTCTTGTATTGTGAGAAAGGGAGAAAAGTACTTCTTTCTCTACTTTCTCCATCCCATGCATTATCTTGTAAACCTCTATCATGTCACCCCGCAGTCGACATTTCTCCAAGCTAAAGAGTCCCAAGCGTTTCAACCTTTCTTCATAGGGAAAGTGCTCCAGCCCTTTAATCATTCTAGTTGCCCTTCTCTGGACTTTCTCCAATGCTATAATATCCTTTTTGAGGTGCGGTGACCAGAACTGCACACAGTACTCCAAATGAGACCGCACCATCAATTTATACAGGGGCATTATGATACTGGCTGATTTGTTTTCAATTCCCTTCCTAATAATTCCCAGCATGGCGTTGGCCTTTTTATTGCAAACGCACACTGTCTTGACATTTTCAGTGAGTTATCTACCACGACCCCAAGATCTCTCTCTTGGTCAGTCTCTGCCAGTTCACACCCCATCAACTTGTATTTGTAGCTGGGATTCTTGGCCCCAATGTGCATTACTTTGCACTTGGCCACATTGAACCACATCTGCCACGTTGACGCCCACTCACCCAACCTCAACAGATCCCTTTGGAGTTCCTCACAATCCTCTCTGGTTCTCACTACCCTGAACAATTTAGTGTCATCCGCAAACTTGGCCACTTCACTGCTTACTCCCAACTCTAAATCATTTATGAACAAGTTAAAGAGCATGGGACCCAGTACCGAGCCCTGCGGTACCCCACTGCTTACCGTCCTCCACTACGAAGACTGCCCATTTATACTCACTCTCTGCTTCCTATTACTCAACCAGTTTTTGATCCACAAGAGGACCTGTCCTTTTACTCCATGACTCTCAAGCTTTCTAAGGAGCCTTTGATGAGGAACTTTATCAAAAGCTTTCTGGAAGTCAAGGTAAACAACATCTATTGGGTCTCCTTTGTCCACATGTTTGTTCACCCCCTCAAAGAAATGTAACAGGTTAGTGAGGCAAGATCTTCCCTTGCAGAACCCATGCTGAGTCTTCCTCAATAACCCGTGTTCATCAATGTGCCTACTCATTCTGTCCTTGATAATGGTTTCTACCAACTTTCCCGGTATTGAAGTCAGACTGACTGGCCTGTAATTTCCTGGGTCTCCTCTGGAACCTTTTTTTAAAGATGGGGGTGACATTTGCTACCTTCCAGTCCTCAGGAACGGAGGCAGATTTCAATGAAAGATTACAGATTTTTGTTAGAAGATCCACAAGTTCAACTTTGAGTTCTTTCAGAACTCTCGGATGTATGCCATCCGGACCCGGTGACTTATTAGTTTTTAATTTGTCTATCAGTTGTAGGACCTCCTCTTTTGTCACCTCAGTCTGACTCAGGTCTTTCAATACCCCTTCCAAAATTCAATCTTTCAATACCCCTTCCAAAATTAGTGGTTCTGGGGCGGGCAAAAAGTTCTCATCTTCCACAGTGAAGATGGAGGCAAAAAATTCATTTAGCTTCTCAGCCATTTCCCTATCCTCCTTCAGTAATCCTTTTACCCCATGGTCATCCAAGGGCCCCACTGCCTCCCTGGCTGGTTTCCTACTTCTAATATATTTGAAGAAAGTTTTATTGTTGGTCTTTATGTTTTTTGCAATATGCTCCTCATAGTCCCTTTTTGCCTGCCTGATCACAGTCTTACATTTGATTTGCCACAGCCTGTGTTCCCTTTTACTAATCTCACTTGGACTGGTTTTCCACCGCTTAAAGGAGTCCTTCTTACCTTTTACAGCTTCCATTACTTTGTTTGTTAACCACGCAGGCCTTTTCTTATGCCTGTTTGTGCCTTTCCTAACTTGTGGTATGTATTTTATCTGAGCTTCTAGGATTATAGTTTTAAATAGTCTCCAAGCTTCCCCAAGGGTTTTGACCGTATGTACCTTTCCTTTCAGTTTTCTCCTCACATGCCTCCTCATCTCAGTGTATTTACCCCTTTTAAAGTTAAACGTGGTTGTGGCGGTCTTTTTGGACAACTCCCTATTTATACAAACGGTGAAATCAATAACATTATGGTCACTGCTCCCAAGTGGCGCAATCACTTTTACATCTCTCACCAAGTCTTGGGCATTACTTAGGACCAAATCCAGGATCGCCCCACCCCTGGTAGGTTCTGAGACCATCTGCTCCATAGCACAGTCATTGAGAGCATCAAGAAACTCAATCTCTTTCTCTCGACCAGAACACATATTGACCCAATCAATCTGCGGGTAGTTAAAATCACCTATTACGACACAGTTTTTATGTTTAGCTGCTATCTTTAAGCCTTCCATCATATTATAATCGTCCTCTCTCTTTTGATTTGGTGGGCGATAACAAACTCCCATAGTTAAATTTCCTTTTGGGCCCTCTATTTCAACCCAAAGCATTTCTAAAAGTGAATCTAGTTCTCTGATCTCAGTCTTACTGGACCGTATATCCTCTCTGACATACAGAGCCACCCCACCTCCAACCCTTCCCTCCCTATCCTTTCGATATAGCTTATATCCAGGA
Organism: Heteronotia binoei; assembly: GCF_032191835.1. Lineage (NCBI taxonomy): Eukaryota > Metazoa > Chordata > Lepidosauria > Squamata > Gekkonidae > Heteronotia > Heteronotia binoei. The sequence goes on from NC_083230.1 coordinate 87,228,770, forward strand.
ATCACCGTGTCCCACTGATTCTTCTCATTCCACCAAGTTTCTGAAATTCCCACAATGTCTATGTTTTCTTCCAACACTAAACAATCCAATTCACCAATTTTACTTCAAACACTTCTAGCATTTGCATACAAACATCTATAATTTCCCAGGCGAGCTAGGCCCGCCACCTTCCTCCTGCCGCCTCGAGACTCTGGCAGACAGTCCATATTGTTTGTCACCTTCACAGTGGACAACTCTGGTCCATTACCCGGTAGAAAAATAGCAGCTAACCCTTCATCTCTTTGAGACGAGTCCTCCCGAACCAGAGACATTTCATCTCCTGTCGGCTTTCCCCCAAGATTTAGTTTAAAAACTGCTCTGCTACCTTTTTGATTTTAAGCGCCAGCAGCCTGGTTCCATCCGGGGACAAGTGGAGACCGTCTCTTTTGTACAGCTCCCGCTTGTTCCAGAAAGCATCCCAGTGCCTAACAAACTTAAACCCTTCCTCCTTACACCATCATCTCATCCATACATTGAGACTTCTAATTTGCGCCTGTCTCTCCTGCCCTGCACGTGGAACAGGTAGCACTTCTGAGAAGGCTACCTTGGAGGTCCTGGCCTTAAGTCTCCCGCCTAGCAGCCTAAATTTTTCCTCCAGGACCTCACGACTGCATTTCCCCACATCGTTGGTGCCAACATGCACCACGACCACAGGCTCCTCCCCAGCACTGTCTATCAGTCTATCTACTACACGCGTAATGTCCGCTACCTTAGCACCAGGCAGGCAAGTCACCATACGGTCAGTACGCGGTTTCGCCACCCAGTTGTCTACTTGCCTAAGGATTGAATCACCAACTACCAAACCCCCCCCTCTCCCCCTGCTCAGGGATGGTTCCTTGGCGCTAAAGGATACCTGCTCACCAACCGAAGAAGAGGTCCCTTCTGAGGGCACATTCCCCTTGTCCTCAGCCCGGTGCCCTGTTCCCTCTTGACCCTCACGCTCTCTGGCAGCAACGGGGCTGCTACGTTCAGAGCGGGGCTCATCTAATACGCCCCCGAGAGTCTTCCCCAAGTGCCTAACTGACCGTCTCTGCTTCTCCAGGGTAGTCACCTCGGCCTCAAGGGTACGAACTCGTTACCTGAGGACCAGGAGCTCCTTGCATCGAGCACACACCCAAGACTTCTGTCCTTTGGGCAGATAGTCATACATGTAACACTCAGTGCAAAACACTGGAAAGCCCCCAACCCCCTGCTGGCATTCTATCTTCAATATATATATATATATATATATATTTTAAAATATACAGTCCTCTTTAAATGCTGTTTGTTTAAGTGGCTCCCCTTCTGGAGGGTCAACTTACCTTACCTCAACTTACCTTATTGGGAACTTACCTTATTTGGAGAACAAGGAAATCAGGGATCTGGGTTCCTGGTCCTTAGAGAGCCCCTAGGCGAAGAGCCACAGGCCAAGAGCCCTTTGGCATGGCGCAGCTTAAAATGCAAAGAGGTGGAGCAGAGGCACTCCTCAGCAATCAGCAGCAATCACTCTCAATCTCTTTCACCCTTAGGCCAGTCAACCAAACAAAGAGCAGTCAACCAAACAAAGAGCAGTTCCCCAGCTATCACACCTTAGAATTTTAGGCAGCCCCACAAACCTTAGAATGAAGTCCTTCAAAACTCAGAAATTCTCAGCAATTTCTCCAGCTGTCTCAGCTATCAGAGCTGCTCTGCTCCTCTCAGACCTATGTGAGGTGTGCTCAGCCTTTGGCAAGGCGCAGCTTAAAATGCCTCTTTCTGTCCCCCTTCCTTGCTTGCTTGCTTCCTTCCTTCCTTCCTTCCTTCCTTCCTTCCTTCCTTCCTTCCTTCCTTCCTTCCTTCCTTCCTTCCTTCCTTCCTTCCTTCCTTCCTTCCTTCCTCCCTCTCTCTCTCTCTGTCTCTCTCTCTGTCTCTCTGTCTCTCTCTCTCGCTGTCTCTCTCTCTCTCTCTCCCTCAAAATGATGCTCTCTCTGTATTCTTGGTGCTGGGGGAGGGAAACAACAGAGGGAGGGCTTCTAGTACCCTGGCCCCACTGGTGGACATTCTAGTGCTTTTTGGGCATTATGTGAAAGAATTTTTGGACTGGATGGTCCACTGGCCTGATCCAACATGGCTTCTCTTATGTACTTATGTTCTTTCTTTCCATGTCCTTATTTTCCTTTCCTTTCCTTCTGTTTCATTCTTTCCCTTTCTTTCTTTCCTTCCATTTTTACTTGATGAAATTTTTCTGTTTATTATACTGTTGTTGCAGACATAGAAGCTCTGTCAATGAAAAGTTGGCACCCCCAGTTGTAGCCAGCTGGCTTTTCTATGAGATTTCTGTGTGAGTGAGTGAGAGTGAGAGGTGTAGGGTAGAAAGAGATTATTGGAGATTACTGCTGTATATCTCAACAGCACTGGAAGTGATGGTAGTATGAAATTGGTACCACTTTACTGGTCCTGCTTTTAACTGGTCCTGTCTGACACCAAAATTAAACTTCTCCTGTAGATATTTAAAAGGATGAAATACGTTCACTGGGTAAATATCTTCACAACAGGTTGGGAAACACAGGCAATAAAAAGCTGCAAGCCCGTCATAAATATCCTTTCTGGGATAACTGCAGAAAAGCTTGTATGAACTTCATATAACTTGAAATTAATTCATTAATTGCAGTACAATTCTCTGCTACCTTTCACAGCAATTTCCCAGTGTTTCAGCCAAGGAAAAGTATGATAAATAGCTGTCAAAAGATTTTCTTGAAACCAAGCAAGCTTGGTTGTAGCTTGAGGCTGGGATTCAGTAGTAGCAGCTGAAGGAAGGCCCTACTAAATGTGTCAGCATATTCCAGGTAGAAGAGCTGCCAGGGCCCAGTGTGGGGGGTACACAGTGCTGGCATTCGTGATGGCAATGGCAGTACTCCCAACTGCATACACTGGGCAGTGCTGTTGAGGAAGGGGTGTGTAAGTGGTGCAGGTAATTGAACATGGGCATTAGGAGAAGAACACACAAGCTGGAGAAGAACACACAAACTGATAGGTGCATGCACGTGTGGGGGTGGAAAGAGAGGACCCTGGGAATGTATGAAAAAATTGCAGACCGCCCACTTTCCAGCCCCATTTTGGCTCAGCATGAGTTTCAGATTTTTCTGAAAACAAGTTACTTCAGAAGTAGAGACAGGTTTGGGGGAGTGCCTTGGAAGTGACATCACAGGAAGAGGTGGAGTTTTGGTTCAATGTGCCCTAGAAATGACCATCACTTGACCCTTGACCTAGAAGTGACACCACAGGAAATGACATGATTCCTGTCTCCTGGCTCCACCCCCAAATTTTAGTGGGCCATGAAAGAGAAGTGTAAAAATAACCAGGCCATGGGAAAGAAAAGTTTGAGAAACCCTGAACTATAGCAATAAAATGAATACACAAATACATGTATATTTATATATTTATTATAGTTACACCCCACTTTCTTTCTGATGGATCAGGATGGGTAGTCTGTTTGTAGCAGTAGGAAATAATAAGCGTCCAGTAACACCTTAAAAGCCAACAAATTTTGTGGTAGGGTATAAACTCACTTGTTCAGATACAGTTAGAATGTGTGTTGCCCTGGGAGACAGCGGGCCCCTTCCTGATGGGGACTGAAAGTGGCTGACATTTTCCTCCTTGCCTCCATTTAATTCTCACAACAACTAGTTTGTGCCCCCAGAAATATTAGCACCTTCAGATACTTCTACTATCACCAACACAGATTAACATTCACAGAGTTAGTCTGTTGGAAGAAAACACAGTAAGGTCTGTGGCATCTTAAAGACTACCGTATACTAAGTTTACTTTAACAAGCTAATATCTCCATTCCTCTACAAATACTGAAAGAACTGGGGCAGGTGTAAAAGAGAGGGGATTCCCCCCGCCTTTTAGATTAGTGGGAAAGAGCACCGGAGATACACTGAACAAGAAAAACAGATGATAGAAGATAACTGCAAAACAGATGTGAAGATCTCATTGGGTATAGAAGTCTTTGAATAGAGCGGAAAGTAAATCCATCAATGGTTTAGCAAGCAATTCATTCAACACTCTACATGCCCCTGTGTTGCTTACCCTAAATTAAGTGCCTAACCTGTACCAAACCTCAGCTCCATGCTCCCAGTCACTGGTGGAAATCAGATCCCCCACATGAGCTGGAAAACACTCAGAGGAAATAATGGAAAACATTTGATTCTCACCCACCCCTCCTTCTGAGAAAGCAGGAAGGGAGCTTACAGAGTACTAACTGGGATAGATAACCCCACCATTAAACACTGATGCTTTCCTGAATACATAAAGATGACCACAGAGTCTCCCCAGGTGAGATGGAGAAGAAGTAAGGAGAAGAGGCAGGAAGAAGAAGATATTGGATTTCTATCTTGCCTTCCACTCTGAATCTCAGAGTCTCAGAGCAGCTCACAATCTCCTTCATCTCCCTCCCCCACAACAAACACCCGGTGAGGTAGGTGGAGCTGAGAGAGCTCTCACAGCAGCTGCCCTTTCACAGGACCAAATCTACATGTTTTTTGAGGGGGAGGGGGCAAAATTAAAAAATGATGCCACCTTAAGGGCCCGTTCTACCTTATGGGCTCACAGAATAGAATAGACTCCGTATCCAATTTGGAGCTCCCCCCTCTGGTGGCGCCCGGGGTAAGCGCCTCCTCTGTTCCCCCCTTTCAAGGACAACTCCTATGAGAGCTATGGCTGACCCAAGGCAATTCCAGTAGCTGCAAGAGGAGGGGAGAGAAAGAGCAGTGGGTCCTTGTGGAGGACAAGGGCAGGAGAGATCAAGGAAAGGCTCACTAGAAAGGGGTGTGTGCAAGGGAGTAACAATGTGGGAAGGGGTGTGTGTTTTCTCAAGGGTCTCCCTTCTCTCCACAGAGGGGCAACTGCTTGAGAGGAGTGCAGAATGGTGGTTTACCTTGGCTTGCTGGTCCCAACAGTACTGCGGCTGCTTCTTGGCTCCCACATTGTCAGTAGGATTCTGGTCACTGCTGTCAGCACTGAGTGCACAAAGCACAAAAGAGGAAGCTGTGTACAAAACTGAGCAAACCAAAAAAAAAATCAAAACACAGCAAAATTAATGGCAAATTACACAAAGCTAATTACAACTTTATAAGTGTACCATAATCATCTTTTAGGGTATACAAATTCATATATTCAAAAAGTGCAAAAGTGCTTATGATGTGAAAACTAGACTCATCGAATAAACCACTCAAGGTGGAAACCAAAGTTCATTTCAAACGTTCATACGTCCACTATGTGCTTGAAAAATTCAAAGGACATCAAATTCCTTCTTCTTACATCGGTGAAGCAAAGATGAAAACCCCATTAATTGAAATCCTGATGACGGGGCCGCAGGCTGGAACCGGCCGTTTCACTGTCGAGCTTTGTCAGACATATATGATGGGGCATGAACATTACTCAATCTCATTCTAAGCCTGACGAGTTATGAAGCTGGCTTCTCCCAGGACATCCAGCAAGGGAGGAGCCAGCTTCATGACTTGTCAGGCTTAGAATGAGATTGAGTAATGTTCATGCCCCATCATATATGTCCAATGAAGCTTGACGGTGAAACGGCCGGTTCCAGCCCGCGGCCCTGTCACCAGAATTTCAATTAACAGAGTTTTCATCTTTGCTCCACTGATGTAAGAAGGAATTTGATGTCCTTTAGAAATTTTCAAGCACACAGTGGATGTATGAACATTTAAAATGAACTTTGATTTCTGCCTTGAGTGGTTTATTCAATGAGTCTAGTTCTCACAAGGTCATAAGCACTTTTGCACTTTTTTAATATATGAATTTGTATACCCTAAAGGGTGATTATGGTACACTTATAAAGTTGTAATTAGCTTTGTGTAATTTGCCAGTAATTTTGTTGTGCCGGCACTGAGTGGGCAGGTGGCTCTTTGGTCTAACCCGGGTGGGCCCCAGCTGACTGAGCATGGTGGTGCACTGTGCACAGCAAAAAGACGATGGGCAGCAACGACTGAGGTGAGGGTGGGCATGCGCGCATGTGGGAGGGGCTTTCATGGCATGCAGGGCACCCCTGTGGCCAGATGTCCCCCTAGGTGGCAGCCTACCTTCATCTTTTCTGTAATCTCCCTGTCTTAATTCAACGGTCTTTTCACTCCCTTATCATCTAATAGCCCAAATGCCTCCCTGTCTATTTCTGATGTCTATAAAGAAATGTTACTGTTTTTCTTTATAGCAATAGCATTGAGATTCTCAACCCCCTTTTTCTTTTTGCTTGTTTTCCTGTAAACTTAATGGCTCATGCTACAGATGTCAACACCGCAAAGGAGACACTATTTTGTGGAAAATGAAGTAAAAATGGTACTGAACACAACAGGGCTGACTAACTGATTAAAAGCCACATCCAGGTTTGCTATTAAAAAAAAAAAAAAACGTGTCATCTTCATGCAGATGGCAATATGGGTTTGACCTAAATCCATGGCTGTTGACAAATTCAGTGGGAGGAGGAGAGGTCAAAAGGACTCACAATTTTTATTTTATATTCCATTTCAGAGCCCTACTTTCAGTTGTGCAAACAGTGAGCTTCACATACAAACCTTCTTTATGCACAGGCCTTTGCCCACATTTCAAAAAAGTAGGTCAGTGTTGTTAGGGAATTCTGTTTGAAATTCTATTTCTTTATCTCAAACAGTGCAATGGATCACTGGATCAAATAATCATTGAGAGCCATTTAACATGAAAAAGCAAAAACATATTTATTTCTACAGGGAAAGGGTACTGGGAGGTGAAAATAACAAACACTATAGAACTACATGTTTACACTAGAAGATCATGTGCTTAATGGATAGGGTTGCCAAGTCCAATTCAAGAAATATATGGAGACTTTGGGGGTGGAGCCAGGAGACATTAGGGGTGGAGCTAAGATCAAGGCTGTGACAAGCATAATTGAACTCCAAAGGGAGTTCTGGCCCTCACAGTTAAAGGGACAGCACATCTTTTCAATTCCTTCCTTCCATAGGAAATAATGAGGGATAGGGGCACCTTCTTTGGGGGCGCATAGAATTGGACCCCCTGGTTCAATCTTTTTGAAACTTGGGGGGTATTTTGGGGAGAGATACTAGATGCTATACTGAAAATTTGGTGCCTCTACCCCATAAAACAGCCCCTCCAGAGCCCCAGATAACCGTGGATCAATTCTCCATGATTTTCTATGGGAATAAATCTCCATAGGAAATAATAGAGTTCCCAGCAGACATTTCCCTCCCCTCCCCGAAGTGGGGGAAGGGCCTCCAAACCAGGGGATCCCCTGCCCCCACCTGGGGATTGGCAACCCTATTAATGGAGGCTACTTCCTCCTTCTTTTTGACCTCTTTGCCTGAACAAAGGAAGTCACCTGACTAACTGACCAAACAAAAAGGGTTTTCCCCGCTTCTAGACCTTGATTGACAGCAGTCAGTGTCTTCTTCCCAGGTCATGCAGACAATAGGGAATCAGGCACAGTGTTAACCCTACAATGACTGGAACTTTAAAACATTGCAAAGGACATACAAAACAGATACATATTTCCAACAAGTGTGGCATTTGAAAACAAGAGATGAATGGCAATAAACTCTGACCCAAAGCTTTCAGACTATTACTGTGGTTGCTACAGACACTTTGATAAAGAAGGACCACAAAGCAACATTGAAAGACATCTTTCACCTGCTGATTAAATCAGCTTTGCTTTTTCTTTCTCTGTACTTTTAATACTTCTCCACTGACCATGCCAGAAAGAAGACAATCTTAAAACTGGCTCTTTTCAATGGACCCTTCATGTAGTGTCTGAGTATACAACAAAGTGATCTGATTTATTACTGAAATAATGCATGAAAGACATCAAATCCTATATAAATACACCATTGGCATAATTAGGGTTGTCAAGTCCAATTTAAGAAATATCTGGGGACTTTGGGGGTGGAGCCGGGAGACATTGGAGGCAGAGCCAGGAATAAGGGTGTGACAAGCCTAATTGAACTCCAAGGGAGTTTTGGCCATCACATTTAAAGGGACAGCACACTTTTTAAAATGTCTTTCTTCCATAGGAAATAATGAAGGATAGGGGCACCTTCTTTTGGGGCTCATAGAATTGGACCCCCTGGTCCAATTGTTTTGAAACTTTGGGGGTACTTTGGGGAGAGGCGCTAAATACTATACTGAAAATTTGGTGCCTCTACCTCAAAAAACAGCTTCCCCAGAGCTCCCGAAACCTCCAGATCAATTCCCCATTATACCCTATGAGAATCGATCTCCACATAGGGAATAATGAAGTGCTCAGCAGACGTTTCCCTCCCCCCCTGCAACCTCGTTTCTGGTGTCTCTGAAGTGAGGGATTGGCCTCTCTACTCACAAGTTGCTGCCAACTTCTTCAAAGTAACACAGACACACCATTCCAAGAGGAAACCTTTCAATCGGAGACTGAAGCCTCCTGAGGTGGAAAGGCACATGGTCCTCTGGGGATGGGGCTTCCCCCTGCCGGCCAGCTAACTGGGTCGGGAACGAGCCTGGGAAAGCAGAAGAACCCCCTCTGGGACCTGGGGATTGGCAAGCCTAGGCATAATGTGTATTTTTGTCTTATGCAAGAATGATGTCAGTAGTATATTTTTATTTTTCTAACTGGTTCTCATACATCATCTTATGGTAATAGTTACAGCAGGGAAAAGTAGGGATGCCATCCTCCAGGTAGGATCTGAGGATCCCCCAAAATTACAGCTCATCTCCAGACTTCAGAGATCAGTCCCCTTGGAGAAAATTCTTTGGAGGGTGGCATTATACCCCACTGAGGACCCTGTCCTCCTCAGGCTCCACCCCCAAATCTCTAGAAGTTTCCCCATCTGGATTGGGCAGCCCTACCCCTTACTCATTCGGCCTCCCAAGATCTTTTGACAGTCCCTGGCTCAAGAGATGCCCGTCTTGCCTTGTTCGGTTCTGGCTCCGACCTGGTGGAATCAGCTCCCTATGGAGATCCTGGCTCTACCTGACTTTTTAGTCTTTCGTAGGGCCTGTAAAATGGAGCTGTTCCACCAGGTTTTTGGATGAGGCGGGCATCTATCTATTAGATCGGCTGGCCTCCCCCCTACTGTACTACTGTACTGTGGTACTATCTTTCTGTGCTATTCTGTAATACCATTCTGCCATTTTGTAGTTCCATTCTGCCATATTATTCTGTTATATCATTTTGCTGGACCATCCTGTTGCACTTTACGAAATGTTTTAATTGGCTTTTATTATGATGTTATTGTAGTTTTACTGTAATTTTATTATTATCTATGATGTACTCCGCTCTGAGCCCCCAAACGGGGGAATGGGCAGAATATAAATAAACGGTTGTTGTTGTTATTCTAGCTAAATTATTATTGATCAAGCGAAATTATTTATTTATTTATTTATTTGATTTGATTTGATTTATATCCCGCCCTACCCCACTGAGGCGGGCTCAATTACATAAGTAGCCTTAATAATATTCCCTGCACAAGCATATTTGGGCACATCTGCAAATGAGAGTTACGGTGAGCTCTCTCTGTGTCTTCACCCTAAATTTATTTTTTTTATTTCTTTATTTCTGAGATTTCCAACCCACCCATCCCACAAAGGCATTCTAGGACTCTTTCCTAGAATAAGGCATCACCATGATGCTTAAGAGTTTCAGATTTCAGAGGTATGAATTTTGGTTTATTGTAGGAGACCAGAGCAGACCAATGAAATCATCTCAAATAATCTCAAGAGACACAAGCTTTGCTAGTCATGTGGAAATAAGACTGCTGCCCAGTGGTGGCTGTCCCTAGAATAAACAGGAAACCACCCTTATTCTCTAAGGAGCAAGAGGTTAAGGAGTAAATGATATAGCCTTTCCCCACACAACATGAGCTGGATGCATTTTGCTTTCTTTCCCTGAAGAACCAGGAATCCACAAAAAGAAGGGGTGCATTCCCATACCCTCCAATATTTGTCAGATAAGTACATTTGTTTCGTATTAAAAGAGAGATTTCAGAGAAGGCAACAGAGCAGCCATCATGAACAGACTGCTTTCCCATGATCCAGTGGCAGCACATCCAGCTAAGACTTAAAAGGAGCCTTGACTTCAAAATTCTGAATTCCCTCTGGACTAGAATACTGATGTTGTGATAGTAAAGGAAATGGTTCACTCTTTTAGATGTTGCCTAGTCTGGTAAGTGACAAGCCTTTAGCAGAGTAGGTAAGGTGGTGAGATAGTATCTGTCCTTTGAATTTAATTCTACCTGTCTGCCAGTGGAAGAAGGTAAGGCAGAGGCTGGTGAGGTCAGGTGAAGTTCTGTAACTCTCACAACAGACTGCGCCCTCCCAAAAAGTGGCTATTCCACCTCTACCTTTCCATTTTCACTCACTCAACTTTTAAAATCAGTTGTAAAGACAAATGGAAATTCAGAAAACCCAGAGAAGGTAAGACAGGCATAAGCAAGGATGGGGAGAGTCCACCTTCAGGCCATCCATCAAGCTGCTGTTTACTGATTGTTCTGCCATGAGATTGAAGAGGACACTCTAGGAAACAAATGTTTTCATTTCTGCTCCTCCAGTCTAGTTTCAACTATTTCTGTGTATTTAAGGACCCTGAAGTAGCTGATGATGATGCCTGTGATCACATTTGGGGGCAGAGAAATGGTGTCATGGGGCCTTGTTTTGATTGGTGTTCCCATAGTTGCCTCCTCTCTGTGATGAAAATGATGATTCTGATAGTGGAATGTGTTTGCCAGGGCCAGCCTTGGAGAACCCACCACTGCAAAGTAGTAGTGATTGGAGTCTAGTCAGGAGTGTCGAACTCATTTGTTATGAGGGCTGGAACTGACATAAATGAGACCTTGTCGGGCTGGGCCATAAGTGTCATAATGCCAGGTAGCAGAGATAAAAACTTTATTAAGGACACAAACACAATTAAAGATTTTGTATCTCTCCTCTGTGATCAAGGAACTGGGCAAAGGAAGCTGTGGTTCTTTCCCTCCCTCCCCAGATGATAAGGAGGGGGAGGAGCCTCAGTCAATAGAAGGAAAAGAGACTTGGCTCAGTAGCTCTGCTGTGCAATCGAGAAACCCTGGCAAATCAAGATCTCCCTCCGCCCCTTCCTCCCCAAGGCAGAAACCTGAGCCAATGGAGAAAATAGAGGCTTCGCTCTATAGCTCCTGTGTGATTGAGCAAGCCTGGCAAAGCAACCTGTGAAACAGAAGGAAGAAAGAGAGAGGGAGAAGAAAGCAGACTTACTTGTGAGCCTGATAGGAACCCTCTGGAGGCCTCATCTGGCCCCCAGGCTGCACATTTGACACCCCTGCTCTAGTTGGTGGCAGTGGTAGCAGTGGACATCCTGCCCATCCCTTCTCCACCCCTCTATTGACATGCACACCACTCTCTCAGAGACAGAACCCTTTTCTGCCTGACAGCTGCTACACGCTGCTGTCCACCCTCTACTCACCAACCAGAAATAGATAAGATGAGTAGCAGTTAGCGCTCCTAGTGGCAATGGTTGCTCCTTTGATCAATCGGAATTGGAAGAAGTGCTGGGGATGACTGAGGAGCACTTGGAATTGTTTGCCCTCTCTACTGATGTCATATTGTGCCTGAGAATGGGTGCAATGCACAGCTGCTTGTTAAGGGCCCTCAAGACAAGGAAGCAGCCAGGGTATTTTCTGTCCCACCCTTTAGGGGGAAAAGAAAATAGTAAAGGCTGGAAAATTCCCCCATGTTGCTTTGAAGTTCCTGCCTGCAGTTGCTTTGAGGTTTGATAAACATTTAAATTGTGTGGAGACATCTGTCTGGAAACATATCCATTCGCAAATTGTCAGAAACTGTCACAAACAGTGTCAAAGCTCATAGAAAATTAGTGCTGGTTGCCCTGCCATGAACTTGACTTTGCGAACCACAAACTAGTCAAAATTCTTGACAAACAACTCATGCTGATTCCTGTTGGCAATCCTATTTACATAAGTGCAGCAAATCTGGATTTAAACATGCACATCTGTCACCATCCCATCTAGCTGCTACTACATTTATGTTGCATACTTGTTGGAAAGTTGGAATGCATCCTGTCTGGTATGACTTTACAAGAGGGCAGGAAAATATGGATATCTTAAATCCTACAGAGATATACCCTCTGCATTCCTATTAGAAGTTCCCCTTCTTAGACATCTGATTTGGAGTTAGTTTAAATAGATGTTTCAGAAGTGCAGATTTGTCAGTCTCAAGGGGAAAACTGACTTCTGGATACGTCTAATTATTACCCTTCAGCAAATCTGACTTTTAGAGCCGTAAATAATTCATAGGAAATGTTATCATCACATTGCATACTGACATGGAATTTAATAAAGAAGTTACCTGAGGCACTGAAAGACAGCAAGCAAATGTTAGTCAATATTAATGCTCAGTTTCAAGTTCTCAGTTCTAAGATTAAATATGATTTTTTTTGTTTAAAACAATTTTATTGGTAACATATGGTAATAAATCTATATCTTACATCTTTAAAAAACCCTTCTTTTATCTACACCATATATTACTTTCTACCCACCCCTCCCCCCGTTACTTGACCCCCGCCGGTGTTATTTACTTAAAATGCAAATATTTAAAGATACTCTAAACTATTAAAACAAAAATTTATATTCTTCTTTTTAAAACTTAATCATTATCAAAGATTGTCCAATGTGCTTTTATTTTCCAGTCTTTCTACATATCTTCTAAACTTTTTCCATTCCGTCTTAAAAACTTCTAAATCATAGTCTCTTAATATTCTTGTTAATTTGTCCATTTCACTCCATGTCATAATTTATATAATCCAATCCCATTTTTCTGGTATTTTTTCTTGCTTCCACAACTGCGCATATAATGTCCTAGCGGCTGAGAGCAAGTACCAGATTAAAGTTCTATCTTCTTTTGGAAATTTTTCCATTTGTAGTCCCAACAGAAAAGTCTCTGCAACTTTGTTAAACTCATATCCCAAGATCTTAGAAATCTCTTGCTGAATCATCTGCCAAAACATTTTAGCTTTTTCACAAGTCCACCACATGTGGTAGAAAGAACCTTCATGCTTTTTACATTTCCAACATCTGTCTGGCATCTTATTATTCATCTTTGCCAATTTTTTAGGAGTCATATACCATCTATACATCATCTTAAAACAGTTTACTTTGACATGTTGAAAGTTTCATAGAGTTCTTCCACAAATATTCCCAAGTTCCCATCTGTATTTCTTTATCAACAACAACAACAACAACAACAACAACAAAATTTTATTTGTATCCCGCCCTCCCCGCCGGAGCAGGCTCAGGGCGGCTAAGAAGGAATTCAAACATTAATTATACAGAAATAAATAAAATTACATTTAAACAGTTTAGTTAAAATTCAGATTAAGTTTTAAAAATTAGTTAATAAAAGTGCTAGTGCTATATTTGCTTTTATGATGGCAGTTTTTCTTAACAGTTTCGTTCTTCTTCAGCGAAAGCCAATCGGAAGAGGATGGTCTTGCAGGCCCTGTGGAACTGTTCAAGGTCCCGCAGGGCCCGCATTTCCTCTGGAAGTTGATTCCATAGGCTCGGAGCTATAGAGGAGAAGGCCCGGTTACGGGTGCTTTGTAACTTCACCTCTCTCGGTCCGGGAATAGTCAACAAGTTTTTCCTGGCTGACCTCAGTGCTCTCTGGGGTTCATATGGGGAGAGACGGTCCCTAAGGTAGACAGGTCCTCGACCATATAGGGCTTTAAAGGTAATAACCAGCACTTTGTAACGAACCCGGTATACAACTGGCAGCCAGTGCAGCTCACGCAGCCCAGGCTATATGTGCTCCCACTTGGGAAGCCCCAACAGCAATCTAGCCACCGCATTCTGCACCAGCTGCAGCTTCCGGGTTCGGTACAAAGGCAGCCCCATGTAGAGGGCATTGCAGTAATCCAGTCTCGAGGTGATCGTTGCATGAATTACCGTTGCCAGATCTTGGCGCTCTAGGAAGGGAGCCAACTGCTTTACCCGTCTTAGATGGAAAAAGGCTGACTTGGCAGTGGCTGCAATCTGGGCCTTCATTGATAGTGAAGGCTCCAGTAAGACTCCCAGGCTCCTGACCCGGCGCGCCGCTTTCAGCGGCACCCCGTCGAAGACTGGGAGAGGTATTTCCCCTCCCCAAGTGCCCCGACCTAGACAAAGGACTTCTGTCTTCTCTGGATTCAATTTCAGCCCACTCCTCCTCAACCAAGTTGCCATGTCCTGCAGGGCCTGGTCTAAATTCTCTGGGACGCAGTCAGGTCGACCGTCCATTAGCAGATAGAGTTGGGTGTCATCTGCATATTGATGGCATCCAAGTCCATGTCTCCTAGCAATCTGGGCAAGGGGGCGCATATAGATATTAAATAACATTGGTGAGAGAACTGCCCCCTGAGGGACTCCACAATCCAGTTCCTTAAATTCCTTAAATTTAGTTAGGAATTAGTTTTTATTATAGTGCTAAGTAAGAATTATTCACTAATCAATCACGGAAAACTATGGTGAATTAGATAATGGGGAACTGAGGACGAGGGTGAGTTAGGAACCTATGCTGTGTATTTATACAATCTAGTTAGGTGATTACGACTATCTTAATACAACCATCGGAGAATAGGTTTGGATGTCCGGTCAGGGGATTCCAGTGCTCCTGGGAAGGGGAAGATATGACGGTGGGAATGGATGGAGATGCGAGGGAAGGAGGCTGAGACGAAACAGTGCTCGGCCCCCTTCCAGTCTACTTCCCATCCCAACGGTGACAAGTAGTGGGACCAAGAGAAATTGCCCGCATCCGACACTGGTGTTATGCAACGCCAGGTCTATAAATAATAAGACCGAGACCATCAGGGACTTCCTGCTCTGGCAGGACGCTGACCTGGCTTGCGTGACCGAGACCTGGGTTCAAGAGGGGGAGATGACGGCACTCTCCCAGATGACCCCCCCAGGTTACTCGGTCTTTCACCAGTCGCAGATTAGCAGGTGGGGGGGCGGGGGGGCGGTACTCATATGGGAGGGTTACTCCTTCCGGGCTCTCCCGGCCCCAAAGATCGACGGTATTGAGTGCGTTGGCCTTGCGTGGGATGTCGGATAGAGGATGGCGATCTGGCTGGTGTACTGTCCGCCTAACGCACCGGCCAGCGCCTTACCATCCCTGATGGAGGCTGTGTCCAGCTGGGCATTGGAGTACCCAGGGCTTTTGGTCTTGGGGGACTTCAATATCCATGCCGATGACGCAGCTTCCACTCAGGCGATGGACCTAGTGTCTTCCATGGCGACACTGGGACACTCTCAATTTGTCACGACCCCCATGCATCAGGCGGGGCACACTCTAGATCTGATCTTTGCAACCGGGATTCAAATGAACGAAATCGCAACAGAGGCGATACCATGGTCGGATCACTTAGCCCTCAAGGCTCATATGGAGACGCTACCACAACCCTGTAAGGGCGGAGAGCCTATTTTGGCTCGCCCACGGAGCCTGATGGACCCGGAACGGTTCCAAATGGCTCTTCGGGATCCTTGGCCCCCTGGCGATTCCCTTGATGTCCTGGTTGAGGCCTGGCAAGATCGGCTATCCAGGGCAATCAACGAGATCGCACCCCGACATCCTCTGCGTCCTCGCTCAAGGCTGGCTCCCTGGTATACCTTGGAGCTACGCTGATTGAAACAAGGACTCCGACGACTAGAGAGGCAATGGCGGCGCACTCGAGACGAAGCGGCAAGAACATCCTATGGAACGTTTATGAGGTCTTATGAGATGGCAGTCAAGGCCGCGAAGAAGAAGTACTTCGCAGCCAAGATTGCGTCTGCAAATTCGCGCCCGGCACAATTGTTTAAAATAATTGGACATTTAACTACACTGCCCCAAGGCAGACCAAACGTTAGAGAATTAGAAATAGGCTGTGAGGCTTTTGCGAAATTCTTTGCAGACAAAATCACGTCGCTCCGCCAGGACCTGCCCATCACTTTGGATACAGTACATGAGCCCGAGGCCCCGTGCCTGTCTTCCGGTTTAACTCTGGATCATTTCGACCCACTCAACCTGGAGGAAGTTGACGGAATTCTCTCATCTGCGCACCCTACAACTTGCGATTTAGACCCATGCCCCTCCTGGCTAATTAAATCTTGCCAGAGGGAGCTTGAATGTCCTTTACGGGACATCATAAATAGATCCCTCTCGGAGGGGCATTTTCCATCATCCCTAAAAGAGGCTATGGTCCGCCCCCTCTTGAAAAAAAGTACAGCAGACCCGGCCGAATTGGCAAATTACCGACCGGTCTCCAATTTACCGTTTTTAGGTAAAATTATAGAGAGGGCAGTGGCGTTGCGGTTGCAGAACTTTCTGAATGACGCTTCCGTCCTAGACCCTTGCCAGTCCGGCTTTCGCCCGGGTCATGAGACGGAGACAGTATTGGTCACCCTGGTAGATGATCTCCAACGGCATCTGGATCGGGGCGGTGTGGCGGTGCTGATGCTGCTGGACCTGTCGGCCGCGTTCGACACGGTCGACCATCGGCTACTGACCTGCCGCCTCGCCGATGTAGGGGTGAGGGGGTCTGCCTTACAATGGCTTTCCTCCTTCCTCGAGGATCGGGGACAAAGGGTGGCAATTGGGAGCGAGCGGTCCCAGAGGCGCACACTGGATTTCTTTATTTACATTAATTGCCCATTTAATCATTTGTGATTTCACTACTTCATCTTCTGTAGACCATTGTAGAAGTAATTTATATACTTTTGAAATTAATTTTTCATTGTCTCCAAGCAGAACTTTTTCCAATTCTGTTTGCTCTTTCCTTATTCCTTCAGTTTTAATATCATTCTCCACCAAGCTCTTTATTTGTTGCATTTGAAACCAATCATATTTATGATTCAACTCTTCAGCAGTTTTCAATTCTATTTTGCCACTTTGTATTTTTAATAATTGATTATATGACAACCACTTTTCTTCACCTATCTCAGCCATTTTTATTACTTCAGCTGGCACTATCCATAACGGTCTTCTCTCATCTCCATATTTCTTGTATTTCATCCATGTATTTAGCAAATTATTTCTTATATAATGGTGAGAGAAAAAACCATCCATCTTCTTTTTTCCATAATACAAATATGCGTGCCAGCCAAATTTATTTCCGTGACCTTCCAACACTAAAAGTTTTTTGTTTAACAACATTATCCATTCTTTCATCCACACTAAACAAACTGCTTCCTGATATAATTTTAAATTCGGCAGTTGAAACCCACCTCTTTCTTTTGCATCTGTCAAAATTTTCATTTTAATCCTTGGTTTCTTCCCAGCCCACACAAATTCTGAGATTTTCCTATGCCATTTATCAAATTGTTTGCCATCCTTCACAATAGGAATAGTTTGAAACAAATACATTATTCTTGATAAGATATTCATTTTGATTGCAGCTATTCTACCCAACAATGACAAATTAAGCTTATTCCATTTTAACATGTCTTCATCCATTTTACGCTATAACTTCTCATAATTATTTTTAAACAGATCAATATTCTTCATTGTTATATCCACCCCTAGGTATTTTACCTTAGAGGTGACTTCACAACCCGTTAGTCTCTGTAATTATTGTTGCTTGTTCATCCGCATATTTTTACACAGAATTTTTTATTTTTCTCTATTAATACAAAGTCCCGCCAACTCCCCATACTCTTGTATTTTAGCTAGCAGCAAAGGTGTAACTTGTATGGGGTTTTCATTTATAAACATTATATCATCAGCAAAAGCTCTATATTTGTAAGTAAATCCTTTTATTCTTAATCCTTCTATTTCTTTTTCTTCTTGGATCTGCATCAATAATATTTCAAGAGTCATTATAAACAACAATGGTGAAAGCAGACAGCCTTGTCTAGTACCCTTGCTAATTTTCATATCGTCTCTAAAATCTGTGTTTATACACAACCTTGCACTTTCTTCAGAATATATTGATTTTATCATTCTTATAAAGTTTTCATCCAGCTCCATTTTTTCCATTACTGCAAACATAAAGTCCCAATTTAAATTATCAAATGCTTTCTCTGCATCTGCAAAGAATAATGCTACTTCTGTTTCTGGATGTCTAACACGGGTTATTGAGGAAGACTCAGCATGGGTTCTGTAAGGGAAGATCTTGCCTCACTAACCTGTTACATTTCTTTGAGGGGGTGAACAAACATGTGGACAAAGGAGACCCGATAGATGTTGTTCACCTTGACTTCCAGAAAGCTTTTGATAAAGTTCCTCATCAAAGGCTCCTTAGAAAGCTTGAGAGTCATGGAGTAAAAGGACAGGTCCTCTTGTGGATCAAAAACTGGCTGATTAATAGGAAGCAGAGAGTGAGTATAAATGGGCAGTCTTCGCAGTGGAGGACGGTAAGCAGTGGGGTGCCGCAGGGCTTGGTACTGGGTCCCATGCTCTTTAACTTGTTCATAAATAATTTAGAGTTGGAAGTGAGCAGTGAAGTGGCCAAGTTTGCGGATGACACTAAATTGTTCAGGGTGGTGAGAACCAGAGAGGATTGTGAGGAACTCCAAAGAGATCTGTTGAGGCTGGGTGAGTGGGCATCAACGTGGCAGATGCGGTTCAATGTGGCCAAGTGCAAAGTAATGCACATTGGGGCCAAAAATCCCAGCTACAAATACAAGTTGATGGGGTGTGAACTGGCAGAGACTGACCAAGAGAGAGATCTTGAGGTCGTGGTAGATAACTCACTAAAAATGTCAAGACAATGTGTGTTTGCAATAAAAAAAGGCCAACACCATGCTGGGAATTATTAGGAAGGGAATTGAAAACAAATCAGCCAGTATCATAATGCCCCTGTATAAATCGATGGTGCGGTCTCTTTGGAGTACTGTGTGCAGTTCTGGTCGCCGCACCTCAAAAAGGATGTTATAGCATTGGAGAAAGTCCAGAAAAAGGCAACTAGAATGATTAAAGGGCTGGAACACTTTCCCTATGAAGAAACGTTGAAACGCTTGGGACTCTTTAGCTTGGAGAAACGTCGGCTGCGGGGTGACATGATAGAGGTTTACAAGATAATGCATGGGATGGAGAAAGTAGAGAAAGAAGTACTTTTCTCCCTTTCTCACAATACAAGAACTCGTGGGCATTCGATGAAATTGCTGAGCAGACAGGTTAAAACGGATAAGAGGAAGTACTTCTTCACCCAAAGGGTGATTAACATGTGGAATTTACTGCCAAAGGAGGTGGTGGCAGCCACAAGCATAGCCACCTTCAAGAGGGGTTTAGATAAAAATATGGAGCAGAGGTCAGTCAGTGGCTATTAGCCACAGTGTGTATATATAAAAATTTTTTGCCACTGTGTGACACAGAGTGTTGGACTTGATGGGCCATTGGCCTGATCCAACATGGCTTCTTTTATGTTTTCTTATGTTCATAATATTCTACAATATTTACAACAGTTCTAATATTGTCTCTTGTCTTTTGGGAAGAAACCCTGCTTAATCTTCCTTTATAAAGTTTATCAAATGTTGTTTAAGCCGTTCTGCCAAGATTCTTGTAAATATTTTATAGTCATTATTTAATAGCGATATTGGTCTATAATTTTTTACATTCATGACATCTCTATCTTCCTTAGGTATCAATGAAATAACAGCTTCTTTCCATGTGTTTGGTACTTCCCCTTTTATTCTTATCGTATTCACCAACTTCTGCAATTTTGGTATTAACTCATCTTTAAAAGTTTTAAAATATTTAGCTGTATATCCATCAGGCCCAGGTGCTTTTCCATTCTTCATTGCGTTAATTGCTGCTTCAATTTCTATTTTTTCAATTGGATCATTCAAAACTTTTTGCATATTTTCAGTTAAGGGCTCTATTTTTATCTTTTGTAAATACTCATCCAGCTTCTCTTTCTTTATTTTAACACCTTTAAACAATTTGGCATAGTGCTTAAAATTCTCTTTTTATTCCCTCTTGAGTAACTTCTCTTCCATCTACCACCATTCTGTTAATAATTCTATTTTGTCTCTTTTTCTTCAATTGCCAAGCCAAATACTTTCTCGGTTTATTTGCTCCCTCAAAGGATTTCTGCTGAAGTCTTTTCAAACTCCATTCCACTTCTTTATTTAACAAATGTCTCAATTGAGTTTGTAATATTGTAATTTCCCTTAAAATTTTCTTTTTACCTGGCCTTTTTCTCAACTCTCCTTCCTTTTTCTTTATTTTATTTTGAATGTCCAACAACTGTTTTTCTTTTACTCTCTTATCTTTATTATTCAAAGTAATCAACATTCCTCTTGTAACTGCTTTATAGGCATCCCAGACCATCTGAAAGTCAATATCCTCTTTGTCATTCACTTGGAAAGAAGCTTTAGTTTCATTTTCTAGGTATGTCACTGTTTCTTTATTCTGTAGCAAATCTTCATTCAATCATCTTCTCACCTTCTTGGACAATTTTGTAATCCACATTATTAGGTTATGATCAGCACCAATTTTAGGTAAAATCTCTATTTTCCTTGTTATAAGACCTAACTCTTTAGTTCTGCACAACATGTCAATTTTAGAAAAAGTTCTGTGTCTTGCAGAAAAAAAAGTATAGTCCTGAACTTCAGGGTTAAATTTCCTCCATATATCTTCCAGATTTTCTTGTTTAACCAGTTCAAAAAAAAGACTTTGGCAATTTTTCTTCTTTACTATTGTTTTTTCCCCCTCCTGACCTGTCCAATGAGTTCTTAACTGTTCCATTACAATCTCCCATTATCAAAACTTGACCATAGGTCAGTTCATCAAGTTGTTGTATAATGTCTTTAAAAAATATATCCTTTGCACCATTAGGCGCATAGAGTCCCAATAACAACGTTTTTTTTCCCATCTAATATTGTCTCTACTGCTACAAATCTTCCATCTTTATCTTTAAATACTAATTTTGGCTCCAATTCTTGTTTAATATAAAAAACCACTCTCCTTTTCTTCTGTTCAGCCAATGAAAAAAATTCCACTCCCAATTGTTTGTTCCATAAAAATTTATAATCCTTTTGTTTGATATGCACTTCTTGCAAACAAATTATATTACAGTTTTGTTTCTTAATCCAATGAAATGTTGCCCTTCTTTTTGTGGTGAATTTAGTCTATTTACATTCCAAGACAATAATTTGTAATCCATCATGGTGCAAATTCTTTATTTTCTTCAAAAAATCTATGCATATCTTGTGCATTTGTAATTGTGATTCTTTTCCCCTGGAGATCAAAGCTCAAGCCTTCAGGTATTATCCATCTAAACCTCATTCCATTGTCTTTCAATTTTTCTGTCAACTTTTTATATGTTCTTCTATCATTTATCACTTGCCTTGGCAGCTCCTTCATGATTCTCACTCTACTGCCTCCCACTATCAATGTCTTTTCAAAGTTTTTACTCATGATCCTTCCCCACCATTTCCTTTGTCATATATCTTATGACAACATCTCTTGGTAAATTATTTTTCTTGACTTAAAGTGAGTTCACTCTATACATATAGTCATACATATTTTTAGACTCTTCAGGATCTTTCTCTAAAAATTCTGCAATTATTTTTATTATATATTCTTTTAAATCACCATCCTCCTTCTCGGGTACTCCTCTCAGACATATCTGAGTCTCCATCAATTTGCAGTCATGGATTGTCACTTTTTCTTGCATTTTCAACAAGGTGGAATCATATACTTTCATTCTGCCTTCTACCTCCTGCACTTTCTTAGATGTTTCCTCAGTTTCCTTTCTGAGATCTTCCATATCTTTTTTAATCTCTGCAATAATTTTTTCCCCAATTCATTTATCATCTCTCTCACCCCTTTCATCATTCTAGCCTCCATTGCCTCCAATTAGCCCTGTATTTTTTCCAGTGAAGTAGCCCTTGTATGGGGCTGCTTGTGTTCAGACATTTAAAAAACAACAAAAATTTGGACTTCACCAATTTCCAATTCAACTATCAGATTCAAAAGAGTAGGACTTGCCCTTTATAACAAGCCCAATTTCGCCATCCTCGGAGCTCCCTAAGTCAAGTTATTTATTTTTAAAGTTTTTAAATCTTCCAAAATGGCAGTCGCGATTTTTTACTGCTCCTTACAATTTTTCTCCCTTTTAAAAACATCCAAGGTCCACACCAATAATATGACCAATAGTATTTAACTTCTTACCCTCTTCTCAGTTAACTCCAATAATTTTTAATGTCCCGAATTCTTTAAAAACATTGTTTTTATTTTGACCTCCCAACAATAGCCGCCGATGTTTCTCAATGGTAGTAAATTCCTAGAGTAGGTTTTCCTTCCGCTACTTCCTGCTTTTGTTGCCATGAAGTCTCATTCACACTGGTAAGGAGTTCTCACAATACTTGACGTACTTCCTGTCTTGCTTGAATGTGCTGCAGGTCTGTGACTAAACAATAAATTCCTTTCCATTTTTTAGTACTTTTTAGCACTTTTTAACACTGTCTTTTATATATATAAAGTCCAAATTTCACCTCTTCCTCCCCTGTTCTTCCAGACTTTTTCTTTTCTTTTCCAGACTAAATTTTCCTTTCCCACCTTTTAAATTTATTCCATTAAGCTGTGAATAGTTCCAGAATGAAAGATAGTAATTTGTACCTTCTCTTCCAATTATCCAAGTTTCCACCGGTCTTGCAAAGCTTTAGATGTTTGGCAATGTCCAAGAAGGTTAGGATCCTGTCGAGCTTATGTCAAATAAATGACTCTGAAAACTTCTGCAGATTATGAAAATGCAACTCTTCCCGGAGACCCCTCAAAGCCTCAAAGGAGCCCCCCCCCAGGACTCCCTTTTAGCCAAGGTAAATCTCCTCAAAGTTTCCGGTGCATATCTTGGACTAATCTCTAACTGAGAAAAGTAGGCAGCAGGCATTAAATTGCCTTCTACTACCCCGAACAGAAGTTCCAGCCTGCTCCCATTATGAGAAGCAGCTCAGGTCAACATTTTCCTCCCCCGGAAGTCAAGAACAAAGATTAAATATGAATGTCTGTCTCCTAATGAGTAAGCCCGCATATGAGGTCACTTGGCATTTACACGTTGAGTTTTAGTCAAGAAAGTGAAGCTGTTTCATGTCAAAACAAATTAAAAGATTGTCTTTATGCCCTATTTTTTTTAAAGATGTCAGGCTGATGAATGAGATATGAACATTGATGGGAATGTTTAATGTTCCTGCCTCTGACAGAAGAAACTTAACATATAGGAGGGCTAAATAGCATGCATTAAAGGTGAATACCCAGTCAAAGGATAGTCAGGAGTCTTTCTAAAGTTGATCAAGAAGGGAATAGTAGAGAAGTGGGAGGCAGGTGCAGTGAGGGAGAACAATATCTAGTACTGGATGGTATGATTTAAACGTTAAGCATAACATAGATACAAGCTCTGAATACAAAAATACTGATATAGTGATTTGCTGTTACCTGCCTCTTCATAGTGGCCTTGGACCTCTTTACCATCTCTTTACCATCCAAATAATAACCAGGGCCAACCCTGCTTAGCTTCTGAGATCAGTCTAGTCTGGGTGATCCAGGTCAGGGCAAGCAAGCAGACTTACACCATTTCAAGTTCATTGAAGTCAATATGCTGAGAAGGGTGTAACTGCTTAGGGTGACACTGCAAATTATTCATAGGACTGAAATACAGGAGTTTAACATATCAGCTGGAAGGCCAACATAACACATTTTAACAGCATCCAGGTAGAAAACAAAGAACTCCAGCAGCATATATCTCAATGGAAGCGGGATGTAAGCCTGCCACTTTTCTGATGGCAGAATTTTTGATGTTATTTTAAGCAGCTATTATTTGAAACGAAAAAAGTTACAGGAACAGGGCACTAACACAAAGCAGATCAGCTGGATCTCCCTTTGTAAAAAACAAAATGAAAACACTTGAGCTTCACCCTCAAAATGTAAAAGATTAGAGCTTGAGATCAGATGTACAAATACACCAAAAAAAGAGTTTGAAGGAAAGACATATAGCAGAGTTGGTCTTCATTATTCATATCGTATCTCTTTTTTTATCAAAAGCTACACAAGCCTTGCCTGAGAGAGGTATTTCATCATCTACTTTCTGTTGCTCTGAGCAAAACCCTTTTGGAATTAAGACTGCAAACAAGACTCAATATCATGAGTAGCCTTATCACAGGATTCTTACCAGGGAAGTAGTTATGTATTTGCAGAGCCTGTGTGATGGAAAAATATACATATGTGGGTCATCAGGATTCAAAAGTGGGTCACAGCAAGATGGGTTGCAAGGGTAGCAGAGATGGAGAGGAGGAACTGGGGAGGCTTGCCAATCCCCAGGTCCCAGCAGGGGTTCTCCCACTTTCCCAGGCTCCTTCCCACTGCCAGTCAGCTGGCCGGCAAGGGGAAGCCCTGCCCCACAGCCATCACATGCCTTTCCACCACCAGAGGCTTCAGACTCCATTTGGAAAGGCTTCCTCTTGGGATGGTGTGTCCGTGTCTTTAAGGCTGAATGGGGGCAGAACAAGATAGCTGCTCCCAGTGGCTGTGAAAGCAACCCAGATCCTCAGTTGGTTGCAGAATCTTTTCAGAGGTTGTTTGCATAGGAAAGGTAAACTTGAACCTTTGGTTGCTTTGTGTTAGTTTGAAAAAGTTGGAAGTTCAGCAACTCGTGAGTAGAGATGCTAATCCCCAGGTGGGAGCAGGCCCTCCCCCGCTTCAGAGTTGTCAGAAACAGGCGGTGTGGGGGGAAAATGTCTGCTGGGCACTTCATTATTCCCTATGGAGATTGATTCCCATAGAGTATAATGGAGAACTGATCTGGGGGTATCTGGGGCTCTGGAGGGGCTGTTTTTTGAGGTAGAGGTACCACATTTTCAGCATAGCATCTGATGATTCCTCAAAATGCTCTCCACATTTCAAGAAGATTGGACCAGGGGGTCCAGTTCTATGAGCCCCAAAAGAAGGTGCCCATATCCTTCATTATTTCTAATGTTTGTTGTTCAGTTGCACAGTTGAGTCCAACTCTTTGTGATCCCCATGGACAAAGTCACACCAATTTCTAATGTAAGGAAGGCATTTAAAAGCTGTGTGATCCCTTTAAATGTGATGGCCAGAACTCCCTTTGGAGTTCAATTATGCTTGTCACAACTATGCTTATGGCTCCACTCTCAATGTCTCCTGGCTCCACCCCAAAGTCCCCAGGTATTTATTGAAATGGACTTGGCAACCCTAGAACTGGGTGAGTTGGAAGAGAAAACTCAATGACAACTTGAGATCTGCCTCCATATAAGGCACAAAATGAAATACAGCCTCTTGCTCAGTAATATGTATACTTATATATACTCAAGATGAAAAACAGAACATCAATTTGCTCATTGTTAAGTGAGCTATTTGCATTTTTCATTGGGGAGGCAGCATGGTGTAGTGATGGGACCAGGATCTGGGACACCTGAGTTCAAATCTCCACCCTGTCACAGAAGCATGCTGGGCAACCATAAGCCATTCCAGCCTAACAGCAGGGGTGTTGTTCTGAGGATAAAATAGAGGAAGGGAGAATGATTTTGTAAGCCACCTTCTATCTAAATATAAACGTGTAATATGAAAGATAGAATTACTTTACACATGGGCCCTAAACACTATATTGTTTAAAATAATTGTGTATGTGTTTATTTGTGAATAATGAATTAATTGTGAAAAAAAATTGTGAATCTAAAGCAGATGATTTCTCTAAAATGACTGCTTAATTGCGAATCTGCCTAACAAAACAAAGAATGCTTGTACCAGCGGCACAGAAACTGAGAAGGGAGAGTGGAAGTAAACACAAATACAGTATATTTCAAAGATGTTCCTACTTCAAACCATTTTCTGTTTATAGCTTGCTTGAGGATAGCTGTATCTTGAACTTTACTGTTGACTGCAGTTGGTTTGTCCCATTTGTAATTACCTTTGGATTAACCAATGAAACTAATAAACAATAGGAAGTTAATTAGAAAGTGAAAATTTGGAAATGAATAGGAATGGGAAGAAGGTCTCCCCACCCTCTTTGCATTTTAAGCTGCGCCTTGCCAAAGGCTGAGCACATCTCAGAGAGGTCTGAGGGAGAGCAGAGCAGCTCTGAGATAAGCTGAGACAGCTGAGTTGTAGTAGCTGGGGAACTGCTGTTTGTTTGGTTGAGTGGGCTGAAGGTGAAGGTGATTGAAAGTGATCGTTGCTGATTGATGCTGATTGCTTAGGAGTGGCAGTGCTCCCCACCCTCTTTGCATTTTAAGCTGCACCTTGCCTTTGGTGTGAGCCGAAGGGCGAGAGCTAAAGGGCTCTTGGCCTGTGGCTCTTAGCCAGGGGGCTCTGTAAGGACCAGGAACCCAGATCCCTAATTTCCTTGTTCTCCCAATAAGGTAAGTTGATCCTCCAGAAGGGGAGCCACTTAAACAAACAGGATTTAAAGAGGACTGTATATTTTTTTTTAAAAAAAAAGCTATCATGAAGGTAAGAATGCCAGCAGGGGGGTGGGGGCTTTCCAGTGTTTTGCACTGAGTGTCACAGGTATGACTATCTGCCCACAGGACAGAAGTCTTGAGTGTGTGCTCGATGCAAGGAGCTCCTGGTCCTCAGGGAACGAGTTGAGGCCGAGGTGACTGCCCTGGTGAAGCAGAGACAGTCAGTTAGGCACTTGGGGAAGACTCTTGGGGGTGTATTAGATGAGCCCCGCTCTGAACGTAGCAGCCCCATTGCTGCCAGGGAGCATGAGGGTTGAGAGGGAACAGGGCACTGGGCTGAGGATAAGGGGAATGCGCCCTCAGAAGGGACCTCTTCTTCAGTTGGTGAGTGGGAATCCTTTCGTGCCAAGGAACCATCCCTGGGCAGGGAGAGAGGGGGGTTCTTGGTAGTTGGTGATTCGATCCTTAGGCAAGTAGACAGCTGGGTGGCAAAACTGTGTACTGACCATATGGTGACTTGCCTGCCTGGTGCAAAGGTAGCAGACATTACGTGTGTAGTAGATAGGCTGATAGACAGTGCTGGGGAGGAGCCAGTGGTTGTGGTGCATGTTGGCACCAACGATGTGGGGAAATGCAGCCGTGAGGTCCTGGAGGAAAAATTTAGGCTGCTAGGCGGGAGACTTAAGGCCAGGACCTCCAACGTAGCCTTCTCAGAAGTGCTACCTGTTCCACATGCAGGGCAGGAGAGACAGACACAAATTAGAAGTCTCAATGTGTGGATGAGACGATGGTATAAGGAGGAAGGTTTAAATCTGTTAGGCACTGGGATGCTTTCTGGAACAAGCGGGAGCTGTACAAAAGAGACGGTCTCCACTTGTCCCCAGATGGAACCAGGCTGCTGGCGCTTAAAATCAAAAAGGTGGCAGAGCAGTTTTTAAACTAAATCTTGGGGGAAAGTCGACAGGAGATGAAATGTCTCTGGTTCGGGAGGACTCATCTCAAAGAGATGAAGGGTAGCTGCTACTTTTCTACCTGGTAATGGATCAGAGTTGTCCACTGTGATGGTGACAAACAGTATGGACTGTCTGCCAAAGTCTTGAGGCGGCAGGAGAAAGGTTGTGGGCCTAGCTTGCCTGGGAAATTATAGATGTTTGTATGCAAATGCTAGAAGTGTTCGAAGTAAAATTGGTGAATTGGAATGTGTATTGTTGGGAGAAAACATAGACATTGTGGGAATTTCAGAAACTTGGTGGAATGAGGAGAATCAGTGGGACACGGTGATTCCTGGATATAAGTTATACTGGAAGGATAGGGAGGGAAGGGTTGGAGGTGGGGTGGCTTTGTATGTCAGAGAGAATATACGGTCCAGTAAGACTGAGGTCAGAGAATTAGATTCCCTTCTAGAAATGCTTTGGGTTGAAATAGAGGGCCCAAAAGGAAATTTAACTATGGGAGTTTGTTATTGCCCACCAAATCAAAAGATAGAGGACAATTATAATATGATGGAAGGATTAAAGATAAAGATTATAATATGATGGAAGGATTAAAGAAGGATTAAAGATACGACACGTAAAAACTGTGTTGTAATAGGTGATTTTAACTACCCGAAGATTGATTGGGTCAATATGTGTTCTGGTCGAGAGAAAGAGATTGAGTTTCTTGATGTTCTCAATGACTGTGCTATGGAGCAGATGGTCTCAGAACCTACCAGGGGTGGGGCAATCCTAGATTTGGTCCTAAGTAATGCCCAAGACTTGGTGAGAGATGTAAAAGTGATTGCACCACTTGGGAGCAGTGACCATAACGTAATTGATTTCACCATTTGTATAAATAGGGAGTTGCCCCCAAAGACCGGCACAACCACATTTAACTTGAAAAGGGGTAAATTCTCTGAGAAGAGGAGGCATGTGAAGAGGAAACTGAAAGGAAAGGTAAATACGGTCAAAACCCTTGGGGAAGCTTGGAGGCTATTTAAAACTACAATCCTAGGAGCTCAGATAAAATATATACCACAAGTTAGGAAAGGCACAAACAGGTATAAGAAAAGGCCTGCATGGTTAACAAGCAAAGTAATGGAAGCTGTAAAATGTAAGAAGGACTCCTTTAAGTGGTGGAAAACCAGTCCAAGTGAGATTAATAAAAGGGAACACAGGCTGTGGCAAATCAAATGCAAGACTGTGATCAGGCAGGCAAAAAAAGGCTATGAGGAGCATGTTGCAAAAAACATAAAGACCAACAATAAAAAATTTCTTCAAATATATTAGAAGCAGGAATTCAGCCAGGGAGGCAGTGGGGCCCTTGGATGACCAAAGGGTCAAAGGATTACTGAAGGAGGATAGGGAAATGGCTGAGAATCTGAATGCATTTTCTGCCTCCGTCTTCACTGTGGAAGATGAGAAGTGTTTGCCCACTCCAGAACCACTAATTTTGAAAGGGGTGTTGAAAGACCTGAGTCAGATTGAGGTGACAAAAGAGGAGGTCCTACAACTGATAGACGAATTAAAAACTAATAAGTCACCAGGTTTGGATGGCATACATCCAAGAGTTCTGAAAAACTCAAAGTTGAACTTGTGGATCTTCTGACAAAAATATGTAAATTTGCATTGAAATCTGCTTCCATTCCTGAGGACTGGAAGGTAGCAAATGTCACCCCCATCTTTAAAAAGGGTTCCAGAGGCGATCCGGGAAATTACAGGCCAGTCAGTCTGACTTCAATACCGGGAAAGTTGGTGGAAACCATTATCAAGGACAGAATGAGTAGGCACATTGATGAACATGGGTTATTGAGGAAGACTCAGCATGGGTTCTGTAAGGGAAGATCTTGCCTCACTAACCTGTTACATTTCTTTGAGGGGGTGAACAAACATGTGGACAAAGGAGACCTAATAGATGTTTACCTTGACTTCAAGAAAGCTTTTGATAAAGTTCCTCATCAAAGGCTCCTTAGAATACTCTTGGGCATTCGATGAAATTGCTGAGTAGTTAGGTTAAAATGGATAAAAGGAAGTACTTCTACACCCCAAGGGTGATTAATATGTGGAATTCACTGCCACAGGAGGTGGTGGCGGCTATAAGCATAGCCAGCTTCAAGAACGGATTGGATAAAAGTATGGAGCAGAGGTCCATCAGTGGCTATCAGCCACTATGTGTGTGTGTGTGTGCATATATATATAATTTTTTGTGGGGGCCACTGTGTGACACAGAGTGTTGGACTGGATGGGCCATTGGCCTGATCCAACATGGCTTCTCTTATGTTCTTAAGGTCTGATGTTGTGTATCTAGAATCTTCTGGATGCTTGCTTTTGTACTGTTCTGTAATGCACCATACACAGATCATTACAAAGATCCCCTCTTTTACAAAGGAGCTAATCCCTATAAAATCTGCCTAAAACTTCCCACATCTCAGGGAAGATGTACAAAATATATTTCTATATTTAAATAAAAGATGAAGGAAATATTTGAAATTCCTAAGTGCTAACATCTAATTTCCAGTTACTGAACTATTATGCAGGGTCACTGCATCCACAGCGCAGCCCTGGGGAGGTGCCCCTGCTTGCGTGGATGGGTGGGGGGAACAAGCGAGTGAGTGAGGAAGGGAGAGCTGCTGCCCTTCCTGCTGGCAAATAAAGGCTCTGCTGATCAGCTGATTGGCGGGCCCTTCTGGCGCCCTCCCACATATTTTAAATAGCATGGGAGGGAGGAAGCAGCAGAGGCAGAGCCGGAGGTGTGTGGTAAGACAGCTGCGGTGAGGCTGGCCAGGCACCTGTGTGTGTGTGTGTGGGGGGAGACTGAGGGGGGCATGCTTTGCCTGTGGGGGGCAGGGGGAACCCTCCCTGGGGTGGTGGGCATGGTAGAGCACCCTAGTGCTGGTGCTGCTGCTATGACAGACCCTGTCCACTTCCCTCCCCCAGAGGCTACATTTTCCTTCTGTTTCTCTGTCCCTTCACTGACTTAGCAGCCCTGGTAACGTATTTTCTTCTCCCCTGAAAAAACCTTGGCTGTCTCACCCTGTGTCAGAAATATATACTGGCTGTTTGTTCAGCCCAGGAACCATAGGATCGCCCTTTATCAAAAATTCATGAAAATGGCACTTGAGATGTTTTAACATTCAAAAATAGCAAAAGGTTTTATTTAACACTGAGGGAAAAGGTCAGGTGAAATCAGGGGTTGAAATTACTGTGGTAAAAGTAGTACAATCACAGACTTTTGTTCTTGTATATCAGGCTAATGAGAGATTCTTAAGTTACTTACAGTTACTTAGATCTATATACTGGAAGCTTTTTTCCAGTGTTAGAGTCCAAATGCTTTATTTGTATTATCACTGACTCTTTTGAGTGCTCAGAAGGCTGGTACCATCTTTCCCAGTACCCAACCCCTTTCTCTGTGGAAAACTAGTTCTCGTCTTGAGTTTTTGACTGACTTTTAAGGTCTCTTTAGGCCGTTTTTAACTGCACCAGACCAGGAATCTTTTCACTCTTCAGCGTTAACTCCCTGTTTGAGTGGGAAGGGAATCTCATCTCTCTAGTCCACAAGATCTATCCCCTTTCCTTTGGCCTGAATGGGAGACAGATTTCACACTAGGACTTGTTCCAGGTGGAGATCCCTTTTGCCCCCAGTGTTTTCCACAGTTTTCACACAAGTTGCTGCGGAGCTGTGAGCTGGCATGAAGCTTTTCCGCAGCAAGCAGAAAGTGCTTGTCAGAGGATCTCGCTTGCTGTGGGAAAGCAGCACGCCAACTCACAGGTTTGCAGCAACTTGTGCGAAAACAGAGAGAAGCGGCCAGGGCAAGAGGGCAATCCACCTGGAACAAGCCTAGCGCAAAATCGGTCAGAGTCTTCTCTATTACCCAAGCTCCCTTGCCAAACTTCCCCCCATTTCTCTGTCTGTGTTCAAACTGCTCTCAGCTACTTCTGAATTCAGATAGCCTTCAGGCTGAAATCTGACTCAGCAGTAAACCCTTCTCCTGTAAGGGCTGTTATCGGATTGTCTCAATACACATTTCTTCTCAGTTAAGACAGGAATCTGACTGATTCTCCTCAGCATCCAAGTCTCTTAAGCCTTTTTCTGCTCAGCTGATGAACATAAGCACATAAGAGAAGCCATGTTGGATCAGACCAATGGCCCATCCAGTCCAACACTGTGTCACATAGTGGCCAAAAAAACCAAGTGCCATCAGGAGGTCCAACCTATCAGATTGCTTGGAGCAGCCTGTCACTGAAGTCTCTCTGGTTCTGTGAAGAGCTAACCTTTCACAGTCCTGTAGTTGTTGGTACAGCACTTCTGAGCCTCTTAAAAAGTGCAGTCCATCACACCCCCACTAGAGGATCCTGGGAACTAGAGTTTGATGAGGGTGCTGGGTAACAGATCCCTGATTCACTGGGCCATAGTTACCAGGAGTACTCGGGAAAAGGAAATACCTTTAATTAAATCAGTTTAAATCTGTAAATTGAATATGTTTCTAAAAGTGCAAGCAGTTATAACTGAAGTGAAATTAAGATGTGGATTTCTCCTTATCTACATCTCTTATCCACATTTATGGCAGAGGTTCATTGAAACACATCATGAAATTTTAGTGACTGCAGCATCTGTGAATATCTGTCTACATGATCCTTACCTAAATAAAATAACTTTCTGTCAGTAGTTCTGGATAAAACCAGTTTTTGCTATTAAATCTGAAGAGGAAACTGCTCTTGATAACAAATCCTGTCAGGAAATAGATATGAGAGCAGACTGGAGTAATTAGTCCCTCTTGGGGCTTTCAATATTCATAAAGGCCACTCCAAACGTGCCTGTAGCTCCTTGTCTTGTGGAGGCTATTTAACCCTCGCAAGTTTAAATGTTTTCTTCTGTCCTTAAAGCCTACATTACAGTGAAGCAGTAGCTTGGGGAACTGGTACCTTGTTTCCAGGTTACTGTATATATCACTTTGTGTGTGCCTCAGTGCAGAACAGTAGGTTACCAGAGGTACAACGTGTTGATGTTAATGTTGCTGTGGAAACCATGAGGTCTGAATTGCCTGACTTCAGAATTGCATGCACAAGAACTTGAGCAAATTTATCTTTATGGTTTCCACAGCAACTTTAACTTCTCAACAAGGCAGAGGAAACAAGGAACTAGACTGTGCATGTTCCTGACTCTGCTCTGCTACTGATTTCATGGATAACCTTTGGCAGGCTACTTCCCCTCTAAATGCCTCTATTTTCCTTTTTAGCATACAAACTGTTCTACAATCAAACAACTGCATTTGCAAAATACATTACTGACAGCATTTACAACAAGGGACTCAGCTCATGTTGTTCTATGCCGATTATTACTACTTCATCTCAGGAGATGTTGCAGCTGATTCAGCAGTACTATAGGGTTTCCACTCAGATTTACTGCAACCTTAAGTAGAAAACCTAGCAGTTGTCAGAGGCTACACATGTGTCTTGGATGAGAGAGAGTGAGAAAGAGAGCAGCACTTTTAGAGGAGATGTACACCTAGGGTTGCCAACCTCCAGGTGGTGGCTGGAAATCTCTTGGGATTACAATTAAACTCTAGACAACAGAGATCAACTGGAGAAAATGGCCACTTTGGAAGCTGGACTCTATGGCATTAAAAGTCTCTTCCCTCCCCAAACCCTGCCCTCCTCAATCTCCACCCTCCAAAAAGCATCTCCAGGTATTTCCCAACCCAGAGCAGGCAACCCTATGTACAAAGGAAGTTCTGGAGTTTGTCTACTAAGTTAAAGCCTCTGTTTTCTATAGAAAGTAACCAAGATCAGGAAATTCTTCCTAATGTTGAGTTTCCAGCTCAACATTAGGAAGAACTTCTTGACAGAGTGGTTCCTCAGAGGAACAGGCTTCCTCGGGAGGTGGTGGGCTCTCCTTCTTTGGAGGTTTTTACACAGAGGCTGGATGGCCATCTGACAGCAATGCAGTTCCTGTGAATTTAGGGGGCGGCAGTATTTGTGAATTTCCTGCATTGTGCAGGGGCTTGGACTAGATGACCCTGGAGGTCCCCTCCAACTCTATGATTCTAGGATTCTAGTGCTCCTTTGAAGATTTTTGGTGCAGCCTCGGTTGAAATACCGTGTGCAGTTCTGGTCACTTTATCTTAAAAAGGACATTGCAGAGCTGGAAAAAGTATAGAAGAGGGCAACCAAAATGATTAGGAGGTTGGAGCATCGTTCCTATGATGAAAGACTGGAGAGTCTGGGAGTTTTTGGTTTTTAAAAGACATGACTAAAATGAGGGATATGATAGAAGTTTATAAAATTATGTGTGGGTTAGGGAGAGTGGACAGAGACCTTTTTTTAATTATTCCTCTCTCAAAATACTAGAACTTGGGGACACCCAAAAAGTTGATGGGCAATAGATTCAGGAAGGACAAAAGGAACCACTTGTTTATTCAGTGAATGATTAAAATGTGGGATTATCCATTCCACCAGAGGGCGATGTACTGGCAGGCAGCATCAGAGAGTCTGGGTCTCTATGCCCTGTTGCTGGTCCTGCTGGGCAACTGGTTGGTCACTATGTGAAATAAAATGCTGGACTAGATGGACCAGTGGTCTGATTCAGTAGGGCTCTTCTTATGTTCTTATTTGTGCATATTCTAACACTTGAAGGCTAAACCAGATGAGAAGATGCAAGATGTGTGATCAGTCTTCCCAGCATTTTCAAAATGGAAATTATAGCCCCAAGAGGACTTGATTCAGGACAAGGCCTGAGCGTAGGCAAGGCTGAGGAGAAACTGGTTTCAAAATATCTTTCTTGGGCTGTTGTTTCTCTAGAATAGAAAAAAAAAGGCACTGAGAGGGGAGGAGGAGGAGAAGAAGATATTGGATTTATATCCTGCCCTATACTCTGAATCTCAGAGTGGTCACAATCTTCTTTGCCTCTCACCCTCCTCATGAAAACCTGTGAGGTAGGTGGGGCTGAGAGAGCTCTTACAGCAGCTGCCCTTTCAAGGACAACTCCTACGAGAGCTATGGCTGACCCAAGGCCATTCCAGGAGCTGCAAGTGGAGGAGTGGGGAATCAAACCCGGTTCTCCCAGATAAGAGTCCACACACTTAACCACTACACCAAACTGGCTCTCTAGAGACAATATGGGTTTCAATAGTGAGCCAATGCAGGCTATCAAGGGTTCAATCTCTTGTCCTCCTTCTCTGGCCCATGCTGTGGCCCGGATCTGAGTCAAGCAACCAGTGGTTATAATTTAGTTTTTTTAAAAAGCTGGAAAGACTGCAGTGGTTCTTCAAGCACCTCCTCTAGTTTGGCCAAGACTTTTCATTTCCATAATCATGTAATTTTCAATCTAATCCTTAGATTGTTTCCACCCCCCCCCCCCCTTACGGCCCTGTTTTTAAAATAATATAGAAAATTAGTAAACAAATCCATTGTATTACGAAGTCTAGTGGAGATAAAGTAGTTATATTTTAATATAGCCCATTTTCTTCCCAAATGGTTTCCTACATTTGTAGATGCTGGGTGATGGTGTTATTAGTACTGAAAATTTCTGCTGTACGGAATATTGTCAGTCATGGGAAATATTCAGGCTGAACCAGGTTTTAATTGTTGGATATTGCAACTCTACATGCAAGAGGGTCTGAGAGGGAAAGTGTTAAGAGAATTCTTTCACTTCTGTACACTTGGCAGTTCTGTACACCTATGCTGAAGGAGCCCCATGGTGCAGAGTTGTAAGCTGCAGTACTGCAGTCCAAGCTCTGGTCACAACCTGAGTTCAATCCCTGCAGAAGCTGGATTCTGGTAGCCAACTCAAGGTTGACTCAGCTTTCCATCCTTCCAAGGTTGGTAAAATGAGTGCCCAGCTTGCTGGTTGTAAAGTGTAGATGACTGGGGAAGGCAATAGCAAACCACCCCATAAAAAGTCTGCCATGAAAACGGCCTGATGTGCCGTGACCCCATGGGTCGGAAATGATCCAGTGCTTGTAAAGGCGGAGCCTCTGAATAATTAATTAATACCCCTATAATAATGAATATAATGAATAAGAGCATGCTTTGCCTCCAAAACTAAAATGTCTGATGTATTTATCTGTTGGAGCACTAACTCCTGCCTGAGCGGGTGTATGCCCAAGCTGGCTAGCTAGATAAGAGAAGCAGCCTCTTAGATGCGTCTTGCTGTAATAGATAAATGAAGGGATGGTGTCATGGAATTTTACTAGGGAGAACTCTGCGAAGGAGGGATTCTTGAAATCAGATTAGCCTAAGTGCTGCCTGCTTGTTTGCCTATTAAGAAAACTGTGTGTATGCTAAATGATTCAGTTCAGTGCTGATGGGCTGCGTTCCCAACTGAACTCTGCTCTGGTACCAGAAGTAAAAACTTCGCTTCATACCAGAAATTCTGGGCAGACCTCATTATTTTTCTGCTACACCTTTACCTTCTCCTCTGTTAGATGTTGAGGCTTTTTGGCTGTCTGCCTTTATATAGGACTTCTCTTCTTGTCTCTCTCTCTCACCTGGGCTTGGAGCTGTAAAAAGTTAACCTTCTTGAAGTTATCTGTTCACAGTAAGTTAAATGTACCTACACAAATATGTCATGTAAGATGTGCTTCCATTTCTTTTGTGCTACCACTGGAGTCAGATCAACTTTATAATTTGATTAAGCATTTTTCCCTTAACCAGAAAACATGGAGAATCAGGAATATGGCATAAAACAGGGATGGCCAACAGTAGCTCTCCAGATGTTTTTTGCCTACAACTCCCATCAGCCCCAGCCATTGGCCATGGTGGCTGGGGCTGATGGGAGTTGTAGGCAAAAAACATCTGGAGAGCTACCATTGGCCACCCCCGGCATAAAACATCTGTGCTTCCAAGGCAAATGATTATTTTACATTTATCACAGTATTAATAATGTATCATATTTTGTGTGTCTTGTTTACAGAACCAAGGAATAAATTCAAGATGAAAGCAGGGCAGGTTAAAGAAGGGAAAGAACTCTATGATAAAACTGGGGGCTCTTACACTTCTCAGTTGGGTTCAGGGGAGGGAGCTGTTGGTTTCCCTAAGGAAAAACAGGGAATGACACTGATTCTGTATTGGGCATGGAGGTGGCACAATGGTTGGGAGATAGGGTTGCCAGATCTGACTCAAGAAATATCTGGGGACTTTGGGGGTGGAGCCAGGAGGCTTTGGGGGTAGAGCCAGGAGCAAGGGTGTGACAAGCACAATTGAACTCCAAAGGGAGTTCTGGCCATCACATTTGAAGGAACTGTGCACTTTTTAAATGCCTTCCTTCCATTTGGAAATAATGGATAGGGGCACCTTCTTTGAGGGCTTATAGAATTGGACCCTTGGGGGGTGTTTTGAGGAAAGCATATAATGGAGTGCCCAGCAGACATTTTCCTCCCCCCCCCCCACTTTCTGATAACCCCGAAGCAGGGGGAAGGGATCCCCTGCCCCCAACTGGGGATTGGCAACCCTATGGGAGGAAAACAACATTGCTCTCTGTATATGCAGGGTTATAGCTGAAAATATAAACAATATACATTATGATCTTCTTTGAGCACTCTGTTCATGAAAGCAGGGCCCATCATAGGTGCAGAAATGCAAAATGGAATGGCCTTGAATATTCAGATTTGAAAATCTTGCCCATAGATTTTTAAGCACATATGTTTGACTTTCCTTTCCTCATAGATCCATATTGTTCGTACACATTAAATGCTGTTTCTCTCAATTAGAGTAGATCTCCCAATCCCTGATTAAATTTGCTATTATCAGAATACTGACAGGTACAGTTAAAAACAAATTGTTGGATTATTCAGCTCTGTTTCTGAAGTTCTTTATATCTAGCATATAATAGTAGAATCTTTTTAAAATACATCTTCTCAACTGCATACTATTAGCTCCTAAACAATAAGAGTTCATTTGCAAGCCTTACACATACTTATGTAATCTTCCACACCATATAATCAACACATTTTGTAATGCCAAAAGAGATCAATCATTCTGCCTGCAATTGTCAGTATATTCTATTCCTCTGCCAACACATCATGGCGCAAGAACTAAACTCCAATCAAACTTACAGTCATGCCATGATTGCCTTCCCCTGTAAAATGAAACTATATGCTGACAAGTATGTGTTCCGCCTTGAAAGAGGAATGTGGGTGACAGGTACAGTGGTCTTCTATTCTGCTTTATAAAGGACAGTCCTATTATAAGGTGTACTGTTCCCTGTTTGGCGTTTGGCATTTGAAATATTGCTATTATATAGTGAGTTCAGCCAGTTTGAGGTAAGCAAGAATCTTTATCGCACACAGGTGAGGGGCTTTGCAAACCTCATGTGTTGATTGGTTGGCTGCTTCAGCAATAGCCTCAGTGGCAATAGCCACCAGTCGCCACTGGAGTTTCTCGTTGCGGAGGCTACCGACTAGATGATCCCAGACAACCTCCTTGAGGTTGGAGAATTCACAGAGTTGTGCTGCCCTTCTCAATGCTGTGACACAACTAGCTATTGATTTGCCTGGTGCCTGGTCACATTTGTAGAAAGCATGGCAGCAGCCTATTCTGGAAGGCCTTGGTGTGAAGTGATTGTGAAGCTTGGCCTGGATTGAGTCGAATGACTCCTGGTCGAGTTCTGCAAGTGAGACAAGGACTCTTGCTATGTCAAAGGTGGAGCACCCATAGACACTCAGGAATATGACCTTGCTTTAGCTGCATCGGTAATCTTGTTCGCTGTCAAGTAGAACTGGAACCTCAAGATGTAAGAGTCTCAGTCATCACTAGAAACATTGAATGGCTCGAATTGGTCCTTTGTGACCATGTTGATACTCACACTGATGTATATAAAAAGCCCGCTAAGAGGCACCCTAAATTTTAAATAACGAAACAATGTAATGTGAAGGTCAGTGGCATTCTGACCAGGCTTGCACATAGAACTTCAAATATACAAAAACATGCTTCAAAGGGATATTCCTACAAGTCAGTTCAAAAGCAGTTCAACAAACTTTCCAATCACAAAGGAATATCCATATTCTAGTATTTAGTTCATAGAGCTAAAGGAAGCCCTTCCAAAGATGTCTGTTCTAGATATCAAGATGTTTCATCCGTCTTTCTTCAGTTTGGAGGCTTATTTTTTACCAGAACCCAATCTTTTACAATATATTCATACAAGACCAGCAAGGTTCAAGAAATATCTGATAGATTTCCAGCCTATTGGTCTTCATAGGGAAGACCAATGGTCTTCATTGGTCTTCATTTCCCTGAGGGAAATGTCTCATGTCCTGATTGGCTGGTTCTAAAAGAACAGCCAATTGGAACATAGGCATCAGAGTCCTGGAGTGCAATGAAGAATGCTTCAAGGTCAACTAACAGACATAACAAACCAGCAGTTAAAACAGCCGATACACAATTGCCTTAGGTCAGGGGTGTCAAATTCATTCATTATGAGGGACACATCTGACATAAATGAAACCTTGTTGAGCCAGGCCATGTGTGTCATAAAATGGAATGCCAGGTAGCAGAGATATAAACTTTATAAAGGACACAGACAAACACAAAGATTTTTTAAGAAGTTAAAATAAAGCATGATTAATACATTAGCACTTGTTAGTCTTAATGGTGCTTTCTTTATATCTCTCCTGTGTGATCCAGGGAGCTGGGCAAAGGAAGCTCTGGCTCTTTTGGGCTGTATCAACAGAAGTATAGTGTCCAGACCACGTGATGTGATGGTATCGCTTTACTCTGCTCTGGTAAGACCTCACGTGGAGTATTGTGTTCAGTTTTGTGCACCACATTTTAAGAAGGATATAGACAAGCTGGAATGGGTCCAGAAGAGGGTGACGAAGATGATGAGGGTCTGGAGATCAAGTCCTATGAGGAAAGGTTGAAGGAGCTGGGGATGTTTAACTTGGAGAGGAGGTGGCTGAGAGGTGATATGATCACCATCTTCAAGTACTTGAATGGCTGTCATATAGAGGATGGTGTGGAATTATTTTCTGTGGCCCCAGAAGGTAGGATCAGAACCAATGGATTGAAATTAAATCAAAAGAGTTTCCGGCTCAACATTAGGAAGAACTTCCTGACTGTTAGAGCGATTCCTCAGTGGAACAGGCTTCCTCGGGAGGTGGTGAGCTCTCCTTCCTTGGAGATTTTTAAACAGAGGCTAGATGGCCATCTGACAGCAATGAAGATCCTGTGAATTTAGGGGAGGTGTTTGTGAGTTTCCTGCATTGTGCAGGGGGTTGGACTCCCTCTGGGAATGGTCAGGGGTGGTGGGGGGTGGTCAGGGGTGGTGGGGGGTGGGCTCCCTCTGGGAATCCTACCCCCCCAGGGAAAGTGCATGCACAATACATAGCCTCTCCTCTCCCGGTGTAGTGAACGCCGCGTGGTCACTGTCTGGCTATGCCTGGCAGATGGTCACTGCAATGGCCTTTCCTGCATTACTGCATCCGTAGCAACACCTTCTCGCTGGTCCCCCCCGTTTTCACAGAGTTTGCTACGTCATGGTGTGACCGAATTGTCCGGCGGTATAACCGGATGGGCAGGCTGGGCCCACCAACCTCGTCAGCCTAAGAGAAGGAAAACTCTAACATCAAACCCGGGCAGATAGAGCTCGTTAATGTAACACCTACCACCTGGAGGACTCGCTGCCGGCATCCCGGCTTACTGGGCCATGGCAGATGACCCCCAGGTGAAAGGGTGGAGCCAGTACCGCGCACACTGCGCTTCACCTAAAAAATTCCTCTGCGCAGGCCTGAAGGGCATATCCACACACACAACTCACAACGCATCAAGTCCTGCAGCGATAGGCAAGGGGCAAAACGGCAGGTGGAAGGTGCCACTGGAAGCCGCAGTCCCGATCCTGCATGTAGGCGGTTCAGGATATTGGTCGCCTGATGCTAACCCGGAGACGAAAGCATCTTTCGGCAGCACCCTGAACGACCAAGCAGCCTTATCTAGGGACAGCACTGCTTGCTCCACACGGAGAGGGGCCTAGAAAAGGTGGCCTAAACAAAGCTCGTCTCCCCCACCCCAGTTGGCTAGCCGCGGTCAACGGGCATCCTTACTTGCGGTCGAAAAATAACAACAAAGAAAAGGCATGCACCTGCCTCACAAAGTGTGCAAAGACTAAAGCTTGCGTGTTGGAACATCAGAACCATGCTTGACACAGTAGGCAGTGGTCGCCCTGAACGACGCTCTGCTCTAGTTGCCCACGAACTTCTCAGGTTGAATATCGACATAGCAGCTCTCAGTGAGGTCCGTTTCCCTGAGGAAGGTAGTCTTCAAGAACACGGTGCTGGCTATACCCTCTACTGGTCGGGTAAGTCAAAGGCTGAGAGCCGCCTTTCTGGCGTTGGCTTCATGGTCAGGAACTCCATTGCCTCCAAACTCGAAAACCTTCCAACAGGTCACTCAGATCGCATCATGTCCATGCGCCTCCCACTTCAAAACAAGCAGCATGCAACACTCTTCAGTGTGTATGCCCCAACCCTTCAAGCAGATCCTGCAGAAAAGAACAAGTTCTATGCTGATCTACGCAACCTCGTACGGAAGACCCCTACAGAGGACAAGGTGATCATCCTTGGCGACTTCAATGCCAGAGTAGGTAAAGACTCGGAAGCCTGGTGTAATGTATTGGCTGAAATACGCACCCACGCTCAGAGGCGGCTGGGTATCCCAGGCATCTCTAGCGCGGGGCGCGGAATCCCCGCCTACTACATCCACGGCGGGAAGTTTAACAGGCCAGGATTGGCCTGACCTGTACAGGAGGCTGAACCGGGTAAATGTACATAAGCGGGGCCCGGCCCGCGTGTTCCCTCTCTTGCAACGTGCTCCTAATAAACTATGTTGCCCTACTCTCGTCTCCGCTTCGAGTACGTTACACTGGCGACGAAGGTGGGATCCTAGCCTCATCGGCTACAATCGGAGACCTTGGGCAACGAACGACCGGCCACGACCGCCGCCGCCACCATGGCCAACCAGAGCGGGAACACCGGGTACATCGAGCCCTTCGACCCTGCAAATCCAGAGGGCTGGGAGTCCTACTCGGAACGGGTCGAGTTCTACCTCCGGGCCAACAAGATCACCGACGCCGGGTCAAAGAGGGATGTTCTCCTGAGCGTCTGCGGGCCAGCCACGTTCGAGATCGCCAAGGGTCTCTCAGCTCCCGCCCGCCTCGCGGAGAAATCCTACGAGGAGATCATCAGGCTCCTCACGGGCCATTTCTTGCCGCAGCCCTCACGGGTGGCCCGCAGATTCCTGTTCCACAAAAGGGACCAGACCGCTGGAGAATCAGCCGCGGACTACTTGGCGGCCCTCCGAAAACTCGCCGGGAACTGCAACTTCCCCCAGTTGGAGGAAACCCTGGCCGACCGATTCACGTGGGGCCTCCGCGACGAAAGGCTCCAGCAGAAGCTCTTCGCCAAAGAAGAGCTCACCCTCCAGGGCGCCTTCAGCGAGGCGGTCGCGTTCGAGAGGGCTGCCCGGACCTTTCCCCGGGTCAAGACCGAGACCGCCCACCACGAGGAGTTGGACCCCGAGCACCAGGACGAGGGGGAAGCCTTCCAAACGCGCCGCACCGCAGGACCAGCTGCCCGGGCTCCACAGCGCCCCCGAGCCAGCGAACGGCCGAACCAGCGAACTAACGAAAGGGCCAAATGCGCCAGCTGCGGCGACCCCCACGATCGGAGGGACTGCCAGTACCGGACCTGGGACTGCAGGAGCTGCGGGAAGACCGGCCACATCGCGCGAGCTTGCCGAGCCAAGCACAACCTCCCGCGACCGACCGCGCACCACGAGGCCACAGAGTCCCACTCAACAGCCTCCACCTCACTTCAGGTACTGAGTTTGCCCCTGACCACCCCCAACAAGATAAAGATGGCGGTCCTCATAGACGGGGCCCCCTGCGTCATGGAAGTGGACTCGGGCTCCTCCATCTCCATAATCGCGGAGGAGACCCTGAGAAGGCTGCGCCCCGGCCAGGGGCTGCAGCTGCGACCGGCAAATTTCATATTGCGGGACTTCCAGCAAAACCCGGTCCAAATAGCGGGGTGGGCACGGGTGCAGGTGGAAC
This sequence comes from Heteronotia binoei, assembly GCF_032191835.1. Lineage (NCBI taxonomy): Eukaryota > Metazoa > Chordata > Lepidosauria > Squamata > Gekkonidae > Heteronotia > Heteronotia binoei. The sequence goes on from NC_083230.1 coordinate 87,271,171, forward strand.
GGGGGTCCTTCAGAGGCCCCCTAGACATTCTGGTGGTCAGGCGGCCGCTTACCACCCTCTTGGGTCTTGCATGGTTTGGCCCCTTGGGAATCCGAATAGAGGTGGCGCGCACGACCACCGCGGGAGGGTTCGGGGAGGTGTGCAGAGAGTTCCCCGACGTATTCGATGGGTCGCTGGGTAGTTACAAGGGCCCGGCCATCTCCCTACCGCTCGACCCGACGGTCAGACCGATCCGGCTCAAGGCAAGGAGGGTCCCCTTCACCTTGAAGCCCAAGATCGAGGCAGAGTTGGACCGCCTAGTAGCACAAGGGGTCCTGGAGCCGGTCGATTACGCCATGTGGGAGACCCCCATAGTGACTCTGGTCAAACCCAATGGGGACGTGCGGATATGTGCAGATTACAAGTGCACAATTAACAAAGCGCTCCAAGACAACCCCTACCCAGTGCCGGTGGTGAGCCACGTCCTGGCTGCGCTAGCGGGGTCTAAGGTCTTTGGGAAGCTGGACCTGGCCCAGGCCTACCAACAGCTCCCAGTAGACGCCAAGACGGCGGAAGCCCAGACCATAGTGACACACAGGGGGGCCTTCCGGGTGAAGAGGCTACAGTTCGGGGTAAGCGTCGCTCCGGGGATTTTTCAGAGTATAATGGACGCTCTCCTTAAAGGGATCCCCGGAGTGCAGCCGTTTTTCGACGACGTTTTAATCGCCGCCCCCGGCCCCGAAGAGTTCGGAAATCGCTTGAGAGAGGTGCTCCGCCGGTTCCAGACAGCGGGGCTCAAGGTCAAACGGGAAAAATGCTTGCTGGGGGTCCCACGGGTGGAGTTCCTGGGTTTCGCCGTAGACTCCGCGGGAATCCACCCAACAGAAGAAAAAACTCGAGCCATCCTGCAGGCCCCGGCTCCCACCTGCAAGGCGGAGCTCCAAAGCTTCTTGGGGGTGCTGAACTTTTATCATTCGTTCCTCCCCCACAAGGCAGCCCTCGCTGAGCCCCTCCACAGGTTACTGGACAAAAAGGCCCCGTGGGTGTGGGGAAAAAGGCAAGCCGCCGCATTCCAGGCGGTCAAGGACATCCTAGTATCTAATGCGGTGCTCCACCATTTTGACGAGGGTCTCCCCGTCATCTTGGCGTGTGATGCGTCGCCCTACGGAGTGGGGGCAGTCTTGGGGCACCAACTCCCGGACGGGAGGGAGGTCCCGGTGGCATACTACTCCCACACGCTGTCTCCAGCCGAGCGCAATTACGCGCAGATAGACAAAGAGGCACTGGCAATCGTGGCGGGGGTCCGCAAGTTCCACGAATATCTGTTCGGGCGGAGGTTCACTATTGCCACCGACCACAAGCCTCTCCTAGGCCTGTTGGCCCCTGACCGGCAAACCCCCCAAATTCTCTCACAGCGCGTGTTGAGGTGGAACCAATTCCTCAACTCCTACACATACACACTGGTGCACAGGGCAGGCAAGGCCATGGGCCACGCGGACACGCTCAGCCGCTTGCCGCTCCCAGAAGTAGGCCCAGACCCCGCCCCCGCACACCAGGTCATGATGATAGAGAGCCTCCCGGAGCAGCCCCTCCACGCGGCGGAGGTCGCCAAGGCAACACAGAAACACAAAACACTGGCGAGGGTGCTCGACTGGGTGATGAGGGGCTGGCCGGAGGGGAACATGGGGGAAGAATTCAAACCATACACGACCAGGAGGGAGGAACTAGCCGCGCACAAGGGGTGCCTATTATGGGGAAGCAGGGTGGTGGTCCCGCCTCCGCTGCAAAAGCGAGTCCTGGAATCCCTACACGAGACCCATCCCGGCATAGTCCGAATGAAGGCGTTAGCCAGGAGCTACGTCTGGTGGCCGGGAATGGACGGGGAGATTGAGACGTGGGTGCGCAGGTGTCAAACGTGTCAGGAGTCAAGGCCTGAGCCCCCCAGCGCCCCCGCCACACGGTGGGAGTCCACCCGGAAGCCCTGGTCGAGGCTCCACATCGATTTTGCGGGGCCATTCCAGGGTCAAATCTTCATGATCATTGTGGACGCCTATTCCAAATGGCTGGAGGTCATTCCTGTAGGGTCCACCTCAGCGGCCGCCGCCATCAAAGCGCTGCGGAGGGTCTTGTGCACACACGGTATTCCGGATACCATAGTCTCAGATAACGGGACAGCATTCACAGCGGCGGACTTCCAAGGGTTCCTCAATAGATACCTGATTAAACACATTCGCTCCGCCCCCTTTCACCCAGCCACCAACGGCCAGGCGGAGCGGATGGTCCGCACAACCAAGGAAGCCTTAAGCCGCATCGTTCAGGGAGACTGGGACCACAGACTAGCTGCGTTCCTTTTCGATAACCGGGTCACCCCCAACCCGGCCACCGGGGTCAGTCCGGCCGAGCTCCTCATGGGACGCAAACTCATAACACGGCTGGACCGACTACACCCCGACAGGACCGCTGACCCCAGCGGAAGTCCCGAGGTCCGGGACGCGGCAAGGGGGTTCTTCGCAGGCGACCCAGTTTATGCCCGGAACTACGCTAGGGGACCCGAATGGGTGGCGGGCAGAGTGTTACGAGTAACGGGGTCCCGCCACTACGACATATCAACCGAGGGGGGCCAGGTCCTACGGCGGCACATCGACCAGCTACGCCGCCGGACGCTGCCCGAGGACCCGGCGGACATAGAGGAGGCGGAGCCAACCAGAGGCCGGCCAGACGACGCGCCCCCAACGACAGCAGGGCCGCCGCCTGAAGTGCAGGGGCACACCGAGCCCGACCGGCCCGAGGAACCAAACCCGCCGCCTCTGGCGGCACCACAACCCCCAGACGTGCCCGCCAGGGAAGCAGCGCCCCCCCCACAGGACCTTCCCAGACGGTCCACCAGGGAGAGCCACCCACCCGCGTATCTTAAAGACTATGTTCATTAACTAGGGGGGGAGGAGTGTAATGTATTGGCTGAAATACGCGCCCACGCGCAGAGGCGGCTGGGTATCCCAGGCATCTCTAGCGCGGGGCGCGGAATCCCCGCCTACTACATCCACGGCGGGAAGTTTAACAGGCCAGGATTGGCCTGACCTGTACAGGAGGCTGAACCGGGTAAATGTACATAAGCGGGGCCCGGCCCGCGTGTTCCCTCTCTTGCAACGTGCTCCTAATAAACTATGTTGCCCTACTCTCGTCTCTGCTTCGAGTACGTTACACCTGGAAAGGAGTACTTGGCAAACACGGCATTGGCAACTGCAATGACAACGGGCACCTCCTGCTAGAATTCTGCATGGAGCACCAGCTCACCATCACCAACACTATCTTCCAGCAGAAGAACAGTCTGAAGACAACCTGGATGCACCCACGGTCCAAGCATTGGCACCTTATCGACTACATTCTGGTGCGCCAGAGAGACCTTCGAGATGTCTTACACACCCGAGTAATGCCCAGCGCAGAATGTCATACGGATCATCGTCTTGTACTCTGCAATCTCCGTCTTCACTTTAAACCCACACCCAGGAGAGGAGGTATCCCTCGGGGGAAGTTTCAGGTTGGCAGCCTCCAGTCAGCCGAAGTTAAAGCTGCCTTCCAGGCAAAACTCCAGTCAAGAATTGAGGACCTCAGTTGCCCCACAGACCCTTCTCCAGAAGCACTCTGGGAACACCTAAAAACTACCGTCCTGCAGATCTCTGAAGAAGTCCTCGGGTTCTCCACAAGGAAGAACAAGGACTGGTTTGATGAGAACAATCAAGAGATCCAAGAATTACTGGCAAAAAAGAGATCTGCCTACCAAGCACATCTTGCTCAGCCCTCCTGTCCTGGGAAAAAAGCAACCTTTCGCGCTGCATGTAGCAACCTCCAGCGCAAGCTTCGAGACATTCAGAACGAGTGGTGGACCAAGCTTGCAGAGAGAACCCAGCTGTGTGCAGACACTGGTGATTTAAGAGGGCTCTACGAAGCCCTGAAGGCAGTATATGGTCCATCATATCAGGCTCAGAGTCCCTTGCATAGTGCAGACGGCCAAGTGCTCCTCACAGACAAGGCATCCATACTGAACCAGTGGTCAGAGTATTTTCAGGTTCTCTTCAGTGCCAACCACGTAGTTCAAGATTCAGCAATCCACCTCACCCCACTTCAACCGGTGAAAACAGAGTTGGATGAGATCCCCACCCTAGAAGAGACTGTTAAAGCCATCAAGCAACTGAAAAGTGGCAAGGCAGCAGGAGTTGATGGAATTCCACCAGAGATCTGGAAGCATGGGGGCACAGTACTACATAGCTCACTTCACAAAGTACTTGTCACCTGCTGGGAACAAGGCAAATTACCACAGGACTTTCGCGATGCAATCATCATCACCCTATACAAGAACAAAGGGGAAAAGTCAGACTGCTCCAACTACCGGGGGATAACCCTGCTCTCCATCGCAGGCAAAATCCTTGCCAGAATACTCCTGAACAGACTGGTGCCCACCATTGCAGAAGAACTCCTCCCAGAGAGCCAGTGCGGCTTCAGAGCTAACAGGAGCACCACCGACATGGTATTTGTTCTCAGGCAGCTCCAAGAGAAATGCAGGGAACAGAACAAGGCTCTGTATTTGACTTTTGTCGACCTTACCAAAGCTTTCGATACCGTTAGCAGGAAAGGCCTGTGGCAAATCTTGGAACATTTAGGATGTCCCCCAAGGTTCCTCAGCATGATCATCCAGCTACACGAAGACCAGCGAGGCCAAGTCAGACACTGCAACGACCTCTCGGAGCCCTTCCCAATAGGCACAGGTGTAAAGCAAGGCTGCGTTCTCGCGCCAACTCTCTTTACGATCTTCTTTAGCATGATGCTTCAAAGAGCCGCAGTAGATCTAGATGAGGACGATGGTGTCTACATCCGCTATCGCACCGATGGCAGCCTGTTCAACCTGAGGCGACTAAAGGCACACTCCAAGACAATGGAAAAACTCATCCGAGAGCTACTGTTTGCTGATGATGCTGCACTCGTCTCCCACTCGGTATCAGCTCTGCAGCATATGACGTCCTGCTTTGCAGAGGCTGCCAAGCTATTCGGCCTAGAAGTTAGTCTGAAGAAGACAGAAGTTCTCCACCAGCCTGCACCCCAGGAAGATTATCACCCTCCCTGCATCACTGTGGGTGAATCAGTTCTGAAGACAGTCCAGCAGTTCAGCCACCTGGGGTGCATCATCTCCTCAGATGCCAAGATCGACAAGGAGATTGACAACAGGCTGGCAAAGGCAAACCGTGCATTTGGCCGACTGCACAAAAGAGTGTGGAGCAACAAGCATCTGAAAAAAGGCACAAAGATCAATGTTTACAAAGCGGTTGTGATGACAACCCTCATCTATGGCTCCGAATCGTGGGTTTTATACCGTCATCACCTGCGACTCCTTGAGCGCTTTCATCAGCGCTGCCTTCGCACCATCCTCAACATCCACTGGAGTGACTTTGTGACCAGCACTGAAGTCCTCAAGCGGGCAGAGGTTACCAGCATCGAGGCACTGCTGTTGAAGACGCAGCTGCGCTGGGCAGAGCATATTTCTAGGATGGAAAACCACCGCCTTCCCAAGATTGCCCTGTATGGCGAACTCTCCACCGGCCATCGAAATAGAGGGGCACCAAAGAAGAGGTACAAGGACTCCTTGAAGAAATCCCTTAGCACCTGTCACATCAACCATCACCAGTGGTCTGACCTAGCCTCAGATCGCAAAGCATGGAGGCACACCATCCACCAGGCTGTCTCTTCCTTTGAGAACACACGCATAGCTGGTCTTGAGGACAAAAGGAGATTGAGGAAGAATCGCACTGCTACAGGACCAACCCTAAATCAGACTTTTCCCTGCAGCCGCTGTGGCCGGACCTGCCTGTCCCACATTGGTCTTGTCAGCCACCAGCGAGCCTGCAGCAAACGTGGACTATTGCACCCTTCTTAAATCTTCGTTCGCGAAGCCAAGCCGAGAGAGCAGGGGGTTGGACTACATGACCCTAGAGGTCCCTTCCAACTCTATGATTCTATTATTCTCTCCTTCCTTCCCCAGGGGACCAGGAGGGGAAGGCGCTTCAGCCAATAGAAGGAAGAGATGCTTGACTCAGTAGCTCTGTTGTGTGATTGAGAGAGCCTGGCAAAGCAAGCTATCTCTCCTTCCTAAGGGAGGAGCCTCAGCCAATGGAGAAAATAGGGTTTTGCTCTGTAGCTCCTGGTGATTGGGCAAGCCTGGCAAAGCAAGCTGTGATACAGCAGGAAGCAAGAGAGAAGGAGAAGGAAGCAGACAACAGCCAGTTGCTTGGGGGACTGATTCAGCCCCACGGCAGCATGTTTGACACCCTTGTCTTAGGTGGTAATTTTTTGAGGAGTTAGCAACCAAATTTCTGTGCTACTAGTTACTTTGCTTCTTCCTGGGAAAGGGTTGCCTGCTGGGCCCTGGAGAGCTCACACATTTCCAGACTACAAAGATTAGTTCCTCTGGAGAAAATAGATTCTTTGGAGGGTGTATGGCATTATCACCCTCTGAGGTCCCTCTCCTGGCCCCCAAATCCTGCCCTCTCCTGGCCGTACCGCCAAATCTCCAGGAATTCCTCAACCTTGAGTTGGCATCCCTAGCCCAGGAGCCATGGCAGCTAACTCTCCTTGCCTTCTTCTCTCACTCCCAGCACAGCATGACCACACATGCCCTGTGGAGCTTCTTGATCTTAGAGTTCAGCCACCATTTTGGTTGCCCTGGCAACCATGCTATTACCATGGTTGCTTAAGTAAACAAAATGGTGTCCGAGCTTTCATAAGAGGAAGAAATCTGTCCTGAGTCCCCAGTCCCTGAAGCAGAGAACAATACATAGCATCATACTGGGACTGACTATAGCCTTCACACAGAGTAACATAAGAAATGTACCACTTATACACTTTGAAAGCGGAAACACAGCAGAGAACTTGATAAGGTGGAAGAAGTTAATGGAGCTGCTATTTGCAGGACTGCAGACAAATATTGCTGCAGTCCAAAAAGGCTGTTCATTTTCTAATATGTATTGGACGCAAGGGCAGGGACATCTGGAGAGCTGGAGTTGATAATGGCATATTTCCAGAGGCAGCTGTGTGTGGGGGTGTGTGTGTGTGTGTGCGGAATAGCTGTTTGAACCTTTTAAGGCCTACTGCATACTAAGGAAAATATCTTAATACAGAGGAATTTTTTAATGAAAGAAACCAAGGTCGCACAACAACTATTGAGTGTGTGACCAAAATAGCAGTAAACTTGTATACTTTCATAGAACCCTACATGTAGGCTTCCCAATCCCCAGGTCCCAGCGGGGGATCCCCTGGTTTTACAGGCTTCCCCCCTGCCCCAGCCAGCTGGCCGGCGGGGGAAGCTCCACCCCCACAGCCATCATGCACTACCATAAACGATTCCCATAGGGAATGATGGGGAACTGATCCGCGGGTGTCAGGGGCTCTGGGGGGGCTGTCTTTTGAGGTAGAGGTGCCAAATTTTCTGTATAGCATCTAGTGCCTCTCCCCAAAATAACTCCCAAGTTTCAAAAGGATTGGACCAGGGGGTCCAATTCTATGAGCCCCAAAAGAAGGTGCCCCTATCCATTATTTTCTATGGAAGGAAGGCATTCTAAAAGGTGTGCTGTCCCTTTAAATGTGATGGCCAGAACTCCTTTGGAGTTCAATTATGCTTGTCACACCCTTGCTCCTGGCTCCACCTCCAAAGTCTCCTGGCTCTACCCCCAAAGTCTCCTGGCTCCACCCCCAAAGTCCCCAGATATTTCTTGAATTGGACTTGGCAACCCTACCTACATGGCTTGGAACCTGGATATCTGAAGGACTGTCTTCTCCTGTAAGTTCCTACCTGAAAATTCTGATCACAGGGTGAGGCCCACCTGATTGTTCCACCAATCAAAGAAGCTTGTTTTGTTTGGCATACAGGAAAGGGCCTTTTCAGGGGCAGTCCCACAATTATGAAACAGCCACCCTGGGGACATTTGCCCAGCTCCCTCACTGTCAATCTTCAGGAGGAAGTTGAAGACAGTTTTATTTTGGACTGTATTTGACTGATTTAGTTTTTATTTGTTGACATTCCAGATTCAGGCTTTTGAAACTTGATCGTTTATGTGTTTTTATAATTGTTGCTTGATTCATATTGCGTTTTTAATAATTGTTTTATTCATATTATAAGCCGCCTCGTGTTCCACGAGGAAGAAAGGCATCTCTTGTTAACTGCCTTGAGCCCTGTGAGGGAAGGGTGGTATATAAATTAAAATTAGAAATAAATCAATATCTAATAAATGTTTTAAATAAAAAATAGACTCTGAAATGACATAAGACCAGAATTCTTGTGGGATCACATTCTAAAGACATACGGGAAAAACTACTCGTGGGTGAACTAACTCTAGAAAAAACTTTGAGAATAGCCAGAACATATGACACACTCTTGGCATCTGTGCAACACACCAGAAATAGAACAGCAAAGGACCCATGGTAATTCAGGAAGTGCCCAGAAATGCCTGGCAGTGACTTGTAACAGATCTATCAGGATTGGAAGGGAAGTGCTATTTGCTAATATTTGATTATCACAGCTGTTATTTTGCAGCAACTCAGTTGAAAAATATGTCATCCAACACTGTCACAAGGCATGATGTTTGAGACAAGTTGGTTTCTCACAGTGTGCCCTCCACTTTCATATTGGAGGAATTCCACACATTGGCAACATACTAGGGCTTCACCTAAATTACTAATAGTCAATATTACGTACCACCGAAGAGGTTGGTAGAGAAATATGTATGAAAAACAAAGCAGATGCTGATCAAGGCCAGCAAGGATGGCTCATTATACAGGATGGCTTATTATATTGGCTTAAGAGAATACACTTATAGAAACAGGGCACTTGTCCACTAATATTCAGAAAACTTAGATTCAGGTTACCTGCCAAAGAATCCCTTTTAAAACCAAAAGGAACTGATCACCACCAGGTGAAACAGAGATGGATTAACAAAAGAAGAAAGCAAAAACAATGATAAAAGTGCCTCAATGCAGAACTTGCTTCCCAATAAGTCAAATACAAGGCCTGGAGAAAAAATGGTACCCTAGTACAGTTACTGACCCCAGCCCAGAACATGGTAGATCATATGAAGTGCAATCTGAAAACTGACAGTTTATGTTCATTATAGTCCACATTTATTCCCAATGGGGACTCAAAGTGACTTAAAACATTTTCTTCTTCTCAATTGTATCCTCACAACAACCCTGTGAGGTCAGTTAGACAGAGTTTGTGACTAGCCCAAGGTTACTCAACAAGCAGGCAGAGTGGGAATTTGAACCAGGGTCTTCCAGATCCTAGACCAACACTGTCATGGGTATACCATGTTTATGTATTTATTTTTATTTATTTTATTCGATTTATATCCCGCCCTACCCCACCGAGGTGGGCTCAGGGTGGCTTACAACATAAAAACCAACATAATCCATTTAAATACATTCATGATAGATTAATAATTATAATTATACAATACAATATATAAAATACATAAAAACACATAAAACTTACTACAATATGTACTATGCATGTTGACTCTAAGGCACTAAATTACAGCCACTTAAGGAAATAAGAGGTACATGAGATTTGCTCCAAGCAACTGGAAGTGTAGAAGAGAGGGACGGAAGAAGCAGTTAGGAGGGTTCTAAAACTAGCTTCGCATATGCCTATAAGAATACATAAGAGACGTGGCAAGGAAATAGCATCCGCACAAGAATCTTTGTCACATAACTCTCCAGAGGCACCATTAAGTAAGAACAACGCCCACTCAATAAAAGGCAGAAAGTTCATATCTAATAAGTTAACAGGTACCACATTTCAGTAGCATCTTTAAGCAGAAGCATTTGTAGTTGAGAAGATGCACACTTAGCCAGCTATTTGAGATTTGATCTAGTGAAGAGAAACAGCTGTGACTTGCAGTATCCTCTAAGATGTAGTGGCTACTAGAGAACTTACCTCTCTTGGTTCCCGTTCACCCTTCAGTCCTGTTCTGTTGTCAATGTGTTGTCAGATGAGGAAATTAGGCACCCTTTGTTAAGAGGCTCCAAACACTTGCCAGTAACAGACATAACTTTTATTAAACAGACTGACTTAACTAATTCACTTACACTTTAGGCATTCCTCTCATCTTCCCTGAAAGTCCTACTACTATGAACTTCCTTTTGATTCTCTGGGCCAGGGACTTCGCTCACAGCCAGAAGACTCTGGTAACTTCAACAAGAGGACTTTTTGTTGCTTCCAATTAGAGTGGCCAGATCTCCCCTGGCAACTGGAAGGGGATAGGAAGGGTAGGGTTGTTTGATCCAGGTTGGGAAAATCCTGGAGATTTGGGGATGAAGCCTGGGGAGGACAGGAACCTCAGTGGGGTACAGTGCCATAACTGGTGGGTGCCATGGAGCACCCCCCATTTCCTCAAATGAAACCACGAGGGGTGGGATGAGCATATTCAGGCTCAGCGTGGGAGATCTAGTCAATCCAGGGATGGATGGCTGGCCAGGTAAGGCAGCAGATGCAATCCCCTGATCAATCTTTTCTGGCATGAGCTCCCCACCTGCCGCCATCTTGGTAGGACCATATGAAATTAGCTAGTCGCCAGTGATGGGGCTGAGGGGGTGAAGCATAAACAGGCCTGGTATCACTGGTTAGGCCCTGACTGGAAGGCGGGAAAAGCATGGGTTAAAAGGATTTTGAACTGGCAAGCACCCCAAGATATCAGTGATTTGGGGGGGGGGGCGGTCGTCAATTGGGCTACCTAGAGGCTTGGCAGTCTGGGTGGCTTGGTTGGGGGCCTCTTCAGGGTTGGGGAAGCATATGACTGGCCCTAAGGCCTTGCAATCATGGGCCGGGGGTATGTGCTCTCATTCCCTCTATGCACTGGTGTGCAGTCCATGAAGGGTAAGGTCCGGAAGTTTCCAGACCTGGACTTGAACCAGGGTGGATTTGTCTTGTTAAGAAGTTTGCTTTGCAAGCTTAATGGAACCTGTGCTTTATGATGTATGTAATGGTGCAGATCAGCTTTTGTATAAGTAAAGTCCCAGTTTAACCCATAACCAATGTTCCCTCTAAGCTGTGGAGTTTTGTGAGCAAAACTTCTACTTTGTGAGCTACTGGCATTATAGTTGTGAGCAACTGCATAAATTAGTTTGCTCTGGGGCCATTTTTCCTGAGCTAAGACAAAACTGTGTGAGTCAGGGGCTAAAAAACCTGTGAGCTAGCTCACACTAATTCAGCTTAGAGGGAACACTGCCCATAACTTGTGCAGTATTTCATTTGAGAGATGGGTGGGGAAACAGTGTAGCTTCCAAAGCATCCATGTTTTCCAGGGAAACTGATCTCTGTAGTCTGGAGATTAGCTGTAGTTCTAGGGGATCATGAGATCCCACCTAGAGTTTGGCATCCTATTTTCAACTGGAAGAGAACATTTTCTTATGGAGAATATGTATAAACACAACACCTGCCCCCCCTCCCACCCCCACAGCTGAGCCTCCTCTATACAGGCCCTGAAGGGAAAATGGAAAACAGTTATTGCTGGTTTATTTAAGCAATTTACCCATGAGTATATCACATAATCAGTGTGACTTCTGCTGAGCTGACTCACCTAAGTGCAGACTAGCTGGAGAAGGTCAAAAAACTTGAGGGTGTGGGACTCATCTGATGTTAAGATAAAATTGTTCTGAAGAAAACTCTGTTGTCTTGTGAATCTGCACTTCTTGAAGCAAAAGATTATGAACTTGCTGTTTCTCTTTTTGAATGAAATTCCTACTAATGACTATTTATTTTAGCTGACTAGAACATGCATGTTCAGAAGGAGACCCTTCATGCCCTGCTTGTGAACTTCTCAAGAGCATATTGCTGATTACTGTGGTAGGCAGAACACTGGAACAGAGGTTTTCAAATTTTGTGTGGGGTGGTGGAAATGGATAGAGATAATACTAGAACTCAGGGGCACCCAATACATATGATGGGCAACAGAGTCAGCTTGGACAAAAGAAAGTACTACTTTGCTAAATCAGTAGTTAAACTGTGGAACTTGCTGCCAGAGTATGGTAATGGCTGCTATCATAAATGTCTTTGAAAGAGGGTTGGATAGATTCACAAAGGACAGGTCCTTCAGTGGCTTCTAGCTTTGATGACTAACATGAACCTCCAAATTCCAAGGCAGTAAGCCCTTGAATACCAGTGCTAGAAGGCAACAACAGTGGAAGACCTTCATCTTGAGGTAGTGTTATCAAATCTAACTTCCTGGAGATTAAGGGGTGGTGCCTGGTGAGGGTATAAGTCTCCAGTATTCTCTCCTCATTATTTCTGTGAAACATTTCTGGAAACCCTACTGCTTAGGGAGCTGGGGAGAGCAAAAGCCCTTCAAAAGCATAATTAATAAATCCCGCAATGCTGATTTCAGATGCTGCTTCGATTCCATAGTTCTTTTCCCCTTCAGAAAATCCTGATGTCACCAGCCATGCCATAAAAGCAACAACCTTTGAGAAACAGTTGGCTTCCTGGCATAAGATATATTGTTGCATTGCTCATTGTCTTAGTAACCAGTGAAATTGGCAGGAGAGCAAAGTTAATATATTGCATTAAGACTTCCCTCCTCCTCTTGCCCCATGGAGCACTTGCAAAGACGAAAGATGATGTTCCTAGAATTCCATCAAGCCCACGTCAGCAGTCAATTGGCATGTGGCACTCTCGCCTGCTTCTCTCTGTGCTCCCTTTTGCATAAGGCTGTCAATGGCAGGTCTTGGCTATGAGAGGCAGTACATGAAGATGCGAACAAGAGCTGAGATTTTTAAGACACATCTGGACTGTTGGACAACCTCTGGAAATGAGAGACAGAGGTGTTTGCTAGGGGTGATTTGAGGCTTAGGGTTAGTTTCCTCCACCAACAGAAGACAGTCCTGATAAGAATGCATCCTTGAAATGATCATCACATAGATGAGAAATGCTCTTTTGCTAAGTGCTGGCAATTTACAGGGTAGTACCGTGGCGCAGAGTGGTAAAGCTGCAGTACTGCAGTCAGAGTCCTCTGCTCATGACCTGAGTTCGATCCCAGCAGAAGCTGGTTCAGGTAGCTGGCTCCAGGTTGACTTAGCCTTCCATCCTTCCGAGATCAGTAAAGTGAGTACCCAGGAAAAGGCAATGGCAAACCACCATGTAAAAAGTCTGCCATGAAAACGTGAAAGCAACGTCACCCCAGAGTCGGAAATGACTGGTGCTTGCACAGGGGATTACCTTTATCTTTACCTTTTTTACCTTGTTATTAGAGTCAGGACTACAAAATGGCTCATTGTGGTGACAATCCAGTGGTTTTCATGCTTCTGTTACCTCACAGTGGCCCCATGCAATCTCCAGCCTAGTAAACTGATTGCAGCCCGTCAGTGATCCTATAAGCTTTCTGTTTTCTTTGCTCGACATGGAGGTTAATTTCCCCCATTTTGAAAACAAGGCCAAAGTGCAGCAAAATCAAATGTAATCAATTCATATGATTAACAGCAGTTGCAATAGGGTCTTCTTCACCTGCTTGGCAAACCTGACTGTGACTTGTTCTTATGTGATGTATGCAAGTTGAATGGTGGATCAGGGTAGGATCTGCACACCAGAGATACTGCACTTCCCTCTGCCCCCCCATCCCATCTGCACAGGGAAATCCAAGAGGTGATCTATTGCAATAGTGCAACATCCCTGTCATCTGCAAATTGGTTTAAGGCTGAACTAAACATCATGGTAGTTTTCTTCCATCCCCTCTGTCTGAGAGGTCTCATGTTAATAGTGAAAACAGCATATGGGAGAGAAGTGCTGAGCTTTTGGTTCATTTCTAGACCCTTTCTCCCCATAGTCTCTCATTCTAGTCACTTTTTCCCTATTTCCTAGCTCCTTCTAGAACCTGAGCCAGGAAAGGGAAGAAAAAGGTCTGGAGTAACAAGACAAGAAGTACAGTGGATCCCTGATCCAAAGTAAGATTACATGCCCACCCCCTCATGTGTGAACAGCACGAGCATGAGAATTTTATTTTATGCATATTCCAATTTTCAAACAATTGGTTGTAGATTTTACTGAGCTGTGTGGCCATGGTCTTGGCATTGTGAGACCTGACATTTCGCCATCAATTGTGACTGGCATTCTCAGAGGTGTAACTCAGAAAACTAACAACTAACAAACTAACTGTCAAACATTTGTCTCCCAAAATGGCTCATATTTATCAAGAGAGATGGACTCCTGAGGGGCTTACAAAGTAAGGAGAAAATATACACAAGGAGAATGGAGTAACAAAGGAAGAGGAGGAGGAAAGTCAGTCAGACAGTGCCAGAATGAGAGAATGATTACCTATATATCCCAATTGGGGCCAAGAAGACTTTCATCATTATCCAGTCTGGCCCTCAGTTGACTCCAATCAAAGAAATAAAGACCCAACTCAGTGAGTGAATGATATGACTTTGGGCCATTAACAGAGGAGAAAAAATGTGGAAAGAGTATAGAAGGCCACAATCTTGAGTTTAATCTGCCAGAATCTGTGCAAATACACTTTAGCTCTTCCCCATCTCCTATATGCTGCCCTGCACTCCCTTACACTGCTGCTGAAAGAAACTTCACAGTAAACCAAGCACATGCATTTAAGGTCATGACAGCCATGTGGCATGAGTTAGACTGAACAATAGTGCCACAGATCGTTTCAGTTGGGTAGCTGTGTTGGGCAGCAGAAGAGCAAGATTTTGAGTCCAATAGCACCTTAAGGACCAACAAGGTAAAGCTAGCTCATAACATGGGCCTAATTCAAACCTGGCACATCCTAATTTCTAGCTCTGTCTCTTAGCTATGATGCCCCGCCAGCTTTTATTAGGTTGGTTCATTAAGGACCGGACAGAGCAAACAATCTTTCTTTCTGGTTCTCATGTCTTTCTCCTCTTATATCATGACTGACTGGCTAGTTCTTTCTTGTCCTTGCATCTTTCCCATCCAGCCTTCTCTCTATTGTTCCTATCCTTCTTATTAAAGATAGTGAAAGAACAGCAGCAAAACTGGTTATAGCAAGCCATCATTCCCTATTCTGTAAATATCCACCAGAATGATTCCTCATGTTTTAAAAAGTATTTAATTGCGTGGCTTTTTTGCACACATCACCCTGCTGTACTCCACAGTTAAAAATCGAAACGAGAGAGCTTTGAAATGGGGGGGGGGGAGTAGTTCAAAGTAACCAAAGAATGAAACAGGCTACTCAGATGACTTAGCAGCATCAGAAGTTTGACAATAAAGAAAAGGAGAGAGTGCTACAGAGAAGGAGCCAAAAGTTCCCATGGCAACCACTGAATTGGCATAGAGAGTTCTATTGTATGCCTGAACTCCCATCCCTGTGTGGAGTCTTGTCAGTCTCCTGCACGTGCAGCTTGCTGGAAGAGGCTGTTCTCTTCTATAGTCACAGTTATGTCTATTTGTGGTTGGCTTGCGAATGCTGCTACCTCACTTCAGAAGCCCCTGAAGTCAAAATATACCAAAAAGACTTGCCTGTCACATGTCAAGTATACCAAAAAGACTTGCCTGTCAGGTAGGTTAGACTGAGAGAGCATGACTGGTCTAAGGTCATCCTGTGAGCTTCATCATGGCAAAGTAAAGATTTGAACCTAGGTTTCCTTAGGCAGCCTGCACTGGTTTTAGCAGTGGGGATTTCCCCCACAGTTAGTTTAATAGTGAGCTGTACACAATGCCAATTCACAAAGTCTTTCCTCAGAAAGTGTTATTAGTTCCCCACTTCATACACTCTATGACCCTGGCCAGAATCCAGAGAGCAATATGTGGTAATCCTGCTTCATAGCTTTTATTAGTTAGAAAATAAAACAGACATTAATACATAATACATAAATTAATACATAAGTTATACACTCAACAGTGTTGCATTTACCTGTAACTGTTGTTCATCAAGGTGTCTTCAGTGCAGGCACACAGTGGGATTGTGCTTGCATAGGCTAGCCACCGGAGGCTCTCTTACAGCTTCTCTGGTATTTTTTAACACATTTTTTAAGGTAAGCTCCTCCCCTGCATAACTCATTAGAGGCCATCTTCCTGACAAATGGTCACGTGCTTTGCAGGGAGGAGCCCCCCCTTTCCCTCAGTCCACCCAAGCCACCTCAAGTGTCATAAATGTAACCAGGGCTTTATTTTTGTAGCATGAACTCCTTTGCATATTAGGTTACACCCCCCTGATGTAGCCAATCCTCCAAGAGCTTACAGAAGGCCCTGTAAGAAGAGTCCTGTAAGCTCTTGGAGGACTGGCTACATCAGGGGTGTGTGGCCTAATATGCAAAGGAGTTCTTATAAAAAAAAAAGCCCTGAATGTAACTGTGTCCTATGAACTCACAGTGGGGCAGGAGGGAGGGAATGTGTGCCTGCACAGAAGACCCTTTGATGAACACCCATTACAGGTAAAGGTAACACTCTTTTCATCTTCAGTCTTCTGTGCAGTCCTGCATTAAAAAACTACAGAGCTCCTTGCCTTAGAGGTGGGGTGAGTTTCAATGGAACAAGGAGTATAGCATGGCTCTGCCAATTGCTAAATCCCTTCTCACATCCACATCCACAGAATAGCTTGACAAAGGTGTCCAATAACATTCATGTTGCTGCTTAGCAGCAAGTCTTCCAAGGAAATGCCTTTCTGGAATGCTGCTGATGCTGCCTGTGTAGAATGTGCCTAAAGCTCCAGAGGATGCAGTAGACTGGTCTGTTCATACCCCAACCAAATATCAGGGCTTTTTTTTGTAGCATGAACTCCTTTGCATATTACGCCACACACTCCTGATGTAGCCAATCCTCCAAGAGCTTACAGGGCTCTTAGTACAAAGCCAGCTGTAAGCTCCAGGAAGATTGGCTACATCAGGGGGTGTGGTCTAATATGCAAAGGAGTTCCTGCTACAAAAAAAGCCCTGGCTGAGACTATACATTGAGAAATGGTCTCTGCTGAAGCTGGCTTCCCTCTTGATCTACTGGAGTAGCATACAAAAACTGTAGGGACTGCTGGAAGGTCTGCCCCAGTGACTGAACAGGAAGGACCACAGGCTCTGGCAAAAGAAATGTAAGTCAATAAAATTAGGCATGCAAAAATAGATTTTGCTAGAAGCATCAACAAACAGTAAACATTTCTTTAAATATATCTGGAAGCAGGAAATCAGCCAGAAAAGTAGTAGGGCCATTGGATGACAAAGGGATCAAGGGAATGTTACAGTAAGATGGGGAGATGGCAGAGAAGCTCAATAATTTTTTAGCTTCTGAGTTCACTGTGGAATGTGTGGGGGCACATACCCATGCCACAGCCCCTATTTTTAGGAAAAGAAGCTGAAGTACTGAGCCAAATTGAGGTGACCAGAGATGAAGTTCTGGGCATTACTGGGGAAATTAAAAAGAGATAAATCTCCAGGTCCTGACCACAGCCTTTCATTGTGCTATTCACTATGGCCCCAAGATATTTTCTTCTCTCAGGCTCAGCAAGTTCAGATCCCATTAGCCTATATTGAAGTTGGGAGTTTTTTGTGCCCAAGTGCATCACCTTATACTTACCAGCATTGAACTTTATTTGCCACATTGTTACCCACTCATTTAATTTGTGGAGGTCCTCTTGGAACCTTGGTTTTCACCATCCACAATAATTTTGTGTCATCTGCAAATCTGGCCACTACACTACTCACCCCTAGTTCAAGATCACTGATGAATAAATTTAATAGTATTGGGCCAATACCGATCCTTGTGAGACCTCACCGTACTTCCCTCCATTGTGAGAACTGTCCATTGATACCTACTTTGTTTCCTGACATTTTACCATTTTTTAATCCATAAGAGAATCCATCTTCTTATCCTATGACTGCTAAGTTTACTCTGGAGTTTACTCTGGAGTCTTTGATGAGGTGCCTTGTCAAAAGCCTTTTGAAAGCCTAAGTATATATTGTCTACTGGATCACTGTTGTCTACCTGCTCATTCTCTTTCTCCAGGAACGAAAAATGTTTGGTGAGGCAGGACCTCCCTTTGCAGAAGCCATGCTGATTTGCCCTCAGCAGGCTTTCTCCCCCTATGTGCCTGATATTTCTATCTTTGATTACGGTTTCTGCTAATTTGCCTGGGACAGACATTAGCCTGACTGGCTCATAATTTCCTGGCTTCCTCCTGAATCCCTTTTTAAATATTGGTGTCACATTTGCTTCTCTCCAGTCTCCTGGTACAGCAGCTGAATTTACTGAAAGGTTATGTAGACAGGTTAGTAGATCAACTATGTCACTTCTGAGTTCCTTAAGAACTCTTGGGTATATGCCATCAGGACCTGGAGACTTAATGGATTACAATTTCCCCAGTCGGTCTAGAAATTCATCTCTGTTCACCTCAATTTGGCTCAACAACCTTCTGGACCTAGTGGAACAACTCTGATATGCTAGAGAGATGCTTTCCCCATAACATAGAGGGTGACATGGGGCCAACTAATACATTCAAAAAAAGCAGATAGTAGATCATACCAACTCTGAGTGCAGGAGGAAGATAGCTTTAAATTATTTGCCATTTTCTTTTCTTTTTAAAAGATCTCCTGGTACAAAGAAAGCTAGCATATATGGGAAATTTAGGGTTAAATTCCTTCACTTCATCACTATAGCTTTGCATAAGAGATTTGACAAAAGCAATCATCCACTTCCACCCCCGCATTCCAAAGTATAGACCCAGGAGGATGTACCAAACTGGCTTGGATCCTACCAGCTCTTCTACTGAGTCTCACCAATACCCCTCTCTTTTACAGCCTCTGCCCTTCATGGTTTGTGTTCATATAGATCTCCATTATAACCTTTACTGGTGTCCAGAAGTGACCCTCTGCCTTCTTTCTTCACCAACAGAACAGTTGGTTGGATCCAACCTGCTGTTTCTGAAATATTAAATTGGTTCTTGGTCCTACAACTTGGAAAGTGGAGACAAAAGGGGGAAATTCAGTCTCTCCAGCCTGAAGAATTGCTTGGAAGACCACCATCCCCTTGCTTGACACCACATCCACTCTGCTTCTCTATATACCTGCTACCATGGCAAGTTTTCTCATACACAAGTAAGTTTGTAGTCTTCATCTCTGGGATAAATGGATGGAAGCCTGGCCCTCACTTTGACAACACTTGACCTCTGGTCACAGTGGATAATGGGAGAGGGAAAGCAGCAGAGGCCCTTTAATTGTATCCTTTAAAAACACACACTTGTGAATGTCAGGCCAATTAATGGCATCTCTTACTTTCCCTTCCAGAAGACCCAAGAGACGCAGGCTGCCATTTGGGAAATGTCAACAAGGCTTGAGCATGTGTAATTGGGTGAAACAACATGCCAGCAAGCCTCCAAGAATTTCAGGGGAGGAACAAAGCCACGTGCCATGGTGGCGAGATCACATCATGTTAACAAACTCTACCTATTAATAGGCTTTTTGCAGTACTGATGTACTCCTACCTTCCCCTTTTTGCAGTCATCTGCATTGCAGGCTGTGTGCAGACTGGCATTTGTTTAAAAGAGGGAATAACATCTTGCACGCTGCATCCAGGGATCTGATACTATCGCTTCTTAGAGGGCTATATACATCCACAAATAGCTCATTGAAGAAGACCCTTTCTCCAACTGGCTTTTCTTTTCCCTGGCCCTTTTTCCATTTTTCCTCATCCGCTCCTGGAACTTTTTCTTCCACATTTTCTAATTATAGAATTATTGATTGGGGTGTGTGTGGCAAATGATACACACATGAAACTGACTTATACTGAATCAGACCGACAGTGGCTCTGCCAGGTCTCAGACCGAGGTCTTTCACATCATCTCCTATCTGGTCCTTTGAACTGGAGATGCCAGGGATTAAGTTGCTGAGCAGTCAGGTTAGAACTGATAAAAGGAAATACTTCTTCACTCAAAAGGTGATTAACACATGGAATTCACTGCCACAGGAGGTGGTGGCGGCAGCTGTAAGCATAGACAACTTCAAGAGGAGATTGGGTAAACTTATAGAGCAGAGGTCCATCATGGCTATTAGTGTATTGTTGGAACACTCGATCTGGGGCTCTGTATTCTTGGTGCTGGGGGGGGGGACCACAGTGGGAAGGCTTAGTATCCTGGCCCCATTGATGGACCTCCTGATGGCACCTGGGTTTTTTTTTTTTGGCCACTGTGTGACACAGAGTGTTGGACTGGATGGGCCATTGGTCTGATCTCTTATGTTCTTAACCCTGACACCTTCTGCATGCAAAGCAAATGCTCTACTACCAATCTGGATTCATGTTCTAAACACTTTTTTTTTCTTTTAAAAAGTGTTAAATATTAATATAACTATTGTTTTCACTGTTTGCTCATCTATTAGCAAAAGCTAAAAATTGTTTGAGAATAGTGCCTTAAGGCCATCTCTCACACACTATATCAAATATACTGGGTTTGCATAAATGTGTGAGAATCCTCTCCCCTATGTCCACAAGTGCAGGGCAAGAAGACCCATATGATATGAGAAACACACAAAAGTCAAACAACAGTAGCAAAAGATAAAACTAAGGTGTGGTAAGAGTGCATTCTGGATATGTGAGTATAGCATCCTGTATTTTCTCATAGCATTTTGTTGTATTGATTTGTTATGGAAAGACAGACTGCTGTTGCCATATAAAAAGGCCACTGGGGGAAAAAATGGCCAGCTAATAGCCATTATTGTGGTTAAACCTGATTAATAAATAGATCCTCCAGACTGGCTAGCTGGAGACAATCGACATTTGAGCTAATTTTTTCCCCCTGAGGAAGAGGGGAAGTTTACAACAGGAGGGCAAACCCTTAAAAGACAAGGTTAGCTCCAGCTTTTTAAGAAGCCATCCTACAATCTGGCCCTTCATTTCAAGTGGAGCTAAAGGGACAGCTAATAGTGAGGGGAAAGTGAACTGCTGAGTTTAGAGAAAGGACCAGAGGAGGTTGAAGGCCAAAAGACAGATGATGCTGGGGATCCATTACCAGTTTCCCAGAGACACCATTTCTGTGGAGCTCACTCTCTTATTTGAGCAGCACTGGCTCATTCCCCATCCTGTCCTGTCTTGCTCCTGCATTCAGGTCACTATACAATGCCAGATTCTAAATTTGCACACAAAGGTTGTCATGCAACACCTGCCCCAGATCAGGTGCATCAGCACTTGAGGAGATGGAGCCTTTCCCTGCTCCTGCTCACAAAGCCTTTAAAAGCAACTGTTAAGTAGCTCTCCAGGCCACAAATATTTTAGATGGTTAATAATAACACACAGCCTTGGTTGTTAAATGGTTGGCATTTCTTATTGTGGTATTTTTATTTTCCTACATGCATGCACACGTCAGAGACTATAGCACTCACTTAAAGGAAATTTTTTTTAAAACACACAAATGTCAAGGGCCGTTATCCCGGCAAATGGATTTCCATCTAGCAAAAAGCTTGAATCCCAGCAAGGTACTGCAAGGAGCTTTGTCCAATGAATAGATCGAGAATACCAAACACCAATGGACTCTTGGAAAGGGCTGTTCAGTCTGCATCAGTCTGTTTTTGAGAAGAGACAGATATTGTCTAAATCAGAGTGGAAAAGGACAGGAAGCTGCCTGGGAGGAAACCAAAAAGGAGAGAACTAACAGAATATTCAGTTTGTTAATTCAATTTACAGTTTTCCTTGCTGTTGATAGCAGCAAGCAGAGGCAGGTAGAAACATTTTATTTGTAACGCATCCCGATTCTTTAAGAGAAAGTTTTAGCAAGAGCAGGTGGCTTCATTCCAAATAGGCAATCAAACTTCAGTTTTTCAACAAGAGCCTGCAAAGCTTTTATCATATTAAATTATTTCAGAGTCCTTGGGCAGATCCATGTACACAGTTTGCTTCCACGTGATGGAGTCAAGTAGCCCGCCAGTAGAGGGCAGTAGAAGCTTGGGGTTAGTCACAATGGGATCGCAAGCCGATTTATCTTTCGCTTTATCTCACTGCAGTTCACAGTGTGTTGAGCTCCAATAGTGTTGTTCTCAAATGGCTAGCACCCTCTTCTGGCCACAAGTATATAAAACGCAAGCCACTTTAGACTCATTTTATGGGTTTGACAGCTGGGGCCATTTCCTACATGTATTTTTAGAAGACACAAATAACTTGAGATAAATGACATGTTTTGTCTGCAAAAAGCATAAGCAGGGGCGAGGGATTCCAAATGGTTATTTACAAACACTACCGCAAAAAGGTCCCTGTTGCAAAAGCAGCTGGATTGTCACTTGAAACAGACCCACATTTTATGAATTGTCAAAACACATCAGGCACTGTAAAAAAAACCCTTTTTTTTTTTTAAAAAAAAAGTATGTTTTGCTTGAGAGCTTTATGCCTGTGTGATTAGATTTTAGGTCATTCTGTTTTCCCACTATTTTATGATGCTTTAAAGTTCTGGCTATATGAACTAGATGGCTCATGGAAGCTTATGCTGCAAGAGATCTACTAAAGCTTCAAGACTCTGGTGGCTTCCACACAGGGATGGGATTTTGTGGCGTCCCAGATAAAGTGCAGCAGCAAAGGTGCTACTTCCAAGTCAGTTTCTCTACCCTGATCACCTGGAAGTGGCCACCCACACAGGAGGTCATTAGAGCGTTTGCAATCTTTAAAATAAAAATTGGCACTGGAATATCATTGTATCGATATACCATTTTAATAATAGGTATATCTGAATCTCTAACTTTCATTTTTTAAAGAAAAAGTCCCTTGCCCTTTCTTTTGCAAAGATATACCTTTTCCCTTATGCAGCCACAAGGGAAGGTGTTGCATTTCTTCTTTTTTAAATGCAAGATGGGAATTCAATGAATCTGCTACACCTAACAAAACTGTGGGTGCCGATTTTTAACAAAGAGATCCCTTGGCAGTGGGGGAGGAAATGGCTGCTGTGGGGACAGGGTCAGGAAAAATGACTGCCATGTGGACCAGAAAATCCAAATTTCCCCACCCACACAGCAGCCATACAGGCTTTCCTGCCATCTTTCCCAAAACTTCAGAGCAAAGCAGTCTTCAGAAAGATCACAGAAAAGCTAAGGGAAACCCCCATAGGTGCATGAACACACCACAATGCTGTAGCAAAGCAGGAAAAACAAAACCCCAGACTTCCCAAAAGCATTGAACTTCCAGCAGATAACGCATCTGGAAATGGCCTTTGTTGTTTACCTTACTGGTTAAGACTTTGTGCATCCCTATAGAAAAGCAGCATATAAAGTAAGGTTAGTAAGTCCTTTCTGAGAAAAAAAAATACATGGGGATCTTTTGCATCCTAAGAGACATCAGTACAGGCAGTTTCAAACGTTACCATTCTTTCCTAACCCTAGAGTATGCATGCATTTAAGAAAATTGCATAAAGCATGTGCTTGTTGCCTTTGCCTGTAAACATTTACTAACTGGCCAGAAGCTACTGAAGAATCATCACAGCAAAACTCTTTCTCTCCAGGTCAGTGTTTTTGTATCCACGGAAACAGCACTGTCTTTCGGCCACAAGAAACACAGCTATCTAGAAATACACCCCCTTCCCCAAAACATGTAAGGACTTTAGTATCTCATAAATACTAGCACATTTGGTCTCCTGGTACTACCACTGGAGAGACACACACCAATTTACTTTGCTAATTGCCAGCTAATTACTTATTGATATACCATCGCCTTATGCAAGAATCAGGTTGCCAGAAGGCTTTGGAGTTCACGCTTCTCAAGGGAAGGCTCTTCGTAGAAAACAAACTTCTACTTTTTAGGCTAGACCGGTGACCTCAATGGAGACCTCTTGGGATCAGGCTGTACTTTACTCTACCTAACAGCTGATCTTCCAGACTGCATAAGAGGAAGGCTGGGGCAGTAACACAAACCAAAGATGGGATAAGATTTTCTCTGCAACTACCCACTTTCCCCTACCTCGTCCATGGTGAAACAACAGCCTGCTGTTACAAAACAGTATATTTTAAAAGTTTTAATGCAACTAAAAGCCTTTTAATGTTCTAGCAAATCATCAAGGTGGTACTTTAATGAGAAAGTTGAAGCAAACCACACAAAAAGAAACAAGTGCTCTTTCTCTCTCACTGGCCTCCATTGACCTCCATGCGGGGAAGAGTTCCTGCATGGGTGTGGGGTAAGTATGATGCAAGTTTTTCTCCCTCTTCACTCTGCAAGACCACTGCAGGAAACTGGGCATGGGAAGCAAGTGACTTGAGAGGACTCCCGGCACTTTGGTACCTAGTGTGGGGCAGAGCACTTCCAGAGTCACAGGAGAAGACGGAGTCTCACTTGATGCGGAAAAGGACCTTGCGCTGCATGCGGTGCTGAATCTCGCCACGACGCATCATGAGCTGCAGCACCTTGTAGATGGCATGCTCAGGGTATTTCTGGGAGAAAAGCAAGAGAGCAAGAGAAATTCAGTGAAGCCCATTACATGAAAAAAGCAAGAGCTGACCAACAAAGGAAGGACAGCAGAATTGTAAAATCAACAACTGTCTAAAATCTTGTTTAAACACTACAGAGTAAGTAGCTTTGACTGCGAGGGAGAGCCAAGAAGAGACACTGGAGATCCAAGAAGAGGTGACCCAATGTGTATTTAAAGCTACAAAAAGCAGCCACTGGGCAGAGAGGGGCATCTAAATCTCTCCATACCCTGGTACCAACTCCCCAGCTGGAAATTCCATCTCCCTGAATGATTGGGGCTTCTGGAGGGAAACAAAGAGACAGATACTCACACGTGCTTTGGCCCTGAAACTGAACCAGAACAGGAGGATGAAGGGGAGGAGGAGCAAGAGAAGAACAGTTGGATTTACTGCCTTTCACTACCCAAAGGCATCCCAGAGCAGCTTACAATTGCCTTCCCTTCCTTTCCCCACAACAGGCACCTGTGAGGCAGGTGGGGCTAAAGTGCTCCGAGAGAACTATGATTGGTCCATCTAGAAAAGTGGGGAATCAAACCCAGGTCTCCAGATTAGAGTCCGCCACTCTTAAGCACTACACCACGCTGGCTCCCAGAGGAAAGGCAGTTTCATGTTCAAACACCACTCTGAGTTGCACATATGAAATGAGTATATACGAGTACAATCCTTCCCCATATCAATGTGCAGCCTCCATATGCTTCAGGACCTCCACAGAGTGCTGCAGAGCCCTGATCACTCAAGCCTCATTTCTGCATACACACGGGCAGCTCAGTGGTTATTCTGGGGAAATGAATGAACATCTCCCACATCCCCATCCAGCTCCAGTAATTGGGTTTAGCTTGATGGGCCATAAGGGAGATGCACCAAGAGCTCCCACTCTTCGAACCCCCTTATGTATGTACACTGCTGGAAGAGGAGAGATCACTTTGCTGAGACCCCTCTGGATGCAGGTGCTTCATCCTCGAAGGGGAAAGATCAGGCCCTCTCTGATGTTGTCAGAAGGGTGCATATGTGTGAAGAGCCACTCAGACAGCAAGGCATTCATCCATCGCATCTGGGCTTCAATGACCATATGTGGGTGACATTTTTAGGTTACACTGACCGCCAACAATGAACTAGCAGAGAGATCATTCCAAAGTGTGCTCAGAACTGTTGCAGAAAACAGAAAATATGCATACTACTAATTGCAGAAATAAAGGCTGAAACTAAATCACTAGAAAAATTCTTTGTAAAAAAGGTAAAAGCAAAAAAAAAAAAAGAAGCAGCAGCTTTTGGTTATCTCTATGTTATCTGTTCCTCTTGAGCAATAGTAGAGCAAAAGCGAGCTGAGCAAATAAAGCTGTTCCATCAGTGGAAGGCCTGGTGAGTGAGATTTACTCAATGAACCTAATGTGCATGTGCATGGTGACCTATAAATCTTCCATTTCTGCAGCCCTGCTTGGGACTGCTCAGCCAGGTGGGATGTCCAACTCCTGGTAACCTGCCAAACACACTCAGTGGGCTTGCTGGGCCATGAGTTTTGCAAGAGCTGCTTCAGGCTTACCACTAGGTCCCCTTCTTAACTTACCTGTTTGACAAAATCCTGGATGATACTGTGCTCGGACACCTGGGAGCCAATGGCAAAGCGGCGCTTCAGCTGTTTCTCAATGCGGGACAGCATCTCCTGGTCCTCTTGGGTAGTGAAGCCTTCCACTCCTAGAGGGGATATGCTGCACTTTAGAGGCAAACCTTCCCTTTCTGGGTTTCTCCCAATTCACAAAGGGTGTTTTGTGTGCACCCAAGCATTTTTGGCTTTTACTGGAACACGCACTTGCATAGTGATGCCACAAAAAGGACAGCTGCAATTTCTCTGAATATGAAAACACCTTGCCATTTATCTTGTGAAGGCTGGCCCAGCGCTTGACTAGTGGCCCTTCACTGTGACAAGCTACCCTGGTTAAATTCTTAAGCAAATCAGCCTTCCCATTGAGGCTTGCCTACTGCCCACCTTACCTCGTTAAGGTGCCAGACAAAACATTTTTTTTTTACCCTGGCTTTTAAATTAAGAGGGCTGCTATTTTAAAGATCTTGTTTTTACAGTCTGCTTTTAGCCTGAAAAGTGTTTTCATAATTATTTTAGATGGCTAAATGTTTTTCTCTGCTTTAATGCTCTGGCTGGATTTTTAAAATAAATGGATGTGAATTTTGTAATGCTCTTTTGTGTGCTTAGATATTATCATGTTCTATTTTGAAAGCTACCTTGATCAACTTCTCTGGAGAGGCAGCACCAAAATTCTTCACGTAAATAAAATAAGCAAGCTACAAGCTTCAGAAAAAAGCAGCCAGGCCATTTCTGTGTGAAAACAAACTGCCAGCTTCCCTGATGCAAGCACCAGCCCCATGTAAATGGCCCCCTTCAGAGCTGTGGCTCAGTGGCAGAGTATTTGCTTGGCATGCAGAAGGTTCCAAGTTCAATCCCCTGCATCTCCAATTAAAAGGAGCAGGTAGTAGATGATGTGAAAAACCTCTGCTTGAGACTCTGGAGAGCTGCTGCCAGTCTGAGTAGACACTACTGACTTTGATGAAACCAAGGTCTGATTCAGAATAAGGCCGCTTCATGTGTTTACATGGTCCATCCAAGTCCACTGTTTTCTAGTCTGACTGGCAGCAGCTCTCCAGGTCTCTGGTGGAAAAAGAAGCACCCCAGCACTTATCCCCTGACAGCCAGCAATGGTGAGAGAGCAAGTAGTGATCAGAATATCAAATGATAACTGGGGGAATCTGGGTTCACATCTCTACTCAGCCACAAAGGTTGCTGGGTGACCTTGGGGTGGTTATCTCCTGGCCTTATCTACCTTTGGGTGGACAACATGGAGAAAGGGAGAACCAAACACACTGCCTGGAGCTCCTTAATAAAAGGACAGGACAAAAATATGAATGAGATCCTTAAAATGGGGACAAACAAGGGCTGTACCTGAGACCTTCTGCACACAAATCATGTGATTGCCAAGGGAGCTGAAAATCTCTCAGAAAAGGGGGAGGCTAGCAAGTGCAAGGTCTCTCTCAGCACATTTTCTCAAGCTGAGCTCAGTAATGGGCATCTGTATCATATTTTAGAGTGTGCAATGCACTGCACATACACTATTGTAATACTTGTCTTTACAGCAGCCCCGAAAGGGAAACCAATAGGATCATTGCTATGGTGCACATAGGAGTGCGTGAGAGGCAGTGGCTTGCCCAAGGTCACAAATGCTCACGTGAGAGGAAGATTTAGATGGCAGAACTATTCACTACATCTAGTTTAGTTCAGACATACTTGGCTTAGCATTCATGCAAAAATCAAACACATGGATCCTTGTTACACTCAAGAACAGCTGAAATCTGAAAAAAAGCTTGCAATCCTTTTCTTGGAGAATGGCATTGTTTATCAGTTTGATTCAAAAAGGCAGGGTTTGTTCTTCAGCTGTCTCACCTGAAAGGTTGCCTGACATGGCAGCATCCAGTGTAGACACCTGGAAGAGCCGCAAGGCCTCCTCGACGTCGGCCTCCGTGGCGAAAGGCTGAAGCTTCATTTTGCTGAGGGACTCTGCAATTCGCACAATGGCCTCCAGCTGCCTACATGATATAAATCAAGGAACCATTTCTTAATACAATTTTGGAAAGGAGAAAAACAAACTGGCCACAGGGCGATGGTAAAGCCACCACAAGGCAAATGCTGCCTGTTTCAAGAAGTTCGCCAGCTGGAAAGGAGAGTGCTTAACTGGCCTTGGACCTATGCTGCTGCCTTGGAGACCTTATTTGGGTGAAAAGGCGGCATAGACGTTTTAAATGCAGCCAGATGTTCCATTTTCAGTAACGATGCAAGGAATTCTGACTGTGGAGCTGAACTTTGCCAGTAACTGCATAGCCCACACATACACCACTGTTTAAAGTGTCTGGCAAGGCCTGAAAATATCCAAGTTCAAATCCCCACTCAGCTATGAAACTGGAGTGTGTGTGTGTGTGTGTGTGCGCGCGCGCTTTGGGCCAGTCACTCTTCCACTATAATTTGTCTTCACAAGACTCCTACAAGATAACATAAAGACCAAGAGCTCCATAGAGAAAGGAAGGCATAAAAGAGTAAGATAGATGAACAGCAGGATATGGCAATACACTTGTGCAAGTGCTTCAGAAACCAAGAACAGTGGGGAAAGTTGACAGAGCCCCACAGGGCAAACAGCACACGTCAGCTTCCCTAGTATGCAGTATGACATGTTAGAGACATGCCATATTATGACATGCTGAAGAGCCATCAAAGACAAACACCGATATCCAAGTGGGCTTGATAGAGTTCCACTTGGGAGTCCTAACCTGGTACACAGTCATCACAGGCAAAGAAATGCACAAGATTTCAAGCTATACAGAACTCAAGCTGAGCAACCTTGGAAAGGGCAAACACCAGACAGAGCATAGCAACTGGAAAATCTGGATAACAGGAGACTTACTAGCTTGCAAAGAGACCTGCTGGAGCATAATGGAAACCCCCTTGGCTAGAACACAGGACCAGGCTTCACAGTTTTACCTCCTTTAAGCCCAGGCCAGCACAGTGCCATCCTCAAGCCAAGGAGGTAGTTTGTCACACCATTCTTCTTCCTTGGCAGATGTCAAGTCCCCAATGCTAGCAATAAAGAGATCCTTTGTATTTTCAAATTGATTCATTTATTGTAGATAGGGTAGGACATCTCACTGACTAGTCAGTGAGAAGATTGAAATAACAAAGGCAGAGCAAACAGCGGTAACATTCAAACCTAAAGGTTAAAGGGTTATAATAACATTGCTAGTTTACTACAAAATTCTACAGAGCACTTGTGAACTGATAAGAGACCTGAGAAAGTTAGGGAGTGTTACAGGTTTCGACACTTTGCATTCTTCTGAAGACACAACACAGAGTTGACTCATAAAACAAGGGCTGTAATTCCATCAGAGCTGTAAACCAAATAGGATGAAAGGACAAGGGACTTGACAGCAGAGAACAAGCTAGTGCAACAACCGAGAACAACCTCCATCCAGACACAGACAGACTGAGGTCTAGGTCTCACTGAGGTGGCAACCCTGGGCTGGTTTGGTATGGAGCTCACCTGACCATACAAAAGAAAATCTTTAGAAAACTAATACTACAATTGCATGCAGAGTTAAGTCCAGTTGTAGGCTCACTTAAAATCAATGGTCTTAAGAGTAACTGTGCACAAGATTGCATGGGAAGTGTCAGGAAGAAGGGCTCTCATCCAGTGTACCCTCCAAGACATGCTGGATTTCTGTATGTAGCAAGACTCCTGGCCTAGAGTGAGTTGAGTGAACCTCCTGAAATCCAAAGTGGTACAAGCCCAGACACAGGTTTGCACACAACCAAGGCCTTACAATGCAAAGCCTCCTTCTCCTTCCCAGTACACAGTGCTACGCAGCATCTCTCTGCTTGCAGAACCAGGTCACATACCACCAGCCGGTCAAGCACCATTCATGAGACTTCCACTTCCCACTGGATCTGAGATTCCAGGGCTTCCACAACTGTCCTGAAACAAAGCCACTGTCTTGATGAACCTGCAAGTTGTCTAAGATTTATTCAAAGGAGCCTGTCACAGCCCCAATAATCCTTCTGTGGCATCATTTTTGTTCCATACCCAGACCACATACTACTCACCTGACAGTAATGGGAATGTTGGACCGACGGTCACTTTCCCTTTCATGCTGGCGGGCGCCACTGCGCATCAAGATGTAGCGGTTCTTCAGCTTCTCTGCAGCCTCAGCAGAAAGACGGGGACCACATTTCCTAGAAAAAGCATTAGGGAGCTCAGTAAATTCCTGCATCCCACAGATCTTGTAAAATATGATAAAGCTGCAGCTTCCATATCAGCCATGGACTAGAAACAGTTTCATGTTTTTGAGCAGTGTTTCAGTGGCATCACTGACAACAAAGAAGTAATCCCAAAATCCAGCACCTCACTATCCAATTTGGCTAACTGGAAAACCCATATCCCACAAACACGGCTTTTATGCAAGTTAACAGTTTACTTCCACTGAACCTCAGGAGACTCCAAGCTGTGCTTTGCTGTTTGGGATTGTGAAAAGCAGTACTTTGAAGAGTTAACAGTGGAGGCATTTGGCTAAACAAGGGTAGAAAGAAGCCAAGGGAGCAGAGTAAAGATTTATTCCATCGGTTTTCCCAGTTGGCTCACAGTTACAAAAAGCCAACCCAAAAGTTTTGTCTATCTCACAGGAGTCCTCTTCATGAACTTGTTGATGTTAGGTCTGGGCCATAAAATTTACACCACGGTTAATTTCTTAAGATGCCACAACAGACTACCATGCTGGAAAAAGGGGGAGAGGAGGGGGAGAGAAGCATTCACAAGGGTAGTCTAGGAATTACCTAATGGGTGGTGAGAAGAAACCTAGCCTAGAGAGCTCAGCTCTTGAAAAGTCTGAGACAGGTCCCATCATTTATTGTTTTGTCTTTTAAAGTGTAATCTGCCCTGGATGTTGTGACCAATAGATGGTGTATAAATGCATTATGCTGATAAAATTTCAGTAAAATCTGTCCTAATCCCTAACTGTAGATACAATTGGTTAACAAAGTCTCAGGGAGAATTAAGTTACTTCTGTTATATCAACAAAAAACAACACAAAAAGTACCCTCTGCAGTCTACTGGTGTTGCTCTGAGGGAGGCCAAAGAGCAAGCTTGAAACAGACACTTAACAATGAGAAACTTGCAAACATAATTTCCACTTTCCTAAAAGAGATCCAGGCTCTTCCACCGGGTGAGACAAGGAGCTTCGATATCGTGCCGCTAAGTGCCTCAGATGCAGAGTCAACATCACCCTCCAAACAGTTCTAAAGGCCCAGAGCCCTAATGCAACACTGATGTTTCCATCAGCTGTGAAAAGTGATCTCTCTCCTACAGGTGTAACCTTATTAGCATGTGCAAGAAGAGAGAGATCAGTTTTCACAGCAGATGGAAACACCAGCCTTCCCCATTGTCATCTCCTTTCTAGTTGTTACCAGCATGAATGCTATCCACTCATTTGTTTCTTGATGGAATTCTGCAACTGATAATTGTCTCAAGAACAAGTGCTATTGCAAATTCCAACCTGACAATTATTAGGAAGTCCCTAAACTAGACACAACACTCAAGACAGTCAACTGTCTTCATCTTCCCACTGATTTCTTTCGGTTTAAACCAAAAGTGGCCTTGGGAAATTGGGAGCTTTCAGCAGAAGAACTGGAGGGGGGAGGGTGCCTTCCCGCAGGCATTTGTCTACCCCAAATCTCCTTCATCTTGTATATACACAGCTTTGTCTTCTGCAGGAAGGAAAGATTGTGGGAGTTATCTTTTTCTTTGCACAAAAAATTGCAATTTTTTGGGAGGGGGGATTTGAATGGAAACTGGCCAGAAGGAAAAGTCGCAATAGCAAAGCATCTGCTTGGCATGCAGAAGATCCTGGTTCAACCTTGGTACCTCCAGTTTCATAAACTGATCAGGTAGTAGATGATGTGAAATACTTTTTCCTAAGACTATGCAGAGCTGCTAGCAATCAGAGCAGGCAATCCTCCCCTTGACAGACCAAAGGTCTGATTCAGTATAAAGCAGCTTCATATTACAGCAGTACCCCACCTCTTTTTCTGCTCAAAGTCTCAACCTCCTGGGGCTACTTTTGGTTCCAACTGAAATCAGTTAAGAAAAGGCTGATGAAACTGAACTACATCAAGTTTGGTCCTCCGTCTTCCTAGCAGCCTGCTTGAATTATGAGATCTCTGCCACGCCACCATCACCACCATCTCCCCAAAGACTCACGCTCGGCAGTAGGCAATCAGCTTCTTCAGCTTGTTCAGCTCAATCTCTCCCTCCACAGCTTGGGTCTGCGTCAGGGCATTCACGTGCAGTGACATCACATGCTTAGCCAGGGTCTGGGATCGTCACAGAGCAGGAAAATAAAAATACACACACACAGAGTGAACCCACATTCTCTTTTAACCTATCAAGAGATCTCTCAAATTGAAAAGGATTCAGATGAGTCTCCTTGTACCCAATTCCTACTATTATTTAATGTTTATGCAGTGATTTCTGTATGCCAGGTTATCCTGTAATCTTTAAATGAGATCTTTAAAACCATCCTGTGCAGGTAGCCTATAACATTCCCTGGTCCCTGGGGCTGAGACCCATCCAAAGCCACTCAGATCCAACTGCAATAATCTTACTAGAGGATCACAAGGATTACTGGCTCTGCATCTTGCCCTCCAAGGAAACAACATTGCCTATAAGGCCAGTTAAGTCAAAAAACACACACTGTTGCTAAAGGCCAGTGGAGCAGGTTCCCTTCTTTTTCATCCTTGGGGAGAGGGTTGCCAGGTCCTACCTTCTTACCGGCAGGGGGTGGGAGGGAGCTTTTCGGGAGTGTGGGAAGGGCAGGGTGACATCACCACATATGGTGTCCCCAGCGTGATGGCATCACACAGAAGTGTTGTCATCACAACAGGGATGCTGCATGGTGATGCAAAGGTAACCATAGAGTTTTTGCCCAAAATACCAGTGGGTTGCCACGTGTGACATCACCCTGCTGGGAATGTCGCACCAGGTGGTGGCTGTTGGGGTCAGGGCTTCCCGCTGGCTAACTGGCTGGCAGTTGTTAGGAGCCCAAGAAATTAGAGGAATCCCACCTGGGGGCTGGCATCGCTATTTGGGGAACAGAAGGAAAGCAGAACCATGGTGAAGACTCTTAATTTATTCATCCAGCTGGAGGCGGGGCATGATCTTGCCTTTGCCGTTCCCACTGTCAGTCAACTTTGTCCTGTAACGGGTGCTGCAGCACCCTGATCTCTTCCTCGAGCTGCACAGCCCACCTACCATGTCTCTCTCCTCGTTATGCTCATCCTTGACAATGAAGATCATGTCAAATCGGGACAGGATAGTTGGCATGAAATCGATGTTCTCCTCGCCTTTTGTTTCATCCCAGCGCCCAAAGACAGAGTTGGCAGCTGCCAACACGGAGCAGCGAGAGTTTAGGGTGGTTGTGATGCCAGCCTACATGAGCGCCAATTGAGAAGATGCACATGTCAGGGGCAGATGAAGCATTAAGGCACAGCAAGACATGCAGGCTAGTAAGCTGACATGTGAAGCCTTCTCTGAACTCTTATTCTGTGGAGACTGGGTCCCCAAATAAGACACATGATGCTCAAAACTCCTTTTGGAAATGTGCAATGTTGCTCTGCTTGAAAGGAAGAGCCACTTGAGCATGAGGAAGTTCCAGTCTAAGGAGCCTTCCTCCAACTTAACATGCTTCAGTCAAAATAAGGTTGAACTCCATACTTACACTCCATTCCATGCTGGGAACTCCATACTTACATAGCTATGAAAGCTAGCAGATGAGAAGTCATCAACACAAGTCAGAAGCCAGAGAGTTTGTTCTACACATGTGAGGTAACTCACACAAGGAAGCAGTAAGCCCAACTCAAGAGGCTCTGAGAGCTCACCTTGGCTATGGAGATGGTCTGCTGCTCCATAGCTTCATGGATAGCTACTCTATCATCTTCTCGCATCTTTTAAAAGAGGAAGAAATCAAAACAAATCCAACAATTAGAGAACTAGGTTCCACATGGGGAAATGGGTATCAAAGTAGAGACGAAGACTAACCAGTGTTTGTTTTCTCAGACAAAGGAAAGTGGTGCAGAATGCTCTGACCCACTTACTTAAATAACCTCAGATCCTACAGCCTTGCAATGCCCAAAACAGCCCCTCACACACATCCTTCTCCCACATTTAGCCCAACTTGAGTCTGTTCTATGGGAAGAGTGGGCTAAAAATCGAATCAAACAAACAAACATACATCTAGAATTCCTGTGACACTGATGCTCCACAGAAGAACACTTTCCAGTCTCAACGGAATGCAGTGGTCAGCACTGAGCTACTAGCCAGACTCTTCTCCTCTAGACTGTTATACGAGGGTTGTGAACTTCAAGCATGTGCATTATACAGTAGCAGTGATGTTTCTGACTATCTGACTCTCAAGCTCGTCACAGCTAACAATGAAGGGGAGAGTTCTGGCAAGAAGGGGCCCATGGACCCAGGGAGACTGAAGGAGGAGGCCTCATCACCACACCCCTCCATGCAGCCAGAGAGAAACAGTCTGTGAAGGCACGAGCCAAAGAAGTTATTCCATCCAAGCTGTGCTCACAAACATGTTAAAAAATACTGCAGTCAATGTCCCATTCAGAACAAAATGAAACTAACAATAACTAGGTTTGCAGCTTGTGGATACTTATACTTTATCCTTCTTCTCTGTCTACATCAGGGGTGGCCAAACTGCAGCTTGGGAGCCACATGTGACTCTTTCACATATATTGTGTGGTTCTTGAAGCCCCCACTGCCCCTTTAGCTGGTTTGAAGAAGGCATTTCTCTCTATAAATCACTTCTCCAAGCCAAGCCAGCTGGCGGCTTGGAGAATGCATTTAAAGTTAAAGTTGCTTTCTTTCCATCTTCCCCTCCCTCACAGCTCTCAAACATCTGATGTTCATTCTATGCGGCTCTTATGATAAGCAAGTTTGGCCACCCCTGGTCTACATCATGACCACATGAAGTTGCCATATAATGAATTGGAGCATTGGTCTATCAAGGTCAGCTGAGGATGCCAAGGACTGAACCTGGGACCTTCATATACAAAGCAGATGCTTCTTCAATGAACTGTAGCCTCTTTACAGCTCACAGAGTCAATCATTACTGTGAAAGCACTCATCCTGGTTTGTCTAAGATATCCACCCTTGTTTTTCTTTACACCTGACAATACACTGCTCTTCTCCTACCATGATAATTTTCTGCCATCCTTTAGTCTGATGGGGAAGACCACCTTTGCTCCTCAGCATTATCACTATATTAAAATCTGTTGTCATTTATTTTATGATTGGATTACTCAGTATATGGAGAATATTTTATATGTATGGTTAATTAATATTTTAAAAAAACATTTTGAATTTTTTAAAAAAATATCACTATACAGGCTGTCTGTACCTTGTCAAACTCATCAATGCAAACCACACCCCCGTCTGCCAAGACCATAGCGCCTCCTTCCATGAAGAAGCTGCGCGAAGATGGGTCTCGGATCACTGAGGCGGTCAGACCAGCTGCACTGCTGCCTTTGCCAGAGGTGTATACCTGAAAGAGGACAGAAGTGAAACAAAACAGCAAGTTACACATTGCAGACAGTCAAGGAAAGTATTTTGACAGAGCTACTCTACTTGGCCTGCTTGGCAGCTGAAGCCTTTGTAAGCAAAAGAGGGGAACACCAACGTTCAGTTTGCCTCTTGAAGAGATCACCCTATATCATAGGCAAAGCCCAATAAAGAGAAGATGGCACAAAACTAAGGGCATGAATGAAGGTCTCGGCTGCTGGAAGAAGAAGGGATGGATGTTGAAAAGCAAAAAGTAGCTGAACTAATCTTACAAGCTGTCCAACACAAATCTAGATGACAGCACAACAGGTTTCTGTTCTATTGGTAGAGTTGTCTAGGTCTCTATAGCTTGTAACCTGTACACATTCTGAGTCATTCACAGGACCAGCCCATCCAAGTAGTCAACGTCAGCCATGACCGAATGCCCCCCAGCTTGTGGGAAGCATGGCAAGCAGGTTGGTTTAACGCTTGCTGTACGGCAATGAAAAAATCAATCCAGAGATATTGAATTCAGAACAAAGAAGAGGTATTGAGAGGGAAAATATTAACTGTAAGGGGATAGATACTGCTGATAATTTGGCAATAAAATAATCCAGCAAGCTGGGGAAGGATCATGGGTTTCAAACTCAAAATTCCTTACATCATTTGCTCCTTATTTGTCCTTACTGCACAGTGGAATCCCCGTACAGCTGCTGTGTGAAAAAGATCAGCTGGTCACTTTCCTTCTAGAAGGAGCAAGGAAAACACTTGCTACAACATGTGCGTGGCTAAAGAAGTTCCGAGCCCACTGCACTCCTTAAGAAAAATTACTGCCCCTCAAATGCCATCATGAGAATTACACAAGTCACTTCATCTCTGAAAAAAAAAAAAGCCTGCTAGCCCAGTCCACCTTCTGGTTCGATTCCACGCTCACATCACCTTCTAGTGACAGAATTGCATACATTTTAAGCATAACAAACAAGACACTTGAAGGACACAAAGTGGCATGAAAACTGAGCTCCCTTCATTTATAAAAATCAAAATCTGCATACATAAAACAGGCTTTTAAATATTATTCAGCCCAAGCAAGTGGCTGATCACTTCCAGACCACCAGGCAAGGTACACTGCATTGGTAATCCTGCCTTCTTTTAGAATACTAACCCTCAGAGAGAAGTCCAAGCAGATGAGCCAGCAATTTTAGAAACCTTAACTGCAAGGCTGACATAAAGCCTGGCAGAACTCTTCACAAGGTCTTGCAAGCTCCCTATCTTCATCTACTTATTACTCTTGACCCTTCCCCAATACCCCTTCTGCATGGAGGAACCAGCATACACTAATGACAGTTTTGCTGTGCCACTGATGCTCAGGCAGGGTTCTAATCACTCATGCCTAGCCTATTCCCTAAAGGCCACAAATGACACAAGATTACTTGCCAAACACTCTTAAAGAATCCTTTTATTAACAGTAAGGGAAGCCTGCAGGCTTTCATCCTCTGGTTCTGAGCTTCCTGGAGACTGCTGGAAATGGGCCCATCTCCTATTAAGCCACTCAGCAACCTTTGGGGTCTTCCTCCAGTTGACATGGCTCAAAGAGGAAGAGGACACCTTGGGCTGGACGAAGGCCTGAAGTTTTGCTGGGCAGCACAACAGGGTGCAAGATAGGATGTTGGACTAGGTGGCCTTTGAGTCTGATGTATCACAGGAATTTTTGTGTGCATGGGGGATGAGAAATGTATCAGAAGGGACTGGGGTGCCAGTAGTAAAATGCATCATATTCATGTTGTACATTCCTATAATAAAGCAGCCTCAACACCAAAAAACTTGATCCTTTTCATAAGAAAAAAATCCCAGGTGGTGACCGCCACTTGTCTTCATAGACACTTACTCCAATGGGTGAGCATCTTTCTACAAACTTCAGGAGCTGAGACTTGGCTGTGCCAGGGTCTCCAAGCATGAGCAGGTTAATGTCTCCTCGGCGGGTCAATCCATCAGGAAGCCTGGAGAACAAGCCGAGAAAGGGAAGAATATGACTTGTTCATTACAAAAGCCATGAAGGCACTGAGGGGTAACAGCCTGGGACTGTGAGGATGGGGGATCATACTTTCTCCTCCATTAACATCCAATCTGCGGAAACCAGCAGGCAACGCGCTGTTCCTATGCAGCATTAGCATGGCTTTGAATGGACATTTTGCCAAAAACAGCTATCAAAAGCTTCAGGTTACTGGGAAGCAGCAGTGCCAAGTTTCAGGTTACTGGGAAGCAGTACTCATTCAATTCTATGGTTAGTAAAGAAGAGGCATGAGCAGAGCAGCGGCATCCTATGCAGAGTTCCTCTGGTCTAAACACATTAAAATCAATGGATTTAGACTGGAATAATGTTGCATGGGATTACACCACTAGCAACCCTTGCAGGTTAATTTAAAAAGAGTATCAT
Organism: Heteronotia binoei; assembly: GCF_032191835.1. NCBI lineage: Eukaryota > Metazoa > Chordata > Lepidosauria > Squamata > Gekkonidae > Heteronotia > Heteronotia binoei. Next base: position 87,309,148 of record NC_083230.1, read on the forward strand.
GATTAAGACACCTCCAACTGATTGGCCAACAATGGCCTCTGAATCCATGATTGGCAGCTGCCTTCTCTGAAAAGGCACTTCCTTCCCAGCAGAGGACAGAATGCTTCTTCCACTATCACATATGCTTCAAAACAAAGAATGCTTTTGTTCCTTCAGAGCAATTTCCTTCATATGCAAATTCAATCCATTAAGCAGTTCATATCAATCAACTGAGTTTTAAAAATTACAGGATTAAACATGACTAATAGCCGTTTTCTTTCAGCACGCTCCCTGGTAATCATAACACACATTGAAGGCAAAAAGGAATCTGACAGTGCAATCTCAAGGGAGTTATGACCTTCTGAGTTCACTGAAATTCATGGGTATAAATCTAGGTTGTAGTCTACAGGACTGCAGTATAAATTAACCACCAAGGCAGGCTGCTGTCTTGCAAACTGAAGCAAGAGAGGCATTTCCGCTGCACTTCCTCCCATCCCCTCCTTGCTCGGTGCTTCCTTGTACCTCTTTCGAGAGCCTCCAAAGAGCATACAGGCAATAGCTTTCTTGATATCGCTACTACCATAGATGGAGGGAGCAATGCTCCTGGAAATCATCTCGTAAATGTTGGGCATGGAAGTGAGACTTCGAAATTCCTCTTCTTCCTGAGGAGTCACAGAGCCACTGAAGCTGCGGCCTAGAGATGGAAGAGATTCAAAACCAGGAATCATTAGGACTTGCTGCCGCAACAGAGGGGGGATGCTCATTTTTAAGTATTTCCAGCATCTGCTGTGATGTCACATCAGCCTGCATTATGTATCACATCCCACCCCTGACCTCAGGAAGACACTTGCAGCTTCCTGCTATATTCTGACCTCATTACACCTGCATTATGTTTTGCATTTTACACATTTCATACCTATGCTGAATGAACTAGATTGGATCATGTTTTGGATCAACCTTCCTTTGTAACCCCGGCCTCCCTTCTGTTGTGTATACAAATTGGCCTGATGAATTTACACTCCAATGCATCTGATGAAGTGAGCTCTGACTTGGCAAAGTGTATGCTAGAATAAATGTTGTTCATTATTAATGCCCCACTGGACTCTTGTATTATTCTGCTGCTGCAGTCTAACACAGCTACTCATTTTGGATTATACGTATCATTAGCTGTTTGCCTTTTTTGAACATTTAGATAAATTAAGCTCAGGAGAGGCTGAATTCCCAAGCAGAGAGCTCAAATGCTGTGTTTTAAAACAGCAGAAGCTGCAATATGACTAATATGACTGCTCTTGTTCATAATATTAAGGTGTGTTATTTAAAAAATTTAATCGCTCTGGACTGCGACTCTCATTCTTAAAGATTTTGTGCCCTATGTTATGTTCCAAAGAAGCTGTGTTGACAATTAGCTCAGAACAGCTGCCGAAAAGTTTGCATTCCCACCACAAGCATGGACCTTGTTTTAGTGGATCAGCTGATCAACAAGAACACCCAGCTGATCAGCGAAAACAGTCCATACGAACCCTCTGTTAAAGCTGGACTCACTGGTTAAGTACAAACAGTTATACAGATGCCCTAAACAAACAGGTGTTACACATTTTATGCTCCATGAAACAAACAGCTGTGTAAATTGGAATGCTGACTTAGATAATTTGGCAACATAATGGGAGATAAATGTCTGCAAGAAACAGGTAATAATTCTTCATCTTCCTATTTTCCAGGAGGGTTCTCTGAATAAGACCAACAACGCTTATGAATAATGACTTTGTATTTGCGTTTATCTGCATTTTCTGCTTCCATAAAGAAAGAAGTCTGGTGTTGTGCTGGCACTCCTGTGCTCTAGACCAGAGATGGTTAACGGTAGCTCTCCAGATGTTTTTTGCCTACAACTCCCATCAGCCCTAGCCAGTATGGCCAATGGCTGGGGCTGATGGGAGTTGTAGACAAAAAAACATCTGGAGAGCTACCGTTGGCCACCCCTGCTCTAGACCATAAGGACATGCGAGTTTTCCCAACAACCTTCTCCTGTTTTTAAGTCACTAAATCCCCTGCAAGAGGCCTGCTAGATCAGGCCAGAAGCCCATCATCTTGTCTCCCACAATGGCGCACCAGATGCCCCATAAAAGCCCAAAGGCAAGGGAACAGAGATGGCTCAGTGGTGGAGCAGATACTTCGTATGCAGAAGATCCTACATTCTGTCTGCTATTAGAAAACCTCAGGCAGGAAATTTTGGCAAAAACATGACCTGCCCCTCTGCATGAGATACTGGAGAGTCACTGCTAGTCAGAGCAGACAGTGTTGTACTGATAAAGCAGATACATTGTTTTGCACACCCCACCAGGTTAAAATGAATGCTGCATGAAAATCACTTAAACAAGGACCAAATCTTCCCAGGAATAGTTCTACCTGAGCCTTCAGTGTCTACTTGGATTCCCACCACACGGAGGTAGGAGCTTCGGATGCCCACTCCAACGTTGTCCCGACCTTTGTTCTTTGACAGCCCAGCTTTCTTGATAGAATAGATGCCCATGATAGTGACCCTGTTCCCAGGGACAACCTTGTCACATAAATACCTAAAAGAGGAATCATATTAATAGTCAGGAAGGAAAGTGGGGGGAAAAAAGGAGTAATGAACTGACATGTTCCTCTCCAGTCCTCTCAAACTAAGGACTCTAAGATGTAAGCCTCAAGGTACAGCAGACAGAAAACAGGGATAGTTTCCAAGTCAAACAGAAAGAAATGCAAGATGTGACCACAGCAGTCCTAGTGTTCTGCTTGTGGGCAGGAGACTCTGCCTACTAGCAGGGAATTAGACTAGTAGGAATCCTTCCCAATTCATGCAGCAGCTTTAGCCTGATGTTAAATGATCACCAACAGTATTCCAAAACAATCAGGATAAACCAGTTCCCCTGAATTCCAGCTAGGTTCTTGCTTCAGCAACCCACTGGCTCAAATAATGAGTTACTCAGTGGCTGCAGAGAGCCACAAAAGATCAGTACAGCAACTACTGTAAGATGAGCTACCAAAGCTCAGATTGCTTTCTTTACTCCAACTGAGTTTCCAGAGCTAAACAAGCAATGCCTGAACCAATGCAAGGGGACTTAGTTGGGTTACCATTGACACTTTCTTAAATACAAGAAAAACCAGTTTAAGGAAGGATGCTTAGAGAGGCACCACCTGTCACAGTAGAGCTGCATGTGTCGGGGCATCTCCCCATGAGGAACAGCATCTGGTGACTCCTGGAGTTTCAGTGTCTGGAAGTCCACACACTTGCATTTGTCGGGAATTATGAAGTATGGGTCCAAAGGGCACTTGGTTAGTGCAGATTGCTCCCTAAGGAAGGAAAGAAGGATGCAGGTAAGACAGGATGCAGGAGTGGGTAACACAGCACCTTGTTTAAACATAAAGAATGCTTTACCAACTGGGTCTAAAATAACCTCTTAACCCTGCAGTGTAGCAGCTCACAAGGTTCCGTTTTGCATAAGGGGGAAGACAGTAACTTTCCCCAGACCACCCACGGTGGAAATGGAGGATCTGAACCCAAGCGTACAAATTAAAGTCCAAGAGTACATCTGCTGAACTCCTCTCACTTTCCCACAGTGCTGAAGGGAAAGCTTTGAGGGCTAATGACAGCAACCAGAAATTCAGAAATATATGGGCTGGGTTTTTAACCTACTTAGTATTGGAAAATAGCAATCCTAAACCTGGATTAGCTACCAAAAGGGAAAATGCTTAGCTTCTATTATCAAGACGACAGTAGACTGACTGACCCTGAATTCCCATATGAACCTGTGTAACAACTATGGTTATCTTCAGAGGCCCTCACCTTCTGAGGTTGTGGGTGAAAACCCAGGACGGGGCCTTCTTGGTTATGGTACCAAAGCTCTGGAACTCTCTCCCCAAGATTTATCTGTCCCCTTCTGCTGTTTTCTTCTGCCAGCAGGTGAAGACTTTGTTTTGTTTGGCAGTCCCTCAAGGATCCCTCCTTCCTAACCAATGTTTTAATGGCAGTCTATACATTTTGTGTGTATTTTAACTCTGTTTCATCCAACCCTCAGCTCCCCTTTTGAGTAGATGCTATTTGTTGCAGTGTTCGTTGTGTTTAACTTCCAGGCAGCCTAAGTACATCAGAGACATCGTAAATGCAGATATTTCAGTGAATTCCATAGAAAGGCATTAAGGAGAGCTTTGATTTTGAGGGACCCTGATTTAGCGCTCAAGGTAACAGAACTTTTGCACCGGCAGGAATTTTTGTAGAACTCACCAACAAACCATTATTCTGCCATATTTTTTATGGACTGTGACAGTTGCACAAGCCATACTATCGTTTTATATAGCCTAAAATATTTCAGATGTATGTAATCCACAGAAATCTAGACTAAAGTTAAAGAAAGCAAGGCAAAAAAGTCGGGATGAATCAGCAATAGGCCAGGAGAAGACAAAGGGATGAAAAGGAACTCAGAGCTTCTTCTTACGTGCTGCACTTCCGTGGAAGGGAGTATCCTTCCAGCCCAGGGCGCAAGAGGATGTTGGGGATGGTGTTCCGGCAGGTGCGGCACTGGATGGTAATTCTAGTCGCTTTGGCTCTCACAGGTGTTGCAGCAATAATGATTCCAGGGATCTTCACCAGGTGTGACATTTGGTCAGACTGCAGAACAACAGGAAGAAATCGCAGCTGTGATGGGACTACAAAAGGAAACCAACCCTCACGCACAAAGTAGCCAGGGCCACATGCAAGGGACCCACCAACCCCACTGTTTTTCTTAATACAGCATTCCCAATTACTCACAGGGAAGAGAAAAAATAATAACAAAACACCCATTGCCTGACAGGGCTCTGCTGCATCAAACCAATGGACCACCAAGTCAGCTTCCAGTTACACACAGTGGAAAGCTGGGTTCCCTAGGAAAGTCAATAAGCAGAGCATGGAGGCCAAAGCTGTCTCCTGCTGTTGAGCCCCAGAAGCAATCGGTACTGTGACCCAAGACATTTACATAAAAAAATGTCCAGTCTGCTTAATTTACTCCAGCCACCAACATTGACTTTCACATCATTAGAAAAAAGCCCTCAGGGTTCTCAAACTTTTAGTCATAGATATGAAGATTCTGCAAGAAAGCTTCACAAATGCAAAGGGAAAGATAGCAGGCCCACCATGCACTGTACAGTGTTTGAAGAAACCAGATTAGGTACCAGTGGAAGAAAGAGAAGTGCCACAACAGTCCACTTGGTAGGCGGGCAAAGCAGTTGGCCCCCTTCCTAGAGCGTCAGGACCTAGCAACAGTGATCCACGCAACGGTCACCTCGAGACTAGATTACTGTAATGCCCTCTACATGGGGCTGCCTTTGTGCCGAATCCGGAAGCTGCAGCTGGTGCAGAACGCGGCTGCTAGACTGCTATTGGGGCTCCCAAAGTGGAAGCACATATAGCTGGGGCTGCGTGGACTGCACTGGCTGCCAGTTACATACTGGATTCGTTAAAAAGTGCTGGTTATTACCTTTAAAGCCCTATATGGCCGAGGACCTGCCTACCTGAGGGACCGTCTTTCCCCATATGAATCCCAGAGAGCACTGAGGTCAGCAGGGAAGAACTTGCTGACTGTCCCTGGGCCGAAAGAGGTAAAACTACAGAGTACCCGCACTCGGGCTTTCTCTGTAGTGGCTCCACACCTATGGAACCAGCTCCCGGAAGAAACGCGGGCCCTGCGGGACTTTGAACAGTTCTGCATGGCCTGCAAGACCATCCTTTTTAGGATGGCCTACACCGATTAAAGAGAGAGACTGCTAAGGAAAAATAAAAAAAATTACCATCTGCTCAATAGCACCAGGATGTCAATTTTATTTATTTTATTAATTTTATAATTTTAATTAAATTAGTTATTGCTTCAAATATTATTGTACTCAATGTATTAATTTAATGTTGTTAGCCGCCCTGAGCCTGCTTCGGCGGGGAGGGCGGGATACAAATAAAATGATGATGATTATTTAAATGCATGGAACAGAAAGTCATGTGCATCTGATCCCAAACATATTTATTCAGAAGTAAGCTCCCCTGAGCTCCAAAGGGGTCTGCTTCTAAGTCAGTACACACAGCAGCGCAGCAGGAAAGAACAGGGAGGCGAGACAGGATGTCTTTTCTCTTCAGATCCTGTGAGACTTTCTTATAAAAACAAGAATGGATGAGATCAGAGAACAGCTGGAGTCACTGTCTCCTGTAGAGAGGACTTCACAGAGAAGCCCACTCCACACTGAGCAGTGCAGAGCCTCATGGCTGCATATAAAAACCCTTTCATTCCAGCTTTATACCAGTGAGAAGAACTAAGGTATTCTTTTAAAACAGTAGCTTAGTTGACAATCTGCACCTGAGGTTGCCTAGATAATTTTTTTTTGTTTTGAAGTCTAGAGATGTTTTCACTCATGACACTTCATAGCAATGCCAGTACTGTCATCAAAGGAGATGCTAAGCCACCTCTTAACAAAACAGAAAGCCTTAACACTGAACTTCCTACACAGTTCAACCAGGGGCACTTCACTGCAAAAAGGTGAGTAGGGGGAATCAGAATTTTGCAGGACTATAGCTGCTCATTCACTTTTACAGATGTAACTAAGCAGCAAGTAGGCCTTCATTTATTCCCAGATATTCCCTCTACATGCTTTATTGGAGCTCCCCCTCTCTCATCCCCCAAAGTGGATCCAGCTCACCTTGAGGCTACGGATGTTGGATGAATTGGCGTCTGATTTCAACATGACTTGGATGTCCTGAAGGGTCTCATCTCCTTCTGGACGTGGACGAGTTACTTCATCAGCTACCTCCTTTGCCGCTTCCTCTAGCTGGGAAGGGAAGGACAGAGCTTAAGACATCAAAAGCCAACACTGATACTCAAGCTGAATCACATTCAGCTCGTGATGCCCCTTTGTCCCAGCCGAGACATACCAGCTGCAAGTTTTCTGCAGGCTGCTTGTACAAATAGTCTGCCAGGTCTTCATCAAAGCTTGCCAGGTCCTCCATCTCCACCTCAATCCAATACTCCCCCAAGTTGTAATGCCGCTTGAGCTCATCTCTGAAACACAGTGAGTAAAGGGAGACAAATGAGAATAAGAGCAAGAGACTTGCGTCTAAGGCACTGCTGCCATGTACTACAATATTTTATGCTTCACTTTCCATTTACTGCATTGTCTTCCTTTATAACCCACCTCCTGTATTATGGCATTGTCATGCCTAAGTCAGTTCTTCATTGTGGTTTGAGTCTAGTGGTACTTTGAAGACCAACAAAAGTTTATTCAAGGTATGAGCTTTTGTGTGAATGCACACTTCTTCAGACACATAAAAACGGAAGCTAACATTCCATATAGATAGGCAGATTCCTCTACATAAGTGAGCAGCAAATTATATCGTCATTAAGTTGCATGCTAATTTGCTGCTCACTTGTGTAGAGGAATCTGCCTATCTGTATGAAATGTTAGCTTCCATTTCTATGTGTCTGAAGAAGTGTGCATGAACATGAAAGCTCATACCTTGAATAAAACTTTATTGGTCTTAAAAGTTGCCACTGGACTCAAACTTCATTCTGTTGCTTCAGACCAACACAGCTGCCCACCTAGATCTTTGCTGTAGTTGTAACAGATTCCTCATAGACTGAAAGGCTATTTATAATCAGCAGAAGGCTGAGAGATGGAAACACAGTGAGTAAAGCAAAAGGCCACATGCTGTCCCATTTGGACTACTGCAATGTAACCTGCATTGGAGCTGTTTAGGAAAAGTATTCAGAAGCTTCCACTGGTCAAGAGTGCACCCACCCCTTAAGCAGTGCCAACTACAGATAGCTTGCTGCCCTCATTCTGAAATAGCTCCACTGGCTTCCGGTTGGCTTCTGCATCCAATTTGTTCTGATTTTTTTTTAAAAAAAATATCACCACTGTAAAGACTCTGGGTCAACAATTAAGGACTTGTGCATTCTTTCTGTGTACTTGCAGTCATCTCATGAGATTCAGCTTTGAGTGCCCTTGCCTACAGAAGGAAGCATGACAAGCACAAGGAACTGTACTTGCTTTTCTTGGGGCAAACTCCCCAATGAACATTACCTGGGACAAGAGTGGGGAGAAAGCTCCAGCCAGAGCTGAGGGAGACCAGGGACTCAGCACTCCCCTCCATTATGCCTGATGCCCTGGAAGAACTTTTGTCTGGGAGGGGGAGGGAGGACTGTGGCAAACTTGATCTATGTCACTTGAAACTTTTACCGTATACTAAAGTCTGTTTAAACTTTTTTTAATTGTAAATCACCTTTGGTAAAAAATAAGCAAATAAAAATTAAATAGGGAAACAACAATTAAAACTTCTTTGTATATATTTTCTGTTCTGTAATCCTAGCTCTGCTGCATGGTTTCTTGGATGTCTTGTTCTGTATGCCTGAATTGCTTTTTAAGTGTCATAATCCACCTTGAGCCTTAGTAAAAAGAAGAAACAAGTGGGCTACAACTTATATTAATAAAACACACACAACAAATTAGGATAGTGGCTCAGAAATAAAGCATACACTTGGCATGCAGAGTGTTTCCAGTTCAATTCCATCTAGCATCTCCAGAAACAGGCTCTGGGAAACACTCTGAAAAGCTGCTCCCAGAAGACAACACTGGTCCAGATGGACCAATGATCTGCTTCAGAGTAAGGCAGACAAGTACATGCAACCTGGCAGCAAGATGAATGTACACGGTCACCCATGGACTCAAAGGCATACAATATGTCAAAACTGCTTTGAGTGTGACAGAAAAGTGCCAGAGAAATATTTTCAATATAAATAAAATGCCAAGGGTGGCAATTTCAATCGAGAAAGGGCACCTGTATTTGAAGGTGAATCCAGTTCGGTCTGTTCCTACTCGGTATTGCCTCAGGAATTCTTTGAAACGTTTTTGCAGCTGAGACTTTCGGATTTGCCCTTCATCTGCTGCAGGCTCACCACCAAAGCTGTCACTGTAGAAAATGCCAGGATCATCAAAGCCAGACATGGTGACTCACTGGGTAAAAGAAAAAGACAGGAGTAGCAAAACACAGATTTAAGATAAGACACTGTTCAGTTTCATCCAGGATCACAGAAAGTACAATTGGAGGGAAGGGGCAAGAGTGAGAAAAAAAGCTCCCCCAACCTATTACCAACATGAGACATCCTGCTATTTTAAAATAATAAATCATACACACACTTTCCTATGTTTCCTTCCATTCATTTTGTGTCCTTTCCCCTCTTCTGTGGTCTTACTTTTTTCACACTGCATATTTGCAGGCACAGTATGCAGTTTTTAACAGAACCATTAAACATAACCTAGGTCAAACCAAGCGTTCATGTACTGCTGTAGATGTCCCAAAGGCACAAAAGTCTCTCTCCACTTTCTTTTCCCAGGAACTGGCACTGAAACGTATATGGTTTCTTGAATTAGGGGGGGGGGGGGATCCCGAGGGTTTTCTGTACCACTGTAACAGTTTTATTCTACAATTTCACGGACCGAAGCCCACTTCAGACAGCTTCCTCAAATTCCATTTCACCATCATGGCTAGCAGGCCACTGACAGACCCCACTTCTCACAACGTTGCCACTTTAAAGACGCATGAGCACATGAACATACAGATTCCTGACGCAGCCCCGCAATTACCAGTCCCAGCTTACCTGCCTTCGCAGTCGGAATCTGGATTCACTCCCCAAATAAACTTTCCCTGCTTCCTAAAAGAAAGCTGGCCGTTTTCGCGGGAAAAAGTAACCAAAAAAGCTTATCTCCCGCCCTTCTGTTCGCTCCCATTGGTCTGAACTCACAACGAGACATCTGATTGGGTTAAAATGTAAAACGTCTAAACCCCGCTCCGCCAGGACCTGGGCAGTGAGAGGACCGAGTTGTCGAAGCCGATTGGAGGAGGGAGGGGAGATCCCGCCGCTTCACTGGGTTTCTATATGCGGGGTTTTGTTTGGCGCCAAAAGTTAGGCAGCGTACCGGAAGGGCAGAGCAGAGGTTGAAAAGGGGACTTTGAAAAGGGAGTGGAGACCAACGCAGTTCTCTGGTCTTCCGTATGTGCTTTTGCCTTCCTATGTAAATACGGCTGTAACATTTTATTCTCCCCCCCCCCCTCGCGATTGTCTGTCTTTAATATCAGCGTGGTAAGGCAGTAATTCTGTAGGTGGAGCTTTTCCTTAGCAGAGAAGAGATGCAACGATAGGGGGAGGTGCATGTATTGAATTGCTGCTTGCCACGTAACTAAAAAGCGTGGAAGGTGGGGGAGAAAGATAATATATGAACAAATATATTCTTTGTTCTGCTCTGGTGTGGGCTGAATTCTTACGTTATGCTAGACGCACTAAAGCCTACGAGTTTTCTTGATATGCATTCCAGTGTTTATTTCGTTTCAGTAAAAAAAAACTTCCTTAACAAAAGGATTAAAATTATACTGATTGAACATAGGAGTTCTGCAATTTAATGTGTAAACTGGAGTACAAACACATCCAGACACCTCACTTTTGGGTCTATGCCCCAATGCAGGTTTGCTGTAATCATTCCCAGATGCGATCTTTACATTCAAGTATCCTTTACATGCCATGTGCAAGGAAAGGGCTTTAGTTTTGAACATTCCATCTGTTAGTCATGTGCACATGTGCTGTCAAGTCATTTCGGACTTTACAGTGACCCTATGAATCAGCATCCTCCAAAAATGCTGTTGTCAACAGCCTTGATCTGGTCTTGCATACTGAGGGCTAGGGCTTCCTTGGTGTAATCAATCTCTCTCATGTTGGTTCGTTCTTTTCCTACTGCCTTCAATTTCAAAAGGCATTATTGTCTTTTCCAGTTACTCTTGTCTTCTCATAATGTGACCATAAAGCATGATAGCCTCAAGTTCAGGCTTGATTTGCACTAGAAATTACATATTTGTCTTTTTGGCAGTCCATGGTATTTGTAAAATTCTCCTCCAATACCACATTGCAAAAGAATCAACTTTCTTTCTGTCAGCTTTCTTTATTGACCAACTTTCACACCCATACATAGTAATGGGGAATAGTATGGCATGAATTATCATGATCTTGGTCACCGGTGAGACATCTTTACACTTAAAAATATTTTCTAGGGCCTTCATAGCTGCCCTTCCCAGTCCCTATCTCATTGTGATTTCTTCAGCCCGCCATGAGATAGGACAGGATATAAGTATAATAAATAAAATAAATCAGTTGCAGTCTCCCTTTTGGTTGATGATGGGCCTAAGGAATAGAAAATCTTTAATAATTTCAGTTTCTTCATAGTCAACCTTAAAAGTTGTGTAATTCCCCAGTAGTCATCACTTTTGTCTCTTGATGTTTAGCTGTAATCCTGCTTTGGTACTTTCTGATTTAATCTTTAGCAGTAGTCATCTCAGATCCCTTTTGACTACAATGATTTTTGTCCATTTCTGCTGAGTTAAAAGTGCTCAGAAACACCTTATTTGGGGGGGTGAATAACTGCAATAATAAAAAGGGCACTTCTCTTTTGGGGTGCTTATTCTCTCCATACACCTTCAGATTCCCCATATTTTGGATAGTGTGGAGTATGGGCAGCAGTGTTTTGTCCACCGTTCTTGCAAGTGGTATAGACCCATTGTAGATCATGCCAAGTCAGAGAACAGTCTTGCAACTGTATCCTTAGTTTTAAGGGCTGAGTGGCACCTTGTAGAACTATTGGGAGGAAGACTCCTTCTGGGTTCCTATAAAATACCATAATTAGCAATCTCTCAGGCCCTGAGAACTACTCCAATCCTATTCTAATTTGCAACAGTAATAACACACCCAACGATGAATTAAAAGTCACCTAGAGCAGATGTGGTGTGTAATCAAGATCTACAAATCAGGAAGTCTTGGTTGCAATTTTACCTTTGCCCTAAATTTAAAAATCTGGTTCCTTGCAAAGTTGCAGTCTAGTTGCATTGACGATTTTAAAAAACCATATTAGTAGTAGGGGTTTTTTGGGGGGGAAGGGGGTAGAGTGCAGACCTCTGCTATTTTGAAGGTGTAAAACTTAATTCTGTTTCCCGTCCCCAACTGGCAGCAAGGAAAAGTGGCCTTGTGAATATTCTGCCTGTAGTCACCCAACTGTTTCCCCTTTCAACAAGATTTTTGTTTTAATTCAGGGGAAAGCATGGGAATAATATATATCATGTTTGAACACAACATCATCTGGAAGCTCCCCCCACCAAAAAAAGCATCCAGCTGTCCCCATGTGGCAAAATCCCTGTGGATGCACTCAGCAAGTAATATTTTTAATTTCAATCCATGTAATGTTATGACCTTGTCCATAGATGGAGCTATTTCAGTTCTTAAGCAACATAACAAGCTGTTTGCTAGAAACCTTGTTCTGCTACTGTTCTTTTAGAGATGACCTTGTATTGCCTGTGATGAATTTTCAGAGGTTAACTAAGGGTGCAGAGTTTCCAGATGGCCTTTTTTGTTGTTGTTCATGTGCATTGCAATTAGATTTGACCAGTCCTCAAAATGCAGTATTTTGAAAATGTGTGTTTTTTTTTAATTATGCCTCTGAGTGCTAGAAGAAATGTGACTGATGAGCACTTAGTTTTCGTCATCTTCCATATTTGCGTGCACCATTTGGGGATTTTCTTTTTTAAAAAAAGAGTATAGGTCATTTTAAAAAATCTTTAGGACAAGAACACTCCACTCTTGTGACAGACTGTAGCCATCCTTGACAGATTTCCTGAAAAGTGTTTTTATTTTTTTTAAAAAAATCAATCAGGAATTATTTTTTCTGAAGAACTCTCTGTCTTCCCCTCTCCAGCAATGATACACTCAGTCTGCAATTAAACAATGGTTTTTATCTTGGATTGTGGTTTCTGGATTTTTATTTCAGAGTTTTAAAACTGATTTTAATGTGGAGAGGTTTTACGTACATAGAAAGATGATTTTTATAAACATTTGAATAAACATAATATGTATTGTAACCTCACTTTATCCCAGGGGCTCATGGCTGGTGTTTGTATTGTTTAGTGTTATTTCTAATGAATCCCCCATTGTACCGTCAGTGAAATTTGTAAAGTTACTATGTAATAAAATATTAATAAGAAGATAATCAAATAATGCTGCAGGTGTAGCAGGTTTCTTTTAAAGAAGCTGCAAATTTAACAGAGCAACTGTTTTCTAATTCTGTAAATTACTGTTCTTTTAATTTAATTTAAATTTTCTTTGTTTGCTTGTTTAATGCCTGAATCTATGTTACACATTCAGTGGAATAATAAAAGTATAGGAATCTCATCAAGCATGCCATTCCACAAGGTGAAAGCCACAACAAAGAATACTGGCGAATAGGCAGCTGCCATTTTACTGATCTGCAGGGTACTACCTTCAGAAGGCTTACTTAGATGTGACACTTAGATGTTGCAGTGGAGTATATCAAGAGAGGCAATCCTGCAGATACATAGGTCCTAGGCCATAAAAGACTTCTGTAAGTTACAATCAGCATCTTGGACTAAACCCAAAAATTACAGAACAGGTGTTATATGCATACTCTTCCAAATAGTGAATGAGCTACTGCATTGTGTACCATTTGAAATTTGCAAGTTGTATTCAAGGCAGACCCATCCAGAGTGTGTTTAAAATTGTCTAGCCTCAAGGTTATAGTGGCATAGTGACCAGACCTGTTGGGTCAAGGTAGGGAGCCATCTTCTGGCTAAATGAAGATGCAGGAAAGCATTTGTGAGGCTGAATTAACTAGTCTTTCCAACAATAATGGTATGTCAGATATAATCCCTAGCCTCTTAACTGAGTCAACAAAGGTCAGCATGACCTGCATCTTGCCAGGATTTTAACCATGGCTGCCAGGCATAGACTCAGGACTGCTTCCAACATAATCACACAGTCTAGACAAAGAAATATAGAGTTGGGTGCGATCAACATATTGGTAACAACCAGCTACAAAACTGCTAATGATCTTTCCCAAGGGAGTTTACATAGAGATTAAATAGCATGGAGGATAAAACAGAGCCTTGTGAAACCCCAAAGGACAAGTCCCATGCTGATGACAATAGGTCTCCAACAACAACCCTCTGATCCTGATCCACAAGGAATGAATTAGACAATTGCAAAGAACATCCCTTGATACCTACTTAACTTCTCAAGAGGATGGCACAGTCCACAGCATCAAAGGCTGTTGATAAACCCAATATCAAAAGCAAAAAATAAAAATCCACAGCCCTTGTCTACATTCAAAGAGATCATCAACTGAAGTCACAAATGCCATCTCTGTCCTATAGCCCAGCTGAAAAAATATCTAGAGCAAATGTGACATCCAGAAAGACCTGGAGTTGCTGTGCCAGCAATATCTCAATTATCTTGCAAAAAAAAGATTAGACACTGGCTGGTATCTGATCCCAGCAGTGGATTTTATAATTAATGGATGAATAAGTGCCTCCTTTAGTGGCTAAAGAAAAACACCCTGAGTAAGTGATTGATTTATAATGGACATTCAGGTTCATTAATCTGGCCATTACAAGATTTCAATAACCTGGAAGAAGGAAAAAGATAGAAAGTACAAGTGATGGCCTTCACAGCCCACAATATTCTGTAGCAATTATGTTGGAATGGTCCATCAACAAACCAGATGGTACACTAGACATTTCTACTGCCTAAACTATATTACTACTAGGATCCAAATCTGAATGTATTTGAAATATTTTCTTCATCAATTTTTAAAAATAAAATGTCACTACTAATCACCAGTTCCAGAGGATTTAAGGACTCCGGTAGGATTTAGCAGATGCTGAGGCTAGCCACAAACTAGTTGGAAAAAAATTGGTAATGGGAAAGCATGTTTTCTTTGCTGGTGGTCTCTACAGGAGAGCCAGTTTGGTGTAGTGGTTAAGGGTGCAGACTCTTATCTGGGAGAACTGGGTTTGATTCCCCACTTCTCCACTTGCACCTGCTAGCATGGCCTTGGGTCAGTCATAGCTCCAGCAGAGGTTGTCCTTGAAAGGGCAGCTGCTGTGAGAGCCCTCTCAGCCCCACCCACCTCACAGGGTGTCTGTTGTGGGGGAGGAAGGTAAAGAAGATTGTAAAGAAGTGAGCTGCTCTGAGACTCTTCGGAGTGGAGGGCGGGATATAAATCCAATATCTTCATCTTCTTTTACAGTATGTTCTATCTATCAGCTTCTCTCTGAGTTTTTCATGAAAGCTGCTCTAGACATTTCCCAGCTCTCCCTAGGCTACCTAGCTCTGTAGTAAACCAAGTCCCAAGATTATTCCTTTAGGCTGGGAGAAGGCACTAGAGGGAACCATTGTTAATAGCTTCCAGGAATTCCCTGGAACAGGAACTTCTTATTCCGGACTCCTAGTATGGTCTCAACATAGCTGCTATTTGGGGTCCTAAAATTCTCCAGAACATTCTGGAGTCCAGTTGAATTCATAAATCTCAATGGGCGGATTTTGAATTGGTCCCCTTTCCTTGCAGAGAGTTGGTGCTGCATTTACCCACTTGAAGAAACTAGACTATTGAACAGGCTGGAACGTCCAGCCCCCAAACCAAAGCAGCCTTGAAAGTTTGGTCACAAGATTAAGTCCAGTGTGTACATTTTTTCATGAGTAATACCCATTACAACCTGCTAGAAACCCATGGTAGCTAAGGAGGCCATGAAATCCTGAGCCAGCACAGACAAGATGTCCTTGGCATGAATTTTGATGTTCCTCAGAACAATCAATCTGAGATTTCCAACACCAAGCCCAAGATTATTGCCACCAACTCAGAAAGATGTTTACTGGTAAACTAGACCAGTTGATAAACCAGGTAGAATGTCTGATCTATCTCTTGGTCCCAACAGTCAATGCAAGCAGTAGCTTTCATGAGTAACCTGCAAAAATCATAAGACTCATGGAGAATAACAGGCACTCCTGGGCTCTGGTTCAGGGTTGTTGAATGCATAACCTGGCGGAGTTAAGTGAGACAGATATGCTCCAGTTTTTCTTCCAGCCAGGTCTCAGTCATGATGGACCTGAGTCTGGTTCTGTGGAAGCCACAAAGGTTTCTGGGTAGAAGGAATGTGCTGACCTAATGGCTGGTCTGGGTCAGTTTTCACATGGAACGATATGTGGGAAAACAAGATCAAATGAGACAATAAACCATAGTGATTTGGTACAAGAGACCAGATAAAAAGGAATCTTAAGTTCCCATAGAACTTGTTTTTTTTCCAAAGTAAGGAAGTAAAACTGTATAGCTGATCTGTTAATGTGTTTTGTTTTGCTTGAGCAAGTTGTATGTGCTCTCCAACTGTTGAAAGAATAAAAAGAAGATAGAGAAAGTATGTTTGGCAGGACATGACAAGACTTAACTATAGTTTATTAACTGGAATGCATAAGCAATCTAAGTAATGTTTAGTACTATGTAATCTACCTCTATATTACCAAAAAGTTATAAGATGTTGCTATCTCTTGTTTCTTGGGAAAAACTTGTAATGTTTCTCCTGCTTTATTGCATTAAAGCTTTGCTTTTCCTTCCAGACTCGGTCCCTTTGTGTATATTATTAATTTGTACAGAATGTCCCTATCGGGCTGACAGTCACACAAAGCACATCAATTTTATCCACCTCCAGTAACCTAAACAGGAGACAACAACCCACCAATCTGGCATTGTACAACCTGGAAGATGAAGCAGGGGAAATTAGATCTCAGAATAAGAAGGCAAGCATCGACATGTCTCACTGGCCATTTGACAACTTTCTCTTTCCCATGGTCTTATCTTACAGCTCCCAAATGCAGTAGCCTCACTCAACATTGTGCCCCAATCATACTTACCTGGCAGAGGAGACACTTCGATCACAAATTAATTGTCCCCCAATCAGAAGGCAAGGGCAATAAAATTAAGAAATGCACAGCACTTGATATCTTGCCAACCCCAAGGTTTCCATAAAAGTATTTGACAGGCTAGAATAACAATGAACTAAAGCCAAAGTCATGGGCATTCACAGACCAGTGATGTTCTGGTTTCTAGGTGCAAGATGGGTTTCTCTCTCCCTACTCACGGGTCTTCCTCTCAGCCCCCAGGGCCTTAGTTATGAGCCCCAAGCTAGGAGTCAAAGGCCAAGAGCCATTTCATGCCTTTTGTCCAAGCCCTGCTTTAAACAGAAAGGAATGGGAGGGGCAAGGTATAGAATTTTACTAGTATTTTAGGTGATGTAAACTATACCTGCACTCATACAGGAGTATGAATTTATGTTTAGGGTCCAAGACTTTATGGAATTTTCTTTCTTCCCCCCTTTACTTAGGAATTTTCATTTGTTCTTTTTATATAGCAGCCAAAGGAAGCAAGTTCATTTGGAAGAAGAATATATCTATTAAAAAGCAAAAGAGCAGAGGCTTCACTAAAGGTATATTTTAAAGAAACATCAAAAAAACCAAAGAGAGGAATCCAGTGAGATAGTTAATCTCTATGCAGGGCCATATTTAGTGGGGAGGGGCAGATGGGGGTGCTTGCCCCAGGTGCCGACGGAGGGGGGTGCCAAATTGAGTATGATGTCCATTGTATTCTATGGGACCATAAGAAAAAATGGCCCATAAGGGGGCGTCATTTTTTAAATTTTGCCCCCCCCTCAAAAAACATGTAGATCTGGTCCTGTCTCTATGTAAGATATTTAATTTGCATTAAAAGGGATTTGACAAAACCAAGACATGCTTTGCCTTAGACATCAAATATTGTTAAATATGGAGAAAAATAAAGGTCTGAATTATACATGCATAAGGAGTAACCATCTTGAAACAGTCACCGAGTAATTTTGGGGGAAATATCTATAATCTCATAATAGCTATACATCTCATGTTCTATCCCAGAGGTGGCCAACGATAGCTCTCCAGATGTTTTTTGCCTACAACTCCCATCAGCCCCAGCCATTGGCATGCTGGCAGGCTGATGGGAGTTGTAGGCAATAAACATCTGGAGAGCTACTGTTGGCCACCTCTGTTCTTTCCTAAGGAGGAACTGTTACAAAATGCTAACCCTATGGTGTCCCCCAACCACGTAAGTGATCAAAGATATATAGAAAAATGGAAGTATAACCATGTTAGAGGAGGCTTTGTATGGTGTTAGTGGCCTTGTGCTAAAGCTGAGACATTGGTTACAAATAAATGCCCTACAACCCTTTCTCCAATGTGAAATTGTGTATGGTTTTCTTCAACCACTGCATGTAAATTCATAACAATCCTGTGTGAGGGAAGTTAGGCTGAGATACAGGGTTGGATTCTATCCAGTAGATCTGTGTGCACAAAGGGCATGGCAGGGGAAGCCTGATTTCCTTCCTTCTACCATCGCTTTCCAGCTCCTTTCTTGCAGCATTCTGGGGAACAACATTTCAGGGATATTCTGAGCTGCAGCCAGAGGGCAGAGGTAACAAATTTACTTTCTGCAGATGGAAATTCTACCACCTATGGTAAATTTCAGTGAGATGTAAGCCACTGTATTTGGCTCAGTGTCACCTCCAATATAATACTAAACAGAATTACATCCTTTGAAGCCTACTGAAATCAATAGGATCAGAAGGATGTGATTTTGTTTATGGTTGCAGTGTTAGTGAGCATCATGAATGAGTAGGGATTGTCTGTCTGACACATTAACCACCTCTTGAATAAAACTTTGCTGGTCTTAAAGGTGCTACTGGACTCTGACTTTATTACATTAAACATCTGTTGGGCTGGGGAGAGCTTTGATGATGTTTATATTTTCAAAGGGGAAGACTCCCATTATTTCTGACTCTTCTTCCATATGAAGTAATGTTGGTAACCATATCAACAAACCCCACCAGGCTACAAAATCCTGCTCCTAAATGCCAGGTTAATCACAGGAAAAATAGCAGTCAGAATTTAATCCAGGATGAGAAGGTTGACATTGCAAGTATCATTGATGCTTGGCTGAGGGAAGAGAGAGAGGTTCATCTCGCAACTGTGTCCCCCAGATACTCTGTGATACATCAATGTAGGTTTGGTTGCATTGGAGGTGGTGTCACTGTAGTCTATAAGGACTCTATCCCCCTAGCACAGTGCCCCATTCAGGACACCTCCAGTATGTCTAGTTTGGACTGAGAGACAGGATTATGATTCTGTTGGTGTACCACCCACCCTGCTGGCCTAATAGGCTTCCAGCTTGAGCTGACAGAGGTTGTCTCGGGTAAAGTTGAGGACACCTAGGTTGGTTGAAGTGGGGGACTTAAACATTCATGCTGAAGCTTTCTTGTGAGGAGTGGCTCAGGATTTCATGGCCTCCATGACAACTGCAATTTCCCCTCAGTAAATAGCTGCTTTTGGGGGGGTGAATTCTGTGGAATTATGTTTTGCTGAGGTCCATCCCCTCCCCAAACACTCCCCTCTTAAGGCTTCATTCATAAATCTCCAGGAATTTTCCAATCCAGAGGTGGCAACCTTAGAACTAACTCTAGATGAAATTAAGGACACACTCATAGAACTATTCTCATACCCCAAATCATTGCCAATACTCTGCAGTCCCTATAATGCAGTGCTGCGGACTCTGTAAGCTGTATTTGTTTCCTGTGCAGTTGCCTTTCTCCTACTGGCTTGAAAGTTAAACCTGTTTGCTCTTTTGTTAATGATACACAGCAATAATATTGTACAAGCAGAGAACACAATGTAGCTTAGTGTATGCAGTGTGTGAAATGGCAAGGATGACACTAAATTGTTCAGGGTGGTGAGAACCAGAGAGAATTGTGAGGCACTCCAAAGGGATCTGTTGAGGCTGGGTGAGTGGGCATCAACATGGCAGATGAGGTTCAATGTGACCAAGTGCAAAGTAATGCACATTGGGGCCAAGAATCCGAGCTACAAATACAAGTTGATGGGTTGTGAACTGGCAGAGACTGACCAAGAGAGAGATCTTGGGGTCACGGTAGATAACTCACTGAAAATGTCAAGACAGTGCGCGATTGCAATAAAAAAGGCCAATGCCATGCTGGGAATTATTAGAAAGGGAACTGAAAACAAATCAGCTAGTATCATAATGCCCCTATATAAATTGATGGTGCGGTCTCATTTGCAATACTGTGTACAATTCTGGTCACTGCACCTCAAAAAGGATATTATAGCATTGGAAAAAGTCCAGAAAAGGGCAACTAGAATTATTAAAGGTCTGGAACACTTTCCCTATGAAGAAAGGTTAAAACGCTTGGGACTTTTTAGCTTGGAGAAACGTTGACTGCTGGGTGACATGATAGAGGTTTACAAGATTATGCATGGGATGGAGAAAGTACTTTTCTCCCTTTCTCACAATACAAGAACTCGTGGGCATTCAATGAAATTGCTGAGCAGTCAGGTTAAAACATAAAAGTAAGTATTTCTTCACCCAGAGGGTGATTAACATGTGGAATTCACTGCCACAGAAGGTGGGGGGGGCTACAAGCATAGCCAGCTTTAAGAGGGGATTGGATAAAAATATGGAGCAAAGGTCCATCAGTGGCTATTAGCCACAGTATATATATATATATATGTGTGTGTGTGTGTGTTGGCCACACACATATTGGCCACTGTGTGACACAGAGTGTTCGACTGGATGGGCCATTGGCTTGATCTAACATGGCTTCTCTTATGTTCTTAAGGAATGTACACATCATGGTTTTATACAGTAAATCAAGACTCTGAAGAATTATAAGAATCCATTAATTTTGGCTGAATCTTCTAGTACTGCCTTGATGACATCACTTCTGGTTTTGCACTGGAAGTAAAAAAATAAGGTCTACGCTGATGATGCAAAATCAGGTAAAAATATATTTTATTACTCAGTTAAATTTCCTGAAAATCCCCTCTTTCTGAAGAACTACTGCAAGACTAACAGATTCCCTTGATGAAACCTGTTGGTGAAATGTGTAAGGAATTTTTGGAAATCTGAGTAATAAAATATATATATTTACCTGATTTTGCACCATTGGCCTTGGCCTTATTTCTTATTTCCTGGGACTGGTGTGGCTCTTTATTTTCTTGTTTGCACAGGGAGTAACATTGCGCGTAGGCACAACATCAGTTCAATCACAAAGAAAAGAAAACACCAGGATCTGATAAAGGACAACTCCATTTGATCAACTCCTGTGAACATTTAATGGTTGTAATACACAGCTTTAATAGTTGTGTGTATAAATTATAAAGACAAATCACAAATGCAAGATCTTAGCAGGACTATCAAGATGCTGTCTTCGTTTCTTTTCCAGAGCTGATTGCTGAATCAAAACTGGAAACAAATGTGCTTCAAAAACAGAAACATACATTTGAACTAGTTGAAACAATGTATTGATTCTCAGCACCAAGAGAAACAAGCAACTGGCATTAGATTTGGTACAAAAGAAACCATTGAATAAAGGACCAGCTCTCTCTCTCTCTCTGCTGGCAACATGCAAGTTACCAGTCTTTTATCTTTGCATTTTCTCGTCTTAAGGCATGCCAGATCATGGCATTTCAAGATGATTAAGAGAAATGTTTCCAACACAAGAGTCTGAAAACCGGTTATGAAATAGTCTATATTGTTAGTAACAGCGGAACAGTCTTGCTCTGACCATCCTCGGCTCAGAAATCTAATCAGGGCTTTCCTTTACAAAAGAAAGATCTGTTAGTTTTGGAAAAGGCAGATGCTGGTGAAAAACCACTTAAAGTCCTTCCTGTTCACATCGTGTAGAAGCCGACGGCCACGGTTGCTCCTAAGAAGAAAAGAGCAAGAACCCAGCGCAGGAGTGGTGTGCTGGGCAGCATATCCTTATGCTGCATCTGTGACCGTTCATTTTCCATGGCAGGAGCTGGACCTACATTGGTAGAAAAATGAAAGACTTTTCAGGCTGGAAACCAGGTGAGGAGCTTTTGTTTCTAGTTAGTGATGCTCCAGTGACACTGATAATATCATTGGATACCAGAAGAGCAGGCACACCAGATAAATGATCCAAAAAGATAATATTACAGACTAACTAGATATCCAAGCTGTACAAACAGCATGGAAAACTCATTGCTAGACAAACCCTTAAAATGGGAATTATTATTTATTTCATTTGATTTTGAACTGCCCTCAGGGTGGTGTACAACACAATATCACATAGACATAATTAAAAATAGATTGAAACCAAAGCAGCAGCCTAAAGATGGCACTAACGCCAGAAACAGATTTGTCCACAATAATGGTGGGTTGGGGGGGGGAGTATATTCCTGGAGCGGTGCGAGCCTTTCATTTGAAAGTGGTTCCCCTCATTCTTTACAGTTCAGCTATTTGGATTAAAGCTGTCTCTGATAATATCAGCCAACCACTAGCCCAATTCTTAAGAAAATGCTGAATAGTCCCTACTGCATGTCCAACATCATATTACAGGCAGAATATGGACAGATATCCTTGAAAGCAAGTGCATGGTTTTTTGCCTTCAAACGGACTAAAAAAGCTCTTTGCTGAAGATGGTTTGTTAGCCGCTTTAAATTGTGATACCTACAGATTGACTGGGATAAAAGCCCTGAATGAGAAACTGATGAAACTTGGAATGCCAATAGATGATATTTCTGAGATGGACAAAAGCAAAGCATTTTCTCTGATCAAAAAGTGAGTCGTTGAAATTGACCATGGTAGTTTGAACCTGAGCCCACAGAGTATGCTCACCCCTAATTTTTGGTCTTTCTTACCCAAAAGGAAGGAAAGGAAAGATGGCACTAAAAAATTCTAATGATGCCACTTTCTCATGGGGGAGCAGGGGGGTGGGAATGTCAGGAAGATGAAACTGTCACTGTCCTCAAACAAATACCTGGTGGAACTAGGCTTGCCAGCTCCCAGCAGGGGATCCCCTGGTTTTGTAGGAAAGAGTTAGCTAGAACCTGATTATGGGATGGAGGAAAACTCCACCCCCTAGGCTGCTTTCCTTTCCTGTTCCTGTCTGAAGAAGCTGGTTGAAATACAGCAGATTGTTACATTCAGCAACTCCTGTGAGTAAATTGTCCCAGTGAAATCACAGAACTGTGGGCTTGCAAACTCTGTTTATTTTGGCTGTGTTGTGAGAATGTATGTGTGTCCCTTTAAAAAGCCATGATTGGAAATGCTTCCAAAGCCTGACAAGGGAACTTGTGGGGGTATGACAAACTTCCTTTCATTTAGTGGAAGTAGGCAAAAAAATAGGATGAGGAAATGAAGATTGTATTCAGGGTTACTGCACTGCTGTATTTTTATTTATTTAGAGAATTGGAAAGTCCTCTGGCTCCACCCCCAAAGTCCCCAGATATTTCCTGATATGGACCTGGCAACTTTAGGCAGAACATCTCTGCCCTACAAGCCTTGTGGAACTTCATCAACTGTACTAGGAGACAGGGCTGAAAATGCCTTGGTTCTGGTAAAGGACAGCCTGATATTTCTCAGGCCAAAATGACTAAATTTCTAGAAACTAAAATTACCAGAAAATTACTAGAAACTAAGAGCTTCCAAAGATGTCAACCACCAAAGTGATTTTCTGATTGTGCTACATTTCATAACCAAGTTGTGTAAGGCAGAAATACCAGGAAGCTGGGGTGCCAGGCCAGGGGAACTGAAAGAGAGGAACTTTAAAAGGGTTTTTTTCCCCCAGACAAAGGACAGGTCAACAAAATGTTTCACTAGAGACAGGCATGTGCCTTCACTGGAGTTGATTTCTGCCAGTCAAACTAAGGTTCTAAACTTGTTTCATATCTGTTTATTATGCTAAAGAATGCTATAGAGTAGGGGTGGCCAAACTGTGGCTCTTTTACACATATTGTTTGGCTCTCAAAGCCCCCTACTGCCCTGTCAGCCAGCTGGGAGAACACATTTGTTTCTATAAATCACTTGTCCAATCCAGCTGGTGGCTTGGATAATGCATTTAAAGTTAAAGTTGCTTTCTTTCCATTTCTCCCTCCCTCCCTCTCCCTCCCCATCTTCCTCCCTTCCCATCTTCCTTCCTCTCCATTTTCCTTCCTGCCTGCCTGCCCTCAAACATCTGACATTCATGTCTTGCGGCTCTTAAACATCTGACATTTATTCTGTGTGGCTTTTATGTTAAGCAAGTTTGGCCACCCCTGCTATAGAGTTTTGTGAAGGAACTACAGATCTCTATTAGATCTCCCAATAGACTCAACAAACTACAGTTCCTTGGATTCTTTGCTGGTGGTGGGGATGACAGTTGAAGTGGTTTGACATTGGTTCCAAAGCAGTGTATACAGGGCCAGATTAAGGCCAACTGGTGCCCCAAGCACAGCCTAACAATGGTGCCCCTCAGCCCTTCCATTGCTTAATGACAAGACATTAAGATGCAATAAGTGTGGAATGTGAAATAAGAGATTGGAAAATACAGCTTTCTCCCAAGCTATCCCCCACACCAGATCTATATTAAATATAAACTTTAAAAATCATTTAACACTAAATAGCAGTAAGCAATATGAGCAAAATAACTTCTCTGTGATGCCACCCATTTCCCTTGGTGCCCTAAGGACATATTTGTTTGGTGTAATGGTTAACCCAAAGCAGAGACTATAATTGCAGCATAGATGGATCCCAAGCCATTTGCTCAGCACATCCCTAAAATGTCAGCCAACAAACAGCAAATGTAAATCAGCAGCAACAACAAAAAGTTACAAAAAAGTGCTAACACTCATATCTAAGGCTGCACTGGTTTCTCTCAATTTCCCCCTTAAGGGCTTTGAAGACTTCGTCCCCTTCAAGGTGCCAGTGCTCAGTACTGGTAAGTATTGCCTTAAAAAAAAAATGGCAAAAATAAGGAAAATGAAGGAGTCAGTCATATCTTCTAAAAGATGTAACCAAGCAATACAACTGAAAGAGTAGAAACCTTTTAGAAATTCTTACTGTGTGATCTGTTGATTCCTCTTGTGTGAAGCTCCAGTATTGGTTGTACGCCACTGCCATTTGCTGATGGTTTTCCTTGACTAATCAGCCTTTGCAGTTCTGCAAACACCTGGGAAGATGGATAACAAATTAGTTCTGTTACTATGAACCATCCTTTAACCCATTTCACTGGATCTAATTGGAATGGATTTCATTGGATCTAAAGCTGGAAAATCCTCAATATTCCTAGCTATCCTACTGAAATAGACATGAATTTGAAACTCACAGTAGGAAGACATTGCAAACGTGCTAGTATACAATGTGGGGGGGGGGGGAACCCCTCGGTATTTATAGTATATACACTATAGCTGAGACCCGAACTACACACTACACATAATGTATGATTACCACAGGGACTTGCAGCTGCAAGACATAGAGGAGCTAAGGAAAAGGAAAGGTCCCCTGTGCAAGCACCAGTCATTTCCGACTCTGGGGTGACGTTGCTCTCGCAATATTTTCACGGCAGACTTTTTACGGGGTGGTTTGCCATTGCCTTCCCCAGTCACCTACACTTTCCCCCCAGCAAGCTGGGTACTCATTTTACCAACCTCGGAAGGATGGAAGGCTGAGTCAACCTGGAGCTGGCTGCCTGAAAACCCAGCTTCCGCTGGGGATCAAACTCAGGTTGTGAGCAGAGCTTAGGACTGCAGTACCGCAGCTTTAACACTCTGTGCCACGGGGCTAAAAGCACATACAAATGTCACTCCTTTGGAAAAAAGAGAAAGTGGTCTGTGAGTCAGGCCTCCACTTGAAATAATCTATTTTTCTTAACAATAGGATTACAATTTGTTTTCGCACTAGCCTACTGTTATGGATTCATATCAGTTTATGACAAAGAAGGATTGTCTTGTTTTGAACTTACAATAAACACCGCACTATTTAATGGGATACAGCCTGCATGATACAGGACGTATTTCAACCATTTCACATGTCTCTTGTCCCATCTTTTCCATTCAGTACACTCTTTTGCACACCTCATCACCACTGGAGGGGCACTCTGTGCAGCAAGCCTTTGTAAATTGAAGCTTATATGAATTTATAGTTCCCTTGAATTGAATTCAGAATATGTACTAAACTTTCTGATTGGCCGAAGTAGAGAAGTCCTCATCTGCAGGGTAAACATGACATAACAGATACAGGCAAGTCTTTTGTCCTACTTTTGCCATGCCCAAATGCTGTTGCTGGAGAAGAAATGGCATGATCCATTTCTCAAGTAGAGATTTGCCAGGATTCTTGGTTCTTTTTCATGTTATGCACATTTATCCCAGAACGGATACATCATCCAACAAATCTAAAGGAACAATGTAAGCAGCTTTGGATAACTGCTAGCTTTGATATTTTCAAAGGAAAAATGGTCATCGTTTTTTGTCTGAGCATACCTTGGGACAACTTGGGATCTTTTGGACTTGGCATAGTCATTAGTCATCAGTGAACTTCCTGAATTAGGTCTTAGGAGAGCCAGTTTGGTGTAGTGGTTAAGTGTGCAGACTCTTATCTGGGAGAACCGGGTTTGATTCCCCACTTCTCCACTTGCACCTGCTGGCATGGCCTTGGGTCAGCCATAGCTCTGGCAGAGGTTGTCCTTGAAAGGGCAGCTGCTGTGAGAGCCCTCTCAGTCCCACCCACCTCACAGGGTGTCTGTTGTGGGGGAGGAAGGTAAAGGAGATTGTGAGCCACTCTGAGACTCTTCGGAGTGGAGGGCGGGATATAAATCCAATATCTTCTTCTTAGGATACAATAGTATTTTCTTTAGGGATCATGATATTGTTCCTATTTGGATTCCCCCCCCCCCCTACTTGGCCAACATTTCTACCTCTAATTGGGCTACATATTCTGCCACTGGAAAACTAACACATTGCTGAGTAGACTTCCACTAAGTTTTCCACAGGGAAGGAACATCTCTTCCTTCAGGGATAGGCTGGCCATACAAATTACAGGGAAAGTTACCACTTGGCTGCTGCCCTGGAGGGCCTCAGGTGGCCCAGAGCAAGCAGCACTAAGCCTCAGAGGTTTTGCCAGTGCTGCAGGGTGCCCTGGGCTTCGGCCCTTGATCAGCAACAATGATCAGCATCTGCTTACCTGTTGCCTCCTCCAGCACTGCAACTATTTAGCAGGGTGAGCTGCCTCATTGTTAGCATGTGCTGCCAGCCAGATCAGGGCCAGGTGGCCCCTGCAAGTGCTGGTATGCTAGACCACAGGGATTGCTCAGCTTGGTTAGTTTCTGGGACCTTTTAATTCCCTCCTCTGTCTCTGTCTCCCCCTATTCTTTTATATTTAACCTTAGGAAGTGTTCTCTGAAACCTGAAAGACAGTTCTTTATAACTCATAACACAAAAGATATTATGTCACTATCTCTAGTTCAATGTAAAGAAGTAATTTCTCAGTGGAAGAAGTTTGGTGAAGCTCTTGGGAATTGTTATCATCTCCAAGAACCATTAACAGAAATGTCATCTTGACTTTGAACACAGCTGCAGCCTGCACAGTGGGGGGGGGGGAGAGATGGGCAATTACTCACGTCTATATTCAGCAGGAAAGCTTTCTTGGCCTCTTCAATGATTCTCTTCTCAGTAGCTGCGTCCATAGGAAGAGTGTTCATCCGAGCTCGATAGAGTTGCTTGAACTTGCTGATGTTGGTGACTGCAGGGAAGCTGAAGAAAGCCAGACCTTCTCCAGTTTGGGGCAGATGAAGAGACTTCTGTGCAATCTTCTTCAGTATCTGGCCTCCAGAGAGATCTCCCAGGTAGCGGGTGTAAGCATGAGCAACCAGAAGCTCAGGTTCATACTGGCCTACATGATGGAGCCTGTCCACGTAATTCTGAGTTGCCTCATGACATTGGATCTCCTGTCTCCATGTGGGGCCATAGAAATACTCCAAGTCTTTCTCCAAAGCGGCACAGCGATTCAACTCCACTGGGAAATAAACAGGGGCATAGACTGGATTGTCCTTATTCCTCTCGCTTTCCTCTTCCAGAGCTGAATAGATATAGTACAGGGAAGCTAAATATAGCTGGAAGGGAGTGGGAGTTGGAGAGGAGAAGAAGAAAGCCTTAATTTCAAGGCTGCCATTTAACCATGCAGACTAACCCTCCAATTTCACATAAAACCGTTATTTCATGAAATTCCTGCACTCTTATCCATATGCGTTTACAAGGCAATTACTGGCATTGGCATGCAGTAAGTAACATAAAACCAGAATAAAGCCAATAAAACATAACACAACACACAAAAATCAACAGAACCTGCCTTAAACCGAATCAGCCTTACAATTCAATATCTAACAGCCGTATTTAGCAGGACACTCCCCTTCCCCCCATCAGACAAATAGAGAGCATTCCTAAGTAAGTCTATTTAGAATCCTATTGAAGTTTACTCAATGGGGCTTACTCCCAGGAGAGCTTTATTAGGATTGCACTATCAGCAACCAACCACCACCACAACAAAGCCAAACAATTGGACCAGAAGGAATAGCTCCACCTAGTATCTAAAATCAGATGAACCAGACACCAGGTAAATGTGGCAAGGAAGGTCCATGAAAATAACACCACCACAGAGAAGGCCCTTTTCCAGCAACCACCCATAGGGGTCCCAGTCTCCAGGTGGTGGCTGGAGATTTCCCGGAATTACAACTTATCTCCAGGTTACAGAGATCAGTTCCCCTGAAAATGGCTGCCATTGAAGGTAGATTCTGTGGCATTATACCCAATGAGGTCCCTCCCCTCCTCAAACCCCATCTCTCTAAGCTCCACTCCCCCCCCCCCAAATCTCCAGGTATTTTCCAAGTTAGAGCTGGCAGCAACCCTAGCCACCCATCTTACTTCAGAAGTAAACAGAACAGGCTTGCAAACCTCCAGGTAGGGCCTGGAGAACTGGAATTACAGCTATTACCAGACTACAGAGATCAGTTCCCCTGGACAAAATGGTTGCTTTGGAGGGTGGTGTAGCCTCCATGACATTAAACCCTATGGATCTTACTTCCCTCCCCAGGCCTCATCCTCCTCAGGCACTACTCCCAAATCTCCAGTAATTTCCCAACCCAAAGTTGCAACTTTTCAGGGAGAAGGGCATGTATTTATTAGTGTACTTACTGTATATATGTTAAAGACATTTCCAATGTATTCAACATTTGTATTCTACCACATTCACCATTACTATTTTAGAAAAAGACAAGCAGGAAGAGGCATATAAGAACTAATTTAGCAGATTCCTTTAGCTCCAGATAATAATGTAGTGTATTTGGGGCAGTATTTGATATCTGCTCCTTCATTTCTCCACACCTTGAACAATTCACATTTTGTTTTACATTGGGATCTAATTATCCAGTGCCAAGGCTTCTGCCTATTTGTGTATCATTCAAAGGGGGAAGCGATGGAGAGGCTCTTCGATGCATTTTGGTTGGCTCAAAATTAGACAAAAAATGCTTTTAGAATCAGGGCTTTTTTGGAGCAGGAACACAGTTCCGGCTGGCTTGGCACCAGGGGGCATGGCCTAATATGCAAATAAGTTTCTGGACTTTTCCTACAAAAAACACCCTGTCTAGAATGTTTAATGCTCTTTAAGAAGTGCTGTCTTGAGGGCAAGAGACATTACCTGTATTGAGAAGCAGTCAGAATGACTTGTTCTCTACAATAGCCATATAGAAGGTGTTCATTTTTCAGTTTATCATGTTAGCATGAGCAGATGTCCAGGAGCAGACCCTGTTCCAGTTTTGCCTGTGCTTCATGGTATTTTCTTAAGCCCAAGAGCTCCTGCCTGCATTTCTAGATTCCATGCTTGAAAGTTTCCACATGACCCAGAAAACATGACTCAGGCTGTTTTTCCAGCATCACAAACAGTTTGTCTCTGACACAACTTGAGTCTTAAATCCTTAGGCATGCATACTCCCTTTCTTCTGCCCTCAAGTGTGGAGCCAAGACCGAAGGTTCCCTCATCTGGGAATTGTTTGATCTAACCACAGCGTGCTCTAACCATATCTGAATTCTAGCACTGTAACAAATTGGAATTTCATCTCGCTTCAGAATCCCAATTACTGTGAAAGAAACAAGCCTCATATTGTCAAAGTGGCTAGATTAGGATATCACAGCAAATTGTGGTTCATTTATATCAAGAAGACTTCACCCTTTGACCTTGCAGGTAAGGAAAACCCACTAGGTCAAGGATTTTCACTTTAGGTATGCCTCATGCTTTTTTTTTTAATGTTGGTTTGTTCATGGCATCTGAATAAAAACACAGATATGTGGTTAGACTTTGCACTGTTCCTAGCTCTGAAGTTGGTAGTGAGTTTGAATCCTGAAACTGCCCTGCAGAAGGGAAAGCAACTTCAACATACAGCTGCCCCATATACATGGGCAGAGAGGTCCAATTTTAACAGTAAACAGGTCCTCAGATTCAAAGGGAAGAATCCTCACCTAGTCCATAGTTTGCCTTCTGATAAATTTATCTCTCCCAATGTCTGAGGGTTGATGCAGAAGCTCAGGCAAAAACATTTGGAGAGAGTGGGGTGCAGGGAGATGACGAGCCGCATGTATGGGCTGGGTTTTGTCCTCCTCAAGGGCATGTTCCCTCAGTTCTTAAAACTGGATCCCATCCCTCCTCCTGTGTTAATTGGACAGAAGTTCTATGTTTCAACTCATGGAACTGCCACCATTGCATTTAATTTGGCTGTCTTCCCCCACATGGTTGCAAAAATGTGCCTTCACCACAAGAGCAGCAGAAAGTGGCATGAGAATGGCCAGGATGTCATCCACTACCACCACCCCGGGACAGGGGTGCCAGCTCCAGGTTGGGAAGTGCCAAGAGATTTTGGGGTGGAGCCTGAAGAGGGAGGAGTTTGGGAAGGGGAGGGGCTTTAAAGAGGTATGATGCCATAGAGTCTAAGAGGCCATTTTCTCCAGGTAAAATTATCTCTGTTGCCTGGAGATTGATTGTTATCTCAGAAGATCTCCAGCCACCACATGGAAACTAAATCACAAGAGAGTCAAGGAAGAAAGTCAGAACAAAACAAGACTGTGAGGGAGTAACTAGGCACAGCAATAACAGCATGTCAATTAACAGAACTTGACGACAATGTAACATATAAATGCAAATTCATGCATTCAACGACTCAACACTTTTATGCAATTATAAATTTGAGAAAGGTAAGTTTCCAGTGCTCCCAAGTCTTGTAATGGTATCTTAATACTTGAACTCTTCCAGAAAAGTGCTTGTACAGTCCCAATGGTCAATATATTTTTTCAAGACTCAAGTTGTGAATTCTTGTGTGTTGCTTTTCACCAATGACAAGGCCTGAACCTGGGGACTGAAACCTCTGACAGTGTTGTTGACTAAATCACCAGTTCCAAATCTAATCTTTATCAAAGAAGCATCACTAATGGTCATTCATTCAAAAAGGGCAGCTTCCATCTCAAGCACTTCAGTGGAGAAAAACCTAGGGGTTCTGGTTTTTAAACTGGTCCCTTTAGCCGTCCCTTTAATATCATTTCAATCTGCAAGCAATTATTACAAACTGATATTATTTAGCTCCATGCCATGAAAAGCTTCAGCTGCCCATTTCCATTCACTGAACTGCTATTAAAGGACATTTCTCCCCCCTCACAGCCACCTGGCAACTTTATCCACAGCCATGTCAATGCACATAATACTGCCTGCAAAGTCAGTAGATCAGACATGGACTGATTTCACACTAACCTTGCTCCATGGCAGGCTTCCCTTTTTCTCCAGAGCAAGCTAGCAATTTCGCACAAGCTGCTCCGCGTTGCCATTTTTCATCGTGGCAACCCCCAATTTGATGAACAGTTACATAAACCTGTTTTTTTTCAGGTTTACATTGCCATGTTCAAATCGGGGGTTGCCACGACAAAAAATGACGGTGCGGAACAGCTTGTGCAAAATTGCTAACTTTGCTCCAGAGAAAAAAGGAAGCCTGCTGCTTTAGTGCGAAATCAGTCTGAGTCAACGCATTGACATTTTCCTGTACTAAGAAAATAGCTCCTATTTCTACACAGCTACTTTACAAAAGTGTGCTTTTAGTTCTCAGATTGGGTTGCAAAAGACAAACAAGGAGATTCATTTCAAATATTAAAGGAAGTTTCAGGAAAGGTGACTGTCCAGAATATTGCCCAATCCTCTGAGAAATCACTGTGAGAATGACAAGCCATTTTCACTGAAATAAATGTTATCTTGTAATATGATTGGGCTTGGGGATACAGAAAAGTTCCAGCTGTCCATATAATTCCCATTCCCAGCAGAAATCCTGTGGCTGATGGCAGGTCCACACAGCAGCCTTCTACAGCTTAGGTTTGATGCCTATACAAGGAAGGAGGAAACATAGGGTTCCCAAATCCCCCGCTAGGCCTGGAGACTCCAGATTTGGAGCCTCCTCCCCCCGCTGGCCATAAAAGGGAAAGCGGGGGGAGGGGAGGGAGGAGAACGGCAGCCAGCGCTCTTCCGTTTTCTCAGGCTGCTTCCCACCCCCAGTCAGCTGGCCGGTGAAGGGAGGGGAGCCCAGCCACGCCCCCAAAGGACCATGTGCCTTTGCACCTCCGGAGGTGAGTGAGTTCTGTCCCCTGCATCAGATTTCCCAGAAACGGGGGGGGGGGGGGGGGAGGGGGTGGAGAGGGAAACGTCTTCTCATAGGGTATAATGGGGAATTGATCTGGAGGTTTCGGGGGCTCTGGGGGAGCTGTTTTTTGAGGTAGAGGCACCAAATTTTCAATATAGTATCTACTGCCTCTCCCCAAAGTATCCCCCAAATTTCAAAACGATTGGACCAGGGGGTCCAATTCTATGAGCCCCAAAAGAAGGTGCCCTTATCCTTCATTATTTCCCATGGAAGGAAGACATTTAAAAAGGTGTGCTGTCCCTTTAAATGTGATGGCCAGAACTCTCTTGGAGTTCAGTTATGCTTGTCACACTCTTGTTCCTGGCTCCGCCCCAATGTCTCCAGGTCCACCCCCAAAGTCTCCTGGCTCCACCCCCAAAGTCCCCAGATATTTCTTGAATTGGACTTGGCAACCCTAAGGAAACATGCAAACTTCAGGGTTGGCAAGCTGGGCTTTTATATGACTAGAACATTGTTTCAGTTCTGTTCCTGTTCATCCCATGTTGCCTCAACATAGCCTGTGTTTTCAGTGCACAAAGGTGGGGCAAAGAGAAAAATAGGTAGGCCCTGAAAGCATCCAGTGTGTGGGGCTGAGACATAAGATGAGTCCTGCTGGATCAGACTAGTGCCACCCTAAGCTCCTTGGAGGAAGAATGAGATACAAGTGCAATCGATGAAGAAGATGAAGATATTGGATTTATATCCCGCCCTCCACTCCAAAGAGTCTCAGAGCGGCTCACAATCTCCTTTACCTTCCTCCCCCACAACAGACACCCTGTGAGGTGGGTGGGGCTGGAGAGGGCTCCCACAGCAGCTGCCCTTTCAAGGACAACCTCTGCCAGAGCTATGGCTGACCCAAGGCCATTTCAGCAGGTGCAAGTGGAGGAGTGGGGAATCAAACCCAGTTCTCCCAGATAAGAGTCCGCACACTTAACCACTACACCAAACTGGCTCTCCACTACACCAAACTGGCCATGCTTGTCATGCTTTGAACTGAGGTCCAAAATGAACATGTCTTGGGTGTGTTTGTGAATTATCTATTACCCACCACCCTCTGCAGTTATTAATCCAGGAAGAGGGGGGAAAGTCAGGCAAAGAGGGAGTCTGTCTTTTTCCTTTCCAAATGTATCAATAAATATACATGTAATGGGACTACAACCAATCTTGGCTTCCTAACAAGTTTATTTTATGTTAAGGACAGGAGTCAATTTCAACTGCAAAACTACATAAAAACTACCTGTTCTCCCCCTGCATGACTGCCCAAAGTCTAAACAAAGACCTCAAACAATTGTGATTGTTCATTTTAAAATGCAAGGGAGATCCATTAATGAATTTCCCAGTGTCTCTTCTGATTTGGCCCTGAGACCTAACTCTGCCCCTAAAAAGATTTTGCCAGTATACCATATTCCCTTTGAACATCTCATTCATTACCATGCCAAATGACTGCTGCTTCTACAGTATCTGTTATTGATTACTGAGTCATTCATGTTATGCCATGCTTGTCATGCTTTCTCCTCCCATCTGTTTGGGCTGGGTTTTGTTTTATTTTTTTAATTTACCACTTTGTTTTAATGTAACTCTTCAGGGAATATTAAACGTCAATTGCTTGGTGATAAACTGGTCCCCTGAACCTGTCTCTCAAGCATTTTCATCATTGTTGAAATAGCTTCTCTGTTTTTTCCTGTTGACTGTTAAATCTTTGCCCCCGCTTACTGGCACCCCATTATCCATTCAGACCTACACCTATCTATTATCCCAAACTGGTTCTACTGGACTGAGGCAGAGAATGTTTGGCTGGTTTGCATATATTTAATTAGCTTGTATGATCAGTGCCAGCTCACTCCTGTAAATCTTTCTTACCTTTATCAGAGTTTTGTTTTCCTCTTTAGTGCTGGCCATATAACCCAAACACTTTCTAAATTATTCTTCTCCACTCTGGACCTTTTAACTTTTCCTATGCAATTGTATTATTCAGATTAGTTACAAATCTGGCTCAGATCTCTTGGTATTTTCTGCATATGGAAAGCATTTCTGTAGAGGATATCTTTCTCTTCATACCTTCCTGTTGCAGCCCCAGAGGTCACCTTGGGACAGGAGAGCCCACCCCCCCACACACCCCAGCAATGGGGTGGATGGAGATATGCAGTGAGAAAGGGGGAAAATCAGCTCCCATATGCAGAAATGTCCATTGGATCGAAGCCCCCTAAGACTAGCAAGCAGCTCATCAGAGTATGTAGCCTTCAGGGATGTCTTTATGACTTAGCAGAATATCTCCCTTTTAAGGTTTTAAAGGGTACAACTGCAAGTACACTAGCTTAGAAAAAAACTCAGAGAAACCTTTTCAGAATAAACTTTTTTTAGGACAGGGGTGCAAGTCCTGCTGATATCAGTGTGAAAGTTCATCATGTCCCATTGGAATCAATGTGACTTTAAGATATATATATATATATTATTAATCTATATCCTGCCTATGGTTGAAGGAGCTAACAAATTTTAAATTGCATTCAAATACAATTGTGACAGTAAAACTAATAACAATTACATTGGCAGCCATATTTTAAAAAAAAACTTCCTGATAATTATCTATATGGACAACTCCATTCAAAAGAAGCAGGTGACAATTCAGTTTTCATCTTAATCTGTAAATATCTTATGGAAAAGAGATGCTTTGTGCATCTTGAAGAGGACTGCCAATGAGGATGCTCTCTGGACCTCCTCTAGCATTCTCTTCTGCCACTAGAACTATGAGATTTTGACAAGATGTGGTTGGATGGGAGGTCAGATGGGGAAATTAGCATAGGAGACATTACTTAGGTCATGCTTATTGCCACTATTATAACACAATACAGTGACAAACATTGCAATTTTAAGCAGTGACACCCTTCTAAACTCATTGACTTCAGTGGACAGCACTGAAAATTATTGAAACACCCAGGCTAGATCATCTGAACTAGATACTCTCTTGACATGCATGCATGAGAAAAAAAACCCTATAACCTTTTTAATTGTGGCTTATAAAGGTGCACTTTTTCCAACTGGGAGCTTGAAATAGACATTTAAGAGTTAGGTTAATGGCAGGGTTTCAGTTAATTACTCTTAGCATTCCACAATTAAGAAAGGCACATCTGCCAATCAATCTCCAATTTTGATATATTTATTTCCTTCACTATGTTTCCCCTCCCAAATTAAATTCAAACAAACTAACCATATAAACTAATGTTTTTATTCCTATTTAGTTATTGCATCTGTTAAACATCTTCACTATGTTGTATGCTAATTTGCTGCTCATCCTCTCTATATGTATAGATTGATAACTTCTATTTCAATGTATCCAAAGAAGTGTGTATGCGTATGAAAGCTTATACCTTGAATAAAACTTCATTGATCTTAAAGGTGCCACTATAGACCCCAAAGTAAGTGATAGAAAAATATTAAGCCCTTGGGAGTCACATTGCAAAAGCCACCAGTTGCCAAGAAAACAAGACAAGACTCCAGCGCTTTGGCAGTAAATAAGATTTCAGCAGAGATATCAGACAGAAAGTGTATTTGTATAGTTCAGTTTCACCCTCTATACTAATTTCAGTGACACTTTCAAATGGGGCAAAAAATGCCCCCAACACTATCAGATTATACACTACATTTTGAGGAGGGGAGGAATGAAACTACACCCTACACCGCTGAGCGATACCATTCATGAGGAATTACGATCACTACAGGATCACTGTCGGAAGAAAGAAAGCTATGATCCCGCCTATACTGGAGTTTTGAGCAGCACCATGAAATGCATTTTAATTGTTACTTTATTCTTTTAAATTATAATCATAAATTGTTTTTGAACTGACTGTTAGCTGCCCTAAATCCGCTTGCAGAGAGGGGGGGGGATAGCAAACTAAAGTAATAAAATAAATAATAAACACCACTGTGCAACTGACCTTACCTCAATAAGGCTGGTGAACACCTGGAGTTGCAGAAGACTGACAACAAAGATTATCACACACACACACACCCCATACCCACACATGCTTTTTGCATCCGTTTGAGGATTTTACCCTAGTGCGGTTTAATAACACAAACAGTCATCGTTTATATGAGCAGTCCCTTCCCCAGTCACCCCCACCCCAGCCAAGAGAACCCCTATGTGTACCTTAAATTCCCGAAGCAGCACCTCTCCTTTCTGGAAACTCTTCATAAACTGCGTATTCTCTGCCTGTTCGTGCAGCTCTTTGGTGTCTTCCTTTAGGGCTTCCGACAGATCTTGAGTTGTTCTGAAAGGGCGGGTAGTTGAGAAAAGGTGGTGGGAAACATATCACTATTGAGAAGCAACTTGCTGGTACCCTTTCTGTATGAGGAATCTGGCGGTCTATGTGGAAACACAGATTCTAGGGAAGAGGCAAGATGCTAGCGAGGGGGGAGATTTCAATTCAAACTCAACCCCCGCCCCTAAAATCAAATTCCCATTCTGTCTCCAAAACAAGAGTCTTGTGGCACCTTAAAAACAGACACATTTGTTGTGCCAAAAGCTTTCTTGTCGCTGCCCACATTGTTAGTTGCCTCTCTCTTGGCAAGCCTGAGCCGCAATGAACTTGTTCGTCTTCGAGGTGTCCCAAAAACTGTTGGCATTGTGAGTGCAGCAGCCCACGCTATCCTCCTTCTCTTCCCAAACCCCCACGTACCTCTGTGCCATGGTTCTGTTTTCGGTCCTCCAGCTTCTGGGTAATCCCTTCTTTTTTCTCCCCTTGTGTGTTCCCGTCTCTCCGGGATCTGAGCAACTTCTGAGTTAGGCAGCCCTTCTGCCGCATCTTTCCCTTTATACTTTTATCCAGGGATCACGTGCCCAACCCAGAAGCCAGCTGATCTTCGTGTACAGTTCTCGGGGGACTTGCAACATACATGCCTCTTTCCCCTCGCCACCGAGGAAGCGCAACCCTTCCCTCCTCCCCCCACGACCAGGAGGGAAAGTCACCTGACGCATCTTGACAGCTAAGCTCAACAGCAGGATGTCAAGAGACTTCTTCAAGAATGCTGGCATGGCGCCCAACTTTATTAACTCCTTTTCTTCCTTGCAGTCACAATGTATAGTCTTTGGTCTTGATTATTAGTCACATTAATCATGTTGTATTTAATATATGCTGTTACTTTCATACAAAAGCAAGTTATGAGATGAATACGATGGACCTGAGGAAGGAGAAAACTGCCTATATACTATTCTTAAATGTAGTAGTTTCTGGGTGCACAAAGTATTTTTAAATCCCCAGTCTGATTCCAGGTATACTTAATTGGGCGTAAGGTCAATGTGTTACTTTGCTCTCACCACATACCTTCTGTAAAGAAGAGAGATAAGGTGGTATCATCCTATTTAATTTTTTACTTACTTCATTTACACCCTTCCTTTCTTCCCCCCAAAAG
Source organism: Heteronotia binoei (assembly GCF_032191835.1). Lineage (NCBI taxonomy): Eukaryota > Metazoa > Chordata > Lepidosauria > Squamata > Gekkonidae > Heteronotia > Heteronotia binoei. The sequence goes on from NC_083230.1 coordinate 87,346,979, forward strand.
GTAAAGGTAGTCCCCTGTTCAAGCACCGGTCATTTCCAGCTCTGGGGTGACGTTGCTTTCACAACATTTTCACAACCTGCGTTTGATCCCAGTGTAAGCTGGTTCAGGTAGCTGGCTCCAGGTTGACTCTCAGCCTTCCATCCTTCCGGGGACGGTAAAATGAGTACCCAGCTTGCTGGGGGGAAAGTGTAGATGACTGGGGAAGGCAATGGCAAACCACCCCGTAAAAAGTCTGCCGTGAAAATGTTGTGAAAGCAACGTTACTCCAGAATAGAAAATGACTGGTGCTTGCACAGGGGACTACCTTTACCTTTTTTGCCATTGCCTTCCCCATTTTTTCCCAAAGGGGGCCCAAATTAGCTTACATCATTTCCCTCTCCTCTATTTTATCTTCACACAACTCACACAAGGTAGGTTTGGCTGAGATTGAGTGGCTGGTCCAAAGTCACCCAGAAGCTTCCATAGCAGAGTGGGGATTTGAACCTGGGTCTTCATTGGGCTACAGGGAGGAGCCTGGAGATCTTCTGGAATTACAGCTGATCTCCAAGTCTACAGAGATGGGTTCCACTGGAGAAAATGGCAGCTTTGGAGGGTGGTCTCTGTAGTACTATATCACACTGGGGTCCCTCATCTCTTCAGGTTCTACCCCCAAATCTCCAAGAATTTCCTAACCCAGGGTTGGCAACTATCAGACACTCTAACTAACGACTGCATGATGCAATCTTGCATCCCTCCCCCGCCCCAGCTTTTCCCTGTGGCATGGATCCAAAGCAGTTCATGAAATATAAAATTTCAAATTGAATAAACAAACAGAACTCCACCCCCCACCATACACATATAACAAACTGGACTAGTATTGGACCCGCTGCTGGCACAAATGAGTAGCCACAGGCTGAAACCCCACCCCAGGTTCAAACATACTTAACAGCCAGCATGATGAAGTGGTTAAAATGGCAGACAAGAATCTGGAAGATACAGGTTCAGATCTTCACTCTGCCATGGGAACTTGCTGGGTGACCATGGGTCAGGTATCTAGGATTGCCAGCCTCTAGGTGGGGCCTGGAGATTTCCTGGAGTTACAACTGATCTCCAGACTTCAGAGATCAGTTATCCTGGACAAAATGACTACTTTGAAGGCTGAACTCCACTGCATTATACCCTGCTAAGGTCTGAATTTAGGCACTTCAAACAATAGAATTTGCTTCTGCGCACAAACTAGAATTCTAAAATGGCTTGTTTTTATTACAAACAAACCTCAGTTTTGTTTATGACTTCTGAATTCTATGGAGATCTCACTGAAGTAAATATAACTTACTTCCCAGTAAGTGTGTTTACAATGGCAACCTTCAACCCATTCTAGACACAATCTAGTGTTAAATAATGGGCACGGTTGTTACTCATCTTTCCTCAAGATATCACTTCACAGTATCTCCATGTCAGGAAAGCACCTATTGAACTTCAGGCAGCCAAAGAGCTGCAAAAGGCACATAGCCCTGCTCTCTAAAGTGGGGACTTCACATACAAGTGGTATTGACTGGGCCCATTTTCAACAAATAAAGTATTCTCCAGTCAGAAGGAAGGTAGAAATAATGTTGCCAACTTACTACCAAAGGAAACCCAGCTTCATGTGACCTTTTATTGCAACACAACCTACAAAAAAACCCAGCTCTTTGTCAAGACAGCTAAATAGAACCTCCATGTTCTGAGGCAGTATTCCTCTGATTATCAGGTGTATGGGATAAACCATGAGGAAAGCAGGTGGCTGATTACTATCCAAAACAGGATGATGGACTAAATGGATCCTCACTCTGATCCAGCAGGATTGCTTTTTGTTCTTAAAAATCAGCAAATGAGATGTTTCATGGCATGGAGAGAGGTGGAACTGCATATAGTTCAAGCTGAATTGGTGATGAGGAAAAAGTTGGTGGCGATAGGCAGAAATCAAATGGGAATTGTGGTATGTTAGGAACCTCTTCATCTACATAACTGGCTTCCTGAGGGTGCACTAATGTGTGTGGTGTAGTGGTTAGAATGTTGATCTAGGACCTGGGAGACCCAGGTGTGAATCCCCACTCTGCAATATTAGCTTACTAGGTGACTGTGGGCCAATCATATGCTTTCAACCTAATGTCTCCCCCAGGATTGTTGGGGGGATAAAATCAGTGCCAGATAATAAACATGTGGAGGCCCCTAGGCAGTCAAAATCTTGGAGGCCCCCCCACAAACTATCTCAGAGTCGGAGTGCCCACCCCTCTGCCTGCAGCCCCGCTACAGCCTGCAGGCACCTTCTCAAACCTTTGACAAAGCTGTGGGGGAGAGGCAGAGGCAAACTTGGCAATCATGCCAGTAGCAGCCACACCAGGCAAGTCAGGCAAAGAGCAGCTCAGTTGCTGGCTGAACATGCAGGCTGGGAGGACTGCAAGCAGGGGGGAAATGGGGGGGGAGGTTGCCTGGGGCCCCTAAAGGCTTGGGGGCCCATAAGCCAGTGCTTACTTGGCCTAATTGTTAATCTGGCCCTGGATAAAATGGAGGACAGGAGAACATTTTAAGCTGCTTTGTGTCCTGGGGGAGATGAGGCATAAATGGAAGTAAATAAATTAAATAATGTGGATGTAGGACCACTCCAGCACTGAAATGCAGAAATGTTTAGCTGAGGTTGAATGTCCCCCATTCATTTTAGCCTAAGGGGAAGACACTTAATGTTAAATGGACCAGAGTTCAAGGAACTTCACATACTGACAGTGAACTTGCATTGTAGCTGACTCAGCTCTGAGCTTCCTCTAGAATGTCACTTTCTTCTTGCTAAGGAACAGGAACATTCCAGAATATTGTTGCAGTGCTTTCAGTCTTACTGCTCTAATGCCTGGACCGCTGTCCCATGATGGTGTTGATTCTGAGAGATGAAACAGTTATATAACATGAAATTCTTTTATCACTCACAGTCAAACTCCTCCCTCTTCATCTTATGTGTGGGTACAATAAAATACGTTGTTGACTGTTTAATAGTGTGACGTGTGTGTATGTAATTTAGCAGAAGGTTAGATTATGAGATAAATAGAGGGTTAATTATAATAATAAGTATTACATAGTCTTGGTTCATTTTGTGGTAAGGTAACTGTAATTTTTAGTGAAGATTCTATAACTGTGAATTTTACCTTTATTTTCTTTTTAATTGTTTTGAACACCAGCGGAGGTCATGAAATAGAGGAGGTGGGGGGAGGAGGGAATTTTGTAGTGTATTGGTTAATACCTTTAAGTATATGTTTGATGAATACTTTTCAATATATTGCAAAACAATAAAATTGGTTTACATAAAAAACAGTTTGACGTGTGTGAGCCTATTATAAAGGAATTCTCCTGCAGAGCTGAAGTCCACATGTGAACTTCTGGATCACACAGATTACTTTCTGACAACATATTTACCTATGGAAAGAAGTGATCATGTGTCACTCTGTGTGGTCTAGTGAAGTCACCCTCCTATGAGTACCAATGTTCAATGTGCACTTCTACTGTTACAGTGGACAGCCAATGGGTAGGGACAGGAAAGGAGCAGTGTGGGGAAATACAAGTCTATGATGTCACAAAGACCCATAGTAGCACTGAATAAGGCTCCAGGACAACTCACGGCACCATAGCTATTCCTCTTAGTCTTTCTTTTTCTTTCACCAGCTGAATGTCAGTGGGTTGATGCATCCAAGGCAGATCCCCAGGACTTGCAGTACCAGTTCAAGGTGTTTTGGTACCTCAACAATGGTACACCCATTGTTATCTCCTGTGTCACCACTGGCCAGGGCCAAACATTGCATCAGAGGCTTGGTTCAGACCTAGCTTGCAGAGCCAAAGGTCCAGGAATGAGGCCTGTTGCTTCTTGCACCAGTGGCCAGGAGGAGTGAACTGTATTCCCCCCGCCATGGTGTGTTGGTATCATCCTTATTGTGCCATTCCAAACAATAACTTGGATGACTTGGCTATAAAACCAGCTTTGCAGATCTGGAGTAAATATTCTCACCTGCCACCAGTGTATTTTGAGTATTAGAATTTTGTTTATTTATTTACATTATGCCCTCCCTGCGAGCAAGTTCAGGGCGGATCACAAAACAAAATCTGAACCTATCAAAATTACAGTTAAGTATGTAAGGATAAAACAATTAAAACCATTTACAACAGCATGAATTAAAACCATTTGTCCATGTGCACTATTAGTCTGTGTGCAAAGATTTCCAGCTGGCACCATTAGTCTCCAGATCTTCTTAGTCTGAACCACATGAAGATGGTAAGCTGAGCTTCAGCAGGGGAGACCGAGATTTTATTGGATGCCTTTCTTCCAGGTTGGGACCGAAAGTGGATTATGACATTCTCCCCTTGATGCATTTTACCTTCATGATAGCCCTGTGAAGCAGGTTCAGATGTGTAACTGGCTCCATGGTCATCCAGTAAGCTTCCAAAGCAGAACGGGGATTCAAACCTTTGTTACCATTACATTTGTCCCATGGTCACCCAGTAAGCTTTCAAAGCAGAATGGGGATTCACTGAGAGCCAGTTTGGTGTAGCGGTTAAATGCACCGACTCTTCTCTGGGAGAACTGGGTTTGATTTCCCACTCCTCCACCCGCAGCTGTTGGAATGGCCTTGGGTCAGCCATAGCTCTCGCAGGAAGTTGTCCTTGAAAGGGCAGCTTCTGGGAGAGCCCTCTCAGTCCCACCCACCTCACAGGGGGAGGTCCCACCCACTGTTGTGGGGGAAGAAGATAAAGGAGATTGCAAACTGCTCTGAGTCTCTGATTCAGAGAGAAGGGCGTGGTATAAATCTGCAATTCTTCTTCTTCAAACCTGGGTCTCTCAGGTCTACGGTTACCAAGTCCAACTCAAGAAGTATCTGGGGACTTTGGAGGTGGAGCGAGGAGACTTTGGGGGTGCAGCCAGGAGACTTTGAGAGTGGAGCCAGGAGCAAGGGTATGACAAGCTTGATTGAACTCCAAAAGAAGTTCTGGCAATCACATTTAAAGGGACCATGCTCCTTTTAAATGGCTTCATTCCATAGGAAATAACAGAGGATAGGGATACCTTCTTTGGGAGTTCATAGAATTGGACCCCCTGGCCTAAACTTTTTGAAACTTGGGGTACGTTTTAAGGAGAGGCACTGGATGCTATGCTGAAAGTTTGGTAGCTCTACCTCAAAAACACCCCCCCGAGCCCCAGATACCCACAGATCAATTCTCCATTATACCCTATAGGAATCGATCTCCATAGGGTATGATGGAGTGCCCAGCAGACATTTCCCTCCCACCCCACCCCCTACTTTCTGATAATCCTGAAGTGGGGGGGGGCAAACGGGGGGATCCCCTGCCCCTAACGGGGGACTGGCAACCCTACCCAAGTTCTAGTTTGACATGTGAATCACTACGCCATGCTGGCTGGAGCAAAAACATTCCTCAGCTACATTGCACAGTCTAAAAGGGGTGAGATGTCATATGGCAATCCAATGAGAAAATATCATCTACTTAATGATTCCCCAAATGATGTGGCAGATTTCTTGTTCTTTGTTGCCAGTTTGGAGCTCCCATCCAGGCACTGATCAGTTTCACACCTTCTTTGCTACCCCAAATGGCCGCATTCTCAGGCCATTTATTGGGATTTAAAGGACATTTGTCCTGTTATAAGGAGGTGTGTTTTTCTTTACATGAAAATTGCATTAGCAGTTATAATACAACAGAGCAAACTTGAAAATCAGGTTTATGCTTTCCTTCTAAGACTGGCTATTCCAGCTGCAGGGAACAATGCCAAGTGACAGCCTCTGAGAAAGAAGCATGACTCAGCAAAAGACACCCTCCCCCCCGTTTACAAAGGAAGCATGATTAGTACACATCATACAATGACAAAGCAAAAAGCAGCACCAAAAGGAACTGCTGACTCAGGAAGTCTGCGCTGCATAACAGGAAAAAGCAACAGATTGTCAGGAAGTGGCAAGTTCTTTGCGAAAAAAGTTAGAAAGTCCCCTAATAAGCATAAAATAGAATGAAAAGAGATTAGTAATTCTCCAGAGTGTCTTCTGTAGTTAAGAAAAAAGCAAACCGAGTTTCATCAATGCTTTAATAATTACAGTCATGTCTGTTTGCAAATTTCCAGTTAATACCATGGGCTAGATGTCAGTAGTCATTTAATTATTTACAGCCAGATCCAGGGCTTCTTTTGAGCAGGAGCACAGTGCTGGCTGGCTTGGCACCAAGGGGTGTGGCCTAATATGCAAATGAGTTCCTTCTGGGCTTTTTCTACAAAATAACCCTGTGTGAAACAATGGTGATGTCATGGGTGTGGCCTAATATGCAAATGACTTTCTACTGGGCTTTTTCTACAGAAAAGTCCTGTGGGAAACAATGGTGACATCAGGGCTGTGGCCTAATATGCAAATAAGTTCCTGCTGGGCTTTTTCTAGAAAAAAAGCCCTGACCAGATCAAACATAACTTAACTTTTAACCTCTCCCACACAAAAAATAAGAAAAATAAGAAGAGGAGGTTACCCTTCATACCATATGGATGATCTGAATGTCGCTGGCATGCCTATAAGAAAACAGAATTGGGTTCTGCAGGGGCAGGTGATTCCTCTATGCAGCAGTACACGGGCAACTGCTAGAAATCAGAGCTGTAATTTGTTCAGCTTTCTAGACCTCATGATAATTGACATGATTTGTATGACAACTCTTATTGTTTATCTTACAAATTGCATTACACAGTAAACTGTGTACTCTGTTTGCCTCCTGCAAGTTCATTAGGAATATTCAAACAGTATTCAGTACAATGTATCCAGTCAGTGTGTTTCTGGCTATGGTGTTACATATTTATTCATAAGATTTATACCCTGCCCTTCTATTTTAAAAAGACTCAGATTGATGTTATGACTGTAGTCCCTATCCCAATCTCATTCACATGAAAGGAAGCCATAAAATGTTTGCACAGCAAATAGATTGCATTGTCAGGTTGTTTCTACATCATTTTCTTCTCACATTGCTAGAGGAGACAGAGGGACATTCCATCTCGCAAATAAAGGAAGCTGTAGGTCAACACCCCCTTGCCCTGAAAGTGATGCTTTGCATAAACTTACTGGTAAAGGACGTACTTTGCATGCAGAAGGTCCCAGGCATTGTCAACTGTAAGCTCTCCAGTAACAGGTGTTGCAAAACAGCTTGTTCTGCCTGAGGCCATGGAGAGCCATTTGCAAGTCTAAGCAGTTCAACTCACTGGACCAATACTGTGATTTGGCATGAGATTGCAAGACCTGTTCACTTCTGCATATGACCATGATGGCCAGCTGATGAGCCTTATGGCCTGTACGTTGGCAAGCTTCCCCCACCAGACCACAACAACTGACACATTTGTTGCATTTCCCTTGGGCCACCATTTCCCTTGTGCTGCTATCCTTGCCAGGTACACTTGGCTTTCAGACGGCATGCTTTTAGCTGATCACAATTCATGCCCTGGAGAAAGCCAACATGGTGTAGATGTTAACTAGGATTTCGGAAACCCTGGTTCAGATTCCAATTTGCTAGATCAACTGGGGCCAGGCACACATTGTCAGCCTAACCTACCCCACAAGGTTGTCATGATGATAAAATGGAGGAGAGGAGAAGGATGCAAGCCACTTTGTGTTGTATCTTGCATTTCGGTCCCTGAATTTCCAATACAGCGCGACTACATGCGCTGAGGTGACCAACGGGAAACTGCGGGTCACCTGACGTAAGGGCCAAATGTAACTCACCTATGAAGATCAGTGGTGGAAAATTTAACTGGTCAGGATTGGACCTGACCAGGAAAGGGGTTGTTCCGGGGAATGTATATAATCAGGGACCCGGCCCCGCCATGTTGTCTTGAAATGTACTCGCCAATAAAGAATGTTAACTGTTGAATGTCTCTGAACCCAGTACATTACACTGGGGACGAAGGTGGGATCCTAGCCAGGTTCACACGGTAGGGTCCCCACTGTCCAGGAATTGCCAACCTGGCTGGAGAAGAAGGCATGCAGCCCAGAGGGGCAGGAACACCCGACGCTGCTGCCATGGCAACCCTGAGCTTGATGGCTGGCCACAAGGCTGAGTTCGATCCCACCGTCCTCGAGAAGTGGGAGACCTACGTGGAGTGCATCAACTGCTACTTATGGATGAACGTGATTACAGATGACATCAGGAAGCGAGACGTGCTCCTGAGTGTCTGCGGGGATGCCATGTTCAAGATTGTCAAGGGTCTCGCTGCTCCCTCAAAAGTCACAGCAAAGACTTATGAGAAGGTAGTCAAACTCCTGACTGGGCATTTCTTGCTGCAGCCATCCATCACTGCCCACCGGTTCCTGTTCCAAAAGAGAGATCAGGGAGGAGGAGAAACGTCTACCTGGCCGTTCTCTGCCAAATTGCTGGAAACTGCAGCTTCAACAAGCTGGAGAAAGCTCTGTGGAACCAATTTGTCTGGGGCCTCCAGGACGAAAGGCTGCAGCAAAAGCTTTTCGCAAAGAACATAACATAAGAACATAAGAGAAGCCATGTTGGATCAGGCCAACAGCCCATCAAGTCCAACACTCTGTGTCACACAGTGGCAAAAAATTTTATATACACACATACACTGTGGCTAATAGCCACTGATGGACCTGTGCTCCATATATTTATCTAAACCCTTCTTGAAGGTGGCTATACTTGTGGCCGCCACCACCTCCTGTGGCAGTGAATTCCACATGTTAATCACCCTTTGGGTGAAGAAGTACTTCCTTTTATCCGTTTTAACCTTTCTGCTCAGCAATTTCATCGAATGCCCACGAGTTCTTGTATTGTGAGAAAGGGAGAAAAGTACTTCTTTCTCTACTTTCTCCATCCCATGCATTATCTTATAAACCTCTATCATGTCATCCCGCAGTCGACGTTTCTCCAAGCTAAAGAGTCCCAAGCGTTTCAACCTTTCTTCATAGGGAAAGTGCTCCAGCCCTTTAATCATTCTAGTTGCCCTTCTCTGGACTTTCTCCAATGCTATAATATCCTTTTTGAGGTGCGGCGACCAAAACTGCACACAGTACTCCAAATGAGACCGCACCATCGATTTATACAGGGGCATTATGATACTGGCTGATTTGTTTTCAATTCCCTTCCTAATAATTCCCAGCATGCCGTTGGCCTTTTTTATTGCAGACGCACACTGTCTTGACATTTTCAGTGAGTTATCTACCACGACCCCAAGATCTCTCTCTTGGTCAGTCTCTGCCAGTTCACACCCCATCAACTTGTATTTGTAGCTGGGATTCTTGGCCCCAATGTGCATTACTTTGCACTTGGCCACATTGAACCGCATCTGCCACGTTGACGCCCACTCACCCAGCCTCAACAGATCTCTTTGGAGTTCCTCACAATCCTCTCTGGTTCTCACCACCCTGAACAATTTAGTGTCATCCGCAAACTTGGCCACTTCACTGCTCACTCCCAACTCTAAATCATTTATGAACAAGTTAAAGAGCATGGGACCCAGTACCGAGCCCTGCGGCACCCCACTGCTTACCATCCTCCACTGCGAAGACTGCCCATTTATACTGACTCTCTGCTTCCTATTACTAAGCCAGTTTTTGATCCACAAGAGGACCTGTCCTTTTACAAAGGAAGAGCTGACCTACAGCTTACCTTTAATGAAGCCACTGCATTTGAGAGAGCTGCCCAGGCTCGCACCAGCCAATGAACGGAGGCCGTCCACCAAGACGAGAGGGCGTTGGACGAATACGAGGAGGAAGAAGCACACCAGCTTCGCCACCGGCCATGCAGCGGGCTGAAACCATCTACCCGACCGCAAGCCATAGAGATACTGGCCAGCGCAAAGTCTGCCAGTTGTGGGGATCCACATGAGTGCCGCGACTGCCCTTACCGCAACACCAATTGCAGAAACTGTGTAATATTGGGCCACATCGCTTGAGCTTGCAGGGCTAAGGCCAACTGGAGGCATCAGTCCATGCACCACGACTTGACCGATGCACACATGACTGCTTCAACCAGCATATAAGTATTGAACTTGTCCCTGGACACCCCCAATAAGGTCAAAGTGTCAGTCCTGATTGAGGGGGCCCCCTGCTTGATGGAATTAGACTTGAGGTCCTCAGTCTCCATAATCTCAGAGGAGACGCTGAGAAAACTCTGCCCCCATGGCCGGCTACCATTGTGGCTGGCGGAATTCATTTTGCTGGACTTTCAGAAAAGCCCCGTACAGGTCCTGTGGTGAGCCAGCATTAGGGTAGATTTCAAAACCTTTAAGGGGGCACTGGACATCCTCATAGTTAAGTGCCAGCTCACCACTTTACTGGTTCAGACCACTGGGCATAGAAATAGTCAGGGTGAACTAGATCCAAATGCACAATTTTGAAAATGTGTGCCAGGAATTCCCTGAGTTGTTCAATAGGACCCTGGGGTGCTACAAAGGGCCACCTATCACCTTACAGCTCAACCCCCATGTGAGGTCCATAAGGGTGAAGGCCAGGAGAGTTCTGTTTGCTTTGAAACCAAACATCAAAGCAGAGCTGGACCACCTCATGGCCCAGGGAGTACTAGAGCCTGTCTCCTACACTGCATGGGAGACCCCCATAGTCACCTTGGTGAAGCCAAATGGGGATGTGCACATATGTGCAGACTATAAATGCATGATCAATAAAGCACTCCAGGACCACCCATACCCCGTTCCAGTGGTCAGTCACGTCCTCGTGTCCTTGGCTGGCTCTAAAATTTTTGGGAAACTGGACTTGGCCCATGCTTATCAACAGCTCCCAGTGGACACAGAGACTGCCAATGCCCAGATGATAGTGATGCACAGGGGGGCTTTCAAGGTGCGGCGGTTGCAATTTGGGGTTAGTGTGGCTCCAGGAATATTTCAGAGCATAATGGACTCTCTCCTCAAAGAGATTCCCGAAGTACAACCTTTTTTTGACAATGTTTTGATCGCTGCCCTGGACGCTGAGGAGTTTAGCTGCTGTCTGTGGGAGGTACTTCGCCGTTTTCAGACTGCGGGACTTAAAGTGAAGCAGGAAAAGTGCTTGCTGAGGGTGCCAAGGGTGGAGTTCCTGGGGTTTGCGGTCAATGTCGCAGGAATCCACCCTACAGCCCACAACACGAGGGCCATAGTCCAAGCTCCAACCCCCACTTGCAAGGCGGAGCTCCAAAGTTTTCTGGGGCTCCTGAACTTTTATCATTCCTTCTTGGCCCACAAAGCTGCCCTCACTGAGCCCCTACACAGAGTCCTTGACAAAAAAGCATAGTGGGTCTGGGGTAAGAAACAGGCCGCCGCTTTCCAGGCGGTCAAGAACATTTTAGTTTCGAACGAGGTGCTTCGACGAGTCCCTTTGAGTGATCCTGGCCTGCGACGCTTCTCCCTATGGAGTGGGTGTGGTTCTAGGTCATCAACTCCTGGACAGGAGGGAGGTTCCCATGGCATACTACTCTTGGACCTTGAACCCCGCGGAGTGTAACTAAGCCCAATGACAAGGAGGTGTTGGCTATCGTGGTGGGAGTGTATAAATACAACAACTACCTGTATGTTAGGCACTTCACAATTACCACAGACTACAAGCCTTTGCTGGGCCTCCTTGCACTGGACCGCCAGACCCCACAGATCCTGTCTCAGCGCATTCTGTGGTGGAACTAGTTCCTGAATGCTTACACGTACACACTCGTCTACCACCCTGGCAAAGTGATGGGCCACACTGATGCCTTCAGCCATCTCCCGTTGCTGATGATGGACCCTGATCCGGCCCCTGCCCACCACGTGTTGCTGATCGAGACTCTTCCTGACAGGCCCCTCCATGCCGCTGAGGTAGCCTGGTTCTTGGGCCGGGATCATATCCTCGCACGTGTTTTGGACTGGGTGGGGAGGGGTTGGCCTAACGGCAGGGTAGACACAAATTTCCAACCATTTGCATTATGCCGAGATGAACTATCTTCTCATAAGGGTTGTCTTCTCTGGGGCAGTAGGGTAGTGGTTTCTCCCCCTCTCCGGAAGCAAGTGCTCGAAGCACCCAGGGATAGTGCGCATGAAGACCCTGGCATGGAGTTATGTCTGATGGCCGGGGTCGGATGAGGAGATTGAGGAGTGGGTTAAAAGGTGCCAGCCCTGCCAAGAATCTTGGCCAGATCCACCCAGCGCCCCCATTCACCTCTAGGAATCCAATCGCATGCCCTGGTCCCAGCTACACCTAGACTTCGCAGGGCCATACTAGGGTCAAATATTCTTCATCCTGGTTGATGCTTATACGAAGTGGCTGGAGGTGATCCCGTAGCCTCAACCTCCACATTGGCCACAGTCAGGGCCCTCTGGAGGGTCTTTTGCACCCATGGGATCCCAGAAACTGTAGTGATGGACAATGGTACCATGTTTACCTTCCGGGAGTTCCAGGAGTTCCTGAATAGGTACTTTATCTGGCATATACGGTCTGCTCCCTTTCACCTGGCTATTAATGGCCAAGTGGACTGCACGGTTTGCACCACCAAAGAGGCCTGGGCTACATAGTTCAGGGGGACTGGGACCACCACCTAGCCGCCCTTCTTTTTGGGAACTGGATCACCCCAAACAGGCTGAAGTCTGGCGGAACTACTCATGGGCCAGAGATTAACGGCCAGGCTAGATAGATTGCACCCTGACCGAACTCTAGACCTCTGCAGCTCCCCTGAGACCTGGGAGGCCACTAGGGAGTTCTTTCCAGGGGATCCAGTCTACACAAAGAACTTTGTGAGTGGTCCGGAGTGGATACCAGCCTGAGTGCTGCGGGTTACTGGGTCCCGCTTGTATGAGGTATCGACAGAGGGGGCCAGCTCCTCTGTCGGCACATTGACCAGTTGTGCTGTCGCACCCTGCCAGAGGAACTGGTGGGACCTGAGGGAGTGGGGAATGAGAAAAGCGAAGAAATGCTACCGGCTGCTGCCCCGCCGGCCCCAGTCTTGCCGACGGCGGAGCCTTGCAGAGACAGGGGTGACCTGCCCTCAGCAAGAGAGTGGGAAGAGCCACCAACACCGATGCAGTCACAGGGTGGCGCTCTTCTGGCCGCACCCCACAGCGAGAAACTCGCTACTCCACTGGTGATTCCAGCAGCTCCCATGCCCCAGGTCGAACCGCAGTGGTCCCACAGGGAGTGGCGGCCGCCAGCTTATTTGAAAGACTATGTGTCCTAAACTAGGGGGGAGGAGTGTTGTGTCTTGCATTTTGGTCCCTGAATTTCCAACACAGCGCGACTGTGTGCACTGAGGTGAACCACGGGAAACCATGGGTCACCTGACGTAAGGGCCAAATGTAACCCGCCTATGAAGATCAGTGGCAGGAAGTTTAACTGGTCAGGATTGGACCTGACTAGGAAAGGGGTTGTTCCGGGGAATGTATATAATCGGGGACTCGGACCCGCCATGTTGTCTTGTGATGTACTCGCCAATAATGTTAACTGTTGAACATCTCCAAAACTAGTACATTATACTTTGTGTCCTCATTTGAAAGAAAGGCAAGGTATAGATGATGTAAATATGGTTTAACTGAACTTTCCCAAGAGAGAAAGCCCTGCGTTAATCCAGCCAAATCACTTCACAATCTGCTGTCATACATCGTGGTCCAAATTGCCTTCCTATAAGACAGAAAATGCACGCTGCTGTGAATGCAAGTTTTAGAGTCCATGAAAGAATACAACTAATGAGATGTGGCAGATCTGTGATCAGTTTTCCTGGATTGTTTAAGGTTAAAAGGCAGCTGTAACCCACCCTACATACCATCTGGATCAAGGCCACAAGGTACAATCTGGGAGATAGTGCAGGGTAAGGGAGACTTCTAGAACTTGTTCAGAGAGCCTAATTCCATGACGGAGGGACCCTTTCCTTTTCCTCTCTGATCAAGCAGCTTGCTGGGTGAGGGAAAGGGAAGAGGATATGATTTTTGGAAGTTGAGCAAATCTCTTTCCCAGGACCTAAACTGCCCTTAAGGATCTGGGCAAGTCGGGCAAGTCCTTGCCCCACATGAATACACCATTGCCAGGCCCGGTGCTAAAGTTTCTGGCGCCCCAGGCTGAACCCCGCCCCCCCAGTAGTCTTCTTGCATGTGCAAAGTGCGAACGCTTGGTCTGGCCCTCTCCCACTTCAGAGGCAGCCGGGAAGAGGCCTCTACCCAGCTGCCTCTGAAGCGGGAGAGGGCCAGGCAAGGGGTGGCCTGAGCTTCACGTTCTTTCTTTGAGAACCCGTGGCTCAGGCCACTCCGTCCCTGGCCCTCTCTGGCTTTGCAAGGTCATTGTGAGCGTGGATGGGGAGGGGGTGCCTACCCCCCCACCCCTGTGGTGATTTGGCACCCCAGGCAGCCGCCTACCTTGCTGACTCCCATGTGCTGGCCCTGACCATTGCCCAACTTAATTAGATTGTTTGCAAATAGATGTTGCTTCTTTACCTCATGCTACAGCAGAACACTGCATGCTGAGCAACTTGGCTGTCAATTGGGCTTCAGGGGCTCTGACTCAGAAGTACACACAGTTTAAACAAGTTGTGAAGGCACACGGTTCTAGCATCACAAGGGCACAAAGTTTAAGATCAGTTTCTGGGTAGCAAATCAAAACATCACCAGCTTGGAACTCTCAAAGGTAAGACTCCTCCCCAAGGCTGAGCAGTAATGCCCTCAAAAGCTCTCCCCATGGAGGTGCTCTGATGAAGTGACAGACTCTTGAAGGCACTAGGTTCCCTAGGACATTGAGCTGAAAAATGGCCAAGACCCATGGGAGTCGGGTGGGAGCCCACAACTAATCTAGAGCTTCTTGAAATATGTAAGATCATCTCTTGGAGGAGAGAAGAGCTTGGTGAGCTATCCACCAATGCTGTTAATCCCTCCATGATTCTTATTTAGGGCTGCTGAAGAGCAATTCTAAATGCTGCTGTCATTGTATTTAATTCTCATAAACTGCTTTGAATTATTGTTTTAAATAGAAAGGCAGGGTGTGTGTGTATATATCCCAAACAAACAATAAACACCATACCACACAGGAGCAGAGATTAGCCTTCACAATTCAGTTTAGGGTTGCCAGGAAACGCTCCCCCTCCCCCACCAGCAGGAAATGGGGGGTAGGGCTGCCAGATCAAGGTTGGAAAACTCCTGGATATTTGGGAATGAAGCCTGAAAAGGACAAGGGAACTCAGTGTGTACAAGAAGGACAAGGAATGGAGCCTGAGAACGACAAGGGAGTTCAGTCCACACTAGGCCTCTAATCCTGGTTCAACCCTGCACCCCAAACTGACATTCTACACTCGAATCATGGAATCATAGGGCTTTTTTGTAGCAGAAACTCCTTTGCATAATGGGCTACAAACCCAGTTCTCCAAGACCTAACAGGGCTCTTAGTACAGAGCCTTCTGTAAGCTGCATGAGGATTGGCTACATCAGGGGTGTGTGGCTTAATATGCAAATGAGTTTCTGCTACAAAAAAAGCCCTGAAAACCAACTTTATCAGTTTATGATTCTATGATTCTAGTGTAGAAAATCAGCTTGGGGCCAGGGATGAACCAGATCTAAAGATCTAGAACGGAACTCCAAAGCATCCATATTCTCTAGGGAAACTGATCTCTGTAGTTTGGAGATAAACTGTAATTCTAGGGAATCTCCAGGTCCCACCTGGAGGCTGGCATCCGTAGGCTTGGGATGCTTTTTAGGGTCTTAACGCATTCTTAGGATAGCTACTTGGACAAATGTATGGGCATGCAATGCTAGGATGGGAAGGGAAAAATAAGTTAGACATTCATTCCAGCATAACTGGAATAAGAATACCTATAGGCATGCAAATAGTTGAGTTGGAATTCATCGGCAGGGCTGTCAGTTGTAACCCAGGAAATGTGTATGTGAATGTAAAAGAAAAGCAGTGGGGGCAAGCCTAACTTCCTCCCAGTTTAGTCATTGAATGGACAAACAGGCACATCAACAAATCAAATGCTTGATTTGCTATCAGTCTTGCCTCACCTCTTCCCCAGTGCTTCAGGCAAGCTGCCCACCCTCATTTATAATGTAAGGTTTTGTACAAGATGCGTGAGAGTGCTTCTTTGTATACAAGTTGCCTGGCTATCCTTGTTAAGTGTGAATGTGGGCAAATCTTGCAGATCTACAAATCATTTCTTCCTCTCAGGGCCAGCACTAGATTTGGGGTTTTTTTGACAGGCGACTGACCCAAGCACAGTCATAATAGGGTTGCCAGGTCTGTGTTGGAAAATACCTGGAGACTTTGGGGGGTGGATCTGGGAGAGGGCAGGGTTTGGGGAGGGGCCTCAGTGGGGTACAATGCCATAGAGTCCACCCTTCAAATCAGCTATTTTCTCTAGGGGTGCTGATCTCTGCAAGCAGGAGATCAGTTGTAAATGCAGATCTCCATGCCCAACCTGGAGGCCGGCAACCCCATGACACAGACAGAGAAGAAGGCACATGAATAGCAGCTGTTGTTCCTCGTCACTGGGTGAACAAGCAGCCATCAGCCACCACTTGTTCACCTGCCCTATGACTAAGCGACAAATGAACAAGAGGAGGAGGAGTCACTGCCTTCACCTGTGGTAGCAATGTGCACACCCAGGGTGGATCCTCCAAAGACCAAGGTGCTCTAGTAGATTTCACCAAAGGCCTGCTTTTTCAGATGCTTCCTCCTTTAAAACAAAGGTGTGGCTTGTCAGAGTAGGCAGTATTCTAGGGTTGCAAGCCTCCAGGTGGAAAAACAAAAAAAAATATAATACTATGATGAACCAAATTATCACCTAACATATATTTATAAGCACCTTATATTTGCTCATTTCAAAATAGTCTATTTATAAATACATCGTTCCAAAGTTCCTGAAAGTATAATAAATCCAATCCCAGTTTGCCATGTATGTTCAATTGTCTGGACAACTGAAGCAGCTTTGGAGGGTGGACTCTATAGCAGGGGTGGCCAACGGTAGCTCTCCAGATGTTTTTTGCCTACAACTCCCATCAGCCCCAGTCATTGGCCATGCTGGCTGGGGCTGATGGGAGTTGTAGGCAAAAACATATGGAGAGCTACCGTTGGCCACCCCTACTCTATAGCATTTCATCCCCACCGAGCTCACTGCCTTCACCAGGTAGAGTGGCCAGCTCTGGGTGGGGAAATACCTGGAGGTTATAGGGATAGAGCTTTGGGATGGGAGGGACCTCGGCAGGGTTAGTGCCATGGAATTCACTCTCTAAAACAGCCATTTCTGCAGGGGAGCTGATCTCTGTCAGCTGGAGATCAGTTGTAAGCAGGTCTCCAGTCCCTACCTGGAGGCTGGTGACCCTGCTCCCAAATCTCCAGGAATTTTTCCAACTTGGAGTTAGCAATCCTAGCTACAAGGACCAAAGACTTTTTTGTTTATAAGGCACTTGGCTTCCATATGTTTAGGCTTCCATTAACAGGACCATCTTGGTCCTCTTGTTTTCTGGCTAAGGGAAACAAAAGGCAGATCAGGCAGTTCTTTCTGAATAATGGCAATAGAGCACTCGGGCTTCCAGGAACTGTTTTTCAGAGCAAGGAAAAAACAGAAGACTTTGAACTTACACACAAGCCAAGTTCAGTAAGCACCACAAATACAGGGTGGGGTCTTGCTCTGAGTTGGCACACAAACCTTCCATGTTAAGTTCTTGGTGTTTAAGGAACCTGTCTGGGCAAGATTCAATCAGGCAAACACTTGCAATAGCAAATGGTTAGGGTTTGTACGTCTTGCAGTTTCTTTCTCCAAAGTTGTTATTCAGGATCTGAAACAGTTAAAGTACTGGAGCCAGTCTGTTTAGAGGAGAATTATTTCCAGATTATTGTGAGGGCTTTTTTCCTAGCTGGGCTAGGAGCCAATTCAAACAATCACAATCTCAGCACAGAGCACAGGAAATCATTTGATTAAAGCTAGGCTCACATGTGTAACTGGTAGACCGTGACTCAGCAAAAATGTGACCAGAAGACTGAAATCTTTACTCAGCAAGCTGGAGATACAAACATGACACAGCAAAATGTAGAAACAGATGTCTAAAGAGCAAAAACCGAAACCTTTACTCAGCAGACTGGAGTCACAAACATGACATAGCAAAATGTACAAACAGATGCTTACCTTGGAAGGCCCCTGCAAATGTTAGATGCCACCAACTATACAAGGAGTGGCTAAACTTGCTTAATGTAAGATGTTTGAGAGCTGCAAGACATGAATGTCAGATTTTTGAGAGCCGTAAGGCAGGCAGGAAGGCAGGCAGGCAGGAAAATAGATGGAGGAGAGAGAGGTGAAAGAAAGTAACTTTAAATGCATTCTCCAAGCTGCCAGCTGGCTTGGCTTAGAGCAGGGGTGGCCAATGGTAGCTCTCCAGATGTTTTTTGCCTACAACTCCCATCAGCCCCAGTCATTGGCCATGCTGGCTGGGGCTGATGGGAGTTGTAGGCAAAAACATCTGGAGAGCAACCGCTGGCCACCCCTGGCTTAGAGAAGTGATTTAAAGAGACAAGTACCTTCTCCAAGCCAGCTGATGGGGCAGTGTAGACTTCAAAAGCCACACAATATGTGTGAAAGAGCCACATGTGGCTCTCAAGCCAGTTTGGCCACCCCTGATCTGTACAATTGCTCTTTCCTTCTAAATTGTGGAGTTAGAGATCTTCCTGGGAAGCAATGTGCATGTACTATCAAAAAGAACTGGGAAATAGGTTTTCATGTTCACCAGGAAAAACGAGTACCTGGTGATTCCCTATTAAGATACACAAAGATGCTATTGAGTAGCCCTGGATAATGAAAATGTCTTAATAAATCATTACTTGAGCACCAGCCTGGTCTTTGATCTTTCTGTTGGGGAAAAAAAGCAAAAAGAAAAGCTAATTAATGCAGGCTAATTAAGAAGTTAATTACTCTATGCCATAGCCCAGAGGGAAGGTCTCTTGCCTGGGCCTGCTGATACAATTCACAACATTGGCTCAGGAACTTCCTGAAGATTTGGGGTGGTGCCTGGAGAGGATGGAGTATGGGGGACGGAGCTAAGTGAGGATGTGATAGGGATGCCAATCCCCAGTTAGGGGCTGGAGATCCCCTTCTTTGGAGCCCCTCCTCCAGCTTCAGGCTTATCAGAAAATTGGGGGGGGGATGTCTGCTGAGAACTCCATTATACTCTATGGGGACCAGTCCCCATAGGGTATAATGGAGAATCGATCTGTGGGTATCTGAGGCTTGCTTTTTTTCAGGCAGAGGCACCAAATTTTTGGCATAGTGTCTGGTGCCTCTCATCAAAAAACTCCCCCAAATTTCAAAAAGGTTGGACCAGGGGATCCAATTCTATGAGTTCCCAAAGAAGATGCCCCTATCCTCCATTTTTTCCAATGGAAGGAAGACATTTAAAAGGCATGTGGTCCCTTTAAATGTGATGGCCAGAACTCCCTTCAGAGTTCAATTGTGCTTGTCACTACCTTGCTCCTGGCTCCTCCCCCAAAGTCTCCAGATACTTCTTGAGTCAGACCTGGCAACCCTAGAATATGATGCCACATAGAAGCTGCCTTGTGAACCTGCCATTTTCTTTGGGGGAACTTATCTCTATAGTCTGGAGATTAGTTGTACTTCTTGGAGAAAGAGAATTTTTCCAGGGTGCAACCTGGGGGCTGTTACTTCTGCCTGCTGAAATGAATGCAAGCTGGACATTCAGTGGGTTTTGCACAGGAAAACCAGTGTGGTGTGGCTGGGTTAGGAGTGGGGAGACTGGTTCAAATTCCCATTCCCCTGGTGTGACCTCAGGCAGGGATCATCAACTCCTATATCACGTGATAGCTCTCTCTCTCTTTTTTTTTTTTCAAATTCTGTTTAGTCTGTTACAACAAATATTTGTAGCTATATACATTTTGATCTCTCCCTTCCTCCCTCCCTCTCTCCCTCCCTTTACTCTTAAACATTTTTCGCACACAGCTTACCTCGCAGTCACAATCCTGTTCCCTCCTCAGCGTCTGTCGGATTTCCCACCATCTGCGCTGGAGTTACAGGAAGTGCTGCGGCTTTTGCGTAGCAAACGTAAACTGGGTTTTAGCGGTTTACATTTGCTACTCAAAAGCTGCGGCACTTCCTGTAACTTCGGTGCAGATGGTGGGAAATCTGACCAGACGCTGTGGAGGGAACAGGATTGTGACTGCAAGGTGAGCTGTGTGTGAAAACGGTTTTGTCTTTTCACCCCAGCCATGGGCACAAAGTCTTAATCTTCCACTGAATGTCTTTTCTTCCTTCTTTCAATATCCAATCTAGGTAGATCTTCCAACTGGTCTTAATTTCATTAGATTTTCCTTCCCATGTTGTCTCTTTGTTGATTGACACCACGATGTCTGACTGTATAAATTCAAACAAATAGCTGTGCCAGATTTCTTCTGTCCATTTACTTTTGTCTTTCCAACCCAAAGCTATAACCGCCTTCCCCACCAGTATCATAGCCTTAACTAAATTTTGAATACTCCTATCCATTATAGGGCCTCCTATTGTACTTAACAACATTAGATTAAAATCTCTAGTTAGTGTTTTATTGCATACTTTTCTAATAATTTCGATAATTTCCTTCCAAAAGGTCTTTACTTCCAAACATTCCCACCACATGTGTGCATACCAACCTTTTGAGAGTTTACAGTGCCAGCATAATGGGCTTAACCCTGGAATCATGTTAGCTAGCATATCACGTGATATCTCAATAAGAATCTACAAATGCGAGGGATTTGCAGCCGCAGTAGAAAAATACTGCTGAGGTTTAGAAATCTTTGACAAAGCTGAGGGTAAAACAACGTCTGAAGTCTGGTAGGGTCATAAGGTATTTTATATTGGAGAAAGATTTATAAAACAATGTCCATGATGCTATAAGATTTTTTTCAAAGACTATGAAGCAGGTCCAGAAAACTAATGCAGGATACAACCAATCTCTGACACTAGGAATTGAATTCCGGCTTCAATTATACAATTCAAAGGTTGGGGTTGATGAGGAGATCTGTTCCTAGCCCTTGATCTCTGGATAGACTTTATCTTATCCAGTTTCAGGAAACAAACAAACAGAAAAGATTGCAAAAGATTTTGTTGTGACTCTTGTGTGTGTGTGTGTGTGTGTGTATGTATATATATATATATATATATAATTTGTACTTGAGATGCATATGTATACACACACATATACATTTGATATGAGCACTATTTTTGGTTAATTAGAAACCACATAATTTTGATATTAAATAATTTGAATTTTGTAAGTTATTTTCATTACTGTAAATATGATTTATAGAGATAGTTTCTTCACATTTCTTGCCATGTTTATCTCTGTAATGTGTAACCCACCAGGATCCTGGCAATTCTATCTTGGGCCAGTCACTTGCTAAAACTACCTCGCAAATACCCTCTTCCTTTACATACATATTTGCTGCCATACTACAACTGACTTATGGTGACCCCAGCAGTGGACTTTTGAGGTAGGGTTGCCAAGTCCAATTCAAGAAATATCTGGGGACTTTGGGGGTGGAGCCAGGAGAAAGCATGTGACAAGCAGAACTGAACTCCAAAGGAGGAGTTCTGGCCATCACATCGAAAGGGACCGCACACCTTTTAAATGCCTTCCCTCCATAGGAAATAATGATGGATAGGGGCACCTTATTTGGGGGCTCATAGAATTGGACCCTCTGGTCCAATCTTTCTGAATCATGAAAGATAGTTTGAAGAGAGGCACCGGGTGCTATGCTGAAAATTTGGTGCCTCTACCTCAAATAATAGCTCCCCCAGAGCCCCAGATACCCACAAATCAATTTTCCATTGTACCCTATGGGAATTGGTCTCCATAGGGAATAATGGAGTGCCTAGCAGACATTTCCCTCCCCCCCCCCCCGCTTTCTGATGACCCTGAAGCTGGGGGAGGGCCTTCAAACCAGGGGATCCCCTGCCCCCACCTGGGGATTGGAAACTATTTTGAGGCAAGTGAGAACCAGAGGTGGTTTGCCATTGCCTTCCCCTGCAAATCCTTCCTTAGTGGTTTGGTTTCCCATCAAAGTACTGATTAGCTTTCAAGATCTGACTTGATTGGGCTGTATCATGCCATCTCCCCTCCCCTCTCCCTTTAATAGAGGCTTAATGTGTAGAAATAGATAGCTGAAGCTCTTCATGGCATGCAGGTAAATAACACCAGCTGGTAAATAATATTCCATTAAGCCTGTACTAAAGGGACAGCAATTTCTTCCCCACCAAGACTGTTGGCAACCCTAAAATCAAACAAATATTGTAAAGACACTAGAAGCTTCCCTCCCTCCCTCTCAACCTGCATAAGCACTAATCCCTGGAACTTCTCTTTTCTTGGGGGAAGTGGGGTGTGCGTAACAATATTATATATCACCATTTTGTTCACAGGGACTTTTAGCTGGAGGTTTGCCTGCTCAGCCCTTCTGAAAAGCAAGAGGCAAGCATACAGGGCTGGCCCTAGACAATCTGGCACCATAGGCAAGGCTAACGTCTCCGCTGCTGCCACCACATTGATAACTAATTTTCAGAAACAGATTAATTTGGGGACAAATTAAAAGCACAAAACTTGAAATTGTTCCCTGACCTGGATAGCCCAGGTCATTTGAAGGGTGCCCAATTCATCGCCTCCGTAAAATTGGCACCCTAGGCAATCGCCTAGTTTGCCTAGCGGCAGGGCCAGCCCTGCAAGCAAAGAGGATTGAGGGCTAGATCTATAAAATCTTTTTCTCCCTTCCCTTCCCTTCCCTTCCCTTATGGACTTCAAGGTAATAAGCTTGGGGTTCCCAGGATTTCTCTCATAGCCAGACCTTTAGCAAAGTTGTGGTGCTGTGGGCCCCCAAGCTACACCCTGTACAAAATGAGATGGAGGGCTTCTGAGGTGGAAGAGTGGAAGGTTCCATTTGAGACTGCAGGTAGGGAGGCTGAACCTGGTCAGGGACCTGCATATCTACGGGACCGCCTTTCTCCATATATCCCCAGAGAGCACTGCGTTCAGGGGCAAAAAACCTACTCTCTGCCCCCGGACCAAAAGAAGCCAGGTTACGCGTGACAAGATCTAGGGCTTTTTTGGTGGCAGCACCAGAGCTTTGGAATGCCCTTCCAGAAGCCATACGGGCCCTGTGGGATCTGTCTGCGTTCCGCAGGGCCTGTAAGATCGAGTTGCTCAAGCAGGCCTTCGATGCTTGGCGAAAAGACGGCTGCCATCGGACATCACACAGAATGCCGGTGATCACTTGGAATTTTTAATGCCGCTTATAATGTATGGATTCAGCACTATATAATGGTTTTAAAAATTGTAATATGTTTTTAAACTGGAAAATGTAAATTATGGTTTTATATATTTTATTGGTTTAACTGTGTAGATATGATACTGTGAGCCGCCCTGAGTCCGCTTGCGGAGAGGGCGGGATATAAGTCAAATGTAATAAATAAAAATAATAAAATAATAAAAAATGAAGACCTGGCAGTCAAGTGCAGTCATTGGCCATTGTCCAAACTATGTGATACAGTATTCTTCTCCAGAGATGCCATCCGAAAAAAATGGGGGGGGGGAGGGTTGTCGTACATTTGCATACAAGTTACAGTTGTGTCCAATAATAGTTTTTGTGTCCATGACTTTTTAGGATGTCATCTTATAGTCAGACTCCTCTTTATTTTGATTAAACATGGTATGTATGCATGCTGCGATAAGCAGCACAGCTCTGCTTCGCTGTGGTTTTGCTAGTAGATGCCTGAGCTGGGGTGCAGGCAGCACAAGAGAATCAGACTGAAAAGCAAGCTGATTTTGTGATTCTGAAAAGCAGGCCTGTGATTCTGTCTTGGGAAGGAGTAAAAACTCTTGCCACCTGTTTGTGCCACTTGTGGCTTGTACACTCCAGTCCAGATTGGCCATTTGTGAGCTAAGAGTTAGAGAACCTACTTTTCAAAGCAACACAAGTAATACTTTGCAGTCATATAACATTTTTTTTAAAAAACAATTGAACATATATGGCAAACTGAAGCCAGTCAGCCGCCAAAAAGAAGTACGCCACAGGCAAGCAGAATTGTTACAAGAGGAAGGAGAGATCCGAAACACTTACATATTTTTTCATTGGCATAACAATAATTATTGCTAAAAAAGAATAAATGAGAGGAATATTCAGTTAGTAAAAAAGAAGACTTAGAATAGAACTTTGGACAAAATCCAAAAGGTGAGTGAAGAAAAAACACCATCAACTGAGGTAATTAGAAAACTCAGTATCAACTAGAGATCAACAAATGCAGAAAAACAGGTTGAAGGCATTAGGGCTCAGAAGAATTGGTACGAGAACATTACAGTGATGCTGGCTCCATTTCTATGCTAGGGTTGCCAGTTTGGTATAGTGGTTAAGCGTGTGGACTCTTATCTAGGAGAACCGGGTTCCCCACTCCTCCACCTGCACCTGCTGGAATGGTCTTGGGTTAGCCATAGCTCTGGCAGAGGTTGTCCTTGAAAGGGCAGCTTCTGTGAGAGCTCTCTCAGCCGTACCCACCTCACAGGGTGTCTGGTGGGAGGAGAAGATATAGGAGATTGTAAAGCGCTCTGAGTCTCTGATTCAGAGAGAAGGGCGGGGTATAAATCTGCAATCTTCTTCAGGTCCCCTCCCTGGCCACTGGTGGGGGGTAAGGTTGCCAGATCGAGGCTGGGAAACTTCTGGAGATTTAGGGATAGAGGCTGGGGAGGATGGAGACCATAGAGCACCCTCCAAAGCACCCATTTACTTCAGGGGAACTGATCTCTGCAGTTTGGAGATGAGCTGTAACTCTGGGGGATCCCCAGGTCCCGCCTGGAGGCTGGCATCTCTATGTGTAAAAGCACTGTAATCAATACTCAGTCAATAATGGCAGAGGGGAGGGAAGAGAAAAAACTTCTAAAAGGAGACAAGCTTGTTGTGAGTCTTTTAAAAAGGGGTATGAGAAATGGCTGTGTTAATCCAGTGGAGGAGGGAGTCTACATTCTTCAAAAATTGGGGGGGGGGAGGTTAATACAATTAAAAAGAGGTGTTTGTGAGTTTCCTGCATTGTGCAGAAGGTTGAACTAGATGACCCTGGAAGTCCCTTCCAACTCTATGATTCTATGATTCAAATGCCAAGGACAGCACCAAGTTTTGCCAGTGGAAGAGAACCAAATCATGCTCCTGTCCCAGCAGAGAAGTACTTGCTGTGTTTCTGCAGGGGAAGCTATGGGTTTTAGGCAAGCAATTTCTCCTGTGGTGCTATGAAAACGTAACACAAAATTTACTAGTAACAAATAGGGAAAAAAGTAAAGATTCACCTCAGTGCAGCAAAAACAATAAAAACCCTTGTGGCGCTTTAATGACAAATGGATTTATTGTAGCAGAAGCTTCCAGGGGCTACAGCTCACTTTATTAGATGCCAAGTATCATCCATCATGAGCAAGATAACCCACAAGGAGGACAAGAGCATTTGTCTTTGAACCAAATCCTAGAAGATCACAAAAAGACTTTCTGCTGATCTATGTGCAGAAGGATGCTGCTGACCCCTGCTGGCCGTTTGGTTTTGGAGACATGCTCTTGGACAGGACATCTGCATGGGAGAGGGAAAACATGAAACACTGTCCTATGTTGAAATTTATGGCAACTTCACACAGGTGATTTTTCACAGCACCTAAACATGCTGGAAAGCTGCAGTTGATCACTGCTCGTTAGCACATATGCAGTGTGTGTGCGCGCGCATGCACAGCAAATACAGACACATAAGATCATCACGTGTGTAACCACCTATGGTTTTCCCTATACAGAAGTATGTGCTATTTTGGAAATATGTAGTGGGCAACCCAAGGGAGAATGTTCCTAGAGCTATCATTGCTTGGTTGAAAGGCTGAGGAACAGCGAGAGAAAACGCCAGAGCTATCAGAGGAAGAATTGTGGCCTTACAGCCATGATGCTGTCTCTCTCACACACGTACACAGAACAGAGGTTCAGTGTGACCCAGACACTGAAATGCCTTCCAGCCTTGTGTAATAACAATATACTCAGGCCCCTATAGGCATGAGGCCTAGCCTGCTCAGGCAGAAGAGTGAGACAGAAGAATGAACTGTTCCAGTGCAGAGTGTGGAAGCGGAGAAGCATGTGTTCAATGTCCCACAGGTAAAACCTCTCTGCAATTTTTTAAAATTGAGATAGGAGAGCTTATGCCCAGGCTTTTATATGGAACGTGTTCCATTTACGAGTTATTAATCTAGAGAAATTTTGGAAATCCCCCATCTGCAGTCTGACATTTTAATCTGCTCAGTGTGCAGCCATCTCATTTTGCGGCATAGAATAGGACTGATCCGAAGCAGCTAGAGTGCACAGATTCCTATGCAGTGCAACAAGTTCTTCTAAAGTGGCAAGTTGAATACTCAAGAAGATATTTCTGGGCTACATGTATTGTGTTCTATACTTACATGGTCACCATGAGAGGAAGACAGCTGAAGGAGTTTCTACCCAGTTTAAATTGCTTCTTCTTATCAGGGTTGGCTTGACCATTCAAACCACCAGGAACAGTCCCAGTGGACTGATGGCCTGGAATTCATGTCACTCCCCTGCTAGGGCCACCTGCCCACCAGAGCTACCCCTAGCCCCAGCAGAGGGTTAGGTGTGTAAGCATGAGGAAGGAGGACTTGCCAAGGCAAAGGATGCACCTTCCCTGCCTCACCAAGGGATAGGATTAGAGGCGGAGAGTCAAGAAGTCAAGGGAGGGACTTCAACAGAGTGCAATGCCATAGAGCCCACCTTCTGAAGTGGCCATTTTCTCTGGGGAAACTGATCCCTGTCACCTAAAGATCAGTTCTAGGTGGGTAGATAAGAGTCCAGTGGCAGCTTTAAGACCAACAATATTTAATTCAAAGTTTTATGCATGCACACTTCCTCAGACACACTGGAACAGAGGTTATAGACTAATGCTTATACATGCAGGGCTTTTTTTTTTTTAAAGCAGGAATGCGCAGGAACCTAGTTCCGGCTGGCTTGGTGTCAGGGGGCATGGCCTAATGTGCAAATGAGTTTCTGCTGGGCTTTTTCTACAAAAAGCCCTGTGTGAAACAGTGGTTACATCGGTGGGTGTGGCTTAATATGTAAATAAGTTCCTGCTGCTCTTTTTCTACAAAAAAAGCCCTGTTTACATATATGAACTGTTAACTCCCAATCCAAAGTGTCTGAGGAAGTATGTGCCACTGGACACAAAATTTGTTCTCCTGGAGATCAGTTGCAATCCCAGGAGTACTCCAGGTACCACCTGGAGGCTGGCAACCCCAGATAGGGCACACCTGCCTGGCATAGTTTTCCCATAATGAAGGATGCAATCTACCAGAGTTTCCAACCTTCAAGTGGGGCCTGGAGATCTCCTGGAACTGATCTCCACACTACAAAGGTCAGTTTGCCCCAGAGAAGATGGCTGCTTGGGGGTGGGGGGAGGAGAACTCTATGGCATTATCCTGCTGAGGTCCCTCCCCCAAACCCACTCTCCACGTTTCAACCACCAAATCTCCAGGAATTTCCTAACCCAGATTTAACAACCCTGACACACCCATCTTATTCCAGCCTTCCACAACCTAAGGTTGCCAGCCTCCAGGTGGCACCTGGAGAGCTGTTATAGCTCATCTCTGGATGACTAAGATCTGTTCCCCTGGAGAAAATGGCTGCTTCAGAGGGTAGACTCTATTATAACCTGCTGAGATCCTTCCCTTCCCCAAACACTCCCTTCCCAAGGCTCCACCCTCCCAATTCTCCAAGAATTTCCCAAGCCAGAGGTACCCTATCCCAGCTTGAGCAGGCATCTTCTCCTTGGGGCTGGCTGGGTAGACTATCCCACCCTCCTTTTGAAGGACAGGGATGGAGGCATTAGGGTTGCTAGGTTCCCCTTGACCAGCAGCAGGGGAAGGGGTGGGTGGGTTGAGATATCACATCCACTTTGGGAAATATCCTGGTGATTTGGGGACAGAGCCTGAGGAGGACATGGACTTCAGTGGGGTACAAGGTCACAGATTCCATCCTTCAAAGTATTGATTGTCTCTAGGGAAACTGATCTCTGTAGTCTGGAGAGGAGCTAGAACTCCAGGGGATCTCCAGGTCTCACCTGGAGGCTGGCATCCCTAACTGCCATCATGCAGCTGGGAGAACAATGCCTTTGCTCAGAAGCTTGTTGAGAGCTGTATTGTGCAAATGGAAGCCTTCAGCTGAAGACCTGCATTATAATTAATCCTCCAGGGAGGCAACAAGGAAAGTCAACATCACACTCTGGAAGGTCTCAGCTTTACAGGTGTTCTATTCAGGTAGTAGGAAGAGATTGCTCCAGCACCTACAGCAAGAGGGCACAGTGAATGAGATGGCATACTGCAGGATAGAGTCAAAGTGAGCAAAGGCTGTTTGAGAGGCCATGCATATGTACTCAGAAATAAGTCCCACTGAGTACAGCAAGGCCTTAATTCTCAGTAGGTGCCTAGCACTGCAACCTTAGTTTTACTAGGGAGCTTTTACTGATTTGTTAGGATGTTCTGTATGCTTGCACATGTCCAGACATTTCCTCTTAACGTAATGTAATGCTTCCAGGCGTCTGTTTCCAACCAGCAAACAGCAATATTGATGCTGGGAAATGTGATTTAACACCCAGCTACTTGCATCCGTTGCTTCTGTAATAGTTTCTT
The DNA here is from genome assembly GCF_032191835.1 of Heteronotia binoei. NCBI lineage: Eukaryota > Metazoa > Chordata > Lepidosauria > Squamata > Gekkonidae > Heteronotia > Heteronotia binoei. The sequence continues at coordinate 87,375,615 of NC_083230.1, forward strand.
GAAACATGAGTATCACAGGGAACTGCTGCAGTGGATTAGTGTTTGTGACATCACTACTGATGCCTAACTGGATTCTTCCCAGATTTTCAACCTGACAATTTTCAATTATTCTACATATTGCTGGGCTGAGCAATTCCCAACTAGAGTCTTGGGGGAAAAACAAGGCTAATCTCATCAACCCTACGCCTGAAGCAATGTTCTATAGCCATTTCACAGAATCTTCCCTTTTAATTTGTTCCCAGGCAATGCACTCTAATCTTCTGTGATTGCCTGGCTTTCCAGAGTGCAGATGAAATGGTTGAAGCTACCTTTAGGTAGGAACAGAAGGGCACACAGCAAAATTAGTCCTGTTAGCAAAATGTGACTTTGATAGATGCAGCTGGCTAGGGAAAAAACAGCAAGGGAAGGAGACAGAAATTGGAACTAAATAGACCTTGGCCTGGTCCAATAATAATAAAAAAAATCCTAGAGCAATCCTCCTCCTTTCTGCCGCCTTATGGAAGCCTTTCTCTACAAGCACTCTTTCCCTCCCTCCCGCCTTCCTCCAGAGTATGTAGCTGCCACAGGCTGAGGGGGGTTGTAAGCAGTGTTCCCTCTAAGCTGAGTTAGTGTGAGCTAGATCACAGACTTTTGGCCTCCAGCTCATTCATTTTTGTCTTAGCTCAGGAAAAATGACTCCAGAACAAACTAATTTATGAAGTAGCTCACAACTTTAATGCCAGTAGCTCACAACGTGGAATTTTTGCTCACAAGACTCCATGGCATAGAGGAAACATAGGTTGTGAGTAGGGTTGCTACCTCCAGCCTGGGAAATCCCTGGAGATTTGGGGGTTATACCTGGGGAGGATGCTTGGGTAGGGCACCCGCTTTCCAGGCAGATCTCATCTTCAGACCCCAGTTACAAGCTCTCAGGCACCAAGTACTGGAGAAAATTCTTCTTTGCTTAGGATCCTAGAGAAGCTGTCAGTCAGCGTGGGCAATACTATGCTGGACAGATTAATGGCCTACCTCAGTATACAATGTAATACTTAATGGGGAGGCTGCTTTACTTTCTAAAGCAGTGCTGGTTTGGCTGGAGAGTGCAAGTAGCTGTTAAATGCTCCGCTCTAAAAAGATCTCACAGCCCCGTGGCGCAGAACGGTAATGCTGCAGTACTGCAGTCGGAGCCCTCTGCTCACGACCTGAGTTTGATCACAGCGGAAGCTGGTTCAGGTAGCCGGCTCCATGTTGACTTAGCCTTCCATCCTTCCGAGGTTGGTAAAATGAGTACCCAGCTTGCTGGGGGGGAGGGGGGGAAAGTGTAGATGTCTGGGGAAGGCAATGGCAAACCACCCTGTAAAAAAGTCTGCCGTGAAAACGTTGTGAAAGCAACGTCACCCGAGTAAAAAATGACTGTTGCTAGCACAGGGGACTACCTTTACCTTTACAAAGGATCTCATGACATATACTGATGTGGGAGCAAATGGGAAAGTCACATGCAAGTAAACCCTGGGACCCCTTTCCCCCTACCATAGAGTGCTAACAACATCCAGTAACCACATGGGCAAGCCCTGGGCCCTTCTCCAGTTCTTCTCTTGCCCCCTCCTTTCTAGCTGCTAATTCATTTAACCCTACACAACATTTATAGCTAGCACTGAAATTATACATAAATCCTCTTGTGGAGCCAGTTTGAAACAATTGGTGTCACATTATGTTGTGGAAGTTCCCACAACACATAGCAGCATGTCCAGCTTCACGATCCTGCTGTCTTGTATTTCCCCACCTGGCACAGGTGAAGAAGGAAAATGACAAATCTAACATTTTGCAATCAGAGTAATTACACAAATTAAGTGATTTAGGCATATCTTCTTACACAGCTCAGCTTAATTTTAGCACATCTTACTTGCTCTGTGTGCAGTTTGGAATTGATGGGTACACTGTTAGGACAGCGGCAACTGATGCAATATAGATGGCATCTGAGAGCCAGTTTGGTGTAGTGGTTAAGAGTGGTGGACTCTAATCTGGAGAATTCCTCCACATGAAGCCGGGTGGGTGACCTTGGATCAGTCACATCTCTCTCAGCCCTACTTACCTCACAGGGTGTCTGTTGTGGGGAGAGGAAAGCAAAGTGATCCTCTCCAAGCCTCCTTTGGGTAGTGAAGGGTGGGGTACAAAACCAACTCTTTTTCTTCTTCTCAGTGGTAGGTGTTGTATCCTTCCCCCACCCCCGTTTCCAAAGATGAAACCCATCAAGCTAACCCCTTGGTGTGATTCACTTTTTCCCTCAGCAGTGTGGCTGTCTTCTTTTCTTCTTGGTATGACTCTATTTTATCTCACTATGCCAGGTGGCAGAGAAACCACACGTTCTCTAGTGAGGTCCATAGGTGTTTTATTTAAAGTGTAATATAAAAGGCAAGTCTCCCAGGTACATGGAATATTCAGCATTTCACCCCCAACAAACTGCTCTTTCATTATAGTGTTCTAATGCACCAGGAAAAAAGGAAAAAGAAAATCACCCCTCTGTTTTAAGATGGAAGGGTTATAGAGTGGAGCATCAGAGGATGGCAACAGAGAGGGAGGAGAAGCCATGATCAATGGGTCTTATGAGGTCATTTCAAAAAAGTCTGCCTCTTAGGTGGTTCTAGCATCAAAGACTGGCCTTGGAAGGTTTGGGTACCATGGATGCCTCCCTTGCCATGAGAATGACACCTGTGCTAGCAATGGGGAATTTACATGGCCTGCAGGCAGTATGCTCAATGCCAGCAGGTACACTCAGGAGGTTCTTGCCAAAGAGGGAAGGGGGATCGGGGGGGGGGGGAGTTTAGCAGAAAATTGCAGGCATCATTGCCCTACTTAAAACAGCTCTCTCTTAATTGTAAACAGTGTCCATGATTCCTATTCAGCCACGGAAAGGCAAAGTACAGAGGGGAGGGAGAGAGAGAGCAGGTAAAAGGTGAAGTGCTTAGTTTGACAACATAATGCAGCTGCTTGCGGGACTGATAAGGAAACTACCATTGCTTTTAGTCACTTCACTGAAAAAAAGGGGGGAGGGAGAGAGAGGAAAACTACTTCAACCACAAAGGAGAAATCCCAAATCCACCCAGTTCCTCTTGGCAAGGCATTTGGCATCTTTGCAAACACTTCCCACCACTTCCTTTTATCTTTCTCTCTCTCTCTCTCATGTCCCCAGATGCAGAAATGATTAACTTAACCCCAAAGCAGCCTAGTAAGGGAGGCAGGAGGAAAGGGGAGAGGGAGGGGGCCCTGCCCCTACCCGCTCCTCTCTTGCCCCCTCCCCCCATGGAGGAGGAGAGCAGTGCAGCACACAGGTCCTCTTGCAGCCACAGCACACCAGAGTCTGTCGGACGGCTCATAAGGCAAACATCGCATCACTTTCCTTCTCTTTCTTCCGATGAGGGCCGGAGCCAGCTGGAGGGGAAGGGGCCCCAGCTGGAGGATTGGGAAGCGTGGGCAGCCGATCCACCACCTTTGCTCGCTCTTCCAGGAACTTGTCAAACTCTGGGAAGAAAAGGGCAGAAGGAAGAGTTTTAACAGAGATGGAAGAACCTCAGCACAGCAGGAAGAGTCTGAGGGTTGAGGTGCTGGGAGGAGTCAAGTACATGCATAACTCCTTTGCACAGGACTTTTCTGCATGTGGGCCTGGAAGCAATGTATCCCAACAGTTCTGCGATCTAACAGCCCTGTTATGGAGCTCTGAAATTCACAGGTACGCTGGGGCTAGGGGCAGCTGCATGTGTTACTCAGTCATAAAAAGGTAAAGGTAGTCCCCTGTGCAGGCATTGAGTCGTTACTGACCCATGGGGTGACATCACATCATGACACTTTCTTGGCAGACGTTTACGTGGTGGTTTGCCATTGCCTTCCCCAGTCATCTACACTTTACCCCCAGCAAGCTGGGTACTCACTTTACTGACCTCAGAAGGATGGAAGACTGAGTCAACTTTGAGCCGGCTACCTGAATCCAGCTTCCACCTGGATTGAACTCAGGTCGTGAGCAGAGCTTGGACTGCAGTACTGCAGCTTACCACTCTGTGCCACGGGGCTCCTCAGTCATCCATGAGGTCTTTTCTGATGTAGGTAGACAATGGAACAATAAGCAGAGGGCATTCCTCACTGCAAGAATTAGAGGAAGCCTGGGCATGGTAGTAGATAGCAGCTCACCTTCACTGGTGACCCCTTTCGGATCCTCAGCCTTGTTTTCCGGAGAGGAGAGCACAAAAGGCAACACAGAAACAAAGAAAGATAAAATCAAAGGTTATGGAGTATATCAAATGGATAATTTTCTTCTTATCAAGATAGAGATTGTGGTACCCAGATGATGGAGAAGGTGTGTACTTCCCTGCCTCACTTTACATCTCTCCCAGGGCTTTTTTTTTTGAGCAGGAACGCACAGGAATGCAATTCCAGCCAACTTGGCACCAGGGGGTGTGGCCTAATATGTTAATGAGTTCCTGCTGGGATTTTTCTAGCCAAAAGCCCTGTGTGAAACAATGATGTCAGGGAGTGTGGCCTAATATGCAAATGAGTTCCTGCTGGGCTTTACCTACCAAAAAAAGCACCCTGATCTCTCCTATTAGTAGAGGCAAGCAGCATTGCAGAGAGGTAATGTACTGGGATATGGGATATGTTGTATTGATACATATCATATCATATGGCTACTGACACCTGACCGTTCTGAGCTATCAAGAGCTCCTAGAAATGATGAACTATACACAGGTGACCATTCTGCATCCATAGCAGAAGAAAGAAAGACAGAAATTTGTGGGGCAGTGGCTTAAGGCAAAAAGGCAAGCCCAATGGTTATTATTTTAGTTAATACACAATGAAGCTGATTTGTACAGCTGTATTGTCTACAAGGGGCATCTTTCACCTTGACATTTTGTCCGGAGCAAAACAGCTATGTGATGTCACAAGACTCACCCATAATTGAGGACTGCAATTATGTAACTCTGGGTGGGAGGGAAAATGGAATGATCTGAAGTAGGTGATGTCAAAGTGCAAATCATTCCTCAACCTCACACACTACAAGTAAGCAAAAGTTTGCAGTAGCCCAACAGGAAGGGAGAATGGATTAGATTCTCAAACAAGAACACTCAAAGCCTGGCTTTATGTCATTACAGTATCAATTAATGCTCCCCATGGACGTGGCAGGAAGTTCACAGCCTACCCTAAGTAATGAGCAAATGCTTCAGTTCTATTACTTACGACATCAGTGGAGAGCCACTGCTCAATATCTTCCATGAGGGAGGCCTGGGGGACAGGAATCTGGCAAGAGATGGGGGGAGAAAGGGAAGAACAAGACATAGTAAGACAGAGGTACATTAGCTGAATCTGTTCTTGGAGAAATACTCTATATCCACATTGTCCTTTAACTGAGGGCAACATCTGAAGTGCCTTTTTAAATCGGCCCAGTTCCTGGACCTCTTCCTCTTAAGCTTGACCAATATCGTTTGAGAAGTAAAATGTTCATCAGTTTCACTCCACACTGACATAATCATTCTAAAGACACAGCAACAAACTCCCAAGTTCTGTATCATTAACTTGCAGCTTCAGAAGTGATTCTCAGAGATGATAAATGGTTTGGCTCTAAAGTCTTCAGGGGAAATGGAGTGAGAGTTTTAAGGTATTTTTGCTTATGTTATGTTAATAAGCAGATTTTTAGCAACAGACATTCACAGCAGTGTGTGTGTGTGGGGGGGGAAGAGACGTTTATTTATACAGTGCCTTTCTGTGGCTGTAGAGTGGGAGAAGTGTATCTATACAACCATGAGATTGTGTATGATGTGAGAAGCTTTCTAATCACAGAATTCAATTTTATCCAATGAAGCTGAAAGTTTGAAAAATATCATGTAACAGCCAAAAGACTGAAAGATTTACAGACAGATATAAATACTGCAGTATCCTGTATTCTGGCCAGTATAGGACACAGCATTCTATTTTCAAGCTTTCCACCATAAAGATGAGTATTAGAAACTTCAGATGTTGTGAAATTCTCTCTTCATTTTACATTTTGAACATCTATTCCTATGGTCAATATGTTTTGCCATGGGGGAAAAAACCTACTTACTGCTATTTTGTTTTCTCTACAGCTGTTCACATAGACATACAATGATAAGCATCAATTGGGATCTGGTGGGCCCATGTCTAAGGCAGTTTTATTTATTTTATCAAGCCTCTGAAGCCCTTAAAGAGTGCCTTTCACTCTGTAGGTAAACTTTTCGTATTCTCTTTTTAATGCAGCATTCATCCTCCAGATTGGTGAAAAAAAGGACTGGTATGAAGCCCAAGATTTCTGGACATGGTTACCTCTGCACAGCCGTACTCCTTGGATAGCTGTTAATGGAGGTGAGTGGTCTGGGAGCTTGTCTTACTGTACAACTGAATCTTAGGTGTTCCATTATATCTCCTTCAAGATGCTCAGGCAGAATCAAGAAAAACAAATCTATGCAGAGGTATCAATCAACATCTCCTGCTGGTCCCTGGCCTCAGGGACATCCAACATCCATATGCCCCCCCAGAGATCGCTGCACTCCGCTTCACAGCATCTCCTGACCGTCCATGGCCCGAAGGAACCAGCTCCCTGTGGAGATCCAGGCTGTACCTGAATTAATGCCATTTCGTAGGGCCTGCAAGACGGAGCTATTCTGCTGGGCCTTTGGTTGAGGCAGCGGATGTTCTTATTTCCATCTGCTTGGCCTCCCTTACCTGTCATGATGCTATCTTATTTTAATCGTATCTTAATCTATTGTTCCATCTGTGGGTCTACTGTTGTATTGCTATATATAATGTGCCCAATTGGAAACCGCCTCCTGTGACATATATGTAGTTTGTTTTATTGTATCCTATGGTTTTGGCTTGTAGTTTTTAATTGTTTTAATTTTTGTTGTTATCCGCCCTGAGCCCACTCATGGGAAAGGGTGGAATACAAATTAACATAAACAAAGAAATAACTTGCCTCAATGAGGGCCAGGGCTTTTTGGGCCCTGGCCCCTACCTGGTGGAATGAGCTTCCATTAGAGATAATAATAACAACAACAACAACTTTTTATTTATATCCTGCCCGCCCCCCTGAGGCAGGCTCAGGGCGGCAGATCAGAGGACTGTGGGACCTATTATAGTTCTGCAGGGCCTGCAAAACAGAGCTCCTCTGAGGATTACAGCATAAGGTATGCTAAGTAAGAGACAGCTGCTGTAATGGCTACAAAATAAATGATTTCAATCACAATTTATGTATATTGTTTGTCATTCTTTAGTACAACTCACTCACTCCAAATAATTTTACAAGAACCAGACTTTGAGGCAACATTGCCAAAATACACAAATGAGGCTATACCACAGGGAAAAGTCAGCACTTAAGTCATCTAGGATGAATATGAATGGTGCCTCTTCTAAAATAACTTTGCATATGGCATAGATACTCAGATTCTTGACAGAACATTACTGGTCATAGTCTGCTTCCTTACATATGGTTCACTGAAGAAGGAACACCAGAACGAGACAATTATCCAGAAATCTCGTGTGAACTTTGGAATTTGTGAATCTTGAGTATTTAGTATCAGTGTGATGCACATCTGTACTCAGATGCTGTAATTTTGTAATCTGCATTTGGAAATCGTGCTATTTGCATATTTTTGTATTTTGGCAACATTGCCTCAAAGTCTGGTTCTTGTAATATTATTTGGAATGAGTTGTACTTAAGAATGAGAAATAATATACATACATTGTAATTGAAATACGTAATTAATTTTGCAGCCATTACAGCAGCTGACTCTTACTTAGCAGGCTTTGAGTTGAGGCAGCCAGCATCCACTTGTTAATCGGCCTCCCCTCCAGTGACTGCAGATTCAAATGGCCACCTGGGAGCCAACTGATTCTTGCTGAGGTATGTTGAAGTGCTGGTCATTTTATACTGATTGATTTTTTAAAGATAGGTTTTTTAGATACACTTTAAATTGGTTTATGCTGTGAATTTTATGAAGGAACGCACCTTGAGCCTGCTTGCAGGTCAGGTGGGATGCAAACGGAATAAAATAAAATAAAAAATAAATCTTCTTCATACCCTGCTTCTGAATTTCCAGAGGCAGCTGGTTGGTTACTGTTGGTGAAAGAAAGATGCCCTGGATGGTCTGATCCAGGAAAGCTTGTTTCTCAGAACAATGAAAACTCAAGACCATGGCTGCATAGACAGGCTGACATTTCAGGTTGACAGCTATGCACATTCTACTGAACCTAACAGGGGCATGTAACCTAAAAAAGATTTTGTCTCCAAACCCAACAAAAGATTATTTGGAATCACAGTAGCATTCCAGGAAATGAGGAAGCAGATGGCATGAAGTAAGGTTTATGGTCCCACAAAACTGCCCCCACTCTCGATCAAAGGCATATGGAGGATGCTGGAGGTAGAGACAATAGATTTATACTCCCATAGCCAGAACTTAAGGCAGTGAGGATCTTTCCCTTTCACAAGGGAACTGGTCAGTACAGAAAGATTGCTAAAGGAACCAGGATCAGCTCAAATCATCAGACACAAAAGTGAAATTCCCAAAATAAGCTTGGAACAGAAAAGGACAGGTTAGCACCAGGGCTTTTTTTGAGCAGGAATGCATAGGAATGCAGTTCCAGCTGGCTTGGCATCAGGGTGTGTGGCCTAATAATCAAATAAGTTCCTGCTGGGCTTTTTCTACACCGCCCCCGCCCCCCCCCCCCCTGGTTAGCACTCTCATAAGTTGCCCTGGAAAGGAAAAGGAAAGGTCCCCTGTGCAAGCACCAGTCATTTCCGACTCTGGAGTGACATTACATCACAACATTTTCATGGCAGAATTTTTACGGGGTGGTTTGCCATTGCCTTCCCCAGTCATCTACACTTCCCCCCCAGCAAGTTGGGTACTCATTTTACCGACCTCAGAAGGATGGAAGGCTGAGTCAACCTTGAGCCCGCTACCTGAAAACCCAGCTTCTGCCGGGGATTGAACTCAGGTCGTGAGCAGAGTTTAGGACTGCAGTACTGCAGCTTTAACACTATGTGCCACGGGGCTCTGTAAAGCCCTAAGTAAAGATAAAAAGCAAGACCTTGCTATTTGCTGCACTAAAGTTTACCAGCCTTTGGTTTCCAAATCCATAGAAGAGGAAAAGAGCAAAACCACAGCAGGAGAATCCATTTCATCCAAGTCAATAATGTAGCATCTGAGCTATACCTGTCATGCTGTCTTCTCTCTACAAAGGTAAAGCTCATCAGACTGGCAGGGAAGGGATTGGTTTGGAGAGAGAAATAAGAAGATACCAGCAAGTGTACCTTTGTCCTCAAGTGAAGTTTTCAGAAAAAGGAAGCCAGGATTTATCCAAGAAGCTAGAAAAGTGTATGAGGATACCTGAACAGTAAATCTCAGTAAGGATTTCCAGTCTTGTGGTGATTCCCCAACTGGTTATACAGCATATATTGAACTTAGGATCTCTGAATCAAAATAAACAGCAGCTGGATCCTGAACCTGCTTGCCTATCCTTTCCCCAAGTTAGCATTACTAGGCCTTTTTAAAGATGAGGCCGGTGGACGAAAGAACTCTCCTAAGATTCTGCATATGCACGGCACCTGATTGAAAGGAGCTGCTACCTATGCACAACAGTGGCATGGACAGCACTGCTGTATTATAGGTAGCAGCCCAGTGCAAACAGGAGACCAAATCAGCTAAAGTAAATGAGTCATGGGTTGCTATTGGGTGCTGATGTGGAAGACTGATGGAAACTGTTGGCCATTTGGGGAGTACAAATTTCCTCCTGCAACATGGGAGCAGAACGGTTGGCTGCTGCTGACACTTTCCACCTCATCGTGGGTGATTTCTGCCCCATTAGAGGAAGATCTTTATTTATTTATTTTTTTAAAAAAATCTGTAATGCAGAGGGATTGGTCAGCAAAGAATTACTGATGTAGCTTGTAAAATGCTGATACAGCTTCTGGATGGCACTGCAATGCTAGTGCAAAGGAGAGACTAGGCCTTGTGCTAGATGAAACATCAAGGGCAGATGCTATTGGATCTAGAGACTGTACTATCTAATCCCAAAAGGATACTGAGAATAAAGGATTTAAATACTCCCTGCTCAATTTTTTCCTATCATGCTTTCTCTCACTCTTCCATTTCAATGATCCTTCCAAAGCATGGTTTTACTGGAAGGGACCCTCCAGTTTCAAGTTCCTCTGTTGTGGTGTATCCCCATACACTCTTCAGTTAGCACCACACCTTTGCTTAGCAGTGTTTAAAATCTCTTTTGCTCTCTCCCCACGACCAGCAGCAATACAGTCTCACCATTCCTTGCTGCATCATCCAATCTGAGATCGGGGGTTCTGGCTCCAGCTAGTTAAAAGAGAGTTTACTTTGAAAAGATGCCAGAAAAAGCAGAAGTGGTAAACAAACAAAAAAAAAACCAGGAAAAAAACAGGCATCCTCCAGAACAGTAACATTTATGGGGTCTGTAAAGAGAGCAGCACCCTCTTCTACAAATAAAGGATGACTGATGGGTTGATAATATTTTCTTCCTTTCATTTTCTGGAGAGATTAATGGGGTAAGGGAGAACCCTGAACTGAACCAGCAACAGGATTGAATTCCCGCTAGAGTTGGAAAGGAACTCATAGAATCATAGAGTTGGAAGGGACCTCCAGGGTCATCTAGTCCAACTTCAATACATAACTTATTCTTTCTTCTTCTGTGGAATGGAAGGTCTGGTCAGCAGAAGAATGGCACCCTGGCTTGCTAACCCAGACCCTGAAAGGAAGCATATTGTGACATCAGAAAATAATACCCAACCTCAAGATGATATGCTTAGAGAGTTACAGTTGCCAGCATGCAAAGCTACCATTCATGTGAACACAACTGGAGTCTCACCTCACTAGTTACTTCAGTTGGAGGTTTCTTAGGGAGTAATCCCTTTAGCACTAAACTACCAGGGCCTAACCCTGCAAGGCACAAATTCTTCCCTCTCAATTTAGCCAAGGGTCCATCTTAAATCAAACATATCTTAAACAAAAATTAAAAAGAATCCTGCAATAAAAAAGTTGCATGAATAGCAGCACTCTACTTGTTGTGCATAAATGAAAAGACTTAGCCATTGATTGCTATTGCGACTAACAGCTCGCATGAAGTTACTAAAAGCATCTTCAAATAAATACTTGCAAATCCAGGAAGAACAAATGAGTGGGGAATTGCATGCGTTGCCATTACAAGGAAAGCACTCAAGGGGACAGATGAATGTTTGAAGCTAAGGATTTTTGGAAATACAGAAAAGGTTATGCCTTCACACTTTCTGTGCTGGTGTATGCCAGGAAACTGGCACCTCAAAACACCCCTGAATCTCTCAGATGTGGCTTGTTGAGACTTTCTAACCTTTCTGAAAGTGCTTTGGTAACCCAGAAATTGTATTTCGAACTTCAGAGAGGATAAGGAATAAATATATATTTCTGATTTCATTTACATATGCAAGTAAATTTGATATTAGTGGTTCTTCCATACTTAGTTCAAGAAGGATTAGATGTTTAATTTTTTAATTTAAAATCAAACATGAGTGACCTTTGGCTAGGATACCAGGTTTCCCTTTGACACTTGGAATAAATAATCTCTTGACTGCTCTTCAGTCAGAGGACTGTAACTGGGCATTGAGAGTAGTCAACTCAGTAAAGAGCTGTGAGTTTGTGGCTAATGAACCGAGAAGCTGAATGAGCAACTACCTACACCTCAGTGTATCTTGAGTGTACAAGGAGAGAGGGACCTACACATGGAACCCATCCAGTACCTTCTAAGTATTTACTCACCGCTCCTGTATTCTGCTGCCGGGCATCCAAGGCTCCAGCTAGTCCTTTGGTGGCCAGAGGATCTTCATACTTCACCCTGAACAAGAGAACCAAATTAAGAAGAAGATGATATTGGATTTATATCCCGTCCTATACTCTGAATTTCAGAGTGACCACAAACTCCTCTACCTCCCCACCCCCCACAACAGACACCCTGTGAGGTAGGTGGGGCTGAGAGAGCTTTTTACAGCAGCTGCCCTTTCAAGGACAACTCCTGTGAAAGCTACAACTGACTCAAGGCCATTCCAGCAGGTGTAAACAGGAAAACTCTAGACGGGCAGAAGTGCACAGCACATGGGCTAGCAGAACCACCCCCCTCCCATAATACCAGGGAAGAGATGTCAATGTGGTATTTTACTGACCCCACCACCACCAAAAACTTTTTGTTGTGTCCCAGCAAAAAAACACAACTGTTCTGAATGGATGCAAAATGCCTAGAGCACCCCTGAGAGCCCCTAACGAGTAGAATTCATTATAAATTTTGCCAGCAAAATTTACACAAGTTGGAACAAGGCTTGACCTTTTTCCTGGGCTCAGATTCAAGCACAGCTATATACTAAGCAAGTACTGGCAAGTTATTTATTTCCTTTCACCTCCAGTTCTTCCACTCCATGACACAAAAATGACTGAACTCTGATGCTTGGTATAAGATAAAAATCAGATAAGCAGATCTGCTAATCTGAGTTAATAACTGGGCTATGTAGCCCTTTCCTATCTGCCGTGACCCTTAGGAAAGGCCTACATAGCTAAATTAATAAATTTAAATGCATTTGTGAGTGTGTGTGTGGGGGGGGGAGGTTAAAATCCTGCATCAAGTAAAAAGGATTTCTACAACCTGTATCGCATGCAATTCCTTATTCTACATTGACCTGAATTTTTATAGTGTATTCTATTTCTAATAATTGAGAAGGGAACTACTGAAGATACCAGAGTGCTGCACTGAACAACAGGAAATCTGGTTCAGCCACTCACTCTGGCTTCTGAAATTTCCACAAACTTTCAAGTACTTGTACCCATAAGGCCTTGGTGCATGCCTTTAAAAAGGCACCAAGATTTTAAAAAGGGGCTGAAATCTGCACCTGACACCGCATTCAACCATCTTCTGTGCTGCTTCAGGGCAGCAGCACATACATACATCTGCATATACCTTTGTTCTACCAAAGAACATGATCTCAACACAAAATCTGCATCCTTTCACATTTCGACTTTGTTACGTGAAGCGTTACATATTATACTCAAGCTTGGGTAGAGTTAATTGTTCCCAGCAATTAGTGCATGCCCAGTGACAGTGATACTTCTGCATTCAAGAAGTATCTCAAAGAAACTCTCCTGCATATCTGAAGAAGTGAGCAGTGACTCATGAAATCTCACACCCTGCCACACATATTTTGTTAGCCTTTAAGGTACTACTGGACTCTTTGATCTTTTATACTGCTACAGACTAACATAGCTCTGCATCTTGATTTATCTCCTACACAGTGATACCTCCCCCAATAGGAACCAATGGCTCCATCTTCTACCTTAGAATGCTCCTCTGCAAAAAAATCAACACCATTCTCCTTTGTTTTCATCCTCAGACCTATGCTGATTACTTCTTACATAGGAAGGCCAAGGTTACCTTGTCCAAAGATGACCCAGCGCTGAACTCCCCCCAGCCATGTCTCTGCCACTCCCAGGATCAGAGGGAACTGTTCCCCCTCTGGGCCATGGGCTTGGGCCACCTTTGATCAAATTTTTCAAAGAAGTGCTCATCTGTGAAAGGCCCGCTGTGCACAATGGCATCCAGGATGAAGTAGAGTGCCACCACCATGAAACTGATGAGGCAAAATGGCAGGAAGGGTTTGAGGTGTTGCCAGGAATTCTGCAAGCAGGTACTCATGGAGTGCTCAGAAGGCAGCAAAGCCCAGCAGTTGCCCACAAAAGTCCTGATTTGGCAGCAAAGCCGAAGAGGAAGAAAATAAGGAGAGAGAGAAGGCATAGGAGTATGCTGAAGCTTCTAGCACGGACTGTCCCAAGTTGGCTTGATGGCAAGAGAGCTGTGGGCAGCTAGTCCCATCGGAGAATGAAGAATCAATAGAAAATCCCACTTTATACAGCCTGTAGGAGAATCAGCTTGTGCTGGAGAAGATATAATTCCCGGTTCCTCTGCTGCTACCCAGTGAGGGGGAGTGCACTTCTAGAGGTTGGGTTTCAGCACAAGATCAGCTGCTTCTGGCTCCCTTTCCACCTCCATTCCATCCCCTACTCTCGGCAAAGAGTTCGCTGTGAGCACCCTGCCCACGATTTGCTACATGCATGCAGCATTGGTGCTTCTCTACCTGGTTCGTTCCCTTTCTGTTGGCGAATCAACCAGGTTCTTTTGGGAAGGCTATTTTCAAGTCAAACATTCTAAGTCTTCCAGCAGCAGTGAGCACGGTGCCAGTTGTGGCTTGAAGCACGCTGACATCTAGCCTGTTTTGCTAAGTGCTGAGCAGGCAGGCGTGTTTCAAATACAGCTTTCCCCGCCCACAACAAACATCTGTTTCTAGCATCAGCAGAGGTCACTCCATGACTCACTGCAGACTGGGGCTTCTCAGAGACACAGAGGTGTATTTTGGACTTGCAGGGTTGGGAGGACCCAGAAGGCTAACCAAGAACAACCGCAAGCCAAGATCCTCCCGCATATCAGTCCTGTGCAGACTTACAGTGCTTCACATTTACACATAATGGTCTTTAGAGCATTCAAGGCGCTCCACATATTTCTCTCAGTAATCCATACCCATCGCCATGTTGTAAAGTAGGTCAATATTATCCTCTCCCTATTGCAGAGATGAGTTGGGGCCAAGAAATTTGAACCTGGGACTTCTTGGCTGAATTACTCCAGCAGCCCTTGCACAACACTGATCTCCCTGTGCCAGGACAGCCGGAGCAAGGAAGGTGAATGACTTAAGGTGTATGCAATGCCACATGGTGCAGGGGAACATAAACACCCCCTCCCTGGAGGAAAATTTCTTCCCGGACAAAAATATAGCTAGGTCTGCACTCGCATGAGAGTTTGCTCAGAAAAGCATGAGGTTGTTACTTCCCTCCCCTCCCCAAAAATAAGCTGGGAGGAAAGACACGCTGCAAAATATTTAAAAGCCTCCAGGGCAGTCTGCCTCTCTGTAATATAAACAGAGTGTATTGTGAGACTTTAGTTGAAGCATTAATCTTGGATTGGTGGTAGAGTCATCCATCTGAACAACCCTGCATTCTGCACACTACACAGCACTCGGCTCTCCATTTGGCCTGCGCGATTAAAAATAAATTATGCATTTCACTACAGCCCCAATTCCCAGAGGCCATTAGGGAGTGAGACTGGGCCAGGGAGGAAAAAGGAGTGGAAGAGGTGGAGAGTGCTAATGAAGGCTTACATCTGCCTTCATTAGTTCTATGGAGATAAAATACAAAGCTGATCAGGGACTCTTTTGCCTTCAACGTACACAGTGTCTCCTCTTGAAATTTAGAAAGAAACACGCTGAAAGATTACTTAGATTGGAAAACTTAAAGGTGGTTACAGAGATGAAGATCTCATAGCCTTTACTGAACAAGCCTACTGAGCAAAGAGTAAATGGATGTTGGAGAAAGAACACCTGAAACTATGTGGTACAAATGATCTTCTCCCTTCCCACACACAAACAACACATGACCAGGCTCATCCAACACAATTAGGAAAATAAAGAAGATTAATGCACCGTAAAAGAAAGTGGTGCATTTCAAAAGAGGTGGGAATAGTTGGTTTTTGTGGCAGTCAGTGGTTTTTACTGTGTCCTATAATGTTATCACCATTTTAGCACTCTTTTGTTCTCTTTCTCTTTCACCCCTCTATATATCATGTTTCTGTTTTACAGTTCTTTGCTTTAAAGTAATAATTTCCCATTTATTTTTTATTAAGCAACGTTTTTTAAAAAACTAACAAAATGCACTGGAAAGGGAAACCCTGCTTTCTCCCAAGTGTTCTTGGGCTGGAAACCATGTTTCAGCTTCACCAGTAGTGTGGGAGGTAGCCAGCTGCTTGAGTCAATTTAGTATCCCTTATTGAGCTTGGGCTGTAATTCTGAGGATGTTTTCCTGAAAGTAAACTACCCAAAGGTTGGGTGAGAGGAAGTTATAATCAAATTACTGTCTGTTAAATGTTGATACAAATGTGCACATTCCAAGAGTTTTGAAAGCCATAGTCAGGTTTTATATTATTTTATTGCAATTTGTTGTATTATTGATTAATTTAATTTTTTTATTAAAATAGCCTTGTCATATACATTTCTTACAGAAATGAGTTATTAAATCTGCATTCCCTGGACATTCCCTAAGTGCTCTTAGGTTTGCACTGTTAATGTGGTTCAAGGTTATCAATTTAGAGATATTTAATGAATTGTGTTAGGTAGATTCAGTTCTTTTTATTCTCACCATTCAGTGTTTCAAAGGTAGAATGTGCCTAAGTTTTCAAAGTATAGTTTTAGTGCACTTTGGAATCTATCTGTCCGTCCATCCATCCATCCAGGGCTTATTTGTAGCAGGAACTCCTTTGCATATTAGGCCACAGACCCCTGATGTAGCCAATTCCCCTGGAGCTTACAATAGGCCCTTTAAGAAGAGCCCTGTAAACTCTTGGAGGTGTAAGTAATGCCACATTGGAGAATTAGCTACATCAGCGGTGTGTGGTCTAACATGCAAAGGAGCTCCTGCTACAAAAAAAGCCCTATATCCATCCACCCACATATACATTTCTTATAATTTTCTCTCACCCAACCTTCAGGTACCAACCTTCATTGTTTCTTTGGGTTGGGTTTCCCCCCCTTCTGTTTTGGTCTCCTGGAAGTAAGCACCACTGAACAAAATCAGACTTCTAAGAGGTCCTGTTTAGGATTCCTCCCGTACTCTTTGTCTTTGATGAACATTATTGCATGTTCTTGGATTCTTTCCTTTTCTCTCCTTGTGACAGGCTAGAATTTATGATGTAGCAACTTGCCTAGCCCCACAGAAAATATACTGGAAGACCCAGAGTCACAGCTGTCTCTTGAACATGGCTGGGTTTTAGTGCTTTGAAACAATTCAAAATTCTACACAAAAATACATACAATTTTTGTGCCAACCAAAGCTGAATGCTGAGAGACCTATATAAATTAGACCAAAATTTCCACGACTGCTCTTAGATTATTTGGCAACACTGACAATTTTTCTTGATGGATCATAACAGGCACTGCCACTCACTCTTTGCGTTGCTCAGCCAAGGAGCTGCCACGGGTCAGTGCAAACATGTCAAACTCTTCTTCCAGTCTGCCAGAATGATCAAGGGACTGCAGCCCTGCACTGACGCTGCCAGAACCCAGATCTGCAAGGGAATAAAACAGAGGAGGAACAAGCTAACACATGACATATGCCAAGGCCAACAAATCATAATAAAACAAAGCAAGAAATTTCTCTCAGAAATCTGGACCCAAGGCTGGTAACAATATAGAACCAGCATAACACAACCAAAGGTTATATCAGACACCATCCACAGATGAGCCTGCCTTTGGCGGGGAGGGCAGGATATAAATTAAATAAATAAATGAATAAATAAATGTCACAAACAGGTTGCCTTGTAAAAATCCTTAGTGCCATCTTTCTAGAAGTCCCCAAACCCCCTTCTCCCACTGTCTCAAAAGTCATTAGCAAGGAAGTCTCCCTCATGTGTTCAGGGAGGCTTTTCCATAAAACATGCAGGTAATTGAAAATGTCTATAGTCAAACTATGGCTGTCTATATTCAAACTATGGCTCTTACAAGAAGGGATGGAGGGAAATCACTAGTGTGATGATGACACTACTGTATGAGTTCACACAGGGAGAGGTGGCCCTTCAGGTGCAATGACCACAGGGAACAGATTTTATTTTGCCTGTTCTCAGCTAAGAAGAGCCCTATGGATGGTTGTATGTGCTGCAAAATCCAGCCCCAATCCAAATGATGTTAATCAGTGATGAAAATCAAAATGCCTCCTTCTTCACATCTGAGTCTACTAGCTCAAATACAAAGAGTTTGAAATGTTAACAGAAGGAAGGAGAAAATACAGAGACTGCAAGAATGGGGATGGAGGCCAGAAAAGAACACTATGATGGGAAGAAGATGAAAAGCTGCATGGAACATGGGACACAGGTTACTCACTCATTCCTGCAAGCTGAGATGAAAGAGAGTTGGGGGCTTCAGACTCATTCCCTGCTGGTGTAGCGGTAGGTCCTGCATCAATCAAATTGTTCACATCTTCTGTATTGTTGTGTTGCTTTGAAGAAAGAGAAAAATTTAGTTGCTATTCCCACATTATTTCTGGTCAGGTTCATATTCTGCTTGGGATGTCTGATATTTCATACAGATAGGGAACACACAAACACCTCCTGTTGCTCAAAAGCCTCTGAGAAGTTTGGGTGTGACCCCAAAGCCTGTCAAAGATGCAGGCAGTGAACTTGACCCCATGTAGGCCAAGTGCCATTCATCTGATGAGTGTTTTTCCAGCACTCGGTATTAATTAGAGTGCAGAAAGCTGTGTGAGCACATTCCCAAGAAAGGAAGGTCGGCTTTTGCTCCACTGGCTTGAAATCAGTGGGCAGTAAATGCTTCACTCACATGGGTTCAATGAAATTCAAAACAGAAGCCACTTCCTCTGGATTCTGCCTCATAACTTCAGCTTTATTTTGTAAAGGAGGATGTGGGATAAGCAACAAAGGAGCCCCCAAACTAGGCCCTGTGACCCTGAACAATGAAGAGTCTCTTCCTAAGATTATGAAGCTGCCTTCAGCTCTTTGGAACTCTGTGAAATTTATGTCATATCACACTACAGTGGAATGTCATGGCAAACTGCACAATATACAACAAACATGCCTAACAGCGTGTGCAGATGAAGGAAAGATGGTACAAAATGGCTGCTGGTGTAAAGAAAGCCAGTGGACCAGAAATGTCCGCAACGATCAAGGTCCCTATAGTTTTTTTCTATTTCCATTAAAGACAACAGGATGGGGACAAAAGCATACATATGTCAGAATCCAAAACACAATTGGAGCTACAAGGAGAGCAGGGCTACAAGATACCCAACCAGGGACTAATTTGACCAGAATGACATTACATTCCTAAACCTCTTTAGCTATTAAGGAGTAATGGAAGCAAATTCTGTGTGTGTGCATGCAACATGAAAAAACTTGAAACCAATGCATTAAGAATTGTACTCTGTGACTTTATAATGTCACAACAGCAATGATGTTCTCTATCTTATCTTTATATGACTGACAGAATACTATTGGCATGTTTTAGTGGGAAGGAGTGCTGAATCACCTTAGCTGGCTGTCCTGAGCGGAGCCGTTCAAACCTACAAATACAAGAAAAAGAAGAGGCGCTTGAGTGGAAGAAGGTGGGCTGCTCTGCTTTTGGGTGGGTTGGGGAAAGAGTAGGGGAAGGAGGGAGAGGACTCAGGAGTACCGTTCATGGCGCAGGAAAACGTTGTTGAGGTTGTCATTGACAATGAGCAGCTCCTCTGTTAGCTGTTCATTGAGGATACGGGGGATCAGCTCCAGAACACGCTGCTGCATCGCTTTACACGTCCGGTTCAGTTCCTACCCATGGCAAGAGAATGTAAATTGTGAACACTGAGCCAAGGAGGTTAAATTCAGAAATGGCAGTGAGTAGCCACCCAGGGCTAAATGTTCATCTCTATCCAACAGGCCGAGAGCATGATGCAATTAAGTTTGCTGGCTTCAGCCAAGCCTGTTCTCAACACTCGCTGGGGTGAACCAAATCAAGTCACAGGTCCAAGAGAATCTGCCAGCAGACAGACAGAAGCTCCAACCATTTCCTACCTGGAGCAGTTCAAGGTCAGAGGTTTCAGCCTGTCCTGGCACTAGCTCTGTCAGCATTTCAGACATCACCTTCACATTCCCATTCACTACTTCTAGCTCGCTGCGTAGCTTCCCGATCTGAAAGCCCAGACAAACACGTGTTAAACCCTGTTGGTTTTTCTCTCAGCTACAAAAAAAGATCAGAAAAAACAAAAGACTGGGATGTGTGATGCTGCCTTGGACTGTTAGACCACTGCTATAGCTTGCCCTCCACTTCCTGCTTGGTCTGTCAGTGGATCTATGGACACTCGAAGAGAAGTTCCTCTTTCTGTCCTGCGAGCAGCGATCCTTTCCCTACAAATGCTGAGGATTGAGCTGGTGAGCTTCTGCAAGCAAATTATATGATTTGATGGGAATTATATCACTGTCACTGCTGGCTGGATTTGCGAGCAGCACCACTGGAGCTTGGCTTGCAGTGATTCTCCAGGTCAGCAGCCCACCATGGACTTCCCCAGTTAGTTAAAGGGTCAATCCCAATTAACTTTTTAGTGAAATAACCATTTACATGTGTAGCACTGAACAGATGATAAATACAATAAATGTCAGGTAGACTCTATTGCAAGAATATTGTTAGCCTCATGTTACTTTTACCTGCTCTGGAGTAGGTGTGATGGGAGCCTCGGCTGACGGTCCTGGAGCTCCTGGCAGGGACACGGGGTGCAGGATAGAGTCTATTGCCTGGGGGGCATCCACTGCCTGTGAGTTCTGCCCTGGTGGGGAATCTGAGGTATATACAGTCTAAAGAGGAATTCACAGGAGAAGGAGATGGTTTAGCAATGGGTGAAAAAGGCAAAGGGAATCTGTACTTATTCCTACTCAGAGAATCCATCTAGCAGTGGCTCTGGTAAATTTTATTCCCACCATGGTTTTATATGCCATGTGCTGCTTCCCTGGCCTATAAACTCTCGTGTTCTCTGGACAGACCCTTTATGCTCTTCTGCGGCCTCCAAAGAAAACTGCACTCACAGCTAAAAATCCCAATCACTACGCTGACTGGAACAGTAGATACACATAGCTCATGCCTCCACATGTGCAGTGAGGAATCTGATAAGACAAGAATTCCCATTTCGGTTTAAAAAATAAGCAGCATGTTGCTAGTCCTCGTGGAGAAAAAGAACTGATATCCTCCCCAGCAGTTTTAGCTCAGAAAAGAAGGACAGCATTGGCTCAGACCCGGGTTCCTTAGGCAAGCCCGATCTCATCAGATCTTGGAAACTAAGTGGGGCCAACCCTGGCAAGTACTTGGATGGGAGATGGGTATTACCAGGGCTGGGATGCAGAGGCAGCCAAACAAGCCATCTCTTTGAAATGTCCAATATATAAAGACAGTCAACAAGTTTGGTATAGTGGTTAAGTGTGTGTACTCTTATCTGGGAGAACCGGGTTTGATTCCCCATGTCTCCACTTGCAGCTGCTGGAATGGCCTTGGGCTAGCCATAGCTATTGCAGGAGTTGTCCTTGAAAGGGCAGCTGCTGTGAGAGCCCTCTCAGCCCCACCACCTCACAAGGTGTCTGTTGTGGGGGGAGAAGATATAGGAGATTGTAAGCCACTCTGAGTCTCTTATTCAGAGAGAAGGGCAGGGTATAAATCTGCAGTTCTTCTTATTCTTCTTGAATGTGACTTATGGTGGGAAGAAGGCAACAATCCTGACCTGCATAGGTTTTGTTAACGTACAGCATTAGATTATAATTCCCCCCTTTGAAAAGGAGCTTTAATACTGCTATTTTCCCTTTCAGTGTTGTGCTGAATAAACTTTCCCCCATAGTGTTTAGTACTTATAGGAAATAAATATCTGTTTGGAAAACAACAACAACAACAATTATTATGATTATTTCTTCAACTTAATGAATCGCCCCATTCCGGCCAGTGCCAGGCTCTGGGCAATGTACAACACAAAAATAAAATCCATACATTTAAAAAAATAAAACTAGTTACATTATAATAATCTATAAACCTCAATGGCATCTCATTTAAAGTGCTATTGTTCAATTCCCAGTTGTTACATCAGGGGTGGGGGAAACCCCCCAGTGTGGGTAGGGAGAAAAAGGTGCCAGCATGGCAACCATGGCTGTCTTTATGTAAAGCTTGGTGGAACATCTCAGCCTTACAGGCCAGGCGAAAGATCCCACAGGGCCCTGATGTCTTCTGGTAGAGCGTTCCACCAAGTTGAGGCCAGGACTGAAAAGCCATTTTCCCCACTAAACATCTCATCCAAGAAAATGTTTACATTTTCCCTAGAATTCTAATCTTGCTACATTTTATGAGTTATTTATTTATTTTTATTTTAGTGAAGGGGGAAAAATGAATACTGCCCCTGAAATCAATAGCATTGCATACATTACTGTTGAATAAGTTGGAAGCAAGAATAATGTGTTTGGTAACACAGATCCTGAAGTCCCATTCTGATTTTTCAGGTGTGCAGATAATTAACTCTGCTCCCTCATTCATTGCCATTATAGTTCTCTAACAGCCACACACCTTAACAGACCACCCCTCCCTCCCTCCGACAGAAGAGACATTAGCTTTACCCTCTGTGGTGTATGGATGGGTGAGAGCATATCTAGGTCAGTCATGGGAAACTCTAGACCTTTCCTCCTCAGGTCCTCATAGACAGCGACCACTCCTGTCAGGTCGGGTGAGCTGCGGAATGCATCTGCCCAGGACTGGGGAAAAGAGGAAAAAGGGGTCACCTCCAAGTGTTACAGTGTACATTGTGACCCTTGTGAAAAATAACCAGAAAGGAGGTAAATGTTGATCTGTTGTAGGAGCACAAGAGAAGAGCAGCCAGTCGTTTAGACACACAAGGCAACTTCCTGAAAAAACTGGGTTTTTAAAAAGCAAACGTCTTTCCAAATGATAAAATATACTTAAGTGTATTAGCAATGCCAAATCTTAAGACCCAAAGGGATAAAAGAATAAGATTTCCCTTCTTGTCTTTCTCCAGGACAAGCAACTTTAGAATGAATTATGCAAAATGGAAAAAACTGCAGGACATGTTATGCAAAACAGGAGATATATTATGCAAACCCAACAAACATGCATAATATATATACTACTAGTCACAAACCCCAGCTTCTCTTGAGACAGGTTACATACATTTTAACCTGGAGTACATTTAGTCCATCAATTAACCCAGGTGCGCATCACAGCCCAGACTCAGGATCAAAATAGTAATTGGTGGGGGTCAGAGTTTTATCACCAACTCACTGAGCTTAACAAGGTGCACAATGAGAAATACACAAAAATTGTACCATTGGAATGACTGCATTTGATTATCTGCCAGTGGAGGGAGAACTGCTCAGTGGCTGAAAGTCTAAGCACTCACCTGTATGATGGTCAGCACTTTGTCATGCACAATGGCAGGTGGATTGTTTTTTGGGAGGATGGTTCGGACCAGCACACCTTCTACAAAGTCCTGGTTAGAAACCAGCACATGGAAACGGTGACCACAGTTCTTGACGCACGTTTCAAGGACCTGTGGAGACAAACAAGATGTCAATGGAGATGGGCAGAGGCTTATGATTCCCTATTGCTTACCATCATGATCACAGAAAATTAGCAAATATACATGCACAACACCCACCCCAAATTGAAGGCATTTGCCCTTGCACTAAAACACATATGTGCCTTCAGGGAAAGGGCTGTAGCTCAGCGGTAGAGAGTACAGAAGATCGCAGAATCAGCTTACAGCAATCCCAGTTAAAGGGTACTGGGTAGCAGATGCTGGGAGAGAACTTTCTGTGCCCCAGACAATGGCAAGATGCTGCCATTCACAATGGACAATGCTAGGAAAGATGGACCAGAGATCTGACTCTGTATATGTTCTTATGTAAGGCTGCTAATGCAGGCAGGCGTGGGTTTAGAGACTATCAAACATGGTTAAGATAACAGCTGCTTTGCCGCCCCCCTGTATTTCTACTTCCGTTCCTTTCATTACACATTTCTTACAATCTTTTGGTGCTTTTCCCACTACTTAATCCAAGATTAACATTCCACCTTGGGGACTGTGTACCTCTTGTCCAGAAACAACTAGGTTCTAGAACAGGGATGTTGAACTCTTTGTTAGGAGGGATGGATCTGACACAAATGAGACCTTGTCAGGCCGGGTCATGTATGTCATAAAATGTAATGCCAGGTGGCGGATACAGAAACTTTATAAAAGACACAAACACCGTGAAGGATTTTTTAAAAAAACTTAAAATAAAATATGCTTAAAACATTAGAACTCTTGCAATATTTTGTTTATTTAGCAGTTTCTGATATGATACCTCTTGCTCTGAATTACTGCATCAAAATTTGGAGACAATGTCTGTGCTGTAGCAATCTTGAGTATGCTGTTCAGGTGTAAGCTGCAACCTACTTTTGATTTATTGACATTCATTACAGAAATCTTATAATCAATGCTTTAAGCCTAAGACCCCAGGGAAAACATGAAATGGCTGGGCATTGTGAGCCTTTGTACACAAGTTGCTTCATGAGTTGGTCAGCCAATGGAGAAAACAGAGGCTTTGCTCTGTAGCTCCTGTGCGATTGAGCAAGCCTGGCAAAGCAAGCAGTGATGTAGAAGGAAGCAAGAGAGAGAAAGAAGTGAGTTGCTTGCAGGCCTGATAGGAGCTCCCTAGGGCCTGAGCCTGCCCTCCAGCCGAACGTCTGACATCCCTATTCTAGAATGTCTTTCCCTTTACTCAGTGACTGAAGCCAAACAAATGCTGTTATAATGAAACCTGCTCCCACCCACTGTCTAAGAAAGAAAGAGGACTGCCATAAAGAAAGGGCCCACACTACTTACCGTCAAAGCAAGCATCACCTCGTGAAAGTTCTTATTCCCTACGATCCTTTTCTTTATCGCCCGAAAGGCATCTTTTGGCCTGAGTGCAGATTACAAAAGTGTTGGCATTAGCACAAAGGCGAAACATAGAGCTGCAATTTACCTGTTAGTAGTCAACTTTAATTCCTCAGTCACTAACATTTTAGGGATCTTGCAACTAACCAGACAAGCTAAGCTTGCACTTCCCCACAAAAAAACAAATGTTTCTGCATCCACAAATTTAATTTTCTTTAACTAGGGACACAAGTGCACACATCCCATAGTATCAATGAGTGTAAACAGTAAGGAAACGGCAGAGACAGAAACAGGACACAGGCAAGAAAAGGCATTATTAGTGAATGTAACCTAATAGGGCAAAGTCTTATGACACTGCCTGGTGCAAGGAAAGATTAACATCCACTGCATGCCAGAAAGGGACAAGGCGCATGTTGTTTGGACAAGGAGAGAGTAGAATGTAAAACAGCTTACCCAAAGAATGCCCTTTTTCAAAGTTTCTATAACACTGGGATATGCCCCACTGCTATATCTGCAGTGGAATAAGTCGCCTGCTATGGAAAATAGAACTAGAACTAAAGAACCATAACACTTCCTTAGCCCTTTTACAATTTTCTCAGTGCTCAATGCCTTGTTGAGAAATTACAGGTGGAATGCTAACATTTCTTAATTACTTTTTATACCGAGGTGGAAGGTAGAATTAAATATGCTGCAGTGTAAGGAATGAAGACCAGAGTTGGCATAATGAACACAGAGGATGCCTCAGGGGCCACTAAGGACACTTGGGGGGGGGGGGCAAATGCAATCCATGGGACAGGATCAAATCAGGAAATGCTTACAGGTGTGCCCCAGTGAAGAGAAGCAGTGCACAACAGAGCTTTTGAATAGCTCTCACTCACTCTATAAGGCTTGAAAGAGAATTTGTGTACTGTGTGCATGCAGATTTTGTCCTATTTTATTTAGCATGCCTTCTTTTTTTTTTGCCTCAGGCACCAAAATGTCTTGGGTTGGCTTTGCACAAAGCATGATGAAGGGCAGATGTGAAATATGATTACTAGGCAGGCAAAAGGACATCTATGGTCCTTTCAACATTCAAAGTGCTTCCCAATGTTCATCTCATCCATCCTCACAATAAATTTAGGCTGGGAGACGCCAAGTGGCCTTGGGGAAGTCACGGAATTGAGAGCTAATTTAAGATGGGAATCCACACTCTCTTAGGTTCAAGTAAATTATATGAGCAATAAACCAGATGTGTAAAAATGGAATTATATGCAGCCAAGAAATTGGTGGTGGTGGGGAGAGAAATATGCTATGGAGCTAAGCTGGGCACATACTGGGACTCAGATGTGGGGCTGGAAAAGAAATAGAAGCGCTGTAAAGAGGGGATGAGATATTTTTTAAAGAAACAGATAACTCGACTTGAAATTTTACATGAATGAAAAGTATTTAGAAGCTTTCCTTATTTTCCTCTGTGGGAGAGCAGTAGCAGCCGTATAATCACAGCTTTGCATTCCATGGAGCACCACTTCCAGCACATGCTGTTCTTTTCTTTACTGAGGTCACCAGATAGCCCACTGCAAAAGTATTTATAGGATTCAGCATCAATAGGGTAGGCATTTCCCAGGTTTCTTGATATGTTAGTGCTGTGTTGCCTAGTATATATGCATAGGAGCAGAGAAGATCAAAGGAAATTTCACTTTCTTTCCTGGTTCAGCTCTGTAATTTGACTGTATTCTTAATGTTCCAAAGAACAGAACACCAGTCGGAATAGGATATAGTCAGGGGATTTTCCAGTCCTTAGCCCAGACAGCACATAATACGATGCGTTCACAAGTGTGTCAGTGGACATGGCCAAGCATACAGATAACATCATCTGCCCTAGCAGTATCATTTCCCTTACCCTTCCTCTGTCTCATTAATGATATCGCAGATCTCCATGTTGAGGGCCCAGTCTTCACTTTGAAGGGAGCCATCAGTAGCTTTCTCTGGGGGGAAAAAATAATTAAAAATGAAACAGCTAACAATATTCCTGAATGTGGCTTTGAAAGACTGTGAGGTGCCTTTCTCTGCTGTTGAGATGTTCGCTTAGAGCACAGAAGGTGGAAAACTTACAAATATAAACCCCTCCCTAAGAATTTTAGAATTAGTTTGCATAGTCAGCCTAAAAAATGCTACTATGTGGTCAAAACGCTGTGGGTGCCTGTTGCTTTTGACATATAGTAGCACTCCATGCCAGCTTGCTTCCCATGCCTCTGAAGAACAAGGAAGATTTTGTTATTCCTCTCTAGTGATACAAGAAGAATTGTATCCATGGGACACTGTAGTGTAGCCAGGAGTGTAAGAAAGGTTGAAGAAAGGTTGAAATGCTTGGGACTCTTTAGCTTGGAGAAACGTCGACTGCGGGGTGACATGATTGAGGTTTACAAGATAATGCATGGGATGGAGAAAGCAGAGAAAGAGGTACTTTTCTCCCTTTCTTACAAGAACTTGTGAGCATTCGATGAAATTGCTGAGCAGACAGGTTAAAACGGATAAAATGAAGTACTTCTTCACCCAAAGGGTGATTAACATGTGGAATTCACTGTCACAGGAGGTGGTGGCGGCCACAAGCATGGCTACCTTCCAAGAGGGGTTTAGATAAAAATATGGAGCAGAGGTCCATCAGTGGCTATTAGCTACAGTGTGTGTGTGTGTGTGTATAAAATTTTTTTGGCCACTGTGTGACTCAGAGTGTTGGACTGGATGGGCCATTGGCCTGATCCAGCATGGCTTCTCTTATGTTCTTAATCTCTAAATACAGAGACGACAGACACTGAGAATAGTTATCCCCGATATTTTGCTTGTTTGTTTAAAGTTTAATTTGGATCAAACCTTTCTTCCAAGGAGTTTAGGGCTGTGTACCACCTTCTTCCTTCCTCTATTCTTTCACAACAAGTGTGTGAGGTAAATGAGGCTGAAAGAATGACTGACTCACGATAACCAATTAAGCTTCACAGCAGAGTGGAATTGGGACCTGGATCTTCCAGATTTGACACTCTAACAACTACACCACATTGGCTCATCTCTCTCAACATCTGCTCCTGAATTTCCTGGGTGACCTTGGGCCAGTCACTTACACTCAGCCTAATTTACCTCACAGGGTCACTGTGAGGATTAAAATGAAGAAGAGAATGATGTAAGCTGCTTTGGGTCCCCATTGGTGAGAAAGCTGGGATTTAAATGAGGTAAATAAATAAAAAAATAAATTCCCAGGATGACACTATGCTAAACTAGCTGATCCTTTTTATGTTCTTACGACCACTACCACACAGTCCCATCAGTTAAACCAAAGCAAGAGCAAAAGCATATGCATGTACAAGAAAGAAGAGAAATGAGCTGCACATTTGTTTTTAGTTATAACTCTTGAGCAGTGATTGCCCTGCCAAGAGACAAAATGGGTCAGCTCTAATACAGATACTATGAAAATACAGCAGACTGTCAGTGGCTTGATTTATTATTAGGCAAAGGGGGGAAATCTGCATGTTCTGATGCAGGGATTAAAGTTTCTTGGGTTCACTTTGATTCTGCCAAAATGCAGTATGCACTTCATTTTTAGAAGGTTCTTCAGAGAGATTAGTGAAAAAGACATCTAAATTTACAGAACGGGTAGCAGAGCCATGCAAGGGCCTTATCTGTAAATACTCCCCTATTGCGCTAGCCAGGATTGTTGCTCATGGCAAAAGCAGTGAACAACAATCTCTTATTTCCAGCGTTACCAATGTCCCCACCCTGTAATCAGCTCAGCATCAACCCCCACTGGCAATTCAACAGAGTCAGTCCAGGCAAGAGGATGACCAACCTTCAAAAGAAAAGTGGACAGCAAACCAGCAAGGAGCAAACAAAACAACAAGCTATAGGAAGAGGCGAATGGAGGGAGCAACTCAATCCATTGTTTGTGGTTGCATTTGCAAGACTTGCAGCAGCCAACAGAGAAAGGGATTGCCAAAAATTTAATTTGGAAGTACAGGGTAGGTTGCGATCTATTTTACTTGGCAATGCTCCTATGCCTTTCATAGCTACACAAACCAAAATGGGACACTTCCTGACTTTTCTCATCACCACAAGTGAATGGCATGACAAACTTCCTCTGTTCAATACAAGAGTTGGGGAGATGGGCTTCTTTAGCTCCTCTTTCCTCCACACACCTTGAAAGAATAGTCAAGGTTGTCAATGCAAGTGAGTTGATAAGGAGTGCTAAATATACTCAGTGCCAAAGGGGCTTGGCATCAATGGACTCCAATGGATGGTCCTGTGCCTTTTAAAGGTCTAGCAAGCAAAAATATCCTGCTGTTAACTACCACAGCTATTGTTGCTGGAACTCTCTGTGCACCAGAAACTGGCAATCTTAAAGCTAAATGAAAAATAGAAGTGCATACAAAAGTTAATTTTGCTCTGACTGCATATTGCGTTCTATGGAAATGTTATTCTACTACTTAAACAACAAACTGAGAGTTATCAAACTCAATGCAGACACACCTTCAACTACAAGAAGCCTCACAAACATTAGCCTGTCTTCATTAAGACATCTTTCCAACCTCTTCTGTCTTAAGAACATATGAAAAGCTCTGCCAGATCATACCAGTGGTCCATGTGGGCATCCTGTATCACACAGTGACCAACCAGTCTTTGACTTTCAGTCCTCAAAGATCTATTTGATCTTTCACTTTCCCCCCTACCAGTAAGAGACAGAAACCTTTTTGCATGACTGGAATTTAAGCTCTGTAAAAGTAAAAGTAACAGGATTCTGTGCTACATGTTGTGATTTCAGTACCAAAACAGCTCTCTAATGTCAAGCATTAGATCTCAAAATAACCAGTCCTTGATTTTGAAACAAAGTATTGGTTTATTGATAATCCATGGTGCTCGGAAAGACAGCAGATTGGAAGTGATACATTGTAACTCAGGAATACCAGCTTTAAGGGGCACATCAAAGAGACTTTAGGAATTCTACTCTGGCATGTGAAATTCACACGCTTGCTACCTTATCTGCTATTGCGGTTTAGCTACATCCTGGGTTCAGACCTAAGCCTGAGAAAATGTTCCCAGAAAGGTTTTATCTTCAAAGAGGACATTCCTGCATTTGCTACAAGTGAGAACTAAGGCAGGGGTTACATAGCTTTGATGTGGAATACATGGGGAACAGCTTTCAATGCAGGCAATCCATAAAAGAAACATGATGCTTGACATCTGAATCCTGAAGAAGTCCAGCCTATTCTGCTCTGACCTACTACATGACTAGCTATGACAGTCAAGTAGAAACTCAATTCGAGTAAAAGCAGCAAAAACCAATGTTTACTGAAGCTCAGAGATGTGGCATAAACCCCGTGAAGACAGAAGTGGCATATTTGAGCTATGTAATTGATGCTACTAAAATAAAATTTAATAAAGTTGAAAGTGCAGAGCAGGCTAGCCAATTAAGAGAGTTCCTTTGATGAGAAGGTAGTAGGCAAGGAAGAGACTTTCTTGGATTATATCAGAGATGGCCAAACTGCAGCTTGGGAGCTGCATGTGGCTCTTTCACACATATTGTGTGACTCTCAAAGCCCTCAACACCCTGTCAGCTGGCTAGAAGAAGGCATTCCTCGCTTTAAATCACTTCTGCAAGCCAAGCCAGCCAACAGCTTGGAGAATGCATTTAAAGTTAAAATTGCTTTCTTTCCACCTCTCCCAGTTTTTTCTGTCTGAGAAACACAAGGCCAGCCTATACATACAGCAAGATGAAGTGGTACAGTTGTGAGCTGAGAGACAGACTGTATCAAGAGGAAGGCGCCACTTCTGAATGCTCTCTCCTGTGTAAAAATATCCCCCCAAAGTTTGAAAATTAAAACAACAGTGAATGGGCTGGGACCTTTCTACCTCAGATTTTTACTTCTAGCAAGAATTTTTTCTTTGAGGAAGCACCCCAAAATGGCATAATTCAACCACTGTCAGCAGCAATCCAGTTTACTCCAATACCTCAAGATATGACCACATACTCTGCTGCATGAATATACCACCAGGCTGAGTACTCAAATGCTGAGGACTCCAATAACTTCCTTTCAGCTGGTGCATCAGGCCTGAGCATGTCTCTGCACATGCAAAAATCAACCAAAACTGTGATTCCTGCCCTCATGTGATTAGCACTACAACTGCTCTATGGATTGTGAAAGGTGGTCACATTGCAAGTATTTATTGAACATGATGTGAACAACTGTCTGATATATTCCTTCTATTCCCATGCTTTTTTAGTTTTTTAGTGTTAGAACCTTGCGGGACCTTGCCCAATTCCGCAAGGCCTGCAAAACAACACTATTTCAAATGGCCTTCAACCAAAGTACGGTACATAGATGCCTAACATCATGGCATGGAACTTAGCACCAAAACTGTTGTTTTAAAATTGCATTAATAATTTAAATTGCAAATTGTTTAATTTTAATTGATATTATTGCAATTGTTTTTATTGTTCTATTGTTGATATTCAATGTTGTTAGCCGCCTGAGCCTGCTCTGGCAGGGAGGGTGGGATATAAATACGAAAAATAAATAAATAAATAAATAATTTTTTCCAATGAGAATGTTTCTTAATTTTGAGTTATTTTTTTTTAAATGAGGGTCAGTACTCCAACAAGTGCCAAGTGCAGTTTGCAGCCAACAGGCAGGCTGCTACATTACACTGGGAGAAAAGACACCTTTATGTATGCAGGAAAAGCACAGGAGTTCTGTACCTTATGAGATTTGGCAGCTCTACAGTGATGAAATAAAGCAGGTCTGGACAGTCCTCTCCCATCGCAAAAAATAGTCTGTTAACTCCCAATTCCAATGTTTAATTTGCTAATATCAGAGATGCATGACTTCAGTTTGCACCAAGTGACTCAGAAGCTCTTCACTTTAATCCTAGTGGTTACTCACAGACACAGCCAATGAGGTGACATGATGGGTAAGAATAACCACTGAATGGCAACTGAGGGGGAAAGGAAGCCCCAAACTCTTATCAAAAACAGGTGCAAAGTGGTATTTATTTGGATCAGAACATTTATACCATGCCTTTCTTCTATGTTTAGTACTTAAAGTTACTTTTAATTTTCAAAGCCCTTTACAATCTGGGACCCACACATCTGAAGGATTGCCTCTCCTGATATGTGTCAACCAGTGTTCCCTCTAAGTTGTGGAGTCTTGTGAGCAAAACTTTTACTTTGTGAGCTACTGTGAGCGAGTGATTTGGCTACTGCATATATTAGTTTGTTCTGGGGCCCTCCTGAGCTAAGACAAAAATGTGTGAGCCAGAGGCCAAAAAACTGTGAGCTAGCTCACACTAACTCAGCTTAGAGGCAACAGTGGTGTCCACATGCCAGTTGAGGTTGCTACAGAATTACTTATTGGTGCATTTTCCTTTCGAGAAGTACATTCAGATTGAGAAGAGCCACAGCATTCTCTGTAGTTGCACCTGGACTTGCAGAATGATCTGCCAAGGGATGACAAGATTTCAGGAATTATACAGTGACTAGTAATAAGGTCATTGTGGGGAGAAATACAACAGACACTAGAAATTTGCTGTGGATGAGTCTCATGGCCTTGTGGGGGGGCTGAGGAGGGAAGGGAAAGATAGAGGGTGGCAAGGTATGTTGAGAAGGCAGCTGTTGGGAAGGGAATGGAGAAAGTGGGGAAATGTTGGGTAGGTTATCAGAGGAGGGGAATATCTTGAGAAAGAAGGGATGGAGAGCAAAAGAGATGTGGATAGATTGCTTTCCAACTCCTCCGCCTTCCCTGCAACCTCTATCTAGGAAAAGTGCAGACTTTCTTTGCAGTGGGGACCAAAGCAACTGACATCATTCTCTTCTTCCTCCTTTTGATCTGCACAACAACCCTATGAGGCAGGTTAGGCTGAAAGTCTGTGACTGGTCTGAAATCACCCAGTCAGCTTCCACAGCAAGAAGCTGGGTCTGGCAGACTCTGCTCTGAAGTGCCAACGGCCAAGTTACACTGGCTGTCAAAGTTATTGTGGGCTGAAACCGTATGTAATGCTTCCACTTAAATGTACTTCAAATACAATAATTTTAAGATATGAACTGGGCTCTATTTCTAACATTGATTAAATAACTGCAGCACCACCCCCTTCCATGATACATGAAGTATTTAAAACATTTTAAAATCGTACCAGAAACGTATTATTTCCCTGAGGATCTAATGGAACACCATTTAAGAATCTTTACTATATCACTGAACCTTTACTATATCACTATGTCTTATACCTTTAAGAAAGAGATCTTCAAGACACAGCTGCATGGAGTTACCTAGAATAGTTTTCTTTAAGTAGTTAGTTTTCAAACATTTTGGAGAGAGCATTTTGCCAGTAACGTTCAGAAGTGGCCAAGTTTGTGGATAACACTAAATTGTTCAGGGTGGTGAGAACCAGAGAGGATTGTGAGGAACTCCAAAGGGATGTGTTGAGGCTGGGTGAGTGGGTGTCAACGTGGCAGATGCGGTTCATTGTGGCCAAGTGCAAAGTAATGCACATTGGGGCCAAGAATCCCAGCTACAAATACAAGTTGATGGGGTGTGAGCTGGCAGAGACTGACCAAAAGAGAGATTTTGGGGTCGTGGTAGATAACTCACTGAAAATGTCAAGACAGTGTGCGATTGCTATAAAAAAGGTCAACGCCATGCTGGGAATTATTAGGAAGGGAACTGAAAACAAATCAGCCAGTATCATAATGCCCCTGTATAAAGCGATGGTGTGGTCTCATTTGGAATACTGTGTACAATTCTGGTCACCACACCTCATAAAGGATATTATAGCATTGGAAAAAGTCCAGAAAAGGGCAACTAGAATGATTAACGGGTTGGAACACTTTCCCTATGAAGAAAGGTTAAAACGCTTGGGGCTCTTTAGCTTGGAGAAACGTCAACTGCGGGGTGACATGATAGAGGTTTACAAGATAATGCATGGGATGGAGAAAGGGCAGCTTCTGTGAGAGCTCTCTCAGCCCCACCTTCCTCACAGGCTGTTTGTTGTAGGGGAGGAAAAAGATTGTGAGCTTCTCTGAGACTCTGAAATTCAGAGTGAACAGTGGGATATAAATCCAATATCATCATTATAATCACCATCATCCTCTGTCTGGGGATTTGGTAATGATTATATGTTTTGATGATGGGATTTTTTTGAAAATGGCAATTCTGATATTGTTTGGTTTACATTTATGCCTGTTAGCTACTTGGTGCTATAAAGAAATTCAAACAAACAGCACATACTTTGTAACTTATTTCATAATGCATAGGATTTTTTTAAAACACACCAATTGACAGAGCAAATAATACCAGAAAGAAGCAATAAAGACAACAACCAACTGGCAACAATAAAAAAACAAAAACAAAATACCACTGCCCAAACCCATAACATTTTACTCAGTTCAAAAATTCCTTTGGAATAGATGGCTCTTAGAGCAATGCAAGAATCCAGAGCTAAAGAATTCCATAGCCTGGGAACGATAGTCAAAGCAGTCCTGTCCTACATGCCTGCTGACTTCTCTTGGACAGATTGGACTTGTGAAACACAGAGCCACTGGGTGATTTCAGGTACCAGGAAGGTTCCGCTGAGTCCGCTTGCGGAGAGGGCGGGATATAAATTGAATGTAATAAATAAATAAACAAACAAACATGGGTGGAAGCAGTTTTCAGCCTGAGCCATTTAGAATTGGGTCTGGAAGCAAATGGAGAAGTTGACACACCAGACTTAAAAGTCTCATCATGGCACGTTCCAGTAAAAACTGTTCCTACAGTGTAAACCAGATCCAGGCATTCTTCAAACACAGCCCTACATAAAGCATGTAGCCTTATATTTATGTCACAAAGCTGTATGCGGTTAAGAATAAAACGGCCACCACTGCCAAACCAACACAATCTGGTAAAAAGCATTCCATCCGGGCCACATCAACATTAGATGGCATTCAGTGGTAGCCTCTTCCCACTCTTTGGTAGACACTGTTCTAGCTCAATGGCTGCTGTGTGTTATCTAAAAACAAAAACAACCCCCCCCCCAATTATTTACTACATTTTTAAATTGCCCTTTTCCCAAGTGGTCCAGAGTGGCATGCATGGTGTTCCTGGGCTATCCATTGTAAGAGCCTTCTGAGATAGGCTGACAGCCAGCAAAGAAAACCCAGTGAGCTTTACTGCTGACCAAGAATGGGAACACAGCCGCTTCCCATCAGTGTAACACTCTATGAACTATACCATATTGACTCTCTGGAGTCATCAGACAGCAACAGCCATTGTTCATCATACGCTTAAAGGCACTCAGTTATTACTTCACACTTTCTAGAGATGAACGCTGCCCCAGAAAGCAGGTTCTATGCTAAAGCTATGGCTCAAATTAACCCTGTTCTCAAGGTCTCAACCTATGATAAGGGAGGGGAGTCTCTTTACCAGCCTCTCCCTCTCCCTCTGCCTCGGTTTTATAGCATCTTTGCTCACCTTTTCCCCAATGCAAAGGGATTCTGTCAAGGTTCCAAAACATTTACTTTGCACAAAGGAATGCAAACAATCCACATATATTCTTCTGGCTGCCTGAGAAAGAAACTCACATATAAGAACAAGAAAATTCTAACAGAGCCACAGCCAAATGGCTATAATACTAGGCAAAGGCTATTAAGCAACCGAAGTGGGATCCAATTTCACTCTGACTACTAACAGTGAAAGGTGAAAATATTCCTAGTACTTTGTTGCGTGGTAAGTGGACTTACAAACCACAATGGAGAGGAAGGGAAAGGAAAACACAGTGAGAGAAAAGTGCGATTAAGAAAGAATGCTGAAGAATTAAGAAAGAATGCCAGAGGAAGGAACCAGCTAGCAACACTATAAGCAGGGCTGGGTATGATGTGCACCCAACATAAAACCTAAATTCTGCCCTCAGAATAAACTGTGTATATTTGTGTAATGCAAAGGAGGTAGTGATGAAACAGGAGCTACATTTGGAGACTAAGTGCATGGATTAGAATGAGCTAGAAGAATGCAGAATGTAGGAATTTTGCCATGGAAGGTGCAGAGAACTATAATACAATCTGCAACTGAAGTCCATGGCCAGTCTGGGAAGAGGAAAGCCTCCATCAGATTTCTAGGAACTGAGTAACTAGTTTCCTCCTTTTCAAAGGGCAGGGAACAGGACGTATTTTCCAAGGGACAATTACATAGGCCTGTCATTCCCCACAAAGACCTTAATTTAAAATAATTCTGGTTAAGCTAAATTCATGGGACAAAATTTGAAGAATGTTATTCCTTCAACTTATTTTGCAATAAATTATAAAAGTTTTTTTTTTAAAAAACTATAACTAAAAACCCCCTCTCTTCCAGTTCCTAACAGATAGCATCTTATGCTTTCTAAATTTCACTTTCCATCTTTCTTTGGAAAGCTGTCAATCGAAGAGACAAAATATTGCCACCCCTCCCAAAAGACCTCCCAAGCTTGGGTGGATGAGGCTGGGGAAGAGGTGCATCTGTGACACTGTTTGATAATCTAGCTTGTGTCTAGATCAAAGTTTTTCAGTGTCCGATAGAGAGCCCACCTACATAAATAAATTGAAAACCCTACAACATGCCACTCAACTATGGCTTGGTTACTTCACAGCTCTTATTCCTGTTTGTGGTAAATAATGAACAGATGAAGAAAAAAAAAGGCATGGGTGGTCAGTAGGAAAGCACTGCTACCTGGGATCACTTGGGAGAGACACCAAGATACTGCATTTATGAACTTCCTCCTCATCACCCACAAAAAGTGTGAGGTACACAGCTATTCAGAATGCACTGAGGGAACCATTCTGCCACCCAACCCCGAGCAATGCAGAGTAGCAGGAGAGGGAGGTCAAGAGAATAGATTTGATTCAGCAATTTCTTGCACCAGTTTAGAAAGTGTACCATACTGTGAGAACCACAGGTGTCATTCTAGTTTGTTCTACATACCTTTGGCGTCACTGTGCCTGAACATTTATATATCACCCCCAATACACATTTAAACTGTTGCTTCAAAGGGCTAGATTTTTATAACTTTCCTTGACTACCTTATCAATGTCCCTTACTTTCATAAATCCATTGAAAAGATTTTGAATTAGGGTCATATTAATAAGTTTCATTGAAAAGGGGGGGGGGGAATCCTAGACTTTACTCGTTACAGGAAGTGGCTGGGTGGCTCAGACTGAGCGGTCTGAGGCTAAATCCAGCGAAGACAGAGGTCCTTTGCTTGGGTCGTCGGGGTCCGGGGAGGGAAATCCCCCTGCCAGCTTTTGACAGTGCGCCGCTGATAGCGGCGAACAGGGTCAAAAGCCTGGGGGTACTATTGGAGTCCTCCTTAACGATGGAGGCTCAGATAGCAGCCACTGCCAAGTCTGCATTTTTTCATCTTAGGCGGGCAAGGCAGTTGGCCCCCTTCCTGGAGCGCGACGATCTAGCAACAGTGATCCACGCCACGGTCACCTCGAGGTTGGACTACTGCAATGCTCTCTACATGGGGCTGCCTTTGTGCTGAACTCGAAAGCTGCAGCTAGTGCAGAATGCCGCGGCCCGGCTGCTGCTAGGGCTCCCAAGAGGGGAGCACATCTGGCCGGGGCTCCGGGATCTGCACTGGCTGCCAATAACTTATCGAGTCCGGTACAAGGTGCTGATTATTACCTTTAAAGCCCTATATGGCCTAGGACCTGCCTACCTGAAGGACCGTCTCTCCCCACATGTTCCCCAGAGAGTACTGAGATCAGGAACTCAAAACCTCCTTGTTATCCCCGGGCCAAAAGAAGCCCGCTTAAAATCTACCAGGGACCGGGCCTTTTCTGTTATGGCCCCTTCCTGGTGGAACCAGCTGCCGGAAGAGGTGAGGGCCCTGCGGGACCTTGTTCAGTTCCACAGGGCCTGTAAGACAACCCTCTTCCGGCTGGCCTATAACTAGCTGGCACAAGAAACTAAGTGTGGTTTTATTAGATTTCTGCTGTCCTTAATGTTTTAAATGTTTTAATTATTTTAACTGTTCATATGCTTAAACCTTATTTATGTGAGATTCTATGTTGTGAGCCGCCCTGAGCCACTTGTTGGGAAGGACGGGATATAAATCATAAAATAAATAAATAAATAAAATACTCCTTTAATTCAGCTTTTCAAAAACACAAAGGCTATTCACTGATCACATGAAAGATCTAGTTGCTGAACTCAACTACGGAAGCTGTAATTAGAACCATCCACACCTCCTGAAATCTAACCCAGGTCCACATGACATCTGCACAGAGTCTGGCTTAATCAGACCAATATTCCATCTAGTGCAGCATCCAGTCTCACACAGTAGCCAACCAGTTCCTCTGGATGGCCAACAACCAGGCATAGGAGCTGAGGCCTTCCCCTGATGTTGCCTCCTGGCACGGGGATTCAAAGAATGAGTGCCTCTGAATGTGGAGGTTTCTGTCAGTCACCATGGCTAATAGCCATTGATTGACCTATCTTCCATGAATCTATCTAATCCCCCTTTAAAGCTGTTTATTTCTGTGGCCATCACCACATCCTCTGGCAGCAAATCCCACATTTAAATCACTCTCTGTGTACAGTAAAATTTCCTTTTCTCCATCCTGAACCTAGTGACCATCAGTTTCATTAGATGCTCTCAAGTATGAGCATTTTAGGGAGAAAAAAATTCTCTTTATCAACTCTCTCCACCCCATGCATAATTATACAAACCTTTATCATGTCCTCCCTTAGTCAACTCTTCTCTAAACTGAAAAGTCCCACACTCTTCAGCCTTTCCTCACAGGGAAGGTGCTCCACCCACTTATCATCTTGGCTGTCCTCCTCTACTTTTTCCAGCTCTGCAATGTCCTTTTTGAGATACTATGACCAGAACTGTATACAAATGAAGCCACATCATCAGTCTATACAAGGGCATTACAATATTAGCCACTTTATTCTTAATCCCTTTCCTAATAATTCCTTTTTTTCACTGCTGCAGCACAGTGGGTTGACACTTTCATTACGCAATCCACTATGACCCCAAGATCTTTTCCCCTCTCAGGCTCAGCCAGTTCAGATCCCATTACTCTATACTTGAAGCTGGGATCTTGCGTCCCAATTTGTATCACCTTATACTTACCAACACTGAACTTCATTTGTCACATTGTCATCCGCTTACTCAGTCTGTGGAGGTCCTTTTGGAGTTCTTCACAGTTAGCCTGGGTTTTCATGATCCTCAATACTTTTGTGTCATCTGCAAACTTGGCTACTACACTACTCACCCCTAGTTCCAGATCTTTTATGAATAAATGAAATAGTACCAGCCTCAATACCAATACATGTAGGAGCCCACTGCTTACTTCTCTCCATTGTGAGAACTGTCCACTGATTCCTACTCTTTGCTTCCTGTCATTTAACCAGTTTTTAATCCATAAGAGACCCTCTCTTCTTACCCCATGACTGTTAAGTTTACCCAGGAGTCTTTGGTGAGGTAGCTTGTCAAACGTTCAGGTATATAATGTCCATTGGGTCACCACTGTCTCCACAAGCACTACTGTCACCACAAGCACCACATGTTCTCAAAGAACTCCAAAAGGTTGGTGAGGCAGGACTTCTCTTTGCAGAAGTCATGCGGATTTTCCCTTTGCAGGCTTTGTCCCTCTATGTGCCTAACAACTCAGTTTAGAAGGGTGTTAGACTGGCTCCAGGGTGTGGTGACAACATCAGCAATCTATAGCATAACATTAAAGCATTAGATTTTACAGGCTGGTCAGGTTATTTCACATTTCAAAGGGTTCCAGAATGGCCTGAAATGGAAGTATTTACACTAGGCTTTCAAAAGGAAAGTGACGTGGAAGATGTCAGTGCAGATTTTCAGTGCCACTAATAACTTTTAGAGATTAGGTACTAAACCTAATGATATAGCTATAAGCAATTTATATGCCTCCCCAGAATTACGCAATGCTTTTATATTGGCTTAGCAAACCACAGCATCTAGTTTATTTACAGACAAGTTTGTCTCACAACTCTTACTTACAGAGAAACACAATGATGTTTCATTCAGCTGATTAACTGATTAATCATCAAAAACAACTGGGGGATGGCTTCAACAAAGCTAAGCTGCTTTGAAAAGGAACAAAGGCTCTTGCTCATCTCTTGCCATTTTTGCAGTAGGGGGGTAGAGATCTTTTCAGACTGCAATCCTATGAACAGGTGTTTAGAAGTAAACCCTGATAACCAAAGTGGGACACCTCTGAGTGAACATGTAGAGGGCTGGACTTCTTGCAGAGGACTGAATGTGAGCCAGGCAAGTGAAATCATAAGGTTCACTACAGGCAGAAGCAAATTGTCACGACACATGCCGTCCCTTGCTCCAGCTTCCAAGCTCGGAAATATCCTTCCTTGATTCATCAATATCCAAAGGCTCACCGTTTGAACAAAATATACTTTCAATGAATACAGAGTGCACTCCTTTAACCAATCAGCACCCATAGAATGCTCTCAACAATACATAATTATTAATCCAGTCCCTGACATTGATTCACTGGAGCATTACCAGATTCACGTGGGAATTAGTAGGCTGCCATTCTTGCATACAAAGGAACAAAGTACTGTATGTTGATCCCTTATTGCCAATGAAGAAAAATGAATGATAGTGACTGTGTTATTAACAGTGACTGCCCAGTTGTTAAACTAGCTAGCCTTGGATTGCCAAGAATTTCCAGTGACTCTACACAATGTATGTGGATTTTGCGTTATAATATCATATGGGAAGGTCTTATTTGAGCCAAGGCATGATGAAATGAGGAAGGAGTTGATCTACTGAAGCAACATGTGAGTCACCCAGAGTCTGCTTTTCTCTATTAAGCCACAAATACATGCACATTTATAAAGCACAAAACTCAGCATTCCCTTTGGAAGCTACAAGTGGTTCTCAAGTGAACATATGGCCTCCCCTCTTCCCATGTAATTCCTGAGATTAAAAAACCAAGATCAGAAACTACAACATTTCTTATGTCTTCATGTAGATAGATCCAACTGGGCAGCTGTGTTGGTTGGTCTTAAAGGTGACTTGACTCCTGCTTTGTTCTACTTATGTCTTCATGTTTAAAAAGCACCTGCCAGTGCAGGCTCCGGTTCAAAGAAACCCATGGACTGCGCCTGGAATCAACTACTCTTTCCCATTATATGTGCAAATTTGGTGGTCCACTAATTATTACTATAAATATATTTTTCTATATCAAATTTTTTTAGGATTAGCTTTGTTACCTTTATATAGTACTGATAATCAATTAATTTTCCTGGAGAACCACCCTGAGAAGGTAGTCAACGATGGTGACGCAACCACCTAAAATTGGCCTACGAACATATTCCATTGCAACACGTGTTTACTTC
This sequence comes from Heteronotia binoei, assembly GCF_032191835.1. Classification (NCBI taxonomy): domain Eukaryota; kingdom Metazoa; phylum Chordata; class Lepidosauria; order Squamata; family Gekkonidae; genus Heteronotia; species Heteronotia binoei. The sequence goes on from NC_083230.1 coordinate 87,416,539, forward strand.
CTCACGCCAAACTGCCTGTAGGCCTGCAGGAAGCGACGGAACAGTGGTGTTCACAGATCCGATCTCCCGTGCACAGATTCTCTACTGAATCATGGCCACACTGAGTAGCACTTAATAACCCCATTCCTTTGGGGGGCGTGGCACTCGTTCAAGGGGGGAGCGGCCCCTTTAAATAAGCAAACTTTCTCCTCGCCTTAAGACCCTTTGCCACACTAGGATTGGCTTAGGAGGGCAGACCCCAAGAGCCCGCCTCTTTCCCCACTTCCCATTGGCTACCACGGCCAGTCAGTCACAACAGTCCCGCATCCGCGTTGGCTCCAGCTCTCCTTACATCCGCCCCGATGGACTAGAAGCACCGCCCAATCTAGTGCCCCCTTCGCCCGAGACAGACACGCAAGTTGCAAAAGCGCGTGAGAACGTGCGAGGAGAGTAAAAGCCGGAATCAGGGAGGACGGGCAAATCTGGCGGCCTTACCGATACGCTGGCCCACCGGAGAGCTGAAGGGGTTGCCCAAGAGAAACTCCATCGCCGCCACGGCCGCAGCTCAGCAGAGATCAGCTGACGCAGCCGCCAGAGTACGTCACGTGACCCCCTCGGGATCGAGTGGGGTGTGTCTCCGGTCTGCCCCTCCCGTCTGTGACGTCAGTGCCCGGCGCGTTGTGAACCGACTCCGAAGGGCAGTGCAGTGGGAAGAAAGGTCGCAAGAGCCCTTCTCCTCCCTCCACTCCCCCCAGCTGTGCTCAGTGAGACGCGGCTCGTCGTAAGCCTTTCTAGGGCCCTCCAGCGGAGAAGGGCCTGTTGACCGATGGCTGTGGGAGGCTGCTGTCACATCGGGACGTGGCCGCCCGGTTACAAAAGTCCTTCAGATGGTGCAAAAGCAGGCCTCAGATTCAGCAGGAGCTCACTGGAGCGCAGCTCCTGAACCTTTCTGAGGGTTCCCCTTCTTCCTCCCGACCTACCTTGTCCATTGAATAATAGACGCAGCTGCATAACAATTCCTGGATTAGGAGAGCGGGCAGCCACCCACCCACCAGGGGCCTTGCCATGCCCACAGCAGCCCTCATTAACCCCTGGAGAAGCCCACACCGTCCTTTATCCACTTTTTTTGTGATTTTGGGCACTGGGTGTCTTGCTGGCCTTTTGACCCACACATGGATCTCTAGCCAGGCCAAGCAGGCCTTGCTCGCCTGGGGCTCTCCTTTCTTGCATTGGGTTCCTTTTGGCTGGGGGATATGCTAATGAGCTATGCTAATGAGTTTCACCACTTATATTTCTACAAAATGACCCCTGTGCAAAAGTATGTGTGTGTTAAGCGTGGTCAAGTCGCTTCCGATCCATGGCGGCCCTATGCATTTATAACCTTTGAAATGTCCTGTTCTTAACAGCCTTGCTGAGATCTTGCAGTCAGAAGCTGTGGTAGTTTCCTTATTGGCATCAGTCTGTCTCATGTTGGATCTTCCTCTTTTCCAATGACTCTTGCCTTCTCATGGTGTGACCCAACTACAATAGCCTCACTTTATTCATTTTAGCTTTTATGAAGAATTCAGGATCAGGCTTGATTTGATCTAGAACTCTGATTTGGGTTTTTTGTCAGTCCACGGTATCATAAAACTCTTCTCTAAGGCCGCATTTCAAATGAATCAACTGTATTTTTGTCAGCTTTCTTCATTGTCCAACTTTCATACCCATGCAGGGGTGGCCAATGGTAGCTCTTCAGATGTTTTTTGCCTACAACTTCCATCAGCCCCAGCCATTGGCCGTGCTGGCTGGGGCTGATGGGAGTTGTAGACAAAAAACATCTGGAGAGCTACCGTTGGCCACCCCTTATGGCATGAAGTTGCTAGTGACACATCCTCACACTTCAGGATCTTTTCTAACTCCTTCATGGCTGCTCTTCCCAGTTTCAGTCTCCTGATTTCTTGGGTGCAGACTCAGCCTAGGGCCGGTGCTAGGGGTTCTGCCACCACAGTCAAGAACCCCTGCCCCACCCACACTGTCCATGTGGCGTGCCCTTCCTCCCCCCCCCCCCGGCCCTATCCATGCGAGGAGGAGGAGTGGGGGCTGAAGGCAGCCTGCACCACTTCTTATGCAGTGGGTCTTCTGTTGTATTTTGCAGATGGCAAAGTGGTGTTTCTTCTGCTCTTCCTAAAAAGGTAAAGGTAGTCCCCTGTGCAAGCACCAATCGTTTTCGACTCTGGGGTGATGTTGCTTTCATGTTTTCACAGCAGACTTTTTACGGGGTGGTTTGCCATTGCCTTCCCCAGTCATCTACTCTTTCCCCCCAGCAAGCTGGGTACTCATTTTACTGACCTCGGAAGGATGGAAGGCTGAGTCAACCTGGAGCTGGCTACTTGAACCAGCTTCCACTGAGATCAAACTCAGGTTGTGAGCAGAGGGCTCCGACTGCAGTACTGCAGCTTTACCACTCTGTGCCACGGGGCTCTTTTTTTCTCTGCTCTTCCTACTTGGAGCCAAAAGGAAAAACAGGGGAAGCTGTTTCTATGGCTTGGGGAGAAAATGAGACAAGTCTTATGATGGGCTGTTCCACTCTACATGACACAGTTTAACTTGAAGACAAGTGTTGACATTTTGCTGGAGCAAGGCTTGGCATTTCCTGTAGTTCCAACATAATGTGAACCATAATCTCTCATTCAAACTAATGGTGTACTAAAACAAATGACAAAAATGCCCACTGTGAACAATGGGAGTTGCTTGAAGGCCTATCGGAAATAGGGGGAGTGAGGAACGCCGCTTGACTTGCATGGGCTCCACTGAAATACATTACAGCGTACAAAAGTTACAGTGAAAATGTAGAAAGGATTAAGAGAAACCTGCCTTACTGCCAGAGTGGAACAACGGTCCTTCAGAGTAGCATAAGTGTTCTGAGACTGGAATGATAGCCCCTAAAATGGATTGATGGTCTCTGGATACAGATACACTATTCTGGAACTTAAATGACAACCCATGGAGTGGAATGACAGTCCATGAGGCCAGGTGTGCTTCTCTGGAATTGGAATTACAATCCCCCCCCCCAAAAAAAAGAAAAGAAAAAAAAGAATGGTTCATGGGAATAGTATAAGTGTTTTTGGAGTGGAATGACAGTCCCTGGGACTATATGAATTTGGGTTGAACAATCCTGACAAAATGGAGGTAATGCTGGTGTTAGGTAGGAGGAAAGTGTGATGAATGAAATGGGTTGTCTCCTGTTCTGGATGAGATTGCACTTCCCCAAAGGAACAGGTTTGCAGCTTGGGAGTGCTCCTGGGCTTTCTGTTGGATAAACAGGTAGCAGTGATGGCTTTTCATCAGCTTTGGGCAGAAGATTTTGCCACTGTGTTGTATGCCCTGGTAACATCTAGCTTAAGTTATTGCAGTGTGCTGTACATGAGGCTGCCCTTAAAAGCCTGGAAGCTTTAGTTGGTACAGAATGTTGTGCTAAGAGTATTGATTGGAGTGTATCCTAGGGACCATATCACTCTAGTTTTGTTCCATCTGCATTGGCTTCCAGTTTGTTCCTAGATTCAATTCAAGGTGCTTGTAGTGACCTTTAAAACCCTCCATGGCCTGAGATCAACCTACCTTAAGGACCGCCTACCCCATATGAACCTATCACCAGTTATCTTTGGAGGCCCTGCTTTGGTTGTCCCCACCATCTGAGGTTAGATGGTAATGATCCAAGAAAGGTTTTTTCAGTTGTGGCACCAAAACTTGGGAACTTCCTCCTAGGTAAATTCTATTGGTGTCTTCCCTCAGCAGGTGAAGTTTTATGTTTCATTTGGCATACCCCCGGGAATGGTCGTTGGCCCTCCTCCTGGGTTCTGATATGGTTTATGTGTTTTTACTGAACTGTTTCATCATCATTTTAAAGGTTTTCAGTCTTTCAGTTGTTTTAATGTTTTTTATGTTTGCCACCTTGGGACCAGCTTGATCAGGTGGAAAGGCAGTATAAAAATATTTTAAATGAATAAAAAAACAAATAAATGACACCAGACCCAGAACACTTATGCCATTCCAAGGAACTCTCATTCCACTCTTGGATCAAGCACTACAGTACCAGAGCATCGATACCACTCCCAGGGACTGTCATTCCAGACTGTTATTCTACTCTGGGTGGTTGCCATTCCAGTTCCAGAGCTCTTGACACCCAGGGACCATCATTCCCCCAGGAGCTGTCATTTGAGTCTCAGAGCAGTTTATCTGCTCTCGGGCTGTCATTCCATTATGGGAGCTGACTTAGGTCAGATTCCATTGTCCATAAATATTTGAACATTTGGGATTTTCCCTTATCTTTAATGGAACCTAGGGTCCTTAGGATGTTGGCTGGGGCTAAAGCTCCTATATCATCTTGTTACTGCAAGAAATTCAGCACATACTGTAAGGAACCTGCTACAACCTAGTTAATGTGTGTATTTAGCTGAGCTAGTCCAACTTTGGCTTTTTATTAGCATGTGCCTTTTTCCCTGCATTTTCTTTTGCCCTTTCTTTACCACTTTTTGAATGCAATTGCCCTTTTGCTTTCCTCCCCCCCCTTTTATAATTGTTTTTATAAAGACATTATTTTTGGCTTCACTTAGTACAAGATATTTATCTGCGATATTTCTGCATCTCTTCCCCACATGCCAGATGGCACAGATGCTAGTTTCTCATAAGGTATTTCCCAGGGTTTCTACCTTGTTACTTCGTTTAGTCTAGTACTGTACTAGAAGGATATCTGCTCAGTTCTTGAGTGTTATGGTGGCTGGTTACCAGGGTGCTTTCTAAGGAACCTTTGGTCTAAAGGACTTTTCCAGCAAAGAAAAGAGACCTTCTCCACTTCCTTCCATAACACTGTCCAAAGCATTTTACTCCAAGAATACTGTTTTCCCATTTTTAAAAAAAATGTATATAGCTTAACATGCAAAAAAATAGATGGTTCTGAGCTAAGGTATGCTTGTAACTTTTCCCTGTTTAATAAATACTTTGATATTTTAAAAATACCTTCAATTTGCTAATTCTTTCAAAACAGGACATACAAGCAGTGGTTTCCTTGGTGTGCTGAAACATCTGAGAACAGGTCTTTCAGTTTTAAAATCTCCGTAAAATGTATGTCAAAACACTCTAAGGAAGTATCTAGCCAAGAATGTTGAAGTGCATTCTGCAGCATTCCACCACAGTGAGAAATTGCACTCATGTGTTCTGTGGTATTTACTGGTTCAAATCTCTAAAACCAGAAAATATAGGACCTTGAATCTAAAACTATTTGAGTCATGATATCACTGCACCATCATTGTGACTAAACACTTCTAGGTTCAGTTAACCAGGAATTGCTCCTTGCTAACCTCCAAGTCAATAGAGTGTGAAAGAAATTCCACAAACAGCAAGTTACAATCAATGGCTTTTCACAGCAGTTTATGACAAATCTGTGGATAAATGAATGAAAAAAGAGGTATGGTTAAGTGCTATTGCATACTGGATTCTCGATGAGGCATACAGTAAGTAATAGAAAACTCTGTAGCTGGAGATAAAAATGCACAGTAATTATGTTGTTGGCTGAATGCAAAAGGAGTAGTTTACAGCACTGATGGTATACCAGTGCAAAAACAAAACAAAAATTCCAAAATTAATCAAGGCACAAGTTTCAAGTTCTTACAAAGTTTATATACATTAGCAAAAGGTCTATACAATACAATACAATTTTTATTGGCAGGAAACAACAAATTTAAAAAAAACTGTTAGAGTCTCAGTCTAAAGCTCTCCAGTTACAAATATCACAGGATAGAGATTATACAAATATGTACAAATTTTAAATAAAAGTACATGAATAGGTGTTTTGTGTTTAAAACCTTCAAGTCTGCCACAGTGCATATAACAGAACTGAAGTAGATCACCCTCTCTTTAATCTGAGATCTATATATGTACAGAGAATTAACATTGCTCTCCATAATTAAAATGTGAAATCCTAAGACCAGGTATTGTGCGTCTCTAGAAAGAAAGCTTTTGAGACTATTGTCCAGCTTCAAGGAGTCGCACCAAGATTCCTTTCCGCTCTGAAATGCTGCTGGACTGCCTAGATAAATATCAAGATCAGAATAAGGTCTGTAAAAACCAAGACATCTGCCATCAGCACATAGGTTAATTTATAGAATAGCACCTATTATAACTAGCCTTGTCCTCACTGGGCTTACTGAGGGAGAAAAACTGAAAAGATCTTCATTTATCTTAATGCTACCACGCAGTACAGATATAGTTTTATTTAAATGTTTCACTGAATCCAGTCAATCTAGCGGTCTACCATTGAGGAACAGTTCTGTTCAAGTTGTCTAGGAAGATACTGAAATTAAGTCCTGGAAGCAAAAGTATTTACCTTTTTGCCATTACCAGATGACTACATTACAAGTAATAAAGGGGATCAGGGTAGAATATAAGGTACTTAATACCTTAATTTTCATTGATCAAAAAAATCCTATTCCTATTATTTCTTCTCATTCTAGGCCTGATCCTGTAGAGCATTTAGGTGATAACAGCAAATTCATGTTTCCCGTACGCTATTGGTGGAATGAATGGTTTTGTTTTTAAATTACAGCTATATACAGAAATATACAATATAAATTAATCTACTACATACAATATATGAATATGCAAATACACATGATTGGAATGCAACACTTAGTACTATGTGTGCAAATGAAGTGCTACTCCAAAGAGGACCAGTCAGTCTGAACACTGAATCCCCTGTATGATGGATACAGGATCTGTTTGCTCAATGTCAACAATAAGCCCTTTCATTTCATCTTAATCACTACCTCTAAAACATGTACAGCAGCACCACATGAAGAGGACATTGTCCAATTACTGCTGGTGATAAGCATTTCTAAATATTGAAGTCAGAAGAGTAGACACAATCTGGGAAGAAACAATGCATGTTTCCACCAAGGTCTGCTACTCATACATCAAGAGCCCCCTACTTTCTCCAAATAATTTTAGAACTTTTTATTCATTATTCTCCTCCCTAAATATCTGGGAGGTTTAATAAGGAAGCAAAAACAGCATTCTTCCCCTAGTGATAAGAAAATACATGCCAATTTATCAAACAACCCCCCTCTCCCTCCGATTGACTTCCCTCAGAAAAGTAGAAAGTTTATATCTAAAACATTTCTTTAAAAAGAGTGATGTTTCATCCGTAACATTTGTTTAGCTTGGTGTTTCCAAGTAAAACTCATTTCGTTTTTATGTTCCAAATTAAAGCTGATGTATCAAAAGACTTCCTAACTCTAGACAGTGTGTAAGTATTCAGATAAGAGAAAACAGAGATTCTCTCAAATTAAGCTTTGCAGCTGTTCATAAAACAAAGTGAAATGGCTAGCATTTCTGTCTTATGCATTAGACTGAAACATTAAAACTTTACAGGTCGGACCCCTTGAAGAATGCCTGTATAATGCATTATGCACATACAGAGAGACAAACACTAGTTACGCCAGTGATTCATGTTGCAGGATTATCTTCCTGTCAGAGTCCAGGCATTATATAAGCAATGTTGTCCAGTGTGTTTGCCTGGAACGAGAAGAACAAATGACACACAAATTTAACCCAGTAGCTTTTAAAACAAATACATTTTAGGCAGAAAAAGTGAATGGAATGGCTAGCATTTCTGTCTTATGCATTACAGACTAAAACATTAAAACTTTACAGGTCTGACCCCTTGATTGTCTAACCTGTAATGGCACACACTGCAACAGATCTGTTGATCTGCTGGTGGATCTTCCCCATGTTCTTCTCCTCTCAGCAGTCATTTCCACTTCCAACCTCAGGAAAACTGATTCCTAGAGCTACAAAATTCGTGTGAAATAATTGCTATGTCGTCAGTGCACTGCAAAGAAAAGGGCGGAAGGGGGTGAATTTTTCCATCACTGTAGTGCTAGACAGCAGTGATAGAAGGGACAGGAAAGGAGATTCTGGCCCCTTCCCCCTTCTCACTTCAGCCCTTCATCCAACACTATTGTTACTCCATGTTGGTCTCTCAATGGGGAGAGGAAAGTGGAGAGGAACTGCAACTGCTGATACCTTTTGATGATGGATTGTTGGATCCAACCTGAATCCTGGTCTTTAGTATCTTTTTAAATTGAAACACTGGGTTTTAATTTTTAAAAATGTACATTGCCTTCTATAGATCCCAGAAAGACAAAATATTACCAGTTAAATAAGTCAAAGACATTGTTACTAACACTGCAAGGGATGAAAATCTCTGAATTGCATGGCCACCTGCTGATAAAATGTAGAAACTGCAGCTTATGGGAGGCATGGTCCTTTAATCTTTCAAAACTGTCTCACAGGGACAAGTAGACTGGGGCGTACAAATGGTCTTTACACACAATTGCAGCTGTAGTTTGCATCACACATAAAATACATAAGTAAGAACACAAAAAACAATTCAAACAGGGCAGGAAGGAGGGATTATAGAGGGAATATCAAATGAAACAAGACAGAGATAGAAAGGGACAGATGAATGCGCCTGAGGAGGGAGCTCCATAATTCTGGTGCCATGACTGAGAAGGCCCCCTTTAGCACTGCCACCTGCCTAACCTCTGAAGGAGGGGACACCTGAAACAAGGCCTCAGAAGATGACCATAGTGGTCAGGTAGGTACCAAACAATGATATGTTGTCCATGTATAATAAACAGAGGGTAGCATTCCCTTGCTGTGGGACACTGTGCTATTGTTTACTCCCTCTCTTTTTCTCACTCATCCATGCCCTGAATTTTGCTGCATGTATACTCTATTGGATTAGCCTGGTTGTTGTTTGCTCCTCCAAAAATCCCCAAACACTTTAATGAACAAGTTCTCTTGTGCAACGGAGGAGTTTGCAGCTTCCAAAGAAATACATTTTGGAAAAGCTCAGTTTGCAGAACAGCATGGACATTCAACGGGGACAATTTTATTGTTTCTAATTACATCACAAACAGTGTTGCACTTACCTTGTCCTCACTGGGTTTACTGAACTACCACACAGTACAGAAACAGTTTTATTTAAATGTTTCACTAAATCCAGTCAATTTAGAAGTCAATCTAGAAGTCTATCAATGCCTATTGTTCATTGTAGTGTCTTCTGTGCAGGCACACATTGGAACTACACTTGAATAGGCCAGTCACCGGAGGCTCTCTTACAGCTACTCTGGTATTTTCTAAACATTCCAAGGGAAGCCCCTCCCACACAGAGCTGAACAGATGCCTTCTTTCTGCCTAACGGTTATGTGCTCTACCCTCAGTCCTCCTTTGCCACTGCAAGTGTCAAAAATGTAGCTCCATCCCCCAGGCAAGTCTAATCTTGTCAGATCTCAGAAGCTAAGCAGGGTTGACTGGGTAGTACTTGAATGGGAGATTCCCTTGAAATACCAAGTCAGGAAGACAGAGGCAGGCTTTATTCAGTCACTTTTCTGAATAGCCTCCAGGCTCCAGTAGAAGTCAGTCACCAGAAATTGTTGACTTCCAGGTGCAAACAGACAGACACACACACACACAATACAAACATACCCCAAAAATGTAACTGCATCCTATGAACTCACAGCGGGGCAGGAGGGAATGTGTGCTTGCACAGAAGACACCTTGATGGACAACAGTTACAGGTAAATGCAACTGTTGTAATCTTCAGTCTTCTGTGCAGTTCCACATTGGGAGACTATAGAGCTCCTTACATTGGAGGTGGGGTGAGTGTCAATGGAACAAGGAGTGTAGCATGGCTCTGCCAACTGCTGAGTCCCTTCTCATCCACAGAATAGTGCTTGACTAAGGTGTCCAATGATGATCAAGTAAAGTTCCTGCCAAGCAGATGTTCTCCAAGGGAGGTCTTCTCTGGAATGTTGCTGATGTGGGGCATGCACCCAAATCTTAAGTTCATACCCCATTCTAATAGTCAAGAGTATCCATCTCAAGATGGTCTTGCTTGAGGCTGGCTTCCCTCTTGAGCTACAGGAGTAGCAAACAAATAGGTGCAGGAAGCCTTTTCTTTTGTCTAAGTAAACAATAAAGCCCTCTTCACATCTAAAGAATGTTTTTTTGGCCTCTGAAACAGGGGGATGGGAAAAATATTGGAAGAATAACATCCTGAAGAAGGTAGAAACTAGAGACCAGACCACCTTAGGTAAAAACATAAACTAGGTCTCAAAACTACATGGCTAGTCTGGAACGTAATAAAGCTGCCAGCTCTCCAACTCTCCTGGCTGGTGTGATTGCTACCAAAACACGACCCTGAGAGACAAGAGTCACAAGTTACAAGAACCTAGCAACCTGAATGGGGCTAACATGAGTTGGGACAGAACCACTGACAAGGACCACTGCATCACTATAGGTGGTTGTGGGGGAAACAAATTAAACTACCCTTTCAAAAATCTCCTGGACACTGGGTAAGAAAGAAATGTACTATCTTGGACCTTAAAATGATAAGTAGATATAATGGCTAAATGTACATTAAGGGAAGAAACCACCAGACTAAATTCTTTAAGAGACAGTAGATATTCAAATACCAGGGCAATAGGATAACCCCCTGTGCCCTTGCACAATTAGAAAAAGGGACCCAATTAACTTAATTAAGACCTTCTAGTGAGGGTGTAAGGGTATTAAGGAGAACACTGGCTACCTGGCTAGAGAACTCAAGTTGGGATCTTTCAGCAGCAAAGCTGTTAACCTGAGCCTGTTCGCCTCGTGGTGGATCATAGGCCCCCTGCAAAGTAGGTCTGCAGCTAAGGGAAGGCGTATGTAGAGGTCTTTGATAGAGACAGGAGGATCTAAAACCAAATTTTTCTGGGCCAAAAGGAGTGTTCAGGATGCATCACGTGTGCTGTTCTCGAATTTTGTTTAATACCTTGTGGATAAGAGGGAATGGCGGGAAGGCATAAAACAGAGGGTCTGTCCATCGGATCTGGAACATATATCCTAGAGAGAGATGACTGGTGCGCATTCTGGAACAGAATACCGGGGCTTTCATGTTGGCGCAGGTGGTAAAAAGATCCACTCCCAGAAACCTCCATGTTGAAGAACTGGATGTAATTCCTCCCCCAAGGATCATTTGTGTTGATTGCTCCATTCTGCTGATGATGTCCACTTTCACGTTTGCACTACCTGCCCATAGGTACTGCTTGGAACTATGACCACTTCCACAATGAAAGTGGCTTCCTTACACATGGCTGTTGAAATTGTGCTTCCTTGTCAGTTTATATACATCACTGCCGTAGTATTGTCTGAAATGACCTAAATAACTTTCCCCTTGGTAAACTCTGCAAATGAGGTAAGGGCATAATGTATCACACATAAGAGGTTAAATATGAAAACTTTTTTTGTCAGGGATCCCCAGCCCTGCAATGATGCATCCTCCCCCTAAATGAGGCTTCCTTCCCCCAAAAGATACCTCAGCGAGGAGGCTACTACTGAACACCCACCTGTCCAACTGCCGTACTATGGACCTGGGAACTGTGAACCTAGTATGCTGGAAATGCATGGCAGGGCAAAATTTACTTTAAAACCATTCTGCAAATATCACATTCTTAGGTGTGCATGTGAGGTTGTGGCTGTGGTAGAGGCCATCAGTCCTAACGGCTTCTGAAAGAAAAGGACTGATTGTAATCTGTTGTTAGACAAGCACCTCACCTACACCCTTATGCATAAGTCTCCATCAGCAGGTAGGAAAGCCTTGGTCATTGTGGCGTCCAGAAAAGCTCCAATAAAAGGAAACCTTCTGAGAGGGCTGGAGGCATGATTTTGTGCTGTTAATTACAAAACCCAATTCCTGGCATGTTTGCATAATCAGGGAAACCTGCAACATTAGTTCCTCATGGGAAAGTGCAGTAATGAGCCAGTCATTCAAATAAGGGTAAATGGAGCGCTGACACTACAGCAACACACTTGGAGAATGCCCATAGGGCAAGCACCAACCCAAACGAAAGGGTTGGGGTAAGAAATGTGACCATTTTTAAAGAGCAGGAACCTGCAATAACAGGGGTGGACAGCTATATGGAAATAAGCATCCTCACAGGCCAAGTACACAAAACCAGCAGTTTAATGTTAACAATTATAAAACCAGTTCTAACATCCAGAAACAAAATTCAGATTCCTTAGATCCAGGATAGGGCTAAGGCAGGGGTGGGGAACCTCCATCCCAAGGGCCATATATGGCCCTCGAGGCCACTTGATGTGGCCCTCAGGGATTGCTGAACCGAATAGATCAATGTGGCAGCCTCCCTGGGGCCTGGCTGTTCAGTGAGGATCGTGGTGCCCAGCTGCGCTGTGCAGCAGCCTCCCCAGGGCCAGGCAGGGATCACAGGGCCCAGATGTACTGTGGAGCAGCCTTCCTGGGGCCTGGCTGGCTGGCCAGAATTGCTGCAGGGACTGGAAAAGTTACTGTCACAGTTCAGTTTGCACTTGATTATCCTAGATGGTGTGGCCTAATATGCTAATGAGTGTGTGACCTAATATGCTATTATTACGGGATGTGGTCTAATATGCTACTGAGTTCCTACTGGGCTTTTTCTACAAACCTATGCATTTGCTTAGGGCGGCGGGCCGTGCGTGTGTGCGCCAGATTAGGCTCTCCCCACATGACTTCAAATAGAAAAACAATTATTTGCATTAATTTTGCTGGCCTGAATCATTCTCCCTTGGCGGAGCACTGTTTTTTTAAGTTGATAATTTTTAATGGCCCGTGAATGACATTATAAATATCCATAAAGCTCTTGGCAGAAAAAAGGTTCTCCACCCCTGGTCTAAGGCCTCCATCTTTCATGGGTACTAAAACAAAAACAAAAAAACCCTATGACTAGAAACCCGTAATGGGGTCAGAGTGAGGAACTCTCTGTACTGCCCCTTTTTGCATAAGGGGCAACAGCTCCTGCTCAGGCATAGGGTTAGTCAAAGCCTGATCAGGATGCTGAAGGGGTGGCCATTGCCAAAACTCTAATCTAGAACCCAAATTAACAATTGACAAAACAATTGTCATGAGTGACTTCATACCATTTGTCACTAAAAACAGCCAGCCTGTCTTTAAAGATGACAGATGGCTGCTCTATTACAGGTCCTAGTCAGCACGAACCTTTCAGAGCCTACTGCGTCTCTTTAGGAAGTGTGGCTCATGTTTAGCTCTGGGATTGGTCCTAATGTCTGCCATGTTCTATAGCACCTGAAAAGGGATGCTGTGCAGGATACTGTGCTGAATGAAGCTGTTGTTGTGAGTGCCAAGAATACGGAAACTGCAATTGATGAGATCTATACATCTGCCAAGGCCTGTACAGAGTTGCGGGACCTGCTATGATGCCAAATGAATGAGTTGTTTGCTTATTCTTAACCTGGGACAAAAGATCACCAATTTACAAAGCAAATAGTGTCTTTCCCTCAAATGGAAGGTCCTCTATATTCTGCCAAGTGTCAGGAAAAAGAGCTGTGGAGTGCAGCCAAGCATACCTTCTCAGTACAATTGCTGAAGCAATGGCCCTGGAAGAAGAGTCAGAGGAATGTTTTCCTGCATTAATCTGTAGTTTGGATAGGCGCAATACCTTTGCTTGGAGATATGTGGCCAGAGGCTTCTTGTCTTCAGGCAGAAGCTCTGTGTAAGCAGCCATCTTTTCCCGGAGGAACAGCTGGTATCCCCCCATAAACGTCCTATTGTTAGCAATGCACAGGTTGAGTGCAGCAGAAGAGTAAACTTTTCTACTAATTGCACTGATTTTTCGCCCCTCTCTATCTGCTGTTGCGGAATGCACACCTGTACTCTGCTTTGCTTGCATCTCCTTGGCTATGAGGGACAAAACTGGGGGATGGGAGAATAAATGTGTCCTTCTTGTTGCATTCTGTATAAATTTTCCACCTTTTTGGATGTGGCTGCCATGCTAGCTGGTTTTTGCCACAGGGTCTTGGAAATGTCGGCAATGTCCCCCAAGACAGGAAAGGCCACTATGTCAGAGCTTGCCTGAGATTTTGTCTTGAAGTCTTGGGTTGCTGGAAGTCATCTCTATCTCCAATGATTTAGCCATTCGCATCATTTGCTCTGCATAGAGCTTTAGATCTTCATTAGGTGACACTGGATCAGGGTCTCCTACAGTGTAATCAGACAAAGGGTCCAATGCCAAATCTGAGCCTGAGCCAGAAGATGAGTGAGCCCTCAGAGCCTGCTCTTCCTTGGAATCTGAGTGCCCCATAAGGGGTGAGGAGAAACTGCAGAAGGGTACCAAACTGATGGACCTGCAGTGTCACGATTCCATGAAAAATGATCTAGGTTCCAGAGATACTTTTTGTGACTGCCAGTCACTCCATTTTTTAAGGTCTAGGAGATGGAAAATCATAAGGGTAGCCTTGTCTAGGAGGCAAAGGCATGGAACTGTGCTGTGGCACTGGAGAGGATGGTTCCAAAGGTCAACTAGCTGCTGGAACCATCAATGGGCCCTGGCTAGGCTCTATTTCTCCCTCAGAAAATGAATGAGCTGGGGAGGCATGTGGAGAAGACATTTGTGGTGGGGAGACTTTAGCTTGTTCTGTCAGAACCAAAGATGGTTTGGTAGGAATCAAAGAGCTAATCAATTCTAGGAGCATCTTGGAACTGGAACAATGCTTCTCCCGTTTTGATTTGGAACAGGCTTTCTTAGGGGGTTCTAACGTGCAATGTTCAGTCGGACATGTAGGTGATTGGACCTGATGCTTTGGTTCTGTCCCCAGAACCGATGGAACTGAGATGCTTGATGGCAGGCTCGTAAGGTGGGCGGTTCTAGCCGGTGATTTCAAGGGCAAGGACTGGCTGCACTCTGCTGAGGCAGATGCCTTTGCTGCCAGGCTATCAGAGCAGGAAAGCACATTCTCCCATAAGCTTGCTTTTAAGTGTGCTGCTTAATTTGAGCAGGCTTTTGGTGTAAACTGAAGGCAAATCTTGAACATGTCTGTGTTATGGATCTCAAAAAAGCAGAGGAGGTGTTCATCCAAACGGGTAATTTTCATATTACACCGGGTACATTTTAAAAATAAATCCTTCTGTAGCATCTCCCAAAGAAGAGGAAAGAGCCCAGGGACAAGAATATTTTGAGAAAGAACTTTCAATAACCAGAGCTGAAGAGAATATGTCCTCACAACATGGTGGTGAAGAAAGGACTGAGTGAAAGGGGGAGCTCCTCCCCGCAGAGCACGTGACCATTAGATGGGAAGGAGGCCTCTAATCAGCTTTACAGGTGAGGGGCTCCCCTTGAGGTGTTCAGAAAATACCAGAACAGCTGTAAGAGAGCCTCCGGTGGTTGGCCTGTGCAAATGCAGTCCCAATGTGGGACTCCACAGAAGATGAACCAAAAATAATCCAAAAGGATCCCGACACAATGCAGGAAGAAAAGGGGCTATGTAGATCTTCTCACATCTACAAAATCAAGCTTTGGTATTTTCAACTAGGAAAGGCCTGTGGACTGTGCACAGAAAGTTAGACACACATTCTGTATCTAATGAGCAATACACTGATTATGCAGAAGAACATGTTATATTCAGCCTCAGGACCCTTACAATTAAGGTTCTTTCTTTCTTTCTTTCTTTCTTTCTTTCTTTCTTTCTTTCTTTCTTTCTTTCTTTCTTTCTTTCTCTCTCTTTCTTTCTTTCTTTCCCCTCCTCAGCAAAAACCAATAATAATCCTCAGCAAAAACCAATCCAAATGTTATATTTGGAAACTGCATTACATGAACTGTGAGGAACTGTGTACTAGCGCTAAGAATTCTGTTGAAAGGCAACATGTTGAAAAGTGCTGTTATTTTAAAATAGATAATAAATCAAGCCTTCAGTCAGGAAGTTGTCCAGAGGGAAGCTATAGGATTTACAGACAGAACAACATTCAAATGCCACATAAAATGGCAGATATGGGGCAAAATTTTATCCAGTGCTCAATTTTTTAGCAGAAAATTCTCCATTTCTAAAAATTTGCTTCTTAACAATGAAGAGCAGTCATACGCAAGCATGGCAATTGCAGAGCTGCAGTTAATAGTTTCAGGTGATTATCTCTAGGAACTGTGAAAGAGAGTATGTACATGTTTTATTGATCTGAAAATGGAGGGAAATGACATCCACATATAATAAACTAAATAAAAAATAAAATAATGAATTCCCTATGATTTGTTTTGATTTGGCCAGCACAGCCAAAACTAAAGTTCTTATTTCTATGTCTCCTCTCATGGTGGGATAGGACAGATACTGTCATCAACAATCTGATATAGAACTAACAAGTAATGCAAGAATAGTACAGGAACAGAGGTTCCCTCAGTGACTTCCATGGAAAACAGTTACATTTTATAGGAACGAATTAGTGGACAACCGCAGCTCTAACATGTCATGTGCAGTTCTTTGGGGTGCTCTAATTACTGTACAATTCCAAAGCAAAATTACACCCTTCTAAACCCACTGACTTCAATGAACGTAGAAGGTTGCAGCTCCACTTCATAACTGCACTAATAGTATGTCAACAGTTTTTAGTGTCTTTGTTCCCCCCTTCAATTAAACAATGTAAAATAAATAAATGTGATACCGTTTTTAATTTAAATTCCAATAAAACATTTTCGACATGAAGGTTTGCAGTTGCTTGAATATAAAGTTAAACTATACTTATTTCCCCCAAAATTTAACACTTCAGTTCAAATGTTTGCTGTTATTGTGACTCATGCCTGTTAGGAAGGTGTATTACAAATGAAGAAAATAAAATATTTAAATTTTTGTTCACAGAATTGGCACCTATTGAGGGCATAAAAATAACTTCCAATGTATATCCCCTGCTCCCCAGAAAATCCACATAACTCACCAAAACATGTTTGGGGCAGCCGTTGAGCTCAGGCAGCTGTGAAGTGAGGCAAGCTAAAGGGCCCAGGGCACAGATAATTGAATCCAGGAGCACTGACAGGCTTCCTGATACAGCCACCATCCCCTAGGAAGCATAAAAGGTAAATGAAAGATCAGTAAAGAAAGCAGTGCAAGTGTCAATCTATTCCCTGTCTGAAGAGTCAGCACATATTCTCTAAGTGGCGTCCTTAAAGGGCTGACAACTTTGTTCTGTACAAGCACATCAGAGCAAGATATGTTGACTGTCAGTGAAAGAAAAAAGAAACAAAGAGACGGGGGTGGGGGGAGTTGGCATATTTAAGTCCCTGACAGCTTACAGAGTATTGGGGGAGACAGCTTCCAAGTTGTTTATTCCTTTGATTGCCCCAACTTTTCTTTCTTGTAATCAAGTTTATAGCTGAATGCCTATTGTGAAAGCAGGAAATGGTGCCCACCTGTGGACGAAGATGGTGTTTCTTTATATACAGGGGATTCTATATGTATGCACAAAAAATTAAGTTTTTAAATCAGAAAACACTTTCCCACAAATGGCCTGATGAGGAGTATCATAAGGCCCTTAGAATGATGCAAACAGTCATCAGGGAGAGGGGGAGAAATGCCTTCATCAGGCCCAAGAAGTTGATAGTGTCCTGGAAAGAGAGGCTGAGCTTTGGGGAGAATTTCATTTAACTTCAACCCACAGCAATTCCTCATAGGATCTCAACTTGTTTGCCTAACAGCAACCTTCACAACTGAGCATCTTCCACAAAGGCAGTAAATGGAGCCTTAGGATTCCAGAAAGCCTGTCCTTAAAGAAAAACCCCACAGGTCTGAGCATGGTTGTTGTTCTTGGAATCCTGACAGTAACCATCAGGTTTTTGGTTTTTTAAGGAAAACAGAGAGGGAAGGGGAAATCTGCTGGGCTGAAACAAGACATTGAGATTCAGGTGGGCAGCCATGTTGGTTTGAAGCAGTAGAACAGTTTCTGA
Source organism: Heteronotia binoei (assembly GCF_032191835.1). NCBI lineage: Eukaryota > Metazoa > Chordata > Lepidosauria > Squamata > Gekkonidae > Heteronotia > Heteronotia binoei. Next base: position 87,434,316 of record NC_083230.1, read on the forward strand.
GTTCAGTGGCACCTTTAAGACCAACAAAAGCTTATTCAAGTATAAGCTTTCATGTGCATGCATGAGAGCCAGATTGGTGTAGTGGTTAAGTGTGCGGACTCTTATCTGAGAGAACCGGGTTTGATTCCCCACTCCTCCATTTTGCAGCTGCTGGAATGGCCTTGGGTTAGCCATTGCTCTCGTAAGAGTTTCCTTGAAAGGGCAGCTTCAGGGAGAGTTCTCTCAGTCCCACCCACCTCACAGGGTGTCTGTTACGGGGGAAGGAGATAAAGGAGATTGTAAGCAGCTCTGAGACTGATTTAGAGAGAAGGGCAGAATATAAATCTGTGGTCTTCTTCAAACAGTTCTTCATTCAAATGGAAGCATTAGCCACCGAACTCAAAATCAGTGCCACTAAGCTCAACATCTGTTCTAAGACATTAAGAGCTTAAAGTGTCCTAAAAAGGGAAATTGGGATGTCCCAAACTTTTCCCCCTCTCACCCCTACAATTTTTTTCTCCTCCTTGCCCCTACAATTCCTGACATGGACAAAGCTTATAAATAAAATAGTTCCATTAGTCAATGAAATCACCTACTTCAGTCTCCTGCAGCCTGTGGCCAATGAGGCTTAGTGATTCTCCCAGCAACTGTAGATGTGCAGCGACATCAATAGGATCTGTTTCAGGAACTTTGACAGGTGAAGAAGGCAATACTACAGTGCTAGATGGGGACTTCTTATGAGGTGAAAGCACGCCTGTTAGAGAAGCTGCAAGTTCCATAATGGAAGAATAGGATGTAAATGAATTAAATATCTTATAAGCAAACATCACACACTATATATCTGAAGAGTTTTCTAATGTCCAGTAAAGGAGGTGGCTAGTGCTTGCCTAACCAAAATGCCCAAGTTAATAGTCTTGGTCTGAGGCAACTTACCATGGGGATCATGGTGCACTTTTGAGATCCTAACATGTGTATAACCTACATGAAACTTAGCCCTCTAATTTATGTCACTATTTTATAGGCTTTGGAACAACACTTGGTTGTTACAGATCAAATTAGAGGTTTTGTAACCATTTTAACAAAAGCAGATCAACCCTGCAATAAGACATAAAAATATGTCTCAGGAGAAAAAAACCCTCCAATTTCTGACTGCAGCTAGACATAAGACTAAGAATCACTTGAATTGGGCTGCTTTTATGCAGTGCAACAATGTGCCCCCACTGTAGAAACAGCAGAAAATGAAGACTGCATTCCCCATCATTGTGCCATTCACTGCTGGTTCCCACTCCAATGTCACATCAGGCCCCCCTCCTAGGCAAACTACAGTTAAAGTTTCAGCATGGCTCCACCAAAGGCAGGTAAAAAGCCCTTAAAGGCTTTTAAAAGGAGAAAATGTACAGCTAAGTTCTGCCTTAAAAATGAAGAGCTAAATTTTGCATTTTCTTTCATACCTCCCCCCCCTTTTAAAAATAGCTTAACACCACAATTTTCAAGGCAGAACTTAGCTCTGTCCCTTTCCAGATTGGCTAAAGGTGAAGTGCCAACATGAACACTTCTGCATGCAGTCACCCCACATTTCTTCCTTTGAGGTTTTTTCCAAATAAGAACAACTTGGGAGTTGTGCTTGGAATGAACATGATGCCATCTGGAAGCTCCAAAATGAATGTGGGGGCATGCTTTGTTCCATGCAGGCGAAAACCCCTGCGTGGAAGCAGGTTTGGATGTTACCTTTCAGCTTAGGGGCACCCTCTGATGAAGTTGCTTTCCTCTTCACTGTTGTAGCTTCAGCTTTATTTTGCTTGTGTTGCAAATACTGAGCCTTCTGCTTCCAAACCTGGAAAGAATAGGGAAATAAAACATGTTTTAAAAATGTCACACCAGCTGTCTTAAAATGAAAGAGGTGGGGAAGATGAACAACTATGAAATGTTTCATAAGCATTTGCCAAATAATACATAATCATGCACACACACACACACTACTGAGAAATGAGGAGTTAATAAATGTGAGCATCGTAGTGGCAACATGCCCAAGGCAACTCATTACATGTGTAATTTTAATGGAAACATCTCGTATTTACCAGCTTGTCCTTCTCTGGCAGCTGTTTCCAAACTTCTGCCAGCTTTTTGCTCAGCTCTCCAAAATCTAGCAGGAAATTAGAGAAGTAACAGATTCAGAACAAAAACAGATTTTCCAGCTTTCATGTGGAATTTGGCCTGTCTTCTGGTTTATTACGAGAAATCATCACTACCTTAAAAACAAAACTATTTATGTTGGTGAAAAATGTATCTATGTAGAAGGGACACGGGCGAAGCCTGTTACAGCTCCTTCGATGTGAGGCTGTAATATGTGCTACATTGCCAGGCCTTGGGCAAAAACTGGCATAATCAACAGCCAAGGAATTCTCTGATCTAGAACCTTACATCTGGGAGGGTCCAAAAGCTGAGTGAGAGCCCAATGAACTCATGGAAACTGGTTTCACTCTCATTTTTCAAGATGGTATGAAAGATCAGTTATATATCAAAATGCTCAGGACAATTTTATGGCAAATGGTAACCTAAAATTTAATACTCATGTAATCCCATCAAACCCTGGTTGCCAGAAAACTTTAAGATATTTTTTCTTCCACATGCAAAATTTGTCTGTTCATAACCCCAGCCAAGTGCTCCAGTACTGAAACAAGCCAATGCCAGATAAGAGTGAATGCTGGGCTGTGAATGCACACATAGCAGGCAGTATCAGACTTCAGGAAATGTAATTTTTAATGGTATTCAAAGAGTCCCAAGATGGAATGAACCACAGCTATCTATTTTTCCCTAGTTCACATATCTTAAAAAATTCAGATAAGGGGAAAGAGTGATTTCCACTGGGAGGCAAGAATCTAGCATTTTTTAAAAGGGCAAGACTCCATTCTGGATGTCAGCAAAGTGGTTAATTCCATGTGTGCTTATAGAGACAGTTCCTTTATTTAATCACATTTGGCGTCACCCACCCCATCCTGTATTTGCATACTATCTGTCTGCTGTAGCAATATTCCCAATTTTAATGCTAATAACAGGATTGCCCCAGGCTTCAAAAGAAATCTTTCCCTTAGCTGGTGTCTGTGTTTTGTGATGTATGAAGTGTCATAAGTCTGTGCTAGTATCAGTAAGGGAAAGACTGTACTAACAGCATTAAAATATTTAATTGGGTTTCCATCAATACTTTTAACTAGGGATAGAACTAGGGAGAGCCAGTTTGGTGTAGTGGTTAAGTGTGCGGACTCTTATCTGGGAGAACCGGGTTTGATTCCCCACTCCTCCACTTGCACCTGCTAGCATGGCCTTGGGTCAGCCATAGCTCTGGCAGAGGTTGTCCTTGAAAGGGCAGCTGCTGTGAGAGCCCTCTCCAGCCCCACCCACCTCACAGGGTGTCTGTTGTGGGGGAGGAAGGTAAAGGAGATTGTGAGCCGCTCTGAGACTCTTCGGAGTGGAGGGCGGGATATAAATCCAACATCTTCATCTTCTTCTTCATCTTCATACAAACCAGCTGGTGAACTACAGTTCATCATAAATTTTGGCTGGTTCATGGTTTGTGAAGCAATATTCGTGAACTAAAGAACTGCCACAAACTTTCATGAATTTTTATACGGTTTGTGATGGTATGTGAAGAGTAGAAAGCAGGAGTTTAGCGGAGCTTCCCCCCACTCAGCTGTTTGGTTTAAATGGCTGGTTGGCATTTAAACCCCAGCTTTCTGCTCCCCACAGCTTTTCATGGGGAGCATAAAGCAGGAGTTTAAACTTTAAATGGCTCACAAACCAATATCAATCCATTCACTCATGAACCAACCTCCTGGTTTGTATTGGTTAGTGGTTCAGCCATGAACCAAACTGCAAAAATGTGATTCATGCCCATTCCTAGTTTCATCCAAGCACAAATTCATTCCAAGTATTTAAAGGCAGTAAAAAGGAATTATAACACACTCTTACAGAGAGTGTTATTACCTATCCCTGGATGTTCAGCAACAATGTTCACTCGATATTCCTTACAGAATACTTGGTAGGCGGACATATTCTTCTTCTTTGGCTAGTCACAAAGGAAAAAAGAAAATAAATTATACTGATGTATTTATTTTAAAAACAGACTGTAGCTCCTTTATAAACACCTGGAGAATTTTTTCCTAGGGTTTTTTTCACATGTTAGCTTTTGCCTACTTTTTCTAGATGGAGTGTGTTAGCTGGCTGCTTATATCATGCTGCCTTGGTATATGATGCCTACCAGAGAAAAATGGGCACTTCTCCAGCATGAAATATTTCTGGCTCTCAGCAAGTTTGATTTATATATTACAGTCATATTTTGAAAGTTTTTAAAAAATAAAACAGCAGAAAAAGCATTTTTTAACCACTGGCATTTCTTGAAATAAAAAGTGAATTTTAATTATGGGTCAGGGAGTAAAGAAGAACTGGCTGGCCTCCTAGAAAAACAATTCCATGTACTTAAGTCATCATATGCATGTACCAATCTGTTCAGTAGGTGATCTTTACCTTTTCTTTTTCTGATTTCTCTGCCTTCTCTTTTTCTTCTCTCTTCTTCTTCTTCTCACTCTGGCCATCTGTGTGAAAAACAGGAGGTGATGGCAGAGGAGGAGGAGGAGGTGGGGGAGGTGGCGGCGGAATGGGAATAGCAAACTGTGGACTGGTTGGAGCAACTGGTAGTGGTGTTGTTACTTCAGCTACCACCAAGGAAGAAGACAGCCCAGAACTCTTCTTAGATTTGGAGTGCTTCTTTTCCTTATGCTTCTCCTTCTCCTTCTCCTTGTCTTTTTTCTTTTTACTTTTCTTGGATTTCTTCTTCTTCTTTATCTCACGGTATGAGTCATCAATCACCAACTCACCAGCCTCCAGCTCACCTCCAGAGGATGAACCTGATTCCAGCTGTGGCTCCAGTCCTAGAAGCTCAAACTCACTGCTCTGTCCTTCTTGAAAAAGGGGAGTGTCTGGGCCAAAGGTCTCAGTGACTGAAGGGGGATGTGGATCTGGCAGTGGTTTGTGCTTCTTTCTGGATGACTTCATAAAGCTGTGCATATCGTGACTTGGGAGGAACAATCCATGTTCGTCCCGAGATGACTTTTTGGAGGATTTTTTTGTTGCTGGTGGTGCTGCTTGTGGAAAGGGCTCTTCTACTGTGCTCCCCCCCTTCTCCTTTGGTGAAAGGATGAGTTTCATCTTTAAGCCATCAGGTTCACGCAAGGTCAATGTTTCAGTGTTCACATAAGGGGGCTTCATCTTTTTGGACTTGTGTAAGGAACCATCATCCAAGGACAGCTCACTACTGCTCCCACTTGGCTTTTTTTTGTGATGCTCTCTCTTGCCCTCTGAATAACCAGAAGCAGTGAGTGAAGAATGAGATGATTTTTCAGATGTCCTTTTAGAAGACTTAGAGCCCGTTGCCAAGGGCGAGGTGATGGCCTTAAGTAAATCCATGGCAGTATCAGCAGAGGGTGGACTAGACACTATTTTTTTCCTCTTCTTTGAAGAGGGCTCCAAAGGCAGGGATAAATCAAAAGGGGAAAGATCTGAAAGCACCCAAAGCAGAATGATTAATGGAGATAAATGCATACGCAACTTTAAACATCCCATCACCTACGTATCAGCTGAGAGGCTTCAGGAGGATTTGCAGGGAGTTGGTCCTGGAGCAAATAGCTGCTAATCCCCATCGAGCAGGACGGTTAGCTGTAACTGATTGATCAGTGGGGGTCAATTCTAATTGATGGGGCTAAAAAAATAAGGCCACATTTAGTTTCAGAGATTATTTCAGTTCTGGTATGCTATTACAATAGGGAACAAAGAGAAATAATAAACATAATGACCCATGTCAATTTGGGTTTGGGATGGAGAAAGCATTAGTTGTTCTAAGGAAGGATCTCTGTCTACAGATAGATAGAGGCAGTGCCTTCTTCTTAATTCTACTAGATCTGTTTGCAGCTATGAAAACCATGGAAAATTCTATTGGTTAAATCATTTGGAGAGCAGAACAGATGTAAAGGGATTGTCTCTTTGGTGGTTTTAATCAGTTTTGTCCAGCTGGGCACAGGGAATTATTGGTTCTGTATGAGCTGACATGAGGCATCAGGTTCTGTTCTTTCCCTAATGTTATTTTAACATTTATGTTAGACCACAGAATGAGTTCATCTATTATGTTAAATGATCTACATTTCTGCAGTTCTATATTTCACAAACTAAACTTTCAGAAGCAACCTTCTTTATCCTAGGTATTATGGTTAAGTGAGGAAGAAGAAACAAGCCAAAGTCGAATCCCTACAAGATGGAGTTGATGTTGGCTGAAAAACCTACACTACCAACCTTTGATGGAGCAGCTCTCTCTTCAGGAGACACTGGGGCTACATTTGACCCAGCTCAACTGCTGGATAGGCAAGTCACAGACATTCCTAAAAGTGTCCTCATTTAATTTCATCATCTTTGGCTAATCAAACAACTGGTTCCCTATCTCACCTCCCTGGACTTAGCTACAGTGATCCATGCAATGGTCACTTCCAGGCTAATTACTGTAACTTGAACCTCACCTGGAAACTGCAGCTAGTGCAGAATTTGGCAGTATGCTTGCTGACAGCAATGTCTGTGCAGGCACATGTTCAGCCAGTGCTCCACCAACTGCACTGTCTGCCAATTGAGTTCAAGGTCATGGTATTGACCTTTAAAACCTTATATGGCCTGGGACCAGCATACCTACAGGCCCTTCTCTCCATGTATGTACCCCGGAAAGCCTTGCACTGTGCTGATCAACACCTATTGGTAGTTCCTGGCCTGAAAGATGTCTGCTTGGCCTTGACTGGCCAGGACTTTCTCCACCCTGGCCCCAGCTGGTGGAACACACTCCCATGTGAGATCAGGACCCTATGGAACATGTTACAGTTTATCAGGGTCTGTAAAATGGAGCTGTTCCACCAGGTCTTTGGCTGAGACAGTGGACGTTCAATCCATCTTAGCTTCCCGTGCCCGCAGAAATACATCTTCAGACTAATCATCCTGCAGGGGGCATTAGGGGCTGCCCTGGAGGTTTTGTCTTGTTTGCTGCCATCTTGCTTTGATTATTTGATTATTTTAACTTGTTTATTATTATATGTTTTTATTATTTATTTATATCCTAATTGCTGTGACTCATCCTGAGCCCATTTTCAGGATTGGGTGAGATATGTGACTACTAAAATAAATAAATAGTGTTGGAAGATTAATTTCCCTTCTAAATTCAGCTGATTGAGCTGCACTGATTCATGCTGCTGTAACCTCAAGACTAGATTACTTCAATGTGGTTCACAAGGTCCTGCTCTTAAAGACAGCCTAGAGGCAGCTCATTACAAAACAGCCCATTTTCAAGGCAAAACTAATCATTTCCATCACATTGTGGCCGTTATAATAGTTACATTCCCTGTTAATTTGTTTCCAGGACGTTCAAAGCCTTTCATGGGACTGCATATCTGAAGGAGGACCTCTCCCTGTATGAGCCTGTACATGAACACTGCTCCTCCTGCCAGCTTCTTCTCTCTGTGCCCTTCCACCAGAGAGGTTTTGTTTGAGAAGAACTGCTTCAAGGCATTCTGAACTGTTGCTCTAACAGTCTGGAATGAGATACCAGTAGAGGGGATGTCTATCCCATATGTATTCATATGATTCTGAAGAGCTTTCGGCCAACTGTGGTATCTGATTTGACTGCTACCTGTATGGACTTGGTTGTCGGATGTTATTTATTGAGAGAAATGCTGTGCTTTGGCTTATGCTTTTAATTCTTGGGTATGTATACAAGTCCCTGTTTATAACACACCTTGGGCCCATTATGCAGGGAAATTAAAATATGGCTCTTTCAACAATGAGGGTATAAGTTCTGTCATTTAAAATTTAATATCTGAAAAAAATCTCAATATATGCAAATTGATTTATATTCCAGTAGTCAATAAGTTGGTTAGAAGACAAATGAATAAACATCCAAAATTCCTTGAAGTGATGGACAGCCAAACTTTATCCTTTTTCACACTGGAAATAAATTTTATCATCTTTGTTTAGTTATTTTTTTCTAAGAATGAATCCTTTCTCATCACCTTTTACGCCATGATTCTGCCTTTATTCAGTACAAAAGTGTTATGGGAAACTGTTCTTTTACTTCACCTCTCATGAAGTACCATGCAAAATGACTGAGCCTTAAAAAGAACAACCAAAAACTTGTAAATATTCTCTCTCCGTTCAGGGAGCTGACATGGCTCAGCGGCACATGCCTTGCATGTAGACGGTCCCACTTTCAGTCCCTGGCATCTCTACCTGAAGGATCTTGGCGCTGGAAAAATCCTTCTTTGCCTGAAAACCCAGACAGCTGCTGCTCCTCTGAGTAGAAGATTACCAAGCCAGATGGACTAATACTCTGACTATATAAGCCAACTTCTAGTCTGCTTTATATTTGTTCCTTGTGGCCTTCACTACAGATGTCCATCCTTACCTCTGTAATAGTGTTCATTGGAGGAGCGCTTCCTCTTCTTCTTGTGAGACTCTGTCCCTAGTAAGAAGAGGTCACTCTCCTGCCACACAACACAGATTAAAAAGAAAAAAGAGCAAAGCAATGAGAAGGGAGACTTGCTTCTGATAATATTGTGAAATACACATATGCCACTAAATACGCTTTCTATGAAATAGCATTTCTTTGTGCCAAAACTGAAGATGGTCTGTATATAAACTTTGGAAAATATGCTATCAATAGGCAGCAGAACTTTATCCAACAGAAAATAACCCTAACAGAAGGAAACAACAACAAAAGTAATCATCTCAGGAGTGATAGCAGAAATTTCAGCTCAAAGGGGAATGCTTTGTGGAAAAGTTTTCAGTGAAACATCCCCAAGGAGCTGAATGAGGTACATCACACCTATGATATATTTTTCAGGCTATCTGCAGAATCAGAAAGGCAGCAATGATATCAGTTTGCATTCTACTAACACTCCAAAGATTATGTAAACAGCCATAAATATATACTTCCAAAATTATCATTCTGTTTCTTATTTGTGAGAGTTTTAGCCATCTTTGCAAGTTCAGCAAATAAGACTTCTGAAAGCTAAACAGGATATAGAAGATCATATCCACCTCCTCCTGCTGATTCTAAAGGGAAAGATTGTTTTACTAAATTTAAAAGGCCCAAAACTTCTCACAATGGCAAAACAGCAAGATTTGTACATTCACCTTCTATGGTCCTGAGAGTCCTATCTTCATCTTGGTTTCAAAAGGATATACTATATAATGTACAGTCAGTATCAAGTAGTTTACATTACTTTAAAAGATTAGAGGATGTCACATCCATAAGCCATGACAGCTAAACGAAACTTCTAATAAGCAATATATTCCTGAGCAGCAGCAACTGGGACCAAATAGCAGGAAGTGAGGATTTCCATACTGGCCTATATGCAAGCCTCCAGAGGCATCAGGTTGGGTATAGTTGGAGAGAGAATGCTAGACACAACCACTCTTGAACTGATTCAGCAATGCAGTTATCAGTTCCAGTTCATTCTGTTTGATCTGTTTTATCTAATGGCAGAAGCTGAATCCCTTCACTAATAAATAATCAAAGCTGAATCTAACCTGCATTCATTTTTGTCTATTAATAACTGTATTATTTTAAAGAAAATAATATGCATGTATATAAGGAAAAAGCACTGCATAATGCATGTTTTTTAAAATACGGCAGAATGCATTCTTGAGGACACTGCTGCCTTTTTAAAGAAGTAAGAATGGCAAGTTTCCCCTGTTCTGTCTCACCTTCAGCTTCTTCTTTGAATTCTTCCTAACCTGTGCAGCTATCTCCTCCTCCTCCCGAAGAAGATCCTTGTAGGAACGTTTCTTCTCTCGCTGGGTTCTCCCAGCTACCAAACCCACACCATCAGCCTGGTCACTCTCTAAACAATCTGAAGGAACAAGAGCAACTGTCAGAAAATAAACTAATTACTAGCTAAAGTACAGCACAATAATTTCAGCCAAAGATAAAACATAAGGCACAAAATTAAGCAAGCACACAAAAAGGACAGAAGTCACAGCACTGCACTGCCCCTATCCACTGGGGTACTGCACTGTGCTTTTTATACCGCCATACAGAATGCTGCTTTTATGCCTATTCTTACAGTGCATTCCTTTGCAGAGACAACTCCAATCTAAGGCTATTACTTTCAGTGACCTTACACTGGAGTAACTGCATAGGACTGCAATGTTACCTTCTTTCCAGGGATAGCAGATCAGTGAAGGCTGCGTAAGGGTATAGGGATCAGTGATGTGTTATGTAGAAGATCTGGATTCAATTCTGAATCCCTACTCCATGGAGCTGACTAGAAGACAACAGAATTTTCCAGCACCAGCACTTTAAATTACTTTTTGTGAGACTCATGTTTCAATCCTGGTTGGCACAGTTCTCTGATGGGGGAGGGGGGGCAGGATCTGGAATGCTGCAGAAACCCAATCCATGCAGGACACTGGCTTTCTTTCTTACTCTCTCACTCCAAAGGCTAGGGATGGTATGCTCACTGTAACACCTCTCAGATTATGAAACAATCCTACCTTCTTTTTTCTTGGAGTCATCATAAGCCATGACGGTCCTGCAGGGGCCTGGGAATGTGTTGCCACGCCTGGGCTCCTTCCCCCGTTCCCGTCTACAGGACAAGGTCTAAGAAACAGAGAATGAGAATAACCCTCCCATAAAGAGGAATCATAATGAAGAAAGGGACTGAATGAAGATGAAATGGGAAGGACGAGGAGGATGAAGCGTGCCTCATGGGCGGTTTTGTGATTAGCCTTGGATAAAAACGCTAAATTTCAGGGGCAGTTTGTTTTAATGGATTTCTGGAAATTGGGAGGAATGTTTTTTTCCTATGATGGCAATCAAGTCCTTGTTCCAGTAATTTCAAGTTGATGTTATGTATTTTAATAAGGCATAGGGAAGATGACTTCTGAGTCATTGTAAGACTCATTTGGGGTTTTGTATTGTTGCAGGAACTTTTAAAAGTGAGCTGGTATAAAGCATCCTTTAAGCAAAGGATGTATGTGTCACAATAGGGCTGAAATAGATTGATAGTATTTCATTCTAAGTTAAAACTGGATGGAGAAGAATCCAGTTGAGCATCTCTTTTATGCAACCTATTACAATTTTTTAAAACTTGTCCTTCCTTCAAAGAATTCAGATTACCAAAATCTGAATTCAGAGCAGTGTACCCAAGGAATGTCTCCCCTCACCTGATGTACAGTGCTGACAAGGTCTAGGGAGGCTACCAGCAGGGTGGCAACAGGAGACATCAATCCTATAATCCTTCTCCCCGCCCCCCACTGAATGTTATCCTGGGGTAGAGAAGTGGTAAGTAGGAAAGGAAAGAGTAGTGGGAGGAAGAGAGAAGACTGAAAGAAGCAGTCCTTTCCGGAGGGCCTCTGCAGCATTTCCAGCCTCTGTCACTTCACATGTCCAAGATTTCCTCCACCTGGCTCATTTTTGCCAAAAAATTACATAAAATAAAGCAAAATGATGCTGGTTCAGGTAAGGGGGCAGTTTCTGTTATGGAAGAATTCACTCTGTCTCATAAAATGACAGACATCAGCTGCATGACAAACATGCATGCTCTCTTTAAACATAACTGCAGGTATGTTTGGTTTTTTGAGTCTCACAATATTTTAAGAGGTTTAGTTCCAGGATCTAATTAATTTTTTTGTCTCACTCTTCCCTCCTTATAAACAGCAATTTAGCCTTCTACTTTTAAATGCATTTATAAGCAGCAGCCATACATGCTAAATTAGAGTTTGTGCTCTTGGGGCAGGTAAATTTCTTTTGTGCCCACTAACAGTAATGTATTTTACAAACAATTCATGTGTACTAAAATATCAACAAATTTCAATTGTCATTTATCTTAGTAATTACAAAATAATAGAGAGGTATTTTGGATACAATTCACAGAGAACAGAGAATAATCTTCCATCTTATCAAAAGGAATTCGCACAATAGTATGTCCAGCAGACCGCTGATAATTTGACGCTTCTGCTAATCTTGACAGATTTACCGAGAAAACAACGGAAGCTTAGAAACCCTTGTTTGCACACAAGCGAAAGAGTCAAGTCCCTGCTCCCAGATGCACTTATAGGCAGAAGATCAGACCTTGCATAGACAACCAGGCACATGCACCAACCCAGCAGAACTAGCCCTGATTTAGAGCAGGGCTCTTGGACCATAGGGAGGGTAAGTGGTTTGCAGATAATTCCAAAATAGCAATGGAGGATACATACTTCTCCAAAGCTGCCTCTGTCATCTACCCCCTCTCTCCCCATTTGCTTCCACAACAAGCAGGGATACAGGATTAGCAATGGGGCAAAAGAGGCTACAGAGACATCCTTTGAGTGTGTGTGTGTGTGAAACCACAGGCCTGAAAAAGAAACATGGAAGGTCTCTGGATTTCAACCTGGCAACTCAAGGTTAAGAAAAGAAACAAGTCTGCAGTCATGGCTCTCTTTATCCCACAGGTGGGATTGCCACCTCCCCCCTCCCCCATCCACAGCCCTGCTCTTGTCCCTAACAGCAACCAGATGGAGCTTTGCCTGGCTAAGAGATGCTTCTTCATTTCAGTCTACTGCTAAGAAAAACAGAAACTCTTCCCATAGCTGGGAGGGGGTAATTGTGTTTTATTTACTGTATTTAGAGTCTGCATTTCTCATTGAAAATCAAAGAGGATTACACTGTGTAAACTGATAAGTCTATACAAAAAGGCAACTAATAAGTGTAGGTTGTTACGATAAATATGAGGAGACATCGAACGAGCAATCTGCTAGGGACCAGAGTTACCAAAATCTGAATGAGCACAGCATATTAAGCATGATTCAAAGTTTGTGTGATTGAGTTGTGTGTCTAAGCTTAAACAGGTGTTTCTAAGCTTAAACAGGGTTTCTAAGCAGCAATTGCTTGAGATAATAATACACAGACAGGAAACTGCAAAACCAGGATTTAGTTTTCACAATCACAAAATTGAAATCATGAAATAGAAATAACAACAGCAATTTAATCACAAATTCTACAACTCCAAGTGCTTTGCTCAAATTCACAGACTTTTATACTGCAATCCTAAACAGAATGGTGCTTACTCCCAGGAAAACCTTTTTAGGAATGCACTGTTAATCTTAGTTTTAAATTTATGTTCTTAATCACATATTTGGTGGAAATGGTTCAGCTGGAATATTAACACATGGAAACCAGCACCTTATGACTTCTCAGTGTCATATGTCTTCTTAGGCACTTCTGTGAGCTATGATGGTTGGTTTAAAGTTAGCAATGAAATTGAAAAAGTGCCACTTAGAATTCTTTTCTGTAAAATCCGATTAGAAGTTTGATTTTGTTATCTTAATTCTAGCTTGACATACACATACTTACCCATCTTTTAAAACTGTTTGCAATTACGGTAATTTATGTCAGAAGCAGAATAATATTACAAATCAAGAACATGATCCAGCCAAAGATAAGGATTTGAAATTCCATTGATTCTGATGGGAAAATGTGAACTGCTTTGAAAATCAATGGGATGTTATAAATATTTTAACTTTGGCTGGATTTTCTCAAGAGTACCACAGCCTAACACTTATCATTAAACAAAACAGATCTGATAATTTCAGTGAAACTCAAGGCATCACGTCCTATTCTCTGAAGGCATTTAGTTTTGCTGCCAATTAAGTGAAATTCACAAATTCATTCACAAATAAGGTTTAGCACTCCAACTCTAAACTCATTTACTTTAAAACCTATTTTTTTTTTCAACAGAAAATACTTCCCTGATGTTGCTCTTATCCAGTGAAGGAAATTCATGTGCAAAGATATGGTTCTTTGGCTGCAACAATCCTCAGTGCCTTTGAACAATGTAAGGGAAGTGTGTCCTATGTCTTTAATTTTATATATTATTCTAACACAAATGATTTCCTTTAAAAGCTTTGAATTTGTCTGAATATAACATTTGACCATTTTGCATTTCCCCCCTAATTAAATATTTCAGTTCAAGAACATGTGGCTGTTGGGACATAACCTTATCATATGGTACATTAAAATGTTTACTAAATATAAGTTATAATTAAAAATGGTAAATCAGATGATGCTCTATTTAGAACACTGTAGAATACTTTAGTTCAGTTTTTTGCAGAAAACTTGTCACTGGTCTACACATCTTTAATGATTGGTTAGCACAGTCAGTTTCTCCTCCCCACCTCCCCCATATTAAAAATGTTTTTTCTTTCAAAAATGAGTAGCAGTCTTTATAAGCTCAGTATTTAAACATTACCTTGGACTTAATTCAGTTTTCAAAAGAAAAAAAGCATCTTACTCAAGGAACCATTTTAAAAAAAAAGACCAGGGAATGACAGGACTGACAGCCAGGGAATGCCAGGGAATGCCAGCCAGGGAATGCCAGCCAGGACTGACAGCCAGAAAAGACCAGGGAATGACAGCCTAATAGCTGTTCCAGACAAATTAGTGGAAACTGTAGCCATACAGAGGAACAAAGCCTGCTGAGGAAAAATCAGCATGGCTTCTGCAAAGGAAGTCCTGCCTTGCCAAACCTTTGGAGTTCTTTGAAAAAGTGGGCAAACACATAGATAGTGGTGACCCACTACAGCAGGCATTATATACTTGGATTTCAAAAGAAATTCCTGAGTAAATTTAACAGTCGTGGGATGAGAAGAAGGTTCCTCTTATTAAAAATTGGTTAACTGACAGGAAGCAAAGAGTAAGAATAAATGGACAGTACTCATGATTGAAGGAAGTGAGCAGTGGATTCCCACAAGGATTGGTATTGGAGCTGGTGCTACTTACCGGTAATCCATTCATAAGTGAGCTGAAACTGGGGTGTGTGTAGTGTAGTTCCTATGTTTGTAGTTGACACAAAATTATTCAGGATGGTGAAAACCATGGTAACTGTGAAGAGCTTCAAGAGAATCTCTACAAATCGGGTGAGTGGACATCAGTGTTCAAATGAAGAAGATGATATTGGATTTATATCCCGCCCTCCACTCTGAATCTCAGAGTGGCTCACAATCTCCTTTATCTTCCTCCCACAAAACAGACACCTTGTGAGGTGGATGGGGCTGAGAGGGCTCTCACAGCAGCTGCCCTTTCAAGGACAACCTCTGCCAGAGCTATGGCTGACCCTGCAAGTGGAGGAATGGAGAATCAAACCCGGTTCTCCCAGATAAGAGTCCACACACTTAACCACTACACCAAACTGAAGTTTAATGTAGTTAAGTGTAACGTGATGCATATTGGAACAAAAAAAATCCAGCTTTCAAATATACTCTAATGAGGTCTGATCTTGCAGAGGGAAAGAGATTTTGGAGTCATATCAGATAGCTCATGAAAGTGTCAACCCAGTGTGCCACAGTAAAAAAAAGGTAAAATCCATGAGGGATTATTAGGAAAGGAATTGAAAAGAAATGTCCAATATTATAACATCCCTGCATAGATCTTTGGTGCAGCTTCATCTGGAACACTGTGTGCAGTTCTGGACACTACATCACAACTGTTATTTCTATAGTGACTAGAGGGAACCTCCACATTCAGAGCCAGTAAGCCTCTGAACACCAGTGGCACGAGGCAACATCACGGGAAGGCCTTGGCTTCTATGCCCTGTTGTTAGCCCCTGTGTGAGGCAGGATGCTGGACGAGGCAAACCACTGAGCTAATCAACCAGAGAACTTTTGTTCCTGTGTCAATTAACTGACTAGCTGGTTAAAAGTCAGAAAGTAAACCAAGTGTGCTGTAACATTTATTAAAAGATTTCTATTCTGCTTTTCACAAAAAAGCCATTTTGAGAAGGATCCTCACATAAATAGACAAAGAAGCTTAGATTTTGACATTTTAATATAAACGGCAACATTTTATGCAGAAATTGTTCACTGATTTATTAAGGCTACAATCCCAGGCTCTCTTACGTGGCAGTAAAACCCACCAAACCCAAATCTACTTCTGACTAAATATACACAGCTTCAAGCTAAATATATACATAGATGAAATCTATGGCAAAAATGGTGTTCTACAGTTAATGTAGTTTAGTGGCCCAACTAGCCAACAAAGGCATAAAAGTAGTCGTTAGAATAACTAGATTTGTGAATCACTGATTTTTTTAGTTGACTGCTACCGCTATAGCACCTGTAATATTGCAAACTGAAAGCTTATACCTTGAATAAAACTTTGCTGGTCTTAAAAGTGTCACAGGCCTCAAACTTTTTCTATTGCTGTGTCATAAGTCCACCAATTTATTCCTATTGCATTCATACAATGGTTAGTTCACAACATTGTTTCAGAAGCTATCAACCCATAGGAAGAACACATACAATCAAACCCTACAGCAATTATTAGTAACACTTATTGTGCATGGGAAAACGAGGTTTCAAAAGGGAACAGTGTGATTCAAACAAAATTCACTAGTATTTTCTCTTACTGTTATAAGAGAGTGTCCACAATCACAGCAGTGCCATAGACGTAAATCCAGAAATTCTCTTTTGGGAAGGTATATATGATTAGAAAAGTAAAATGTCTAAGCTGTTATTTCTTTAGCAACAATGGCATTTCTATTTTTGAGTGTGTCCATACATGTAAATGAAGCTGGCTTATTAACAGTGCAGCCCTAAACAGAGTTACATGACTCTCTATGGCATTAGAATGGTTAGCACTGGGGCTTTTTTTGTAGAAAAAGCCGAGCAGGAACTCATTCGCATATTAGTTCACCCCTGAGGCCACCATTGTTTTTCATTTTTTCAGAAAAGCCCAGCAGGAACTTATTTGCATATTAGGTCATACCCCCAGGCACCAAGCCAGCCGGAACTGTGTTCCTGCTCAAAGCCCTGGTTAGCACTCCTTATTTTAGAGAAATTACAAACAATAATCAACATCCCACTAATTACTGTTACTCCATGAATCAAGGCACTACAGCTGCCCAGTTCTCTTTATAACAGGTATCCTTTGACACACGCATTGCATCACACTTTCATAAAACCAGACACCACAAGAAGACACCTCATACTAAGCTACTGGACCATAAGGGTCAACATTAATTATTCTGGTTGGCTGGATAACAGATTTTGTAGAGGTCTTTTACATCACCTACAACCTAACCTTTGTCATTGGAACAGTTAAGAGTACAGTGGCACCTTTAAAGACCAAACAAGTTTTATTCAAAGCATGAGCTTTCGCGTGCATGCACATTTCTTCAGTGCACATGAAATCCCATACCTTGAATAAAACTGTTGGGTCTTAAAGATGCCACTGGACTCTAACTTTGTTCTGTTGCTTCAGACCAATATGGCTACCCACCAGAGACATTGGGGATTGAACCTAGGATTTTCTGGATGCAAAGCAGGTACTGTACTATTGAGCTGTGGACCCTCCGCAATACATTGGAACAGGGGTGGCTAAACTGCACCTCAGGAGCCACATGTGGCTCTCAAAGCCCCCACAATCCTGTCAGCCAACTTGGAAAAGGCATTTTTCTCTTTTAGTAACTTCTCCAAGCCAAGCCAGCCAGTGATCTGGATAATGCATACAAAGTTAAAGTTGCTTTCTTTCCACCTCCTCCATTTCCCTCCCTCCCATCCTTTATGTCTTTCAACTCTCAAACATCTGGCATTAATGTCTTGTAGCTCTCAAAGATATGACGTTCTTGCCTTCGACTCTCAAACATCTGACGTTTATTCCATGTGGCTCTTGTTAAGCAACTATGGCCACGCCTGCACTGGAGCCATAAAAGTCACTAGAAAAAGACATCAGAGTTCCCTTTGTTTTGGCAATGCTGATTTGACAAAAAAATCAACAGTAACTTCAGTTGGGCGCAGCGAGGCAATTATTGGATGATTATGTTGAAAGCGTTGAATAAAGAACAAAGCCCTGAACGTGATTGACCAGCGGCCAGTAAGCAGCAGCGGACGGAGACTTTGGCCCCAGCAAAAAGCAGCACCCAGCTGTTTCCTCGACTGCAGCTGATGCCCAGCTCTGTCTTTTATACCTGGGCCTGGCACACAAACGCCCTCTGCAGGAAAACCCGGCTCGCCCTGCCCAAACATTCCACCCAGAGCGCATGCGCACCAGCCCCCTAACGTGTACGGGAGACCTCGTGGGCCCCCTCCTTCCCGCCGCCTCCGTTTGAACTGGCACGGCCGTTGACCGCCCTGGTCCCTCAGTGCCCTGCTCGCTCTCTCACCCAGGCGGACTTCAACTCGCGGCTCCGCCTCCGGCTACAGAAATAAGTAGAGACGACGATGCACGGCGAAGGAGAGACTTCCCCTCCCCCCTTCAAGCGGTGTCTAGCCCCGCAGCGGAAGGGGGGGGTTTGGTGTCTTCACACCGTCTCACCGGTACCAACGGCAGCCATCTTAGTGTGGGAAAGAGACACCCGCCAGTTCTCAGCGGCTAGGGTGGACTAATCGATCACCGAGCGCATCTGCCTGATTCAGAGAGATGGGAACGCCAACTTGTAGTCGAGCGCCAAGCGCCTCGATTGACAGGTGATGATGGCTTCTGTAAACGAAACCCGCATTTTGTTCTTTGAGTCCTATTGAATTGGGGACCGACGACTCCTAGCGGCAATGTGTCATGTAAATAGGCTAAGTTTTAAATCCCGGGATTCTAAGATTTTAAATTCGAGTCCAGTAGCACCTTAGAGACTAATGCCATTTTCAGAATATGAACTTAAGAATCAAAGCTCACCTGTCAGCCGAGTAGGAATAGAGATCTGAGGATTTTTATCCCAGTTAGAAGGTGAAAGGGGTATTGTAAAGAATGTAGAGTACAATGCAAAATATAATCTGCACAGTTGGGGGTTCTTTAGTATGAACACCTATACATTGCCTGTGTATGGTTTTGTTGCTTTCAGTGTTTCCTCTAAACTGAGTTAGTGTGAGCTAGCTCACAGTTTTTTAGCCTCCAGCTCACACATTTTATCTTTGCACAGGAAAAATGGCCCCAGAGCAAACTGATTTATGCAGTAGCTCGCAACTCTAATGCTAGTATCTCATGAAGTAGTACTATTGAGCTGTGAATTAGAATTTTTGCTCAAAAGAAGTAGAATTTGCTACTATGAAGTAGAATTTTTGCTCACAAGACTCCCCAACTTAGAGGATGTATTGTTTGCTTTCTAAAGTTAGTGCCACCCCCAATTTACTATTACACACAAAACAAGCAGGAAACCAGGAGCGTTTGAGGTGCATCTCATTTCCCTCTCCGCTGTTTCCTCTGTCTGCTCTTTGAAAGCTCCCATAGACTCACTCTCTTTCCTGCCTCCTTCTCATCCACCAGCCAGCCTGTTTTCATCTCCTCCTCATCTTCAATTATCCTCTCTTCCCATACTCCTGGTGCCCTGTACCTCAGAAAGCTATGGCCCAGTTATGTGATGCTGGTTGTCAGGGTGGACCCACAGTGGGGAACCTGTGGTTTTGCAAAGGGCACTCCATTTTCCTGTCTTACCTACCCCACACTATTTCCTCTTTCCTTTCACCTGGCAATCTCACCTTTCCCTTTTTTCTTCTCTCCTACCTGACTTCCCACCTATCTAGCTTTTATCTGTCTGGTGCTGGGCTCAGCCAGGTCAGCTATATGTATTCTTTATTTACTTCATAACCCCTTTCTCCACAATAAGGAGCAAAAGCAGCTCATATCAGTCTCCTTTCCTCCATGTTATCCTCAGAACAACCCTATGATCAGGGCTTGTTTGGGAGTAATAAATCTTGGGGAAGGTCCCTCCTTAGACCATCCCCTAAAGGAGGAAGCCAGAAGCCAAAGAAGCAGGGGGAGGGGAGGAATAGGCAGCCTGCCTAACCAGTGGGCAGAGTACAGCTTTTCTCAACACAGGCAAGCTTGGGTGCTGCTGCCTTTGTCTCATGCAAGCTGGGTGTAGCCTGTGTCACCATGGTTGGGTTAGCTGGGCACCTTCCTTGGCTAACCTGGACTGGGTGAAGCCAAGCTGGGCACCACCATCTGTGTTGCCTTGTGGGTGGTTTGGCCAGGCCAGCATGGGTGCTTCCATCTGTCTTGCCTTGCCTCATGCAAGGCTCGGCCAGGTGGGGCACTTCCATCTGCTTCATTTCATCTTGCATGAGGCTTGGCCAGGCTGAGCTGAGTGCCACCATCTGACTCACCTGTTGCAGGGCTCAGCTGGGCAAGGCACCACTGTCTGCTTTGCCTTGTGCCAGACTCAGCTGGGGGCTGCCCTCTCCCTCAATTTACATGAGGCTTGGCTGAGCCAGGTGCCACAAAACTTACCTTGTGCAGGGCTTGGCTGATCTGGACACTACCCTCTGTCTTGCCTTGGGTGCCGCTATTTGCCTTGCCTTGCTCAGGGCTGGCCGGGGTGCTGGCATCTGTCTCACCTTCCGCAGGTGCCTCCCGTGTTGCTTTGCACTGGACTGGGCTAGCTAGGTGCTGCTGCCATGGTGTATTTTGTCTCATGCAGGGCTGGACACCACCTCTCCCACCTTGCACAGGTCACAGGCTTGTCCAGCCCAGGTGTGTGGGGGAGAGGCCATCAGTTAACTGGGAGGTATCCTGGTTCTCTTAATTGCCAATCTGTCCTTGCTTGTGAGGTTAATTAGGCTGGAAATTTGTAACTGGCCCTAAGGTTACCCAGTGAATTGGCACAGCAGAATGGGGTCTGAGGTCCTTGAATGAAATTCTAACCACTACACCACACTGTCTTTCATGATGTGGCTTGTGTTGAATACCAAACAGTCAAACCTAGGTTAGTCATGCAAATCATGTGGTAGCCAAGTTGCCTGGGGATTGCTGCCACAACTCACTGTGATGAGTCATCCTTAAAAGGCTAAAACAACCCTGGAAAGAGCTCTTCCCCTGTCTTTTGCTGACAGAAACCAAGCTTGGAATGCTGGCAAAACTTTTATGGTTGCCTAGCAATGGCTGCTGAGGCATCTGTTTCTTAAAGCTACAAGTGCTCAATTTCCAGTTTGAGGTTTTAAAACTTTTCAAACATTCTTTTAAATATTTCATTTGAGGTTTTAAAACTTCCCAAGCATTCTTTTAAAGATTTCAGATTTATCTGCAGACCTGGGATGTTTTTCAAGTTTGTGGAAAGATCTTCAGTCTCTGGAGTTTGGCAAGGTTAGAGCAGGGAGGGCCTCTACTGGCTGCCACCACTTTGGTACAGGAAGAGCTTTTTTAAAAACAGGAACACACAGTGGCGGACTGCGTCTAAAAATATTGGTTGCCAGGAGACATAAGAGGTCAACCCACAACTATAAAGCTATCATTTAATTTTTGTAAGAAATAAATAAATAAAATTTTAAAAATACATAAGTGGGAAAAAGGTACAATTAAAACTTTTGCGAAATAAATATGTTTTCAGTAATTACAGTGTTCATATATTGTACATATTACTAGCAGTATACAGTAGATATTAAATGTAAATACAGACTGCATTTTCTCCAGGGGAGCTGACCTCTGCCAGCTGAAGATCAGTTGTAAAAGTGGGAGATCCCCAGGCCCCACCTGGAGGCTGGCAACCCTAAATACAACATAAATTTTAGTTGCATTACAGTAATCATACTTGAACTTCTAATATATTTTCAAGCTATTAAAAGGTTATTAACATTTTTAACATATTGTTTAATGTTTAAAGGGGCCCACAGGGCCTACTTGCCATCGGACAAGCTGACACCCTGGCCAGTCCGCCACTGGGAATACAGTTCCAGCTGGCTTGGTGTCAGGGGGTGTAGCCTAATGTGCAAATAAGTTGCTGCTGGGCTTTTTCTACAAGAAAAGCCCTGGGTACAGCTTAGTCTGGGAGGGCCCAGAGCACCCACCCTTCTCAACAAGTAGGGTTGCCAATCCCCAGGTGGGGGCAGGGGATCCCCTGGATTGGAGGCCCTCCCCCTGCTTCAGGGTCATCATAAAGCTGGGGGAGGAAGGGAAATGTCTGCTGGGAATTCTATTATTCCCTATGGAGACTTATTCCCATAGGAAATAATGGAGAATTGATCCGCGGGTATCTGGGGCTCTGGAGGGGCTGCGTTTTGAGGGGCTGTGTTTCAAAAAGATTGGACCAGGGGGTCCAATTCTATGAGCCCCAAAAGAAGGTGCCCCTATCCTTCATTATTTTCAGTGGAAGGAAGGCATTTAAAAGATGTGCAGTCCCTTTTATATGTGGTGGCCAGAACCCTTTTATATGTGGTGGCCGGCATCTGGATCGGGGTGGCTCGGCGGTGCTGATGTTGTTAGACCTGTCGGCGGCGTTCGACACGGTCGACCATCGGCTACTGACGTGCCGCCTCGCCGACGCAGGGATTCAGGGGTTGGCCTTACAGTGGCTTTCCTCTTTCCTAGAAGGTCGGGGACAAAGGGTCGCAATTGGGGGGGAGCTGTCTCGGAGGCGCTCACTTGATTGTGGCGTGCCCCAAGGGGCGGTTCTCTCCCCGATGTTATTTAATATCTACATGCGGCCTCTTGCCCAGATTGCCCGAAGGTATGGGTTGGGGTGTCACCAGTATGCTGATGACACCCAGCTCTATCTACAGATGGATGGCCAGCCTGTCTGCGCCCCGGAAAATCTTGACCAGGCACTACGGGCCGTGGCTGAGTGGCTCAGACTGAGTGGGCTGAAGCTAAATCCTACGAAGACAGAGGTCCTTTGCTTGGGCCACCGCGGCCCGGGGAGGGGGATCCCCCTGCCGGCTTTTGATGGTGCGCCCCTCATGGCGGCGGACAGGGTCAGGAGCTTGGGGGTGCTATTGGAGCCTTCTTTAAAGATGGAGGCTCAGATAGCAGCCGCTGCCAAGTCCGCATTTTTTCATCTTAGACGGGCAAGGCAGCTGGCCCCCTTTCTGGAGCGCGACGACCTAGCAACAGTGATCCATGCTACGGTCACCTCAAGGTTGGACTACTGCAACGCCCTCTACATGGGGCTGCCCTTGTCTCGGACCCGGAAACTGCAGCTGGTGCAGAATGCCGCGGCCCGGCTGTTATTGGGTCTCCCAAAGTGGGAACACATCCAGCCGGGTCTCCGGACTCTGCACTGGCTTCCAGTGATATACCGAGTCCGGTACAAGGTGCTGGTTATTACCTTTAAAGCCCTATATGGCCTGGGACCTGCCTACCTGAAGGACCGTCTCTCCCCACATGTTCCCCAGAGAGCACTGAGGTCAGGAACACAAAACCTCCTCACTATCCCCGGGCCAAAAGAAGCCCGTCTGAAAGCCACCAGGGAAAGGGCTTTCTCCGTTATGGCCCCCGTATGGTGGAATCAGCTGCCGGAAGAGGTGAGGGCCCTGCGGGACTTGGCGCAGTTCCGCAGGGTGTGAGAAAATGACCCCTCTGTCACAAACATGGTTGCCAGGGCGCCTGGAGAAGCAAGCTTGCATCCGCCTGGCCAGTGAATGCGAGTGATGCTACCCAGGAACTACATAAGACTCCCGTGTACCTATTAACAAGAACATAAGCGCTTGAGTCAGGCACCGAGTGTCTGCAGCCGCGCTCTGACGTTTCCCCGCCATCGCGTGGAACCCGCCATGGCGAGGAGGAGGCTACGCCGCCACGGAGCTGTCCAGGCGAACGGTGTTGAAGCGCTAAGCATGGAAACCACTGTGTTTCGCTAACACCACATGTAGCCATCTTCCTGCCTGGCTGGGTTTCATTCCTTCTATGTGGGAACCTCACGTACACACTTTGAGTCATTCCTAGCCCGCAAGCAACCCACCTAGTCTATGAATGGATTAATGGCTCCACTATTAATCCATGATTGCCCAGTGATTTCCTAAACAACTGTCTTCACCCCAGAGAGTTGAGAAAGAGGAAGGATCTCTCCTGATACAGCCAAGCCCTTTTGTCTACACCGGAATACCTAGGTGCATATCTGATTCTCTATTGTCCCTTTCCCAGTTAATCCCATCTCCTCCCAATCACCCAACCATTCCCACATTGATACCAACGGAGCCGCCTCAGGCCCTGTTGCAATCTGGAAGTTTCCAGGATGCCCAGGATGAAGGTGATGTTCATTGGTTGAAGCACACACCCAATCAGGTGTCGCCATTGACTCGCCATTGGTCCAGCCGATGTCCAGCCTTCTTGGTCATCAGCAGAACCTCCCATTACCACCCCCAGTCACCTCCCATCCCCTCAGGACTAAGGTGACTCTATATAACCTGTGGACTAGCTACCCACAGGTGTGCCCTCTACTCAGTAAACCCCCATTCCCGCTGGGTAGTAACACCCCCGATTCCTGATCAGTTTCGGGACCTTTCCCCCATTTCCTCATTCGTCGCCATCGGAGCCTTCCATTGGAGTCTGCGAGAGGTAGTATTACCCTGTATGTCCATTCCTTTTATGTTCCCCTATCGATCTCTCTATATTTCTTAGACCTGTGTGAATGTGTGATTGATTTTGTACCTTGAATGAAAGAACTATTGTTTCAAATAAACCACAATTGATTTTATCAAATTAGAGTCTTTTTATTGAGCATTGACTCTCTGATCGGTTGAGCCTCGTATACACAGATAACAAAGATTCCGTTGTGGGGCTAGCTGTCTCTCAGTCTAATTCCCCAAGTTATTTTTGAGAGCAGTTTCCCTAACAAGGGCCTGTAAGACGACCCTCTTCCGGCTAGCCTATACCTAGCCTACATCTAGCTAGGATAACAACTTGAGGTAACTGGCCAGCCATCTGTTTACAGGAAACTGAATTACTCTGTTTTAATGTTTTTAACTGTTTAATTATTTAACTGTTTTATATTTGAAATTGTTTAATTTTAAGTTTGATTAATTGTTGGAAGCCGCCCTGAGCCATTCGTGGGAAGGGCGGGATATAAATCCCAAATAAATAAATAAATAAATAAATAAAACTCCCTTTGGAATTCAGTTATGCTTGTCACACCCTTGCTCCTGGCTCCACCCCCAAAATCCCCAGATATTTCTTGAATTGGACTTGGCAACCCTATCAACAAGTACCTTTTATCCATGACCGAAGAGATGTGAGGACCCAGGCAGTATAACAATAATAAGTTTATTGTAAGGGCTCAAGAACAACAAATGGTTTTAATTATTAGTACAACAGTGCAAGTGGGGCAGGGCGTAGGCTTATGAGTGAGGGGGTGTTGACCCCCTCACTCATGAGCCTATGTTCCACCCCAGGAGATGCTAGACTCCCCCCCCCCCCAGCTTGGGAGGAGCCTGGGGAGTACGCCACACTGATTGTGGACAAGTGGATGGGAGCACATTCCAGCCAAGAACCCAGCAGCAAGCAGCAGATGCCAGACACACACATATGAACATATGAAGCTGCCTTATACTGAATCAGACCCTTGGTCCATCAAAGTCAGTATTGTCTACTCAGACTGGCAGCGGCTCTCCAGGGTCTCAAGCTGAGGTTTTTCACACCTATTTGCCTGGACCCTTTTTTGGAGATGCCGGGGATTGAACCTGGGACCTTCTGCTTACCAAGCAGATGCTCTACCACTGAGCCACCGTCCCTCCCCTGAGGGACATCCCCGCCTGTAAAGCGTGGTCGCGCTTGTTCCACGCAAGAGGAGGGAGCACATTCCAGGCAAAAGCTCAGTAGCCAGCCTGTGGGACAGCCAGCAACCCAAGTGGACTGGCTGGGTGGCGGTTGGCCTCACTGCATCTGCGCCAGCCTAGCCATGTGACCTGGCTGCTGGCATCATGTGACTCAGCCTCATGTGACTCAGCCTCATGTGACTGAGCTTTTTTCAGGTATTTTGATTTGATTTTGATTTTATAATTTTTGTGATGTCACACCCCCGGGTGCCCTTGCCAATTTTCTGGCTACGGACTATCAGCAATAGGTCATGCAGATTTAAAAAAACAAAACAAAACACTTAGCAGCAGCTTCCACCATGGCTCAAGTATCTTCACTGAAGTTAACCTATGGGTATGCAAGACAATATTTTTAAACAATATGTTCATTTTAAAAACCATCCTGTTAAACAGAGCTTCTGCTTGAAAAGCCTGCTATTAGAATTATGCATAACCTTACATTGACATTTTGTAGCTGGCTCTGCCTCTTTTGGCAGCTGTTTTGTGATTGCTTCCACCAGCTAGGGCTGCCAATCTTCAGATAGGGCCTGGAGATCTGCCACTGTTACAACTGATCTCCAGGCAACACGGATCAGTTCCTCTGGAGAAAATGTCTGCTTTGAAAAGTGGACGCTGGGCGTGGCGTCGTGCGCGGAGGAGATGGACGCCTGAAAATAGAGCTCCATACTTACCCCTGCTAACCCCACTCATTAAAGCGCCCAGCGTTGCTTTCACTTCCTTTTTTTCCCTTAAAGTAGTATGGGAACATCTCTGCCATGATCCAGCCTTTATCTGCCCAAATGGTGGAATTTAAAACATCTTTGGAGAAGGTGGCAGAGACGGCAGACTCTGCTTTTAATATGGCGAGTGTGTTGCAGGAGGATGCACAATATTTTTATAAACGAGATGAATGGGCCACTGATAAGATCATTGCACTGGAAAATCAACTGAAAATGGGGAACATTAAAATTCGGGGTCTCCCTTAGAATTCTGCCTCCCCCTCTGACCTCTAAACCCTTATATCCTCCTGGCTATCAAAAGCAATGGGTTTTTACGAAACTGACCTTTATGCCTTGGAGGCTGCATATAGAATTGGTCCAGTGTGCAGACAAAAATCGTCGCCACCTAGGGACATCCTATTTCGATTTGCATCCAGCTCCGTTAAAGCTAAACTTTTACAAAAAGCCCAGGCTATAAATCCACTTATGCTGGGAGACCACAAAGTGCAACTTCTGCAAGATCTGTCGTCCGAAACCTTGCAAAGGCGAAGGAATTTGAAACCAACCATAGAAATTCTGAACAAGGAAAATATCAGATATCGTTCGTTTGGTTCATACAAACTGCAAGTTACAGTGCAAGATCAGTCGTTTTTGGCTGGGGATCTAGATTCAGGAATTTGTATGCTGCATCACTTAAATCTTCCTATTTCCAACATTCTTCTGGAAGCAGCCTCTCAAGTCCAATCATTATCTTCTGACACTAGATGGCGCCGTGTGCCTATGAATCGTCCTGATTGGCCTGTCTCCCCTAGAAACTAAGCGGCTGGATCAGATTATATGCTGAAAACTGTCTATGTTGGGCCCTTTTCTCCGGTTTTTTTCTCCGGTTTTTTTTCCAGGTAAAGACTGAACTGCTGTTACACTAGAAGTGCTTAAGTATAATCCTGCCATGTCCTAAATAATGGTGTTGGTTATTTTGTGTTTGTTGCATAGCATGTTTATGTGAGAACCTGTCTTGTTTTTTGGGGGGGAGTGTAGCACTATAAATGAGGGGGAAATGCTATTTTAAACCAACTAGCTAAATGAAATTTTCTTGGATACATGTGTATGCTTGGGTTGAAAGATGGTGGGATCTGGAATGCAGGGTTTAATCAGTGGGTGGCACTAAGACTTTGATTGGGGATGTTTGGCTGTGAGTGTGTGTGAATTAGAGAGAAAGGAATGAAAGGTGTGACTGGGATTGTATAACATCAGAGTGACCTAATGAACTTCTAGACCCTTATTTAATCCTTTATTAATTATTTACTAATTGTTGGTAGTGAGTGGATGTGAGACAGATTAATAGTAGGGTTGGTGTGAGTGAGACAGATTGTGTACTATTCTCTGAATGCTTGGAGATTAGTTTCCCTCATTATTATTTCTGGCTTTATATTTTTACAGTTGCTTAAATGAAAGTGTGGAGTTTGTGTAAGTTTGCATTTGAATGTGGTTGTGTTACTGTCATATATATTGGAAGGAGATATAGTATTCCCCCTTTTTTTTGGTCTTAGGGCAGACTTTTAGTAAACCTAAAGTTGTAAAGGTATTTCTAAGTTACTTATTATTATGATTTAAGATGTACTCTATGTCTGCTTTAGCTTCTTAAATTTTACAATAATTATGAGGGAGAGACTAGAGGAGGATATATAAATTACATCAATCTGCCTATTTATATTTTCCCAAATATCTGTATTTTTGTTGGTAAGAGGAACAGATCATACTGTATGTGGCCTTTTGGTTATTTTAATCTTGATTTGTTCACCTCTAATTGGCCAGTTATTATGAAAAGTTCTTTATGCTAGGCTTTGCATAATTATGCCTACAAATTTCAATTATGCCGGGTTGAAATTGATATTGTTATTTATTATCGCTTTTGGTGGGGTGGGGGGAGAATGGAATTGTTCGGTTTTATACAGAGTTCATTTTGGTAGTTGCTGTCAGTTCTGCGGTGTCTCAAGTTGTGAGACTTACCGCTTCAAATTCATTTTTCTATGCAAATATTTGTTGTTTTCCCAGTCTTGGGTTAACAGAGCTGGTGGGTGAGTTAGTGGCTAGTGATTGTAAATGCTAGACCACTGGAGTTGGTTGTGGCTGATTTTTGTTTATGTTTTGGGCAGCATAACCGTACAGTATTACTATGCTTTTGTGTTTAACTTCTTTGACTTGAATTTTGTCCTTCGGACTTTGAAATGTGATCTACAAGGTTTGTCTGTGGTTAACTTTGTGGCGCTCCAGATAAAAGCTGTGGATTGTAAGATTTTTGAGATTCATGTATATTTCCTCTTTTAAGTATGGCTGAATGTCATCTGAAAGTCTTATCTTTAAATTGTAATGGGCTAAACAATTTAATTAAGAAAAAATGGGTTTCCTCTGCTATTTCATGTCAGAAACCAGATATAATTTTTCTGCAAGAAACTCACCTTAAGGGTAATCAGCCCAAGGGCTTCCAATCAAAATTTTTTGCTTATCAATTTCAGGCTTACGGGTCTTCCAAAGCAAGAGGAGTGGCCATTTTGATAAGTAAATCAGTCCGCTTCACTTTGGAAAGTTCTTCAATTGACCCTAGGGGTCGGTATATTTTTATTAATGGGATCTTTAATGGCAGTTCTTACACCCTGGCATCGGTGTACGCACCAAATGATGGGCAAATTGCGTTTATTGAAGACACCCTGTCACAACTTCAAACTTTTCACACAGGTTCCATTATCTTGGGAGGAGATCTTAATTACGTTGTCAGTCCTTCTTTAGACAGATCTCAAACGTGTCCTTCACTCTCCTCTGCCAAAAAAGGCTCTCAACTTAAAGGTTTGAATGGTCATAAGGACTTAGCTCAAGTTTTTCATTCTTTCAATCTGTTGGATATTTGGAGAATTAGACATCCAACTGAAAGGGACTACACTTTTTTTTCCTCTCGTCATCAAACTTATTCCAGAATTGATTTTCTTCTAGTTTCAGATTCCATTTCTAACCTTTTTCTAAAGTAGAAATTGGCCCAATGATTTGGTCTGACCATGCATGGATGGAAGGTTCTATGTCAGGAAATACTAATAGGACATTTTCTTTTAACTGGAGACTGGATAGTAAACTTCTTTCTATGAAGTTGGTTACGGATTCTATTGAAAAAGACATTAAAGAATTTTTTCAGTTCAATTCGGACTGTGGTGTCCCCCAACACGTAGTTTGGGACTCTTTTAAGGCTGTCATTCATGGCAGATTTTTGGCTATTGCCTCTTCGTATATATATAAAAAAAGGAACAGATGAGATCTAATTTGGTTGCCAACATTACTAAACTGGAGGAAAAATTTAAGACATTCGGTAGCAAAAAAATTTATTCAAAACTTCTTATTGAAAGGAAAAAATTAGACTCCATTGAAGTCTCCAATATACAAAAACAAATGGCATTTGTCAAGCAAAAATACTGGTTTTGAACTCCTCAATCCCTTAAACTCCTCTCGTGGAAGATAAAAAAAGATATCCTCAATGACTATACCTTCTATTCGTTCCAAATCTGGTTTATTGAAGCACTCAACTAAAGACATAGTAAGAGTCTTTAAAAAGTATTACTCGACCCTTTATACTTCTCGGCACCCATCATCAGATCTTATATCGTCTTTCCTAGACTCCCATTCAAGCCTTAAACCTATTTTCCTGAGATTAAATCCTTTTTGAACCAACCTTTTACAGCACTTGAAATGCCGGAGACTATTAAATCTTTGAAATCTAATAAATCTCCAGGCTGGGATGGCTTTATCCCAGAATTTTATAATTTTTTTAATGTCTTTCTAGCCCCCATCTTGGCTGATGCCTGTAATCAGTTTGTACAGTCTGGCTCTTTTTCTGACACCTGGTCACAGGCAAAAATTATAGTCCTTCCAAAGAAAGGTAAGGACTTGTTGGATCCTGGTTCTTACAGACTGATATCGCTCCTTAATTGTGATTATACGATTTTCACAGCAGCGTTGGTGTCTAGGCTTAATACTTTTATTGGGAAATATATTCACCCCGACCAATTGGGATTAATCCCACATCGGGAGTTAACAGACAACACTAGAAAGGTCCTTAATATCATTCAATATTGCAGGAAATTCAATATAGAATCTTCTTTTATCTTATCCATTGATTTTGAAAAAGCCTTTGACTCAGTTGAAGTTCCTTACCTTATTACTTTATTACAGAAAATGGATTTTGGCTCAAACTTCATCAAGATAATTCAATCCTTGTACGAGTCGCCTTCAGCTATTCCGAATATTAATAACTTAGATTCAGAAGAATTTTATCTCTCCAGAGGGACTAGGCAAGGTTGCCCCTTGTCTCCTCTGCTTTTTGCAATTGCAGTTGGACCTCTTGCAAACAGTATTCGTAATACTTCTACTATTGCAGGCATCCCTATTAAAAAGAATTCCATTAAGTTGTCTTTGTTTGCTGATGACTTAACGCTTTTTGTAACGAAACCTGACTCTTCTCTACCTGCTATCTTTGAGTTATTGTCTGTATTTTCTTCTATAGCAGGCCTTTGAGCTAACACATCCAAAACTATTCTTTATCCCATCACAATTTCAGATGCTCTCCAAGATTCCATCTATTCCAAGTACCACTTTAAAAAAATTGATAGGTTTTGGACATATTTGGGGATTAATATTTCTTTAAGATTGGGCGATATTTTTAAGGTCAACCATCATCTTTTGATTAAAGACATCCTTAACCTGCAAAAGAATAAGAATTCTTCCATCATTCCCTGGAACAAAAAAATTCAGATTATTAAAACTTTTATTTTTCCCAAATTTTTGTTTTTATTTCGAGCCATTCCTATTCTTATTCCTGAGGATTTATTCACTGATTGGCGGCGTTCGTTCTTAAGATATATTTGGAATAAGGGCTTATCTAGAATAGGGTACTCTACCCTTATTCGTTCTAAACTCTCAAGTGGCTTGGCTCTTCCCGACTTACACAAATTTTATGAAGCTGCCATTTTAGGTGGTCTTATCAGATACTATGATTTTGCTTTGTACCCAGATTGGAAGGTTCTGGAAGACACTTATCTAGGCAACAAATAGTTTCACTCTACATTATGGGAATCTCCGAAGAACAGATCACCAAATATCCCATCCAATCTTTTTCTTAAAGCTGTTTTTCAGATTTGGGACAAACGTCACCTTTCTTTAGTCCCCCCTGGTGTCTCCGCTTTCTCACTTCCTAGATATTTCTTGGTTTCAGCCCGGGTTTTTATATAAGTCTTTTTTAATTTGGAAACAATCCAATTTATGTCGGTTTGTAGACATTTTGTCCAGTGGAAATATGCTTGATAAGAAATCCTTGGAGGACAAAATTGGTGGAAAAGCAATCCCATGGTTTGAATATGTGCAAACGAATAATTTACTGACATCACTTTCAAAGAAATATAATTTCAATCGTCCTCTCACTTTTTTTGAACATTTGTTATTCTCACCTTCTAAAAAGTGGAAGGGATTGATTTCATTTATTTATAAAGGACTGCTTGAAATCGATACCATTGATTCGCTTTCTTACCAGGCAATTTGGCAATGGGATGGCTTAATCAGTTTTAAAGAGAAGGCTTGGCAACAAATCTGGTCTTCCCCTTCGTACACTTCAAATTCATTGAATATTCAATTGCAAACACAAAAAAAATTGTTTAGGTGGTATCTAACACCCCAGAGATTGAGTCACATTGAGATAAATCAATCTTCCAAAAGTTGGAAAGATTGTGGAGAGGAGGGCACGTTCATTCATTGTTGGTGGTCGTGCCCGGTGGTGCATTCTTTTTGGGCAATGATTGTAGCAAAAATCAAAGATATCACGGGCTACAGTTTACCCTTAAGATCGGAACTCATATTGTTAGACTGCTGGAAAGGTATTCCTATCACATCACTCAACAAATCCCTGATATCTCTCTTACTAACTGCTGCTAAAATGGTGTTGGCTCAATTTTGGAAATCTCCCAATATTCCTTCAGTTAAAATCTGGTATGCAAAAATCTGGGAGGTTTATGCAATGGACAAGATTGCTGATGGCTTACGTTATACAAGTGACCCAGAAGACAACAATTCCCTGATGTACAAGTGGCTTCCATTTCTTGAGTTCTCTTTTGGCCCAGTAGATCAAGTGCGTTCACATATACCTTGTAGATACTATGATATTATCAATCTGATGTAATCTGGATATGATCAAAATAGTTATCTATTAATTCAGCTGCCAATTATGTATTTGTTTGTTTTGTTTTGTTTTTATTTTGTGTATATTATCATTTTATTGTTTTTGCTTATTCACAAAGATTGGTGATACAGTCATTGATTGCCTTGTATATGCTTTTATTAAGCTCAATAAAATGTTTTTGAATTTTTTTTAAAGTGGACGCTATAGTGTTGTACTGTACTGAGGTCCCTCCCCTCCCCAAACCCCACCCTCTCCAGGCTCTATCCCCCAAATTTCCAGGTATTTCTCCACCCAAAGCTGGCAACCCTACCATTACCCTGTGTCAGAATTCCAAAGGTGCCCACAGGTTCAAAAAGATTGGGGATCTCGGGGGGCGGGCAGGGCGACGCAGAGAATGGCGGATGCTTGAAGCGGTTACTCCCGATCCATGGTCCCTTCGCTCTCCTCCCGCTCCCGTTCATCGCCCCGATTTTACCTGGCATGGGTAAACAAAGCATTGGAAACTCCAAGGCATCTAGGAAAACTCCCGCAACAACGCAAAAGGTATTCAACTTTCTTCCCGCGAGTCCCGAGCCTTCGATCCACACTGAAATGGCGTCCAGCCCCTCCCCCAGCCCTGGTTCGGAGGAAAGCCCTCTACTAACTACCCAAATGTTCCAAGCGGTCATTACAAGTTTGGAAGAGACCATAGGAGACAAAATTTGCAAGGCTATTGCCCCCATACAATCTGAACTTAAAAAAATAAATGAAACACTGATGGCAGTCACCCAAACCGCAGATTCAGCGTTTGAAATGGCAACTAAGGCCCACAACTAACGCTGTGGAAAATCTTCAGCGTTCAGATCTCTGGCTCCATGAGAAGGTGCTTTACCTGGATAACAAATCAAGGGCTGCAAATTTGAAATTTAGAGGGCTGCCAGAGCAGGCTGAAGAGAACCAGGAGATAAAAATCTTTATTGCATCTTGGCTTGCTTCTGCTCTTCACCTTCAAGATGGCGTTGCCCCACTCATCGATTCTGCCTATCATTTGGGTGCATTACAGCCTAATTCAAAAGACTTCTCAAGGGATATATTGTCCACGATCCCAGATTCTAGGACCGGAACTCTGATTCTACAGAAAGCCCGTTCTGAAGAGGGCTTACTTTACAGAGGGAAAAAAGATCCTGGTCCTGGCTGACCTTTCACCAGAAACCTTGATGCATAGGAAAGAAATGAAACCAATTTTAAACTTACTTGTTGAGCACAAGATTTGCTTCCGTTGGTCTTCTCCCATGCAAATCCTGGTAGTCCGTCAAGGTCTTCGACTGACAGCTTTTGATTTTACCTCTGGCTGTGACCTTCTTAAGCAACTGAACATTGACTCTCCTTCATCTCCTGACTCAAACTTGGCTAACTCACTTCGTCCATCCAACTTACCATTCACCTCCAAGCCAAGAAGATGACGCTAAGTACATTACATATGTTCATTCTACCTTTTTCCTACTCTAACTCCTATTACAGAATTGCTGGTTTTGCCATATCCGTGCCATACCTTTTCATTTTAAGGGAGTGGGCCCTTTTTATACTTTACTATATGTTCTTGCTCTCCTCATATTGCATAAATTCTAAGTATTGTGTAAAGTTGTATTGTTTCCTATTTGGAAACAATGAACAGTTTAGTAAGATTTATGTTGTTATTGTTGTTGATTTGTTTTTATAGGGGGGAAAGTTATTCATTGTCGTTGCCTATGGTACGCCTTTTTCAGATTGTAATTCTTAGTCAATATTGGTCCGATCTACCAGATTCTGGCTATAACCCACAAAATAAGTGGATCTTTTCATTTGTGCTTTGGTTTTTGAATTTTTTTATTTTTATTTTGATGTGTGGCTTGCGTTTCTTCAACATTAGTTCGATAACTACTATAGCAGTTGTTAAATTGGATCTGTATACTCTGGTTTTCAACTTTGTCAATCCACCCTTAAGGTGCTAGTTTGCTCATACTGTGGTGTGAGGGCAGTGATAATACAGTTATTGTTAACCATTTGTTTCTTTTTTCTTATCTTTGTTATATATAGATCTAGTTTAAGATTAACAGGCTTTTTATGGAGTTTAACAATATTACTACTCTTTAATACACCACTATTATGTCAGACTTAAAATTAATCTCTCTTAATTGCAGAGGCCTTAATAATGTTATCAAAGCCAAAAGGCTCTCCTCTGCTCTGACAAAATTACAACCCGATCTTCTTTTCTTGCAAGAAACCCATATCAACACGGCAAACACCACCATTCTTCGTTCCAAATGGTTTCATACACAATATGCAGCTGCTGGCTCATCTAAATTACGTGGAGTCGCTATTTTACTTTCAAAAAGAATTCGGTTTGTCCCATTGGCCCAAGAAGTTGATCCCCAGGGAAGGTATATTTTTGTTAAAGGTATCCTTAAGGAGTCTCCTTTTACCTTGGTTTCCTTATATGCCCCCAACACCACACAAATCGCTTTTATAAAGGATATGTTATCCAAACTTGCCCTTTTCCAAGAAGGGGCAGTTATCATAGGGGGAGACTTCAACCAAATTATAGACCCTATTTGGGACAGATCATTTAAGCCACACTCTCCCTTGATTTCTCCTCTGGCACCTATGCAAACTATTCTTCAAAACTTTAATTTATGTGATATTTGGAGAATACATAACCCTGGGTTTAAAGACTATACTTACTTTTCGGCAGTACATAACACCTTCACGAGAATTGACTATTTTCTTATCTCCCCCTCTTTATTGTATCAAGTTTCTCATACTAATATTGGTCTTAGGACACTTTCTGATCACGCTTCATTGGAGTGTACACTGAATACTGTTAAGACACTTCTCTTGAATCAAGATTTTTGTACACAAATTGAACAAGAGATTAATCTTTATTTTGAAAACAATTCTGAGTGTAGGGTTTCTAAGGACATTGTATGGGATGCAATGAAAGCAGTTCTGCGAGGCAAGTGTATCTCCTTGCATTCGGCCTATAAGAAAAGAAAATTAGAACTTAAACAACTTATATTAGACAACATTAAACTTTTGGAACAAAAGCATAAACAAACTTGCTCAAACAAAATATACCAAAAGCTGGTACTTGAAAGGCAGAAACTAGACTTATTGGAATCTTCCACTATTAGGAAAAAATTATTATTTGTAAAACAAAGATACTGGTATAACCACCCCCACTCATTGAAGCTGCTTTTGTGGAAATTCAGAAAGGAAATAGGTGAAAGACAGATTAATTTTGTTAGAGATAATTCAGGCAAAATACATTCGTCTAACAAAAAAATCCTGGACACCTTTCACCAGTATTTTCAGCAGTTATACACTTCGTCTAATCCTCCTTTTTTTCAAAATCAGAAAGTTCTTAGCCAATTATCGCATTAACACCAAACTTTTCTAGACTCACCTATTTCTCCTCTAGAAATAGTTGACGCTATCAAACCTTCCAAAATTAATAAAACCCCAGGCAGGGACGGACTACCCTCAGAATTTTATAAAAAATTTAGTTCCTCTCTAGTACTCCACCTTACCTTAGTTTGTAATCTTGTTCTGGAATCCGGCTGTATGCCTCCTTCTTGGTCTCAGGCGAAGATAGTTCTTATTCCTAAAAAAGACAAAGATCCATTAAACACCTAATCTTACCGTCCTATTTCATTACTAAATAATGACTACAAATTATTTACTTCTATTTTGACTGCCAGATTGAATAAAATCATAGGACTTTATATCCATACCAACCAATCAGGATTCATTCCGAATCATGACATTACGGATAATACTAGACAAACAGTCAACTTAATACAATATTGTACTTTCCAACGATACGAATCCTGTATTCTAGCCCTAGATATTGAGAAGGCCTTCGACAGCGTAGAGCCTCTCTTTCTAAAAAAAGTTCTATATCACATGGGTTTCGGGCCGAAGTTTAGGATGGCCATAGAATCTCTTTATTCTCGTCCATCTGCTCTTTTACAAATTAATGGCCAACAGTCCCCTTCGCTTATTTTGGAAAGAGGGACTCGTCAAGGGTGCCCTTTATCGCCATTGTTATTTGCTATTGTCATAGAGCCTTTTGCAAATATGATAAGACTCTCCGGAGATTCCTGGTGTGTCAGTCCAAAATTTCACTTTTAAAATAAGTTTATTTGCCGACGATATTGTTTTATTCATTACAAATCCACTACAGTCCCTAAAAGTTATTTCTACATTTTTGTCTGACTATGGTAAACTTTCAGGCCTTAGTGTTAATCATTCTAAATCAATTCTCTACCCGATCAAAATTTTTGCTACTTCCAAAAAAGATATAATTGCAGATTATCCTTTCCACTGGGTTTCAGAGTCTTACACCGGGTTTCCACTTGGTCCTAGTTAGAACTAAAAATCCCCTTGAACTTTTCCGGCTTATTAAAAACTTAATTATAAAGCCACTGTATCTGAAGTCACTACCACTCTAAAACAATGGGATAATTTACAACTATCTTGGATGGAAAGAATTCAAATAATTAAATCTTTTATTTCCCCCTACATTTTAATATCTATTTTGGGCCCTCCCTATTGAGATACCTCAGTTTTTGTTAAAATCCTGGCAACAAGTACTGACCTCTTTTATCTGGAATTACAAGAAAGCCAGAATTAAAATATCAACCTTATGTCGATCAAGACTAAAAGGAGGCCTGGCCGTTCCCGATATCACAAAGTATTACAGAGCTGTAATTTTATCCCAAATGACCAAAATATTGTACCAACACCCTCCACCTCCATGGATGCCCTTAGAGGAAGCTCACTTTACCCCTCTTAAATACTATGAAATAATATGGCTCAAGAAATCTGAACGTCCACTTTGGCACTTCATAAACCCATTCCTCAAGGCACTCCTATCTGTGTGGGACTCGGAGCGTCATTTTCTAGCTCCTGGACTTTCTATTATTTCCTCTTATATAGGTCAAAAGTATTTTCCTCCTGCTCAATTACCTTCCTCCTTCAAAGTTTGGAGGAACTCTTCAAAAGTCTTTTTCTTTAACCTCCTTTCATCCTCCAAACAACTCTTACCCAAAAGTAAGTTAAATCAAAAATTGACAGATTCGGCACCCTGGTTTGAATATTTCCAAATTAGACACTTACTTCAAGACTCCAAAGTGATTTCGTCAATTTCCCGCCGTTCGACTGACTATGAACACTTGATTCTTCATCTGCAAGAAGGAAGAGTGACAAAAAGTCTCATTTCATGGCTATATCATAGTCTTTTGTCTAAATTGGAATCATCCTTACTCTCATATACTAATCTATGGAACAAAGACTGTAATACTACACTCTCTCCAGACCAATGGGACTCCATATGGGCCAGCGATACCTTACAATCTTATATAATAAACATATCACAACAGAATTACAAAGTAATAGCACTTTGGTATCTTAGTCCTAACCAATTTTCTCACATGACTCAGTTGGGCTCTTCCGACTGTTGGAGGAATTGTGGTCTCAAGGCCTCCTATATTCACTGCTGGTGGGATTGCCCTAAAATTAGACTCTTTTGGACCTCAATTTGTGCCCATCTCTCATCCCTAACAGGTGTTATAAATCCTGACAACCCAGCAATTATACTTCTTAACCACTGGTCCGGAATTCAATTGTCATCCTTTAAGAAATCCTTGATTGTCAAACTTTTGACGGCTGCAAAAACAACGATAGCGCAGTCCTGGAAAAACCCTAACAAATTGTCACATAGATACTTGGCTTCTTAAAGTTTGGGAACGCATCATAATGGACAAAATTCAGGCGGCTATAGATCACAATGACCCCTATTAGGCCTATTCTAGGTATTTGGCAACTTGGCTTCCTATCTTGGAAAAACTCGACAGTGATCCGTTTTATATTAATTCTTATACTAAAAACAAAATGTATAAAGATTTTTTATTGTTATAGAGGAATGTCGTAATAACTAATTATATTTACATTATATTATTTTAGCTCTTTCCCTAATTTTATTTTATTTTATTGTCCTGTAATAATTTAAATATTAATATTTTAGGAGATTGTCTTGATTTTTATTTTATGTCTGTTAAATTTTTTGATTAAGTTTATGATGATATTTTTGGTGATATTATCTGTAAGTTTTCCAGTTCTATACTGATTGTAAGTTATATCTATATCTCAGTAAAACTGTTTAAACTTAAAAAAAAAAAGATTGGGGATCTCTGACCAAGGCCAATGGCAGCAAAACGTTTAACAGAGAATAAACTCTATTAAGCATGGGACTTTTTTTTTTTTTAGCAGGAATGCACAGGAATGCAGTTCTGGCTGGCTTGGTGTCAGGGGGTTTGGCCTAATATGTAAATGTTCCCTGCTGGGCTTTTTCTACACAAAACCCTGTTTAAACATAATAGGATTTATTTTGGAATGTATAGATGTATACAATTGAACTCATATTCTTAGCCTGCTTATGACAAAGTCCCTATTTGGTAGTATTTACTTTGGAATAATTATTTTTTGATCAGGCTGTAATTTATTTATTTATTTATGCAGACTTTCATGACTTTTGCTCCTTTACACAGGCACTGTAATCAGCATAGTTAAAGCTAGTGAAATATTAGTTTAACATTCTTGGTTAATGATGCAGGGTAAAAATATGATAAAATTTATTGGAATTTGGCTTTGCTCACATTTCTTTGCTATTTCAGGTAATACCTGTATGTATGCAGTGAAGTGAATGCTGTACCACTGTGCAGTAAATTCTGGGCATGATGCATGAATTGGTAGTGCAGTCTGACCGCTGAATTGACTTCAGTAGACTTAGAAGGGTATCATTATGGTTGCCAGCTTCCAGGTAGTGGCTAGAGACCTCCTGCTATTACAACTGATCTCTGATCAACAGAGATCAGTTCACCTGGAGAAAATAGGTACTTAGGAAGGTAGATTCTCCCCTCTCTAAACCTGTTCTCCTCCAGCTCCCCCCCACCCCCAAAGAGTCCAGATATTTCCTAACCTAGAGCTGGCAATCCCAGGCGTAATTCTGTTTAGGATTGCATTGTGTACAGTGTAATTACCTATCAGTTTCCCCCAAGATGAATAAAGATCTTTCAGCTTCTTTCAGTATGCCACAGTCTTTGATTAGTCTTTATCAGCTTCATATTAGGGAAAAAACAAAAGGAGAATTTTGACATTTAATGACTAAAAGATTTATTGTGGCTAAAGCCTTTGTGGGCTACAAAAGCTTATGCCACAATCAATCTGTTCCTCTTGAAGTTGACACAAGATTTATTTTTTTGGTTTTGCTACATAGCTACAGCTTTGGGATTTTTCAAATTAGGAGGTTGTATATACAATGAACAAGAAGTTCAGAAGGCAATTCTAGCATTAGAGAGCAGAGGAAGTTTATTTCATAGCATAACTAAAAATCAGAATGATGACAAAGATGACTGGTGAGCAGGCACAGAAGGAGAGGAAGTTCTGCTTCCTGGAAGGAGGCATAAATGTGTTTTACTTGAAGTTTAGTTATTGTAGCAAATGCTTTGTAGGTGGTATTAGATTGTATTTCAGAATGAATGTGGGGGTGGGAAAGTGAATGGCTTCTTAAAGCCTTAATCATAGCAATGCCTAGCTTCTTTGCAGGAAATGCATTTCAGTTAGTAGAATTTTAAATCCTTATGTATAGAATGTATATCTATCTGTCTTTGCAGCATCCAGAACTTGCATGGTGAATACACTCCATGTGAACAAAATTTAATTCAAGGTATGAGCTTTTTGCCCTTCTACAAAGAGAGATAGATGGATTTTTTGGCTCATTATGCCAGGGCTCTCCGAGGTGCAACTGGCTTTGTCTTCTTCTTGTCACTGTATTCATGCCTTCATGATCCAGCCTTTCTCAATAGGAAAGCAATGTGAACCATTCAGATGAGGAATAACAACAAGCCAATGAGGTGGATTAGACTGAGAGTGTGTGTGCTGAGCAAGTTTACCCACCATGTTTCCTTTGCAGACTGGGGGATCTTCTTCGTGGTCTCTGTGTTTCACACTCATGGGATAGAGCACCTGCGCTGATCCCCGAATCGGTACCTAAAAAGCCTGGGATTTTTTTGCGCTCGGCACCAGTGGACATGCGCAGGCGTCCCAGTACGCATGCTCACTGGAGCCAGCATGAGGATCCCGCCAGTTCCTTCTTGACTGCTGTGTTGAAAGGATCTTCCTTTGATTGCTCCGGTCAGTGCGTGGTAATCCTTTGGATTTTTCTCTTTTTGCCTGTTTTTTGTTTTTCCCATTTAAAATAGTTAGTAGTTTGAAAAAAAAAGAACTTTGTGTTGGACTTTGCCCCTTGGGGCTTTATTTCCCCGTTCCCTTGTGGGTTCTGGTCCTATGAAAAGGCGTTGGGAGTTCTTCAAACGTTGTTTGAAGTGTGGCAGCAAGATCGCACCCCCTGACGGTCACTCCCTCTTCTTGTTGTGCCTGGGCGAGGGACGCCGTGTGGACTCGTG
This sequence comes from Heteronotia binoei, assembly GCF_032191835.1. NCBI lineage: Eukaryota > Metazoa > Chordata > Lepidosauria > Squamata > Gekkonidae > Heteronotia > Heteronotia binoei. The sequence goes on from NC_083230.1 coordinate 87,475,259, forward strand.
CCCGCATTGTTTGAGGTTTTCGAAACAAACCCGAAAAAACCGGGCAGCAAGGTTATCGGCAGCTTTAGTCAAGTCGGCTCTTCGTCCACTGAAAATGGCAACGGGCCCGTCAGTATCGATGGGGGATGCTACCCAGGCTCTGGCTTCGACATCAGTTGATCCATCATCACCAGTGCAGAAGGGTATGCCGACGGAGCGGGGTCGATCCACAAAATGACCCTCTGAAGGGTTAGTGGCACTCACGCCAACCAAGAAACGCCGGGACAATTCGGGCTTCGAAGAAGCTTAAATCGAAGGAGAAGCGGAAAAAGGACAGACTTTCCCACACCCCTTCTCCTTCTTGGGATGCTTCGATGGAGTCGGTGTCGGCGCAAGTCACTCCACCTTGGAAGATTCTGGCTTCTCCCAGTCCCTGAAGTCCTTCGGTATCGAGAAGCTGCAGCTCGCAGCCGCTCCATCTTTTGGGATCGAAAATAGAAATAGATCGAATGCAACGGACCCATTCGTCCAGGTCAGGGTCGCATCGTCGGAGTGCCAGTGGTTCGGTATCAGAAGTCGAGGCTTTGGCGCCGAGCAAACCTTTAGCACCACTTCCGCCTACTACTACTACAGGATGGAGAGAGAGCTCGAGTCAAGTGCTGTGACGCAACGCTTCCCGCCACATCCAATGTGGGACCAGTGTCAGTGGCCTTGCTCTTATGGGCCTTACCTGTATCCATTGCCATACCCATGGTACCCTCCCCGTGAGTTGCCGGAATGGTACCAGCGATCGGAAGCCTCACACTTCTCGAGGGTTTTGCATCACTCCACCACTTGTCGCACACCTTCGGCATTGGTGTTGATTCCTCCTGAGAGACGCAGGGAGCAGTCTGGGGACCTGCAAGCTCATCCGTTGGTATCGCTCCAGTCGCCTGAACGTGCTTCGATCCCGATACTATCCAAACACTCTGCGAGAAGGGAGTCTTCGACATCAGACTCCAAGGTCGGTACCGATGATCCAGATGGAGCAGCGGAACCTTCTCCAGATTCACATATTGCTGAGGACCTTCCCATATCCCCCTCGGAAGATCTCAAGTCTTATGGGGACCTGGTGAAGCGGATGGCACAGTCTCTCTCCCTCCCAGTAGTCCAACCACAGCCAGTCGTCGATGATACCGTATTCGACATAATGCAGAGGGATATATTGATGGCTGTGGCCCTTCCAGTGACTAAAGTTATTCTGCACGCAGTGAAGAAGCCCTGGGCAAAGCTGGTATCCACACCGATCTCGACACATCGCCGGACCACATGTACCGTGTTCAGGAGGCTGGTGCTGAGAATTCGGTGGTGGTTTCTTCATCTTCAAAGGCGTGTAAGATCCATTCTTCCCCATCTGATAAAGAGGGTAAGAAAATCGACAATGCTGGCAGACGATTCTACTCAGCGGGAGCTATGGGAGTAAAAATCTCAAACTACGCTGCGTGTATGGCTCGCTACCAGTACTCGATTTGGGAGCAGCTCACACCGTTGATGTCATCCCTGAGTGAGGAGAAGTGGGCTTTGCTGAAGAAGCTGCAAAGAGAGGGATTTGCCTTGGCCAAACAACAGCTGGCTGCGTCAAAGCACATAGCGGATGTCTCTGCCAAGACCCTCACTTCTGCTGTCTCCCTGCGCCATCACTCTTGGCTACGGTCTACAGCTCTTCAGCCTGACACCAGAGCCTATGTTGAAGACCTTCCCTTCGAGAGTGAAGGTCTTTTTAGTTCCACCACTGATAGTGTACTTCAAGAAATGGACAAAAGTATAAAGACCTCAAGGAACCTTGGTATCCCGGCATCTACTAGGGCTGGCAAGCCTAAGCAGTGGCACAAATCTTGGCCCAAGAAGCCTTATCAGAAATTTTCCCCTGACCAATCCTGGAGACCTCGCTCTTCACAGCCAGAGAATAGATCTCCTTATAGGGGAAACAATAAGTCTAGGTTTGCTTCAGCTTCTGTGAACACCAGCAAATCTAAGGGCTCCCACCCGCAGAAGCAGGGCCTTTGACTTTTCTGCTGCACACATCACCGTCCCTCTTTCTTCTCACATCTGCCTCCATCACCATCTACCGGCCTGGGAGTCCATCTCCACAGACAGATGGGTTCTCTCCATCAAAGCAGAAGGCTACAAGATAGTCTTTGTTCAGGTTCCGACTCAGTCAGTGATTGTTACCACACCTCCTTCCCCACCTCTGCTAGAGGAAGTCAGCAACCTCTTGCAGAAACAAGCCATAGAACCATAATGATACCCTTCTAAGTCTACTGAAGTCAATTCAGTGGTCAGACTGCACTACCAATTCATGCATCATGCCCAGAATTTACTGCACAGTGGTACAGCACGGCATCTATGTGAAGGCTACGCACCTTCCAGGAGTACTCAATCTGCAGGCGGATTCATTGAGCAGAGGAGCAGCATCTCCACATGAATGGGAGATGCAGTGGCACTTCCTTCAACCTGTGTTTCAGCTCTGAGGGTATCCTCAGGTGGATGTTTCCACCACAGCCTTGAATCGGAAGTGTCGCCTATTCTGCACCAGGGGAGGAATGGATCCAGGGTCCTTGGGAGACAGCCTAATGTTCCCGTAGAACGGTTGGTTCCTGTATCTATTTCCACCTCTTCCACTGCTGACAAAAGTTGTCAACAAAATAGCAAGAGCGAAACCAAGGTGCATTCTAGTCACACCATGGTGGCCTTGACAAAACTGGTTCCCGATTTTGCTTCATTTAGCGAGGGGAGTTTTTTATCAGTTCCCGGTGAAACTGGACCTTCTTTCGGCCCAGGAAGGGCACGTGTTTCATCACAACGTACCTCACCTGAAGCTGACGGCGTGGTTCATCAACCTTGCGAATTTTTGAGCAGAGTCCAACACGTCTTTCTGAACAGTAGAAAGTTGTCTACCCGTACTTCCTATGACAGGAAGTTTCTTTGGTTTTTGACTGACCCTACAGTCTCACCCCAACGGGTGGGCCTACCGGTGATTTTTGATTTTCTATTGTCGGTGAATGCTGGACTTTCCTTTTCTTCTGCTAAAGTTTATTTATCAGCAATATCATCGTACCATGCATCTGTTGAGGGGCATTCAGTCTTTGCTCATCATTCAAAGCAATTTCTGAAAGGACTGGTAAGATTGCATCCTCCATCTAGATCACCTCCACAGTTGTGGGATTTGTTGTTAGTATTGGACAGGTTGACTCGGCATCCCTTTGAACCAATGGCAACCTGCTCCCTACAGCTTCTATCCTGGAAGACTGCATTTTTGGTGGCAATCACGTTGGCATGCCATGTGGGGGAGCTCATGGCTATGCGTTGTGAACACCCATACTTAGTTTTTCATGAGTCCGGAGTGTCGTTGGCTCCTGATGTTTCGTTTCTCCCTAAAGTGGTTTCCCAGTTTCACCTTAAGTTGGACGTTTGGTTATCTACGTATTATCCCACGCCTTCCTCGGACGAGGAACGTCAGTGGCACGCTTTGGATGTTAAACGTGCATTACTTTTTTACTTAAGTTCTAAGAGTTTTCATCAGGATCAGCATCTTTTTGTTTCCTATGCTGCTCCTAGATTGGGTTCAAAAATTTCATCTCAGCAGCTTTCGAAGTGGCTTACTGAGACTATTAAACTGTGCTACTTGTTGGTGAAGAAGCCGTTGCCTGGACCCATTCGTGGACACTCTACTAGAGTGATGGTGACGTCTGTGGTGTTCCTGAAGGGTGTTTCCTTGACGGACTTGTACAAGGCCACCACTTGGTCCTCTCCTCATGCTTTCAGCAAGCATTACACTCTGGATGTGCATGCTCAGCAGAGGACTCGTCTGGGAGCTGTGGTGCTGCAAGCTGTCCCTTCTGGTTGACCGTCTTCCCGCCTCCAGGTATGTCTTGCTTGCTAATCTCCCATGAGTGTGAAGCACAGAGACCCCGAAGAAGATAGGTTGCTTACCTGTAACTGTAGATCTTCGAGTGGTCATCTGTGCATTCACACTACCTGCCCTCCTTCCCCACCGCTGATGGTTTCCCTACGTTAGGGGCTTCCAGCAGTCAGGAAGGAACTGGCAGGATCCTCGCACTGGCTCCAGTGAGCATGCATACTCGGACGCCTGCGCATGCCCACTGGTGCCGAGCATGAAAAAATCCCGGGACTTTTTAGGTACCAATTCAGGGATCGGCATGGGCGCTCTATCCCATGAGTGTGAATGCACAGATGACCACTCGAAGATCTACAGTTACAGATAAGCAACCTGTCTTTTTGAACCTAGACTTCTTAGACTGTAGGCTGATACTGACCAGTGTACATTGCTTTCTCTCTATTCTTGCACTGCCACAAAGGATTTGTTGTTATTTCTCTTTGGAAGACTGTAATTTTGTAGACAAACACATATCTCTCAGTCTGTGTCATGGCACCTTCACATGTTCTTGACCAGCACACAAAGTAACTTATGTACAAAAGCTCGCAATCCCCAGCCATTTCATGTTTTTGTTTAGGCTTTAGGATCAAAGCATTGACCATGAGGTTTCTGTAATGAATGCCAATAAATTAGAAGTAGGTCTGCAGCTTACAAATACACACCTGAACAACACCTGAGCAGCATACTCAAGATTGCTACAGCACAGACATTGTCTCCAGATCTTGATGCAATAATTCAGAGCAAGAGGTGACAGTTATCAGAAACTGTTAAATAAACAAAATACTGCAAGAGTGCTAATCTTTTGAGCATATTTTAAGTTTTTAAAAAAATCTTTGTGTTTGTCTGTGTCCTTTATAAAGTTCATATCTCCACTACCTGGTATCACATTTTATGACACACATAGCCCGGCTCGACAAGGCCTCATTTATGTTAGATCTGTCCCTCATAACAAATGAGTTTGACATCCATAGGAAGGAAACACCATCCTAACCGGGGTGGAAATTTTCTAGAAAAAGAAGCCATGGAATGACCTTTTCTGGGAGCGGGGGAGGAAACTGGAACAGTTGAGGTTTTTGCAGTATTTATTTTCTTATCACATTGAAATTTACTTCTTCTAAATTTTACATTGGGCATTTCACATTCTTAATTAACATACAAAATTGTACTGTTTGGAATATTAAATTAACAAATCGAACCAGTTGTAGGGATGGCACAGCAAGTTCCACATAGGGTTGCCAGATCTAACTCACAAAATACCCAGGGACTTTGTGGCCGGGGCCAGGAGGCTTTCCTATTCCCTAAAATAAATAAATAAAAATACAGCAGTTCAATTCTCCTGCATACAGTCTTAATTTCCCCAGCAGCTGACTGCACTTCCATACTCTTTCTCTTTCACACGCAAACACACACACACAAAAGCAGCCAAAATAAATTCAGTTTGGAAGCACACACTTTGTGGTCTCACTGGGGCAATTTACTCACCAATCTACTCCACAAACAAGAAATGGAGGGACTGGGCTGCTTCCCTTCCTCTTTCCCATGTTGCTTTGCAGTCTCACCCCACCCCCATTCAGCCTAACTAAAGATTTAAAGGCACACACTCCTTTCAAAGAGCAAAACTGTTCCAGCATCTTCTTAAACCTTCCGAGGCTTGAGGGCACATGGAGGCTGCTGGGGCAGGGCTTCCTCCCGCTGGTTAGCTGACTGGGTGCCGGAAAGAGCCTGCCAAACTGGGAGATCACCTGCTGTGACCTGGGGATTGGCAAGCCTAGTTCCACATATCTTGAGAAAAATTACGGGGGTGGGGGGGGGGAAGAGTGAAAAAAGGAAACATTCAGTATTTTAGTAAACAAATGAGTTTTTTAAATCCAAAGTTAAAACCCCAAATTAAAAATGTCTGGTGTCTGCATTATCTTGAAACCATATGAAACTGTAAGATGCAACAACATGATTAATGTGCACAGAGTAAATAACAATCCCTCTCTCCAACTCTGGAAATAAATAGAAGCTGTCTCCAGCCTTCCAGGATTGAGGGCTACCAGTAAATCTGGATATTGAATTAAACTTTAGAATTGCATTGATTTCTTCAGTAATCTATCATAATCACACACAATAAATGTCATGTCATAGTAACTTTGGACATAATTAACCCTTTGAGACCCTTGTCATGTAAACAATAAATAATGTCCTTCAAAATACTGTCTTCAAGTTTCTTTCTGTATTCAGAATCAGTTTCTGAAAGGTCAGTAGCTTCTCATTCTGATTTTTTATTTTTATAACCATGGACTTCACGTGACTGAACATTCCCATACACTGAAATAAGAATTTCTTGTTTCAGACAACTTTTTTCACATAAATAATTTTTCAGGCCGCAAGAAACCCCTACAAGAAGTATTATGCTCCTCTGGCCTATGTACTACTGTCTCTAACAGTGCAATCCTAAGCAGAGTTAAGTCTTAGGTTCATTGAAATCAGTGGTGTTGGAAGGATGCCAGTGCAATTCCCTAAAGATTGCATTATTAAATTCCCACAGCTGGAAGGCAGATCTGTTGGCCAATTGATCTTGGTTAAGTTCTAGTACATTAGCGACTGAAGATTACTCCTAGGATATAAAATATTTGCCTGGTACATCCTCTGTCAGTGTAATGCCATATTTTATAGGGTACTGCTATGAAATACTTTGACACTCTTATCACAAGTACTAAACAAACTTTGAAGGAGCATGGATCACACTGTACATGTGAAGTATCACTCTTTTCCCCATCCCTACATATTCCTACATCCCCCATCCCTACAAACAATAATAGGGCTTTCTCCCCCCAGGTAATGAACAAATAAGCAAAGTCTTTCCCCACTGAGCTTATTTTAGTTGTTGCTAGTTTGCTTCAGATTTTATATTTCTATTCTGCAACTGTTTCTAGTTGAAGAAATTTGAAGAAACTTTTATGATTACTAAAGATTTACAGATTATCAATGCTTGAACACCCCCATAAACTGCACTGGTAAAATTAATGGGATGGACTGATGTTGCCATGCCATGCTTTTACTCAGATGATAAATGTGCCTGAATGCAAAGATGTTTTTCAGCTACATTTCTATTGAAAATTAGAAGTAAACTACACTCTGATAGGCAGGTGATCAAAGAACAGCAAATCTTTTAACGGCAGAAAGAAGGAAAACCGATTTTCCCTCTATTATGAATTTGTGCATCTCTTTGATATTCCCTGTTTGACAAAACACTATGATTTTAAAAATGATGTATCCTGTGCATGGTACATCTCCTGTTGTATCCTCACATGATGCATGTTGTATCCTCACATGTGCATGGAGAGCCAGTCTGGTGTAGTGGCTAAGTGCGGACTCTTGTCTGGGAGAACCGGGTTTGATTCCCCACTCCTCCACTTGCACCTGCTAGCATGGCCTTGGGTCAGCCATAGCTCTGGCAGAGGTTGTCCTTGAAAGGGCAGCTGCTGTGAGAGCCCTCTCCAGCCCTCCACCTCACAGGGTGTCTGTTGTGGGGGAGGAAGATAAAGGAGATTGTGAGCCGCTCTGAGACTCTTCGGAGTGGAGGGCAGGATATAAATCCAATATCATCTTCTTTATCATTACATAGGGCGTTTTCGCACTGACCTTCAAGTGGCGCGACCACCCTCTTCACACCGGAGGATCTGCGCGGATTTCGCACAAGAAGCGCCGGAGCACCCAAAAGAGCCGGCGACTTCCGTCGCGAAACCCGCTCAAACGGAAACCGCCAAGAAGCAGGAAAACATTTGAGCGGCTTTTGCGACGGAAGTCGCCGGCTCTTTTGGGTGCTCCGGCGCTTCTTGTGCGAAATCTGCGCAGATCCTCCGGTGTGAAGAGGGTGGTCGCGCCACTTGAAGGTCAGTGCGAAAACGCCCATAGTCTTCAACTAGCTAAGAACAGCCTCTCAACCATGGCTGCTGCTATCATCAACCATCTATAGCCTGCCTTTCTGAGGGCATCCTCTCCAAAGATTATAACATGAGAGCAAGCCACACCTCCTTGTTCAGTCTGAGCACATGTAACCAAATTGTAACACACATCTTGAGTCTCAGTGAGAAAGGCAGGCCCTCAGAAAAGCAAGCCAGTTATACTTTTTTGGCTGGGCTTGGAATTCTATTGTTATTTTTGTTATCTCATGTGCCTTCTGGATTCCTGTTTCCTAGATTTATATACAATCTTTCTGCCAAAGCACTCAAGAGGAATAAGGAAATAGAGATACCAACTCTTTCTTAATGTTTTGTTATGAAATGAACAATTGGAGAGGCTTCTGTAAGTAGGGTTGCCAGCAGAGCTGTCTCTAAGCTGTAGAGTATTGTGAGCAAAAATTCTCCTTTGTGAGCTACTGGCATTAAAGTTGTGAGCTCCTGCATAAATTAGTTTGCTCTGGGGCCATTTTTCCTGACCAAAGAAAAAAATGTGTGAGCCGGAGGCCAAAAAATCTTTGAGATTGCTCACACTAAGTCAGCTTAGAGGGAACACTTGCTGCTCGGTCCAGGTTGGGAAATACCTGGATATTTGGGGGTGGAGCCTGAGGAGGATGGAGTTTGGGGAGAGGGAGTCTTCAGTGGAGTACAATGCCATAGAGTCCACGTTCCAAAGCAGCCATTTTCTCCAGGTGAATTGATCTCTGTTGCTGGGAGGTTGCAACACTACCTGTAGGAGACAATTCTGGCAGGATAGGAGAAAGACTTGCTTCCTTATTTCTTACAGCCCAATAGAATGGCTGCTAGTGGATACGATTCTTCTTCTTCTTCTGGTCTTCTGGGCATTCTGCCAGGCATGAAGGTTGTCTAGGGGGATGAGAGTCCACGCATTTCCCCCTCTAACCTGTGACTCGGATACTACATCTGGACAGAACTCACCTCTGTATTGGCCATGTTAGCTTGAAAATTACTACTTGGATTTTAGGAAGTAGACTTGAGTTGCACCAAGCCCTTGTCCATAAAAGAGAAAGCTCTTCTGAAGACAAAACAGAACATTAATATGTGTTTCCACAAGTCAGATATACCAGTCTGCAGTTTGAGTCTTTGAAAACAGCAAGGCTAAAATCAAAGTCTGGAATGTAGTAGTAGAGAGATACGATTCAGGTGGGTAGTAATGTTGTTCTGAAGCAGCAGAACAAAATTTGAGTTCAGTGGCACCTTTAAGACCAAAATTTGTTTATTTAAGGTATAAACTTTTATGTTCAAGCACACTTCTTCAGATACAGTGAAGTATCTGTATGAATTGTTCTAGAAAAACTGAGGGAGTGAAGAGGAGGTAGAGTGCCTCTGTATGTGAAGAAAGTGTTTTCTTGTCAGGAAATACTGGAAGAGGAGGGCGACTGCTCAGTAGATGTATCTGGATGAGGATAAAGGAAGAAAGGACAAACAGTACTGTGACTGGAGCCTGCTTCAGACTGCCTGACCTGGGTGAAGAGGTGGATGCTGCCCTCATTGAGCAGCTTGACAGTGTATCCAAGCAACATGACCTTGTAGTTATGGCTGACTTCAGCTTTTGTTTTGTGTGCTGGGAGACAAAATTCTGCTAAGCGTCTAGAGTCACACAATTTCCTGATCTGCCTGCCTGACAACCTCATTTTTCAAATGGACAAAACTACAAGGGGCTCAGCCATACTTGACTATTAACCAACAGGCAAGAGTTGGTAGATGAGGTGAAGGTGATGCGGACTGTAGGGGAAAGTGACTACATCCTCCTAAATTCCTTTTGCTGTGGGTGCCAAGGAAGTTCATAGCCAGATGTGTATATTCGATTTTAATGGACAGACTATAATGAACTCAGAGGTATGATGAGAGTTATTCCATGGGCAAGAATGCTGAAAGGAAAAGGAGCAAGTGAAGAATGGGCTTCCTAACACAAGAGCTCTTGCAAGCACAAGCCATTACTGTTCCAGCAAGACGGAAACACAGAAACATGGTGGGGAATCCAAGAAGCCAATGTGAATGAACAGAGAACTCCATGATGAGCTAAGAAAGAAAAATGGAAGGAGGATGTACTTAAGAAGAGTATCTGCAGGTTGCTAGGCACTGTAATTCAGCCGTCAGAAAAGCCACAGCTCATAGTGAGCTGAGGCTGGCCAGGGAGGCTTACTATAACAAGAAAAGATTCTCCAGCTATGCAGCCTCAGATTCAGTGGGAGCTCACATGAGCACAGCTCCTGAACCTTTCTGAGAGTTCCACCTCCTCCTGAGAGTTCCACCTCCTTGTCCATTGAATAGTATTGCAGCTGCATAACAATCCCTGGATGAGCTCCACCACCTATTTTTCTACAAAATGACCTCTGAAGCTATGTGTAGGGTTGCTAGGTCTTACTTGCTTGCCAGTGGGGTGGGGTGGTAGGAGGGAGCTTTCTGGGAGGGGGCAGCGTTGCTACATACAACGTCCCTGATGTCATGACGTCACATGGGAGTGTGACAAAGCAAAATGTTCTCTTGCATTGTGTGAGACAGGATGCTAGTCTAGATGGACCACTGGTCTGATCCAGCAGGGCTCTTCTTAAATTCTTTAAAGTACAGACTGAAGCTTTATGAGATACGGTTTCAGTATCCTTAATGCTGAGTATGGGAGAGTCTCCTGCTCACATGATATGAGATTATAGAAAATATATGTAGAGCTTTGGGAATATAGCTGTTGGGTGAAACAATGCAACTACTTAATTTGCATATTGGGAGGAGAGTATGTAGCTGGATAGCTCACTGTAACTTTGGCAGGTTGTAGAGTACAAGGCTTGGCTATTTTTGAATTGGGAGAAGAGAGTGAGTTGGGTGGGTTTTTTAGAAGCTCCTGTGTTTGCTCAGAGCGATTGCTTTATTGATGAAATGCCACAGCTAGGCAGCATCTGTGAAAAAAGCAAGTTTCATTGAACTAGGGTTGCCAGCTCCCCTAGTGGAGTCAGGGATCTCTCCCATCTCTCCCTTGCTGATCAGGCAGCTGGTGGGGGACTTACCAGGAAAGAGAGGAAGGCCTAGGCCACATTACCAGCAACATGGTGATGTCATTTCTGGCGCACACAGGAAGGGACATCATCACACTGGCAATGTCCAGGTGACATTCTTGTATTTGGACAAAAACTCTAGGTAGAAGCTATTTTTAACATAGAGTTCTTGCCCAAATATCAGAGTGTCACCGAGACATCACAGCTTGATGACATCACTTTCTGCATGCATCAGAAGTGATGTCTCCACATTGCTGAACATTCCCCTCTGTCCTGCACTCACCAGCTACCAGGAGGAACCTGGTGACCCTACATAGAACTCTAGTTCAGGACTTTGTTGCTAAACCGTTTCTGTTAATTGCTGAGCTAAGCCCTAATGGGGGCCCTCTCTCCTAGGCTTTCTTCACTCAAATCACCTCTTAGGGAAGAAGTCAGCCCCCAAGCCATAACTTTTTATTCAGATTTCTTCTGATGTGGGCCCTCATAGCCTGTGTTGGCTGACATCTAGGGTTGCCAGGTCTAACTCAGGAAATATCTGGGGACTTTGGGGGTGGATCCAGGAGCAAGGTAGTGACAAGCACGATTGACCTGCAACGGGAGTTCAGGCCATTATGTTTAAAGAAACAGTGTTTCTTTTAAATGCCCTCCCTTGGGAATAATGGAGGATAGGGGCATCTTCTTTCGGGACTCAAAGAATTGGACCCCCTAGTCCAACCTTTTTGGAAGGGTGAGGTTTTTTTTTGAGGAAGGGCACCAGATACTATGCCTCCACCTCAAAAAAACACCCACTCCCAAAGCCCCAGATACCCACAGATCAATTCTCCACTGTACTCTATGGAGACCAGTCTCTATAGGGTATAATGGAATGCCCAGCAAATATTTCCTCTTCCCGCCCCACTTTCTGATAACCTTGAAGTGCGGGGAGGGCCTCCAAACCAGGCCTCCCCTGCACCCTACTGGGGATTGGCAGCCCTACACTGACATCATTTCCTAGTGAGGAGGGTGGCCATTAGAACTTCATATTAAAGGCCTGCTACTAAGGAACTGCTGCTGAGCCCAATCATAGAATCATGGAGTTGGAAGGGGCCATACGGGCCATCTAGTCCTAGGGTTGCCAGCCCCCATCGGGGCCTGGAGATCTCCTGGTTTTATAGCTGATCTCCAGCTGGCAGAGATCAGCTCCCTAATGGCTGCTTTGAAGGGTAGACCGTGGCATTGTACCATGCTGAGGCCTCTTCCCTCCCCAAACCCCACCCTCTCCTGGATCCATCCCTAAAGTCTCCAGGTTCTTTCCAACACAGACCTGGCAACCCTATCAATCCTGCAAGAAAACAGTGCTTCTGGGATATTGGCTACAGGATCACAGGAGCTACCTTTTGCTAAACCAGATTTTCCCAAGGGGTAGTACTGTCAACACCCAGGAGACTAGCAGGAAACTGCACTATTAATGAACAGTGAGTAAGGCCCTGACTTAATAAGCCACCACTCATCACTCTGGACTTTTGGTTTGGGAAGGAAAAGTACTTTGGGGGGTGGAAAGTACCCCCCCCCCAATGATGCCATTTGTATTTCCCTTTTTTGTAGGGTTGCTAGGACCTCCCTGACCATGGGTGGAGGGGGGGGGTACATTTGCCTGGGGTACAGTGGAGCCTGGGGAGGATAAGGACCTAATTGGGGTACTATGTCATAGACTCCACCCTCCAAAGCATCTATTTTCTGAAGGGGATCCCCAGGTTCCACCTGGAGGCTGGCATCCCTACTCTTTTGCAATAAATACAGGGTCCAGATTGAGAATACTTGGAGGTTTTTTTTTGGGGGGGGGGGGGTGAAGCTGAGGAAGGTGGGGTTTGAGGAGGAGAGGTATCCTAAGGAGTCCACCTTCCAAAGTGGCCATTTCCTCCATGTGAACTGGGAGATCTTCAGCTACCTACCACCTAGTGGCTGGCAGCCCAGGAAAGGGCTTTAAGAAAGGGGGGCCTAGGCTTTGAACTTACCCTTAGTTCCAACATTCAGGTTACATATGGGGTTGCTGGACAGACTATATATAAAACTTCAAATTGCATAAATTACCCCCAAAGAATTGCAGCAGGGCAAGAAACTTTGGAAAGTTTTTTTTTACTTTCTGTAGAATACTGAATTCCAGAGGGTTTGTCTTAATGGTCTGTTTCAACAAAGCAAGAAATGACCTTGTGGCACCTTAGAGACCGATTTATTATGGTGTGAGTAGTATTGGACTGAATTCCATTTAGGTAGATGCATAAAGTGTTCGTAGATACACATATAGGAAAAAAAAAAGTAAGCCATGGAGTTAGAAGACAAAATGCAAGAGAAGTAATTTGAGACATTTCTGCACAAAGCTTAAAAGATAAACACATTGCCCATTAACAACAACAATAATTAGCCATAGAAGTCTTCCTAGACTCTTTTAGCTTACGTAACATTTGTAGTGTAAGAGGAGAAGCAATAAAATGGACAAGCAGATAGCAGTCATACAACCAGAATGTTAGTTCTATTTTATTTATTTATTTATTTAATTTATATCCCACCCTCCCCGCCAAAGGCAGGTTCTGGGCGGCTCACAAAGCACATTAGTGTGACTGGTAAAATAAACAACAATAAAAACATAAAAAGAATTTGTTAAAACATTTTGCATGTGCTGCTATAATTTTACCATTAAAAGAAGAAGAATTGTACTTGATGAAAAGCTGCACTTTAAAGGCACAGAAGTATACTTCATCCCCAAAAGAAGAGTCCAATTACTGTTGGGTAGAATGGTAGCCTGGCTTTGATAAAGAACAAGTTTCTGAAATATTCAAAAGCTGACTCAGTGTTAGAATGTTTAGGTTGAGCCTAGTAAAAATATTACACAACACGGCTACCTATGAGTTCTGCAACAAAGAAGCTGGCCATGGTAGATGTGGTTGCTTTAGCACTGTAACATCGCAGAAGCTAGGCTCATTATGTAACATTATTTGTTTAAAAGTCTTGTACACCTCCTTTAGGGTTGCCTCTGCTTAGCTGAGGAGATTTGATAAGATAGGCCTAGCCTAGGCCATCTAGGTCAGGGCTAAGTGGTTTATACCGAGCCGTAAAAGTGACCACCACAACAGGAAAAACCCTCCATAACACAATGACAGAAAAGCATATAAAACTAACACATATGTTAAAAGTTCACTAGACATCATGAATTCCAGCAGGAAAAGGCTAAAAAAATGGAAGAAATAAGGAAAGCTCAAGCAAAAGCTCATCAAAATAAATATATATCAATTCCCTCTCCGAAGACCACCACTGTCTGGGATCCACATTTCTGTGATCCACTGTTGATAACCCTTACAAGCTGACTATAAATCAGTGAGATCTAATTACAGTTTTATAAATGTGATACTGCCTGTAGCAGGAACTCCTTTGCATATTAGGTCATGCTCCCCCCCTCCCCGTAGCCAATCCTCCTGGAGCTTACAGTAGCCCATGTACTATGAGCCCTGTAAGCTCTTGGAGAATTGGCTACATCAGGGGTGTGCGGTCTAATATGCAAAGAAATTTCTGCTACAAAAAAACCCCGAGATCAGACCATTGATCTTTCAAGGTCAGTCTTGCCTACTCAGGCCGACAGTGCCTCTCCAGGGTCCCAGGCAGAGGTCTTCTGCATCATCTACTACTTGGTCTTTTTTGAAAGGGAAAAACCAGGTGTTGAAACTGGGACCTTCTGCATACAAAGCAGATGCTGTACCACTGAGTCACTGTTTGCAATTATTTTGGTGGTTGTCCCATCTATTGTATGATGAATGCTAACTTCATCCCCTTCAGGGAAACCTGGAATGGGCTGAATTCTTCCTAATTAAGTCTACATTTGCCAGTTCACAAGCACAATGCCAAAGACATTACAGATTGTACATGCTGATGTTTTGGGAATAGGAAAGGCATCTAATGGGCAATCACTATCTCCCTAAGGTCTGTGTGAAGAGCAAGCTGCTAATTGCCAGCTAGTATCTATTGACATGGTGCCCTCACATTAACAATCTTGCAAGCTTTTTCTTTGGAATTGATTCCCTAAGCTGTTTCCGCAAGTAGGCTCTTGGTGGTGCTATTAACCAAGATATGCCTTTGCTTCTTCCTCCGCAGTTCCTATTAAAACCACCAAATGGCAGCACTTACAGTCATCATTGCCACACTTGTCTAATGTGTAATCACAGCATCTAGACATAAACAGGCATTCAGCTTCGGAAATTCTGAATTAAAAGGAAACATAAACCAAGCCCACTGAAGAAATGCATGCATTCCCTGCCGCTACATTACTGTGATCTTGGCCCTTCTCCCTCAATTGCTTCCTTTAACTAGCTTTCAAATGCTGGGAAATGGGAACAAATGCAGCGAGAGAAAGATCATAAGGCTTTTTAGGTAGGCTGTAATTTAACAATCATATGGATTATAGTGCATCTATTTTGGTTTTTGCCACATTTCTCAAATAATCCAAATGTTTCATAATTCATGCTGTATGACCTGATTCACGGGGAAATGTGGCAAAAAGCAGGAAGGTATCTGAAGCCACACATGAAGCTGCTTTCTACTGAATCAGTTCATTGGTCCATCAAGTCAGAACTGTCTACTTTGAATGGCAGCAGCTCTCCAGGGTGTCAGGCAGCAGTCTTTCACATCACCCAAGTCCTTTTAACTGGAGATAGGGATCGAACCTGGAGCTTTCTGCATGCCAAGTGGATGCTCTACCTCCAAGCCAAGTGGCCCTTCATCCATTGTTAGAATAAACTGGGCAACATCTGACTATGGGTAAAAGGATCACATTTTGAAATGCTCCCCTATGTTAAAACTTCCCAAAATTGGAAAACCAGCCAAACAAGCAATGAGAGAAGTTAGGACCTTTCTAGATTTCTTTTTGCACGGAGATTTTTTTTTTTGCTGCGAAGGAATTCTCAAAACTGGAATTTACTATTTAAAGTCTAAAGTGATATGGTCTCGTCTTCCATTTCATTCTTTAACCTCCTTATTCTCCTGCTCATGTGAGCTAGATCTTATGATCAGGGGCAGAAGGGGGGGGGGAAGCAAATTCATGACATGATCTCAGGAATGATCATAGCAACAATGCAATTTCAGTTACTTTGGCTGGGAAACACAGAGGTGCAAAGGAAAAAAAATTAATGATTTCAGTCTGTATTTTCTACTAAATCTTAGTTTTATTTTCTTTTTCAAATATTGTGTCCTGCCTTCTTCTCTGCAAGGAAACTTAAGGCAACCCTAAGTCAGCAGGCCTTAAGCAGAATGTCCACTCAGTTCCATCATCTTACATTAATACTTAGCATTTACATGGGCTTTAAAGTGTCCAGAGCATTCCACTAGGGGTGTGCATTCAGTTTGGCCAAACCGAATCAACTGCCGAATCACCCCTGATTCGGCTATATATGGAATCGCATACAGCCGAATCCAATTGGGGCCCATTATGTGGGAGCCGAGTATGGCTCCCCGTATACTTCCATATAGATATTCGGAAGTATACGGAATTCAATGCAAAAGGCGGGAAAGGGGCTACTGCAGCCTCAGGGGAGCTGCTTGCCTCCATTCCCGCCTTTGGTAGCCTTTTCCCGCCTCTCCCATAGTCTCCCTGGGATCAGGGAGGGGGGGGGAAGAGGAGCCCCAGCAGCCAATCCAAAGCATGCATTTGCAAAATGCATTGCAAATGCATACTTTGCAGGGCTGTTGTGTAGCTGATCCCCCAGCCATCAGCAACATTGTTGTTCTTTTGATCTTTTGCTTACTTGGGTATCCAAGTAAGCACTGTTGTCTGGCCAATTACAGAGCAGTGCTATTTTTTGAAACTGCTCTCTGTAGGGCCAGAGAACCTTTTTAAGGAGTTCGCCTGGCTGGACTCCTCCATTGCTGCTGTGTTGGTGTGAGAGAGAGATTGAGCTGGCCCTTGGCCTCACCTGCTGCTGCTCTCTCTCAGCCTTACCAGACTTGCCTGGAGTAGAGAAGACGTCTAAGGTAAGACAGTCTTGGGGTTCTTGTTTTTATTTTAGTCGGCAAAAGGACTTTTTAAGACTCAGAGTCCCTTTACTTATCCAGATTTGGGTGGTGAGTAGCTTATTTGGGGTTAGGGGGTTCTGCTGTGGGAGGGGGCCTGGGGTGGGGTTTTTTTGCCAATTTGCCCATATCTTACTTTAGTGAGAAGACTTTTAAAAGTGCAATGTCCTTTTACTTTTCCTGATTTGGGTGGCTTGGATTTCTTGGGGTTAGGGTGAAGGTTTTTTTTGGGGGGGGGAGGGGTTGGTAAAGTTCCTGTATTGTTAAAAGTTAAGTTTTTTTACTGTTTTAAAAGGATTCTGTGTTTGATTTGTGCTGCTGTTGTTCCTTTTCTCTTCTGGTTCTGGTTCTTGGGGGGGGGCTGTTTGGTCTAATTTTCATTGTTTCAAAGGCCACTTTTTTAACAGTTGAGTTTCTTGGCCTTCTCCTGTTGTCCCTTTTCCTGGTTCTGGTTTTTTTGTGGGGGGAAAGCTGGCACGTGGGTGAGAGACCCAGAACCAGCAGGCTTGTTGTGCTTGGCCAGCTCTCCCCATGTTGTTTGGGGCAGGGCTGGAGAGCTGGCATCTGTAGATTGTGTGTTCTGTGGCAGGGAAGCTGGCATCTGGGTGAGAGACCCAGAACCAGCAGGCTTGTTGTGCTTGGCCAGCTCTCCCCGTGTTGTTTGGGGCAGGGCTGGAGAGCTGGCATCTGTAGATTGTGTGTTCTGTGGCAGGGAAGCTGACATCTGGGTGAGAGACCCAGAACCAGCAGGCTTGTTGTGCTTGGCCAGCTCTCCCCGTGTTGTTTGGGGCAGGGCCAGAGAGCTGGCATCTGTAGATTGTGTGTTCTGTGGCAGGGAAGCTGGCACCTGGGTGAGAGACCCAGAGCCAGCATGCTTGTTGTGCCTGACCAGCTCTCCCCGCGTTCTTTGGGGCAGGGCTGGAGAGCTGACATCTGGGTTTGCTGCAGCCTTGAGCAGATTGTGTTTTGTGTGGCAGGGTTCATAGAGTAGATAGATGTATATAGTGCATTTGGGTCCTATAGAGATTCTCTGGTGTGAAGTTAGGTTTGGCTTTGGGTGCCCCAGGAATTGGACCCCCTGGCTCAATCTTTTTGGGACTTGGGGGGTTTGTAGGGGAGAGTCCCCTGCAGGTCCTCTGCAAATTTGGGGGCTCTCCCTCAAACCCCCTCCCCTCCAGGCGGCTTCAAATATACCCTATTTGCCATTGATTTCAATGGCCCATAGGGTATAATGGGCTGTATATTCGGAAATAGCCGCGCATCTACCGTATATAAGGCTATTCCGACTACGGAATTCAGAAATATATGGGATTCCGTATTCCCCCCCCCCCCCATATACTTCCGAATCGGTGTACTACCAAAATTTTTTTTGCACATCCCTACACTCCACATGCATTATCCCCATAGTTTTTACAACAGCCCTGTAAGCCACTCCAAGGTTTCAGTGGAAGTGAGGCTGAGAGAGAATGGCTTATACTATGCCAGGTAGGGAGACACTGTCCCCAGAATTTTTGTGAGGTCAAAAATTATGACAGCAGTACTCTTTGTCAGAAGTTCCATATCACTATCATAACCATGACTAAAAACAACCACTTCCCCTTCATGGCTGGTGCGATGATGGTGGAACAGAACATTTTCCAGTGTAACATATGTGTTCAACACAATCTCTCTGACTGCCAGCTGGGTGACCTCAGGTCAGTCACAGTTCTCAAAGGTCTCTCAGCCCCCCAAAACAAATCTAGCTCACCACCTAGTGGTGCATAGTGCTTAAAGAATTAGAACTTAAGGCTGCCACATAGCTTTCGGATCTCCTGGACATTCCACACACAACGTCATACGATAATGAATTTAATTAATTAATTAAGTCACTCTCTTAGAGCCAGTGCAGTGTAGTGGTTAACAGCAGCAGACCCTAATTTGAAGAACTGGGTCTGATTCCCCTCTCCTTCAATTGAAGCCTGCTGGGTGACCTTGGGCCAGTCACAGTTCTCTCAGAACTCGGCCCCACCAACCTCACAAAGTGCCTGTTTTGGGGAGAGGAAGAGGAGTCACTTTGAGACTTCTTAAGGTAGAGAAAAGCAGGGTATAAAATCAGTTCTCCTCCTCCTCTACAAAAGTTTTTAGATTTTATTCTAGGGCCAGTTCTCCAGTCAACTCACCTTAGCACCTGCTTGAAGAGGATGGGGACACACCAGTGTGGTGTAGTGGTTAAGAGCGTTGGACTAATATCTGGGTGACCTGGCTTCAAATATACTCTATTTGCCATTGGGTATACAATTTACCAGTATACAAGTATTGAGTATACTATTTGCCATTGCCAATACAATTCCCACTTGTATTGTGGGAGCTCGTTGTTTGACCTTGGGCTACTCACACTCTTTCAGCCTAACCTATCTCACAGGGTTGTTTGTGAGAATAAAATGGAGGAGAGGAGAATAGTGTAAATAGGGAGAAAAGTGGGATACAAATGAAGCAATAATAATAAATAACATCATAAGGTGTCAGGTCAGACTGGGCAGGTGGGTAGCACAGAAGAAAGCAATGGTTGCACTTCGCTTGGGAAGACAAAAGAACTTGAAACAGTTCCGCTTTATTCACTGCTAAATTCAAATTAGCCATATTTGTATAGCATTTCTAATATCTAAGATTTGATTTTCTTATCATTGCACATTACTAGGCAATTAGATTATCAAGCACTTATTGGTCTAAATGCACTGAGTACCATCAGATTTCCCCCCCTTTAGCTCAATATAGCTTTCTTATTAAAATAAATAAGGTTGCCTAATATGCCCTCTCTGTTTAGCCTTCAGGGCTATCTCTGAGTTCATCAAGAGAAATCTATCGAGATAAACATTCACTGTCCCCAAGGCTTCAGAATGAAAAGAGGAACTTAAGTGAGAGGCGAACATTAATGGAGACTCATCAGCATCAGAATAAACTCAGAAATAGACATGACATCTTGCATTTGCATACTGCTGTCAGCTGCTACTATAGAGACAGGGATCTATTACCTCTGTTTATGCTGCTCCTAACTTAATTTATAGCAATTTATTCTATAAAAGTAGATAGTAACTCAGCTTGCTGGGAGGGGAAGAAAATCACCGTTGCTGCTCTGAAAATAAAAATGGTAATCAGCGTAATAGATTTCTGATAAAGCAATTTGAATGGCTAGCTAATATCCAGGCTGGGTTAAGCGCATTTTCAAGAACCCCATCACAACTCAATGGCTCATGTAAATGCATTTATGGATGGAAAGATAATTTGTGCACCTGACCTGTATAACTTTTGGTGAATGGGACAAGATATAATTCTGTCCACAGCCGCTCGCTCTTAGGAATTTATTAGGGATTCCCACATAAGTAAGGAGGAAATGGTATGATATAGTCAGAAATGTTTCTGATATTTTCTGTTGTTATGATAGCACTAGAACAAACCTCAGATTTATATGCTGAAAAGAAAGCCACTAATTTATAAAAAGAATAAGAGTCCAGTAGGATCTTAAAGCCTAACAAAATTTGTGATAGGGTATGAGCTTTCATGAGTCACTGCTCACTTCTTCAGATACAGCAAGAATGTGAATCCATCTGTCCTATATATTGGAAAGTGGAGTGGTTTCAGATGCCAAATGACATTAGTGGGCAAATAAAAATAGAAGATGTGATTGGATTAGGGGTGATATGCAGAGAGGTAGTAGACATAGGAAAATCAGCATTGGTAGTGAGACAGGAAACATAGGTCTCGATTCAATCCAGATGGATGCATTGTCAGTTGCAATTCAGCAATCTGTGTTTCTCCCTTTGAAATTCCTTTGCAAAAGAACTGCTACTTTTAGGTCCATTAATTCTTTGTTGAAAGGACTGGCCTATTTGTCCAGTGTTGAGAGTGGGAGGGCATAGCATCCTCTGCTATGTTCCTGGAAGAGCATTATGCTCTACTGGTAGCAACTTGTTGGTGATCCCCAGCCCTAAAGAGGTCCAGCTGTCCTCAACAAGGGCCAGGGCTTTTTCAGTCCTGGCCCCAACCTGGTGGAACTTTCTGCCAACCGACATCAGAGCCCTGCAGAATCTTTTGCAATTCCGCAGGGCCTGTAAAGCAGAGGTGTTCCACCAGGCTTTCGAGTAAGGACAGCAACAGCTGCTAAGTTGGCACCTCAGCCTTTCCTTCCAGGCTACCCCATCTTCACTGTGATGAGTAGAAGAAATTGATAAGATGCCATCGAGGAGTTTATAAGGTATAGTTTAACTGGAATGTTCTACTGTTTTAAACCTGTGTATTCTGTTATCGCTGTTGTACATCCACCAGAGCCCAGCCTTGGCTGAGGCAGGGCAATTAATTCTAGATGATGATGATGTGCCTCTGCTGGAGAAGAAATAGTTACTTTCACTTTTCCCCAGAGGAGGTAAAAGGCTTGGAGGTTGCAGTTTTTGGAGAGCCAGGATCCCAGACTGGGGAAAACTTTAAAAGTCCCATCCCTTTTACAAAGTTTCAGACACATAATTTGCCCACTAAGAGAGATAGTGTAGTTGGCCTATGAGAACTTGTTTTCTTACTAGGAAATGTTTACAAGATACTTATCCAATAGGATCCAGATTTCTGTCCTGCTGACCTCTGGTATTGGTGGTAGAAAGTGCCATCAAGTCACAGCCAACTTCCAGAGTTCCTTTAGGATTTTCAAGACAATGGACAAACAAATGTGGTTTGCTGTTACCTGCCTCTGAGTGGCAATCTTAGACTGGTCTCCCATCCAAGTACTAACAAGGGCCAACACTGCTTAGCTTCCAAGATTTGACAAGATCAAATTAGCTTGGGCCATCCAGGACTTTGTGTGTTGTCACAGTGCAAATAATCAAGACATGGTTTAATTAATTTATCTTTAATGTGATTATCTGAACACATGCCACTCTACTGAAGGACCAATTCACACATTGCAAAGTATACGTGGTAAGTTTTAAGTCACTATCCTGTATCAGATATAAAAAAACCCAGGCAAGTGTAAGGTTCTTTTCAGTTCCTGCACACGCAGTATCCAACCCCCAGGGCTTTTTTTGAGCAGGAACGCAGTTCTGGCTGGCTTGGTGTCAGTGGGTGTGGCCTAATATGCAAATGAGTTCATGATGGATTTTTTCTACAAAAAAAGCCCTGTCTAGTTCAATGGACAATGGTACATGGATGCTTCGGCCTTCCCTCCTGTAACATTTTGCTAACCTGGAACTTTCTAGGGAGACACTGTTTGGGGCAACTCATATATCCTCTGGAATTTTTATGGGTTTCCCCGGTAGGCCAAAATGCATTTCTCTGGGATTGTTTGAGATCAGGAAAACAGGAGGGAAAATGTAACTATATTTTCATGTGAGGTACAAATGCAAACATCCTGGCTTGTTCCTTTGGTTTCAGCCACCATCACAACAAAGGTCATGAATGATATCAGCTAAATTATGAATGATATCAGCTGAGTTTGTGCAGGAAAGATGGGGGAAAGGGAGGAGGCAAGCATTAGTTGAACAGGGCTTTTATTTGGGGGGGAATTCGGTGGAACAGACTTCCGGAATCTCTTAGTGGAAACAAAATTCTCAAAAAATGTTTAAAAGTTCACAAGGGGCACCCATGTGTTTCTCCTTTCTTTCTTTCTTGAGAGTTCCAGCACTTCTTTTTTCCTAGGGTTTTTCCTAGGGTTGCCAGGTCTGTGTTGGAAAATACCTGGAGACTTTGGGGGTGGATTCAGGAGAGCATGGGGTTTGGGGAGGGGAGGGGCCTCAGCATGGTACAATGCCATAGAATGCACCCTTTAAAGCAGCCATTTTCTCCAGGGGAGCTGATCTCTGCCAGCTGGAGATCGGTAGTAAAAGAGGGAGAACTCCAGGCCCCACCTGGAGGCTGGCAACTCTAACAAAGAAAGATTGGAATGCTCATCTGCTTATTTTCTACTGGTCCCATAAATAACTATTGTTAAAATAAACTCTGGGTTTGTGTTACCTTTGCATCAGCTAGGCACTGGGTGAGTTTCAAAAAGCTTTAGCTGCCAGACTCTTGTAACAGATTGACTCATTTCTGACTTGCAGAGCAGAGCTGTTCCACAAAAGCAGTTACTAATATCAGTTTTTCTTGTTACTGAGCTGAAGGGATAATGCTTTAATCCTCTTAGGGTGGAATCCTGACTCCATTGAAATCAACAGCCAAATTCCCAATGGTTTCAGTGAGAGATTAGGCTCAAGGAAGGATTTGAAGGAGGTGACTGGAGAGAGAGAGAGGATTTTCCAAGTATCTGGAGGAGCCTGGCGACAGTCACGAAGGACATCTGCAGGGCAATGAATTCCTTAACACTGAAGGCAATCAGTTTATGACCTGAAATTTTATTTCCCTCATTATTCTTATTGCCTTCATAGTAAAAAAAAATGTTATTAGCAAACAGATAAAATTAGTCAGCTTGCTTTAAAATCTAGTTTGAGCATTTGCTGGACTGACCTCTCAGGGCAATGAATTCTATAGGTTAATGCTATGCTGCACAAAGAATTATTTCTTGTGTTATTGGTTTGCAACCTGCTGGCCTTTCAATTTGGAAAGTGGCTGCTTGTTCTTGTAATGTTGCGGGACAAGGGGAAAAGGAAGAATCAATCTATTTTGCCGCAAACCTTTGATCATCCTGAATGTCTCTGACATGCCACCTTCTAACTGTTCACCCTTGCAGGCTAAATAGCTCTCATCCGCACACTCCTTCATCTTATGCAAATCCAATCACACCGCTCTGTTGACCTTCAGCAGACCTTCACCATGACTTCTACATATCTTTCTGTGGCTGAGAGTCTGAAAAGCATACTGTTTCAACCCTCAGCATCCTGCGCTATCACAGGGTCAGTTCCCCTGTCTGTGCTGATTTGTGTGATGTTAAATGTGATGAACACCAGAAGATTTTTACACATTCATTTTCATTGCTCTCTAATCTTCTAGCAGAAACAGATGCTTAGCTTCTCCAACTTTAGCATGGAAATAATAAGAGTTGGTTTTATATCCCACTCTTCACTTCCTGAAGGAGTTTTGGAGCAGCTTACAACTGTCTTCCCTTCCTTTCCCCACAACAGTCACCCTGTGAAGTAGGTCAGGCTGAGAGAAATGTGAGAGAACTGTGACTCACCCAAGGTCACTCAGCAGGCTTCTTGTGGAGGAGTAGTGGGGAATCAAATGCAGCTCTCCAGATTAGAGTCTACCACTCTTAACCACTGCATCAAGCTGTAGTGATTGTTTTGGAGGTTTCTCAAGTAGGCGCCATTACACTTTCATTCTCCCAAGGATGACAGAGGCCCTTTCCACACTAGACTTTAATCCTGGTTCAACCCTGTCTCTGGGTGGAGGTCCAAGTGTGGAAAAGGCCAGTGTAGTGGCTAGCATGTCAGCCAATAATCCTGGGAGAGGTGGGATCAGGCCTCATTTTGGGCAGGAGCTCACAGAAGCAGAGCTCTGGAACCTCTAAATTGTATTGTGCTCTTTCTTTCTGTAACTGATGATTTCTTGTCTTTTTAAAAGGATATCCCAAAATTTGTCAGCTACTTGACTTTACCCTCCCTAGCAGAAGGGCCATTGATGCCCTGGAAATGAATTTTGACTTCCTCCTACAGAAAGTGAATGTGTAGGCTACAAAGTTTACATAGAGCTCCCCTCCTTGATTTACCCCCATCCCAGCATGGAGTCACTCAGATTACTGCCTTGTGAAACACAGTCTTTTTATTCAGTTATACTACCATATAAAAGGAAAAAGTCAATAAATTCTGCACATAAAACTGCTCATTTGAGCCCTTCATTCCTAAGCTCAGTCCTCAAACTTTACATTGGTGCTGAAAAATGCAGGAGTTCCCCCAAGATCACCAGCAGTGATGTCTCTTCAGATAACAAATAATAAAAAGCAAGCCAACTATACCAAAGCCATTAGCCTTGGAAAGGTAACTTGTTTGCAACTAATAATTGCTATCAAGTCCCAGCCATCTCTGGTTAGGAAAAAAATCCTAGGAGTGTTGGGAATGTAATGTACCAGAAACCTCTCAAAATTGCTGTTCAATAAAAAGGCCAACAGAAGGAAAGGATTATATTAATGCCCTCACTGGTAAAGGATTGCTGCGGTTAGATTTTATTACACTAGTGAGATAGTCCAGTTTAGTGAGGACTGGATTCAGCTGATGGAAAACCATTCCCACTGTCCTAGCTGTCAAAGAAGAAAGTGGTGTGACCACTTCAGACCCCTCCTTCCCCATCTTATCAACACTTGGGACTGCCTCTTCTCCCTAGGCCTGGTGTAATTATTAAATAGTGATTTCAGCCAGTCATTGGTAAGCAAACCATTTATTGAACACAGCAAACTGAACTAAAACAGGCAAGCAAAGCAAGCAATATATACACTATGTTACAGTTGGGAATGCCCCCTTTAGTCTGCAGGAATCCACTCTATTGGTCTCTCCAGCATCCTTCATTTGCATGTACTTTGATACATGCCATGCTCCCCCATTGGCTGGTTCGTAGGAACGGACGATTGGAATGTAGGCATTTAGATCCTGGAGGGTAGAAGCATGCTTCATTTACTGTGGAACTATATACAGAATGTAAGTCACAAAGCATAACTATTTACACCAGAGGAAGTCAATAGTCAAACATATAATACATAACAGTAATGATATCTGGAGCAGTATCAGCCTAGGGTGTTGTCATGTCAGGGGTTACATCTGGAACATAAAACCTGTTTGAGGTAGAAACATTAAACCCAGGAGGCTTAGGCTGAATTAGAAAATCTTCAGTTGTGTTTTGCTTCAAGGTCTGAGTTGCCACTGAGTCAGTCCACTCTATAGGTTACTTATATGCCCCATCTCTTGTTCTCCAGGTCCTTTCTGCATTCTTCAAAAAGAAGAAGAAGGTCCACAGTGAAGGGTTCCAAAGAACAGGCTGACGGTAGATGACAGCATTATTCACTGATGAACCTACAGTGTAGTGAATACAATGCACTGCAAACTAGTTCCCCAAGATATATACTCATGTGCCAGGGATTTGCCAAACTTGGGAATAGAACTGACCAGTCAGAAAGAACATTGCAAAGGAGATTTCTGTCCCACTTCTGGAAACCCTGATTTTTTTACCTCTTTTCCTGGGAACTTGTGTGGATGCCACTGCTCCATAGGGCAGTCTTGGCATCTTGTGAATTGTCCTCATGGAGTGATCTCTTCCTTCATCCTTTAGCTTATGCAGCACTATTTCTTCCTGGGAACAGTGCTGACATCCAGACTCTTATTCTCCGCTTCTTTCTTTTCTCCTCTTTTTCTTCTATTCCTTCTCTTCTCTCCGTACCTTCTGCCTTGGGGGTGAGTTTCTATCTCTGGACTGAGCCCTGTTGGCCAATTTTTCTCACCCTCACCTATTTGGTGGTGGTCACTTATTGCTAGGAATGATATCCCCTATCCAGGTTCTTTCTCCCAAGCAGGCTTTCCCTTGGGCAAGGTGATTGATTGATTGATTATCAGTTATAATTTTGCTAAAGCAGTAACAATTGTTTGTGACACATCTTTCACGGTCATACTTTGGCATAAATCTCAGATCCTGTGGTTAGTCTTCCCCTGGCAGAACTGTCTGTTGCTCCTGCTTCTCGGACTGTACATCCACTTGGACTTATCCATTTCATTGAGTATTCCACTTACAGTCTCCAAAAATAGCAATTTTCACAACAGCATGCCATTGCACATTTCTTCAGGAGAGAGGGGGACATGAATATTAGGTGAACAGTCTTTGATCAAAGTCACTATAAAACAAAAAAAAGACCCCTAGATAGATTTCCTATCTATCACTCCCAGTCACCCACATGGGGTTTTCAAGGCAAAGATGAGCACACATGGCTTGCTCGCTATTTCCTCTGTGTTTAGCAGCTTGTGTTTTTCTTGGTAGCCACCCATTCATCTACTATGTAAACTGACAGAAATAGCGTCGGGAATATCATTGCCACTGTCAGATTAAGTTAAATTTAATTATGTATTGACTGGTTTTTAAATAATGTTAATTTTAAAGTTCTATATTTATTGTATTGTATGATTATGAATGCTGTTAGCCACCCTGAGCCTGCCTTGGCGGGGAGGGCAGGATATAAATAAAATTTTATTATTATTATTATTACTAACCATAGCCAACCCTGCTTAGCTTCCAATCTCTGATGAGTTTAGGCTAGTTAGGTCCACTCATGTGTAACAACACAGTGTTTAGTATAGCATTATGTTTTTGTTTGGCAATCCTATCTCTATGGGTAAGATTCCATGTTCACCTGGAAACAAATACTATTCAGCAAAGGTATGCTGTACTTTGCAATTGTTCCTTTTGTTCATTCTCACTTTTATTTCACTACTTGGCTGCCAATGCTTCTTCTCCATGCTTAATTAATTAGATCTGGTTACTTCTGGGAGGCTGTGGCATTTTTCCCTTAAGAAAATTCACAAGTAAACCAGGCAGATGTTTAGTTGGAAAGGTTTTTATAATAAAGAAAATAAAAATAAAAAACGCATACACACAATGAAACACACAGAAGAACTAACTAAAGAAAAAAAGGGAGGAAGGGGAGAGATTTTTAGGGAAGGAAAATAATTAACAATCTTAAAAAGGTCTGTGGAAGCAGCAGTTGCAGAACAAAATGGCCAGCATTTTGGGAAGCAAAAGAGAAGACCCCACAAGCAAGTGAAATCCAAGGAGTGCTGTAGAGTATCGGACTCTACACACGCGCCGCGCGTCCTCGGGCGACCAGGCACAGCGCGGGGAAAGTCACGGCCAATCAATGTCAAGCGCGGGAAGTTTAACTGGCCAGGATTGGGCTGGCCAGCAGGGGGGTTGTTCCGGGGTGTTTGTATATATTGGCGGACCCGGCCGCGTGTTCCCCAGTTCCGTAATGTACTAGCGAATAAAGCCTGAAGTCTTCACCACGTCTCGTCTCCCAGTACATTACACTGGCGACGAGGATGGGATTGAGCTAGGTCCGGCCGCCCGAGGGGAACCAGACCTGGCCGGAGACGAGGAAGGCGGAGACCGCAGGATCGCACAGCCCGCCGCCGCCATGGCGAACCCAAGTGTAACGACGGGCCATCTGGCGGAATTCAACCCGGAGCACCCCGAGAGGTGGGAGACCTACACAGAAAGGGTCGAATGCTACCTGCGTGCGAACCTGATCGAAGATGACGACAGGAAGAGAGACGTCCTGCTGAGCGTCTGTGGAGAAGAAACCTTCGAGATCGCACGCGGCCTCTCCGCTCCGGCGAAGCTGACTGAGAGGACCTACGGGGAGGTCGTGAGGCTCCTCACGGGCCACTTTTCGCCCCAACCGTCCATCGTCGCCCGCCGATTCCTCTTCCACAAGAGGGACCAGAAGTCGGGGGAGACAGCGGCGGTCTACCTGGCGGCCCTTCGGCAGATCGCCGGGAACTGCAGTTTCGACAAGAGGGACGAAGCCCTGAGGGACCGTTTCGTCTGGGGCCTCCGAGACGAGCGACTGCAGCAGAAGCTCTTCGCAAAGGAGGAGCTCACCCTACAACAAGCCTTCAACGAGGCGACGGCGTTCGAGAGGGCCACCAAGGCGTATGGCCAGCCGCGGGGAGAGGCAGTACACCAAGAAGAAATGGGACCGGAGGACCGAGCAGAGGAAGAAGCGTTCCAGCTCCGACGGCCACAGAGGACAGAAACTCGGGTCCCCGCGAGACAACGAGCGACGGAGAGGGCCCCCACCAACCCCAGCTCCAAGTGCGCCAGCTGCGGCGACCCCCACGAAAGGAGGGACTGCCCGTACCGCAACCTGGACTGCAGAAGCTGTGGGAAGATGGGCCACATCGCCCGGGCTTGCCGGGCCAAGAGCAGCCGTCGACCACAGTCAGCGCATCACGATTCCATGGACACCCACACGACGGCATCCACCAGCTTGCAGGTACTGAACTTGCCCCTCGCAGCCCCGGACAAGGTCAAAATGTCTGTCCGGATCGAGGGCGCCCCCTGCGTCATGGAAGTAGACTCGGGTTCCTCGATCTCCATAATTTCAGAGGAGACCCTTACGAGACTATGCCCCCGCCGCCGCCTCCAAACGAGGCCAGCGGATTTCGTACTGAGGGACTTCCAGAAAAACCCGGTTCACGTCGTGGGGTGGGCCCAGGTGCATGTGGAGAGGGGAAGCTTTAAGGGGCCCCTAGACATACTGGTGGTCAAGCGCCAACTGACCACCCTTCTGGGGTTAGCTTGGTTCCAACCACTGGGGATCAAGCTGGTAGGGGTGGAGCACGTGCAGGCCAGCAACTTCGAAGGGGTCTACCAGGAGTTCCCCGAGGTTTTCGATGGGTCCCTGGGGAGCTACAAGGGGCCGCCCATCACCCTACCGATTGACCCCATGGTCCGGCCCATACGGCTCAAAGCGAGGCGCGTCCCGTTTGCCCTAAAGCCGAAAATTGAGGCAGAACTGGATCGCCTCACGGCCCAGGGCGTCTTGGAGCCTGTAACTTATGCGGCTTGGGAGACCCCCATTGTAACGCCAGTGAAACCGAACGGGGACGTAAGGATCTGCGCTGACTACAAGTGCACGATCAACAAAGCGCTCCAGGATAACCCGTATCCAGTCCCCGTAGTCAGCCATGTACTATCGACGCTCGCAGGGGCACGGGTTTTTGGCAAGCTGGACTTAGCACAGGCATACCAGCAACTGCCAGTCGACGCCAAGACAGCAGAGGCGCAGACGATCGTGACCCACAGGGGGGCGTTTAGAGTTAAACGATTGCAGTTCGGGGTGAGCGTGGCTCCGGGAATTTTCCAAAGCATAATGGACTCTCTCCTTAAAGGAATTCCCGGAGTGCAACCCTTCTTCGATGATGTTTTAATCGCCGCCCCGAACGAAGAAGAGTTCAAAGGCCGCCTGCGAGAGGTCCTCCGGAGGTTCCAAGCGGCGGGGTTGAAAGTGAAGAAGGAAAAATGTCTGTTGGGGGTCCCGCGGGTGGAGTTCCTGGGATTCGCCGTGGACGCGGCTGGAATTCACCCGACTGCGGACAAGACTAGGGCCATTGTGCAGGCCCCCGCTCCCAAAAGCAAAGCGGAGCTACAAAGTTTTTTGGGTTTGCTGAACTTTTATCACTCGTTCCTGCCCCACAAGGCCGCCGTGGCGGAACCGTTACACCGTTTGCTTGATAAACAGGCCCCGTGGGTCTGGGGGAAGCGCCAAGCCGCGGCGTTCCAGGCAGTCAAGGACCTATTGGTCTCGAACGCGGTTTTGCACCACTATGATGAAACCCTGCCACTGATCCTGGCTTGCGACGCCTCCCCCTACGGGGTGGGAGCGGTCTTGGGGCACCAACTCCCGGACGGGAGGGAAGTGCCAGTAGCATACTATTCACGGACTCTATCCCCAGCGGAGCGGAACTACGCTCAAATCGATAACGAGGCCCTGGCGATCGTGGCGGGGGTGCACAAGTTCAACGACTACCTCTACGGTAGGCGTTTCACCATCGCCACTGACCACAAGCCGCTCCTGGGCCTCCTAGCTTCAGACCGTCAGACCCCCCAAATCCTATCCCAGAGGGTCCTGAGGTGGAACCAGTTCCTGAACTCCTACACGTATGAACTGGTGCACCGCCCGGGCAAAGCCATGGGACACGCCGATGCCCTCAGCCGCCTGCCGCTCCCCATAACAGAACCCGATCCCGCCCCCGCACACGGGGTAATGCTCATGGAATCTCTCCCTGAGCGCCCACTGCACGCGGCAGAGGTAGCCCGGGCGACAGGGAGGGACCGCATCCTGGCACGGGTCAGGGACTGGGTGGGGAGGGGGTGGCCGGCAGGCAAGGTGGAAGAAGTGTTCAGACCGTTCGCGTCCAGGAAGGACGAGCTATCGACACACAAGGGGTGCGTGCTTTGGGGCAGCCGGGTGGTGGTTCCCCCCCCCTTGCGCAAACAGGTACTGGAAGACCTCCACGAGACCCACCCGGGCATCGTGAGGATGAAAGCCCTGGCCCGTAGTTATGTGTGGTGGCCGGGCATGGATGAGGAAATTGAGGGGTGGGTGAGGAGGAGCCAACCCTGCCAAGAATCCCGGCCCGATCCCCCGTCAGCCCCGGTCCACAGATGGGAGTCTAACAGGCGGCCATGGTCCCGCCTCCACTTAGATTTTGCCGGCCCGTATCAGGGCCAGATCTTTTTTATACTTGTGGATGCCTACACAAAATGGTTAGAGGTGATTCCGGTAGCCTCAACCTCCACGGCGGCAGCCGTCCGAGCACTCAGGAGGGTCCTATGCACGCACGGGATCCCAGACACCCTGGTGACGGATAACGGAACGGCCTTCACCTCCCGGGAATTCCGGGAGTTCACGGAGAGGTACCTCATACGACACATAAGGTCCGCACCATTCCATCCGGCAACCAACGGCCAGGCGGAGCGGATGGTGCGGACCACCAAGGAAGCACTGGGGAGAATAGTACATGGGGATTGGGACCACCGCCTCTCAGCCTTCCTGTTCCACAACAGGATCACCCCAAACCCTATAACGGGATCCAGCCCCGCAGAACTGCTCATGGGGAGGAAACTGACAACCCGTCTAGACAGGCTGCACCCAGACCGGGCCCCCGAGGTCCGCGGGTCCCCTGAGGTCCGGGAGGCAGTGCGGGGGTTCTTTCCGGGTGACCCTGTATACGCGAAGAACTTCGCAAGCGGCCCCGATTGGGTCGCGGGGAGAGTCCTTAGGGTGACAGGTTCCAGGTCATACGAGGTGACCACCGAGGGGGGCCAGGTACTGAGGCGGCACATCGATCAGCTGCGCCGCCGCACCCTACCCGAAGAAATGGAGGAGGCAGGGAATAGGGAACAGCTAGCAACAGAAGCGCCGGAGGGGGCCTCGCCAATACAGGAACTACCTACTTATGATGCCCCCAGAGACACCGAATCAGAGCCGGAGCCAGAAGCAGACCCCAGCGTCCCACAGCCAAGAGCAGCATCGCCCACACCAGAACCAGACCCAGCTCCACGAGCGACCCCGAGGAGATCGACACGGGAACGGAGAGCACCAGCATACCTCCGGGACTATGTGGTCTGAACTAGGGGGGGAGGAGTGTAGAGTATCGGACTCTACACACGCGCCGCGCGTCCTCGGGCGACCAGGCACAGCGCGGGGAAAGTCACGGCCAATCAATGTCAAGCGCGGGAAGTTTAACTGGCCAGGATTGGGCTGGCCAGCAGGGGGGTTGTTCCGGGGTGTTTGTATATATTGGCGGACCCGGCCGCGTGTTCCCCAGTTCCGTAATGTACTAGCGAATAAAGCCTGAAGTCTTCACCACGTCTCGTCTCCCAGTACATTACAAGTGCACACAAAGTGATTGCTAGAGCACCAGGGTGGTCCAGTTATAGGGCAAAATGTACCCTCATATGAGGATGATGTGTTTGCCAGAGAACAATGATTAAATGGCTTAACCATAAGTAAACAAAAAGGTGTGAGAGACTTGATGGTTGTACAAGCTTTGGATGGAAAGAGCAAGTCGGAAGGTGAAAAGATTTAAACTTTGATTAATTGCCACTTAATCAGGGGTAATGGGAAGTGAGGCTGTGGTGTTGATTGGATTATTTGCTGAGTGAATCAATAGGTCCTAGGCAACCCATTGTTCTAAAATCATGCATCTCTCCAGGGCAAGGACGGGGGTATCAGCCAGCCAGCTGCTCTAACTCACATTTTGAAATTATTTTCCCAGGCTGATGCTGGCATCCATCTTCATCCATTTTGGCCCAAACAGTATCCTGCACTAAGATATTGGGGTGATATTAAGAAGGGTGTTTCTGCCTATAAACTGCCCCTCTGTGAAAGGAGAGGTCTGACTGTTAAAACAACATGGTACCTGTGAGAACCCACCAACACTTTTCCTGGTGCTTGCCAGATGGGGCTTTTGCCCTGCAAGCTGTATGACCGGCCATTGGAAATTTGTTTGGCTATGCAGCTTTTTAAAAAGTTGCTTTTGCAGTAGCTGCCAACGCAGCACAAGCATCTTCATTGTGTGACTGAAGGTAAGCTCTGCCTCTGCTGTCAGCCATTTTGTGACTGTGTCCACCACACTGTCAGAATCCCAAAGATACCTTCAAGCTGAAAAGGGTTGGGGACTGCTGGCCTAAGCTTATACCTTGGGAGGGAAGGTATCATACTGTAGTCCAATCTCATCAGATCTTGGAAGCTAAGCAGGGTTAATACTACCAAGAAAGACTCTGCAGAGATAGACAATGGCAAACCATCTCTGTTTCTCACTTGCTTGGAAGTCCTTGCTAGGGTCACCATGTCAATTGCAACTTTGAGGCTTTTATGTACATACTTAACCTTATACCTTACACCTGTTGTTCATGGAGATTTGTGCCATTGATCTGCTTAGCAAATGCTTATCTTACATTCCTGATTGAATAGAGAAAATGCCTCTCTTGATGCAGAAAAACATTATGCCAATCTCTTCTTTCAGCTGCTCTACTGCAATTAGGTTTTAAATAGGAGGAAATTGTTTTTCTCTCTGTTGGTTGTTTTGGGTTTTTTTGTGCAAAACTTTTATGCAAATATCACTCAATAGAAAGGGAAGAGGAGGGTGAAGCATTAACTGATGTGAATTGGATGAGATTAAAAAGCTCGCATTCATGTTTCACATCTCCATTGATGGTCTAAAACTTCAACTCCACTTTTAGGAATGTGTGATATGAAAAGAATCTTTGGACAAGGAGACAGCTCTGTAATTTCTTTCTTTCGACAGCAATCTGACAGACTGAAGTGACAAACAAAAGACAGTCATCAAGTATCAGCATAAATGCTGAAATTTCATGTGTGCCAGACCAAGGATTCTAGTTTTCTTCATTTGCTTGACAACGAGGTGTGATGGTTGGGACAGTAATCTCCAAATGTAACCAGAGTCTGCTCAGTCAACAGTCTTAGGAACACATGTCTGGAAGCAGGCCTGGCGCATCCCAGTAGGCCGAGTAGGTGCTACCTGGCCTACTAGGGCGCTGGGCACCCCCTCCCCACATGTTGATTTGATTTATTAGATTAGATTTATATGCCTCCCTACATGCACATAAATGCAGGCTGGCAGCAAGAGGGAGCTGGTGGGAAGGAAGCAGTGTGTCCACTCAGCATTGTCGTTCTCAGCCCCTCCCCACCACCACACCTCCTCTTCTGGTCTGGGTTCTGGATGGAGGAACTTCTCATCACTGCCACCACCAAGGGAGGGAGGCTGGTTGGCCGCAGAAAGACGGCAGCCACCCAACCCTTCCCAACAGGAGTGGTGGTGTTTAGGCGAGTGTATTCCACCTCCCAGTAAGCCAACTGAGGGCAGGGATGTCCTTGGCTTGGGCCCGCCACTGCTGCACTTGCACTCACAGCCTTCAGCCCCGCCCCCCGCCCAGGGTGAGTACTGAAATCCTGGCTTTGCATGTGGGCGAGGGGAGGAAGGATGCACCATGTGGGTGCTGAGATGGCAGTGGTGGGGGCAGGGGGTTCTTGCCTAGGGTGGCAGAACCCTTAGTGCTGGCCCTATCTGGGAGTCCAGCAAATTAAATGTAATAGTATTACTTCTGAGCAGGGCCGGTCCTGGACTATTTGTCACCCTAGGCAAGGCTGACTTCTGGTCTCCTCCACACTGATAACCAGTTTTAAAAGACAGATGAATTGTGGGGGGGAAATGAAAAGCACAAAACTTGAATTTGCTCCTTAACCTGGATAGCCCAGGCAAGCCTGATCTTTTCAGATCTCAGAAGCTGATCAAGGCCAACTCTGGCAAGTATTTGTATGGGAGACCTCCTTGAAATGACAAAGTTGGGAGGGCAGGCTTCAATGTATCTGAAGAAGTGTGCATGCACAAGAAAGTTTATACCCAGAATAAAACTTTGTTGGTCTTAAAAATGGTACTGGACTCAAACTTTGCTCTGCTGTTTCAGACCAACACAGCTACCCACCAGAAATTGTTTTATTGAGTCACATTATTGTTCTAATTTGATTCTTAAAGTTTTACTGTTCCTTAGTGACATTTCTATAAGGGGTCTGCTGCACTTTTTTGTTTTGTGCCTTGTTTAACATTTGGTTTTATGGCAACTACTGTTTTTTAACTGGCTGAGAAGAGCAGAAGGGCATTATGTATTCCCAATGGATGTTTCCTGTCAGCCCTACAAAAGTGGGAGGCGGGGTACTGTCCGTTGTCTTCTCAAAAAGCGTGCAACCACACCTGGCTTGTCCCACACAGAGAAATCCAGTTGTAAATGATTGCTATAGTTCAACCAATGGTCAATGTTATGGAATCCAAATACATCCCCCCTAAAGTTTATATACACTTCTAGAGACATGATCTCTAGGAAGGGATGAAGTATGCCTCTCATATAGCTTGATCCTAAGTGTGCATAGAATTACAGCCTCCTTAGGCTCAAGCCTCCTGTAAGGCAGCCTTTCTAAACCCTCCAGAGACCAAGTGTGCCTTCTGCTATGAGGAAGCAAATGCCCTCTGCACATGGTCAGAGGGGCTCCTCTTGTTTCTCACTCTGTACATTTTGGGGTCATTGTTTCAGGATTTATTTCCTGAGAGCTGAGTGTGAGCTGCTCTCCCCCAACCATCTGCTTGGCAGCCCATCCTGCCTCACCCCTCCTTCCTGTGCGATGCCCCCTCACTCCGGTTCTGGGCCACTCAACAGTGCTTGCCTGCAGCCAAGCGTAAGCATGCGGCTCCTTTACACCTGGGCTGAGCCTCCAGTTCTTTCTGCTGCCTCCTTCACCACCTGGGACTGGGCAGGCAGGCACTCTCAAATGCTTCCCTCACCATGCTCTGGCTGTTTTCAGCCACCTTCTGTGCCTCCTCATCACTGACTTGGGCTTTGCAAAGAGAGGTGGGCAGGTGCTTTGCTTTAGCTGGTGGCACCTGTGGATCCCAACTACAGCAGCCAAGCCCTCTGCTCTGAGTGCCACTGTTGGGGATGGCTGGGCTGGAGGATTTAGGGGCTGGGGAAGCAGCCGACTTCCTCCTCCTCCTGCTGAGGGAGCTCCAGGCAGCCCTGCCAGTTGCTGTTGCTGCTTTGGAGTTCCTGCTGCTGCTGAGTCCTGGGTGGCTGGGCTGGGTGGAAGTGGCAGGAAGGTGTGCTTGGCCCTGAGTCCCTACTCCCCAGTGCCCCAGGTCCCACCCAGCAGACCAAGTGGCAGCAGGGCGAGTCACAGGGGGGTGCTCAATTTGGCATCCCCAGAAGGCCAGCACCCTCGGCTGTTGCCTAGTTTGCCTAATAGCAGGGCTGGCCCTGCTTCTGAGTAAGCATGCATAGGGTTGCACTGTAAAGCTCTCTCTAGTCTAGCATCTTGCTTCCCCCAACAGCCAACCTGACTGTTAGCAGTCAGACCACTCCTCTCACAGAGGGGCAATTTATAGTTCATAGAGGCAGAAATACCTCTCCATACATCATCCGAAAATTCAAAGGTGCAAAACACTGCCTGGCCCAAAATGAGACAAAATGGGTGCCAGTTATAAACAAGACTGGACAAGTAGTTTAGAAGTATAAGACAGGCTGACTGTCTGCTGCCCCCTCTACACCCCAGATAAATGCATCATTTTGGGACAATGGTCACTCAGGATCTATTGAGAGACCTTTGAACTAATCTAATCAATACCCAAACTCCCTTCTCCTGTGTCCACTTACCCTACTTAAATGACAGTTAATCAATTCTTAATTCTATTCACCAAAACCATTAGCCTTCCATCTGGTACTTGCAGGTAGGGATGTGCATTCGGTTCGGCCGAACCGTATTTACAGCCAAATCACCACTGATTCGGCTGTATACGGAATAGGCTGAAGCCGATCCCCATAGGCGCCGATTACACGGCAGCCGAATACGGCTCGCCGTATGCTTCCAAATAGCTATTCGGAAGAATACGGCTGTCAATTCAAAAGGCGGGAAAGTAGCTTCTGCAACTTCAAAGGAGCTGCTTGCCTACTTTCCCGCCTTAAGTTGCCTTTTCCCGCGTCTCCCATAGCCTCCCTGGGATCAGGAAGGGGGGGAGGGGGAAGAGGAGCCCCAGCAGCCAATCCAAAGCATGCATTTGCAAAATGCATTGCAAATGCATGCTTTGCAGGGCTTTTTAAGGAGTCTTCCTGGCTGGACTCCTCCATTGCTGCTGTGTTGGTTGGTGTGAGAGATTGTGCTGCTGCTGGCTGGCCCTTGGCTTCAGCTGCTGCCTGCTGCTCTCTCACTCAGCCTTACCAGACTTCCCTGGACTAGAGAAGACAAGGTAAGACAGTCTTGGGGTTCTTGTTTTTATTTATTGTTGGTAAAAGGACTTTTTAAGACTCAGAGTCCCTTTACTTATCCAGATTTGGGTGGTGGTGGTGGTGGGGTAGCTTATTTGGGGTTAGGGGGTTAGGGGTTTCTGCTTGGGGAGGGGGCCTGGTTAGGGGTTTCTGCTTGGGGAGGGGGCCTGGGGTGGGGTTTTTTTGCCAATTTGCCCATATCTTAATTTAGTGAGAGGACTTTTAAAAGTGCAGTGTCCTTTTACTTCTCCTGATTTGGGTGGCTTGGATTTCTTGGGGTTAGGGTGAAGGGGTTTTTTTTTGGGGGGGGGGGGGTTGGCAAAGTTCCTGTATTGTTAAAAGTTGAGGGTTTTTTTACTGTTTTAAAAGTATTCAGTGTTTGATTTGTTGCTGCTGTGTTGTGCTGCTGCTGTTACTTTTATCTTCAGGTTATTGGGGGGCGGTGCTGTTTGGCCTAATTTTCATTGTATAAAAGGCCACTTTTGTCCCCCTTTTCCTAGTTCTGGTTTTAGGGGTGGGGGTGTTGTTGTTGACTGATTTGGCCTGAGCTTTCTTGTTGGTGAAAAGGCCACTTTTTAAACACTTGGCCTTTTGTGATTCTGCTGGTTTTGTTTTGGTTTTTTAAAATTACCTCTGGTTGGTGTGGGGGTTGGTGAGGGTGTGTGTGGGCTGTGTGGGCTGGGTCACTTTCTTGTTTTTATAGAGTAGATTGTGTGTTCTGTGGCAGGGAAGCTGGCACCTGGGTGAGAGACCCAGAACCAGCAGGCTTGTTGTGGTTGGCCAGCTCTCCCCATGTTGTTTGGGGCAGGACTGGAGAGCTGGCATCTGTAGATTGTGTGTTCTGTGGCAGGGAAGCTGGCACCTGGGTGAGAGACCCAGAACCAGCAGGCTTGTTGTGGTTGGCCAGCTCTCCCTGTGTTGTTTGGGGCAGGGCTGGAGAGCTGGCATCTGGGTTTGCTGCAGCCAGGTCTGCCTCAAACCCCCTGCCCCCCCCCCAGTAGCCTCTAATTATGCCCTATGTTGCCATTGATGTCAATGGCCCATAGGGTATAATGATGGAATAGGGGCACCCTCTTTGGGTCCCCCTGGAATGGGATCCCCTGGCCCAATCTTTTTGGGACTTGGGGGGGTTGGAGGGGAGAGTCCCCTGCAGGTCCCCTGCAAATTTGGGGGCTCTCCCTGAAACCCCCTCCCCTCCAGGCAGCTTCAAATATACCCTATTTGCCATTGATTTCAATGGCCCATAGGGTATAATAGGGCTGTATATTCGGAAATAGCCGCGCATCTACCGTATATGCGGCTATTCCGAATGCGGTATTCAGCAGTATACGGGGATTCCGAATTCCCCCCCCCGTATACTTCCGAATCCGTGTAATGCCGAATTTTTTTTTTGCACACCCCTACTTGCAGGGTCATCAAGCCTCTCCCACACCTTTGTCCACCTCAGAAAAAACCATTAAGCTATTGTTATTCTGGTAAACCCATCACCCCTGCCCCAGGGTACATTTTTGCCTTGTATCTGGAGCATGCTGCTACCCCAGCAGTGTGTGTGTGTTCCTGGTACCAACCACATACGCCCCCACTTTGTGGACTTCTTTTTCTCTTTAGAAAATGCTAGCCATTTTGCTGCTTCTATGGATCTTCTTCAAGACTAGTACTTATTGCCCTTCCCTAAAATTGCTTTCCCCTTTCCAATCTGGCTGGTTTCAGTATATGTTTTCTTTTTTTTTTTTTACAAAAACTACACCCATCTCAGTGGTCTTAGCCAGCCAATCAAACTGAAGCCTATGTAAAACATCTGGCTTCCTGCCATTCTTTTTAGAATACATATTTGGGCATTTCACCTGAAAATAAGCATTTGACTTTGATGTGACATTTTACAAGCATTTGACTGAATTAATATTGCCGTCTCACACTATTTTCCAAGTTGTATGTCTGAGTGGAGGCATGTTTAGGATGGAAGAGATGGCAAGCATGAAACATCAGCCTTTGGAATCAGCTGCTGTTCACAGCCTGGGGGCTTCTGGGCATTTTGGCTGCACACTGAGAGATATGTAAATAAATATGCAAGCAACCATATACTAAACAGCAATTTCACAGAAGGCAAAATGTGGGGAGTGAAAGAAACCCCCACAGATGAGTCCATTTCAGTGTGTTCTGCTGGTGGACAAAAGGATCACAGTAAAGATGCTCAGAGGTGAATTTTGTGAGCATGTTAGTTTCATTCAGTTCAATGGGACTTATTCTTTATTAGGTATGATTTCAGCCTTAAAGAGTGGCATCCCAGGATCAAGCTAGTCAAACAGCAGGATCTGAGAGATAAAATTACAAGTCTGCAACATTTGCATTTCCATAAGGGTATCTAGAGTGTTTTCTAGGCTTTCTCTGTATTGCATATGGGCCGAATTTGCCCTTGCACTCTGAATAAAATATTTTATATGGAAAATTGTTCCTCCACAAAAAACCCCCTACAATTTGCCAACAACATACATATTACAGAAATTATGGCATTAAATTTTAATTTGATAAATTCCATAGCACTTCATATTAAAAACTCCCTGAGATACACTTAGGGGAAAGTATTTGTAGAAGTCATAAACTGGCAGTGGTGTAGCTATGAAATCTTAAACTGCAATTTAATTCATCATGACTGGGTTTTATGTTGAGAATATTACATTTTCAGTAATACAAGATGTCGTTTGGTATACCTTTTTGTTTTACTGGAACCTCCTGCTTGAATTTTCTTAATTCCACCCTCTATGAAAAATGATCTCATGTGACAAGAGATCTTTAGTGATTTCACATGTTTATAAATGAGCCTGAACAGTATCTCCTGTTGAGAAACCTTTTTTCTCCCCTGACATGGATACAGGAAGAAGTACAATTGGGAACTGGAGCTGGATGGGGAGGCAATAGGTTGGGTTTTTGATGAATCTGTCAATTTTGTGAGGTGCCTTACGAAGTTCTGCTCCCCCAGGAATCTTAAAGGGGACATTCCCAAGTATCTTTTGCATGGATTAGTCTCTGCCTCTTTAATCCAGGCATAGCAAAATGTGATTTTTGGTTTCCAAAAATACTACTTGTTAGGAGCTTTGGCATGTATATTAGAACCAAAATCATGCATATATTTAAAATGCTTTAATTGCCCTTTGGGAATCTTCCCCCATTTCCACTCGTGTATTCCCAGCTATCACAAGTTTTGTTTTCTTCACATCACTGCACCTCTTCCAGCTAATGGAGGATAAACCATTCCCCCAGTTGATTCCTGCAAATGCTGGCCTGTTCTGCACTGACTAAGCTCAGATGCTCTTTTATCAGGATGTGGTTGATGGCAGTTTGGCAGTGTGTAACTTCCCCCTTTCTGTTATTACTTGTGTACCTGCCTGCGTGCCATTTTTTTCACCACTTGTCTCTAGTGAAACCGATGATGTTAGCAGGCTTCTTGCCAATTCTCATGAGTATAATTCCCTGAAATGTGTATAATTCTATGGGGGGAAATGGCAGGTAGAGGATTCCAAATGCACTTCAGAGACACTGCATCTGTGCAGAGGAGACAAAACATGTAGGGAGGTTGAAAATGTATTTGCAAATATAGGTGGCATCTGTCCTTCATGCATGCAGACTGTCAGTGAAAGGAAACGTAAAAAAAAATTAAAAACACACTTATGTGGCATAGGTGCATCCACTCATTCCAGTCCCAGAGAGGCAAGGTGAGATGAATCAGTATCTCCATCTGCTTATCTGCTTTTCTTGTCCAAGAGTTGCAACACAACACATTTTAATTCTTAATGTGTGTGTGTGTGCACCTGAAATCATGGCAACCTCTGGTGACTGTCCCCTACTGGGGGCCTGGAGAATATTCAGAGAGGTAACTGAATAAAGCCTTCCTTTTCCTCTCAGCCCTGGTATTCCAAGGAGGTCTCCCATCCAAGTGCTAATCACAGTTGACCCTACTTAGCTTCCAAGATCTGGTGAGATCAGGCTTATGTGGGCTATCCAGGTTGGGCTAATGCAGCACATCAGGGCTTTTTTTGAGCAGAAATGCACAGGAATGCAGCTCCAGCTGGCTTGGTGCCAGGGGTGTGACCTAATATGCAAATGAGTTATTGCTGGGCTTTTTCTACAATAAAAAGCCCTTCAACACATATTTTAGAAATGACAGAGAGCCTATCTTGTGCTTGAAATACTGTTAGGAATTTTTGTAGGAGAAGTCAATAGGGCTTGAAATGTGTAGGATTTATATAAGAAACATTTCAGAAGCTACCTTAAGGTATTTTTCCTCTTTTGCCACTGACTGGCACAGCCCTTGAGCTGATTTCCTTGGGCAAAGCCCTGTATGGCAGACAACAGGGCCTGAAGAAGCGTTACACAAATCTGTTCTCTCATAACTCCTCATCACTTCCCAAACAGCTAACAGTGAACGGCTCCCAATAGCCCCACTGCCCTATGGATTTAGCCTTTTGTGTCAGCTTCTTGTGACCTTATTACGGTTGCCAGCTAACTGGTGACCAGTGCCAACATCTCATGCAGGAGAACAGCCTGTTTATTTTCCTTTCCACTTGAATCTGATGGGTGCCAGGTGCACAAGCATCAAAGGTTGCTGCTTCTTAGAACTATCCCTGTTCCTGTGCTTTTGATGATAGCCTGACTTACATGCACTGAGCAGGTGGACATTCCATGGGAAGATATAATAGGGAATGCTTCATTTTCAGCTGCTCTCCCAAGGAGGTTTCCTTCCACTTTGGTTTCCAAACTGCAGTGCTTGTTTTTTATTTTTTTTATTTTTGGGGGGTGGGGGGGAGCATCTGAATAACATCATGTCCTAAGAGAGCCAGTTTGGTGTAGTGGTTAAGCACGCAGACTCTCATCTGGGAGAACGGGTTTGATTCTGCACTCCTCCACTTGCAGCTGCTGGAATGACCGTGGGTCAGCCACAGCTATCACAGAGCTTGTCCTTGAAAGGGCAGCTTCTGAGAGAGCTCTCTCAGCCCCACCTACCTCACAGGGTGTTTGTTGTGGGGAGGGGAAGTTAAAGGAGATTTGTGAGCCGCTCTGTGAGTGGAGGGCAGAATCCAGTGTCTTCATCTTCTTCTAACTGAGCTCTAATAATCCTTTCCTCAGAATGCCCTTTTCCAAACCAGCTTTCCTCCAATCATTTTGGAAAGATCATTGTCCAAGTGTGTCATCACTCCACCTGGACAGGAAGGGGTGTATTTTCTTGCACTGCAAAGAAAACACA
This sequence comes from Heteronotia binoei, assembly GCF_032191835.1. Lineage (NCBI taxonomy): Eukaryota > Metazoa > Chordata > Lepidosauria > Squamata > Gekkonidae > Heteronotia > Heteronotia binoei. The sequence goes on from NC_083230.1 coordinate 87,517,673, forward strand.
GACTTTCCAGTGCCATCCTCCTGCCATCAGTTTCCTGTGGCCATGATTTTCCTTGCTGTGCTGCCACAGGGCTTGTTGAGGGCTTTCCCCTATTTTTCTTTCTTTTAAAAAAATCTGGCCATTGCTATAGTGCTATAATGTTATAGCAGTGACCAATTGTTTTCAAAAAAGCCCCCAGAAAGCCTTCCTTTGGCACAGTGTGGGAAAAATGCAAGTAATATGGCCACAGGAAGAAAATGTGCAGAAAAAACTGGCACAGAGACACCATTGTTGCCAATTTCCAATTGCTGCCTCTGTATTTGCAGGGGTTATGAAAGCAAAACAAAGAATCATTGCTATGTAGAAACAGTCTTCATTTCTCTCTGTTAAGCCACTGTTAAAGGCATAGGAGCAGGAGCAGGAAAAAAAAGGTGGCAACAGGCAACCCTAGACAAACCCTTAAGGAATCTAAGCACTCTGTGGAAATCTCACTCCCTAAGGACATAAGAAGAGCTCTGATGGATCAGCCAGCAGTCCATCTAGTCTAGCACCCTGTTTCATACACTGGCCAACCAGTTACCCTTGTTTCCCTCCTTGAATAAAGCCTCATACGTCCTTAGTCTGCTTTTGCACAGCTTCCTCATTCCTCATGTAAAGACCAATGGCTCCATCTATGCCCCAAACAAGCCTTCATGCCTATGCACTGTTTCCAATAATACCTTTTCTGGAGTTTTCATCCTTGTGGAAACAGGAAGCTGAAGCAATTAATCAAATGTGAACATAACAGACCAAAAGAAATGTGACAGCACCCTCCATAAACAGAATTATGCACACACATGCCACTGCAATGATTTGGGTGAATGTGACAAGGGAAAAATGAATGTAAGGTCTGCTTAACAGCCAATAAATCAAGAATATTTCTTCCCTGCCGCAGTCAGAAGGGAATGAAGCAATATTTAAACCACCTGAAATGTACTTATATATGCAGATGCTATGCTTACTTTTGGTGGTGCTGGCTTTAACAGCCCCAGATTTTATAGGAGTGTTTCCTCTTGAAAAAACTGAAGGGTGTTCTTTTTAACTAATGTGATTCTCTACAACAGATATTACCAATATTGAAGAAGTTTCCTCCTCCTCATGCCCCAGCAATGCTCCTGTTTAGTAAAGCTGCTAATTTCACTGCAAATGTGTTCGACAGTCACACTTACCATATCCAGATGTCAGCCAATCATCTCTTTCTGTTTTGTTCATGACAAACAGCTGTGAAGACCTGCTGTACATGCCCAAAGACTCTGCAGATAAGGTCTATGCTGAACAACAAAGAGTAGGATTTTATTACAACCCAGCTGTTATTTATACCTAATTTATATGATTTGTGACCGATTAGTCTATTTAAATAATTGCCTGCTAAGTCATGCCCCAAGGATGGGCCATCTGAGAATGCACATATGTAAAAAACAGATTGTGCTGTACTTGCAGGGTCGAGAAGGAATAAAGTTACCTGCTGAGCAGCCGCAAGTGGGCCAATGAAGAAGTGAACCTATCATCAAAACTGAACCGGCAGGGGTTTAGTTATCCCTACTTCTGTGCCTTTAGATGTAGCAAACAAATATTCATGTGAACCAGCTTTTTACAGCTTAAGGAAGATGATACAAGTTGAATGTGTGCCTTTCATACAGCTGTTGAAGGCCAAGAAGACTTGCAAAAAGAATGATGACAAACCTTTTGATGCTAAGAGACAAAAAGGAACAGCGACCATATAGCCAGAGCTGCCAGTCATCCCCTGTCCTGCTCCTGTCAACATCTGGTGGGAGAAACAAAAGGAGCAGTAACTGCAGCAGCTGGATCAGGAGGACTAGAACTGAAGAGTTTGGGTTTGGAACAAAGGCAGCGTTTTAAAAATCATCTAATTCCCTGTTTCCAATAAAATTTCAGCTAATGAAGAAGGAATGCAACAGAAAACAGAGTTGGAGGGTCACTATCTGAGGTTCGGGTGGCATGGTTATCTGCAGTTTGAAAAAATGAGGGTTAATTTTAAAGACAAACTATTTTGAGGATATGGAATAAGATAAATCATGCCCATAAACACCTCTGTGGCTCTCAACAAAAGAAGCCTTTTTCAGATGTGCAATGTCAGCTAAATATAATTGGCTAACTTATTATGGCATATTGAATTTTTCTCAAAGAGAGTGTAAAATGGAACCAAGAGAAGACCTGTTAAGAGAAGGATATGGCTGTCAATGTTTTTTAAAAATGCACAATTGGGGAGTATTTTGGGGAGAGGCACTAGATGCTTTACTGAAAATTTGGTGCCTCTACCTCAAAAAACAGCCACCCCAGAGCCCCCAATACCTGTGGATCAATTCCCCATTATTCCCTATGGCAATCGTTCTCCATAGGGAATAATTGCCCAGTAGATGTCCCCCCCCCCCCGCTTTCTCATGACCTTAAAGACACAGACACACACACATTTTGAAATGGACCTGTTTGCAGGTTTTTAAACCTGCCCAAGACCTAGAACTGCATGGTGGCTGAGGAGGCAGGGCTTCCCCCGCTGGCCAGCTGGCTGGGGGCGGGGGGAAGCCTGTAAAACCTGGGGATCCCCCGCTGGGACCTGGGAATTGGGAAGCCTAGAGCCCACAGACAGAGTGGCAGAAGGGGAGGAGAGGGACAGATAGGAGCATGAAGCAAGAGCCAGGCAAGAGAGACAAAGTGGAGATACATCTCAGGCTTTATTGTGCAGGAACCAGGTGGAGGTTTGAAAGTCCTGCTGGGCACAGGGCTCCAGTCTGAGAGGAGGGCAGGAACAGCTGACCGAGTGGAAGGAGGTTGCTGAATTGCCAAAACCAGAAGCCTGTCTGCTGAATCCCCACCTGGAAAACAGAGACCAAGAGCACTTGAAGAGGTTTCTGGAGTGCTTGCAATTTGTCAGCCTCGGCAGCTTTGTTTTGGCAAGGGAGTCTCTTAAAGGGACAGTCGCAGACCCACCTCCCCACTGGCATTGGAGCAGCTGCCAGACCCCCCCTCCGCCCAGTGCCTTGCCAAGGGTGGGACTGCGGCAGAGGACAGACCAAGGAAAGGGCACCAGCGACATGCAGGGTCCACGGCAACCGCCTCCTGCCTGCGCTCACTGCCTGGGTCAAGTGCCAGAGCCGCTGTCACTCTGCCTGGCTTTGAGCGAGGGGGAGAGGCAAGTTTGGGGTGTGCAGTTGCACTTACCTGTCCATTTGTGGCTGCCATTTAGTGGTGAGCCTTTGGAGGTTGGATACCTATTGGGACTAGGAAACAGAAGTGGTTAGCCATGGAGCAGAGACATCGCTCTCCTCCTTCCGTGTTAAAGAGCCTGCTCTGTACGGTCTTAGTGCCCTTTCTGTGCCATGCCCACCACTAGTGCCTCGCCCTCGCTAAGTCTGCATGGCCAGGAGCTCCTTGGCAGAGTCCCATGCCACATGCCCTACCCTACCTGAAGAGCTGTGTGAGTCCAGGGTGGAAGCTTTTCTAGGAGTTGGGGAGCAGCGATTGGGTGTTGGGGAGGAATGTGAGGGGATTGGTGAGGCAATTACACAGCTCTCTAATGGATCTGTAAGCTCATGTGGTAGCAGTGGTAGACTCTGTTTCCTGTTTCAATGACTGTCTTTGGGATACGCCAGCTTTTTCTGTGGTGCAACTGTATGCCACGGGGGGGGGGGCATTTCAGGGCCCAAAGTTTTTAGGGAGCCAACTAAGCCAGGGCATGTCTCTGACTCTGCCCCTCTCGAGCATAAGTCTCTCCACTGCACTTCTGCCTGTTCTTGGGTGCAGGGCTCAGGTGCCGTTGCCTTGGGACATTGGCCCACTCGAGCAGGCCCATGCCTGTGTAAGTCACCTCCGCTTCGCTCCAATGTAAGTGCGCCATCTTATCCCCGACTTCTGTGGGTGTGGGTCTTAGTTTGCTTCCAAAGGAATTTTGCACCCCCCCTTAGGATTGCGCTGTGTGTCCTAATTCTAGATGTAATATTAAGTGACTGTATTTGTCTGTGTCATTGAGAAATTCTGAAAATTTTACTGGTATGTTTCTTCAACTTTTTCTTGCTTGATTGCTTTTTCTATTTCCTTTTTATTGAATATTTATTTGCTTTAAAAGTCTTAATGAAAATACTATTTTTAAAAAGGCACACACCCTCTTCTCTTCGAATCTCTGTTAATCCATCAGCCAAAATTTTGGAAGTTGCTTCAAAAGCAACAATTGTCACCATTATTTGAATTATATACTGTGAAACACAAATCATTTTGGGAGCCAGGCTGGTTGAAAGGAAAAAAACGAAAGGTCCCCTGTGCAAGCACCAGTCGTTTCTGACTCTGGGGTGACATTGCTTTCACAACGTTTTCACGGCAGACTTTTTACGGGGTGGTTTGCCATTACCTTCCCCAGTCATCTACACTTTTCCCCCAGGAAGATGGGTACTCATTTTACCGATTTCAGAAGTATGGAAGGTTGAGTCAATGTCGAGCTGGCTACCTGAAAACCCAGCTTCCACTGAGGATCGAACTCAGAGCTTAGGACTGCAGTACTGCAGCTTTAACACTCTGTGCCATGTGGCTCTTGAAAATATGAAAAGTGGGGTCTAAATACTAATAAATAAGAGAACTGCCTTCCCCTCTATTTCATAGGCAGCATAGACATTCTGTCTGCATGCCATCAACAAATGTCATAGTTCCATTGGGGATTCCATCCAAAGGAAAAGACATCAAGTTCAGGCCTCAGGTGTGTATGCCGCAGAGAAGCAAGCCTCAATTTAGAGATTGCCCCAGAGCTTACAAAGACTCTGAATGAAACCATAAAGCTAGGAAATTGTTTTATCCTGAAGGGAGAGCTCTTAGGAACAGGAGAGAGTGCAGACATTCAGCAGAAAGGAGGTGCTGGCTGCCTGGCTGGGCTTGTAGAGGAAAAGAAACTGGCAATGCCTGGAGCTGTTGAGCTGGTACCTTCCATGATTGTTAAAATGCAAACATCGTTATTAGGTTTTGAAATAAGATCTCTGCCAACAACATTTTTAAAAGAAACAAAAAATTGGCTCTTAGATGATGCTCCTTATTGAGTTACTTGCACCTCAGCCTGATAGCCATTGCATTTAAATTTCTGTAACATCTATTCTGTGTCACTAAGAGAAAGTCATATTTGTTGATTAAAGCTATGAACTGACAGATTTGTTTTCCTCTTTTGTTTTGTTGTTTGCTTCTATTGAATTTAGGACTGGTAATCAGCAGCACAATAACGCATTTAGAGCTGGAAATATTTCTTTGTGGAGCACTTGTACACACAGCCAGTGTGTTTACAAGTCACGTACGTTTCTCTGTGTTCTCAGTTTTCTCCTGCCTGCCTTCTCATGACATGGGTTACAGGTTTAAGAGAAGTTAAAGGGATGCTCATTGGCTTACATGAACTTGAAGATCATTCAGCTGGCGCCCCTCTACTAAAGCAGGATCAGATTAACATTCCAAGTGTCTAAAGGGAGTTTAATAACATTGCCACAAACTTCTAAACACATAGATATCTTTCTGCTGTGCATGACTTCTAAAAATAAAAAGTTCTGTAGACTTTCAGAACGATACCGTTTGAAGCAGAAAAAGTCAGGTGATGATGATTTCCTGTTGGTTGGTATCTATTTACCTATTGACTCCTTCCTCTTCAGTCTACATAACATTCCTCATCTTTAAAAAATATTATTATTGGCAATGTGAAAGTTAAATATGCATATGACTAAAGTTGTATGTACCACGAAAAGAAAACCAACCAAATCCAAAGGTGGACATCCTGATTGATTTGTGGGTGTAGGGCTAGACAATGGGCTGAAATACTTAGGATCATAGAGTTGGAAGGGGCCATACAGAAGAAGATATTGGATTTATATCCTGCCCTGTACTCTGAATCTCAGAGATTCAGAGCGATCACAAACTCCTTCACTCCCCCCCTCCCACAACAGACACCCTGTGAGGTAGGTGGGGCTGAGAGAGCTCTTACAGCAGCTGCCTTTTCAAGGACAACTCTGCAAGACCTATGGCTGACCCAAGGCCATTCCAGCAGCTGCAAGTGGAGGAGTGGAGAATCAAACCTGGTTCTCCCAGATAAGAGTCCACGTACTTAACCACTACACCAAACAGGCCATCTAGTCCAAACCCTCCTCAATACAGGATCTGCTTAAAGTATATTATATTCATGCTTCTTTTGTGTGGAAGAAACTCAGTGATCAGGATACATCTTATTGGTATGTATGCCTATAATACAAGTTCAAGAACCTGCTGTTACCATGTTTACAGTGCTATCCCAAGTACGTATATATTCAGTAAGGAGTTACTTCCTAGTAAATGGGCTTAAGACTTTGGCCATGGAGGTAGACATGCATGTTAGAGTATGAGTTGCCACAAAATTTCTCTAAAGGAGGATCACTGAGAATAGGGCAAAACCCACATGTTAGCACATGGATTGTGCTGCTACTCTGTGTAGGAGCAGTATGGTTCTGGTTTTTGCACTGAGTTTCATATGCAAGATTACCTGCACAGATAGAGTACAAATGTGGACAATTGCCAGGCTATCAGAATGACTGACTCCGCAAAGTTGTTTTATTTAGACTTAGCAGCCCTACTGAATTTTAATCAAGATGTGGAAAAAATGTTTCATTTGCATGGTAGAGATGAAAGAACTTTCATCTGCATGGTAAAGAAAATTCTACCAGTGTTCCCTCTAAGCTGTGTACATGATTGGCCACACTAATTAACCCAGGAAGCCCCGCTCAGCAGCAATCTGGAGCTGTGCAGTGCAGTGCCCATTGCCCATTGCCCATTTTAGGATTAGAACAGTCATATTCTGCTCAGGATGTGACCTGCTCTGCTCAGTAGGGAAAAGGGAATATTACTTCACACTTTAATGCTACAACTCTTTCAGTTTTGGATGTGCTGAAAATATCTGAGCTAATGACATGTTCCACGGTTGTGAAGCCCATACTGCTACATGATACCCTATTCATTATAGAGCCTGATGTTCCACAAAATGGGTCAAGTTATGTGCCAGGTACAGTCATTCAGGACATCTGACGCTAATGAACTATAAAAGGGGGGGGTGTAATCCTCATATTGATCTTTGCTAATCCAAACAGCAGACTGAAGTTCAAAATAGATAGTGTTGTAGCATGGCAAAGTTGGTTTGATCTCCTTTGCTGATCCCTAAACACATGTACATTTTCTGCTTCTGAGATGAACTTTGGGTTCATCAGGTGTTTAGAGAGACTCAGCAGACTGTAATGGGTGCCTATTGGCTAGCTTCTGTACCATCACACACACTTCTCACAAATCCTTTACAATGTATTAGTTTTAAAAACAAATTTATGAAAGATGAACATATATATATATATATATATATATATATATATATATATATATATATATATATATATATATATATATATATATACATATATATACACACACACACACACACACACACACACATTACTTCTGGATGCAGGACTGCAACATGTAACCCTTTAGCTTAGTCTGATCCTGCCCCAGTACAGCGACTGTGTGTCTAGATTTCTGGTTGAATGTGCTATGTACTCTATAAAAAGACAGACAGCCCACCATATATATGAGGACAATACAGGACTGGTGATATGCTGTAATGCACATTCGTGGGCACACACACAGTCACAGCACATTTTCTGCTGTTTTCTCCTCCAAGCATAGACAGGTTGTTTAACATACTGTCATTGCTGCTGTGACCTGGGTCCATGGGAACCACTTGGTTCACCTTTCTCCTCTTTTAATGCCCCCATCTGATCCCAAAACTGAGGAACCCGCTATCCCTACCCTTAAAGTCACTATCTCAGTTTTACTAGGAGGGGAGTAGCAAAATGAACATGAATAATACAACTCTGTCAATTTTTCATAGTATAATGTTCCTCTATGGAGCTGAGTGGGTCTTATTTAGGAATGGACACAGTCTGGGAAAATGTTATTTGGTTTATGGTTCAGCACCAAACCCCAAACCAAACTGGGAGGCTAATTTATGAACCTAAACTGGTTTGTGTGGTTCATGGCCCTTTTAGATGACCATAGTGAGCCCTGGCCAGTGGAAAGGGTGGGATCTCCAGGAAGGGATTTTCCTCTCAACTTTCTGCTGGCTGCAGCAAACCATGGCCAGCAGAACAGTGGTGGTGAAACGTCCCGAGGAAGGCACTTCACCTCTTCCATTTAAATCCTCCTTTCAGCTCCCTGTGGCTGTTCATGGGGAGCAGAAAGCAGGGCCGTTTAAACCCCTGTTTTCTGCTCCCAGTGGATAGCCATAGGGATCAGAAAGCAGTGGTGGTTTATATGGGAGCTGAAAGCAGGGTTTAAATGGCTCTGACATTGCACAACCAGAACAATACAGGAATTTGGATCTTGCCTTCTTCAGCTGTTACAATTCTCCATCTGTAAACAGTAGTCAGATGGAGGGAGGTGTATTAAGCTGAGGGCATATGATTAGGGGCAGCCCTGGGGGTTTTGCTGCCGTAGGCCACCACCCCACCTGCACCCCCTTGTCCCTGCCCCCCATGGGGGGTCTTTAAATGGGTGGGAGGTGGGTCTGCTGCCACCTCCCTGCTAGGTGGAGAAGTGGCAGAAGCAGCTGATCTGCCTCCCCTCTCTCATTTAAAGACCCCTGCCAATCAGCTGATTGGTGGTGGTATTTATTTATTTGTTGGTGGTATTTATTTATTTGTTGGGGAGGGACGGTGGCTCAGTGGTAAAGCATCTGCTTGGGAAGCAAAAGGTCCCAGGTTCAATCCCCGGCATCTCCAAAAAAGGGTCCAGGCAAATAAGTGTGAAAAACCTCAGCTTGAGACCCTGGAGAGCCGCTGCCAGTCTGAGAAGACAATACTGACTTTGATGGACCAAGTGTCTGATTCAGTATAAGGCAGCTTCATATGTTCATATGTTCATTTATATTTATTTTATTTAGTGAATTTATATTCTGCTCTTTCCCAAATGGGCTCAGGGCAGATTACAACCAGATAAAACCAGTCAAATGCAATAAAACCAATAAAACCACAATTTAAATGGTGAGGAGGTAGGTCATGCAGCACAGCCTCTTTCATCTGCCCAGTCCTGGGTGGGCAAAAGAGGCAGTGCCTCTGTTTCACTCTGAGGCTGCCTTTCCTTACAGTGGAGGTGAGGCACCAGGTGGTGTGTAGGGAGGGGATGCTTAGTGGTGTCCCATAGGCCAGGCAGCACCCTAGACAGCCACCTACATGGCCTACTCCCACATGCTGGCCGGCAGTGCATATGATCAAAAGAGATCATGGCTGCAGGCCTAAAGACACTTACCTGGGTGTAAGCCACATTGAATAACTTACTTCTGAGTAGACCTACTCGAGTGATTCCTAAGAAAAAGAATGCAGGGCAGAGATTATAAAAAAAAATATATGCTGAAAGTTTCATGTTCCTCCCTACATATACACTCATGACATTTTGTTATTATAAGTATTGTTTCAAATGTGCTAGAGTATAATAACCAGTCACCTTCCCTCTGAATTTGTCCAGTAAAATGTGTCCAGAGTAAGCTATACATTTATTGCCTCTGGGCTGCAGGAAACTTAAATTACTGCTTAAATAGCATCTCCGTTCAAGTGAGGGTAAATCAATGCTGACCACAGAGAGCAAACAATCCAGATTTCCCTTTAGTTATCCAAAGCTGTGCACCATCAAAATTAATCTATTCTTGTCAAATGAAAAATGAAATTGTTATCTGTCTTCCCCCCCTGTTTGCAGCCCTTTTATGTGTGCATGGTCTGTGTCATTACTTTTCTTTGAGGGTTTGTAGAGTTTTTATTATTAGCTTGACTGCAGGATGGCAGAAAACTTTGATGCCAACAGTGCTGAAAAAGAAATGCTATGAGCAAGTCATTTATTTCAATAGCTATTGTTGCTTAATGCCTGTTCACTACCTGCAAGATCTCTGCCTGAGACCTGAAGAACTGCTGCCAGGCTGAGTGGACCATACTGATCTTGCTGAACCAATGGTCTGGTTCAGTAGCTTCATGTGTGTTCATGTGTACCTGTTTGTCTGCATACATATCACCCTCCCAATTTTTTTTATTGCTCCTTACAACAACTCTGTAAGGTATGTCAGCATGGTTGTTTCCGTATTGCAGGTGGAGGACTGAGAATGAGAGTGGCTTGCCTGAAACCACCTTTGGAGTTCAGAGGTGAGAGCTGAATCAGGGACTTCATAGCACAGACTCTTAGTCAATTAGGCTACATCAGTTCTAAACTGATCAGATTTGATTGCCCCACCATTTTAAAAATCCATAGTCACAGGTCAATGCACATAGAAAGACTAGCTGATCAAGGAAGCCAGTGGGAAAAAACAGAATGAATTGAAGGAACCTTCAGTTCAGATAGTCTGTTCAGGCAGCCACATGCCTACTTTTAAGCTCCTAATGTTACATTTGAAGAAAATAAACATCTTCCCCACTAGATGATTATTTATCTGGGCACATGCATATCCTCAACAGGGAAATGTGAATTTCCTCTGTGGAAGTTACAGCAGAAGTATGAAAAGCAGATATGCAGCATGAGTCACTTGTTGGTACTTGTTATAATGCCTGGAGTGATTTCAAGAGATCCTTATGGCACTTCTGGTGCAGTGTTTCAGGGAGCTGGTTTTCATAATGTCTTTTAGCCCTAATAGTCAAGCTTAGCCCAGGCTCATCAGAGTTTAGGAGCTAAGCAGGGTCAGCCATAGTGGGGATTTCTTAGGAAGCCTAGGTTTGCTTTGTGGAGGAACGCAATGCACATCTCTTGCCCAGAACACTCTGTGGATAAGATCACCATGAGCTGACAACACCTTATTTCAAAATATCTACCTTTAGAGAACCCTTGTGATGTTGCTTCAGAAACCATACATTAGACAAAAAATTCTGGGGCATGGTCTAGGATATACAACTGGCTTGAAAGGAGTATCACTGACCTTTGTGGATTAAGAATTTTTTTGTAGGACCCATCCAACATTTCCCTGAAACTCCATACTGCATGGAAATTGTCCACAGTTAACTGATTTTCTCATTGAGGAGCCTTTGATAAACATCACAATTTTTTTTTAAAAAATGGTTTATGGGTTAAGCTGGAAGTACATAAGCATCATGGAAGAAGGCAGCTATATCATTTCTTGGGAATGCATATGGAAGCCAGCAGTGCTAATTGTACTAAGTATTGTATGTTCCATGATGGGAAGACTCATCTAAGCAACAGAAAAGAAGGAGCAAAAGCTCAACATCTAAGCAATCATGGACACATCATACAATATGCCTTTCTGTAATCCAGCATTTGGGATTAAGCTCCCTGAGAAAGGAATGCCAGAGAAATGGGAGAACTATTGTGAAAATTTCACCCCACCAATGATGACATATCACAAGGGGTTGGCAACTGACTGGAGCAGATTCTCCCGCAATGACCTGAATGTGGCTGATGTGGTGTAAGAGTGTCAAACTAGGTCCATAAGACCCAGGTTCAAATACCTATTTGGATATGTTATGGTATGTAGTGTCACTGATTTGGTAAGGGTTATCTCTCTGGTTAAATATTTATATATTGAGTCTCGATTGCAATATTTCCACTAGACATGTTCTAGCATAATTCAACTAATATATATAATTTCATAATAGATTTTTCTCTCCTTTTGCTCCTTTGCCCCTTGAAAGCCAAGTAGCAACTCTTTCCTTTGGAAATGCATTGGCACCCATCACAACTCCCCCCCCCCCGACATCATATGTATATCTTCTGCCTTTCAGGCTAGTGGATTATACTAATTAAGTGAAATTAATAATTTATTCAAATGAAATGCAACATGCTGAGACTCTCCAAGGAACTCTATACAATGCCTACTATACATTGTTGCATTAGAAATGAGTCACTGCCTGCCGTACACATGAGCCTTTTCATCAACATGGGGTACTGTTTTCTTAAGATATCTGGAGCCTGATGCAGTGAGTTTGGAATTGTGTCGCTTTTTCACATTACCAGAGATGTATGCATGCAGTACATCTGAGCAACAGAAAAGAAAGAGAAAAAGCCCAACCCCAAAATGAAAGTATAGAATCAGAATCATAGAGTTGGAAGGGACCTCCAGGGTCATCTAGTCCAACCCCCTGCACAACCCCAGAGATGTATGCATGCAGTACATCTAAGCAACAGAAAAGAAGGGGCAAAAGCCCAGCCCCAAAATGGAAGTATAGAATCATAGAGTTGAAAGGGTCATCTAGTCCAACCCCCTGCACAATGCAGGAAACTCACAAATATTTCCCCCTAAATTCACAGGATCTTCATTGTTGTCAGATGGCCATCTAGCCTCCAAGGAAGGAGAGCCCACCACCCCCCGAGGAAGTGTGTTCCGCTGAGAAATCGCTCTGATGGTCAGGAAGTTCTTCCTAATGTTGAGCTGGAAACTCTCACTAGTTAATGATCCATCAATTTCAACCCATTGGTTCTGGTCCTACCTTCTGGGGCCAGAGAAAACAATTCCACACCATCCACAAGTAGATTCCTGAAAGGCTAAGGGTACAAACACATATAAAAAGGATTAAACAAAATGTATCTTTAATGCTACAATGCACCTAAAAGATCCATTTAACAAAGGCCTTTAGCCCATACATGTCACACACTGAACAATACACATTACATACAATGCAGTATAATATTAGTGACACTGATGGGAAACAATGAACCAATGAAATTGGAACAGATGCATTCAGCCACAAATGTCTTCTTCAGTGGCCTCAATTTAATACCATGTATAGGAAGGAATCTGTATCGCCAGTAAGGCTTTTAAGGTCATATGGATGCCTAAAAAATTAATAATGAATCAAATTACCATACTGATAATTTTCAAAAATAAAGAATCACTAATAAAATAAAATGTGACAGCTTGAGGGGGAGGGGGGATAGAAATATGATAAATAAAAATAAATAAAACACAATTAATGATATAATAATTAATGATGTATGTTTGTATCCTCAACCTTTTATGCATGAGCTTCATCTCCATAAACCTCCTTTACAATTAATTTTCTTTTCTATGTGTATACTAGACTTCCGCCCTCCCCATTTCCAACTTCTGAGATTTTGTTTGCAGCCAAGAACTCAGTGATGCCAAGAGGATCATTTCCCCATGAACATGCTGAGTGATCCTTGCATAAAATCGCCAAGCACTTGACAAAGTCATAATCACTAGTTAATGATCCATTATGTAATTGCCATAATTAGCAATCTTATTGATATTACCTTACCGGAATAATTGGACTAATATAAGCTTTAAACACAGAAAAATGAAAATGGTCTGTCAATGCTGTCCAAAGTGATGGTGGTCTTTGACAGCATCGGCAGAATATTTTAGTCAAATACTAGCATAATTTTGGACAGTGTCTTTTTTTCACCTAGACCAGGGGAGTTGAACTCATTTGTTATGAGGGCTGGATCTGACATAAATGTGACCTTGTTGGGCCGGGTCATGTTGGATTGAGCCAAGCCATGTGCATACCTATTTAAGATTAAGTAACAACAGGGGTCATTTCGTAGAAAAATAGGTGGTGGAGCTCATCCAGGGATTGTTATGCAGCTGCACATACTATTCAATGGACAAGGAGGTGGAACTCTCAGAAAGAGGAGATGGAACTCTCAGAAAGGTTCAGGAGCTGTGCTCCTGTGAGCTCCCACTGAATCCAAGGCCTGAGTAGCAGAGAAATAAATTTTTATAAAGAACACAAACACAAATACATTTTTTAAAAAACGTAAAACATGCTTAAAACGTTAGCACTCATTGGTCTTAAAGGTGCTTTCTTTATATCTATGGGATCCAGGGAACTGGACAAAGGAAGCTCTGTCTCTTTCCTTCCTTCCCCAGGGGACCAGGAGGGGGAAGAGCCTTAGCCAACAGAGGGAAGAGAGGCTTGGCTTAGTAGCTCTGCTGTGCGATTAAAGGAGCCTGGCAAAGCAAGCTATTCCTCCCCCCTTCCTCCCCAAGGGAGGAGCCTCAGCCAATGGAGAAAATAGAGGTTTAGCTCTTAGCTCCTGTGCAATTGAGCAAGCCTTGCAAAGCAAACTGTTATGCAAAAGGAAGCAAGATATAGGGAGAAGGAAACAGATGACAGACAGTTGCTTGGGGGCCTGATTCGGCCCCCAAGCTGCATGTTTGACACCCCTGACCTAGACTGTAGAAAAAGTTTATAAAATACCAAGACAACTGCCTAAAACTTACTGCTCAGCACATATACAGAAAGTTCTTGGATATGCAAACAATATCATGGACTTCTTGTAAGTTCTTCTGTCAGTCCCCCCCTCTGAAGTATCAATTGGTAACTCTAATATACTGAATGGTACTTTAAATGGGCAAGTAGATGTTAGAAGCCCAAGATTTAAGGCTAGAAATGTCTATTATAACCAGGTCTGAATTTCTATCAAGAAAATCTTCAGTTCTGTGAAGTGAAAATTTGAATTCTATAGACAGACTATATCCTGCAAGCCATAACAGACTTATTTCCCCGGAGGATATTTATGGTGAATAGAATGGGACATTGGGGGCAGTCAGTGTATAGGAGCAGAAAGAAAAAGAATGGAACCGTATGGTAAGAGATAAAGATCTATGACAAAAGAAGTAAAGTCTTTCTTCTTGACCCGTGAACCACCATTTTCCAGTTCTTCCCTGTTATGTGATTATCTTACCAATGTCCTACAAAGTACTGAAAGGTTTCTAGGACACAGTGCCACACAACCATGATTTCATACCGGTGTGTGCCTGTGACCATAGTTCAACATGGGAAAGCATCTACCAAGGGCTACAGTCCACTAAATGGCCCATCAACTGTGCCTAGCAACTGTGCCTAGCAACTGTTGGGAGCTTGGGAGGAGAGGATACAGAGGTAGCAGCATCAGATGTGCTGTGGTGTCTCTTCAGGGAAAAACTGGAAGTTATGTCAAGTTGCTCTGTGAATTGCCAAAAACTCTACGGTAACCTGACAATATTACTGTGGTTGACCAGCAGCCCCAGCAATGACTACTGCACAAGGCATTTGTTTCTTAAATTAACAATTGCTGGTTGTATTATTTTGTGACAGTTTGACCTCCCCCATGTACTTATTAAAAGTAAGATCTTTATTTATTTATTTTGCAAGCCTGAGACTTTTTCTCAGGTTTGTAGAAAGATCTTTCTTGGTCTGTCTGTGGCTGCAGTCTCCAGATTTAATTATCTACAGATTTGGCCAGGTTGAGAATTTGAAATATGGATAAGCATTCCACTTGGGCAGTTCATTCTAAGTAGTTCCACCCTCAGGGACAGGTGATTTCCAACCTGCTACTTCACTCTGCTGGCTATGCCTTTCCTCACTAGAGAATATGTTTGTAAGGAAGAATTATGAATAAGAACAGCCCTGCTGGATCATACCAGTGGTCTGTTTAGTCCAGCATCTTCTATCACACGGTGGTTGGTCAGTTTCCTTGAAGGGCCAACAAACAAGGTATTGAGGCCAAGGCCTTACCCTGATGTTTTATCCTGCTTATGAGATTCAGAGGTTTGCTGCTTCTGTACATGGTGGATCACCAAGGCTAGTAGTTACAGATGAATCCAAGGAACCTGTCTACTCTCCTCTTATAACCAGCTACACTGGAGGCCATCACTACATCCATTGGCAGCGAATCCCACAATTTAATTATTGAATAAAGAAGTATCCCTGTTTGCCTGGCCTGAATCTACTGCGCATCAACTTCACTGGATGCTTTTGCAGTCGAATATTATTTCACTATAATTTTATAAACCTCTATCATGTTTCCCAACATCAGCCTTAAAAAAAAAAAACAACTGAAACCCCTCCCCCACTTCTTACCCTAGGGATTCCCAATTTTTTATGAGTCTGTGGACGCCTTTAGGATTCTGACATAGGATAATGGACACAATCACAAAATGGATGCTTCAGGAGGCAGTGCCAACCACAAAGGAAGTCCACATGTAGGAGAGAAGGGGGGTCATTTAAAAATGTATACTAGAAAAAAAGGAGGGAGGGACATTAAAAGCAAAACTGTGGAGGCAATTGCTGCTGAAACACAGTGCACAGCCAATCAGTTATCCAGTGGTCTATTAGAAGCCCTCCTAGGCAAGAGGCCCAAGCACTTTCTAAAACACTTGGTGGGCACCAGGAAAGGGGTTGGTGTCCCTGGATATGACACTGGGGATCTTTGCCATAGCCTTTCTTCATAAGAAAGAGGCTCCAATCCTTTTATGCACCTTTTGCAGCTCTGTAATATCCTTTTTGAGATGCAGTGATTAGAGCTGTAACCAAATGGCTCTATACAAGAGTGTTACAATATTGGTTTTCTCATCAAACTGAACATCAATGCAAACAAGAGACTACAACCAAACTAAAATGTAAGATGAATATACTAGGGACAGACATGAGAAAATGGAGAATGTCCCTGCCGTATTTAATAGGGCCATCTGGAACATATGTTAGAAGGAGCCCTTAAAGTATTGCTCATCCCTTTTGCCTTCTTCACAGGGCTAAATTTTCCCTAGAACAGTAAATCAATAAACTGACACAGAGCGCTTTCTGGCCAGCCAATCCCCTGCTTTGCCATATGAAATATGCTCCCACGGCTCTCCTTATATTAGGATAATGAGCCAGCACTGACATTTCTGTCTCTACTGTCAGACCAGAAGAAGGCTCCGATTGGTCCTATTCCAATGCTATCAGGCAATTAACCTTGACATAAGTGTTTTATTTCCAGAAGCCCGATGGTGCTCTTTGAAATTCAATTTTCCCTTGATAAGGGGGATTCAGCAGGGAGATGAAAATGTAGCAGCTCAGAAGGATGTTAGGTGCTTCAGATTTAAGCCACATCAGACATAATTAATGCAAGTGGGGAAAAACAGCCAAAATATAGGGGGAAAATGCCATTCTGTTGTAGAATCTTTTCCTAATAAGGTCAGTATTGGAAAATGGGACAGTGAGATATCACAGAAAACAGGGGCAGTCCCTGGTAATCGGGTTGCTAAACTCCAAGTGGTAGATAGAGATCTCCTGGGATTACAACTAATCTCCAGGCAACAAAGATCAATTCGCCAGGAGAAAATGGCCACTTTGGAAGGTGGACTGTATAGCATTATACACCACTGAAGTTACCCCCTCCCCCAAACCCATCCTCCTCAGGCTCCACCCCCAAATCTCTAGGCATTTCCCAACTTGAAGCTGGAAATCCTATTTGTTAAATAAATTCAAGTGATAGCTACGTTGGTCTGAAGCAACAGAACAAAGTTAGAGTCCAATGGCACCTTTAAGACCACATGAACGCTTATATCTAGAATTAAACTTTGTTGGTCTTAAAGGTGACCTGGACTCAAACTTTGTTCTGTTCAATAGATATAGTTGTGTAAATCTTGCAAAAAATATATATTTTATTATTATTTAAAAAGTGAAAATATGTTTTCACCTGCATAGTGTGTTCTAGCCTGGAAACACTGTGCTCTAAGGGGAGGTGCTTCCTACAGAAAGGCTGGATGAGTGGCCGCCTAGCAGTACGACAAAAGAAGGAAGGGGTGAGCTCCAAGAGAGGGAAGCAGGGAGAAGGATTTCCAGGTCTCTACTGGCAACTGGCGGGGGATGGAGGGTGCTGGCCAGGAGAAAGAGCAAGGCGCAGGCTGTGTCATCAGTGTTGCACAAGAACATCATCACACTGTGATGTCCTGGCAGTGTTCTGATATTTGGGCAAAAATTCTATGGCAAAAAATGGATTCCACCATAGCATTTTTGCCCAAATACTAGATTGTTGCATGGATATCGTAGCATGATGATGTCACTTCCAGTGCAATGATGGTAATGTGGCCTGGGCCTTTCTCCTGGCAAGTCTCCCTGCTGACCAGCTGATGGGCAGCTGGGAGGGAGGTGATCCCTGCCTTCGCCAAAGGGGTTGGCAATCCTAGCAGGAAGAGACGAATCAAAGACATTTTCCTCCTGAGAGCGTGGAGAATTTCTAACGAAAAAGCTTCTGAGGAGGGAGGACTGTGGAAACAGAGAGGCAATTTACAGAGGAGTGGCCATCTTCTGGAGAAAGCCTTTGATACTGAGATTGTGGTTTCTCAATGACTACGAGGAAAGGTGGCTAGAGACTTTCTTCTCGTTTCACCCTAAGTTTGAGACAGATCACTATAATTTTTATTCATACAGTTTGTTAAAGCTCCCAATTTGAACCTATTGTCTCCTTCACCTTTCAATAAAAATTATTTAAGTGTGGTTTTGAATGGGGCTCCATAATTCTGTGACCACAAACATGGCACTTTTAGATCTAAAAGTGTTATGGCTGACCAGTATGGGACAGGCAATGATGCCCATTTTTTGTGTGACTATTTTCACCAACTCTGAAAGCAAAAAGAGGCAGATGACCTAGTAAACATCTTACTTCATACTGCTGATTCTGTGAAACGCTGATTCTGTGAACTTAGGCAGAACTTAGGGGAGAGGAATGAACTTAGAATTGAAGAAGAACAATTGCAGATTTATATCCTGCCCTTCTCTCTGAATCAGAGTGGCTTACAATATCCTATATCTTCTCCCCCCTCAACAGACACCCTGTGAGGTGGGTGGGGCTGAGAGGGCTCTCACAGTAGCTGCCCTTTCAAGGACAAGCTCTGCCAGAGCCATGGCTAACCCAAAGCCATTCCAGCAGGTGCAAGTGGAGGAGTGGGGAATCAAACCCGGTTCTCTCAGAAAAGAGTCCATGCACTTAACCACTACACCAAACTGGCTCTCAGGGGGAGGTATTTGAGTTTCCTGCATTGTGCAGGGGTTGGGCTAGATGACCCTTCCAACTCTACGATTCTATGAAATCTAGTAGATGTTCTACTCACTGCATATTTATTGAAGCACCTTGAATATGCCTTCCTGCTTTTGCTTATCTTCCTCTATATTTGGTAAATCTGTAAATGTTGAAAGAGCTGACAGATTGTCAGTGCTCCCAACATTACTAGCTTAATATTATTTTTAATGAACCATTAAAGCACAGTTGAGGGTTGAAATATAAGAGGAAGAACCCACTTTTGTGACATATGTGAATGTATGTTTAGAGTCAGAGTGCACAGCAAAGCTTTCTAGGCAACCTTGCTTCATCAGAAATTGGACCCTACTTAGGACTAGGGATGGGCACAAATTGCATTTTGCAGTTTGTTTTGGTTCAAGGTCAAACCACAGACCAAACAACAAACTAATGCAAACCAGGAGGGTGAAAACTGAATTGATTCATAGTGATTCATGACCCTTGCTTTCAGCTCCCTGGCACTTTCTGTAGGGAGCAGAAAGCAGGGGTTTCACCATGAAAGGCTTTATGGAGCAAAAAGCTTTCTTCCCTGCTCCCCACCACTCAGCTGTTTTTTTGTAATGAGCAGAAAGCAGGAGTTTAAATGTGTCAGAGCCATTTAGCCCCCTGCTTTCTGCTCTTCATGAACCACTGCAATCAGCCTTAAAATGTGTGGAAGTTTGTGGCAGCCATGAACTATGAACTAGCTAAAATTGATCATGAACTTATGTGTGAGCCAGTTTGTGCCCATCCCTACTGCCATGCTGTGGGGGTTCTGGGTCAACGGAGGAGAAGGTCAGGAGGAGCTCCAGGGCTTGAGTGCTTTGTCTTACTCTGTTCTACCCTGCCTATGACTGGGGGGAGGTTGGCTGCACCTTCTTCCCCCTCAGATGTCCATGTACTTATCCTTCTTCTCTCTCTTTACCTGAGTCAGGATACACCACGAGCTCTTTCTCTCTGGCAGGCATAACTCTGAACAATTAAGTTCCCTACCCTGCCCCCACTTCTCCGCCAATCCTGGTGTGGTATTCCCCTTTGAGGCACTGTACTTCAAAGCTGCGTTAATGGGCTTCAGGTGAGACTGGCTCGATTCCTGCATGGCGCCTGTGGCAGCAGGAGGAATTGGTGGGGTTGGCTTCACTGGTAACCTCTTGAGTAGGACACCAGGTAGGGAAGTCTTGGAGGTGGAAAGTGAGATGACTGATGTGTTGCCCTGTCTGGGATCATTGTTGGGCTTTGGGCTGACGGACAGCCAGGGAAGAGGAGCGTCCAGGAGCCAGCCTGGGAGCTCAGCCCCCTGACACCTACCTAGGACAGATTTGTACAAAGAAGGAGCAGGACAGTGGCTCCTTGGAATGTATGAACTGGGAATCTGTGATAATCAATTGAGAACTGACTGAGCCAGAGCTAAGGATGGGATGCACATGCCAAGAGGGCAAGATAGGAGAATGCAGTCAAGCTTGGAAAAGGAGGAAGAAGGATGCTGCAGGGAGCTGAGAGAAGCAGCAGATGGGAGACTGAATGTCAGTAGAGACTGGAGGAAGGAGAATTGATAAGTAGAGATGATCGGGGTAAACTGAACTCTTTCTTAATCACACCATGGTTCATCTAGTTTTGTGTTCCGTTGCAAACACAGAAGCCCATAAACTGGCTGTAAAGGAGAAACAGGACTTCCAGATGCCCTTCCACTATTGTTCATCTTTAGCAACTGGTATTCAGAGATATATCTCCTCTGGACTTCCATTGAGCTATAAAGCTAAATAGTAACTGGCATTGTCTAGTCCTCTTTTATAGCCATCTTGACTTCTCATGATGATGAATTCCTTAAGTTAGTAATATGTCATGTGAAGAAGTAGTTCTTTTTCTGTCCAGGACCTATGACAGATCCTCAGTTCTAATATGGAGAATGCAGGAGGAAATGTATCCACACTATTCATAACGCTATAAGCTTCTGTCAGTGTTCCACTAAGTTGCTTCTTCTTTTTTACTTCTCTTAGGCCAAACTGTTCATCACAGGAACAGTTACTCCAAGCTTTTGATCATGTTACTTGTCTTTTTTCCAGTTCTACACTATGGTTTTAAAAATGGGCTGACTGGAATTGTATACAGCAGAAAATATAACTTTCATCTTGTGGTCACAGGAACACACAAAAGCACCTTATGCTGAGTCAGAACATTGGTCTGTCAAGGTCAGCATTATCTACTCTAACTGGCAGTGACTCTTTGGGATCTCAAATAGTTGCCTTTCATATCACTTACAGTGTAATGCAGTATTGTGATTAGATTACCTGATCTGAGAAACTCACATTCAAGTTCCCATGAAGCCATGAAGCTCACTTGCAGCCAGTCACTCTGTCTGGCTAACCTACTGTTGGATCCAGTTTAGGATGGCTGGACTGGGCAGGCAGCTGTCCTTACCTTCACTTAGCAGAGTGCTCCTTCTGAGCTTCAGTACAGCAGCATTGCCTAATCTAATGGCCATCACACTCTCTCACACACTGTACAGAGAGCCTTAAGTCAAGAAACCAACACTGGTGTATTTATTTAAAGAAAACATAACATATTAGTGTAGTGGAGAGAAGGAGTCTCCAAACCATTCTAGCTAACTGGATGGCCCTGGATTGTAGTAGGCCATCTGCTTAGTTCAGATCAGGAGGAAAGACACCATGCTGTTCCTCCTGATACATGCAGGAAAGAAGGAAGAGGAGGAGATTAAACAGGAAAGTAGTTCCCTGAGATACATTCTATTGGTTAGAGAGGGTGAGTGAAAGCAGAACCAGACAGGAAGAAGACTGATATTGTCCTAGCTATCTAGCTTGCTCCATAGTGTTTGTAGTCTTGGGGCACTGAGGCAAGAGACATCACCAGTCTGTTCTTCTAACACCTACTTCACAGGGTTTTTAGGAGGATAAAATGAAGGAGTGGAGAGCTACAATACCATCTTAACCTCTTTGGAGAAAAGCAAGATAAAAATGCAAAAATAAATAAATAACCAAGTGTATTGTAGAGGGTGCTGGGTAGAGTTGCTTACCTTCAGGTGGTATTGTGACAAAAGGAAAAACTATATAGAAGTAACAATTGTTAATACAAGTCTTGGCTTGTTATTTTATATTTT
Organism: Heteronotia binoei; assembly: GCF_032191835.1. NCBI lineage: Eukaryota > Metazoa > Chordata > Lepidosauria > Squamata > Gekkonidae > Heteronotia > Heteronotia binoei. The sequence continues at coordinate 87,539,613 of NC_083230.1, forward strand.
GAAAGAAACCATTTGATCTCAGTATTATTAACAAAAAGCACTTGATGCCAGAATTTAACAATTGGCAGAATTACAATAGAAGGTTGACATATAGCAACAGCAGCAATGTTACAGCAACAGCAGCAATGGATTGCCTAGGTAACTATCCATTTCATTTGCTTTCTTCAGGCTGCAATACACAAGGTAAAGCTGTAAATACACAAATGAAAAATAAGAGCTATATGAACAAAGACCTCAGAAGGATCACAGGTGGAGGCTACAGATGGCTAGCTTGTGAGCTGTTGGTGGAAGATGCCATCTTTGAGTGCAGGGAGCTTAGCGTTAAATGGACATCTACAATGTTTATTAATTGTAACTCTACCCACACTTGACTTATTGTTCCTGTTTCAAACCCTATATTGGTTATTAATTGTAACTCTACCCAATACTTGGCTTATTGTTCCTGTTTCAAACCCTATATTGGTTCCATGATTAGACCTATCAATTTCAAAGCTAGAGTATTGGAACATAAAAATTGCGTTAAAAATCAAATTTTTGAGGCCCCTATGGTTTCTCATTTTGTTGAAAAAGACTACTCAGCAGATGAATTATGTTTCACTCTTCTGTATAGGCTTCAGGCTGACCTCAGGAATAGAGTGGATGTTCATAAGTTATTGCTTCAAAAAGAAAATGTTTTAATATTCAAATTTAAGACTTCACATCCAAGAGGTCTCAATACGCCTTTGGACTTTTCAGTATTTTTATAACAGATGGTATGTTTCTTTAAGAAACTGCTTATTTTAAGCATTTGCTTTCATAAAGGTAAAGATAGTCTCCTATGCAAGCACCAGTCATTTCCAACTCTGGGGTGACATCGCATCATGATGTTTTCAAGGCAGACTTTTTATAGGGTGGTTTGCCATTAGGGTTGCCAAGTCCAATTCAAGAAATATCTGGGGACTTTGGGGGTGGAGCCAGGAGACTTTGGGGGTGGAGCCAGGAAACATTGGGGCGGAGCCAGGAGCAAGGGTGTGACAAGTATAACTGAACTCTGAAGGGAGTTCTGGCCATCACATTTAAAGGCACGGCCCAGACGCCCCCAGATGCCCCATCCTCCCTGCAGGAGCCACCAGAGGGGGGGGGGGAGCAAGGCCAAAAGCGGCCAGCCCTGCCAGCCAGCCTGCCGCCCCACAGCGCCCCGCCGCCCCTGCCACTCACCGGGCCCTGTTTATTGTATTTTCATCCCACAACACACACACGCGTGACGAGGCGGGCTGCCCGCGGCCGGCTCTGCCTCTGGCCTGGATAAGGCGGCGCTGCCGAGCCGCCCCCGCTCCTTCTCTCTCGCCTCTTCTTTCTTTCCCTCGCCCGCCTTCATGGTGTTCCGGCACGTCGTGGTGGTGACAGCCGCTGCCTGCCGGCTGGCGGGCGGCTCAGTCCTTTTTTCTTCACTCGCTATTGGGAAGCAGCAGCAGCAGCAAGGCCGGCGGGGATGCGCCCGAACCGCTCTTGGCGCCTCCTTCTCCGCGGCCGAAGGGGGCTCAGAGCCCAGCCCGGCCCAGACGCCCCCTCCTCCCCGCAGGAGCCGCTGAAGGGGGGGGAGCAAGGCCAAAAGCGGCCAGAGGGCGGCCAGCCCGGGACAATCGCCGCAATCCCGCCGCCCCTGCCACTCACCGGGCCACGTTCCTTGGCGCCGTTTCCCCCCTCCCCCCGCTTCTGTTTTTTTGGGGAGTGGGGGAAGAGGCTGGAAATCCTGGGGTCCCCCGCCAGGGCGGGAGGGTTGGGAAGCCTATTTGCCATTGTCTTCCCCAGTCATCTACACTTAACCCCAGTAAGCTGGGTACTCATTTTACCAACCTCGGAAGGAGGGAAGGCTGAGTCAACCTTGAACTGGCCACCTGAACCCAGCTTCTGCCGGGATCGAACTCAGATCGTGAGCAGAGCTTGGACTGCAGTACTGCAGCTTACCAGTCTGCACTATGGGGCTCTTCTTTTTCATATTCATTTTCATGTTCAGATTTAAATGGTTTTAATATGTCCTTGGACTATTTCCCTTTGTTATTAATTACATGTGTAAGTGTCTGTTGTAAGCGCTTGTGAAAGCCAGAGGGCAAATTTGGAACCATATAATTGTTCTTAATATATTTTTGGACTACTTGGTGTCATATGTGGCATGTTCCTTTGAGCAAGTGTCACCTGCAAGTAATTGTGAAAGCTATAGTGCTATTTCAGTGGCATATAAGGAACCTGCACTCAGAGCCTAGCACAGAGACATTTTGAATCTGACAAAGGGTAACCCCTAACTTCTCATTTGCAATTGTTATGCCATTAAAGGTTTGGCATGGTATGGTAACCCCTAATGGAAGACTGTTGATCTCTGAGGGTAAGTGCTGCTATTTGAAAGGGTTTTGAATGTACCTAATGCATCAGAACATGAGTACTGAGACTTTAATTTATTTTTTAGCTCCAACTGCAACTATCTGCACAGCAATTGTAAAAGCTGGAGAGTGTCCTAAGCACAAATTTGAAAGAAATACTGGTATTCAGTCATTGAACTCAAGTGTGAGAGTATTTTCCAGTTTTCAAAACTGTGATCCTTCTGAAGTTTTTTTGTTCATATAACTCTTTTATTTTTCATTTGTATATTTACAGCTTTACCTAGTGTACTGCAGCCTGAAGAAGGCGAATGAAATGGATCAGGGCTTTTGTTGCAGAAAAAAGCCCAGCAGGAACTCATTTGCATATTAGGCCACATCCCCTGACTGCACCATTGTTTCACACAGGACTTTTTGTAGATAAAGCCCAGCAGGAATTCATTTGCATATTAGGCCACACCCCCTGACTCCAAGTCAGCCAGAACTGTGTTCCTGTGTGTTCCTGCTCAAGAAAAGCCCTGAAATGGATAGTTACCCAGGCAATCCATTGTTGCTGTTGCTGTAATATTGCTGCTGTTGCTTTATATCAACCTTCTATTGTAATTCTGTCAACTGTTGTTAAAGTCTGGCATCAAGTGTTTTTTGTTAATAATACTGAGATCAAATTGTTTCTTTCAAAATATAGAATAGCAAGCCAAGACTTGTATTAACAATTGTTACTTCTATACAGTTTTTCCTTTTGTCACAGTACCACTTATCTGTATAGCCATATTATTTTTTGTATAATTTACCTCCAGGTGGTAGCTGGAGATCTCCTGGGATTACAACTGATCTCCAGGGGACCGAGATCAATTTGCCTAGAGAAAAAGCAAGTTTGGAAGGTGAATTCTATGGTATTATACCTCACTGAAGTCCCTCCCCTTCCCAAACCCCACCCTCCTCAAGCTCCATTCCAAAATCTTCAGTTATTTCCTAACCTGGAGCTGGCAAACCTAGTGCTTCTGAACAGCACATTCAATTCATGGGGCACTGGCTAGATCTGTTGGTCTTGTAGCCCTAAACGAACTAAGCATGTGCCTTCTAGAACATACACATTACCCACCTGTATCTGCACATTGCAGGGAAGGTCAGAAGTGATATACTCAAAAGATGTGTTATCTGCCATTACTGATGTTCTCATTAAGGAACTTATGATCCTAAACTTCTGTGTAAGGAACTCAAGGGTGACCTGGGCTGCAGGATAAAACCACATTAGATAGGCAAGGAAACACCAGTGCAAAGACTTGGTTTTGCCTTTGTCTTAGTTTAACTCCACTTTAATCAGGGTCACAAACTCTACAGTTAGGAAGACTCCATCACAAGACTAATTGATTATTCAGCATGATAGTATAATATTGCTGTCATCCCATTTAAATGCTACAACTGTCCTAGATCCAATAAATCACTGCAATCTTAAAAAGGAGAGTTAAATGAGCATTGAATTATAAACCACAAAGCACATTAATCACCGTGCTACAAACCATAAATATGACAAGTACATCCATCAACCTAACACCTCTCTTTCAGGTCCATGTAAATGCAAGTTAGCAAGTTAATGGCTTTTAAAAGCCCACCTTTCTTTCATATATACCCTTGGTGTACAAAACCCTTTATTAATCATGGTTAGGAGAATTAAGACCTTGGCTGAGGTTTTAACAAGTATGACTCATAGACTAAACCCAGCTGATTGCTCCTATCCTGAATCATAGCCCTTTGGGAGGATGTTTTAGCTGTCTGGAGGACCTTGTATTTAAATGACTGAACATCTTAGAGCTGGGTTTGATTCTGTTCTAGTCTTAAAAGTTTGTTAAGTACATTAAACTAGGGTTGCCATGCGCCTGCTGTCAAAAGTGGTGACGTGATGTCACTTCTGGGAACGCCTGGGAGTGATGTCACACCTCTCTAGGAATTGCTGGAATTTTACCACAGAGTTTCCAGTGATTCCTAAAGAGGGGTGATAGCACTCCCAGGCTTTCCCAGACATGATCACACCATTTCCCAGAAGTGACATCACACCATTGCTGATGGCTGGCCTCCATGACTTTGCCCCACCCAGTCTCCTGGAGGGTTGCTTCCAGTCCTATTAAACTGAAAGAGAGGACTATATGCAGCAGAATTAGTCATATCAATTGCCCACCTATGTCAGCCTCCTGCCTCTGTGCTCTACCCACCACATTCACTCATTGGAGCAGTGGGAGAATAAATGGGGTTGGGGAATGATGGCATGGGCCTCAGGTCATCATTCCCAGTTAATCACCCAGAATGCAATGTTCTATGGTAAATGCAACTCTATGGTAAATGCAATGCTCTAGGAACTTTCCAAAATCTCTATAGACTTTACCATAGAGTTGTTTTCGACTCTGGGGTGATGTTGCTTTCACAATGTTGTCACAGCAGTCTTTTTACAGGGTGGTTTGCCATTGCCTTCCCCAGTCATCTACACTTTTCCCCCCAGCAAGCTGGGTACTCATTTTACCGACCTTGGAAGGGTGGAAGGCTGAGTCAACCTGGAGCCGGCTACCTGAACCAGTTTCTGCTGGAATCGAACTCAGGTCATGAGCTCCGACTGCAGTACTGCAGCTTTACCACTCTGCGCCATGGGGCTCTTAATAAACATCTTAGCTGTGCCTAAAAGAAAGTCGATAAATGTTTTTGTTTACATTGGGTATTCTCATTAATAAATAAGTTGAGCAGGACTAGTTAAATAGTGGCTTTTATTTGTTCCTGGATTATTTTAGCAATCTCTGCAAATATTGATTTCTAGCATTTGCTATAACTGGACAAAACCACCACATATGAATCAACGTCCCTAGTTCAATGCAACCTCTCCAACAGTTTTTACTGTCTATTTTCATTAAGTGAGCTAGCCTAACGGGACCAAAATACCACCTTTGAGGTACCTTTAATTCATTCTGTTGTAAACCTCTTGACATTGATTTGAAAGGAAAACATTGAAATATTTATTCCCAGTCCTTATCATTAAATTTTGTATTCAGTTCTATTTCCCAGTTCTTTTTAATTTTCTGCACTGAAGTTTGTCTTTGATTTAATAATATCCGATACATTTTAGTAATTAAAGACCCATGCAGCAATTAACTTGTTAAGAACAGACTCTGCACTCGATCTAGATGGGTTCACATTAGAGTTTCACAAGCATTATAAAGATATATCCCCCCCTTTTCTTGTTTCTCTATTTACTGAGATCGCGGAAGGATCCCCATTGCCTCCTTCTTGGTTGGAATCTAAATTAATTTTAATACCTAAAACAAATAAAGATCCCATGTCTAGGGAGTCTCATTGCCTGATTTCATTGATGAATACAGACTATTGCTTTCAGATTTCTGTATTATATGAAGACACTTCCAGATTTCACAGTATATGATAATGCTTTTTGTAAAAAGTTGAACTTGCTTCCAACCCTCTATAGCTCTATTCTGGTAGGAAGGAAAAGAAAAAGGGTATTATACCCGCAGATTTCTCCATTGAATTCCATTCTATCCCATCCAAAATTTGTTCCAGCAAATAATAGTAGTGAACCCTGGATGGAAGGAAAGATTTGTGAAGGGACTAAATAGCAGCTGAAACATCAGAGGAAAGAAAGAAAGAAAGAAAGAAAGAAAGAAAGAAAGAAAGAAAGAAAGAAAGAAAGAAAGAAAGAAAGAAAGAAAGAAAGAAAGAAAGATCAAATAAACAGACCATTAATTCAAAATATAGATAAGGAAGAGGGGAAATTTCTGAGGTTATACTCGTATTTAAAGAATCTCTGAACCTAGGGTCCAGCAGGGGAATATGTGCTGAGAGACAATATTCATTAATCACTGAAGACTGAATCTGATTTCCTCTATAGAGATTATTATAGACATACACAAAGGAATATAAAATATCTTTTGGTTTATTAAACATCTCCTCCTTTTAAATTTTTAACAGCCATGATTAAAAAAACTGCCACATGGGCATGAGCTCTAATTGAAGGAAGACCAAGTTCTGCCTGCTATAGAGCCACTGGCAATCCCTTCGACAGTGCCAAATGTGTCTAAAGAGGGGGGGAGGAGATCTGATTCCTCCAAATGTTAACAACTTTTCCCAGGTAGTGGACCCCGATACTAGTCAAATTGCTTAACCAGATAAATAACCCTCCTTCCTCTGCTCAATGCCTAGAAAGCAGAATTACAGCACACTATAAAGTATGTTCATTGGGTTGCAATTTCTTTAAATTACTGGCTTTATTGATTTTATGTGTACTTTTGTTGTACATCGTCTAATAATAATAATAATAATGATAATTCTAGTAGGATGGAAAACTTGTATTGTAGTTTCATTCCATAAAAAGTGGACAAAACAAAGCCAAAAAATTATTGCCCCATAATAAATCTTCTTGACAAGGCTTCAAAACTTTAAGAGAAATATCTTCTTCTTTTGTACTAATACCTATTATTGCCAAAGAAAATGTCCATGATGAGAATCTTGACAGGGATACTTTGATTTTTGGAAACGAGAAATATGAAAATTGAATTTACCTTTCCACAATGATTGTTTTATCTTAAGACAGGCACTACATACAAGCACACTGATGATTTGTTCACAATTTTAAACAGTTTTCTGAAGAGGTCTGCATCACTATAGCTTGAAAGCAGAGCTGAGTCTCTGCACAGCAGAATTCTGTTGTCTGGCTACTTGATGAATAAGTTCACACTTAGGCATGTTGTTTAGAAAAGACAGAAGGTTTTTTTTGGGGGGGGGGTTTACTGTGAGAGAACACCATACTTGATAGAAAAGGCAGAGTAAAGGCTTTTAGCTATTTATCTCAGCTAGGCTGGAGACAGAGTAGACAGTATGTCCAGCCTTCACAGTGGACCCAGACAGAAAGACAGAGACCGGGGAGAGACCATCCTATCTACCCATGCACTAACTCTCTGCTGCCCTGCCCAGAGACTCCAAAGTCTATGCTTTGCAATGTTACACAGTTATGCAACATTGCACAGTCCATTCCTTTGAGCACAGTTGATGGCAGTTGGTAATTAAAACAATTTTATTGGTAAAATATGGTAATAAATCTATTTCTTACATCTTTAATAACTTCTTTTATCTATCCCATATATTACTTTCTACTCACCCCTCCCCCCGTTACTTGACCCCCGCCGGTGTTATTTACTTAAAATGCTAATATTTAAGGGTACCCTTAAGTATTAAAACAAAAAATTATATTCTTCTTCTTTCTAAAACTTAATCATTATCAAAAATTGTCCAATGTCCTTTTATTTTCCACTCTTTTTCTACATATCTTCTAAACTTTTTCCACTCTGTTTTAAAAACTTCTAAATAATAATCTCTTAATATTCTTGTTAATTTGTCCAATTCACTCCATCTCATAACTTTTATAGTCCAATCCCATTTCTCTGGTATTTTTTCTTGCTTCCACAACTGCGCATATAATGTCCTAGCAGCTGAAAGCAAGTACCAAATTACAGTTCTATCTTCTTTTGGAAATTTTTCCATTTGTAATCCCAACAGAAGAGTCTCTGCAACTTTCTTAAATGCATATCCCAAGATCTTAGAAATTTCTTGTTGAATCATCTGCCAATACTTTTTTACTCTTTTACAAATCCATGACATATGGTAGAAAGAACTGTCATGTTTTTTTACATTTCCAACATCTATCTGGCATCTTATTGTTCATCTTTGCCAATTTTTTAGGAGTCATATACCATCTATACATCATTTTAAAACAGTTCTCTTTAATACTATGACACATCGAAAGCTTCATAGAATTCTTCCACAAGTATTCCCAAGTTTCCATCTGTATTTCTTTATTTACATTAATTGCCCATTTAATCATTTGAGATTTCACTACTTCATCCTCCGTAGACTATTTTAAAAGTAATTTATATATTTTTGAAATTAATTTTTCATTGTCTCCAAGCAGAACTTTTTCCATTTCTGTTTGTTCTTTTCTTATTTCTTCAGTTTTGATATCTTTTCCACCAAGCTCTTTATTTGTTGCATTTGGAACCAATCATATTTATTATTCAGCTCTTCAGCAGTTTTCAATTCTATTTTGCCACTTTGTATTTTTAATAATTGATTATATGACAACCACTTTTCTTCACCTATCTCAGCCGTTATTTTTATTACTTCAGCTGGCACTATCCATAACGGTCTTCTCTCATCTCCATATTTCTTATATTTCATCCATGTATTTAGCAAAATATTTCTTATATAATGGTGAGAGAAAAAACCGTCCATCTTTTTTCCATAATACAAATACGCATGCCAGCCAAATTTATTTCCATGACCTTCCAGCGCTAAGAGTTTTTTGTTTAACAGCATTTTCCATTCTTTTATCCACACTAAACAAATTGCTTCCTGATATAATTTTAAATTTGGTAGTTGAAATCCACTTCTCTCTTTTGCATCTGTTAAAATTTTAATTTTGATCCTTGGTTTCTTCCCAGCCCACACAAATTCTGAAATTTTTCTTCGTCATTTATCAAATTGTTTACTATCTTTCACAATGGGAATAGTTTGAAACAAATACATTATTCTTGGTAGAATATTCATTTTAATTGCAGCTATTCTACCCAGCAATGAGAAATTAAGTTTATTCCATTTTAACATATCTTCATCCATTTTACACCTAGCTTCTCATAGTTATTTTTAAACAGATCAATATTCTTCATTGTTATCTTCACACCCTAATATTTTACCTTAGAGGTAACTTCACAGCCCGTCAGTCTCTGCAAGACCTGTTGCTTGTTTGTTTGCATATGTTTACATAAAAATTTTGATTTTTCTTTGTTAATATAAAGTCCCGCTAACTCCCCATATTCTTGTATTTTAGCTAACAACAAAGGTATAACTTGTATGGGATTTTCATTTATAAACATTATATCATCGGCAAATGCTCTGTATTTGTAAGTAAATCCTTTTATTTTTAATCCTTCTATTTCTTTATCTTCTTGGATCTGCATCAGTAATATTTCAAGAGTCATTATAGACAACAATGGGGAAAGTGGACAGCCTTGTCTTGTACCTTTGCTAATTATCATATCTTCTGTAAGATCTGCATTTATACATAGCCTTGCACGTTGTTCGGTGTATATTGCTTTTATCATTCTTATAAAGTTTTCTCCCAGCTCCATTTTCTCCATTACTGCAAACATAAAGTCCCAGTTTAAATTGTCAAATGCTTTCTCTGCATCCGCAAAGAATAATGCTACTTCCTTTTCTGGATGTCTTTCGTAATATTCTACAGTATTTACAACAGTTCTGATATTGTCTCTTATTTGCCTTTTGGGAAGAAATCCCGCTTGATCTTCCTTTATAAAAATTATCAAATGTTGTTTAAGCCATTTTGCCAAGATTCTTGTATATATTTTATAGTCATTGTTTAATAGCGAAATTGGTCTGTAATTTTTTACATTCGTGACATCTCTATCTTCCTTTGGTATCAACGAAATAACAGCTTCCTTCCATGTGTTTGGTATTTTCCCTTTTATTCTTATCATATTCATCAACTTCTGCAATTTCGGTATTAACTCATCTTTAAAGGTTTTAAAATATTTAGCTGTATATACATCTGGGCCAGGTGCCTTTCTATTTTTCACTGCATTAATTGCTGCTTCAATTTCTATTTTTTCCATTGGATCATTCAAAACTTTTCGCATATTTTCTGTTAAGGGTTCTATTTTTATCTTTTGTAGATACTCATCCATCTTTTCTTTATTTTAACACCTTTAAACAACTTGGCATGATACTTAAAAAATTCTCTTTTTATTCCCTCTTGGCTAACCACCTCTCTTCCATCTACCACAATTTTATTAATAATTTTATTTTCTCTCTTTTTCTTCAGTTGCCAAGCCAAATACTTTCCAGGTTTATTTGCTCCCTCAAAAGATTTCTGCTGCAGACTTTTCATATTCCATTCCAATTCTTTATTTAACAAATGTCTCATTTGCGTTTGTAATATTGTAATTTCCCTTATCATTTTCTTTTTCCCTGTCCTTTTTCTCAACTCCCCTTCTTTTTTCTTTATTTCATTTTGAATGTCCAACAACTGTTTTTCTTTTGCTCTCTTATCTTTATTATTCAAAGTAATCAATATTCCTCTCATTACTGCTTTGTAGGCATCCCAGACTGTCTGAAATTCTATATCCTCTTTGTCATTCATTTGAAAGAAAGCTTTAGTTTTATTTTCTAGGTATGTCACTATTTCTTTATTCTGTAGTAAATCTTCATTCAATCTCCATCTTCTCAACTTCTTAGACAATTTTGTAATCCACATTATTGGGTTATGGTCAGCCCCAATTTTAGGTAAAATCTCTATTTTCCTTGTTAGAAGATTTAAATCTTTAGTGCCCCACAACATGTCAATTCTGGAAAAAGTTTTGTGTCTTGCTGAAAAAAAGGTGTAGTCCCGCACTTCAGGGTTAAATTTCCTCCATATGTCCTCCAAATTTTCTTGTTTGACCAATTAAAAAAAATACTTTGGCAATTTTCCTTCTTTGTTATTAATTTTTTCCCCCAGACCTATCCAATGAATTCTTAATTGTTCCATTAAGGTCTCCCATTATCAAAACTTGGTCATAAGTCAGTTTATCAAGTTGTTGTATAATGTTTTTTAAAAAAGCATCTTTTGCACCATTAGGCGCATAAGGGCCCAATAACAACGGGTTTTTTTGCATTTAATATTATTTCAACTGCTACAAATCTTCCATCTTTATCTTTAAACACTAATTTTGGCTCCAATTCTTGTTTAATATAAAAAATCACTCTTCTTTTCTTCTGCTCAGCCAATGAAAAAAATTCTAACACCAATTTTTTATTCCATAAAAATTTGTAATTTTTTTGTTTAATATGCACTTTTTGTAAACAAACTATATTACAATTTTGCTTTTTAATCTAATGAAATGTTGCCCTTCTTTTTTGTGGTGAATTTAGTCCATTTACATTCCAAGACAATAATTTGTAATCCATCATGGTGCATATTCTTTATGTTCTTCATAAAATCTACGCAGTTCCTTTGCATTTGTAATTGTGATTCCTTTCCCCTAAAGCTCAAACCTTCAGGTATTATCCATTTAAACCTCATTTCATTGTCCTGTAATTTTTCTGGCAGTTTTTTATATGTTCTTCTGTCATTTATCACTTGCCTTGGCAACTCCTTCATAATTCTTACTCTGCTGCCTCCCACTATCAATGTCTTTTCAAAGTTTTTGTTTATGATCTTTCCCATAATTTCTTTTGTCATGTATCTTATGTCTACATCTCTTGGTAAATTATTCTTTTTGGCATAGAGTGAGTTCACTCTATACATATAATCATACATATTTTTAGTCTCTTCAGGGACTTCCTCTAAAAATTCTGCAATTATTTTTATTATATATTCTTTCAAGTCACCATCTTCCTTTTCAGGTACTCCTCTCAGACATATGTGAGTCTCCATCAATTTGCAGTCATGGATTGTCACTTTTTCTGGTATTTTCAACAAGGTGGAGTCATGTACTTTCATTCTCCCTTTTACCTCCTGCACTTTCTTAGATATTTCCTCTGTCTCATTTCTGAGATCTTCCATATCTTTTTAAATCTCTTCTATAATTTCTTTTTTTGATTCAGTTATCATCTCTTTCATGCCTTTCATCATTCTGGCCTCCATTACCTCTAATTGATCCTGCATTTTCTCCAATGAAGTAGCCCTTGCACGGGTTTGCTTGTGTTCTGACATTTAAAAACACCGAAAATTTTGATCTCACTAATTTCAAATTTTACTATCAGGTTCAAAAGATTAGAGCTTGCTTTTTACAACAAGCCCAATTTCTCCGTCCTCAGAGCTTTCCAGACTGAGATATGAATTTTTAAAATTTTTAAATCCTTCAAAATGGCGGTTGCGACTTTTTGCTTCTCTCTGAAGATTTTTTTGCTTTTTCTTTTAAAGGCTTCTAAAGTCCATTATAAACAATATGTCCAATAGTATTTATCTTCTTATCATCATCTCAATTAATTCCAACAACTTTTAATGTCCCAAACACTTTAAAAATATTATTTTAATTTTGACCTCTTTGCAATGGCCACCGATGTTTCTCAATGGTATTATAATCCTAGAGTAGGCTTTTCATCTGCTACTTCCTGCTTTACTTGCCACCAAATCTCATTTTCACTGGTAAAGAGATCTCACAATACTTGACGTACTTCCTGTGTTGATTGTATATACTACAGGTCTGTGACAATGGTGCTCTTTTTTCAAAACCGCAAGTAGACCAAACAATAAATTCCTTTCCACTTTTTAGCACTGCCCTTTAAATTTACAAAGTCCAAATTTCACCTCTTCCTCCCTTCTTCTTCCAAGCTTTCTAGATTTCCATTTCCCACCTTCTGAATTTATTCTGTTTAACTGTAAATAGTCCCAGAATGAAAGATAGTAATCTGTACCTTTTCTGCCAGTTATCCATATCCACACCGGTCTTATGTAGCTTTATATGTTTAGCAATGTCCAAGAAGGTTAGGATTCTGTCGAGCTTATGTCAAATAAATGACTCTGAGAACTTCTGTAGATGATGAAAATGCAACTCTTCTCTGGAGACCCCTCAAAGCCTCAAAGGAGCCTCCCCCCGGGACTCCCTTTTAGCCAAGGTAAATCTCCTCAAAGTTTCCTGTGCATATCTTGGACTAATCTCTAACTGAGAAAAGTAGGCAGTAGGCATTAATTTGCCTTTCACTACCCCGAACAGAAGTTCCAGCCTGCTCCCATTATGAGAAGCAGCTCAGCTCGGCATTTTCCTCCCCAGAAGTCTCCAGTTGATGGCAGTTGGCATGGGAGCTGGCCAGGTAGCTGCCATTGGCATGCACTCTCCATTTACTGGATTGCTTCAATAATGGATTCTTCAAGTGTATGTGCTCCTTTGAAACCTGCATTGTTGGTGGCATTTATCACTCAGCATCATTCATCATATTGGCACATATTCAGAATTTAATGGATCAAGCTATGGTTCCCAGACAGCCATGTGAGATCAAATTTGCCATCCAATTCAGAACAATGAATATGAATACTCTCGACTTTTGGCATCGGACACATCAAATAGGCAGGACTAGAATATTACAGAGATAAGCCATAACTCCCCCTCCCCAGTCCCCACACCACTCCAGTTGGATTGAGACTGCCAAAAAAGCTACCTCTTTTGTACATCAATCTGTTTTTTTTTCCTGATGGGTGTTGTGCAGAAATGCTCTTTACCCTAAAATCTACCTCAGTATTAATAAATTTATTAACTGAAAATACTCTCCACATGTACTCCATCAACTTTAATATTGGTAATGGACTGAGATGGGGACACTTAAAGGAGATAAATAATCTCTCTCCAACACTACTTTTTCTGGCTTTTGCATGTTTACATGAGAGTCTAGATCAGCTTTGCCCCTGGCATGCAGAAACATCCTCCACGATCTTTTTGGTCAAGGCCACCAACTGCTCTGTTATATTTCTGGCCATAATAATGACAGAACCCACATTTTCTTCTGTGCCTCAAAAGGGATTTTGAGATATGAGCAGGCTTGGCTGGCTAGCTCTGCATACTTGGCCTCATTCTGATCATGAACCAGCACTTCCTGAAATCTTCAGACAAGTGGCTCATTTAATCATTTGACTTATTTGATTTAATTTCATATTTCTTTGACAAGAAGAATGCCACTCAGCCCTGGCAACACTGCTACTTTTAAATTGGTGACTTGGTTTTAAAGCATGTTTTTTTTTTTCCTGCTTTGCTTGACATAATCCTTCAAAGGTATGGTTCCGGTATGAACAATCATCTGATGTCTTCTAAAGTGAAGGTGAATGCAAAGAATTTATTTACCTTTTAGTTTGTAGTTTAGTTTCCCTGCCTTCCTTTCTCATCTGAGACTGACTTCTCACCAGCAGTTGCTTCACACCGGGGCTTCTGCTTGAGCTGGATTTCCAGATTCGTTTGCTGTAAGGGGAATGGGAGGTGGCCGTGGATCAAAAGGCACCCACACAGGAACTGGCGGGGAATCGATCGCTTGAGCTGGCTCATACAGATGCCTGGGGGTGGAACAACTGCCAGTGAGGAATCAGTCTGATGGTTTTATAATGCCTTTCTGTCCAGTTCTCAGGTACTGGGCATTATTTCTGTTTGTGTAACTTTAGCAAGTTTCCTTCCCATTCCCATTCCATTTAATTTTCCATAGTTTTTGCTTGTTTTAACTTGAGGCAGTGGTATCTTTATAATTTATTTGCCAACTTTTTCTGATTGTTTGTATACATTTTATTTAAGCCTTTGCTGTAGTTCAAAATAACAAGAACAGCACAACCCTCCATCCTTGATCAGAGTTGACCCTCCAATCAAAATTCTTCAGCTTGGTTTTAACTTGTCAGTTTTTAATAATTTCTTTTAAAAATTGTTGGCAGAGCAATTAACACAGCAACAGTGCACAAGTAGCAATCTGGAGGCAGACAAGGAACAACACTTAAAAGGAGAGAAGATACTGACCTCACTATCCTATCTAATTATCTTCTTGCTGTCTCCTTCAGGATCTTCTTCTCTTCATTGACCGATTCCCAACTAGCCTTACCCTGCTCTCACTCTCTTCTTCTTCACAGGGCTGCCATCGGATTTTGTACAAGCTGCCCCGAGGCTGCAACTCACTCCGCTAAAAAATGGTTTCTGTTTGCCATGCGAAAGAGGCGAAGCAAGTTGCAGCCCCAGGGCAGCTAATGCAAAATCCAACAGAAGCCCTGTGGAAAAGAGGAGAGTGGGGAATCAGCCATTGTCTTTTCCAACAGCCTTTCTCAAAGTCCACAAGGTTCATCTTATGTAGACTTTCAGACTTTTTTGGGAGAAAGTGGGTTGATGAGTGCATCTGCAATTAATGATGTGTACGATAGTATTCCAACTCAGGAAGCTCTTCTTCTTGACTTCCGGGGAAGGAAAATGCCGAGCTGAGCTGTCTCTCATAACGGGAGCAGGCTGGAACTTCTGTTCGGGGTAGTAGAAGGCAAATTAATGCCTACTGCCTACTTTTCTCAGTGAGAGAAGAGTCCAAGACATGCACGGAAACTTTGGAAAGAGATTTACCTTGGCTTAAAGGGAGCCCTGGAGAGGGTCTTCTTTGAGGCTTTGAGGGGTCTCGGGAAGTTGCATAGTCATCGTCTGCAGAAGTGCCCAGAGTCATTTATTTGACATAAGCTCGTCAGGATCCTAACCTTCTTGGACATTTCTAAACACTTAAAGCTTTGAAAGACCAGTGGAAACTTGGATAATTGGAAGAAAAATCTTGGGAATATTTGTGGAAGAACTCTATGAAACTCGCAACATGTCAAAGTATTAAAGAAAATTGTTTTAAGATGATGTATAGATGGTACATGACTCCAAAAAAAAAATTAGCAAAGATGAACAACAAGATGCCAGACAGGTGTTGGAAATGTAAAAAGCATGAAGGTTCTTTCTACCATATGTGGTGGACTTGTGAAAGAGCTAAAATGTTTTGGCAAATGATTCAGCAAGAGATTTCTATGATTTTGGGATATGAATTTAACAAAGTTGCAGAGACTTTTCTGCTGGGATTACAAATGGAAAAATTTCCAAAAGAAGATAGAACTTTAATATGGTACTTGCTCTCAGCTGCTAGGACATTGTATGCGCAGCTGTCAAAGCAAGAAAAAATACCAGAGAAATGGGACTGGATTATAACAGTTATGTCATGGAGTAAAATGGACAAACTAACAAGAAAATTAAGAGACTATGATTTGGAGCTTTTTAAGTTGGAGTGGAAGAAGTTCAGGAGATACGTAGAAACAGAGTGGAAAATAAAAGGACATTGGACAATTTTTGATAATGATTAAGCTTTTCATTTTTTCTTTAAAACAAAAATATAATTTTTGGTTTTTTAATATTTAAAGGTACCTTTAATATTTGTTTTTTTTAAAGTAATTAACACTGGCGGGGGTCAAGTAACGGGGGGAGGGGTGGGGGAAAAGTAAGATATGGGGTAGAAGAATTTCTCTTTTTTAAGTCTTTATAAGATGTAGATATAGTTTTGCTACCATATGTTACTAATAAAAATTGTTTATTACATAAAAAAGAAGCTCTTCTTCTTGCATGTTTCTTACTAGGTGATGTGTTTTGGGTTTAACAGCATCATGGTCTCACTTATTAAAACCACCCATTCTACTAACTCTTCATCATCTGGCTCAGCTTAAAGCACCTCACACATTTGATATTTCATGAGAGCTGGCTTCTTACAGGCATGCAGGAAGCATCATCAGGAAGCTTTTGGCTTATTTTCAGTTTGAAGGCCTCTGTGAATAATGGCATTTGACAATATATGGCACTGCTGCTGAGTGATTGCTTATAATCTGCTTTTGTGCCATTTCTTGTCTGAGAGAAGCACTGAACTGAATTATATGCAAAGGCTTTGTGTGACTGGGACACATGCCATGTCCATCTTTACTGAGGCGTTCTTTTATGTTTAGTAATTTGTTTACCATAGCAATAGCTACCCCTGACACTAAACTAGGGTTGCCAACCTTCAGGTAGGGCCTGGAGACACCCCCCGCCCTGGAATTTCAACTGATCTTCAATTGATAGAGATCAGTTCCTCTGGAGAAAATGGCTGCTTTGAAGAGTGGATTTTATGGCATTGTACCTTGCTAGGGTTGCCAGGTCCAGACCCGTAGCTATGAAGGGGACTGTGGGGGCACAGCCCCCCGACTTCTGGGTGAGGTCCCCTGACTGGACGCCCCAACCAGTCCCCCGGGCCTCTGCCATAGCTCCGAGGGCTGCCGCTGGCCCCACCAGCAATTTGGCCAGCCGGGGGCAGAAGCAGTCTCAGCCTCCCCCTGGAGTTAAAGGGCCAGAAGATCAGCTCTTTGTGGGCCCTTTAGCTCCAGTGGGGAGCTGGGGGTTGCTTTTGCTGCGGCTCCATCGGCTGTTTTAGTAGCAGGGAAGGAAGGGAGGGTTGTGACCAGAGTGACAGGGAGGGAAAAGAAGGGTCTTCTCTTCCCTCCCTGCTGTTCTTGTGGATGCCCTCCCTTCCTCGCCATTAAAATAGCTGTGCCCCCGTGGCAGAAGCAGCGGCCCACCTCCCTCCCAGTTAAAGGGCCCGATGATCAGCTGGTTTGCGGGCCCTTTAACTAGCAGGGGGGCTAGGGCTGCTTCTGCCTCCACCCCACGCTATTTTAATGGTGGGGAAAGAAGGGAGGGTGTTGGCAGGGGCAGGCAAGGAAGAGCTTCCCTTCCCTCCTCTCCCTGCTGCTTTCCCCGCCACCACCCTCCCTTCCTTCGCAGCCACTTGTCCCTTTCCCTCCCACCTAGTCCCCATCCCAACAGCTTCTCCTTTCCCCTTCTCCTCCCTCCCAGCCTCGATGGCCACTGCTTCTCCTCGCCCCTTCCCCTCCCACCCAGCCCCGATCGCCACTGCTTCTCCCCACCTCCTTTCCCGCCTTCCCAGATCTGATCGCTGCCCCTTCTTGCTTCTTCCCCTCCCTCCCAGCCCCGATGGCAACCACTTCTCCTGCCCGTTCCCCTCCCTCCCAGCCCCGATGGCAGCCACTTCTCCTGCCCCTTCCCCTACCTCCCAGCCCTGATCGCAGCCACTTCTCCTGCCCTTTCCCCTCCCTCCCAGCCCTGATCGCAGCCACTTCTCCTGCCCTTTCCCCTCCTTCCCAGCCCTGATCGCAGCCACTTCTCCTCACCCCTTCCCCTCCCACCCAGCCCCATCACAGCGGCTTCTCCTGCCCCTTTCCTCCACTCTCAGTACCGATCACAGCCACTTGCTTGCCCCTTCCCCTCCCTCTCAGCTCTGATCACAGCGGCTTCTTGCCCCTTCCCCTCCCTCCAACCCCGATCACCTCTGCTGCCTGCCTCTCCCCCCACCTGTTCCTGTGAGTAGCCCCATGCCTGCCGCTGGGGCTACTCACAGGAACTACTCATGAGGGCTACTCATGAGTAGACAGCAAATCCGGTGACTGGGGCAGGGCAGAGCTGTGCTGCCTAGCTAGAAGGGCTAGGGCCGGCCCTGCCTGTCACTAGAGGGAAGGTTGTGTGGGGCGCTGGGTGGCATCAGTGCCACCCGAAAAATGTAAACGTCCCCCGACCTTCCAAATCCTGGCTATGGTCCTGGCCAGGTCCCTTTGTCATGCTGGTGGGGGGATTTGGGGGGCATCTCAGGAGTGGACAGGGACATCATGTGATGCACTGATTTCACCTGGAAGTGACATCAGTGCATGCTCACTGGAAATTTCTGGTTGCCCCACACAAGCCATCATAGAGCAAACTTTGCTTGGGTCCTGCTTGCAGTCTCCTTTGCCACCCCCAGCCCTGCTCACATCTCTCCCTCCTTGAGGGTCACAAGCTCAGCTTTGATTGCTCACTGCGAGCCACTTAGACATCCTGTCCTGCCTGATGCACTTTTAAAAAGCTCCCTTCTTCTCTTGCATTGTCCCCTTCAACAGGTGCTGCTCCTCTTCTTTCTTCAAGTAATCCTCTTTTTGCTGCAGTTTATCCCACTCCACAGCTTCAGATGTTGGATCCTCCATCCCATCTGAGTGTGCACAAGTTCATCCCTCTGCTCTTTCTCCCAGACACTTTTCCACCCCCCGTGTTTGGTTTTCCTATGAGTGTGGCTCCTTTAAGGAAATACAAAGCTGCCACTTGTTTTATTATACTGCATGCAGGGCCAGACCTCCCACTAGGTGACTTAGGTGATCACCTAGGGCACTACCAGTCCAGAGGTGTGGAATTAGACCCCCAAACCGGTGGGCCTTTCTTCCTGCTTTTGCATGCTGGGGTGCAAAAATAGGGAAAGAATCTCTCCCCGCCCCCCATGGCTCTCGGAGTCTCTGAGAGGTATGGGCAGCATGTTAGCTAAAATGCCCTTTCAAGTTAATTTGGGGGATTTTAATCAATTAGGCAAGATGGAAAAAATTAATGTGGGGTCAATAACTTATGTATTCCAGAACGGGTATTTCCCAGGAGCCCTTAAGTCAATGATGAGATATTGGGTATAAGTAAATTATATTTATTAAAAGAAATGCAAGCATACAAAAAAAAAAGCATACATTCAACATAGTTCAGAACTAAGAAGAATAGCTGGAAACAATAGGGATGTTTGCATTAGTAGGAGTATTGTTGGTGGGTAATATGTAATCTATCCAGGTGAAAAGCAGAGTTTCATCAGTGAAGAAAGGGGAAGGGAAACCTGTGAGATGACCAGCATCACATGGACAAGGACCCAAACTGATCAGGAGTGGGGGTGGCACTTCCAGCAAGGTAGCAGTCAAGACAGAGTCACACCTGAATGGCAGAAGGGTTTGCCTTTGTGACCTGAGGCAAGTTCCCACAGTGGGATTACCTGGCCAGTCAATGGTTCCCAGGAAATTTGACAATAGAACTCAGTGATTAATGTTTTTCTGAGCAGAAACATACACTAAATGAAGAAAACTGGAATGGGCAATTGAGGGTCTGATGGTTTGCTGTAGTGACACCCCTTGGGGAAGAATGGGAAACAAAAGGGATCAGGAGGGGAGGAGATGAGTAGCAGGATCTGGTTGATGAACTTCGTAAGGTGAAGAGATGAATCCAACAATGGCCTATTGT
Organism: Heteronotia binoei; assembly: GCF_032191835.1. Lineage (NCBI taxonomy): Eukaryota > Metazoa > Chordata > Lepidosauria > Squamata > Gekkonidae > Heteronotia > Heteronotia binoei. Next base: position 87,559,609 of record NC_083230.1, read on the forward strand.
CAGAGGTGCTGTTTGAATGGATGGCAGGAAGACTCCTTTGTCCACAGGTACTTATTATGATTGCCTCACATCAGTTTCTTTGTCTCTAGCTGGGCAGCCGACAACTGCATAACCAAAGCATGTTGCAAGGACTCTGGAATGTAGTACATGATGAAGACACAGCCTCTTTCATGGCTGCTACAGGAAAATAAGGAGTCATTTTGAAATCTCCAGGAACATGGCTTCACCTAAGTCTGCTGCCAGTCTTGTCTCCGTAAGACATGGCTACAGTGGTCTGCAACAGGATGGCTAGTCAGCTGGCGGGAGGGTGAAGTATGGTCTAAGATTCTTATGTTTCTGTGGGCAATTTTGTCCACAGTGCAACAGTCCAAGTGAGGGGTGCATTGTGCATTGTTTGGCTCAGCACCAGGATAGTCCAGGAGGGCCAAGTGCTCGGAAGTTGGTCCTGCATAGGTGCCAGCCCATGCACAGTTGATTATAGCCCAAAGTCAAGTGTTGGTTTTGCTGAAAATCATGGTTGTTTGGTAACAGGCAGGGCTTTCTTCCTGCTTTTGCACCCTAGAGTGCAAAAACAGGATAAAGATCTCTCCCACACCCCATGCCTCTTGGGGTCTCCAAGAGCTGTGGGCTGGTGGGGTAAATCCTTCTCTGGGGTCAGGCTGCAATGGCAGCCTGATCTTTCCATTGTATTCTGTGGGCCCAGAATCAATGCAGGGGGTGGGCGGGCTGCAACTAGTTAGCCTTGCCTAGGGTGCCAAACCATCTAGGTCCAGCACTGACTGCATTCCCTTGCTTCCACTACGCCCCAGCAAAGCAAGAGCAGGCTGAAATAGGAACTACTGGCACAGTCATCTGACAGACACACCACCCTCTTTTCCTTTGTCTGCTCCCTATGGAGAGAAACTGGAGTTCTCTCTCCTAGGCATGTGTGAGGTCCCCAGGTCTAGGTGTTCATAGAAGCACTGGCAGGGCATGAAGCCACTGCCTCAAGGCAGGGTGCTCATAAGCAGCTGCCAGACCAAAAACTGAGCTGGACAGGTGTTTCTTATTTGTTCAGGGGGCATCCCCTTTGTTTTCTGAGCTTAGCCCTCGATTCTGGATAATGTCAGTGCATCACGCTGGGTATTGCTATTTGGAAGTGGGGGATTTCCTCCTGTTGGCCAGCTGGTCAGCAGCAGGCAGGAGCCCATGAAAATGGGGGGGTCTCCACCCCCCCCCACCTGGGGAATGGTATTCCTTGCTAACACTTAAAAGGAGAGAAAGGGTTGACTTCACTGTCTTATCTGATTGTCTTCTTGCTGCCCCCTTCAAAGTCTTCTTCTCTTTTTCTTTGTACACCATGTGGAGAAACGCCATTTTAGTCAATGTTGGTGCTTCATTGGGAGGGAAAACATGAAACTCCTAAGCAGGCTTTGGCCTAGCCTCCCTCCAAACCCCCTCTCCCTTCCAGAGCCAAACCAACAACTCTAGGGGGAAAGTCTCCTAGAGAGGCAGGAAGTTCTTTTGTTCTCTGCATGTGAGTTAGGCAGGAAGAGAAGTGAGTTCTCAGCTAGCACTCAACGGAGAAGGATGTGAGCCTGGGAGCTCCTGCCTGGGAAAGAGGCCTATTTACGCAGGACAAGGCCCCCAGGTAGTCAGACCAAGTAAGTCGTCCACAAGACAGGACCAGTTTAGACCAGGGACAATAGGATGCGTTTATAATCAACTTTTCTTTGTTATGCTGTTTGCTGTGTGTGTGCTGTGCTGTGCTGTGCTAACCATTTACAAGCAACTGTTTTTGTTCTGTTCTTCTTTTCTTTTCTTTTTCTCTTTTAATTAAATATTTTTACTGTTTTAAATGCTGGCAGTCCATCTCTGTACCACATAGATCCCCAACCACTTAGACCACGCTGTTTTAAGAAGGGGGCCCCGGGGAAGTGGGAAGGCATGCAGTTGGATAAGGTGCCAATCCTCCAGGGGTTCCCCAAAGAAGTGCTGAGGTCTCTGTGATACCCAAGTACAGGGTGGCAGAGGACCTTGAGGCCGGACCTCATAGCTGGAGAGGGGGATTGGGAGTCCTGTTCCTCTCAATCTGAACCCCTAGACTGAGCAGGTGGTGGCAGCGAGCCCAAGTGGCAGGAAGAGAAATAGCTCCCTCCAGGAGTTGGCGACTCAATAGGGAGCTGACGGGACCGGGTCTGAAGGCAGAATCGGGCCGGTTCCGTCACACACCAGATATTGTCTCTTCCAACAAAAATGCAATGAAATTCTTTCACCTACTGAGCACATATTCCAGTTGGTTGTCATGTTAATAGTTGAGTGAAGATAACTGAGTGAAGAATTAGAGGGGGGGGGATTGCTTATCAGAACTGGATGCTTTTCAGTGGATGTGCCACTGTTGTATATAGGAGCAACTTGGCGGCGGGGGGGGGGGGGAGAACACTGCAGAGATCAACCTGTGAGGTGATTTTTTAGATGGATAATCCAGCACTGCAAAGGAAAATATTAGATAAGTTAATTTTATGGGTCCTGCTAAGCATACATTTGTATGAAAGATATTCAGAGCTGAGCCTGAAGATCTGAAGTTCTGAGGCAACACAAATCAAAGTGTCTGACAGAAATGAAGCTCAAGAGCTTCATTTTGGAGCTCAGACTGATGTCCAGAGAGCACCCTCTGCATATGGGGAGTAATTAGATAAAATGCATGTAGATAATTACAGAACCTAGCATTTTATTTTCTGCTGAGTCTATAAAAAACCTGTCCTGACAAATGAACCAATTTTTGCATATCTTAATTGGCATCCATGAAAAGGAAAAGGGGGGAAAATCCAGATGCATGGAAGCTAACTTATCCTTAAATTACTGGACTAGACAAAGCTGTCTTCAAATGCCTGAGCTCTCAGCATGATGTATGTTTCAGTGAGCCATTTTGTAAACTGTCACTGACAAAGGCAAACGCAACCTGACAAAATAGTAAGAACCCTTAAGCAGTGTTTTTGCAAGGTGGCTCTGCAAGCAAGCCGTCCTTCTGGGTTGAGACAACCTGGCTAATGAAGATCTGATTGCAATCTTTGGTGGCAGATGTGGGCAGAGCTGGTCTGAGCCTTGTTAGTCCACCTCCAGTCTGCCTTCCTGAAATATCCTGGCTTCTCAGAACAACAAGGTTTTTCTGTTTCAGAAATGGCAAAGTCCATTGAAAAACAACATGCATTTTCCTTTATAATAGACCTGTAAATATAGCGATATAAAGTTTGACATTGTCCCTCAAATCTCTGTCTCTTTTGTAAATAAATTCATGAAAGTAAAATCACTGATTCATTATAAATACCACAGGAAAAATCAACAGCAAATTGTCTTTGCAACTTCTACAGACTATTATCTCAGAGATTAACTCTTAGATGTATCCAAATGCAAATACTTAGTGGTATCAGCAAATAAAAAACAGTTTAAAGTTTGCAACTCATCCTACCATATTAGTCAAATATGCTTTCAATATTAGAACAATGTTTGAGTCCAGTGGCACCTTTAAGTGCAACAAAGTTTTATTCAAGCTATAAGCTTTTGTGTGCATGTGCACGTCTTCAGATACAGTGAAATAGAAATTACCAGTCCATACAAAGAGATAGAGGGCATGCAGTAACCTAGCAAACAGCATGATGATGTTTAACATCTGCCCTTCAGTTGCCAATTCCGACATATTATTTCCTTCATTATGTTTTCCTGGAATTAAACCCAAATAAATGGTAATCATATCAACTAAGTTTGTTATTCCCGTTTGATCCTTGAATTTGTTCAACATCTTCATTATGCTGTATGCTAATTTACTGCTCATACTCTATCTATATGTATGGACTCGTAATTTTCCATTTAATTGCATCTGAAGAAGTGTGCATGATGCTTCAGACCAACATGGCTATCCACCTGAATCTCTGCTTTCAATAGTGTCTCTTTCAGAAATCTATATAAAGGACAGCAGCAGTACAATCCCAAGTAGAGCTACAGTATTCTAAATTCATTAAAGTCAATAGATTTAGAAGGATGTAATTCTGTTTAGGATTGTTTAGGAGATCTTCGCCCAATTAATTACATTGCTGTTCCTTAACTGCAATATCATTACATTGCTCATATTTTGCTAATGTGTCTATTATTGGGAAACAGTGCACAAAAGCTTTTCTGAAGATCAAGACACTTCAGATCTAAGATACAATGACTAGGGCTGGCCCTAGGGCACATGGCATCCCACCCACTGCACCCCCATGCCATGCCATGCCCCACCCCACCTCCCTCTGCAGCACTTCCTCCTCCCTCCCTCACAATTTTAATGCCTGGGAACCGACAGAAGCCCTGTGCTCCCAGGCTCTTTAAAGGCCACCCTTGATTGGCGGGTAAAACTTCGCTGGAGGCCAGTTCCTATGCGATCAGTGTGGGGGCAGCAGGAAGGATGAGCGAGCTGCTGAGAAAGAGCAGCCACTGCCGCTTCCTCCCCACTTCCTTCCTGCATCTTGTGGGGAGGAAGTGGGGAGGAGGCAGCGGCGGCGACAGCTCTTTCTCAGCAGCTCGCTTGTTCTTCTCACTGTTGCCGCACCCGTGCTGATCGCGAGTGCACCTGAGGGCTAGCATAGGAGCCGCCAGCCTCTGGTGCAGTTTTACCCACCAATCAACTGATTGGTAGGGGCGACCTTTAAAGAGCCCAGGGAGCGCAGCGCTTCACTGCCCGTTCCTGGGCATTAAAATTGTGAGGAAGGGAGGGAGGGGGAGGCAAACACGGATTTACCTAGGGGGCGGGGCGGGGGCAAGGGCCAAATTCAGCACCCCTGCCCTGCTGGCACCCTAGGCAAATGCCTAGTTTGCCTAGTGGGCGGGCTAGTCCTGACATTGACATTAATGTTTGTGAGTGTAGAAGCTCCTTCTCAAGGTTTTTCTGTAACATTTCAGTGTCACACATACAGCAACAAAACCCAGGAAGACCAGGGTAGGTAAACATGAAAATGTTTCTCCATAGCAGCTGTCATAGAGTTTTGTAAAAGAGCTGAAATATAGGACATAGTTGACAGAAGGCAAGCCTATCCTTCACGCTAGATTATCCAGATCTCCAGACTCAGTTAACCAGTTTTATCCTATCCCCAAATACCTCCAAGTACACCTCTTTAATTTTTCCTTTAAAAATGAATGTCTAATATTGACTTCTGCAGAGAAATTGTGGTGGTTGGGGGATGCCCTGATGAGAGCTAAGGATGCTCAAGCATCCACCAGTTCAGCTCAGGAGCAAGAATTTGTTTTTTGTGGAGCAGTTTGGCTGTTCGTGAGCAGCTCAAGCCTAGTCAGGTGGTTCCTTTCAAGTCTAATCAGGGTATTCAGTCAGTACAGTGCAATCAGCAATATTTCATACATGTATGTTCCACATAGCTTGATGGGCATCCCAGCCTCCAACCCCACAGACTTCTGGTCATTACATTTCGCTCTGTAGCCAGTTGTTTAAATCACCATGCATTGTTTGTCTAAGTCTGCATCATTGATGTGATTTCAGACAGCCTTGTGGGGGTTGTAGTCACCCCTCCCATATCATTTAGTCACCTGACCTGACCATCCATGATCCTGAGGGAGAATTGGTTTTACCTACTATGCACATAGAAGCATCCACAAGGTAGAAGGGAATGAAAATTTTATCCCTGCCACTGTTGTGTACCCTCGAAGCTGTCTGGCAACTGTTCAGGTTTGCTGGCAGCAAAGCAAAGAAATCTGAAGTTTGGCTCACATGAAATTGCAGTTGTCAAAGAAGGCATCTTCACCTATCACACATGCTCACCATGAAGTCTGTGGCACCACTAGTGCACCTACTGTTTGCTCCTATGCCAAATGTGTCTCCATACACACAGTTGCCCAAGGGTCCTTGCAATATACAGGTCCTCTACCACCCCCATTCATATGCCAGGGAAATCTCAAGAAAGATTATAAAGTATATTGCCTAGTGGGGACAATTACAGGGGAATGGAAAGGAGCGTTACTTCATTCTTGCTGTGGAAGTGAGAAGAATGATGGAATTAGTGCTTGTCAATTTGCTACTGACTCTTGGTGACTCCTCATGGAGTATTCAAGGAAAGAGATGAGCAGAAGTGGTTTGCAACCCTGGTCTTTCTTAATTTAGGCTGCTTTATGCTGTGGGAGTAAAAAAAGATAGTATTATTAACTTCTTCACCCCTGCTTCGGAGGGCAAGCTACCAAGTCCCTAAGCCAGTGCTATTGTTCCTTTCATTGAATGGACTGCTCTCCTTGTGCGTAGCACTGAGAGGCTGAGCATGGGAACGTCACTGGACTACCAGGGATCAAATAGTTATAGTTTTTATATGATTGTGAGTTGCTGTGAAGACTCTTTTGCGCAGGGTGGGATAGAATTATTTTAATGGACAAATAGAATGGGCTGAATGAACACATTCTTGCCACATTCAAACAGGGAAGCGTTATGCAGTAGCCTAATGAGGAGGACTGGGAAATAATTTTCTGTGGGAAGGGTTTCTGTTCTGGTGTTCCAAGTATGAATAATGACAACATCTTCAATTTATTTGGAATCATAATAGGATACCTTGTCAAAAGGAAATTGAGAAAATTACATTTGGCTTTTTTTTTTTTGGTGAGTCAGTCATGATGGGGACCATGTTATAACAACCTGCCATCACATCAGGAAGAGATACAGGTGACAAAGAAGCTGAGGCAGATCAAACCTGAACTGAATACATGTGACCCAATCCTGGTCAGATTTTACACACCCTTGACAGAGACCTGAGGGGATGTCCTTTTCTTAGACTTTTGCTTGTCAGGGCAACAGAAGTATGATTGAATTAAATTAAACTGAATTGCTTCTGTCAGTCTTCTGTCACCAGTGCTTCCAGTAACTAAATCAAGGGCTCTCTAAGGATTCCTAGAAACTTCCTTTGATCACTGTACTACATGACAAGGTTTATACGTCAGAATGCCAATCTCAGGCAATGACATCAACACTGTGGATTGTCTGGTAGACCTTTCACTGAGACAGATCCGTATGCAGGCCTATGGCCTTGACAGAAATCTGCTACTTGACGCAGTGGCTTGACAATTTATGATATTCCTCATAGTCCTATGTATTTGCCTTCTTTTCTAAGTGAAGCCTTATGCATGTACTAGGGCGTGAAGCTTATCATATTATAAGTTTACCCCATCCTTGCATAGCAAAGATGGTGCCCACAACCTTTCCTAAATTATTGTATTCTAACCTTATATAATGTTCCTCTGTCATATGGCACACACATACCCCATCACAATGACCACATCACAAAGGTTGATTAGGATGAGAAAGACTGACTGGCCAAAGGTGATCTGGTGATCTTCATGACCAAGTGAGGATTCAGACTCAACCTCCTTAGCTCTTATCCTACACTTTAATCATTACATTACACTAATTCAGCCCTGTAATGTAATGTAACATAACATGCCCTGACTGGAATGGCCCAGGCTACCCTGATTTTGTCAAATCTAGGAAGCTAAGTAGGGTTGGCTGTAGTTAGTACTTGAATGGGAGACCACCAGGTTGCTATACAGAGGCAAGCAATGGCAAACCACCTCTGTTCATCTCTTGCCTTGAGAATCCTATAGGATCACCAAAAATTAACTGTGACTTGATGGCATTGTCCATCATTACAATTAATATAATATAATATAGGATCATCCCAAAACATAATATTACAAAAGTTATAATAACAGCAAAAGCTGGAGCAGGGACCTCACTCCTAGGTTACTGACCATGATCCTGTGTATTAGTCTCTGGCAGCAAAATGAAAGAGGAGTCCAGAGGCACCTTAAAGAATAGCAACATTCATTCCACCAGAAGCTTTTGTGAATCAGAGCTCCCTTCATTAATGTAGTTGTTTCTAACCCATGAGCGAGACATTATACTGTCTTCTGTGGGCCTTAAAGACCAATGATTCTACATCAAAAGAATTGCTCAGAGCATTCAGAGAGCAGCTGATAAGTCCATCTCCTTATTTTAGCTGCTCATCTCAGGAACTTCAGCTTTGGCCAGGGAATGCTGTTTACAAAAGTAGGACTTCAGATACAAGCCTGTCAATATCAGCTCTCCATTTTGTGTATAGGCTTGCCAGATCACCGCTAGCCACTGGCAGGGGTTGGGAGTGGGGGGTGCAGTTGCCAGATTCAGGTTGGGAAACTCTTAGAGAATTGGTGATGAAGCCAAAGGAGGACAGGGACTTCAGTGGGGTATAGAACCATAGAGTCTCTCCTCCAAAGCATCTAGTTTCTCCAGGGAAACTGATTTCAGTAGTCTGGAGAAGAGCTTTAATTCCAGGGGATCCTACACAGAGGCTGGCATCCCTACTTTGCATACCAGTGGAATCTCTTGACTTCCCCCTGTCCAGACACCAACTGGGGAGCCTATGCTAAAGTCTACCATGCTGCTGGGTTAATTACAGTGCATTCCTAAACAGTACTTTATAACCTTCTAAATCCACTGAAGTCAAATGGCTTTGAAGGACTTAATTTTGTTTAGGATTGCAGTGTTAGTATAATCCTGCAACTTTTCAACTTCTTCTTCAACTCACTGAGAATTTCATGGGCATCCTGACTCCAAGTCTAACTCTCTGTATGCTACTTACAATAAGGAGTGAATTCACAATTCAGAAGATGAGATCAGAAATCACGCATTTTAAAACTGTGATACATTTTATTCATTTATAACATTAATACTCTACTTTTCTGTTAAGACTTGACAGCTTACATCAGCAACAACAAATTGCAATTTAAAATACAATAAATTATACCCTAACATCATCAAAACCACCTATTAAGATAGAAATCACAGCAAGCGCTTCCTCCAACAGCCTCATTACCCTTCTTTGCATATGAATTACATTTCCTGAGACTATTGCATATTTTGCTGTTATGTTTCCGAAGCGTTTCTCCTCTACAGCCGCAAGAACTAGAAAGCTGCCCTTTTGTAATGATAGAACATTCTCCCAGGAACTGAATGAAAGCCACTGAAGTATACAGAAATGCATGAAGGATCTGTAGATCCCATTGTACCAGAACTTGTCCGTACCTGAGCAATAAATAAATAAATAAAACAAAATGACTACTGCCCTTACCATCAAAGCTGCTGTATACAGGACCCATGATACATGACTGCCCATCCCCTCCTTCAGTGAAGATAGCATACAAAGCTGCCTAACAACAAGTTAGCCCATTGGTCCATCTAGTTCAAAACTGTCTGCTGTGACTGGCAGCTCCCCAAGATCTTTCTCAGAGTATATAGCTAGAGATGCCAGAGATTAGTCCTGGTACCTTATGCATGCACAGTATGTACTCTGCCAGCGAGCCACATTCCCTCCCTGTGGGAAAGAAATATCTTACTGAGGCTGTGGTGTGGCAGGGACAAAAGCAAAACCAGATTCTTTTGACAGTCATTCATTCCTAGTAACCACACTTCTGTTGTATTGCTGAAGACAGTTGTATTCTTCATTGCTGAAAAGCCCAGTCTGTCCATCTATACCATACAGTTAACAGGAAAGGTTGTGGCTTTTCTTACTTTGGCTGCCAAAATTGCTGCCAGTTTGCAAACACATTTTACTGCTGTCTGTCTTTTTCTTCCCCTTCTACCCCAAAAGCAATAAGGAGCCAAAGAGGGTCAAGTTTATAAATGACAATGGGAAGGGAAGTGGGTTTCCATGGCTGCCAGCAATTACTGTGCAGACTCAGATGAATGGAGATTACAGCCCAAGGCTGCTATTTTGGGCATCAGTGAGATACAATAACAAAGGACAAATTTAATTCACTGCTACGGTGAGGTGGATGCAGCTCACTTCCCAAAACAAGGACAGCTTTATCAACACCCTTAGGACAGGCAGCTCAGGCCACAGAATCCCATTACCTGCAACACTGACCTTGGCTTTTCTGGGCTCAGAGTCTCATTCAGAAAGTCACAGTGTCCATTTCTCTGTTTCACAACAGAGTAGCTTCAAAGTGACCATCAGAAACGAGAGTCAATTTGAAGGAAACAACAACAACAACAATAGTAATGTCATTTACCACTTAACCCAAGATGAAAAAAGTGAATCAGGACTTCCCAGTCTTGCTCTGATCTCACAAGTAGTCATTTCAGTTGTAAAATTTGGTGTAGTGGTTAAGTGTGTGCACTTTTATCTGGGTGAACTGGGTTTGATTCTCCATTCCTCCACATGCAACTTCTAGTGTGACCAGTCATAACTCTCAGCTGTTCTGCTCAAGAGCAGTTCTTGGGAGAGCTCTCTCAGCCCCACCTACATCACAGACAATGTTCCCTCTAAGCTAGTCTTGTGAGCAAAAATTCTATTTTGTGAGCTACTGATATTAAAGTTGTGAGCTACTGGCATTAAAGTTGCGAGCTACTGCATAAATTATTGTGCTCTGGGACCATTTTCCTGAGCTAAGACAAAAATATGTGAGCTGGAGACTAAAAATCTGTGAGCTAACTCATGCTAACTCACATTAGAGGGAACATCGCTCACAGGGTGTTTTTTATGGGGAGGGGAAGGGAAAGGAGGTTGTAAGTCACTCTGATACTCCTTTGGGTAGTGAAGAACAGGGTATAAATCCAATCTCCTCCTCCTCCTCCTTTTCTTCTTCTTGTTCTCCTTCTTGATGCACTTTTGCACCTTTTGACTTAGATTAAGCAGTCCTATGCATAAAGTCTTGGTTAGTAGTATGGACCAATGTGGCATAAATTCCTTCAGCAATATAATATGCTTTGCCTTTGTTGGTGTGATTTCAGACTTGTTTAGCAGTGTGGACCAATGCGTCATAAACGCCTTCAGAAATGCAACATGGTTTGCCTTTGTTGGTGTGACTGTAGACTCTCCAGTCATCCTTTGGATGTATTCACCAGCTGAACACATAAACAAGTCATAGATTGAAATTAGTTGAAGGACTGACATAGGACAGAACTAACATGGCATAGCAGCTAAGAGACTGTGAGCCTCCTAGGTGCCTTGAGGAAAGTCCCTCTCTGTGCCTCAGCCACATCTGCACTTTGGGGATGCTAACAATGCTGGCCTACCTTTCAGGATTACTAGATTACAACTGCATGTTGTTTGAGAAGCACTTTGAACAGTGGACAACCCTATGTAAATACTGAGCATTATAATTAACAGTTGAAAGGGACCAGTAAGAACTGTCACTGGACTGTCAGTTGCCAAGCTGTACTATTTCTGATAGTGGAAGAGAAATTGAATATTTGAGTAATTCGTCCTCATAAAATACTCTTGGCACTTACAAAATTACTATATCAATGGAAAGGTCTACACAAACCTTTTCCCTGACATGCTACCAGTGTTGCACATGTAAGCAGTTTGTTTTAAGTAAAGGAAGAATACAAACTTTCACACACACAGCCCCAGTGATGCATTCCAGCACCAGTTACATCGGTTACATCATACAGGAATGTTTCGTGTCCTTTAGCTGAAAGAAAGGCTTTGGGTGTAGATAGGGTCGGGGGAGAGATAAAATTGCCAAATTTTGAATAAGTTCTGGTAGCAGTTCTTTTAATCTGGTCTGCAGTAATTAGTTGGTGGCATGCAGGGGTTTTTTTTGTAGCAGGAACTCCTTTGCATATTAGGCCACACACCCCTGATGTAGCCAATCCTCCAGAGCTTACAGGGCTCTTAGTACAAGGCCTACTGTAAGCTCCAAGAGGATTGGCTACATCGGGGAGGTGTGGCCTAATATGTAAAGGCGTTCCTGCTTTAAAAAAAAAGCATGGGTGGCATGATTTCTACATATCAAACTTCTGGAATGGCCAAGGTGGTTCCACGCCCCCCCCCCCCGAAAACCCTAAAAAACAAACTGTTCAAATGAGTTAGCGCTTCTTCTTCCATTGCTGATCTGAATAGCCTGCTCAACTCCCCATGTGGTGACACATATGTGCTATCCCTGAATCTGGAAAACTCTTCTTCCCATAGATATTGGGAAGGTGTACAGACTGAGATCTGGATGTTCAAAAGTTCCTTGAATATTATCTTCTTTCCTCTGTTTTTGTCAGGGCTTTTTTGGTAGAAAAAGCCCAGCAGGAACTCATTTGCATATTAGGCCACACCCTCTGATGTCACCATTATTTCACATAGGGATTTTCTGTAGAAAAAGCTCAGCAAGAATTTATTTGCATATTAGGCCACACCCCCTGACATTAAGCCAGTCAGAGCTGCGTTCCTGTGCGTCCTTGCTCAGAAAAAGTTCTAGTTTTAGTATTTTCAAAGATGTTGTATGGAAAGAAATATAATCAGACCTTCTAACTCTAAAGGGGGGGGCAAATTCTTTGTAGGTGTTTTAATATGAGGTAAAGAGTAATCTCTTAGGATATCTTGCACCAGCTTGCATTCTACGTGGGTAGGGAGCATTTCCGCACCCTGCTTGCCATTAATATAGTTGTCAGATGCTTTATTTATAACATTATAAACCCATATTGCAAAGCCATTCATTACTATTAGCAATCAATTAATAACAGATTACCATCTGTGCTGGAGCAACTTGGTATTGCTATTTAAACCACAGTAAAGGTTACCCAATTAAGAAATGTATAGTGATTAATACTCCTAGCAGTGGGACTTTACTAGGGCATTTCAAACTACCTTCATGCCATCTGTACATCGTTGAGATGAGAAAATCAATTCTGCTGTAGAAAGAAATGCATTAAGAAAGCTGAGAACTGAAATCCACAGAGCAATAGCAGACTTTCACAAGCAGCAAAGCTGTGATTCCAGAAAGGATTCAGTTAGATTTAGCTTTAGGTATCCCAGTGACATTTGCTGCGCTACATCAAAAGCTGAAGCTTGTGCATGGTGGATGCATATGACTGGCTTGCCACAGCTGGACTTAAGTGGGAGGTGGGGGAGGGGAAGCTTTCCCACAGTCAAGACATGATAAAATAATCATAGTAATAGGCATGAGCTATCCACTTGCTTGATGCTGCAATCAAACAGAGTAAATAATGCACTTTCAATGCACTTTCCAACTGGATTTTGCCAATTCACACAGTAAAATCCAGTTGGAAAGTGCATTGAAAGTATACTGAAAGTACATTCTTTACCATGTGTGATCATAAATGGTTTTTTTTTTTTGTGGTGGGTGTGTTCAAATATATCCCCAGACCCTCCAGGATCATGTAGATCAGAAACGATATTTTTATTTTATATATGACAAACTTGAAACTAACAAACAAACAAAAACAGCCTTTGGCTGAATTGTTGGGGATATGGTTACAGAAATATAAATGAGAAATAACCAATATATTTTCCATGTTCCTGGCAGATAACATGATGCCTGACAAGTACTTACCACAAATTTGTGAATGTTAATATACATTGCAGAGTGTAAAGGATTTTATTTTTGCAAGGGGGACTTTCCCTGGAGCTCTGGGGGTCCATGTCCTGTAAGTCATTACAGGCTTTTAAAAAAAAGGTGTAGAAGCCAGCACTTTGAAAGGACACATGGGCTGATTACAGACCAGCACTTTGGGCTGACTCAGAGACGTCTCTGAAGTCGGCCCAAAAAATCCCTCCACACGCAAACATCTGCCGGGCATCCCCATCCGTCACTCACCCCATCCTTCTGGGCGCTCCACCCGGCTCAAAAATATTTGAGTCAGCCATCAGTCACCAAATTGCTGTCTGGGCAGGGAAGGGCGCACGCGAGGCGACTTGGCATTCTGGAGCTGTCAAGCCGCCCCAAGCTCTGCTGGTTTTTTTTAATTGAGACCAATCAGAGTGCTAGTGCGCTCATGCACACCAGCGCTTTCTCCCCCCCCCCCCGGGAAAACAAAGGAATTTGGCTTCCAGGTCGCCTTCCTGTGAGGCGGCTCCTAGGTGAATGTGGGGAGGCTCCGGGATGGCTCTTTTGGGGCTGTCCTGATTCAGGACGCCTCCTTGCCACCCCAAAATGCCCATCTGTTCTCAGCCCTATAGACACAAATGGCTAGATAGACCCCCATTCTTTCAAACATTTTGGAATCAGAACTTTATGGCCAGCTGATACTGATAGCATTCTTTGCCAACAGTATAATGCAAAACTTCATAATTCTATCGACAAAAAAGATCATGGGAAATCATCATGGTAGATTTCTGAAGTACCAACTCAGTATGTGGTGAACCTTTTAAATGAACAAATATGTTAAAACAGCTCTCTGTTACACCTGTATTTGTAGACAAGCCCTTAGCAGTTTTGCCAATTTACTCAAAACCTCTGCACATTCATTTTTTAAAAATGGAGGGAACATACAGGACCTTGAGACCTCTTTGCCTATTCAGTAAGCACTTGTGATATTTCAGAAACTAGGAGGTAAAAGAAACACCTCTCTGGCCATCAGACATGTTATTGTGATGTTATGGGATGTTCCTTAGCATATTGCTAAGTTGTTAAAATATCACAGAGGATCAAAAGTCAACAGGAGCATGAGAGATATAGGTGAGAAGCAGGGCTTGTTTTCTGGAAAAAGAAGTGCTGGAACTCTCAAGAGGGAAATGAAGGAGAAACACACAGGTGCCCCTTATGAACTTTTAAACATTTTTTTTGAGGATTTTGTTTCCACAGAGAGGTTCCAGAACTCCGTTCTGCCATGTTCAACCAGAAAAAAAAAAGCCCTAGTGAGAAGCGATACCAAGAGACAGTAGTGATTAATTCTGTTGATGTGTGGTTGAGGAAACCAGTGTGAGATCTGGAAAGCATGCTTAGAAATGATGGGTTGTGAATGGTCTTTGTATGCATGTGTGTTTGCCTGTGAGAATGATGTGAATGATGAGTCGTAGTTACACATCAGGAATCACAAAGAAAATGCACTTCTTTTATTCTTTATGATCTCTGGTTTAAACTGCAGTTTACACTATTTCTTTCTCTGCCATGCTAAAAACAAAAACAAAGCATAACAACAGTTGGTTATTAACAGAAGATACAACAGCAGGCCATGGTATGCAGCAGTCATTCCATCAGGTCAGTGGAATAGAAGAGACTTTAAGCACTCACATGATGAAATTTACAGAGTCCTTGGTGGGAAGATGACAGAGCCTGGAGATTATGCTTGCATCCTACTGACTCCCCCCAATAAGTATATGTTGCACAGAACAGCAATAAGATAAGGAGCATTGCAGACTGGCAGAAAAGCTTTTTAAAAAATTAATATCAAATATCCCACTAGTTTCAGCAGTGAGAATTCCATTGCCCTGAATTGAAGAGAGACACACAGTACCAGAAGAGAGACACATGACTGCATAAGGCTTTCAAGGCAAATGCTGTTTGTTTAGTTTGAGTGGGCTGAAGGTGATTGTTGCTGATTGATTAGGAGTGGCTGTGTTCCCCACCCTCTTTGCATTATTAAGCTGTGCCTTGCCAGAGGCGCGAGCCTTTGGCGCAAGCCGAAGGGTGAGAGCTAAAGGGCTCTTGGCCTGTGGCTCTTGGCCTGGGGGCTCTGTAAGGACCAGGAACCCAGATCCCTATTTCCTTGGGTTCCCATTAAGGTAAGTAGACCCTCCAGAAGGAGAGCCACATAAACAAACAGGATTTAAAAGGGGTCTGTATATTTTTGAAAAAAGCTATAATGAAGGTAAAATGCCAGCAGGGGGGTGGGGGCTTTCCAGTGTTTTGCACTGAGTGTCACATGTATAACTATCTGCCCACAGGACAGAAGTCTTGGGTGTGTGCTCGATGCAAAGAGCTCCTGGTCCTCAGGGAATGAGTTCGTACCCTTGAGGCCAAGGTGACTGACCTGGAGAAGCAGAGACAGTCAGTTAGGCACTTGGAGAAGACTCTCGGGGACGTATTAGATGAGCCCCACTCTGAATGTGGCAGCCCCGTTGCTGCCAGGGAGCATGAGGGTCGAGAGGGAACAGGGCACCGGGCTGAGGATAAGGGAAATGCGCCCTCAGTAGGGACCTCTTCTTCAGTTGGTAAGCGGGTATCCTTTCGTGCCAAGGAGCCATCCCTGGGCAGGGAGAGAGGGGGGGCCTTGGTAGTTGGTGATTCGATCCTTTGGCAAGTAGACAGCTGGGTGGCAAAACAGCATACTGAACATATGGTGACTTGCCTGCCTGGTGCAAAGGATGCTTTCTGGAACAAGTGGGAGCTGTACAAAAGAGACAGTCTCCACTTGTCCCCAGATGGAACCAGGGAGAGAGGAGGGGTTGGTGATTCGATCCTTAGGCAAGTAGACAGCTGGGTGGCAAAACCGCGTACTGACCGTATGGTGACTTGCCTGCCTGGTGAGAAGGTAGCGGACATTACGCATGTAGTAGATAGGCTGATAGTGCTGGGGAGGAGTCAGTGGTCGTGGTGCATGTTGGCACCAACGATGTGGGGAAATGCAGTCGTGAGGTCCTGGAGGAAAAATTTAGGCTGCTAGGCGGGAGACTTAAGGCCAGGACCTCCAAGGTAGCTTTCTCAGAAGTGCTACCTGTTCCATGTACAGGGCTGGAGAGACAGGCACAAATTAGAAGTCTCAATGTGTGGATGAGACGATGGTGAAAGGAGGAAGGGTTTAAGTTTGTTAGGCACTGGGATGCTTTCTGGAACAAGCGGGAGCTGTACAAAAAAGACGGTCTCCACTTGTGCCCAGATGGAACCAGGCTGCTGGTGCTTAAAATCAAAAAGGTGGCAGAGCAGTTTTTAAACTAAATCTTGGGGGAAAGCCGACAGGAGATGAAATGTCTCTGGTTCGGGAGGACTCTTCTCAAAAAGATGAAGGGTTAGCTGTTACTTTTCTGCCGGGTAATGGATCAGAGTTGTCTGCTGAGATGGTGACAAACAGTATGGGCTGATTGCCAAAGTCTCAAGGTGGCAGGAGGAAGGTTGAGGGCCTAACTTGCCTGGGAAATAGATGTTTCTATACGAATGCTAGAAGTGTTCGAAGTAAAATTGGTGAATTGGAATGTTTAGTGTTGGGGGAAAACATAGACATTGTGGGAATTTCAGAAACTTGGTGGAATCAGGAGAATCAGTGGGACATGATGATTCCTGGATATAAGTTATATCGGAAGGATAGGAAGGGAAGGGTTGGAAGGGGGGGGGCGGCTCTGTATGTCAGAGAGGGTATACAGTCCAGTAAGACTGAGGTCAAAGAATTAGATTCCCTTCTAGAAATGCTTTGGGTCAAAATAGAGGGGCCAAAGGGAAATTTAACTATGGGAGTTCGTTATCGCCCACCAAACCAAAACATAGAGGACGATTATAATATGATGGAAGAATTAAAGATAGTGGCTAAACATAAAAACTGTGGCGTAATAGGTGATTTTAACTACCCGCAGATTGATTGGGTCAATATGTGTTCAGGTCGAGAGAAAGAGATTGAGTTTTTAGATGCTCTCAACGACTGTGCTATGGAGCAGATGGTCACAGAACCTACCAGGGGTGGGGCGATCCTGGATTTGGTCGTAAGTAATGCCCAAGACTTGGTGAGAGATGTAAAAGTGATCGCACCGCTTGGGAGCAGTGACCATAACGTTATTGATTTCACCATTTGTATAAATAGGGGGTTGCCCCAAAAGACCAGCACAACCACGTTTAACTTTAAAAGGGTAAATTCTCTGAGATGAAGAGGCATGTGAAAAGGAAACTGAAAGGAAAGGTAAATACAGTCAAAACCCTTGGGGAAGCTTGGAGGTTATTTAAAACTACAATCCTAGAAGCTCAGATAAAATATATAGCACAAGTTAGGAAAGGCACAAACAGGTATAAGAAAAGGCCTGCATAGATAACAAACAAAGTAATGGAAGCTGTAAAAGGTAAGAAGGACTCCTTTAAGCAGTGGAAAGCTAGTCCAAGTGAGATTAATCAAAGGGAACACAGGCTGTGGAAAATCAAATGCAAGACTGTGATCAGGCAGGCAAAAAGGGACTATGAGGGGCATATTGCAAAAAACATAAAGATCAACAATAAAAAATTCTTCAAATATATTAGAAGCAGGAAACCAGCCAGGGAGGCAGTGGGGTCCTTGGATGACCAAGGGGTCAAAGGATTACTGAAGGGGGATAGGGAAATGGCTGAGAAGCTGAATGCATTTTTTGCCTCCGTCTTCACTATGGAAGACGAGAAGTGTTTGCCCGCTGCAGAACCACTAATTTTGGAAGGGGTGTTGAAAGACCTGAGTCAGATTGAGGTGACAAGAGAGGAGGTCCTACAACTGATGGACGAATTAAAAACTAATAAGTCAATAGGTTCGGATGGCATACATTCAAGAGTTCTGAAAGAACTCAAAGTTGAACTTGTGGATCTCCTGACAAAAATATGTAATCTTTCATTGAAATCTGCCTCCATTCCTGAGGACTGGAAGGTAGCAAATGTCACCCCAATCTTTAAAAAGGGTTCTAGAGAAGATGCGAGAAATTACAGGACAGTCAGTCTGACTTCAATACCGGGAAAGTTGGTAGAAACCATTATCAAGGACAGAATGAGTAGGCACATTGATGAACACAAGTTATTGAGGAAGACTCAGCATGGGTTCTGTAAGGGAAGATCTTGCCTAATTAACCTGTTACAGTTCTTTGAGGGGGTGAACAAGCATGTGGACAAAGGGGACCCAATAGATGTTGTTTACCTTGTCTTCCAAAAAGCTTTTGATAAAGTTCCTCATTAAGGCTCCTTAGTAAGCTCAAGAGTCATGGACAGGTCCTCTTGTGGATCAAAAACTGGCTAATTAATAGGAAGCAGAGAGTGAGTATAAATGGGCAGTCTTCGCAGTGGTGGATGGTAAGCAGTGGGGTGCCGCAGGGCTCAGTACTGGGTCCCATGCTCTTTAACTTGTTCATAAATGATTTGGAGTTGGGAGTAAGCCGTGAAGTGGCCAAGTTTGTAGATGACACTAAATTGTTCAGGGTGGTGAGAACCAGGGAGGATTGTGAGGCACTCCAAGGGATCTGTTGAGGCTGGGTGAGTGGGCGTCAATGTGGCAGATGAGGTTTAATGTGGCCAAGTGCAAAGTAATGCACATTGGGGCCAAGAATCCCAGGTACAAATACAAGTTGATGGGGTGTGAACTGGCAGAGACTGACCAAGAGAGAGATCTTGGGGTCGTGGTAGATAACTCACTGAAAATGTCAAGACAGTGTGCGATTGCTATAAAAAAGGCCAATGCCAGGCTGGGAATTATTAGGAAGGGAATTGAAAACAAATCAGCCAGTATCATAATGCCCCTGTATAAATTGACGGTGTGCTCATTTGGAGTACTGTGTGCAATTCTGCACCTCAAAAAGGATATTATAGCATTGGAAAAAGTCCAGAAAAGGGCAACTAGAATGATTAAAAGTTTGGAACACTTTTCCTATGAAGAAAGGTTAAAACGCTTTCTTCATAGGGGCTCTTTAGCTTGGAGAAATGTCGACTGCAGGGTGACATGATAGAGGTTTACAAGATTATGCATGGGATGGAAAAAGTAGAGAGAAAAGTCCTTTTCTGCCTTTCTCACAATACAAGAACTCGTGGGCATTCAATGAAATTGCTGAGCAGTCAGGTTAGAATGGATAAAAGGAAGTACTTCTTCACCCAAATGGTGATTAACATGTGGAATTCACTGCCACAGGAGGTGGCGGCGGCTACAAGCACAGCCAGCTTCAAGACGGGATTGGATAAAAATATGGAGCAGAGGTCCATCAGTGGCTATTAGCCACTCTGTGTGTGTGTTTGTATGTGTTTGTGTGTGTATATATATATATATATATATATATATATATATATATATATATATATATATATATATATATATATATATATTGCCACTGTGTGATACAGAGTGTTGGACTGGATGGGCCATTGGCCTGATCCAACATGGCTTCTCTTATGTTCTTATGTTCTCATTGCAGCAACTTAGAAATGGATGGTAACTTTGGAGCACAGGCATCATGCACTTTCTGTCTGTTTTGAAGCAGATGCTTAAAATAACAGCAGATGTAAAGTTCATGCTATTGATTCCCTGACTGCAAGATGTATTCTCAAAGCTAAGAAGCACTTGCTTGTAGTTGATGTCTCCCTCTCTCCAATGGCAAGTAAATGACACAAAGAGCAACACTGGAGCCTCTCACTGACCGTAAAGCATCCACTCTAGTGTACAGCACCTCTCTGTGTGTACTGTCAAGTTGCAGTTGACATATGGTGACTGCATAGGGTTTTCAAGGCAAATGATTAAGCAGAGGTGGTTTGCCATTTCCTTCCTCTGCAATGTCTTCCTTGGTGGTCTCCCACCCAAGTACTCACCCTGCTTAGCTTCCAAGATCTGACAAGATCAGGCTATACTATAGCATCAGCATTCCACCTCCATACAATGTAATGGGTTCCATGGGAGGATGCTGAAGTAGTCTTGGCTACTCTGAGACTAGAGCCAACCATAGTGGCAAATCTAGCTAAACTAGTAAAATGGCTTTTTGGCGTTCTGTTGGGCGGCAGAGTGTAAGCCAAAATGCCCTCAAAAGAGGCTGGGGAATTGACAGATGGACACCTTTGGCTTAAAAAGGATCTAGAATCTATGTATACAGGCTTCCACTTCCAGAAATTATTGCTAAATTTACCAAGGGCACTAATTAAGTAAAACAATTATGATTTTATTACAGAAAAATATAGAACACACAGATACAAGATAATAGACTCATATAACATACATACAGACCTAATAAAAATAGAGAGAAATGCATAGAGGTAACGTAAGGATGGACAAACAGGGTAATAATTATCGATCGTAGTCTTCAAGGAAGGTTCCAATGGCGACAAACAAGGACGATGGGGAAGGGAACCCTCAACTGGCCAAGAATCGGGGATGTATCTAAGCAGCAGGAATGGGGTACTGCTAGATGCACACCTGTGGGGAGCTGGGTCACAGGTTATAAGGACTACTTGAGCCCTTAGGGGATGGGAGGTACAGGGGCGGATGAGAGGTTGTCAGCTGGTACATGACCTCAGAAAAAGGGGAGGCTCCGCAATGACCATAAGGGCTGGTCTTATGCAGTAGCCAATATCCAGTTTATTGGGGGTACCAGATTGGATGCCCGTACCTGGCCAATGAGCAGACTTGGCCCTGGTTACCTGATTGGACTTTCAGGTAACAATGGGCCAAAGGGGGAGGCTCCAGGATGACCATTAAGGGAAAGAATGGGAGAAATTATTGGGGTGGAGGTGATTAAAAGGCTATCAAAATTTATCTAAAGGGTGACAATAGATGGCCAAATTGCTACCTAAGGTAACACCCGATCTATACAAAGAAACTTGGCTGTGAATGAAGATGTTCTTCCTCTTCTTCATTCGTCTACTGGCACCATCCTTTGTCTTGGGTTCCATTGGACAAAGGCTTAGGCAGTCTGACAGGATCTGCGTCTAAGATAAGCTTGATTGCCTTATGCATAGGTGACATCTGCTGAGTACGTGAGCCTCCCGCTTCGCTGTAATGGAGTCTGGCACTGCAGGAAGATAGCTGCTGGTGATGTTAGCCTTCCCATATGGATTCTATGGTCAAGGCTGGAAACTGCTTGCCTGGATAGTTCCTGGCGGCGCAACTTCTTCCGCTGCAACGGCCGAGATGGGAACACACGGAGCGACTGGAAACCCATCTGTTCTCCTGGTTAGCACTCTTCCAGAGATACGGAGTGCTGCTTCAATGTTGTGGCTGTTAGTACTCACATAAGTCCCTTACATTCTGGTAGACAAAACCCACGTTCTCCTGGCAGATGTGTGTGAGTTTCATCTCCAAGCACCCTGGCAACCAAGTGGGTGACTACAATGTTCTGAAATTAGGGGTCTTTTTCTCACAAGAGTCATGCTAATGCCAAGCTTTTCTGATTAATTTTGCTCCTCCCCCATTTATTCCCAGTCCAAATTCCAAGTCTGCACACATGGTTCCAGATTCTATGCCTAGGAGACCAATATAATCAATAACATTTCTGCAGATGCGTTTATTTTGCTTGCATATTTTAGTACATTGTGCACAATATTTTGGTATGGTTCTGAAAGCTCTGGATGAGTGAGGGGCAAAGAAGCATAAAGGGAGGTTGCACGACAATCCCTAATGCTGGGGTATATAAGAGATAGACAGTGATCCACTGGTGGCCAATTTCTGGAGCACCACCTAGCACCTGCTGGTGACTAGAAGTCTTGCCAAGAATGCTGGATTGTGGCTGGATTGTGACAACTCATTTTTTAATGTTCTTAAGCAAGTGTGCATCCTCGAGATCATTTAACACAGATTAGTTACGCCTTAAGATAAATCCTGAAGATGAATTCTTGATTTATAAACTGAACACACAAATGTGGCTCTATTTTTTTTTTTTAAACCCACAAGCTTGAAAATAATGCCTCTTTGCTGTCTTCACTCTATTCTTCTCTGGAGTGATTATCCTGTTCTTTTCCCCCAGCTCAGAAATTTCACCTCTGCATATATAAGGCATTTTTTTTTGTTAAATTTAGCTTTCTGGTATGTAAAGATAAGACTCAGCAGGAGGTGTTTATGTAGGACCGTCTCCTCCCAGGTGTCACCTGCTGGTGGTTTCTCCATTTAAGGTAGCTGTGATGAGTGGGCAGAGGTCCTGCCCCTTTCTGTCAGTACCCTGTTTGGGGTGTGGGTGTGTGCACAGAGTGGGTGACAACCAGTCAGGGTCCATGGATGGCTGAAGGAGTCAGATGGGATGGGAAGTGAAGAAGAAAAATCTGTTACACTCAGCTCTTTTCAGATAGGATTTACATCTCCATAATGTTAGGTTGGAGAGCTGTATTTCAGGAAATTTTGTATATCTCAGAACCTGGCTGGAGAGTAAGCAAGCAAAAATAGTTCCAGGTAGGCAGCTGTGTTGGTCTAAAGCAGCAGAACCAAATTCGAGTCCAGTGGCACCTTTAAGACCAATGAAGTACATGTACATGGAAGCTCATACTTTGATTTTGTTGGTCTTAAAGGTGCCACGGGACTCAAGCAAAAACAGTGAAAGTTTTCAGATAGGGTTCATGTCTTTGGAGAAGCAGGTGGGAAGCAGGGGGTTTTCTGTAGAAAAAGCCCAGCAGGAACTCATTTACATATTAGGCTACACCCCGACATCACAATTGTTTTACACATGGCTTTTTCTGTTGAAAAATCCCAACAGGAACTCATTTGCATATTAGGTTGCACCCCCTGACACCAAGCCAGCCAGAACTGTGTTCCTGTGCTTTCCTGCTAAAAAAAAAAGTCCTGGTGGGAAGAAATCCTTTCTCAGCAGACTTTGTATGCCTCAGAGCTTGGCTTTGGGGATCAAACAGGTTAATTTAAGTGACTACTTTTAAAGAGGAGTTTGTTCTGTTTCAGAGTCTGACTTTCAGGGGTAGCAAGTTTAGATACTGGAATTTCCAGAAGGAGCTGACACTTATCTCGTGAGACCCCTAAGGCTGGGGAAAGGCCAGAGATCCACCTCAGGAGCCAAAGCTTGGCTGATAGCTGCTCTCTGCACTTCTGCCTTGTTAACTGAAAAGTTATTGGTTTGTGAGTCTAGCAAATGCTCTGTGATACACTTGTATTTTGCTATTTAATATTTTGGTTTCAAGCCACTTTGAGGAAAGGCAGGATATAAATGTTTTATTAAAAACAAACAAGTAAGTAAATAAAAGTACATCCTTTCAAGTCTCTTTAATGAGCAACCTTTTTTAATCCATGAAGGTTAATAAAATATACCATTCTCCTCTGTTTACCTCCCACTGGAACTACAGCTTTCAGAAACTGCTCAGGGCCTGTCTAGGGTTGTCAAGTCCAGCTCAGAAAATACTTGGGGACTTTGGGGGTGGAGACAGGAGACTTTTCCATTCCCTAAAATAAATAAAAATACAGCAGTGAAATTTCCCTGAATAGTCTTCGTTTCCTTGCCCCCAGCAGTTACTATTCCAGTAGATGAAAGTGAACACATATGAACAAAGCAGCCAAAATAAATAGAGTTTGCAAGCACAAACTTTTGTGATCTCACTGGGGCTTTATACACAGGAGCTGCTGTATTTCCAACCAACCTCAGACTCAGGCAAATGAAAAGTGAGAGGTGGAGTTTCTACACCAACTGAAATCAATCCAAAACAAGCACAGACTGCTCTCTCTCTCTCTCTCTCTCTCTCTCACACACACACACACAATCACACAGTCACACATATGGCTCTTCTGCTGGCTCCTCCCAATGCAGCTTTCACTTCCAGCTCAAATTTAAAGGTGCACACACACATTTTAAAACAAAAGGTGTTTTCAGGCTTCTAAACCTCCAGAGATCTAAAGACACAAGGTAGCTGTGGGGATGGGGTTTTCCCTGCCAGCCAGCTGCTATTTGCAGGGTGGAGCCTGGAAAAATGGGGGTTCCCCCATTGAGACCAGGGATTGGGAAGCCTAGGCCTGTCTGTCCAGCAGAGGCAATAGTCCACACTGGTCAATTATACAGCAGAGGCCGCCTTATTTTAAATGGCATTTAAAATCCTGACCTTCCCAGTAGTCCACCTGACATCAACTGTGGCTGGTGCCTTCTCCATTTGTCACTTCCATTTTGTGGAAAGGCTCCCTGAAGAGGTGAGGAGGCACTGCAAGGCCATGGTATCTGCCTGGGCTTTCCATTGATAGGGGGAGGTATTGGGGTTTTTCTTTTATTGCTTTTCATTGTGATGTCTTTGTTTATGATTTGTAAGTCACAAGAAAAGGTGGGATATGAATATTTCAATAAAATAAAAAAAATTAGCTCATGTATGATGTTTGAGAAGCCTACCTTGTTCCCTCCTCTCCCCCACCATGCAGACTCATATTATGAACTCAGTTCCGATATATCCCAGATACAGTAGTGCTCAGAGAGCCCCATTTACATCTTGTAAATTGCTTTAAAGATTCAAGCTGCACTTTAAGTCCTCAGTTTTATCATCGTTGTGGATATTCCCTTTCCTGAAGAAGGCCTGTTTATCAATGCATGCGTGCTTTTCCTCAGCCAAAATGTGCTGCCAGTTTACACAATGGATTAGGAAAATCCAGGGAACATGAATTATTTTGGCTGCTCGGATGTCTGCTGTTTGGTATTCTAGTGCCTACAAAGTAAATGGATTTATCATGTTCCTAAGGGGTGTGGGGGGGGGGAGGGGAGATGCCCTTTGAAAAATAGTGAGAGCTACCTTGACACTGTCTCTTTAATTATAAACTGTCGCTGCAGCAACATCATTTCGGATGGAGAAGGGACAGCCCGTGGCAGGAGTGGTGCATACTTGCAAAGTGACATCCTGCATCAGTGCGCATTGCGGGATGCCAGCAGCTCGTTAGGAAATTGTGCATTCCCACAGACCCAGAGGTACTTTGATTTCCATAACTGTATTGTTTTCATCTTTTAATTATTGATAATGTTCTCAGTTGAACACAGACTTTAACAAAAATTAAGCACGCTGTTCCTGATTCTCAGCAAAGGAGTGCTGTTGCTGCATTAGCTGTGGTCTGTCTGGGCCCCTTTCCTCCCTCTTTGCCAAGGCAAAACAGATAAGGCTGCCATCCTAAGAACAGTTTCCTGGGAGTTAAGCCTCACTGAATAAAGTTGGATTTACTTTTGAGTAGACCTGCTTCCGCTTTCCTTCCTTAGGGTTTTTGTTTTTGCTAAAGAAGTATCATTAGGGTAGGCAGCCTGCAAAACAACATGGGATCCCTCAAAACAAGCACAGTCCAGCTAGGGCTGCCAACAAACCTGGAGAAAACCCCCCTGTCGTTTTAATAGAGGCTTAATACATGGAAATGGGCACATATTTCAGGGGATGGAGGTAAATAATATCACTTGATTAAATAACACCCCATAAAGCCTCTATTAAAGGAATGGGCCATTTTTCTCCAGGCCTGTTGATAACTTAAGTCCAATGACAATGCCATGTGTTTTGCCAGGTGTCCCCTGCACTTCTCCTCTCTGAAGTAGGCAGCAAAAACAGGATTGAATCCGCAAATGTTCCACTATACGATGCAGACAGATCACATTCCCCTTGGTGAGATGTGTAGGCCTAGGCTAGCAGATGGCCACTCAAATTTGCACTTTAGCCCCCATAGAACTGGCCAGGAGCTTGTCTGTTTTTGTGCATACATGGCAGGAATTTGAAGGGGGTGGGAAAGCCACCCAGCCATAGGTCTATGGTTGTGGTGCATTAGCAATGTGGATGACCAGCCATGGGCCCACAGTGCCATGATGCCAGTTTACGGGGTGCTGTCTGATGGACATTAACCACCCCAAACTCACACAGCTTATTTAAAACCAAGATACAGCCGCAGCAACCTGCCTGTCTGACCACACTCTGCTTGCAGTCTCTCTCTCTCTCTCTCACACACACACTAAATAATGTATTCTCAATCCACTTTCATTACACTTTCCAACTGGATTTTACTGTATGAACTGGCAAAATCCACTTGGAAGTGCACTGAAAGTGGTTTGAAACTGCATTATTTAGCATGTGTGATTGCAGCCTCTTTGTCACTTCTGGTTGCAACCAGTGGAAGAGTTGGAAGTGGGGACACAAAGGGTGTGTGTGATGTCAACAATGTCATTATGTACTCCCAAGGAACACAGTGCTCCTGGGTTGCTTGGCCTGGAAACCCTAGCCAGAGTTACACCTGTCTGAGCCCCTTGACATCAATATACTTACAAGGGTACAACTCTGCATCACTCTAATTTCTAACCTCTAGGGTTGCCAATCCCCAGGTGGGGGCAGGGGATCCCCCGGTTTGGAGACCCTCCCCCCGCTTCAAGGTCGTCAGAAAGCGGGGGGGAGGGGAGGGAAATGTCTGCTGGGAACTCTCTTATTCCCTATGGAGATTTATTCCCATAGAAAATCATGGAGAATTGATCTGCGGGTATCTGGGGCTCTGGGGGGGCATTTTTGGGGGTAGAGGCACCAAATTTTCAGTATAGCATCTAATGCCTCTCCCCAAAATACCCCTCAAGTTTCAAAAAGATTGGACCAGGGGGTCCAATCCTATGAGCCCCAAAAGAAGGTGCCCCATCCTTCATTATTTCCTAGGGAAGGAAGGAATTGAAAAGGTGTGCCGTCCCTTTAAATGTGATGGCCAGAACTCCCTTTGGAGTTCAATTATGCTTGTCACAGCCTTGATCTGGGCTCCGCCCCTAATGTCTCCTGGCTCCACCCCCAAAGTCCCCAGATATTTCTTGAATTGGACTTGGCAACCCTACTAACCTCCTCTGGCCAACAGGAGCTTTTGTGAGCCTCAATCTTGCCATAGTTTATTAGCCCTACCCCTGCATGTGCTATGACTATTCAGACTTCTCTTTAACATTCTTGGCATCTTTTGGAAATCTGAACATATGCTTCAGAAATTGAACATTTATGGTAATAGAATTCTGGTGGCTCTTAAAATTATTGATATCATCCAAGCAAGGGGGAGAGGTTAAGCCCCTTTATGCCACTGTTTTAGCTTCTTCAATTATGCTGCTAAAAATAATTACATTTCATATATCCATATTCCACTCGTTTCCTTTCCCATGGTTCCAATAAACAGAAATTAGTAGCCATCCTTGAAAGTGGCCAGAATGGTAGATGATTACTAGAATTAATTTAGAGCTCATTTGCTGTCACTTCCTAAACAATGGGATCAATAAACCACCAACAGACAAGAGGCTACAAATTAACAAATACAGAAATAAGTGCTTAATTTTAAAAAGGAGGAGGAGGAGTTGGTTTTTATGACTTGATCTGTGGGGTTCAGAAACCCGCAGAAGCCACCCAAATTTGCAGGTGTCTATTTAATCCACGTGGGAGGTATTTTAGTGTGAGGTAAGGATGAGTGGGGCATGGGAGCCAGATGTGTGTGTGATTGCACCTACTTAGTCCGGAGGGGAGGGGTGGCTATGCTGGGCCAAACTGCTTGTGTGATTGCACCTACAGTGATGTCAGTGGTGTTGTTTTTAATTTTTCTACCGCCACTGCTCCAATCTGTGGGATGCTTGACAATCCTAAACTCTGCTTCTTCTTTCAAGCAACTGCCCCTTCCTTGTTGACTTTTAGATGTCAGTTCTGGATGGCATTTACTATCTGAAATGTACTTCTGGCTTGGTTTGTTTGTTTGGGCAGCATTATTAACACTTTTGATTTCTCAGTAGCTGTCTATTTTGTTATTGTATGCTGACTTTTTCTGCATCATTGTTTTAATTTGATTTTGAGCTACCTTATGGAATACTTCATTCAAAAGGAACATCTAAATTTTGCAGACAATTGATCAATAGCTTTTCTAACAACATTTACACAGTCAGATTGCACTATACATGGCAAAGGTGATCAAACAATGAAGTAGTTACTGTTGATCACTCAGGCTGAGTGAGAATTCTGTCTGGGAGTAGAGGATTCTCCATGATGCCACATATAAAATCTGGGATAGGTTTTTAAATCTATTCTAATTTTAATCAGGATTTGGAAAAATCCTGTGGATGCCTCCATAGAGATTGCGCAGTGGAAGAAAAGCAACCATCTCTCTCTTCTCCATCTCATTCTCTCCTTCTCTCCTGGCACCATCCCTCTGAGCTTTAGGCATCAGGTAGAAGTACTTCTTTTCTTCCCATTTCTTTTTCCTCCTCTGGTTTCATTGAATTGTTTGCCTGCCCCAGGCATACTGCTGAATTCATATTCATTTTCTGTTGTAATTATTTGGATTCTGTGATTTCTCTACAAGTCCAAAAAGAGGATGTAAATGTTTCTAAATACTCTTTTTCAGCTGCTGGGCTTATGGTTCTAACATGGGTTTGTTTATCTTGCTCTTTCTTGCCCTGATTTTAATCTTAGCATGGAATTCAAAAATATAGCTGAAAGGTGAGCAAAGAAACTCCATGATGACCATTTTCTGGTTTCTTTTTTTCTTTTCACACGATGGTGTTGTGAGCCTTTTTTATCTGCACAAAGAGACTTGTCCAAGAGCTCCCCACTGATTCAGCAACCACTGGAACTACAAAGCAAGCCCATGTCTTAAGCAGGCCCCTCAAAGATAAACCCTGTTCTACCTATAAACACAAACCACAATCAGGACTGAAGAGCCAGTATTGTGTAGCAGCTAGAGTTTGAGGCTAGGTAGGGTTGCCAGGCCCGCTCCAAGGGTGGGGATTCTCATACCCTGGGGCTCCTCCCCTCCACTGATCAGCTGCCTGGTAGGAAGACTTACTGGCAGCCTAGGAGGCCTAGGCTGATGTGAGGCCTAGGCTGATGTCCCAGAAACTCAGTTATGTTACTTTTGGAGCACATTGGAAGTGACATTACCATGTTGCTGGCAATGCAAGATGCTCTGATATTGGGGCAAAAATTCTACGGTAAAAATGGCTTCCATCATAGAGTTTTTATCCTATGTTGTTGGTGACATGATGTCACTTGTGGTATGCATCGGAGGTGATGTTGCCATGCCGCTGGCAAAGCCAGACTAGACCTCTCTTTGCTGGCAATAAGTGTCCCCTCACCCCCTGTCAGTGGCCAGGGGGTATCTGGCAATCCCAGGGTTAGGACATGGGAGACCCAAGTTCAAATCCACATGCGGCCACAGTTGATAGCTATATACATAGGTCTTCTGTGCAAAAATAACTGCTTATTACAAATTGCTGATTAACTGTATCTGCAAAGGAATTTGTTGCATGTCACTAAATAACATTTCAGAATTAATTTAATCCTGATTGTTTTCATGCTGTCCATGATAGCAGTATGTGCAGCTGCACAGTACCACATGGTACCTGTGCTCTGCTTTGGGCAGAAGAGTTGCATTGCCAAGGAAACAGCCCTCAAATAAACTGTGCTACTTTTCTTAGCAAAAGAGCTAATCTGATTATTCCTAAAGATGATAATTGTTTTTTTATTTGCCAAAAATAAAAAACTGCTAATCCTGTACCGTAATTAACTGCTTTCGTTCATGCCAGGCCTTGGTGGAATAATCGCAATAAATAGCCAGAGTTTGATCGCAAAGGAAATAGATGACCACTAAGTGGTGCTATTGTCTGAGCATGAGCTGCCCAGATGGGGCAGGAAGTATTAAGACAAAGGAAGAACACAATCATCTGATTTATTTTCTTGAGCTGAGAAACTTAGATTTTTCATTTAAAAAACCTATTAATCAGGACTGCTACTTTTTACCCCATTCAGGGATATATAGTGCAACAGTATGCCATGGGAAAGCTAAGTGCCCCTTCCTAAATTTTCCAGAAACATTTTAATGAAAATAGTTTGTTGTTAACATTTTATGCTCCCAAAGTAATTGTTAAAACCAGACACTAAATAAAAAGGAGAGCAAGGAGATGCCTGGAAAGTTACCTTTTCTCCTTTTGCTGGTCCGTGAAGTTCCCCTCTTAGAACGGCCAGGGTTATGGTATGAATCTAGCAATAAACACATACAAGGAAAGATAACGTAATTATCGCCATATAGTTTTGGGTACAGTTAGCCAACTGCCATTCACACAAGAGGGTGCGGTGGAAACACTTTTTGACACATTGGTGCTCTGAGTAATACTGCACGGGTAGTATTTACAAAAGCCATGTTGTTTCTAGATATGAGGAACCTTGCTCTTTCTGGAAAGTCTCCAGAAAGACTTGTCATAATTGTATGAAGAAGAAAGCCAGGGGTTGTCTCATGTGTGGCTGTGAACAAAAAGGGATAAGCTAGGGTTGGTTGTCAGGTGTCTGGAGAAAAAAATGCCAAGCCCCTTCAACAGAAGCTTAATAGCATAAAATTTGCCAGGTGATGTTATTTACCTCCATTCCACTAAAAGCTTCAGCTGCCCAGTTGCACACGTTAAGCCTGTGGGGTAGGTGAAAGAGGTAGGGATACCAGCCTCCAGGTGGGACCTGGGGGTTTCCTGGAATGATTGCTCATCTCCAGACTACAGAGATCAGTTCTTCTGGAGAAAATGGATGATTTGGAGGGGGAAATCTGTGGCATTGTACCCCGCTGAGGTCACTGTCCTCCCCAGGCTCCACCCCCAAATCTCCAGGAGTTTCCCAGCCTGGATATGGCAACCCTACTCCTTATCCCCTGACAGTGACCCCGGGGGGGGGGGAGAGGAAATCTGGTCTAAGGTCAGCCAGCCAGCCTCAGTAGCAAAGTGGAGTTTCCAAAATGAATCTTCCAGATTCCAGTTTGACATGCTGGTTTAATGGAAGCTACACTCATATGCTGTGTTTGTGAGTGTCCAAGTAGACTTGCTTGAGTTGGAATGAAGCTGATAGGCAGTAGATTCAGGATGGACAAAAGGAAATACTTCTTTGCACAGAGAGTGATTAAAATGTGGAATTTGCTGCTAGAGGATGTAATGGTGGCCACAGGAATAAACTGCTTTAAAGAGGGGTTAGATATATCCATGGAGGTTAAGTCTATCTGTGGCTACTAGCCATGGCAATTGAAGGGACCCTCCAAGTTCAAATGCACTAAACCTTGGAATCCCAAAGCCAGGAGACAACATCTGGGGAAGGTCTCCATCTCTATGCCCTGCTGTTGGCCCTCCAGAGGAACTGTTTGGCCCCTGTGTGAGACAGGTTGCTGGACTGGCCAGGCCACTGGTTTCATCCAGCAGGGCTCTTCTTATGTTCTTATTCACAAACTAGGTGAGTGAATGACAGGGTGGCAAAGTTCAGTATTGGTAAGTGTAAGATGATGCACATTGGTGCAAAAAATCCCAGGTCCCACCATGTTAAACAATTGTTTCACGAAATGTGGAGGGGAAAAGTACAACTGTGTCCATTTTCATGTGTCATGCTGGTGAGGGAAGAGGTCAAATTCAGCAGAGAGCCTTGATGGCACAGAATTTTCATGAACATCCCTGCATGGCACTAATCAGTCTTGCAGCTGCATGGTGCCGGAATGGAGACACAGGAGATACAAAGCCCCGAAGAGGAACCACACAGGGTTGCTGCTGCATTATCCATTTAATCCCTGGATTTTCTTCTGGGGAAGTGTCAACCTGTCAAAGTAGGTTAAAAACTACATTAAAAACCAGTGTGGCTCTTGTCGTTCTGTTTAGTTAAGAGAGGCATTTTCCAACCCCAAATCAGGATCATCCTATAATACCTAATGAGGAATAATATTGGTCATTCTACCATTGATTATTTTTAAAACTTTGTCATCATGTACCACAAAGATGATGCTATAATACATCAACTGCTGCGGAGGACTTAGCTGCTCAAACCTGCCATGTGAATGGTCTCTTCAGACTTGAGGAAGCATTGTGTATTCCATCCCAGGCACAAGGAGGGAATTTAGTACAGATGCAATCTCATCAAAACAAATAGGTTCCATCTCTGAGAAGTGCATAGTCCAGAATGTCTATTTTAATCACTAGCTTGTGTGTTTGTATTTTTTCTGAAAATCAAGCTAAAACACAACACATGTAAACCTGATTGCTCTTAAGTGGGAAGCTTTTTTAGCTTGGCTGTCAAAAGAAAAGCACTAGTTTCGGGAAGAGTGCAGACGTACCTACTTAGAGGAACTGGTGCACTGTTTCTGCTTGGTTGGGGGAGGGTGATTTCTGCTTCTCCCTGCTTTGTGTCTCTATTGATGCATGGGCCCTGGCTCCAAATTCATTGCTGATTGTCTCTTTGTGATTAAATGTCTGTTTGGCGCATATTCTAAAACACATCATCTGTTAAAGACAAACAAACAAACAAAAAAGCAAAAACTTGAAGCACTGCAAGGGAAAGCGTTTTCATGATTATCACAAAGGCACCAGCAATCAACGCTCAACCAATTTTATTAAGCTGTGGTGAGCTAGTAATGTGTCACAATTACAGAGTTGGACCAAGGCAGGAGAAATTTGAACTGAGAGATTCTACTGAGCCAGGAAGTTCGTCAGGTGACCAATGGGTAGGCTTCCCAATCCCCAGGTCCCAGCGGGGGATCCCCTGGTTTTACAGGCTTCCCCCCGCCCCCAGCCAGCTGGCCGGAGGGGGAAGCCCCGCCCCCATCTATTATTCCCATAGGGAATAATAGGGAATTGATCTGCGGGTATCAGGGGCTCTGGGGGGGCTGTTTTTTGAGGTAGAGACACCAAATTTTCAGTATAGCATCTAGTGCCTCTCCCCAAAATACCCTCCAAGTTTCAAAACGATTGAACCAGGGGGCCCAATGATATGAGCCCAAAAAGAAGGTACCCCTATTCTTCATTATTTCCTATGGAAGGAGGGCATTTAAAAAAAGTGTGCTGTCCCTTTAAATGTGATGGCCAGAACTCCCTTGGAGTTCAATTATGCTTGTCACACCCTTGTTCCTGGCTCCACCCCCAATGTCTCCTGGCTCCACTCCCAAAGTCTCCTGGCTCCGCCCCCAAAGTCCCCAGATATTTCTTGGACTGGACTTGGCAACCCTACCAATGGGCCAATTTCTGTCAGCCTCACCTACCTCTCAGCGTTGTTGTGAGAATAAACTGGACAGTAATAACCATGAACACTTGAGGAATGGCAGGATAAAAATGAGACCAGAGGTGTATTTATGCACATGCTAAGTAAAAAGTATGTCAAGAAAACAACGTGATGGTAGGTTGGTAATGACTTGGTGCTTGTATAGGAGACTACCTTTACCGTTAAGTAAATGGCAGCTTAGGCCCTTGGATTATGACATTATTTAAAGTTCTTGTTATTACCACTTTTGGGTTAATGCTATGGAGTCTCTTAAACTTGAAAGTGTTTACAACTTTAGCATGTCTTGATGCATCCCTGAATGAGATATCTAAGCATAATATTTAAACTATTTATATTTTGTCTCTCCTCTCGAAGTAGCTAACAATAAATAAAACATGAACACTAAAAGACCACTAAACTGGCAATAAAACACTATCAGAAACATCAGCCAGAACTTACATGACAATGGCTCAGTGTCTAATTACTGGAATAAACTTAAAACGGGAGAGCAAGAATTTTAACAATCACAGTAAGTTAAAATTGGGGAGGATGATTTTGCACTGATTGGGCAATGCTTGTTGTGAAGCTGGATTCTAATTCTAATGACTGGAGCTCCAGTGTCTTGCGTAGCTCTTCAAACCCTTCTATGACCAGCAGAAGCAGAATAAATTATGCAAAATAAGCAAATATACGTTTGCTTAGCATGTGTGAAGGATGCACATTTCAATTTTTGTGTTGTTGAATCTGGGTTAAGAGCAACAAATTTGGGAGTGCCATTAAGTTTAAGGGAGAAGGATATTAAGCTACCTGTGAGGCTGTGTACTTAAAGCAGGCTGCCAACTGTGTCTGGCAGAGGTGGTCTTAGATAGAGATCTGAGGTCTTTCCATGTAAGATCATTCATTAAAAGGTGTCTTGACAAAAGTTTTTAGGAGGTGGTGGAAGGCTATGTTATTTGTCAGGGCTTCTATGGGATTTAAGGTCTTTTATGGGGGGAGAGGGGAGTTTATAACAAGTTATTGTATTTTGTATGTTTTAAATCTTGGAACTGTCAGCTGCCTTGAGCCACAAAGGAAAGGCGGGGGACAAAATATTTTTGATAAATAGGCAATTAAATGAAAGTTGCTTACTGTCAATCCACAGGTTTTGACAGTAACGTTGGTTTGCATATTTGATGTGTTTCTTCATAATAAATCTGTCCCTTTAAAAAGAACACGGTAAGAATTTTTAAGCTGCCATGCCTGTTACCCAAATACTAGAATATTGTTGAGAAAATTATTTGTTCCTAAATCGAAACTTAAAACATGTAGGCCCCATGAACATGCTATTTGCCGTACTAGGGGGCTGCACATCAGGAATTACATACAGGGAAGATGAAATCCCTGATGAGAATTGGGTCCCTGTGCTGCTAGGGCAATAGGTTCCCCACAGCTGTTATGTAGCTTCTGGGAATATGAGTTGGGAGAACCCAGACCTTACTTGCCAAAAAAATAATGTCTTCTTTAAATCTAAGTAAGACCAGTTTTGCCCTGATTTGGATGTCCTAGGCTAGCCCAGTCTTGTCAAGATATAGGAAGTGAAGCAGAATCAGTCTTGGTTTGTACTTGAATGGGAGACCACTGAGAAGTCCAGGCTTGCTATCCTAAGGCAGGCAATAGCAAAACCACCTCTGTTCATCTCTTGCCTTGAAAACCTTATGGCGGGGGTGTCAAACATGCAGCCTGGGGGCCAAATTAGGCCCCCGAGCAACTGGCTGTCATCTGCTTCCTTCTTGCTCTCTCTTGCTTCCTTCTGCATCACAGCTTGCTTTGCCAGGCTTGCTCAATTGTACAGGAGCTAGAGCAAAGCCTCTGTTTTATCCATTGGCTGAGGCTCCTCCCTTGGGAAGGAAGGGGAGGGAAGGACAACTTGCTATGCCAGGCTCTCTCAATCACACAACAGAGCTACTGAGCCAAGCCTCTCTTCCTTCTGTTGGCTGAGGCTCCTCTCCCTTCTGGCCCCCTGGGGAAGGAAGGAAGGCAGAGCTTCCTTTGCCCAATTCCCTGGATCCCATAGGAGTGATACAAAGAAAGCACGTTTAAGATCATTGAGTGCTGATGTTTTAAGCATGTTTGTGTTTGTCTGTGTCCTTTATAAAGTTTATATCTCTGCTACCTGGCATTACATTTTATGACACACATGGTCCAGTCCAACAAGGTCTCATTTATGTCAGATCCATCCCTCATAACAAATGAGTCTGACACCCCTGCTTTATGGGGTTGCCACAAGTTGGCAGTGACATGACTGTCAAGCATCAGATCTCAAAATAATCAGCTGTTGATTTTGAAACAAAGTATTGGTTTATTGATAATCCATTGTTCTCAGGTAGGCACCAGATTGGAAGTGATACAGTGTAACTCTAGAATACTAGCTTTAAGTGGGCGCATCAAAGATAGTTTAGGAATTCCTACTCAGGCATGTGAAATTCACACGCTTGCTACTTTATCTATTCTTGAGGTTTAGCAACATCCTGGGTCCAGGTCTGCGCCTGGGAAAGCGTCTCAGGAGGCAACATCTTCAAAGAGGACATTCCTGCATTTGCTACTAGTGAGAACTAAGGAAGAAGTAACATGGCTTTGATGTGCAACACATTAGAATCACAGTTAACAATACAGGCATACTAATAAAGAAACAAAATGCTTGACAATGACAGCACTTTCTACCCCCAGCCAGACCAGTTTCTATGGAGCAGAGAGCATAAAAGCTGGGCTGATAAGAGCATAGAACAGAACTGAAAGAAACAAAGTAGATACAGCAGATCACAGTGAATTTGGTGAGGAAGGGGGCACCACATGGTCAATGAAAGGGAACCAGTCTAATGAAGCCAACCAACTGAAAGCAATACTTCCCCCCCCCAAGGCATGGCAATTCAATATTCATTCATTTCATGACCAGCACTGGCCAGAACTGAATATGGAAATATGAAACTGCTTTGCCCAGATGCAATTCTTCATCAATTTTTTGTTGCAACTTTTAATCACTGTTTCACATGTGCTGTGGCAAACCAGATGGGCAATGCAGCAAATCTTAGATCGGGAGTGGCTGTTAGCTCAATACTGAGAGCCAAGTACTCTGTTTGCATCCTAAGCTTGGACTTAGAAGCTTCTGTGGAATCTGGCCCAGAAAGAACGTGAAACAATATTACAAATGCATTACAGATGCCATTGAGTGTGGCAGATGCTAATCAGTCATTCCTGGAAGGTATTCCAAAGCAATGACAGGACGGAATAGGAAAAATAAAAAAGAGTAAATGATTCACATTGACTTGTTTCCAAAATTAGTTTAGCCACCTACAAAATCAATTCTGTTTTCTCCCATCATTTTACCCTGCAGTACTCTAATTGAAAAATCTTAAGTTTGACATTTCAAAATGGCTTTTGCATTATTCTCTTGATTATTTTTTTAAGCCCGCTGAAATCCTGTATTTGGCCAGCTCAAGGCTGCTCTGCGGTGCAGTGGCTGTAAACTGACATAATGTTGCTGCTTCGGAGGGTGGGGTGTCAGAGTCACTTTGGGATATGTAAGATTAGGCTCCAAGAAAACTCTGTAGCTGCTGTAACCTTTTCTCACTTCATGCTGCAGGAACAATTCTTCCACTTTAAGCATCCCAGATCTTAATTTTGTTATGAACTTATGAAGCTGCCTTATACTGAATCAGACCCTTGGTCCATCAAAGTCAGTATTGTCTACTCAGACTGGCAGCGGCTCTCCAGGGTCCCAAGCTGAGGATTTTCACACCGATTTGCCTGGACCCTTCTTTTTGGAGATGCCAGAGATTGAACCTGGGACCTTCTGCTTACCAAGCAGATGCTCTGCCACTGAGC
Source organism: Heteronotia binoei (assembly GCF_032191835.1). Classification (NCBI taxonomy): domain Eukaryota; kingdom Metazoa; phylum Chordata; class Lepidosauria; order Squamata; family Gekkonidae; genus Heteronotia; species Heteronotia binoei. The sequence continues at coordinate 87,596,797 of NC_083230.1, forward strand.
CACCGTCCCTCCCCTATCTTTTTTCTGGAAGAGCAGGGCCCAACCATGGGGGAAATGGGTTCATGTTACCTGGTCAGCCAAGAGGTTCCAGTCTAGACTAAACATATGTAAATATGGTCAAATTGCAATTGACTTACGGTGACCTCAGCAAAGAAGTTTCAAGGCAAATGAAAAGAAGAGTTGGTTCACCATTGCCTTCCTTTGGAGAATCAACCTTGCTGGTTTCCCATCCAAGGCCTAACCTGTTCATCTTCCAAAATCTGATGAGATCAGGTTGTACCATGCCACCTTCCCTCCTGCTCAGGCTACAAGGTCAGTGCTATTCAGAATAAAATAAAAATGGTTATTTTATGACATAGAGTTGAAGGGGCTTTTCCCCATGATTTCTTTGTAGCCCCTTTGCAATCCCTGCTGAGTCCTGTTCTTCCAATAGCCCCATCTTCATCTCCATTTTCTTTTGCCCATCTGCCAGGTAGTGGTAGGGCTGGGGCAGCTCAATCACCTAACTGTGCAGCCTGTCTTACTGGCAGTCCAAAGGTCAGGGCATGGTCTCAGGAAGCCTTTCTGCCATCCTGTTATGAAGAATTATGGATCTTCTTCGTGGTCTCTGTGCATCACACTGATGGGATATAGGCGCCCGCGCCGATCTCGATCGGTATTCTTGAAAGCTGCGGATTTCCGCGCCCCAGGCCCAGTGCGCATGCGCAGAAGCCCCACCGCGCATGCTCACAGGGACCGGAGCGGACATCCCGCCAGTTCTCTTCTGACCGCCGCTTGGATCAGTCGATCTCTCGCCACGGTCGGTAGAAATCCTTTCTTGGAAGCACTACCAATACAAAGCTTTGCCCTTTGGCCTCTCCACGGCTCCGTGAGTTTTTACAAAGACTATGGTGGTGGTGGCGGCCCATCTACGTCTACAAGGGATCACTATCTTTCCCTACATAGACGATTGGCTACTGGTGGCAAGTTCAAAACCTCTACTACTACAGCATATAGAAGTCACCTTAACCCTTCTACGAAACTTAGGCCTGCAGGTCAACCTAAAGAAATCGGCACTGCAGCCCTTTCAGAGGGTACAATTCATAGGGGCCATTTTGGACTCATGAGCCTGCAAGGCATTCCTCCCGACACAAAGAACGGAGGACATCAGGTCTCTGATACATGTATTCCTAACCAACCCTACAGTCACAGCGTTCCAAGTCCAACGCCTCCTGGGCCTAATGGCAGCGACCACGGCAGTGTTGAAATTCTCCAGATTCCACATGCGAATACTACAGTTGTGGTTCCTGCGCGTGTTCAACTGTCAGACAGACCTCCCCTCGCGCCAACTGACTGTCCCGACGTCGGTAGTCTGGACCCTATCCTGGTGGCAAGAGAAGCAGAACCTCCTCCAAGGAGCCCCGTTCCACAGGCAGACTCCTACGTTGACCATAACGACGGATGCATCCTTATGGGGCTGGGGAGCACATGCAAACGACATGTGTGTGGGGGGCAGATGGCCTCAGGATCTTCTGCACTACCACATCAATTTCCTAGAGCTGCTGGTCCTACATCATGCCATTCTCTCATTCAGACACCTGATTGTGGGGAGAACGGTAGCGATCTTGACAGACAACACTACAGCCCTATCTTATGTAAACAAACAGGGTGGCACAGTCTCAAGGAAGTTATGCCTTCTAGCGTTAAAGATTTGGGAGATTTGCAGAGAATTGGACACTACCCTAGTAGCCACACACCTACCGGGCAATCTGAATGCCTGTGCAGATTACCTCAGTCGAGGAGGGGCCTCACTCCACGAGTGGGAACTCAATTGGGAGTTCCTCCAACCGGTATTCCAGAAGTGGGGCACACCGGAAGTGGATGTCTTCGCCACATGCAACACCTCAAAATGCGACAAATTTTGCTGCAGAGGGGGTGCAGACCCTCTATCGTTGGGAGATGGGTTACTGATCCCATGGACTCGCTTGCACGTGTACCTCTTTCCACCGATTCCACTAATCAGGAGAGTGGTTCACAAGATTCAACTCGAACGCCCCAAGGGGATTCTCATCACACCATGGTGGCCCAGACAACAGTGGTTCTCCCCGATACTGAAGCTGTCTCGCGGAATGTTCCACCACTTTCCGACGAACTCAGACCTTCTACTATCACACGAGGGACGAGTGATTCACCACGATGTGCCTCACTTGAAACTCACGGCATGGAGACTGGTGTGACGAGATTATCTGATAGAGCCCTGGATGTTATGCTAAACAGTAGAAAATCATCCACTAGAAAATCATATGGATATAAATGGACAAGGTTTATCCAATTCATGAACAAAACTAACAGGGAACCGAAGACAGCAGGCCTCCCACTAATACTAGACTTTCTACTCTCACTCCTTGACAAGGGACTAACGGTGTCATCTGTGAGAGTGTACTTAGCGGCCATATCGGCTAACCATGAGCAACTTGAAGGCCACTCGGTGTTCTCACACCCTGATACTAAACGGTTCTTAAAGGGCTTGGCAAGATTGTACCCTGCGGTACGAGTCCCAGCCCCCGCTTGGGACCTCCCAGCAGTATTGCGGGCGTTAACAGGAAAACCCTTCGAACCCATGGCGACATGTTCCTTGCAATTACTATCCTGGAAAACAGCCTTCTTAGTGGCCGTTACCTCTGCTCGCAGGGTCGGTGAACTGGCAGCGCTGCGCTGCGACGACCCATATTTGAGATTCAGTGCGGAAGGAGTGGGGTTGCGTCCTGATGTAACCTTTCTTCTGAAAGTAACATCCGCTTTTCACCTGAATGCAGAAATTTACCTACCCACATACTTTCCTAATCCAAGTACGGACTCGGAAAGGAGACTACATACACTAGATGTAAAGAGGGCACTCTCATTTTACTTACATAGAGTAAGACCTGGACGTAGGGACCCTAGACCCTTTGTCTCATATTCCACAACGTCGCAAGGTGTAAGAGTTTCGTCACAGCGGATCTCGAAGTGGATAACTGAGACTATAAAACTGTGCTACTTGTTGAACAAGCAACCCCTGCCAAGACAGGTTAGAGCTCATTCCACTAGAGCCCTAGCGACTTCGGCAGCCTTTATGAGAGGAATACCACTGAAAGACATTTGTGATGCTGCCACTTGGTCCTCCTCGCATACGTTTGTGAGCCATTATGCGTTGGACCTGAACTGGCGTAGACGCTCATCAGTGGGCCGTGCGGTGCTTCAAGAGGTTTCTCGCTGATGGACCGTTGCACCCTCCTCCAGGTAGGACTCTGGCTTGCTAATCTCCCATCAGTGTGATGCACAGAGACCACGAAGAAGATAAACAGGTTTCCTACCTGTAACTGATGATCTTCGAGTGGTCATCTGTGCAGTCACACTACCCGCCCTCCTTCCCCTCCGCTGCCGGTCCATCTCTAAGGGCTTACGCAGCGGTCAGAAGGAACTGGCGGGATGTCCGCTCCAGTCCCTGTGAGCATGCGCGGTGGGGCTTCTGCGCATGCGCACTGGGCCTGGGGCGCGGAAATCCGCAGCTTTCAAGAATACCGATCGAGATCGGCGCGGGCGCCTATATCCCATCAGTGTGACTGCACAGATGACCACTCGAAGATCATCAGTTACAGGTAGGAAACCTGTTTCTATGAATGACTTGGGCAGGAATCCAAGGCAGCCTTATTTGGGATTAAGTCCCATTGAGCTCAGTGTCCACTTCAGAGTTATCATAGGATTGGGCTGCTGGAAGCTTTATACCTCTTGCTTGGTATAAAGTAAATGTTTCACATGGTGCAATAAGGGGTAGGAAGGCATTGATTTACATCCCTTTACCCTAAAAGTTCTGTTTTTGTAAAAACAAAACAAAACATCACTTTGCTGCTTTACACATGAACAGTTGTAATTCTGCATAATTGTCCTCCTGGATGGGGGCTGCTTTTGAGGTCAGCTCCTTCTCTAGGGTTGCTGACTCTGGCTTGAAAAATTCCTGGAGATTTGGAGGTGGAGCTTGGGGAATTTGGAGTTTGGTAAGGTTGTCAGTAAGGATGGACATGAACTGGGGGAAATGGTGGTTTGATTCATTTTGCAGTTTATTTGATTTCTGACCTGTTTAATGGTTCCTTTGGTTTGGAAGGTGTTGAACAGGCTCTCCTCCACTCACCCTCCAAATTTGGTGAAGATTGGATTTGAAATATCCTTATGAGCCCCCCAAAGCAGGAACCCCAGAAAAGCAGTTTCAGCTCTTCATAAAGGTCTGCAAGTTATCGACCCCACAAATCCGTGCTCATGTGATTATGGTTAGGATTTATTAAGTCAGACACAAGAGTTAACCTATAGAGTATCTTTGTTTGCCCTTGCACCTAAGAAGTTAAAAGCAAGAGTAATATCAAATGCTATAACTTCTTGAGGTTGGCCTTTCTGGGGAACTTTTAAGGTGTTAATTGGAAACTTTGTTGTTTGAGTTCTGTTTTGTTTTGTAACGACCAATGGCTATATACATAATAAATCTTTGACTGACTGACTGACTGACACAAGAGTTAACCTTCTACTAGAAAGCCATTGCCAGGAATGACCCGATAGACAAAGGGGTTACAATCAATGCTCCCTCTAAGCTGTGGAGTCTTGTGAGCAAAAAATCTATTTTGTGAGCTACTGGCATTAAAGTTGTAAATTAGTTTGCTCTAGGGCCATTTTTCCTGAGCTGAGATTAAAACGAGTGAGCTAGAGGCTAAAAAATTGTGAGCTAGTTCACACTAACTCTTGCTTAGTGGGAACACTGGTTACAATTATACACAGCAAAAAGTGCAGGGTAACATTATCCCCACTCCCTGGGTCTGATGGTTCCCATAGAGGTTGGTAGTTCAAGGTGTAAGGTATCTTCCGAGGCTTCCCACCTCCAATGTTGCAATTCCATTCCCAGGCCAAACAGGCCTGTTAACATAACAACTAGATGAGCAAGCTCATTACAACAATGATATGTATATAACAAGGCCTCTGTCCTCCATCACCTACCTGCACCCACTTAACAAGTTATAGTTACATGCAAGCACCAGAGAAACAAAACTTAACATAGTTCAGAAAAAAGAAAGCATGGCAGGCTCAACCTGACACTCTCACTGACAACTCTTCATCCTACAGCTCCCAATCAAACTATGGACAACTGCTACCGGTATTTCTAGGGCTCCTGGAAGTCCCCCAGTGTTGCCTAGCAATTGATTGAATCAGCTCCAGTCTGCCTGGGAAAATGAACTGCAAAGATGAAACAAATGAAGCACCATGGACAGAAGCAGTTCAAAACAATCCACAAAATGGCCTGATACATGCACGAATTATGATTCCTGGTTTGGTTCATGCCCATGCCTGGTTGCCAGCCTCCCTTAATTTACAATTGATCTCCAGACAACCAAAATCAGTTCCCCTGGAGAAAATGGCTGCTTTAGAGGGTAGACTCCATGGCATTATACCCTGCTGAGATCTCTAGCCAAACCCCGCTGTCCCCAGACTCCCCCCCCCCCCCAATCTCTGAATGTTTCCCAACTCAGAGCTGGCAACCAGTGTTCCCTCTAAGCTGAGTTAGTGTGACCTAGCTCACAGTTTTTAGCCTCCAGCTCACACATTTTTTACTTAGCGCAGGAAAAATGTCCCTAGAGCAAACCAATTTATGCAGTAGCGGACAACTTTAATGCCAGTAGTTCAAGAAGTAGAATTTTTGCTCACAAGACTCCACAGCTTAGAGGGAGTATTGCTGGCAACCCAAAAGTTTGTGGAGGTGGGGAGCTTGGTAGGAATGTGATGCCATAGAGTCCGCTATATGAAGCTGCTATTTTCACCAAGGGGAATGACTGCTGTTGTTTGGAGATTAGTAGTGATTCTGGAAGAGCTCTAGGCCCCACCTTGTTGTTAGTGACTGTATATCATCTTACCCTGCCTATGTTTGCATGCATGCACATTTGTTTTTCTGTTGGAAAATTGACATCAGTATCTGTCATTCTGCAAAGCAGGCAGGGTGCCTGCCTTTCACTTAGGGAGCATGGGATGGTGGTGGTGGAGCGTAACAAGACTTGCCTCTGTCTCTTTTGCTGCTTTCCTAAACAACATGGCAATTCTTCTCACTTCACAGTAAATACAAACAAAGACTTTGTTCCCCTCCGCCCAAACACACTCCCCCTGCTAACCTTTGAGCTTTCCACCACTGTCTGCAAGCAAGGTTTTTGCCCAACTAGACCATCAGGCTTCTGACCAGTACCTGGAGTGGTTCAGGCAGCACATCTAGGTATACAGAACCAAGCCAGCAAGCTAGCAATGTGATTGGAGGAAATACTTTGGACAGGAATACCAATCGAGGATGAGCTTGTATATTGCGAACAAGGGTCAGTGCTCTGATTGGACAGCTGGTTTGAATCTTCTGGATCTCTCCTTTCATTCCCTTCCATATCTCTTGCTCTCTGATTGAATCAAAAACTTTGAAGGGAGCACTGAGAAATGGAAACTGGTAACAGTGTGACAATGCCAGAAAAAAACAGCTTGATCTAGCTTGGTTGTTTGGCTGAGAAAGATGGCAGACATTTTTATTTGTGTTAATTACTCCCCCAAGTTTAACCAGGAGAGTGTGCTCGGCAGAGATTTTGCTTTGTTATTATTAGCATGCATCTCTCTAGTCAAAAGACTCTGAAACTCAGTAGGCCAGTTTGTGACAATTTCCTATCAAAACTTCAAGGTAGCATTATCACTAATTACTGCCTTGGTGAATGATCACTGCACTTATCTTGTATACATTTGAGTAGGGTTGCCAGGTCCTACCTGGCTGCTGACGGGGATCTTGGGTCCTTTCCTGGAAGTGACATCATCACATCACTGACATTGGGGGGATGATGCTCTAGTTTTTGGGCAAAACTCTATGGTTTGTAGTTAATTTTATCATAGAATTTTGCTAAAAAACTAAAGCATCACGTCATCTCTTCTGGGTGACATCATTGCATTGCCTTTCAGGCCAGTTGGGGGCAGGATTTACCCCCACTGGCCAGCTGGCCAGCAGTGCATAAGTGGGGGTTCCCCAGGCCCTGATGGGGGTCTGGCAACCCTGTGTTTGAGCTTTGCACTGAAATGTCACAGGTGGTACTTCTTGCATTTTCTGCTTTGGCCTTAATCTCAAACATTAAACCATTATGGCCCTTCCTGACAGCCATCAGGAACACATTCTCACCTTTTGTTTTAGACTAGGAATCTATTCAGAATACTCAGGAAAGCCCATCAATGATAGCTAACTTGATCATATTCCAGGAGGAGGATCCCACCCCTCAAAATACTATATAACCTGAGAGCAAATCTGTGTGCACCAGGATAGGTTGCACCCCTGTTATTCTAAGTAATGGGCCTCTTTAACATGTCATGGTAATATCACCTCTGTAACAATCCCTGAGAGTCTCTATTCCTCACTCCTATTTTCCTAACTTCTTGATTGTGTGTATTTTGGTTGCTTACATGTGATTGTATTCCTACATATTTTTCTTAGTAAACATCTTAAATCTGGAGTCTTCTTTCCAATACTGGACCTCTGCATTATTTGTGAGAGAACAGTGCTCCAAAATAGCTCAACCTTTGGTCTGCCTCTGCTAATTCCCCCCAAAAGAGGAGACCCCAGCAATTCCAGTAATAGCTGTCTTCCCAATGGAGAGGTCAGCATGCTCCCACAGACTCAGCATCCAAGGAAAAAAGATCTCCTTCTTGCTGCAAGGAGGTTTTTTAAAAAATTATATCTGTTTCTGCACACACTAACCAGGTCATGCCAGGTCAAAGAGGCTTTTCTTGGAGATCTCCAGGAATCTCTTTCCTGAAAACTCTCTAGTATTATATTCCTCCAAATCTCTGTTCCCTGCTTGGGGAAAGGGGGAGATCTTGACCCACTCAGTATTTCTCCTGCTAGATCCATTATCATTTGTATGAAAGTGGGCTGAGGTACTTTTGGAAAGCAATTGTGCTTACTTCTCCTGCTGCCGGTTCTCTGCCCAGAGGGGAAAAAAACTTTTAAAATGCAAAGTGGAAGTTTTTCTCATTTCAGACCTTCTGGGCAAAATGTATATCTTCACATCTCTCCCTCCCAAGATTCCAGTGGAACAGCATCCTTTAACAGAAGATTGCTCTTCAGTGCATTCAAACAAATCAGTTATAAGAAACATACATGATAACATAGTAAAGTTTGTTCTCATAGTAAAGACACTACATGCAAGTCATCCAGCACATAACCACACATAGGAATTACCGGTAGTTCTTTTAAGGAGTTCATGTGGTTCCTGGAAAGGAAATCTGCAACCATGTAGTTGCATCAGCTATGTACCAACCTTTTATGTTAAACTCCTCTGTATTCCAAGACCACCTCTGAAGTTTGGTGTTTGGATTCTTTATAGTTTGCAGTCATTGTAGGGAAATGTGGTTAGTTAAGAGGGTAAGCATATGGAGCAGAGATCCATCAGTGACTATTAACCACAGTTTATTGTTGGAACTCTGTCTGGGGCAGTGATGCTCTGTATTCTTGGTGCTTGGGGGTGCACAGTGGGAGGACTTCTAGCCCCACTGGTGGACTTCCTGATGGCACTTAGTTCTTTTGGCCACTGTGTGACACAGAGTGTTGAACTGGATTGGCCATTGGCCTGATCCAACATGTCCTCTCTTATGTTCTTAGCTCTTGTCCCCACAGATAAGGTCTAAGTTGGTCCTGTTTCCACACTATTGCCAAACCCCAAAAAGCCCCAACCTGCCTCTTGAACTTTAGGGATTCCCAATTCTGCATTGCCTCTGCCTTGTCCCTCATTGGTGAGATGTTCCCTCTACCTGCTCTGTATCTCAAGAGGACCACATCAGACCTTCCAAACAGCCATTTTTCCAGCTTGTTGCTGAGACTTGTCCCTTGGATGACACCTAGCACCCTTGCTAAATGCTTCAAGTGCAAACCCAAGTCCTTGCAAAAAGCTGTGATGCAATCACTGTAAGCCTCTGTGAATTCTGACCTGCTACTCCACAAATTATTTGCTAGCTTCTGAAACAATGCATCTACATTCCTATGTCCAAAATACCGCACAGTAACCTCATGACAGCCATCAGGAGTGATGAAGGCAGATATAGCTCAGGCTTCTTCCTCCAATTCTAGTTGCCAACAGCCCTTACCATCTGCTTTGGAAGGAGGCTACCTAACAGGCAGGTTAGACCTGCATCAATTCCATGCCTTTCCCCCCCTGGTTTCCTCCTGAAACCTATCTCTAACAAAAGCACAACAGAGAAGATTCTCTTTCTCTGTCCTTATCTGACCAACTTGCTGGCTGCTCCACCTTTTCCTGCGGATTCAGTTCAGAAAACTGAGCCACACCATCTGTTAAGCTTTCATCTGGCTCCTTATTTCCTTCTAAGGTTGCCAATCCCCAGGTAGGGGCAGGGGATCCCCTGGTTTGAGGCCCTCCCCCCACTTCAGGATCATCAGAAAGCAGGGGGAAGTCTGTTGGGCACTCCATTATTCCCTATGGAGTCTGATTTCCATAGGTATCATGGAGAATTGATCCACAGGCATCTGGAGCTTTTTTTGGGGGGGGCTTGTTTTTTGAGGTAGAGGTACCAAATTTGCAACCTAGCATCCAGTCTCTCTCCCCAGAATACCCTCCAAGTTTCAAAAACATTGGACCAGGAGGTCCAATTCTATGAGCCCCCAAATTAGGTGCCCCAATCCATTATTTCCAATGGAGGGAAGGCATTTTAAAAGTGTGCAGTCCCTGTAAATATGATGGCCAGAACTCCCTTTGGAGTTCAATTAACCTGGTCACAATCTTACTCCTGGCTCCACCCCCCCAATGTCTCCTGGCTCCACCTCCAAAGACTCCTTTGGGGGCTCCACTCCCAAAGTCCCCAGATATTTCTTGAATTGGACTTGGCAACCCTATTTCCTTCTTCCTTCTCTGTCACACTCAGCACTAACATTTCCCTGTCAAGACAGAGTTTTCATCTTCTCACATTAACCTCCTTGGTCCTTTTCTGTGTCCTTCCCCTAGAAGGACAATCCACAATGGCACAAGGTCCTACCCAACATTCTCGCTAAGCTGTCAAGTGTTGTGAGCAGAAGTTGTACCCCATGAGTCAAACAGTCTGCTAACCTTAAAGTTGTGAGCTGGCCTACAATTTATTATTATTATATATTTTTATTTCAGTTCACAAACATGCAAGATATGAAAACATGAAATATATAAACTACCACTTGTATTATAAATCATATATTTATAACTCATATTTGCTTTTAGTATTTTATTTGACTACTGCATACATTAGTTTTTTAGATTACGACCATAACCTTCCAAAAAGCTCAAAATGCAATCTTTTAAACTATAGTTTGGGAATGATTTAAACATTAAACATCACAAGTGGAAAGAGAATCAAGTCAAATTACAGAACATATTTTAATTCAACCTCTCTCTTCTTCCTTCTCTGTTTTCCAGAGCTTGAAAATACTGTCAATATCAATATTATTCCCATTAGACATGTGCAGTTTAATCCTCATTAAACTTTCCAGATGATTTGTATATAGCCTATAACTAATCCTAGTTTTGATGGCATTCATCAAGCCGAAACTTCTCTCACAATCAGCACTTGAAAAGGTCCACAAACATCTAGAAGAAGATTTAGTTCCCTGAATAGACAGCCTTGAAACACTTGCACTCCTAATTGAGCCATTCCCTTTCACACTGAACAAGGCCACCAGAATCTGGCTGGTCAGTCTTGCAGACTTTAAAAATAGACAGAAAAAGAGGAGAGGCGGTTGGGGTTTCCCAAAATGATGCATGTGTTCATTAAGAACTTAATGATAGAAGGGCAGATGCCAACAAACACTGGAGAAAGAGAAAAACTCATTGTGCCCAAGAACAGCAAGGCTGCAGGTTGCTTGGTGAGGCAGGCAGCAGATGACAAGTAAGCTGGGCTGGCCAGTTCAAGAGGAGTCCACAGTGCAAAGATGCTTCCAGCAGCTTTCCACACCCATTGTGGAGTGACAAACCAATATCAGGGCAGGACCATTTTTTAAAAAAGGAAGGGTGTGAAAATAAAACCAGGAGCCAGCCTGATGTATCTGAGTTTCTGCATGCCTCCAATGATAAGAGACCTGGCCTCTTTGTTTGGAAGAGAGATTGGGGGCAGGATTCTAAATACAAAGATAACAATCCAAGAAATTGTTGACACGATAAGAACACAGAAAAACAAGCAAGCTCCAGGCTTAAGAACATAAGAACATAAGAGAAGCCATGTTGGATCAGGCCAATGGCCCATCCAGTCCAACACGCTGTGTCACACAGTGGCCAAAAAAAAGCCACTGATGGACCTCTGCTCCATATTTTTATCTAAACCCCTCTTGAAGGTGGCTATGCTTGTGGCCGCCACCACCTCCTGTGGCAGTGAATTCCACATGTTAATCACCCTTTGGGTGAAGAAGTACTTCCTTTTATCCGTTTTAACCTGTCTGCTCAGCAATTTCATCGAATGCCCACGAGTTCTTGTATTGTGAGAAAGGGAGAAAAGTACTTCTTTCTCTGCTTTCTCTATCCCATGTAAACCTCTATCATGTCACCCCACAGCCGACGTTTCTCCAAGCTAAAGAGTCCCAAGCGTTTCAACCTTTCTTCATAGGGAAAGTGTTCCAGCCCTTTAATCATTCTAGTTGCCCTTTTCTGGACTTTCTCCAATGCTATAATATCCTTTTTGAGGCGCGGCGACCAGAACTGCACACAGTACTCCAAATGAGACTGCACCATCGATTTATACAGGGGCATTATGATACTGGCTGATTTGTTTTCAATTCCCTTCCTAATAATTCCCAGCATGGCGTTGGCCTTTTTATTGGCCTTTTTTATTGACATTTTCAGTGAGTTATCTACCACGACGCCAAGATCTCTCTCTTGGTCAGTCTCTGCCAGTTCACACCCCATCAACTTGTATTCGTAGCTGGGATTCTTGGCCCCAATGTGCATTACTTTGCACTTGGCCACACTGAACCGCATCTGCCACGTTGACGCCCACTCACCCAGCCTCAACAGATTCCTTTGGAGTTCCTCACAATCCTCTCTGGTTCTCACCACCCTGAACAATTTAGTGTCATCCACAAACTTGGCCACTTCACTGCTCACTCCCAACTCTAAATCATTTATGAACAAGTTAAAGAGCATGGGACCCAGTACCGAGCCCTGCGGCACCCCACTGCTTACCGTCCTCCACTGCAAAGACTGCCCATTTATACTCACTCTCTGCTTCCTATTACTCAGCCAGTTTTTGATCCACAAGAGGACCTGTCCTTTTACTCCATGACTCTCAAGCTTTCTAAGGAGCCTCTGATGAAGAACTTTATCAAAAGCTTTCTGGAAGTCAAGGTAAACAACATCTACTGGGTCTCCTTTGTCCACATGTTTGTTCACCCCCTCAAAGAAATGTAACAAGTTAGTGAGGCAAGATCTTCCCTTACAGAACCCATGCTGAGTCTTCCTTAGATGGGCTACCAATGGAATTTTACAAAAAATTTTCAGAAGAACTCCTGCTTCCTTATAAAAAAAGTAATAGAAGGTATAGAATGTACAGGTAAAGTCCCAGACTCTTGGAATGAGGCCATGATATCCTTGATTCATAAAGAAGGATCTGAACCTACGGATATAAAAAATTACAGACCAATATCGCTTTTGAATACTGATTATAAAATTTTTGCCACCATTTTAGCACAAAAGCTCAAGAAAGTATTGTCGCAGATAATAGAGGAAGATCAAACTGGATTTCTACCAAGGAGACAAATGAGGCAGAATGTAAGAAATATTTCAAACACTCTGGAATATTACTATGAGCACCCAGACAAACAAGCTGCTTGTATTTTTTTGGATGCAGAAAAGGCTTTCGATAATGTCAACTGGAATTTTATGTAAAAATGTTTGGGAAAGATTGAGTCTGGGTCGTATTTTAAAAGTATGGTCCAAGCTATTTACACAAAACGAACAACAAGAGTAAACATCAATGGTACATTGATGAAACCAATAAATATTAAACAAGGTACTAGGCAGGGGTGTCCTTTGTCTCCATTGTTGTTTGTGTTATCACTGGAATATTTGATTCAATCTGTATGAGAAGAATCTGAGATTAATGGTCTAAAAATAAAAGGGGAACAATACAAATTACAGACCTTTGCAGATGATGTAGTGTTTATTTTGGAAAATCCGAATTCATCCATTGAAATTTTGAAAAATAAATTGATACAATATGATCAAATTGCCGGTTTGAAAATTAATTACAAGAAAACTAAGTTTTTGGCAAAGAACATGACAAAAGAACAAATTAAAGAATTGGAAATTAAATCAGGCTTCGGACATGAGAAAAAGGTGAAATATTTAGGTATTTATACTATGGCTGGAATAAGAAAATCGAAAATTGACAATTATGATAAACTCCTAAAAGAGATTAAAAAGGATTTAGAGAGGTGGAGAGATATACTGTTATCTCTTCTAGGAAGAATTGTGACTGTTAAAATGAATGTCCTCCCAAGGTTATTGCTTTGTTTCAAATGATTCCTATAGCCCTTCCAGAAATCTTTTGAACAGTCTAATTTCTGAATTCATTTGGCAGAACAAGAGGCCTCGAATTAAATTGAAAGTATTACGAGACATCAAGCAGAGAGGGGGTCTCGGCCGTCCGGACTGGCAGCCATATCACAAAGCCTGCTCATTGGTGTGGCTTAAAGATCGGGTCACACTAGCTAGCAAAAAAACATTGGTTGTAGAAGGTGCAGACCTTCTGCGAGGATGGCACTTTTACATGTGGTACCAACCCCCTTCGAAAAACAGTTTATTCAACAGACATGAAATTAGGAAATCATTATACAAAACTTGGCAATGGATAAAACCACAATTTTTCAATAAGGTGCCGAGGTGGTTATCCCCACTTGAAGCGTTGATACACCCCAATTTGTTGAAATGGGACGAAATACCCGCTTACCATACATTATTGGATAGCCAAGCAAATTTGAAGATCAATCCAGGTTTGCAGTTGAATTGGTGGACAAAGACACAAATCCAGTCAAGATACATGAAGGACAAGATATTGGGATTTGAAAGAAAAATGAATGATTTAGATCTAATTTGGATTGGTACTGAAGAGAAATTGATTGCAAAAATATATAATCTACTTCTAGAATTAAGAATACAAGAAGAAATTGTTAAAAAAAGCATGGTTAAATGGATGCAGAATATTGGTCATACAGTTGCATTAGCAGATTAGGAGAAGCTATGGAAAACAAACATAAAAATGGCTAGGTCCTCTGCTCTCAAAGAAAACATATATAAGATGATTTATAGGTGGTACATTACTCCTGAGAAGCTCTCCAAGATATATCAGAACACCTCTAATAGATGTTGGAAATGCCAGAAAACAATTGGCTCGTTTTATCACATGTGGCGGCAATGCGAAAAAGCAAGAAGTTATTGGACTCAAATACACACCTGGCTACAAAAAATACTTAAAATAAATATAAACCACCTACCCGAATGTTATCTTTTGAGTATAAGTCAAAATCCCATTTCTAAGACACAAGCTAGATTTTTGGTTCATGCAACTACGGCAGCAAGAATTATATATGCTAGGTACTGAAAGATACCACAAATACCTAAGAAAGAAGAATTTGTGCAAAAAGTGTTGGAAATAGCTGAAATGGACTTTCTCTCAACCAAATTGTTTGCAACAAAGTTAAATCAATGTAAAGAGGTTTGGCAGCCCATGTATGATTGGTTGAACATGCAGAAATAGTAGTAATAAAGGAGAGGGGTGATGGAAGAGAAGTTTTAATGAAACTGATAGATGAACTTAGAAGAAGAACTAGATCAAAGTTCTCTTCCCCCAAAATGTCCGTTGATGTGTATTTTTCAGTTATTGTTTTTGTTTTTGCATTGTTATAACATTTGTGTTATTGTTATTGTGTTGTTTTTATGTTGTTTATTATGTAAAAAATAAAAATATTATGAACCATACCCTCCCACTTTCCCCTGCAATGGGCACCAGACAAGGCTACTGAAGGCCCTTGGATAGTAAACTCAAGCCACATGCCCCTTCTGCCTCCCACCCCCAATAGGCAACTGGAGACTTTTGGATGGCAGGCTCAGGCTGCACACTCCCTTCCTCCTTCCACCCCAAGGGCCTGCTGGAAGTCCCTGCTGGCTGCTGGGGCCAGGTTGCACACCCCCTCCTCTCCTGGCAGTCACTCAGCTCCAGCTGGCTGATGCTTTGACATGGTTCTTGCAGCACGCTCTCCAGCAGCAGTTAGCCAGGAAGAAGCTTTGAAGAGCTGCATGGGAGACTGCAGCAGTGGAGAAGGAAGTGAAGGGTGGCTCTTATGTCATGTCAGTCAGCAGGGACAGATGAACACGCTCCAGCGCTCCCTTTATAGAGCCTGCCCACAGGCACCAACTGGGCAGAGGATGGTGTAGCATCCATGTGTTTAGGATTGAAAGCTGTGCATAAACATCAACAAATCCATGCAAAAAATGCACATATATACACAAAAGGGAACTATGGTCCTACCCATGCTAGCAGCTTGCCAGTGTGCAAAAGCAGAAAAATCCTCACCTTGTCGCCAAGCTCAAAAGTCAGAGATCTAGCTGTTTCATCATTCTAGCTGCTCTGATTCATCTTGGCCCTAGCCAGATTCTCCCTTCTAACACTCACCATCTTTCCCAGACACTCTCTAAGGTACATGGCACAATCTACCACTGATTCCTTAGCCACAGAGATATTTTCTTCCCATTTCTCCCTTCCAAGGTCCAATGGTTGTTTCAGGGTCAGTGCTACTGAGTTGGCATCTGGTGTGAGCCATCTGGTGGAAGGGGCAACTCCTACAGGCCTACCAACCTGACTGCTTGCAACCAGCAGCGCTGGAACCCAGGGCGGTGGCAACACATGACAACAGACACACCTGTTCTTCCAGCTCAGCCCAAACAGACAGGGCAAACTGGCTGGATGTGGAGTGAAGCACGGAGAGCGGCCAACCCCTGAGTGACAGAGCCCACCACATCGACCCAGCTGTCCCCAAGTGGCATGCACACTTGAGCGTACAGCTCACTTGAGTGACTGTGCACCAAGCTGTCTATTTGCTGGCAGATCGGAAGAGGAAATGCCTCTGAGCCAACACTAGCCTCACTGCCTTCAAGAACTCGCATGGAATTTTCACTCTCTCCTTCTGTCTCTTAAGCCTGCATTTCACTGAGAGAAGACAGATCCTCTTCCTCCCCAGGAAGAT
The DNA here is from genome assembly GCF_032191835.1 of Heteronotia binoei. Taxonomy (NCBI): domain Eukaryota; kingdom Metazoa; phylum Chordata; class Lepidosauria; order Squamata; family Gekkonidae; genus Heteronotia; species Heteronotia binoei. The sequence continues at coordinate 87,613,070 of NC_083230.1, forward strand.
CAACTGCCTTTGGCTGCATCTGGGTAGAACTCCACCCTTCCCCCTCTTGGGAAACCCTGCCCTCAGGGTTTGAGATGGCTGGCCCTCCCTCTCCTGGGTCACCTGAGCTCCCCCTTCTCCTGCAGTAACCTGAGGAAGTTCCTTTCCCCTGGCCAGTGGAGAGCTGGTCTCTCACCCAAGAACTAACCAGGGCTGACCCTGCTAAGTTGCCAGGATCTGATAAGTTTGGGCTAGCCTGGCTGTCCAGGTCAGACTGGATAGGAGGTAGAGATGTATTTTTATTGTTCTTTTAAGTGTAGTTCTGTTACTACCTGGATAGATGCTAAGGCTCCCCCCCCCAAAAAAAAAAACAAACAAAAACAAAACAAAACCCAGACAAGATGTAAGAAAGCAAGGAATAGGAGATTGAGATATGTTTTTATTGTACTGTTAAGTGTACTTCTACTACTACCTGGGTAGATGTTAAGGCTTGCCCCCCCTCAACCAGACAAGATGTAAGAAAGCAGGGAGTAGGAAAGGATCATCCCATTCATTATGTGAGATTTCTCACCATCTGTCCTTTCCTGTAGAAGCACTAAGCATCTACATGTTTCATCCGTATAAATCATATACCCCAGCTTCATTTAGTCCCTGTAAAGCAAAAAAAAAAAAAAGATAAGCAATTTCACCCATTAATTTTAAAGAAAGCATGTTTGTGTGTGTGTGTTGGGGTGGGATGCATTTGTAAACAAAGCCAGAATATCTGGGTTGAGGGAGCTAAACTTTGCCCCACACCATGTATTATTCCAGCCAGGTTCAAATAGTCTGCCAGGCTGAGGGAAAAATACTCAAAGCCCCAAAGTAAAGTAAGGCAAGGTAGGTGGGGGTGGGATTGTTTAGGTCCCCTTGCCTGCCTGCACATTTGTTTTTGTTAAAAAGCATCCACCAGAGTTCCTCATATTCACCTCTTGAAGACCCCCCCCCCAAAAAAAACCCCACTCAATCACATGCTAATTCAGGCCTCCCCATTTCTGCTGTGGAAAGTAAGAATCAGGGCCAGCCCAAGGATTTTGGGTGCTCAACATGAGGATGCCCTAGCAACCCCCACACACCACAGAGAGGTGAGAAGACAATGTCTGCCCTCCTTGTTCCTACCTTACCTCATTGCAGGGAAGCAGAGAGATGGAACCAGCCCTGCAGGAAGAAGCCCTGCTTGCCCTTCTATCCTCCAGTGGTAGGATGAGGTGGTTCCCTCTCCTGCTCTTCACTGTCCTGTGAGGCAAAGTGGCAAGGCACTACTGAGGAGAAAGAAGGCCACCCCTGGCATCTCCAGTTAAAAGGATCTGTTAAAACCCCCTTGAATGTTTTAAAGTCCTTGTGTTTGCTGGGTGATGGTTGAAGGACTTTTGAGCCAGTGTGGTATAGTGGTTAAGAGCAGCATTCTCTAATGTGGAAAATCAGGTGTGATTTCACACTCCTCCTTCACATGAAGCCTGCTGGGTGACCTTAGGCAGGTCACATTTTCTTAGAACTCTCTCAGCCCCACATACCTCACAAGGTGCCTGTTGCAGACAGAGGGAGGGAAGGTGATTGGAAGCCACTTTGAGACTCCTTAGGGTAGAGAGGAGCAGGGTATAAAAACCAACTCTTCTTCTTCTGAGCCAGACTTGTAATGGGAGTTTTGTGCCTCTCAGATTCATGTGATCCTTTTTCTCCTTGTGACTGGGATGTGCAAGCAGGTGTGGTGGCTGCCTTCCCCTTCATGCTCTTTTCTTCTCCGTAAAGCATCTTCTGGAATGCTGCTGGCTTTGTGTGCAAAACTTGTGTTGCTTGCATGGCTGTGTGGAATTTCTACAACCAAACCACTAGCAGGACACCTTAAGGAGGACAAATCTGCCTGGAGAGGAAGGCAGTCACCACTTCTGTCCACATGCCCCAGTCGCTAGAAGAAAAGAGTCTTGAGTGAGGCTGGGTGGAATAAAGCTCCCACAGGATGTCTGATTCAGAGTCCTCTCATTGCCCATCAATGAGGAGGACTTTGTGATGCGTAAAGAGGTCTTTAGTAGGGGATGTGAGGTCTTGGGCAGCAGTTGCCAGTCAGAGCAGACCATACAGATAGGCCTCCCACAGAGAAGGCCCATTGCCTGCTGCTGCTGCTTCTCAGAGCAGTGGTGGGAGGAAAAAAACAAAATTCAAAAGCAAAACAGCCACACCACCAACATAGGCTTCCCAAGTTCCTGCCAGGGGCAGGGGTTCCCCTGATTTCAGGGCCTCCAACCGGCCACCCCATAACGGGCCAGCAGGGGAACTCCACCCTCAAAGAGCTCTAACATGCTGTGATGTGTTTGGTGTGATGATGCCACCTGGAAATGACACGTGATGCTCTACCAATTGGGTAAAAACTCTATGATGCCAATAATCCCCCACCTGGAACCAGGTAAAACTTGGCAACCCTACACCAATATCACTAAAACCCAGAAGTGGCATAGGGTGGCTCGAGGAATCATTGGAAACTCTGTGACTTTACCATAGGAAGTGTGGTAAAAACTCTCTGTAAGTAAAAGTAAAATGCTGTAGTTTTACCCAGAAGTGACATAGAGATGCCAGCGATATCACCAATGTTGTATCCCCCCATGTCTCCATCCCCAGCCCTCCTTCTGGTTGCCAGAAATGGGTTGGCAACCCTAAATACAGACCTCAATGGACCAAGGTTCTGACTCAGCCTGAGGTAACAACATGTATTCATATGAAATCACAGAGATGTACTGCTCCCTAAACTCCTTGGGAACATTCCAGGTAGGCTGCTCTCCTAAAAGGCTGCTTGGCTCACACCTGGGCTGCTTGGCTCACACCTGGCTGGTGGTGCTGCAAAAGGAGGTGGTGGTGCTGCAAAAGGAGGTGGCTCACACCTGGCTGGTGGTGCTGCAAAAGGCTGCTTGGCTCACACCTGGGCTGCTTGGCTCACACCTGGCTGGTGGTGCTGCAAAAGGAGGTATGCAATGCATCCTCATAGGGGTGCCAACTCTGGCTTTGGAAATGCCTCAATATTTAGGCGTGGTTACCTGGAGAGGGTGGAGTTTTTGTAAGGGAGGAAACTTAGTGAGGATATGATCTCTGTGGCATACCACAGAACCCGTGCTCTGAAGCTGCCATTTGCTCCAGGAGAACTTAGTCCTAATGCTTGGAGACCAGTTGTAATTCCAGGAGAACTCCAGGCCCTGCGTGGAAGTTGGCAACCCCACCTCTTCCCACTATGCTATGTCTAGGCCTCATCTTTTCCCATTGTCTCCAACAGCTATCAGTGATGTCATCCTTTCACTCAGCCATCTTTCAAAACTTACGCGAGTCTATATATGCAGTAGTTCTATTTATATGAGTGTGTGGGGGAGGCAGTGGGGTCAAGATACAGGTTACTTGGGCCCTGAATGTGCACATGTGTCATACACTGGCCTCATTTGGGGCAGGAGCTCACAGGAGCGGAGCTCCGGAATATCTACGTAAATTTTATTGTACTCTTTCTTTCTTACCCCACCCCTCCTGCCAGATACTTGCTTTTGGGCTCCATTGTTCAAACTCTCTGTGAGGATTTTGCTGAACTTTGACAAACTTTCTAATATTTTCCCCCACAAAAAATGCGAAAATTATCAAAACATAGAAAGCAGGCAGATGGAAATTTTCCTCAAGACCACATAAAGGTAAAGGTAGTTCCCTGTGCGAGCACCAGTCGTTTTTGACTCTGCGGTGACGTTGCTTTCACAACGTTTTCACGGCAGACTTTTTACGGGGTGCCATTGCCTTCCCCAGTCATCTACACCTTCCCCCCAGCAAGCTGGGTACTCATTTTACCGAGCTTGGAAGGATGGAAGGCTGAGTCAACCTCGAGCCGGCTACCTGAACCAGCTTCTGCTGGGATTGAACTCAGGTCGTGAGCAGTGATGTTGGGGCGTGTGTGGTATATGCAAATGAGTTATGCAAATGAATTGTGCTAATAAACTCCGGCAACTCTTTTTCTGCAAAATGACACCTGGTCATACTTGATGTGAAATGAACTTCAGGGAGAGGAAGAGAAATGAGATTATAAATCACTCTGAGACTCTGAGTGCAGGGCAGGATATAAATCCAATCTTTCTTTCCTCCTCCTCCTAACTGGGCCCACAGTGTGGCAGGCTGAGGTACTCCAGTCTGTTGCAGCCCACCACTCAGATGCTTTTCTTTCTTTCTTTCTTTCTTTCTTTCTTTCTTTCTTTCTTTCTTTCTTTCTTTCTTTCTTTCTTTCTTTCTTTCTTTCTTTCTTTCTTTCTTTCTCGTACTCAGTCTGGAGACGCGAGTAGGGCAACATTCTTTATTCGGAGCACGTTGCAAGAGAGGGAACACGCGGGCCGGGTCCCGCTTATGTACAATCCCCGGTCCAGCCTACTGGACAGGTCAGGCCAATCCTGACCTGTTAAACTTCCCGCCACAGCTGGTGATTGGCGGGGGATTTCTGCGCATGGCACGTATGGCTGCCAATACACTACACTTTCTTTCTCTTTCTTTCTTTCTTTCTTTCTTTCTTTCTTTCTTTCTTTCTTTCTTTCTTTCTTTCTTTCTTTCTTTCTTTCTTTCTTTCTTTCTTTCTTTCTTTCTTTCTTTCTTTCTTTCTTTCTTTCTTTCTTTCTTTCTTTCTTTCTTTCTTTCTTTCTTTCTTTCTTTCTTTCTTTCTTTCTTCCTTCCTTCCTTCCTTCCTTCCTTCCTTCCTTCCTTCCTTCCTTCCTTCCTTCCTTCCTTCCTTCCTTCCTTCCTTCCTTTCTCTTCAAAACCACTATGGTTAAGCATTGTTTCCAGCTATTTTGCCACCACTGTTCTTAGGACATCAACACTGCAGGGCAAGAAAATAAAAAAGCAAGCATAAAAAAGCCAAAGCACTTTAAGCTGGCCTTATTAGTTTCTACCCTATAGATCTATAAGAAGAAAGGAATGGAAGGACATGGCATATAGCTCAGATTTTCTTTATGAAAGCCCTGCTGTTCTGAAACTCAGCTTCTTCTTTTTTAAAGAACATTTTTTTTAGCATATTAGTTGTTGATCAAAGATAAAAATGTGAAAAGTGGGGATGATCCAAACCCTATAAGAGCAGAAGGGAGTTCTTTTCCTGAAGTCTAATTCAATTGAAGAAAATGTTATCATTTAATGTGATGTCTGATTTCATGACACCCCCCACCCCCCAATCTGATCTTGTGATATTTCACTAATTGGCACAGGAGCCATCTGCATTCAAATAAACAAAGGCAAAATTGTTATCAAGCACCTGTCTAAGGATGTTTCTGAGGCTATGGTTTACTTTGGTCCTTTCCTTATAGCCTTTATGACTTCATTATCATCATCAACATCAAACCATTTCATTGTCTGGGGCCTTTCAGTGTTGAAGGATTAGTGTTCCTTGTAGCATAAGAGTCCTTCCACAGTTATGGTTCTTCCATGTAAAAATACTGAGCATAGATTGAAGATGTGCTGTCCAAGTGGGCTCGCGTCAGCACAAAAATGAAGGGTCTGTAAAAGTTACTCTAAGGCAGCAGTTCCCAGCCATTCAGTATGGTGACCTACAAGCCCAAATTTACTTGGGGTGGTGACAGCCATGCTGGCTCAAACTATGACCTTGGCACCCATCTAGTTCAGCATTCTACTTTTACAGTGGCTAACTAGATGTTTTTGAAAACCAACACATATTGCATGAAGGGTGCAACTGCCCCTACTAAGAACACCAAGTAAGTGGCTTTCTGACACGCACAGACTTTGCATAGGAATGTTACATAGCCTTTGATCACCCTACCCTTTTCCATTACTTTTTGTAACCCGCGCCTAAGATTCTAAGGTAGGCATTCTAGTACTTGATCAACAAGTATATGTAGTGAAGGAAAAAATATCAACTAATGTAGTAGCGAAGGAAATCAACTAATGTACAACATGAAAGATACTATTTCCATAGTCAGATCTTGGTTTCCAAAATACAAAAGAATGCAATGAAAAGGGTCATTAGGCACATTCAGAGGCCTCATGACCCACTTTTGGGTCCCATCCCACAGGTTGGGAAACACTGGTGTAAGTGAATGACAGCAGGATATGGGGGTTTTTTTCTGCCGGAGGTATAGATCCTAGGGTGCAGCATTAACATCAGAGATTCAGTCAGGAAATAAGGCTTCAGTAACAACTAAGCTTCCTTTGCCATTCCTTTTCATTAGCAGGAATAAACATTTGGCATCCCATTAATCTTCCTCTGTTTCCCCTTCTTCCTCCAGGAAGTGCCAAGTCATTTTCAAGACACATTAAATTGCCAGGAGAACTCCCAAACAAAGCCACTCAGCCTGCTGCTCGTTTGGATAAAGTTAATTACAGTGAAGATTAGAATCTGCAGGGCTTGATTAGTGTTGTAGAGACTTAGAGAATCACACCGTCCTCTGGGAGATTCACTGCCTTCCTCCCACCTCTTTTTTTTGTCAATGCTTTTTGGTGGTGGTGGTGGTTGTTCATAACTGTTTTGTTTTCTCATATCCCAGGGCTTTGGCAAAGCATCCAGGATTAGTGGGCTGCATTGCCCCAAGACAAAATATGTTGCTTTTTGGATTCAGCTGGAACAGTTTCAATTTCGAGAAGATGATGAACAAAGCCCCATCACTGCAGTCTATTACTGTTGAGGTATGCATATGGTTGGAGTCAGGCTTGGGATATGATAGAGGGAAAGTTAAGGTTTGCAAGGGTAAAAGAGCCCTTTGCAGTAATGGCTTCCACTGGGGAGCAAGCAAACTTTGAAAAAGGCTGTTATGATTGCACAAAGATGGGAGCATGGATTCCAGATCTGAAATTCTAATTCTTTGGCCTGACAAACGTGAAATAGGTTGTGGAATTTGTGTGAATGTCTGGCCCGTGAATAAGGTACACAACTGATTTCTCTTTCATGTTTTGATTAATTTAAGATGGCTTACAGTGGTGCATCAAAGCAGAAAAGCCTTTTTGTTACAATTTTAATTGTAATTTTAAGTTTTTGGGTCAATCCTCCTGTCTGTAGGGACAGTGATCCACAGTGTGTGGTCTCTTTTCTTTCTGCAACACCCCATCCTCATCCCCCAACCCCCCATCCCCCAACCCCCCATCCTCATCTCTCTCCACTCCATATTTTGTACCTTGTGGCCCATGTTCCTTACTATCCCTTTCTCATTCTCTCTGCATAACCTCAAGTTTGCATGCCCTTCTCTCAGATTGCATTCTGTTTTGGTAGTGGTTAGAGTGTAGGGCTAGGACCTGGGAGACTTAAGTTTGCATTGTGCAATAGTATAATTGCTATTGTGCTATTAAAGTCTAATATTCTATCAGTGTATTGCCATGATTATCAAAATACCAGCTTTCATTAAATTAGGAAGTTGTGATGGTCTTGTGGGTACATGAGAGAGGGCCTTTTCAGTGGCAGCCCAATGATTATGGAACAATCTCCTCAGGAAGGTGTGCCTAGCCTCCTAATGCTTGATCTTTAACAGGCAATAAAGAAGGCTTTATTCTGAATTCAATTAGTTCAGCTTTTCCACTTATTATTATTTCAATTCATAGCTTTTATGTGTTTTTAATGTTTTTGTTCTATTCACAATGTAAGCTGTCTTGAGTTCTGTAAGGTATTTCAGAGAGAGAGAGAGAGAGATTAAGTCTGTATCCCCATCCATTGTGGAATTATGAGGAATGTACTGTGTACCTTTCTCCTTATAACTCCATAACAGTAAGGGCTAGAGATCTCCTCCTCCTCCTTCACTTCAGATATCATAACAATACTTCGGCTGTGATCAGAAAGGGATTTTGCTGCGGCAGTATCTCAGCTTTTAAGAAGCCGCCCAGTTAGCGGCATACTACGGCAATCAGACAGTACCTGACACAGGAACGGGCTGCTCATGTGCTAAGAGGAGCATTCACACCATGCTTGTATGAGCACAGTCTATGCATGGCATGCGCCGGCTGTTCAGGTGGCTGGAAACGGCAGGGAGGTTGTTACTGGGAAGTTCCCAGTGGCTATTTATTCCTTTTCCAGCTTGTCTTACGATAAGGTAAGGATAGGCAGGGAAAAGAGGGCAGATGTGCTCATGTGATTGCGTACATTAAATCCAGGGGTGTGGGGTGGCTATGGTGAGTCAAAAGGCCTATCTGATTGCATCCATTGTTAGAGCAGTATGTCATAATAGTGCAGTAACAATTACTGATTTTGCACAGCAGGGAAAATGGTGGCCATGGCTGTAGAGAAAGCAAATTTCATTGTGCTGCACTATTAGAAAGGAACATAGCAAAGCAGTTTGTTGAACAGCTACAAACTGGTTGATAAAAAGGCAAATCAATGACAGAAAAATCAGTTCCTTGTTTGTGACTGGTGAACAGACAATGAGGGGAACTGGTGGGTGTTTGGACATCCCTTTTACCACTCTGCCATGGATGACCATGGGCCCATTAGTCTCTCATGGTCTAGCCCAACTCACAGAGTTGTGATTGTGAGGATAAAAGAGACAAGAGGAGAACAATGTTGTCAGCTGTTTTGGATCCCCATTGGGGAGACAAGTAGGTTACCAAGTAAGTTCTGTGCTGTCTGTGTTGCCAACTCAGTTTTTTCAAGATGAATCTCCGTGTTGTCAAGGTGAACAGTGAACTTCTTTACTTAAGTTGCTGCTAGAATTAGTGACTGTTGTTTGAGATAAGAAGGCAGATTGCAGGCACTTAGTTCTTTTTGCAGCCACTTACCTTTTGTCCTCCCCTCTCTCCCTCAGCACTTCATAGCACTTTTCCTTCTTTTTCTGCACCCACATCAGCTTCTCCACCCTTTGCTGCACCCCATATCTTCATTCATCCTCTGATCTCTGAAAATTCCTTCCCCTGTTTCCTCACCAACAGATTTTGCACTCCATGTTTCCCCCTTGATGTTCAGACTTACAGAACAGAGCAAGATATACAGAGTACACAAAACTCCCAACACACGAACCAAGTGGCAGTGCAAAAATGCATATCTGCAATCCCATTTAGAACACTAAATAAACTCCTGGCTCCCCTCTGGCTGCATCAAATGCAAGCAAAATGAGTAAGCTGTGCCACCATCACCACGGAAGGAGCAAGTATCTCTTTTGTGAGGCATGTTGGAATTTGTATCCCCCAAGCTCTAGTGGTTGGATTGGGTGGAAGAGGATGGGCAGAAGCCACATATCTTTGTTCTATAATGGTGCCCTCTCTTTACAAGTGAATGATTGTTTCCAAGGGTGTGTGAATGTACATGCGCAAAGTATTTGTGATCTAATGTGAAATCTTTGATTAGTAGCAACTTTTGGTGGTGGGGTTGGGTAATGGTACTTGCAATTTGCATTCAGGTTGGAATTCAAGCAAGGAGTGTTTGCCTAGCATTACTTGTGATGTGCATAGTTTGGATTCTGTGTAGCAAAGGTCTGTGCTGTCTGTGTTGCCAACTCAGTTTGGTCAAGATGAACCTGTGTTCATTTGAAATGACCTTGAGGAAATGGAAATTTTTTGCACCCATATGCTCAGTTCCTTTAATTTCAGTGTAAAGTCAATACACACATGATGTTTCTAGTGGAAGGGATATTTCTTTCTTGCTGTGTCTCCATTAAAATATGCCATGCTTAATGTTCTATGAACCAGCATGTCTCCTCTACCAGTCAGGTCTCTGACAGTGCAACCCTACATAGAGTCACTTCAGTCTGATTTAAATGAGCATAGACTGGAATAATCCTGCATAGGATTACACTGTATATCAGACTCTGTGGGGAGCAATCCCCTGCCTTCTAAATGGCTACAATGCAGCTTCTGCAACAAAAGCAGCAATAGAAAGCTGTTGAAGTATAAAATAAAGGTGTTTCAGCATTCAAAAAGGACTTGTAAAATATATCTGTGGAATTGTTCAGGAGATTTGTGTATTTGTGTAATATAGTTGTTTATATCAGGAGTAAAACACTTTTAATGGCTTCAAAGTGTGTTTGGAAAAAAAGCTGCAGGTGTGAATGCTTACTGTTATTTGAAGTGATATAAACCAGCACTTTAACTTCCCTGATGTAGTTGTGTTCAGGGTGGGAGGCAGTCCTGCCTAGGAAGACATGGCCAGCTGCCAGGAGACAGCTAAGCTCCACCACAGTACTCTTTACTGGAGCTTAATTTTTAAAATGAGAAAATGCTGGGCCAGAAACCTACATGGAAATCATGTTTTGGGATGTAGAGCTGCTGGTCTCCAGGTGGGCAATACAAAAAACCCCAACAACACTATGAAATACTGGCTAACAACATTTAATAAAACTTTTAAAAGAGTCACATAAGTCTTTTGTGCACAATATCAACATGGATTTTAACAAGAGGCTGATAACTTTGGAGGAAACAGGAATACCCCTGAGGAAGACTTTTGATGAAATTACGCTATATCCAGGTGCTCATTGGGATGGACCTCTCTTTGTAATGTTGTAAAGTTGTACTTCTTTATAATGTGTATAGAAGATCCATATGACTCTCTAAAAAGTTTTACTAAATGTTGTTAGCCAGCATATCTCAATGGGGTTTTTTTGTATTGCCAGTTCACAAAACAATGTTCGCCAACTGAAAAACCATCATGAACTCTCATGAATGTTGATGCAGTTCACGGTGGTTCATGAAGAGCAGAAAGCAGGGTTAAAACAGCTGAGCGATGGGGAGCTCCCCATCACTTAGCTGTTTGGCTTAAATGGCTGGAAACCATTTAAACCACTGCTTTCTTCTTCCCACAAAAAGCCACGGGGAGCAGAAAGCAGGGGTTTAAATGGCTCCAAACCTGGGGCTGACTGCCCAAGAAAGACCTTTTAAACAGTTGAGCCCCACCGAGCAGGCTGCCCCATGGCTCAACTGCATCCAGTCTAGCAGCTGAGCCACAGAGGCAGCTTGCTGCCATGGTTCAGCTGTTTAGAGGCCAAAACAATGGAGCTGAGGGAGCAGGCTGCCCTCGCAGCTCAGCTGTTTCTGGCACAAACCTCACAAACCCAGTTCAGTTCATATGCATGCTGACTGGGTTCAGGGTTCAGTTTGTGGTTCACCTACAAACCATGAACTGAACCACATTTTTGTGGTTCATTCCCATCCCTGTAAGGGTCAAATCCTTCCCTTATGCCATTTTGCTCCTTCACTCAAGTTGCTATTTGCTGTACAGGGGAAAACAAACCATACATTTCACGTTTATCCTATTAAGGAAATAGCTGCTCCAAAGCAAAGGGTGGGGAGAATACTGAAGATGGGAAAACAGTAGGAGGGGCAAGGGTTAACCATCATCTCTCAGTACCATGTCTAAGACACAAATCACTCATGGATACTTTAGGCCTCTCAGACTTGGTGGGAAACCTTAATTATAGATCTCTCAGGTCCCATCTGGTTTGGGTTTCATTGCACCTTCCATGCCAGGTTTTCTTGAGAGACTGGACATCTGATTCTTGTGCATCACCATGTCCACTGCTCCAGAAGTGCAAAAGACATTATCTATGAGTCTCCTGAGGAGCATGGTTAGTTCTGCTATTTTGGTGCATGGTTACTCCCATACTGTTCAGGATCAACATAACTTTTAGCATACTGTGCAAGCAGTGCCATTAGAAGGGGCATTGCTTGTGTCATATGTAAAAAAACTGCAGCTAACAGAGGTCTTATTTGGGACCTAGTAGGAGTCTACCCAGAATGGCATATATACTGTACATAGGGTTGCCAAGTCCTCTTCATTCCAAGGTGGGGGATGTTTGCGTGTGCAATGCGCACGCAATGAAATGACGTCACCTGGAAGTGACATCATCAAAATGGGGCACCCATGCGGGGCCGCTCTAGGTGTTTCCGTGAAAACTCTATGGTTTTTCCTGGATTCTCTAGCCATTTGGGAGGTTAAAACTCTATGGTACCTATTGTACCATAGAGTTTTACCTTCCAAATGGCTAGCACATCTGGGAAAACCATAGAGCTTCCCCCCCACGGACGCCGCCATTTTGATGACATCACTTCTGGGTGATGTCATTGTGCCAGCAACGCAGGGGGAGGTTCCCCCCGCTGGCCCAATGTGGGCTGGTGGGCTGAGAACCTCCCGGGCAGGAGATTCCCTGCCCGGATGAGGGGCTTGGCAGCCCTAACTGTACAACATGCATTTGATTTAGTTTGGGTTGTAGAAATATATGTGAACCCTCAACAATCCTCCACCATATTCTATGGCCATAATATCCTGTCTGAATTGGCAAAACAGGTCAGTAGCAGCCACCAGTTCAGGGGTGGATAGAGCTGAACAACTGGTCCCTGGGATGTACCCATTTCCCAAAAACCTATTTTCAATCAACAGCAGATATTTTAGAGTCCTATCAAAGGGAGAGAGTTTATGAACTATTAGGTAGGGGAGCAATAGATATGTAGAGGCAAAAATTGCTAACACAGTTATTCTTTTTCCAAACATGAAACACGGGAATTCTCTCAGAACTGAACATGCCACCATTAGAAGACTAGACTAGGGATGTGCAAAAAAAAATAAAAAAAAAAAAATTCGGTATTACACGGATTTGGAAGTATACGGGGAAAAAAATTCGGAATCCCCGTATACTACTGAATACCGCATATACGGTAAATGCGTGGCTATTTCCGAATATACGGCCTTATTATACCCTATGGGCCATTGAAATCAATGGCAAATAGGGTATATTTGAAGCCGCCTGGAGGGGAGGGGGTTTGAGGGAGAGCCCCCAAATTTGCAGGGGACCTGCAGGGGACTCTCCCCTCCAACCCCCCCAAGTCCCAAAAAGATTAGGCCAGGGGATCCCATTCCAGGGGCACCCAAAGAGGGTGCCCCTATTCCATCATTATACCCTAAGGGCCATTGAAATCAATGGCAACATAGGGCATAATTAGTGGCTACTGGGGGGCAGGGGGTTTGAGGGAGAACCCCCAAAACTGCAGGGCAGCTTCAGGGGACTCCCCAGCATGCAACCCCCCTGGCCCCAAAAGACGGCACCCATCTGTGGGCACCCCAAAAGGAACACTGCTCCCAATGGTGAGAAAAAACCAATTAGAGCCACTTCCTCACTGCAATTGTCATGGGAAAAGTGGCTCAGGGGAGCAGGAGGTTTTGAGGAGAGCCCCCCAAACTGCTGTGCAGCTTCAGGGCACTGTCCCACACAAAACCCACAAGGCCAAAAAAAAAAAAATTGGACCAGGGGGTCCAATTCCTGGGGCACCCAAAGCCAAAAACTGGCTGAGTAATAGGAAGCAGAGAGTGAGTATAAATGGGCAGTCTTCGCAGTGGAGGACGGTAAGCAGTGGGGTGCCGCAGGGCTCGGTACTGGGTCCCATGCTCTCTTTAACTTGTTCATAAATGATTTAGAGTTGGGAGTGAGCAGTGAAGTGGCCAAGTTTGCGGATGACACTAAATTGTTCAGGGTGGTGAGAACCAGAGAGGATTGTGAGGAACTCCAAAGGGATCTGTTGAGGCTGGGTGAGTGGGCATCAACGTGGCAGATGTGGTTCAATGTGGCCAAGTGCAAAGTAATGCACACTGGGGCCAAGAATCCCAGCTACAAATACAAGTTGATGGGGTGTGAACTGGCAGAGAGAGATCTTGGGGTCGTGGTAGATAACTCACTGAAAATGTCAAGACAGTGTGCGTTTGCAATAAAAAAGGCCAATGCCATGCTGGGAATTATTAGGAAGGGAATTGAAAACAAATCAGCCAGTATCATAATGCCCCTGTATAAATTGATGGTGCGGTCTCATTTGGAGTACTGTGTGCAGTTCTGGTCACCGCACCTCAAAAAGGATATTATAGCATTGGAGAAAGTCCAGAGAAGGGCAGCTAGAATGATTAAAGGGCTGGAGCACTTTCCCTATGAAGAAAGGTTGAAACGCTTGGGACTTTTTAGCTTGGAGAAACGTCGACTGCGGGGTGACATGATAGAGGTTTACAAGATAATGCATGGGATGGAGAAAGTAGAGAAAGAAGTACTTTTCTCCCTTTCTCCTAATACAAGAACTCGTGGGCATTCGATGAAATTGCTGAGCAGACAGGTTAAAACGGATAAAAGGAAGTACTTCTTCACCCAAAGGGTAAGAACATAAGAACATAAGAGAAGCCATGTTGGATCAGGCCAACGGCCCATCAAGTCCAACACTCTGTGTCACACAGTGGCAAAAAATGTTATATACACACATACACTGTGGCTAATAGCCACTGATGGACCTGTGCTCCATATTTTTATCTAAACCCCTCTTGAAGGTGGCTATACTTGTGGCCGCCACCACCTCCTGTGGCAGTGAATTCCACATGTTAATCACCCTTTGGGTGAAGAAGTACTTCCTTTTATCCATCTTAACCTGTCTGCTCAGCAATTTCATCGAATGCCCACGAGTTCTTGTATTGTGAGAAAGGGAGAAAAGTACTTCTTTCTCTACTTTCTCCATTCCATGCATTATCTTGTAAACCTCTATCATGTCACCCCGCAGTCGACGTTTCTCCAAGCTAAAGAGTCCCAAGCGTTTCAACCTTTCTTCATAGGGAAAGTGCTCCAGCCCTTTAATCATTCTAGTTGCCCTTCTCTGCACCTTCTCTAAAACTATAATATCCTTTTTGAGGTGCGGCGACCAGAACTGCACACAGTACTCCAAATGAGACCGCACCATCGATTTATACAGGGGCATTATGATACTGGCTGATTTGTTTTCAATTCCCTTCCTAATAATTCCCAGCATGGCATTGGCCTTTTTTATTGCAAACGCACACTGTCTTGACACTTTCAGTGAGTTATCTATCATGCCCCCAAGATCTCTCTCTTGATCAGTCTCTGCCAGTTCACACCCCATCAACTTGTATTTGTAGCTGGGATTCTTAGCCCTAATGTGCATTACTTTGCACTTGGCCACATTGAACCGCATCTGCCACGTTGACGCCCACTCACCCAGCCTCGACAGATCCCTTTGGAGTTCCTCACAATCCTCTCTGGTTCTCACCACCCTGAACAATTTAGTGTCATCCGCAAACTTGGCCACTTCACTGCTCACTCCCAACTCTAAATCATTTATGAACAAGTTAAAGAGCATGGGACCCAGTACCGAGCCCTGCGGCACCCCACTGCTTACCGTCCTCCACTGCGAAGACTGCCCATTTATACTCACTCTCTGCTTCCTATTACTCAGCCAGTTTTTGATCCACAAGAGGACCTGTCCTTTTACTCCATGATTCTCAAGCTTTCTAAGGAGCCTTTGATGAGGAACTTTATCAAAAGCTTTCTGGAAGTCAAGGTAAACAACATCTATTGGGTCTCCTTTGTCCACATGTTTGTTCACCCCCTCAAAGAAATGCAACAGGTTAGTGAGGCAAGATCTTCCCTTGCAGAACCCATGCTGAGTCTTCCTCAATAACCCGTGTTCATCAATGTGCCTACTCATTCTGTCCTTGATAATGGTTTCTACCAACTTTCCCGGTATTGAAGTCAGACTGACTGGCCTGTAATTTCCCGGATCTCCTCTGGAACCTTTTTTAAAGATGGGGGTGACATTTGCTACCTTCCAGTCCTCAGGAACGGAGGCAGATTTCAATGAAAGATTACAGATTTTTGTTAGAAGATCCACAAGTTCAACTTTGAGTTCCTTCAGAACTCTCGGATGTATGCCATCCGGACCCGGTGACTTATTAGTTTTTAATTTGTCTATCAGTTGTAGGACCTCCTCATTTGTCACCTCAATCTGACTCAGGTCTTTCAACACCCCTTCCAAAATTAGTGGTTCTGGGGCGGGCAAAAAGTTCTCGTCTTCTACAGTGAAGACGGAGGCAAAAAATTCATTTAGCTTTTCAGCCATTTCCCTATCCTCCTTCAGTAATCCTTTTACCCCATGGTCATCCAAGGGCCCCACTGCCTCCCTGGCTGGTTTCCTACTTCTAATATATTTGAAGAAAGTTTTATTGTTGGTCTTTATGTTTTTTGCAATATGCTCCTCATAGTCCCTTTTTGCCTGCCTGATTACAGTCTTGCATTTGATTTGCCACATCCTGTGTTCCCTTTTACTAATCTCACTTGGACTGGTTTTCCACCGCTTAAAGGAGTCCTTCTTACCTTTTACAGCTTCCATTACTTTGTTTGTTAACCACGCAGGCCTTTTCTTATGCCTGTTTGTGCCTTTCCTAACTTGTGGTATGTATTTTATCTGAGCTTCTAGGATTATAGTTTTAAATAGCGTCCAAGCTTCCCCAAGGGTTTTGACCGTATGTACCTTTCCTTTCAGTTTCTTCCTCACATGCCTCCTCATCTCAGTGTATTTACCCCTTTTAAAGTTAAACGTGGTTGTGGTGGTCTTTTTGGACAACTCCCTATTTATACAAATGGTGAAATCAATAACATTATGGTCACTGCTCCCAAGCGACGCAATCACTTTTACATCTCTCACCAAGTCTTGGGCATTACTTAGGACCAAATCCAGGATCGCCCCACCCCTGGTAGGTTCTGAGACCATCTGCTCCATAGCACAGTCATTGAGAGCATCAAGAAACTCAATCTCTTTCTCTCGACCAGAACACATATTGACCCAATCAATCTGCGGGTAGTTAAAATCACCTATTACAACACAGTTTTTACGTTTAGCCGCTATCTTTAAGCCTTCCATCATATTATAATCGTCCTCTCTCTTTTGATTTGGTGGGCGATAACAAACTCCCATAGTTAAATTTCCTTTTGGGCCCTCTATTTCAACCCAAAGCATTTCTAAAAGTGAATCTAATTCTCTGATCTCAGCCTTACTGGACCGTATATCCTCTCTGACATACAGAGCCACCCCACCTCCAACCCTTCCCTCCCTATCCTTCCGATATAGCTTATATCCAGGAATCACCGTGTCCCACTGATTCTCCTCATTCCACCAAGTTTCTGAAATTCCCACAATGTCTATGTTTTCTCCCAACACTAAACATTCCAATTCACCAATTTTACTTTGAACACTTCTAGAATTTGCATACAAACATCTATAATTTCCCAGGCGAGCTAGGCCCGCCACCTTCCTCCTGCCGCCTCGAGACACTGGCAGACAGTCCATATTGTTTGTCACCTTCACAGTGGACAACTCCGGTCCGTTACCCGGTAGAAAAATAGCAGCTAACCCTTCATCTCTTTGAGACGAGTCCTCCCGAACCAGAGACATTTCATCTCCTGTCGGCTTTCCCCCAAGATTTAGTTTAAAAACTGCTCTGCCACCTTTTTGATTTTAAGCGCCAGCAGCCTGGTTCCATCTGGGGACAAGTGGAGACCGTCTCTTTTGTACAGCTCCCGCTTGTTCCAGAAAGCATCCCAGTGCCTAACAAACTTAAACCCTTCCTCCTTACACCATCGTCTCATCCACACATTGAGACTTCTAATTTGTGCCTGTCTCTCCTGCCCTGCACGTGGAACAGGTAGCACTTCCGAGAAGGCTACCTTGGAGGTCCTGGCCTTAAGTCTCCTGCCTAGCAGCCTAAATTTTTCCTCCAGGACCTCACGACTGCATTTCCCCACATCGTTGGTGCCAACATGCACCACGACCACAGGCTCCTCCCCAGCACTGTCTATCAGTCTATCTACTACATGCGTAATGTCCGCTACCTTCGCACCAGGCAGGCAAGTCACCATACGGTCAGTATGCGGTTTCGCCACCCGGCTGTCTACTTGCCTAATGATTGAATCACCAACTACCAATACCCCCCCTCTCCCCGTGCTCAGGGATGGTTCCTTGGCACGAAAGGATTCCCGCTCACCAACCGAAGAAGAGGTCCCTTCTGAGGGCGCATTCCCCTTATCCTCAGCACGGTGCCCTGTTCCCTCTCGACCCTCACGCTCTCTGGCAGCAACAGGGCTGCTACGTTCAGAGCGGGGCTCATCTAATACGCCCCCGAGAGTCTTCCCCAAGTGCCTAACTGACCGTCTCTGCTTCTCCAGGGCAGTCACCTCGGCCTCAAGGGTACGAACTCGTTCCCTGAGGACCAGGAGCTCCTTGCATCGAGCACACACCCAAGACTTCTGTCCTTTGGGCAGATAGTCATACATGTGACACTCAGTGCAAAACACTGGAAAGCCCCCAACCCCCTGCTGGCATTCTATCTTCATTGTATATATATATATTAAAATATACAGTCCTCTTTAAATGCTGTTTAAGTGGCTCCCCTTCTGGCGGGTCAACTTACCTAAACTTACCTTATTGGGAACTTACCTTATTTGGAGAACAAGGAAGCCAGGGATCTGGGTTCCTGCTCCTTAGGGAGCCCCTAGGCGAAGAGCCACAGGCCAAGAGCCCTTTAGCTCTCGCCCTTCGGCTCGCGCCAAAGGCTCGCGCCTTTGGCAAGGCGCAGCTTAAAATGCAAAGAGGTGGAGCAGAGGCACTCCTCAGCAATCACTCTCAATCAGCAGCAATCACTCTCAATCTCTTTCACCCTTAAGGCAGTCAACCAAACAAAGAGCAGTCAACCAAACAAAGAGCAGTTCCCCAGCTATCACACCTTAGAATTTTAGGCAGCCCCACAAACCTTAGAATGTAGTCCTTCAAAACTCAGAAATTCTCAGCAATTTCTCCAGCTGTCTCAGCTATCAGAGCTGCTCTGCTCTGCTCCTCTCAGACCTCTGTGAGATGTGCTCAGCCTTTTCAGCCACATGATTAACATGTGGAATTCACTGCCACAGGAGGTGGTGGCGGCCACAAGTATAGCCACCTTCAAGAAGGGTTTAGATAAAAATATGGAGCACAGGTCCATCAGTGGATACTAGCCACAGTGTATGTGTGTATATAAAATTTTTTGCCACTGTGTGACACAGAGTGTTGGACTGGATAGGCCGTTGGCCTGATCCAACATGGCTTCTCTTATGTTCTTAAACCTAACTTCACACCAGAGAATCTCTATAGGACCCAAATGCACTACATCCCTTTATCTACTCTATGAACCCCGCAGGCCTGGAACCAATGTAAACCCAGTTGCCAACATCACTGCCACACAAAACACAATCTGCTCAAGGTCTGCTCTGCAGACCTGGCTGCAGCAAACCCAGATGCCAGCTCTCCAGCCCTGTCCCAAACAACACGGGGAGAGCTGGCCAACCACAACAAGCATGCTGGCTCTGGGTCTCTCACCCAGGTGCCAGCTTCCCTGCCACAGAACACACAATCTACAGATGCCAGCTCTCCAGCCCTGCCCCAAACAACACAGGGAGAGCTGGCCAACCACAACAAGCATGCTGGCTCTGGGTCTCTCACCCAGGTGCCAGCTTCCCTGCCACAGAACACACAATCTACAGATGCCAGCTCTCCAGCCCTGCCCCAAACAACATGGAGAGAGCTGGCCAACCACAACAAGTCTGCTGGTTCTGGGTCTCTCACCCAGGTGCCAGCTTCCCTGCCACAGAACACATAATCTACTATATAAAAACACAATCCCTAAAAACACCCTTATTAGTGGGGCAGCCTATTTAGTGGCCCTAGCCAAACCGAGAGCACACTCAGATTCCAAAAATCACTCTATAACAACAAGAAAGTGACCCAGTCCACACACACCCTTGCCAACCCCCACACCAACCAGAGGTAATTTAAAAAAACCAAAACAAAACCAGCAGAATCACAAAAGGCCAAGCAAAGCAACTCAAGTGTTTAAAAAGTGGCCTTTCACCAATAAGAAAACTTAGGCCAAATCAGTCAACAACACCCCCCCCCCCCACCCCCAAACCAGGAAAAGTGACAACAGGAAAAAAGGCCAAGCAAAGCAACTCAAGTTTTTAAAAAGTGGCCTTTCACCAATAAGAAAACTTAGGCCAAATCAGTCAACAACACCCCCCCCCCCCAACCCCAAACCAGGAAAAGTGACAACAGGAAAAAAAGGCCAAGCAAAGCAACTCAAGTTTTTAAAAAGTGGCCTTTCACCAATAAGAAAACTCAGGCCAAATCAGTCAACAACAACACCCCCACCCCTAAAACCAGAACCAGGAAAAGGGGGACAAAAGTGGCCTTTTAAACAATGAAAATTAGGCCAAACAGCACCCCCCCCCCAATAACCTGAAGAGAAAAGTAACACAGCAGTAACACAACACAGCAGCAACAAATCAAACACTGAAACAGTAAAAAACTCAACTTTTAACAATACAGGAACTCCCCCCCCCGCCAAAAAAAAAAAAACCCTTCACCCTAACCCCAAGAAATCCAAGCCACCCAGATCAGGAGAAGTAAAAGGACACTGCACTTTTAAAAGTCCTCTCACTAAATTAAGATATGGGCAAATTAGCAAAACCCCCCACCCCAGGCCCCCACCCCCAGCAGAACCTAACCCCAACCCCCAATAGGCTACCCACCCAGTACTCACCCACCCAAATCTGGACAAGTTAAAGGGACTCTAGTCCTTTTACCAACAAAAACTAAAACAAGAACCCCCAAACTGTCTTACCTTGCCTTCTCTGAGTCCAGGGAAGTCTGGTAAGGCTGAGTGAGAGAACAGCAGGCAGCAGCTGAAGCCAAGGGCCAGCCACCAGCAGCAGCACAATCTCTCTCACACCAACCCACATACACCAACACAGCAATGGAGGAGTCCAGCAGGAAGACTCCTTAAAAAGGTTCTCTGGCCCTACAGAGAGCAATCTCAAAAAATAGCACTGCTCTCTGATTGGCCAGACAACAGTGCTTACTTGGATACCCAAGTAAGCAAAAGATCAAAATAACAACAATGTAGCTGATGGCTGGGCCATCAGCTACACAACAGCCCTGCAAAGCATGCATTTGCAATGCATTTTGCAAATGCATGCTTTGGATTGGCTGCTGGGGCTCCTCTTCCCCCTCCCCCCCTCCCTGATCCCAGGGAGGCTATGGGAGAGGCGGGAAGAGGCCGCTAAAGACGGGAAAGTAGGCAAGCAGCTCCACTGAGGCTGCAGAAGCTACTTTCCCGCCTTTTCCATTGACAGCCGTATACTTCCGAATAGCCGTATTGGGCTGCCGCATAATAGGCGGCAATGGGAATCGGCTACGGCCAATTCCGAATACTGCCGAATCAGTGTTGATTCGGCTGTATATACAGTTCGGCCGAACCGAATGCACATCTCTAGACTAGACCCTCTACAGACTTGTAGGCAAGCACATAGACCTTATCTATGTAATTTCACTTGGTTGTGTCTGCGTGGCCATAGTAGTGGTCAAACACATGTACCCAGTTCTTGTGATCTCTGTACAGGAATTGAAATTGGAAGTCAACAGGCTTCAAGAGCAGTTGTGCCATTCCCACAAAGATGGAGATGGGTAAGTACTGCTAAATTTTAGAGGGGTTCTTTTTGTTGCTGGGTAGGACTGACAAGGAAAGCATGCCCATTTATCTCTAGTACAAGGTATGGTACTCAGCCAGTCATAGTTCTGTGATTTTGCCAAGATTGTCCATAAAATCACCATCATGTCCTGAACACACATTTACAGTGCAATCCAAAAATGGAGTTTTACCCCTTCAAGCCATTTATTTCAATGGATTTAGAATGGCATATCTGGTTAGAGTTGCACTGCAGATTGATTTCCCCCCACCGTGGGCAATACAGAAGGCTGTGTGCCAGATTCCTAGAACTGATTTTCACTGCGGGGTGCCAGTGAAGCAACCCTGTCGTTTTCATATGAAATAATTTCCTCCCCTCAAGGGCTTCTATCACTATAAGAATTATACTTGCAAAATACTGGAAGGATATCAGAATACCTAGTGTAGGGAAATTGTTGTACAAGGCATAGCAAATGGCTATTATGGATATACCCAGTCTTTTAAAAATTTATAGAAACAAAGCAAAATGAAACACAATGCTTTCATATCCAGCTGGCATTTATTTATTTATTGACAACTGGAACTAGAAAATTCATACAAATGACTTGTCTGATGCACTGAAGCAAATGAAAACAAAGCAAACAAAAAAAATATATAATACCTTTATTTTTGTTTTCTTTATCTGTATTCCACCTTTCTCCTCAATGGGGACCTAAAACAGCTCACGTTGTTCACCTTTCCTTCATTTTATTGTCACAACAACCTTGGGAGGCAGGCATCAAGTCACCCAGTAAGCTTCCAGGGCAGTGTAGGGAGTCAAACCTAGTTTAATATGCAAACCACTAAACAACACAGACTAATAATATAGCTAAATGGCAGTCAAAGGGCAGCTTCAGGATTGACAATTGAATGATGAGGCTTTAATCTTTTCATATGAAACACAGTTTTGAGTAATTTTAAAAATCTTTGCAATAAAACTGTCTGGGGTGCTCCTACGCTGAACTTCCACACCCCCATAAACATTCTCAAGAGCTAGGACAAATGGCAGAGGCCATGGCAGACCCAACACTGTGCTTACCTTGGTAAGCTCAGCCCCAACTATGGCTACCACACCAGGAACTCATTTGCATATTAGGCCACACCCCCTGATGTCACCTGAAGTGACGTCACCCGTTCCGAAGGTTACATATTGACACAGAACAGTACAGTGCCATCGGCTGCATTTCATAGGTGTGTGTTCTCACACAGCCCAACGAGAGACCTTTTTTTGCCCCCCCAAAAAAAACCCCCATGGCTGGAGAGAGAGAGCTATGTGTGGCAGAGCGGGCAGTGGCAGGCCCAGCTTCTCCCAGGAGAGGGCGCTCATGGGCAGTTCTGCATTTCTTGCTCTCTACACAAGCCTGTTGGAGACTGAAGGCAGGAGAGAGGATGTGGCTTGCAGTCTGGGAGCGTGTGGCTGCCTAGGGCCTTTCCTCTGCTGGAGACCTTTTTTTTGAGCCAGAGCCCTGACCAAGCCAGCTGGAACTGTGTTCCTGTGCATTCCTGCTCAAAAAAAGCCCTGATCACACTGCACCCCAATAGAAGGGAAGAAGGCAGTGGACAAGGTGACCTCCAAAAGAGACAGAATGTCAGTAAGAAGTAGGTGAAGGCCTCAGCAGAGAGTTCTTAGTGGACAGGCCTGGGGGAAACGGCTCACTGGGGGCGACCCCAGTTCAGCAGCCTCTGAAGATAACTGACCAGCAGCCAGCCATGGCCTAGAGGAAAGGGGATTGGGAGGAGGGCTTGATATATATTGTAGAATTCACTCTCCTATAACAGGCTGCAAACTATGACCACTGGTTGCAGGCTTGCCAGCTCTGTGTTGGGGAATTCCTAAAGATTTCAGGGGTGGAGGAGGGTGGGATTTGAGCAAGAAAAGAACCTCAGTGTTGTATAATGCCATAGAGTCTGCCCTCCAAAGAAGCCATTTTCTCTAGGGGGACTAATCTTTGTAGTCTGTAGATCAATGGTAATTCTGGGAGATCTCCAGGTCCCACCTGGAAGCTGGCAGTCCTATGAGAGCAGAGGTGTCAGGGAGAGAGAAAGATAACGTAGCACAAGTCCCTCTTCTTCCCACACTAAGGCCTGCGGAAGCCAAGGGTGATCCAACAAGATGACACAAGGTTGGTTGTCCAGTCAAGCGAGGGAGGAGGGTCACAAAAAGCTTAAAACAATAATTTCGGGGGCTGCTGTGTCCCTGTTGTCCCTTTGGAATTGGTCAGATTATCTAAGTGAATATTTTCAGATGAATTTACAGTGCAGAATGATGGGTCAATATGCTACCATAATGACAGTCAGTTCCTTTATGCACGTTGCTTATGAAGCAGAATATATTCAGAGTGACAGGCACCAATCAGATAAAGCATAGGGTTAGTTTTACTTTCTGCATTCCATATGGACCAATGATTCAATAGGCAGTCACTCCTGACTGTTAAGTATTAAATATCAAATGCTATTGTTTAGCCAGTGCAAAAAAATGATGCTGTTGCTAACTGAATGTGAAACAGTGAGTACCAGATTTGTAATGTCAAATGATAGCTGATCTTGGAAAACACAGCACTGAAGAACAGAGGAAGAATTCTAGGGAGAAGTCCCCCCCACTCCAGTTTTAATCAGTGTTCACAACTGAGCACGTTGAGATGATGAACAGAATGTGTATGTGTCAGAACATATTTTGGGGTGAAAATTTTTTTTGTTTGTTTGTCCTGTAACTACTACCAATTGATTTGATCAGATGATCTCAAGTTCCAGTGCTTTGACAGAATAATTTAGATAGATAGATAGATAGATAGATAGATAGATAGATAGATAGATAGATAGATAATTTTTTATTTGTATCCCGCCCTCCCCGCCGGAGCAGGCTCAGGGCGGCTAACAGCATTATATAAAAACAAAGTTACATCAAGCATTCAAAATTCTGACAAGTTTAAAATCAATCAATCAATTAAATTAAATTAATAAAAGTGCTATTGCTATTCGTTCTTTTGTGGTGGCGGTTATCCTTAGCAGCTTCTTTCTTCAGCGAAGGCCAGTCGGAAGAGGAAGGTCTTGCAGGCCCTGCGGAATTGTTCAAGGTCCCGCAGGGCCCGCATTTCCTCTGGGAGTTGGTTCCATAGGCTCGGGGCTACAGAGGAGAAGGCCCGGTTGCGGGTGCATTGCAGCTTCACCTCTCTTGGTCCGGGGGTGGTCAGCAAGTTTTTTCCAGTTGACCTCAGTGCTCTCTGGGGTTCATATGGGGAGAGACGGTCCCTAAGGTAGACAGGTCCTCGACCATATAGGGCTTTAAAGGTAATGACCAGCACTTTGTAACGAACCCGGTATATAACTGGCAGCCAGTGCAGCTCGCGCAGCCCAGGCTGTATGTGCTCCCATTTAGGGAGCCCCAGCAACAGTCTGGCCGCTGCGTTCTGCACCAGCTGCAGCTTCCGGGTTCGGTACAGAGGCAGCCCCATGTAGAGGGCATTACAGTAATCCAGCCTCGAGGTGACCGTTGCGTGAAGTACCGTTGCCAGATCTTGGCGCTCTAGGAAGGGAGCCAACTGCCTTGCCCGCCTTAGGTGGAAAAAGGCTGACTTGGCAGTGGCTGCAATCTGAGCCTCCATTGATAATGAAGGCTCCAGTAAGACTCCCAGACTCCTAACCCGGTGCGCCGCTTTCAACGGCGCCCCGTTGAAGACCGGAAGAAGTATTTCCCCTTCCCGGGCGCCCCGACCCAGGTAAAGGACTTCTGTCTTCGCTGGATTCAATTTCAGCCCGCTCCCCCTCAACCATGTTGCCATATCCTGCAAGGCCCGGTCTAAATTCTCAGGGACGCAGTCAGGCCGGCCGTCCATCAGTAAGTAGAGTTGGGTGTCATCCGCATATTGATGGCACCCAAGTCCGTATCTCCTGGCAATCTGGGCAAGGGGGTGCATATAGATATTAAATAACATTGGTGAGAGAACTGCCCCTGAGGCACTCCACAATCCAGTGTGTGCCTCCGGGACCGCTCGCCACCAATTGCCACCCTTTGTCCCCGATCCTCGAGGAAGGAGGAGAGCCATTGTAAGGCAGACCCCCTCACCCCTATATCGGCGAGGCGGCGGGTCAGTAGCCGATGGTCGACCGTGTCGAACGCGGCCGACAGATCTAACAACATCAGCACTGCCACGCCGCCCCAGTCCAGGTGCCGTTGGAGATCATCCATCAGGGCGACCAGTACTGTCTCCGTCCCATAACCTGGGCGAAAGCCGGACTGGCAAGGGTCTAGGATGGAAGCGTCATCCAGAAAGCTCTGCAACTGCGACGCCACTGCCCTCTCTATTATTTTACCTAAAAACGGTAAATTTGTGTTTCCCCCATCTTCTGAGGTCTGCACTATGCATTGTTCTGTAAAATGCTGTCCCTAAATAAATGTTAAGTACTTGCAGTAATATTTAAAGACATTTTAGTGTCATATCAGTATTACTCATTAGTACCAATTGCCTTGTTTAAAGCGACATTACATCGAATGTCCCTTGCATGGATTATCTGCTTGCAAGTACTTTATCTCTGTTTCCCCCCTATAGCCACATTTGAACTCCAGCCTGAAAGAAGCCTTAGAAGGCTTTTAAAAAGCAAATTGAAATGCCTGTGCTAAGAAGAGAGGTGGAGGGGAGGAAAAGAATGGGGGAAGATACAAAACAAAAAATCAATTTTGAATTGCCTGAAGCCACACTTGGTCCTTGATGGCTATGAAGACAAAGGGAGGGGGGACAAGGTGGCAGGTGTATTGACATTTATCTTGAAGCCACAAATGAGGAAGGAGGGGCCTTCCTCAAATATCCATAGCCAGAGCTTTCCCAGCAGAAGTGCACTGCATAAAAAGAAACAGAGGACTCTGAAATAAAATTTAATTATAACTGAAACATTAAGAGAGTTCACACAATTGAACAGGGAAATTTTGCATTTCAAAATGTGATATTTGAGTGGTTGGCTCCTTACCAGATTACATTTGTTGGATTTTAAATCCGTGTTCTTCAGCTATCCCTAAGAGGTATAGGTTTAAAATTTTGTGAGCATGAGTTGTTAGCATGACTTGCCCAGTTTCCATCACAAAATCTCTAGAAATTAAGTCTTGGATTGGGGAATATGTGCATTGTGTTTCTAGAGCACATCTATGGGTTGAATCCTACAAACCAGGAGCACAGCATCAGGAGCAGGGCAAGGGGCAGAAATGACATCAGGCTATGTTATGATCTCATATCTGGGCAAAAACCTGGATGTGACATCACATCAGTGCATTCACCAATGCTCTTGAAACTATAATAAACTTTTCAAAAGCATTATCTGGCATCTGAAATCACATTTGAGACTTTACCCAGATGTGCTGTTGGCACATAGCCCAATGTCCTTCCCACCCACTGCTGTTTCTCCCATCAGTCCAAGAGGCAAAGGTGGGTGGGGCAGGAGGTCTTCCCCAAGATATTGGCCACCTGAACCAGGCACTTGGAAGCCTAGCGGGATGGCACTTGGGAATGCAGTTCTTTCCCTCCTCTGTTTCCCCAACAGTCCTGTAAGGCGTTCCAAAAGCTGATTCTGCAGCATGCAAGGAACTCATGGGTGAAATGCCACAGGAGGCTATGGTGAGGAGGGAAAACTAGTCAAAATCACTCCTCCTTGTTTCTTAGCTAGCTGAATATCCACTGGTGCAAGAAGCTTCACTTATGGGAAAGCTGGGATGATTTTACTGGGTTTGCCCTGTCTCTCTCCAGGCCTCTGAATACTGTATCATCTTGTCTAGTAGGCTCCCCCAACCCTCTTCATCCCCAGGAGCTGCTGGGGAAGGGGGAAGTAGAAAAGATCTATCTCCAAGTGCCTTCTGCAAGTAGCTCAAAGAATCCAATCTCATGTGAAAAATGTTCACAACTGTCACATCATTTCACACTCTGCAGATACTAAGGTATATGTTGAAGGGTTGGCAAACTGTTGTTGGATGATTAGCTTTTTCAGCGACATCATTATCCAAAAGAATAAACACCTCCTTGGTTTTTAAATCTGTAGATAACAGGCTATTGCAGAGGAAGCCAATAGAGCATTCAGCAAGAGCTTTTAGCAAAAATGTAACTGTGTGTAATGGAAGGGGTTGCTGAACAATGATGCTTGGCATGAGAACTGGAGTGTTCCAAGCATGACGCTATATATTTGTGAGAGACTGGCATGTATGTAAATCTAAGACACTGAGGATTGTTGCTGACTTTGTAGTGATGCAAACATTCAGAAAAGGTGCAAAATACAGCCTTTGGAGAATTGTACTCTAAAATGTAAAGCAAAGGTTTTTGTGCTTAAACATGGATTACATTTACCCCAGATTTCCTTCCCATAGAAACAAACAGGAGAAAACTAGATTAGAATAGGTTTCCTTAAAGACTGGTGTGAAGGAAGATTCAGTTATGTAGATCATCAACTGGATTTAGAAGTTCTTGACACCCGGACTGAGATTTCCATGTCCAGAGTCTACCAAAACTTCTGGCCTAGATGTGGAATCAATTGGCTGGAATGTTGTGGAATGGCTGCTCTAGGCCTGCAGATAGAATCTAGAATGACTATGAGGCCATTTCCTCACCCAGGGAATTTGTAAATCTGCTGTTGAAACCTGGTCTAAATCAGAGTTTGGTGATATTATTCTTTAGATGCCAGAAGGACTTGTGAATATGGATACATCCAAAGTTTATTTTATTTACTTCTGCAAAAGTCATTAACATGTATAGGTGCAGAGTTACACTGACTTCTCAGGTGCACTTTCAAGCACTTCAATTTCCACTTGGGAATCTCCTTCCAATCCAGTTAATAAGCATCATACATGTTCAAAGTTACACTTTAAATTCTACTTCATACAGTCTGCACATGGAAGAAAACATTCCCTTACATGCAGGGCCAGCCTGAGCCCTTCTGGCACCCAAGGCAGGACAACTCCACCCCTGAGTCCCCAGGCCTGCCACTTACTCACAAGTAGACCCACGAATCAGTGAGGGAGAGGCACGATGGGGGAGCAGAGGACATGGAGGAGGTGGGATGGGCAGGAGGACGAAGGGAATCGGGGAAGAGGCGGGATAGGCAAGCAGAGGACAAGAAGGGACAGGGAGGAGGCGGGGTGGGTGGGAGGATGAAGGGAATCAGCAGGAAGGAGGGGAGTGGGCAAGCGGAGGACAAGAAGGGATGGGTGAGAGAATGAGGGGAATTGGCGGGGAGGAGGCAGGGCAAGCGAATGGAGGATGAGAAGAGGCAAGCAAGTAGGACGGGACTGGGCGGATGGGTGGAGGAAGAGGCAAACTAGTGTTTTGTCTGTGGCATGGGGAGGGGGAAGGGCCAAATTTGTCACCTCCACCCTCTTGGCGCCCTATGTAACTGCCTAGTTTGCCTAGTGGAAGGATCAGCTGTGCTTACATGCCCAGCTGCTAGTTCTATAACTAGTGTTGGATGCAGTTCCATAGGAGCTCACTGGTATATGTTTAAATTGTGTTCAGTGCTTTGTGGAATTCCGACTGCATTTTCTGTTCTAGGACATGCACATTATGATTGGAGGGAGATATGGAGACATCCCCTGTCTGTTCACCCTGTATTTCAAGGTATTAGCCCTCCTACTCCAAGGAATCTTTCAAGTTCAATCCCTCCTGAGGTTGCTGCTTTTCCAGATCTGACTTTAGTAGTATCCCTCACCTCAACTGCCCAAAAGTCTCTCCTTCACACCACCTACTGCATGGTACTTGCAACTGGAGGTGCCACGGATTGAACCTGGGACCTTCCTCATGCCAAGCAGATGCTCTACCACTGAGCCACAGCCTTTCCCCCAGTGGGCCACTTCTCCAATGGTCATGTGCTCCCTTTATCATCAGTCTTCCAGAGCCAAACTGACAAAGAAATTGGGTAGGGTTTTTAGCTCTAGGCTGGGAAATTCCTGGGGTAGAGCATTGGGGAGAGTGGGACTTGTAGAGGAGGGATACCTCAACACAGTGTAATGCCATAAAATCCACTCTCCAAAGCAGTTATTTCTCCAGGGAGGCTGATTTCTGTTGTTCGGAAATTTTCTGTAATTCCAGATCTCCAGGCCCCACCTGAAGGTTGGTATTATATAGTGGGTTTAAAGCATTGAAGAGACGAGATACAGTGATAACAGCTCTTTATTAGAGGCAGCATGATAATGGCTGCTTCCAGCAAGACTGACAAAGGGCATGTGGCCCCAAATCTATATACAACTCCAATCTTTCACACTAGCTTGCCATTGGTTCATTCAAACAGACAGGAGTCTGTGATTGGTGTAGGGCGGTGTAGGGCGGCAGGTATTTGGATCCCACTCCCCATTGTTCTCCAGTCCACAAGCTCTGTTCTCCTGGCTCCAATATGCCAGCAGGAATCACCTGTCTTAAAGCACATACATAACATCCTCCCCCCTAAATTCGCAAGCCCTACTGCACATAATCTTGCAGGTATGCTGGCTTGCGGTGCTCGCGTGTTGACCATCTCAACTCTGGGGCCACAAGCGGGGAGGTTGCGGCCTCGGGTGCTGCGAGCTGGGGGCCCGCTGGTGTTGTCACCTCGGCCAGTGGTTCGGGGTCTTCCTGATCATCAATTCTGGCCAGATGTTCAGATTCCCCCTGAGGCTCGGATGTTTGTTGAGCTGCGGCAGCCAGGGCAGTTGCTTCTTCTGTCTCTGCCTCTGGACTGTCTGCTGGCGGGTCATCTGGGCTTGTCACTCCACCTTCTAGTGCCTCATGGGACCATAACTGGACTATGTATTGCCTCAGTGTGAATCCCCCTTCTGAGGTGACCTCATAATCACTGCCCCCAGTACCCTGAAGACTCAGGTCGGTATTTATGCTGCCCCCCCCTCAAAGTTTTTAGCAAACACCAGGTCCCCTGTGTTGAACCCTCTGGGTGCCCGGACCATCTCTGGTACCTCCTGTAGGTTTGGGGCCCAATCCGGGTTCATGCGGTCTAGTAATGTGTTAAACCTCCTACCCATGAGCAGTTCCTCTGGGCTTTGGCCGGTCACCATACTAGGGGTGTAGTGTTGGGCAAATAGGCATTCAGCTAGGTGGGCTTCCCAGTCACCCTGGATGATGCGGCGGAGTGATTCCGTGGGAGCCCACACCATACGTTCCACTTGGCCGTTTGTGGCGGGATGGAAGGGGGCCGACCTTATATGCTTTATTAGATTTTGGCCACAAAAGTCTTGGAACTTGGCCAAAGTGAATGCCGTAGGCCAACCCCTCCACACCCAGTCCAGAACCTGTGAGAGGGTCTTGTCTTTCTTGGATCAGCGGGCAATGTCTGTAGCGTGAACTGGGCGGTCCGGAAGAGACTCCCATGACATGATCTGGTAAGCTGGGGCAGGATCAGGGTCCATGAAAGACAGCAGCAGCCAGCTCAACGCATCCGTGTGGCCATCGCCTTCAATGGTCAGTAGCACAGGTTGTACTGGTACCCTGCAAGGAAAATGAACCACTGTAAGACCCGCAGTGAAAGCATTTGCGGGATCTGGTGGTCGGGGGCAAACAGGCCAAGCAGAGGCTTGTGGTCTGTGTGGATAGAAAAGGGCTGGCTGTACAAATAGTCATGAATTTTTTTAACCCATGCTACAATAGCCAGACCCTCCTTGTCGATCTGCGCATAATTGCACTCCGGCTTCTGCAATGTCCAGGAATAGTAAGCCACCGTGACCTCACGGCCATCCAGAAGCATGTGAGCTAAGACTGCCCCCACCCCATATGGTGATGCGTCGCAGGCCAAGATGACGGGCAGCTGCTCATCAAAGTGGGCCAGCAAGCTATTTGAAGTCAAAATGTCCTTTACTGCCTGAAATGCAGAGGCTTGCTGGTGACCCCAAACCCACGGAGCTCTTTTGTCCAGGAGGTGATGCAGAGGCTCCACTACTGCTGCCTTGTGGGGAAGGAAGGCGTGGTAAAAATTTAAAGTCCCAAAAATGATTGTAATTCCGCCTTGTTCTTGGGGACCGGCACATCACAAATCGTCCTGATTTTGTCCCATGCTGGGTGAATCCCTTGCGCATTCACCCTGTACCCCAGGAAATCAATGGTGGGAACCCCCAATTTACATTTCTCCCTCTTGACCTTCAACCCCACTCCGTTGAAATGCTGTAATACCGCTCGGAGGCGGGATGAGAATGCCTCCTCTGTGGCTGCGGCGATCAGCACATCATCAAAGAATGGCTGGACCCCGGGAACGCCTTTAAGGAGAGAGTCCATTAAGTTCTGAAAGATCCCTGGGGACACGCTGATGTCGAACTGCAGCCATTTGAAAACCCCCTATGAGTGACGATTATCTGTGCATCTGCAGTGGCAGCGTCCACTGGAAGCTGCTGATATGCCTGAGCCAAATCTAGCTTCCTGAAGATCTTAGCCCCTGCCAGCGAGGCCAGCACGTGACCCACCACCGGCACCAGATTAGCATGAGCTTGCAGTGCTTTGTTGATTGTGCATTTGTAATCTGCACAAATGTGCATGCTGCCATTGGGTTTAACTGGGGTGACTATAGGAGTTTCCCATTTAGTGTTTGCCACTGGCTCCAGTACCCCCTGAGCCACGAGGCGGTCCAACTCCTCCTCTGTCTTGGGCCTTAACACCAGGGGCCTTCAGCCTAATAGGCTGTACATTGGGGTCTAGTTGCAGGGTCATTGGTTCTCCAGTGTGTGTGCCCAAGATGCTGTTGAAAACGGCGGGAAATTCCTCACACACCCTCTGAAAATTAGCCTGGGAGGGGGCATGGTGGATGCCAGTTACCTGGATTCTGAGGGCCTTGAACCAGGACTGCCCCAGTAGACTGCACAGGTCCCCTTCGACTACTATTAGGGGAATCCAGCCCGAAAACTGGCCATATTTGATGTAAACCCTTCGCACTCCCAGCATGGCAACCTCCATCTTCTGGAAGTCCTGGACTACAAAAGGGGATGGGCTCAGCTGGGCTTCCCTCCCTGGGCACAGTTCCCTGAATGTCCGGGCCAATATTACCGTCTGGCCTGCCCCGGAATCAACCTCCATCTGGCAGGGCCTGCCCACTATGAGCACAGTCACTTTGTACTTGTCTGGGGAGGGCATGGGGAGCTGGCATACCTGGACCCTCGCCATAGTGAGCACCTGGATGTCCTCCACGAATGCGACCTCATGGTGGTGGCCATCTTCCTCTCGCTGTTTTTCCCCTGGGCACAGCGACTTCAACCAACACACCTGTGTGAGGTGTCCTGTCCTTCCACACATGTGGCAGATGGCATTCCGGAACTTTCAGGAACAGCGCTCGTGGGCTTCCCTGCAGCTAGTGCATCCTCCCATCGAGGTAGGCTTGGTGGCATGTGGCTGTTAGCGCTTCGGGGCCTGTCGTGTCTGTAGTGCGCCTTCCTTGTCGAAGTCTTCCATGTTGGACCCACTGGCGACCTGGTTCATTGCTATGGTGCACTGCTCTTTATGCAACTTCTCATAGGCTGCTGCCTCATCCAGGGTGTTAGAGTCTTGTATCTCATCAGCTTGTCCTGTAGCTTCTCGTCACAGAGGCCAGCCATGAAACGGCACAGCAGCACTTCGTTGAGGCTCGCAAGAATACAATCTCGTCAAGACTCGCAAGAAAACAATCTCTGCTAGGAAGGTCAAAGCAGTCTCGACGGACTTCTGTACCTTCTTGTGGTATTCTAATCGCAGGGCCATTAGCATAGGCCTGGGTGAGAAATGCTTGGTGAGCCTCTCCGTGATGACCTTTTATGTGGCAGCATCATTGGTCAGCTGCACGGGCACCAAGGTTCTCAGCCAGCACCAGCATGTCTTCTCCGCAGAGACTGAGCAAAAGCTGTTTCTGCTTCCGCTCGTTTGTGATGTCGTGGTAGAGGAAGTGAAAGTTGAGCCTCTTCTCCCATCTCTCCCACCTCTCTGGTTGAGTGGGGTTGAACACCGGCAGTTGCCCATGGGGCCCGAGCACCGTGGCCTGATCTGAGTGGGCCCTTGGCGGGGCCGTAGCAGGAACAGTGGCACTATAGCAGCTGGAATCTTGGTCCTCGCTCATCTCTGGTCCTGGCGCGGTGCTTCTTAGCGATGGTGGTGTAATGCGCGGAGCTGGGTAGCAGCTGCTGTGGTCACGGTGCAGTGCTGGTTGCTCCTCCACCTACCAGGATCCCACCTTTGTCACCACTATTATATATTGGGTTTAACCTATCGAAGAGGCAAGATACAGTGATAACAGCTCTTTATTAGAGGCAGCATGGTAATGGCTGCTTCCAGCAAGACTGACAAAAGGCCTGCAGCCCCAAACCTATATACAACTCCAATCTTCTGCACTAGCTTGCCATTGGTTCATTCAAACAAGCAGGGGTCTGTGATTGGTGTAGGGCGGCAGGTATTTGGATCCCACTCCCCATTGTTCTCCAGTCCCCAAGCTCTGCTCTCCTGGCTCCAATGAGCCGGCAGGAATCACCTGTCTTAAAGCACATACATAACAGTAGGCAACCCTAACAGAAGCATTTTTTTAAAAAGCCTCTCCTCAGTTATTTGAAATGTTGCTGTGGTCTAGGGAGGGAGTGGGGAAGGGAAAGAAGGGGAGCTTCTATTAAGGAGCAGCTATGGTGCAAGGTATTCCTTCACAAGAAGCTACCTTATACTCTGACCATCAGCCCCATAGCCAGAAATTTTGGGGTGGGGGGGCCCAGGGGATAAAATTTTGGGTAGGAGGGCTGTAGGGCTTTTTCCAGCAGCTAGCCACCCAGCCCCAGCGCTCTCTCTTGCGCTTTCTCTCTCTTGCACGTTCTCTTTATAGCTCTCTCATACTCTCTCTCTCTCCTGCTCTCTCACTTCCTTTTGCTGGCGCTGTCTCCTCTCACACTTTCTCTCTCACTATTGCTCTCTCCTGCTCTCTGTTGCTCTTGCTGTCACTCTTTCTGGTGCTCCCTCCTTCATTCATTGTCGCTCTCTCTTGCCCTCTCGCTGTCGCTCTATCTCATGCTTTCTCACTTGTTGCTACTCTCTTTCATGCTCTCTCCCCCGCCCACCCACAGTTCTACACCCAAGCTTTCGCATCCCACAAACTAGACAGATGCATATTAGTCTCCCTTTAGGGGTTCTCTCCTGGGTGATTTTTGGCATTTCTCTGCCCAGCCCCTCTTTTTCACAAAGGCAATATAAAAGGGGCTGCTTATTGTTGGAGGGAGATATTAATGCAGAGGGCCAATGTAAGGGTGAACCCCCCCCCTGCCCCAGCTGTTATCTGTTGCAGCCCACTTGAGGGCTACTGCCCCCTTCTTTAGACAAAACATGCAAGGAGCAGGTGGAAGGTATAGACGGCCAGCTTGCGAGTATTGAGAAAGGACCGGTTTCCAAATAAAGGATTCAAGCCAGTTTCTCCAGACTTGCGTGGAGTCTTTCTTTCATTTGCTGTCGCTCTCTATTCTCACGCTTGCTCTCTCACTGTTGCTGTCGCTCTGTTGTGCTTTCTCTCTCTCACTCACTTGCTGTTGCTCTCTCTCTCTCTGTCACTTTTGCTATTGCTGCCTCCTTTCGCTCTCCTGTGCTCTCTCTTGTACTCTCTTGTGTGTGGGGAGGGGGATAGCCTGGGAATGGAGGGGCCTTACAGAGGGAAGGGGGGGTTACATAGAGCAGCCTGCCCCCCCACCTCCCCCATAGCTACTGGCCTGCTGACCATTAGTCTACCAGGCCAGTACTGCCTACTTAGGCTAGCAGTACCTCTCTAGGGTCTTAGGTAGAGGTCTTTCACATCATTCTCTACTTGAGCCTTTTAATTGTAGGTGCAGGGGATTGAACCTGGGACCTTCTGTATGCCCAACAGATGCTTTGCCACTGAGCCACAGCCTCTCAGCCCATGGCCTCGCCCCAGTTTTCCAGTTAGTGAAATCATGGCTGATTTAAAACATCGGAGGTGCAGGTGTTAACAGCAGACAGTCATCTTACTGCACATTTTTAAAACCCTCATTTTTTATTCACAATTTTCCTTTGCTATAAGTAGCCAGGTCTGTACAACTGGAAGGCCATCATTCTCCTTACAAACACTTTTGCTACTGCTTGCAAAGCACTGCTGCTTCCCAGAGTTCCCACAATGCATTTTCTGATCCTATTCTGGTCCCCACCCATTCCTTGCTTTCTTCAGGGATGGAGGATTCAAAGGCAGAGGATGAACCATTCATTTTAAATAATGCATTTCTTCATAGCATTCCACATACATTATTTCACAAATCCTTCCAATCTTCTCATCTCTCCTCTGCTGTGCAGTTCTTGTCAAGACCCACTGTCAATCTGAACTCAGCAGTGAAAGGGCCTGTGTGGATTTGCTGAAGAAAAGTAGGAAATACTTATCATTGTCATGGCTGCTGTCAGGTCCTTTAACAGCAGCAACAATGAAAAAGTGCAACTTGGCTTTACAAATTCTCCCTCCTTTGTGGAGAGAATTGTTCGCCATCACAAGAAGTCAGCTTCCTCTCCAGAACTATTCTCAAACCAAGACATCACAGACCTGGTAGAGGGCAAGAATGAGTGGGACAGCAGCCCCTTAGAAAAGGGAAGAATGTCTGTCCAGACTTTCTGATACTGCTCCATTCAGATGTAGTACAGGGCTGGCCTGAGCCCTTCTGGCGCCCAAGGCAGCGCAGCTTCGCCCCTGAATCCCTAGACCTGCCACTTACTTGCGAGTAGACCTGCAGTGGCATCCTACTCATGAGTAGATCCATGAACCACCAAAGAGGAGGAAGGATGGGCAAGCAGAGGGCGGGGAGTATGAAGGGAATCAGTGAGGAGGAGGCAGGACAGGCAAGCAGAGGACCAGAAGGCATGAGGAGAAGGCGGGGCGGGTGGGAGAATGAAGGGAATCGGTGGGAAGGAGGTGGGGTGAGCAAGCAGAGGATGAGAAGGGATGGGTGAGAAGACAAAGGGAATCAGCAGGGAGGAGGCAGGGCAGGCGAGTGGAGGATTAGAAGAGGCAAGCATGAAGGACAGCCAGATGGGGGAGGAAGAGGCAAACTAGCATTTTGTCTATGGCATGGGGAGGGAGGAGGGCCAAATTCGGCACCCCCACCCTGCCAGCACCCTAGGCAACCACCTAGTTTGCCTAGTGAAAGGGCTGGCCGTGATTACATATGGAACCAACTATAATTAGGATTGGGACCACATAGAGAAGGGAGAGATAGAACAAAGTAGGAGGAGTTCCTTCGTTTCACCTTAGAGAAGGTGAAACGAATCTGTTTCTGGTTTTGCAAATGGAAACTGGGTTCCATGCCTGGTTGTTGCCCTTTGAGGGGGGGAAATGCCTCTCTCTCTTTTTTTTTTTAAAGGGCTAAAAACAGTGTGAGGAGGGCAGTTCTGATAATGATACCATGTGGTGGTATGTGAGTCAAATCCCTTTTACTCTCCTGTCTGAACTCTGATTTGAATAGGGGCTGCACAGAACTTTAATTGGCCTTTAGAAACCTGACAGGGATCCTTGGTTTCCATCCCTCACATCTAGAATGACCCCTTCATGGAACGTTTTGCTCAATAGCTTCCCCCCACTCTTTCTCCAGCCAGGCTTATTTGGTTTAGCCAATATTTGTATTTGGGCTAGAAGCCAGGGAACAGAGGTTTGCAAGAAGTGTGTTTGTTAAGATAATGAGGAGATATTGACTACAGTGAAGCTCAAACTGAGACAAATCATTCAACATCTTTTCAATCAAGCCATTCCCCTTATGAAGAGATGACACTGATTCATATTTGAAGGGCTCATCGGTGAGGGAGCTTCATGGCATCCTCTCACCTCAGCTTTCTTATAGCCTCTTAATCCATTTAGGGCTAACATGTTGTTCTATTACTGAGTAAACAGAACTATGCAGTAATTGCCACCACATGCTGAAAGCAGAAATCTTTTCCTTAATCTCTGCTCCTGCCAAGTTTCTAGCATCACTTTGCCTTTTGTGAGACATGCAAAGTGAGCTTTGAAGCATTTGGGGAGGGGAGGACGTCTCAGCACAAGTTTCCAGCATATTAGTAAGAGCAAAATGATTTCTTTGAAGCAGACAGAGACACCACATTTGGCTTTGGGATCCCCCTGCTTGTAATTCTCCACAGCTGAAATGTTCTAGATATCTGTAGTGTAATCTGAAAATAACACTGTGATTTCAACAGCTGTTTTCATTGTCCAACAGCACTTATTCTAAATAGAGTTAACTTTCAAAACCCATTCACTTCAATGGCCTTAGAAAGGTGTAATTCTGTTAAGGATTGCTCAGTAAAACTGCTACCCACCACTTTCATGGCAAAGATAGTGTGGGATTTATAAAGGAGCTAGACGTCTGCACCACAGGCAGAAGCTAGGGCTGTGCAGGGTTTTTTTTTTACCGGTATTTTTTGGTTTGGGTCTCTTGAATCTGAAAAAAAATGGTACTTCAAAAAAAAATTCTGGAGGTTTTTTTTGCTAGCCTGTCCCTGTCCCATTGCTAGCCTGTTCCTGGGGCTGGCTTGGCTTCTCCTGCAGCACAGTTTAAACTGTGCTGCAGAAGAAACTGTCCCAAGGTCTTTATGTGGTGGGGAGATCTCTGGGAGGGCTTCTCCTGCAGTGCAATTTAAATCACACTGCAGGCAATACTCCTTGTGAGCCATAGAGTCTTGTGAACAAAAATTCTACTTTGTGAGCTCCTGGCATGTAAGTTGTGAGTGAGCAATTTGGCTATCACATAAATTAGTTTGCTCTGGAGCCCTCCTTCCTGAGCAGACACAAAAATGTGTGAGCCAATTAAAAAACTGAGCTAGCTCACACTAACTCAGTTTAAAGGGAACACTGACTGCAGGACAAGCTAGCCCAGGATCTGCTATGCTGCAGCTAGTATATTGCTCCCTGCAGCACAGCAGCTTCTGAGGCGGGCTTCTCCTGAAGCCCGATTTAAACTGGGCTTCAAGAGATGCCAATTCCAAGCTAAGCTGGTGGAAATATTCTCTCCCCCCCTCCCCCCCTCCCGCCACTTGCCCACGGTACAGTTGATCCTCAGTCTGTTTTCTGCATTCCCTTTAGAACTTTAAAGGGACCACAGTAGAAGCCCCACGAATGGCTGAGAGGTGGAGGCAATCCGCTGCTGCCTCTCTACTGTTTTTGGATCTACCAGTAATCCTCAAATATATCTGGGATTTCCCCCTGATTGTCCTCAGAAAACCCGGTTGCATTTGGGAAGTAAAAATATACTCGGAAAATACTGATAAGGTATTTTTCAAGTATATTTTCAGTGCGAGTAGATTCAAATGCACAGCCCTAGTAGAAACATTGCTTTATTTGAAGGATAAAATGGCTGCCCCAGCAAGCTTGCTGCTCAGACAAAAGACTGAACAAAGTATTCTTTCAAGCTTGCCTCACACTGTTAATAATATTGATTTTGAAGTATTTTTAAAAATTATGTATTATTTCATTAATGATTATTGTTTGACTTGTATGTTTAATGAATTTTTTCTTGTTTGTATGTAAAGCCTTTGAAACAACAGCTCTCTCTATATGAAAGTTATCTTTCCAGTTTTGTTCTCTCTTTACAATAAGAGCTGTTAGTAAGAGAGAGAAGGCTGACAGAATTAAGGGCTCTTGTGAAGAGCGAGTCTTGCCCTGATTCAATGAAGTACAACATGATCAAAATGCTTTATAAAGAAAATGTGGGCCTGCCCTTCCTTCACATGTCCATTCTGGCTTTGTCTGTGGTCTTACTTCAGATACACAGAAATATAGTGTCAACATTAAGCACAGCAGGTTGCCAATGTGATAGATACTTCCAGCTGGGTTTCCGATCACAGGAGGCATGATCAGGGAGTGCTTTCTCGCACACTGTTCACCTGCTCTGTTTTTGCTGGCAAGCGGGAAACTGAAATAACAAGAGTCCCCTTCAGCTCTACCTGAAACTGAGCAGGGTGGGAATTGTGGGATGCTACACAGGAATGCCTAAAAAAACCCCAATATTTCAAGACCCATGTCTTGTTATACCCTAAATAGTTTCTGCTTGGTATAAAATAATCAAAAATGAAATTCTGACCAAAGACAACCCAGTTCATGTATTGAGAATTTGCAATTTAAATTATGCACATTAAGCATATAATATGCTGCATATTGGTATTAGTGTTGCTTAATTTGCATAATTAGTAGGCTCTTCTAATCACATGGAAGAGACAATGAGCTATCCCGTCCTTCATCTTTGGCTATATCTATTAGTCCTCCTTTTGAGACTTCACCACAGAACAAATCAAAAGAAAAACGGTGCATTCCTAAAGAAATGTTCACCACTGCTGTAATAAAGCTAGGTTCTAGAAATCTTATTAAAAACATGTATTCCAAACATGAATATATTTAGCGTAATCACAGCCTGTGTTCATTCTATCACACAATTATCTGAAAAGTGCAAAGAATGTCAGACATCATTGTACTTTGCCTTTGTGGACTGCAAGAAACAGAGCTTGATTTCATTGAATTCATTGTTGTTCTCAGTGTACTAAATGACAACAGAATTGACCAGACACATTGACTTCCTTGAAAAAATGAAGATAAACTACCCTACCAAGATAAATTATTCAGTAGTCTATGTTGTATCCATGCTTGTGAAGGAGAAAACACAACACGAGAAAAGACAATTTTGTTGGAAGTAGTCATGGCAGTTCTGGAATTGTTGCTCAGTAACAGCATAGTGGTTAAGGGACAAACAGTAGGGGAAAACCAGAGATGACCAGCCTGACCCTCTAAGATCTTGAGCTGAATCTCACAAGCTACATTTTGCATGTCTCTGCCATACACATGGCAACCCTCATCCAGCTAAAAATACAGCCTGGCTCACTAATACCTGACATACACATATCCAAGTTCCTTTGAACCTGATGAATCTGGGGATGGCACAGGCTCCTGTAACTAAAAACAAAGAGGTTAACTATTTGGAAAACAGGGGAAGGATGGTGGGTGCATAAAACTACTTGAATGGGGAAAGGGAATGTGGAATGATTTCAGGCCAAAGGTAGAATGCATAAACTAAAATAAAACAGTTAATCA
This sequence comes from Heteronotia binoei, assembly GCF_032191835.1. Taxonomy (NCBI): domain Eukaryota; kingdom Metazoa; phylum Chordata; class Lepidosauria; order Squamata; family Gekkonidae; genus Heteronotia; species Heteronotia binoei. Next base: position 87,653,349 of record NC_083230.1, read on the forward strand.
GACTGAACTGGTTCCCAGGCTAAATGGCTGACTGTTCATCATGTTAGCCTCACATAGATTATCTGACAAGGGGCTCCTCCAACCCTTGTTTGTTTCTGGAAAAGGCAAGGATAATTTTCCCTTCAGACTTTTATCACTCTTGTTATAATCACACACCCTTGCCCCACCCCCCACTGTGGCTGCTGCCTAGCCAATCATGTGATTCCTTTTTGGAGGCTGAAACCTCTGTGTGGGCATTTTTCCTTTTTGTCTGCTGGTGGGAGAGATGTGCTTTGTTGGACAGAATGGGGTAAGAGATAGTGCCATGATTCTATGGTTGCCAATCCCCAGGTGGGGGCAAGGGATCCCCCGGTTTGGAGGCCCTCCCCCCGCTTCAGGGTCATCAGAAAGTGGGGAGAGGGGAAGGAAATGTCTGCTGGGAACTCTATTATTCCCTATGGAGACCGATTCCCATAGGGTATAATGGAAAATTGATCCGCAGGTATCTGGGGCTGTGGGGGGTGCTGTTTGTTGAGGCAGAGGCACCACATTTGCTGCATAGCATCCAGTGCATCTCCCCAAAATGCCCCCCAAGTTTCAAAAAGTTTGGACCAGGGGATCTAATTCTATGAGCCCAAAAAGAAGGTGCCCCATCCTGCATTATTTCCAAATGGAAGGAAGGCATTTGAAAGGTGTGTGGTCCCAGAACTCTCTTTGGAGTTCAATTATGCTTGTCACAACCTTGCTCCTGGCTCCACCTTTCTGAGGGTTCCCCCTCTTCCTCCTTACCTACCTACCTTATCTATTGAATAGTATGTGTAGCTGCATAACAATCCCTGGATGAGCTCCACCACCTATTTTTCTACAAAATGATCCCTAGAGCCAACACTTTCTGCAGGTCATACCCTTCATCTGATATTTTGTTCTGGGCAGGAGGAATGTGATGATGGACATATCCTTTGTCATGCACATATCATTACCTGCCTGGATTTAGACTGAGATGGATACCAAGACTCTGCAGTGGTCCTGCTGGACCTCTCAGTGGCTTTTGATACTATCAAGAAGATAAGAAGATGTTGGATTTAGATCCCACCCTCCACTCTGAATCTCAGAATCTCAGTGTGGTTTACAATCTCCTTTACCTTCCTCCCCCACAACAAACACCCTGAGAGGTAGATGGGGCTTAGAGAACTCTCACAGAAGCTGCCTTTTCAAGGACATCTCTGTGAGAGCTATGGTTTACCCAAGGCCATTCCAGCAGCTGCAAGTGGAGGAGAATGCTCTTTAACATCTACATGAAACTGATGGGTGAGGTCATCCACAGTTTTGTGTTGTATTGTCACTAGTATGTGGATGATACTCAGCTCTATCCTGTGTTTCCAGCTAATCCCAGTGCCTGGAGGCAGTTTCGGAATGGACGCAGACTAATAAACAGGTTTAATGGCAACAAGATGGAAGTCCAAGTGGATTTAAGGTGTCACATATTCTGGATGGGTTTGCTCTCCCCTTGAATGAACAGGTCTGTGGTCTGCAGGATCCAAAACTATTGCTGGATAAGCAGGTGACAATTGTGGCCAAGAATGCCTTTTACCAGCTTTGATTGGTTAGCCAGATGCTGCGTTCCTGAACAGGAAGATCTGGCCAGTGTGGTGTATGCATGGATTACATTCAGATTAGATTTAACCGCAATACATCTACATGGTGCTACCCTTGAAAAATGTTTGGAAATTTCAGAATGCTGCAGCCAGGACTGGAGTGGGTCATAGACACCATATGCTGCAGCCAGGACTGGAGTGAGTCATAGACACCATATAATATCAGGCTTGGCCCACCTACACTGGCTTCCAGTTTGTTTCCAAGCACAATTCAAAGTGCTAGTGTTGACCTTCAAAGCCCTAAATGGTTTGGGACCAACATTACCAAAAGGCTTCATAATCCCTTCTGAATCTGCTCAACTAGTCATTATAGGAGGCCTTGCCTCAGGTGCCTTCACCTTCTGAGATAAGGCAGGTAGCAACCTGGGAATGGGCCTTCTTGGTTATAGCACAAAAGCTCTGCAACTTTGTCTCCTGGGAGATTCTTTTGTCCTCCTCTGATTCTTTTGTCCTCCAGCAAGTGAAGACTTTTTTTGTTTCTTTTGGCATTCATGCAATGATGGAGTGGAATCAACTTTGATGGTGACATTTAAAACATTTTCCTGTTGGTATATGTTTTCACTTGATGACTAATGGCATAGCAAAATTGGAGACAAAGCTGCAATGGTAGCAAAAATTGCAGAAAACCGTACTGGAAATGAATATCTCAAAAACAACACGGATCTGAATGCGTGCCACCCAGAAGCCTCTATTAAAATCAATGGCATAGAAAAGAAATAAGCTGACAGTTCCATCAATGCAGGTCAACAAATTAAAACCAACGCTAGTGGAGTTTTGTAATGTTGCCGCAGCAGAAGAAAAGGAGCATGGACACACTTTAATAGAAGAAAGATTATTACATGATGATAAATTGCTAATGAAAACCAAAAGAGAAATTTACAACTTGACCACCACTACTGCCATGATCTACCATGCAGAACCTTGGTTGACAACATTGCTGATGAAGAAAAATTACACAAAGAACTATGGAAACTTTGAAATCCCTTTGTGATTATGCACAATATGAAGAACGATATAATTGCATGGGTGTAACAGATACAATACTGGCCATCAATGATGTCAGTAATAAATGACCAGATCCAGGAATGTAGCTGGGATTTTTAGTTTAGTGGGGCACATAATTTTTTTTTTGTTTAGAGGGGCCATGGGGGGCTGCAGCTGAACATCTTCTCTGCCCCCGCAGCAGCAGCAACTGCTGGAAGGGTGCCACTGTACTGCTCCAGGCCAGCGCTTTGGAGAAGAGAAGGGCATTCTGGGTGGGCAGGAGCACAGGGGGGAGTGCTGGCCATGGGGATGCCACAGGGCATCTTCCTCAGAGAAGAGCCATGCCAAGCAGGTACAAGAAGCAGTGCCCTGAGGTCTCACAAGCTAAGCATGATGAAAGCAATTGGTGGTGGTGGTGAAAAGGAGCGTGAGAACTTGGAAGTCAGGCTGGTAAGTGTTGGGACCAGGTACATTGTGTTGGAGTTGAAGTGGTGGAGCCAGGACCCTGGGGGCCCCATCGTAGCTATGGGCCAGGCCAGACATATGGAAACCTGGCATGTCAACATGTGAACTTCCTAACTTGCATGTTAGCTTGACAGAGATGCAAGACACTTCCTTGACAGTTCTAAAATGCCTCATTCCCATATGAGGATGAAACTTTTGGATCAGCATGCAATGGATACTGTAGGTTAGATCCTGTGAACTACCAGGTTCTCATAATCTTTTCCCCCACCCCCACCCACAAATTCTTTCTGATCATAAACCTGGGGTCCCCCCTCATACTGGGGATAGCTCATGTCTCATGCATGAAGACAGCATCACTCACAAAAGAGGAAGAAAGGAGCAATTTAGCCTCTTCCCTCCAACTGCAGCTGCCTGACTCTCATGGCTATTAATCCATGTGTGGTCCCTAAACCTCCATGAGTCTAGAATGGGTTATGGGGTGGGGAGATCTGTGGATTGATGGATCCAACCCAGTGTGTTGAAAATAATAGAACAGAATGGTATGATATCAACTTCCATTGATGGAGGAGTGAATGAGGATGAGTCAAATGTAGGTAATATAGTAACTGTCTAAATATTGCAATTCTAAAAAATAGCCATAAAATATAACAGTAACATTGCAGTCTTATGCAGTTCTATTCAGAATCCTACTTAGGTTTATTCAATGGCGCCTAGTAGCCCAAGAAAAGTGCTTTTAGGATTGTACTGTAAATTGCATTGCAATCCTCATCAGAACTGAAACCTTCCAAGACCATTTCTTTCAATGGTTTTTAGAAGGGTGCAGTTCTGTTTAGGATTGCACTGACAGTCCCTTCCTATGCCACTAGTTTGAATTTGGATTTACATGCTCCAGATGCAGTTGCACAGGGCAGTCGAACATACTCACCATTACAAAGTAACACAGATTGAGTCATCCACTGCCAAGTTATTGGGGAACCAACCTTGGTAAGTTTTTGGCTTGCTAATAGTCCAGGATGATCATTTACTGTTTCATCAGTGGAAACTAATGAAAGGAGATGTTCTCTTGATAGCTGGAAAACTAAAGGGAGGGGGCAGAGAAACAATTTGAAGTAATTTGCAGTTGGAATTTAGGAGAGCGGAAGAAAGAGATTTGAGTTGGCTGAAGCTGAAGCATTCTTGGAGTGTAGTTAATCTCTTCAGGGATCTAGTACAGGATTAGCAGCTGTGCTGACTGCTTACAGGAGCCTGTTCACTTCCATTTCTGCTTGCTTATATATTTGTAAATAAGACCAAACCAGGTAACAAGTCAATCGAGTTCCTGTCTCAAAAAGACAGATAATGACCCATTTGAGGCATTTTGACTCCTCTTGATGTTCTTGTATTGTGAAAAGGAAAAAAGAGAAAAGTCATACCGAAAATATTAAAGTTTAAATTCCTAATGGAAGCCAAGACTATGCTATTAAGTGTTCTGCCTAACAAATTACCAAGAATTTTAGAAGAGATATTCAAATACATGGTGACAGCAGTTAGAACTATTTACGCAGCCAAATGACAACTAGACATCTATCCATATTTAGAAGAATGGGAAAATAAACCTGCTGAACAGTAATGGCAAAACTAACAACCTGTTTGAGAAACATGTCTATTATGAAATCTGAGGAGAGATGGAGTGTGTATTATGTATATTATGCTAGCAAGAGACAAACTTAAAGTGAGAAAATATTACATAAATGTATGGTAATGAAATACAAGTAGGATTAAAATCTGCTCTAAATTTAATATCTTAACTACAAATGGGTTCTCTATATGAGATATATAATAGATTTTCTTTTACACAGTAATATATTAATGTATATTAATTTACACAGTGATATGTTACACAGTGATTGATTAGGTTCTAATGAAGTGGCGAAAATATGTTATATTGAATATACAGTAATGATGAAACCAGTGTTGTAGTCAAAACAGATTAGTTATGAAGTTTGAAGCTTAGCACTTAAATGAATATAATTGTACCCCAATAGAAATAAGAACTATTGTATTTTATAGATAATACCTTAAAATTATAATGGAGATGAAAGGGAACATATTCTCTGTCCCATACATTATGTACATGATTGTCTTTGACAAATGTAATTATGTTGCATACCCCCTTTCCCCTTTTCTTTTTTGTATCCCCACTGCTTTCCTAAAAAAAAAAAGTTAAAAAATAACTAAAAATTGATTCAATGCCAATCCAAATCCATGCATAGTTAATTTTAAAATAACCATGCAGAATATGCAGTAATGGCAATGAAAGCCAACCTGGTGTAGTGGTTAAGTGCAAGGACTCTAATCTGGTAGAACCAGGTTTGATTCCCCACTCCTTCACATGCACGTGATGGTATGACCTTGGGTCAGTCATCTCTCAGAGCTGTTCCTCTCAAGAGCAGTTTCTGTCAGAGCTCTCTCAGCCCCATCTACCTCACAGGTCTGCTGTAAGAAGGAAAACAAGATTGTAAGGTGCTCTGGGATTCTGAGTGAAGGGTGAGGTATAATTCCAATCTCTTCTCTTCTTTTTTTTTGAAAGCCTAATTTGTAGGTAGCCATACTGGTCTGAAAACAAAATTTTGCATACTTTTAGGAGCAAACAAAATACCAGAAAACAATGGATATGCTTTTGTTCCCTTCCAAGATGTGTACCACAAAATAATAAAAAAGTAAGGGGAAAGAGAGAAAAAAATATTTAGTGCAACTTCTGGAATTTAAATGGCATACAGAAAGTACTGCAGAAGTAATCAGATCATGTGATGTTGGGTGCGAAGAATGTTTGGTAGTAGAAAGTGCCTTCAAGTCACAGTTGGTTTATGGCAGAGGTGGGGAACCTCTGTCCCGAGGGCCGTATACGGCCCTCAAGGTCACTTGGTGTGACCCTCAGGGATTGCTGGACCGAACCGAGCCATGTGGCAGTTACTGCCACAGTTCAGTTTGCACTTAATTATCCCAGATGGTGTGGCCTAATATGCTAATGAGTGTGTGATCTAATATGCTAATATTAGGGGATGTGGTCTAATATGCTACTGAGTTCCCGCTGGGCTTTTTCTACAAAAAAGGCCTGGACCTAGGCATTTGCCTAGGGTGACGGACTGGGTGTGTGTGTGCCAGATTAGGCTCTCCCCACATGACTTCAAATAGAAAAACAATTATTTGCATTAATTTTGCTGGCCTGAATTGTTCTCCCTCGGCAAAGCACTGGTTTTTAAGTTGATAATTTTTATGGCCCTTGAATGATGTTATAAATATCCATATGGCCCTTGGCAGAAAAAAGGTTCCCCACTCCTGGTTTATGGCAACCCTGTAGGGCTTTCAGACAAGAGAACTTCAGAGGTGGTTAGCCATTGCCTGCCACTGCATCAGTACCCTAAGCTTCCTTGAAGGAGCAATGAAGGCTTCTGGGACTGAACTGCAGAAAAAAAGAGAGGACTTTTTTGAGAATATCAGGGTCAGCATTTAAGCAGATAGCTCCACAGCCAAGTCATCAAGTTTCCTGGAAAGCAGAGAGAGGGGATAACACTGTAGTCCTCATACTAAGAAAGGTGGTGATTAATTCAGATGATGCACTAAGTAAACAATAGACAACAGAAGGTGGGTAGAGGCTGAAACTGTTACAATCATTGACATTTTATGACAGGCATGACTCCATGTTGGCTGCCCAATCTCCTGTTAGAGCATTACAAGACACAACCGGGAGCAGTGATGAATTGATTTTTGCAAATAAGATACTAGAAAAGTGAACTTGCCTTGCTTACATTTTCCCCTTTAGCCAAGGAAGTCATACAGCCACAATGATTATTTGTTCCCAATTTTAAGCAAGAAGTGTTTCAAATGGTTTGCATGGGCACAGTTGGCAGCTTTCAACTGTGGCTGGCTGGATAGCTGATGTTAGAAGATGCTCACTACTTACTGGCATGCATCATATATGGACTGGGGTCATCATGGGCATCATATAAAATCAGCTACATTTCAAATACATGTGCTGATTTTACACCTGTGCAGCTGAGAGCACTCGTCAGTTGGTGGCATTCAGTGCCTTGGCAGCTGTTCAGCTTTTACCGGACTGAACTATACTTCCCAGGCAGTAGTGCAGGAATGCAAAATGTATTTACAATGCTGTGGTTTCCATAGCTTCCTCGCTACTGAAAGCAGGGCTTTTTTTGCAGAAAAAGTCTAGCAGGAATTCATATGCATATTAGGCCACACCCCTGATGTCACCATTGTTTCACACAGGGCTTTTTTGTAGAAAAAGTCCAGCAGGAACTCATTTGCATATTAGGCCACACCCGCTGACACCAAGCCAGCCAGAACTGTGTTCCTGTGCATTCCTGCTAAAAAAAACCCTGATTGAAAGCCGTACTTTTAAAATTTATTTATTTATTCCTTGGATTTATATCCCGCCCAAGCAGGCTCAGGGCCGCTTTACATTTGCATTACAGGATCGGTTCCTCTTGCCTAGTCAAAAATGAGTCCATTTTTTCTGATACTGTTAATAGGCCAGACTGAGTCACTACTGCCATGAAATTACTGGAAATTATCATTATCAAAACAGGCAGAATGTGATTTTTCTCTCTCCTGTTCTGTGCCCCGCCCCTTGAAACCTAGTGTGCTTCTACCTTCTCCCATCTCTTAGCTTCCCTTCCCTTTGTGCTTTGGCTGGCCAGCCCTATAGTGACACTGTATTCTCCTCCATAGCATTCCCAAATGGTTAGGGCAGGGTTGGCCAAACTGTGGCTCGAGAGCCACATGTGACTCTTTCACACATATTGTGTGGCTCTTGAAGCCCCCCCCCCCCTCAATCAGCTAGCTTGGAGAAGGCATTTGTCTCTTTAAATCACTTTGCCAAGCCAAGCCAGCTGGCAGCTTGGAGAATGCATTTACAGTTAAAGTTGCTTTCTTTCCACCCCTTCCTGCCTTCCTTCCTTGCAGCTCTCAAACATCTGGTATTCATGTCTTCTGGTTTCAGCTCTCAAACATCTGACGCTTATTCTGTGTGGCTCTTATATTAAGCAAGTTTGGCCACCCCTGGGTTACTGATTCCTTCTCTTCCTGTCCTGGAACACACTTCCCTGATAATATATATGCATCTTCCCCCTTTTTGGCCAATCCTATTCCAATCTCTGCTCTCTGGGTTGGTTTCTCTCTGGACTGGCCATGAAAGAGGAACACAGTCTGAATCAAAGTGACTTTAACTGTGTTTAATTCAAAAGTACTACAGTTTAACCCTAAGACTGTTCAAAAGTGACTTTTTAATTGGATTGCCAAAAGTAAATTGCTATTGTATTTTCTTACTGAACAGTTAACTGTTCAGTTTCATGGTCTTATATTGCTATGTTTTTAATTTTCTTTACTACTCTGTGTCTTGACTAGGACAATAAGACAGCAATCCTAAACAGGTCTTCTCTGAATTCTACTATAATCTATTCAATAAGGCTTACTCCCAGGAAAGTGTCCTTAGGATTGCGCTGTAAAACTACTCTGTGTTTAAGTATCTGTCTCTTCTCCTCACCCCTCCTGCAGAATATAAAACTATGTAAAGCCAGGGTTGTATGTACAATACACTTCACATGCAACAGTATTAAAAGGTCCTCTGAGACTCAGGACTGGTCCTGCACATGTAAGGATGTGCATGCCTTGACACAGGGTCCTTTGTGGGCAACAATCCCATTTAGAATTTTTATTTAATGCAAGGTTTAAAGGTGATAAAAGGTTGTATGGGTCTGATCAATCTATGAACTGTGTCTGAAAAAGAATTATGTTTGAATGATGAACATGATATTGATTAGTAACATACATAACTTTTGTTGAAACTGGAGGCAGAGGAAGAACAGGTGAAAGAATCTATGATAAAATGGGCAAAACTTTGGATATAATATACAAATTGAAAAATGGGAAAATATGTGGTTGATTAAGGGTCTCGTTTACATTAAATTCTAATCTGAAAGAGAATTTTAATAACATGATGTATTGGTAGTATAGTATACCAGATAAATTAGCTAAAATTTATAAGAATGTTTTGAACAGATGTTGTAAGTGTGAACAACATGAAGGAACATTTTATCATCTGTGGCGGATGTGTAATAAAGCCAAAAAATTCTGGATACAAATACATTTATTATTCAGAAGATTTTAAAGACTAATACACAAATGAAACTGGAGGCATCTTTTGCTGGGATTAATGGACAAATAGAAATCACACATGGGCATTTGTTTTCTTGTAGGACAATGGCTGCAAGACTGCTATATGCTCAAAAATTGAAAATTTAGAAATTACCTACAATAGAGGAATAGTTGGTGAAAATGATGGTGCTTGCCGAGATGGCCAAATTTACTTCTTTGATTAGTGAAAAGACAGTATCTAAATTTATTCTATGCAGAAACCCCTTTTAGACTTTTTGTACAATATGGAAACAAAATGAACTGATGGTTTGTGCTTTTTAAGATTAAGAGGGAAAAAAAATTACAGGGAAAGGAGGGCTGATTACAGACTGGCACTTTGGGTTGACTCAGAGATGCCTCTGAAGTCAACATAAAAAAACTGACCACATGGCAACATCTACCGGCCGCCCCATCCTGCACTTACCCCATCCTGAGAGATGCTCCGACCGCCTCAAAAAGGGACCACTCTGGATGCCCAGAGAGTGCCTTACAAGCACCCGGGGAGTCTCAAGTGGGATGCGTGAGTGTTCCACATGCTCCCTGGCTGCCCAAAGCCCGCCCCTTCTTCCTGTGCCGTCCAGAAGCACCGGGGCACTCTTCTTTTGGCTGGCTTTCTGTTATCAGCTGAGATGTACTTTTCTGATTGTAACTTTAGAGTAAGTATGCAAGATGTAAATATATATGTATCTGTCAGAGAGAAAATCAGAACTTATTCCTTTCTACTTCTTCATAATTATTATGATTCTGTTTTTCCCTTTGTCTTTGCTTTTTGCTTTTTTATTCTTTTTTCAAAAATCCTTTATAAAATTTATATTAAAAATAGAACAGTGAATTCAGATAGATACATTTAGCTTTGGGAAGCAGACAAACTGGACAAGGTTGGAATTCAAGCCACACAATTTCTCCAGCCACCCCAGAAGTCCCGAGAAAAAACAGAAGCACCTCATTTTCTTAGAAAACAAGGACAGCAATGGCAAAGCATTGCAAAAGCATGTCTATGCAAAAACACTAAAATACAGTTTTGAGGGTCTGATAAAAGTAACATTTTTGTTTTAATATTCAAGCGTGCTGACTGCAAACTGATTAAACAGACAAGTGTTTGCCCATCACTGACTGGCAGTAAGGGGGAAGTGCCCGGAAAAGGACACAGCTAGAGCAGCTATAATACTGGGGTCATTCAAACCACACAGTCTATGACGCTACCAATGTTGTTTCTATAGAAGCAATGTTGCTTCTATGCGACTGAGTGAGAGTTGTAGTTTGATTTTCTTGCCATACATGGATTGCTTGCATTGTATGTGCTGGAACAATACATCTGACAAAATCACCCATAAATCTGTCATAAGTCACAATCTGCCAGGGATGAAGAATTACTTGAGAGAACAGGTCGGTGGACTCTGCCTGAAGTCTGAGAACTCTTCTGTTAGGCCAAATGTTCAGCCCTCAGATAGTGGGTTGAGTCTTTGGGTGTTCCATTCGTGATTTAGATGGAGAGAATAAGGAACCGCTTATTAAAGGAATCCTCACAGTTTCACTTATTGAGTTCTTCAGCCTTTTCTCCTGACACATGGAGCCACAGTACATTTTTCTATAACACGGATCAACACATGCTCTCAACATCTGCTATCGGCTCCATTGATCTCCGTTGAGAGCATGTGTTGATCTGTGTTATAGAAAAAGTACTCTAGCTCCATGTAACATCGGGGGAAAAAAGCGAAACCGTGAGGATTCCTTTAATAAGTGGTTCCTTATCCTCTCCGTCTAATTCACAAACAACACCAAAAGACTCCACACACGTCTACAGTTTATTTTGAAGAGGCAATTGCCAGCGAGAGACTGATGCAGTGACTTTGTGAGGGTTTTCAAACAATATGTGTTCCCTTGTCTTATTTTATTTTGTGTTAAACAAGAACGCATTTACACACTTATAGCGTGATAGTATTATTGCTTCCAGTGTTTTTTGCAGTTCTTTCTATATACACTGGTCCCAGTTGTTCTAATCACCCCTGGATAAAATGGCTGCTTTGAAGGGTGGACTCTATGACATACCATGCTTAGGCTCAGGGCCTTTTTTTGTAGGAGGAACTCCTTTGCATATTAGGCCACACAGCCCTGATGTAGCCAATTCTCCTGGAGCTTACAGGGCCTACTGTAAAGAGGATTGGCTCCATCAGGGGTGTGTGGCCTAATATGCAAAGGAGTTCCTCCTACAAAAAAGCCCTGCTGAGGCCCTCCCTTTCCAAACCCCACTCTCTCCTGAATCCACCCCCAAAATCTCCAGCTATTTTCCAACACAGAACTGGCAACTCTATTTTTAGAACTCATCCAAAGCACTTTTCCTCCTTGTCCTGAGAAGAGAGTTCTACAATATAATCAATCATATAATCTAAGCCAACCAGCCCTCCTTCATATTCAGCCTAATTTTTTTTTTCATTTGCTCAATTTAATCTCATTAGTCTTCATTTTACTTCCTTGGACCAACCCCTCAGTATTCTCTACTTCTCCTTTATCCTTCAAGCAGTTTCAGAAGGTGATTTGCTAATCTCCCAGTAGTCACTGTTCAGCCGAGCTAAGCATACCCTTAATTTTTTCCCTCATCAATCAATACTTTCTGTCCCTTTAATCATTTTTACAGCTCTTCTCTGAACCTTCTTCAGTTCATCAACAACACCTCTTCAGCCGTGAGGGGGTTCTTGCATAAAACACAGGCTCCCATTTTGGCCTCCTCACTGACATATAAAGAAGAGCTAGATTACCTCTCTGCTCACTCAAGTGATGCTTCAGTGGTCAGTAGGAAAATAAGCTATCATTAAAAAAAAAAAAAACACTGTAAAGAGCTGGGTCTTTTTGTTTCTTCTCAGCTACAGCAGCCAAAAAAATTCAACCTAGTGATCCAAACCTAGCAGCCAAAAAAATCCAACCTAGTGATTATCAAGTTTGTTCTATCCCCACCCCTCTAACACTCATTCTAAACTGAAATAGAAGAATCTCTCACCCCCCACCCCTTTTATGTGTCTTTCTATTCTCTGTAGCAGATTCTCTGGGATTCTCAGGGATCACTATGTTTTCCAGACAGTGCTCTGGAGGCCAGAAGTGTATTTTGCCTCAGAAACTAATTCCCTCATAATAATTGGTTAACTCTGTAACAAAGCCAATTTCATTTTCATTTCATTTCATTTGATTTGATTTATATCCCGCCCTACCCCACCAAGGCGGGCTCAGGGCGGCTTACAACATAGAAGTTCTAACAATAGAATTTAAGAATTAAAATACATAATAATTTACATAATTAAAACAACTAAAATATCAATCGATCAATGTCAGTGTGCTATCTTACAATCTTCCTTCAGAATATTTCAATTTTGGTCAGTTATAAGCCAACCGGAAGAGGACTGTCTTAAAGGCCCTGCGGAACTGTCCAAAGTCCTGCAGGGCCCTGACCTCTTCCGGTAACTGGTTCCACCAGCAAGGGGCTGAGATTGAGAAGGCCCTATCCCTAGTTGACTTCAGCCGGGCCTCCTTTGGCCCGAGAATTACAAGCAGATTTCGAGAACCGGATCGCACCACTCTCTGGGGAGCATATGGGAAGAGATGGTCCCTAAGGTAGGCAGGTCCTAGGCCATATAGGGCTTTAAAGGTAATAACCAGCACCTTGTACCGAACTCGGTATATTATTGGCAGCCAGTGCAGTCCCCGGAGCCCCGGCTGAATGTGCTCCCGTCTAGGGAGCCCTAATAAAGCTGAGCAGCAGCGTTCTGCACTAGCTGCAACTTCCGGGTTTGGCACAGGGGCAGCCCCATGTAGAGGGCGTTACAGTAATCCAACCTTGAGGTGACCGTTGCATGGATCACTGTTGCCAGATCGTCCTGCTCCAGTAAAGGAGCCAACTGCCTTGCCCGCCTAAGATGAAAGAATGTGGACTTCACAGTGGCTGCTATTTGGGCCTCCATAGTTAAGGCAGGCTCCAATAGTACCCCCAAGCTCTTGACCCTATGAGCCACTGTCAGTGGCACACCGTCAAAAGCTGGGAGGGGAATTTCACTTCCCGGACCACGGCGACCCAAGCACAGGACCTCTGTCTTCACTGGATTTAGTTTCAACCTACTCAGCCTGAGCCATCTAGCCAAAGCTTGTAATGCCAGGTCCAGGTTTTCTGGGACACAGTCAGGCCAGCCATCCATGAGTAGATAGAGCTGGGTGTCATCAGCATACTGGTGACAACCCAGCCCATACCTCTGGGCAATCTGGGCAAGGGGGAGCATGTAGATGTTAAACAACATCGGGGAAAGAACTGCCCCCTGAGGCACCCCGCAATCAAGCGTGTGCCTCCGGGATAATTCACCCCCAATCGCCAACCTTTGTCCCCGACCATCAAGGAAAGAGGAGAGCCATTGTAGGGCCAACCCCTGAATCCCTGCATCGGCAAGACAGCAAGTCAGCAGCCGATGGTTGACCGTATCGAACACTGCCGATAGGTCTAACAACATCAGCACTGCCGAGCCGCCTCGATCCAGATGCCGCTGGAGATCATCCATCAGAGCGACCAGCACTGTCTCTGTCCTGTGACCCGGGCGAAAGTCGGACTGATGGGGATCGAGAACGGAAGCATCCTCCAGAAAACTCTGCAACTGCAATGCCACTGCCCTCTCAATGAGTTTTACCCCAAAAGGGTAAATTCGAGACTGGCCGATAGTGTGCCAATTCGGCCGGATCTAATGTTGTTTTTTTCAGTAGAGGGCGGACCACCGCCTCTTTAAGAGGTGCTGGAAAATGCCCTTCCATCAGGGATCTCTTTATGATATTCCGCACAGGATATCTAAGCTCCCTCTGGCAAGCTTTAATAAGCCAGGAGGGGCAGGGATCCAGATTACAAGTTGTAGGGCGTGCAGACAAGAGGATCCTGTCAACTTCCTCCAGGCTGAGAGCATTGAAACCATCCAGGACACACTCTGAGGACAGGCACGGAGCCTCAGGTTCACATACTGTCTCCAATATGGCGGGGAAGTCGCGGCAGAGTGACGCGACTTTATCTGCAAAAAAATTCACAAAAGCCTCACAGCCAATCTCCAATTCATTAAAATTTGATCTGCCTTGTGGCAGAGTTATAAGGGTCTGAATTGTATTGAACAATTGTGCCGGGCGCGAAATTGCAGATGCAATCTTAGCCGCAAAGTATGTTTTCTTTGTGGCCTTGACTGCCATCTCATAGGACTTCATAACTTCTCTATAAGATGTTCTAGTCGCTTCGTCTCGAGTGCGCCGCCATTGCCTCTCTAGTCGTCTGAGTCCAATGCTACTACATAGTTGTCAACAGGACTTCTTTTAAGCAGGAATGCACAGGAATGCAGTTCTGGCTAGCTTGATGTCATGGGGTGTGGCTAGGGTTGTCAAATCCCTCCGTGGTGGGGGGATCCCTGCCCCTGAAGAGCCCTGTTGGTGCATGCCATCCCCGGTATGACGACATCACCCAGAAGTGATGTCATTGCACTGGGGATCTCTCGCTGGGGATACTCTAGGACTTGCAATAAAACTCTATGGTAGCATAGAGTTTTACAGTGATTCCTAGAGCATCACACTGGGAATACTTTAGGATCCGTGGCAAAACTCTAAGGTATCATAGAGTTTTTAGCATGAGTCCTAGAGCGTCCCCAGTGCAACATCCCTAGCACAATGTGATGTCATCACACTGGGGACGGGAGCACTGGGTAAGTGACATCATTGCACCGGGAAGTGATGTCATCGCACTGGGACGGTGCGCACCAACAGGGCTTTTCAGGGGCAGGGATCCCCCCGGCAGCCTGCTTCCTGCTGGCAGGTTGGAGCCTTCCCAGGTGAGGATCCCCTGCCCCCGGCAGGAGCTTGGCAGCCCTAGGTGTGCCCTAATATGCAAATGATCCCTGCTGGGCTTTTTCTACAAAAAAGCACCCTGGTTATGAAGTACATGTAATAAGGCCTAGCATTTAGTCAGAGGTGCATATTTATATTGAAAGTGATCGCTATCTCTATTTCTTATAATGAACCAAATTAATACATATATAATGGCAGGTAAAATTTTGTCTTGTCTTCACCTTTTAATGAGCTTGTGTCACCAGAGAGGACTGAAAATATTTTGGGGAGGGGGTAAAATCCTTCCTGTGGGCCATCACTTGGCTACCACCTGCCCTATAGTTCTGAACTATTTCTGTTTGTCATTTTTCCTACTCTCAGGGACTTTCTTTATTTCATCTGTCAAATGAGCCCTAAACTCTTGCTCAAGCTTAATTTCAAGGTAGAACCAGGCAGAATGAACCTTATTTGTAGCTGTCCACCTGCCTACCAGCTTTTCTCTCTCATCTATCACAGTGTCTAGTACAAAGGTGTCAAACATATGGCCCGTGGGCTGAACCAGGCCCCCAAAGGGCTCCTTCCAGGCCTCCAAGCAACTAGCTGTCGTCTGCTTCTGTCTCCCTCTCTTGCTTCCTTCTGCATCACAGCTTCCTTTGCTAGGCTAACTCAATCACACAGGAGCTACAGAGCAAAGCCTCTATTTTCTCCATTAACTGAGACTCCTCCCTTGGGGAGGAAGGGGGGCAGAGCTTGCTTTGCCAGGCTCTCTTAATCACACAGCAGGGCTACTAAGCCAAGCCGTTCTTCCTTCTGTTGGCTGAGGTTCCTCCCCCTCCTGGTCCCCTGGGGAAGGCAGGAAAGAGTCAGAGCTTCCTTTGCCCAGTTTCCTGGATCCCATTGTGAGGAAAAACCCCTTACAGAACATCGTAGTCATCAACTTGGTTGCCAAAGCACCTGGAGAAGTAACTCACACATGTCTAGCCAGAGAGTGTGAGTGAACCTATCCAGGGGCGAAAGGGACTTATGCAGTACTAGCAGCCATAACGCTATGAAGGCACTCAAAACCAGTACAAGAGTGCCCACCAGGAGAACAGAGGGCTTCCCGCCATTCTGTATGACGTCCATCTCGGCCGTGGAGCTTAGGAGGCTGCGCCGCCAGGAGCTATCCAGGCGAACGGTTTTGAAGCACTGACCATGGAATCCACTGTTGAGGGCTAACACCACACGCAGCCATCTTCCTACCAGGCCAGACTCCATTCCAGCGAAGCGAACGGCTCACGTACCCACCAGATGTCACCTTTAACTGCAGGCAATCGACCCACCCCAGGTGTGGATAACTATCCAACCGCCACTGTCTTTGTCCAGCGAAACCTTGGACAAAACACTGGTGACAATAGAAGATTGAAGAAGAGGAAGAACATCTTCACCCGGAGCCAAGTGTCTTTTTACCAACTGGGTTTTACCTTAGATAACAATTTGGCCATCTATTGTCACCTTCTTAGATAAGTGTGATAAACTCAAGCACACCACCACCCAGTGATTTCCCCCATTCTTCTCTGTACTGTCACCTTGGAGCCCCCCCACCCTGGTCCATTTCAACCTGAAAGTTCACTCAGGTAACCAGAACCCAAGCCTGTTCATTGGTCGGGTATGGGCACCCAATTAGGTGCTACCAATGAACTTTCTATTGGCTATTGCAGTAGTCCAGCCTTATGGTCACTGCGAAGTCTCCCCTTTTTTGGGAGGTCATGCATCAGCTGACCACCTTCCTCCTCCCTCATACCTCCCATCCCCTAAGGGCTCAAGATAGTCCTTATAACCTGTGGACTAGCTACCCACAGGTGTGCATCTAGCAGTATCCCAATTCCACTGTCTAGATCCATCCCCGATTCTAAGGCCAAGTTTCGGGTCCCCTCTCCCACTTCCTCGCTCGTCGCCATTGGAGCCTTCCTTGAAGACTACGTTCGGTAAATATCACCCTGTTCGTCTACCCATGTGTTTCTCTATATTTCTCTCTATTTTTCTTAGGACTGTATGTATGATTTTATGAGTATTTTATCTTGTATGGAAGCCTATATTTTTCTGGAATAAATTTTAATTGTTTTACTTAATTAGAGTCTCTAATAATTTTAAGCATTAATTTCTGGACGTGGAATCCTGTATACACAGGTAAAAGATCCTGATTAAGTCAGGTGCCCACCTGACAATTCGCCATCCTTGTTTTGAGGGCATTTTAGCTTACACCATGGGAGAAACACAAAGAAAGCACATTTAACACCAATGAGTGCTAACGTTTTAAGCATGTTTTAAGGTTGTTGTTTTTTTAAAAAAAAACCCTTTAATTGTGTTTGTGTCCTTTATAAAATTTATATCTCTGCTACCTAATCTTAAATAGGTACACACATGGCTTGGCCCAATATGGCCTGGCCCAACAAGGTCTCATTTATGTCAGCCCTCATAACAAATCAGTTCAACACTCCTGATCTAGTATTTCTCCCCATACGGTTGAGGGAAGAGGACATTTCAGAGGGTTCACATTTCTCTCCTCCCTGCTCTACAGCTTTAGAAGTAAAGACCTTTTAGACAGGGCTGGCTTCAGGGTGCCTGGCACCTGAGGCAAGGCCCCGCCCTGCTGCCTCCCACCCTGCCACCCGCACCCTTCCTCCCTCGCCCCTGGTGAGGGTGAGCACCATATAGGACCAGCGCTAGGGGTTCTGCTGCCGTAGGCAAGAACCCCACCACCATCTGTGGCATGACCTACCTCCCCGCCATCCATGCGGGGGGGAGGTGGAGGTAAGCAGGCAAAAGCAAAGTGGCAGTGTGTTCTGCTCCAAGCCTTCCTTCCTTTGGCTCAGAGTGGCATGCAACTCTGAGCAAAGAGGCAGCTCCTGTGCCACTCAGAGTGGTGAACACTGCTACTTTCACCTACCAGGGTCTGTGCACAGACCCCAGCAGGTGAAAGGAAAGAGGTGGTGCCTGCACTACTTGGAGTCTTCCTTCCAAAGCAGCCTAGTGCGTGGGGAGAGGAGGCACCAGGCAATATCCCTGAAGGCCAGGTGCCACCCGAGGCATTTGCCTACCTGGCCTACTCCCATGCGCTGGCAATGGCAGCAGTGCGGTGGCTGCACCTCAGAGGACATGCACCACCTGGCCACTGTCCCTCAGCCCAACTGCCAGGCAGCACATGTGCTCTACTGCTACGCTCACCCATTTCCCTCAGTGAGGAGGCGAGAGTGGGGGGGAGGGCCACCAAGGCTGCCTAATGGACAGGTCAGCATTGCTTTTAGATTCTTATGGCTTTGGCAATATGGAATATTTTAGCACCAGCTGATGATCTGTTGAAGGAAATTTTGCTTACAGTTGTTAGGAATAGCTTATCTTCTTTATAAGCTGATAAGATTTAGATGCAACTTCATTGGCCATTTCCTTTTTTCTAATTTACATTTTATCATTTTTTAAAAACTCTTTTCTAACCACAATCAACCAATAATACAATACAATATTGGATTTTCCTTGGTGTTACCAATTTCAAAAAGGTAAAGGTAGTCCCCTGTTCAAGCACCAGTCATTTCTGACTCTGGGGTGACGTTGCATCATGACATTTTCACGGCAGACTTTTTACGGGGTGGTTTGCAATTGCCTTCCCCAGTCATCTACACTTTCTCCCCAGCAAGCTGGGTACTCATTTTACTGACCTCGGAAGGATGGATGGCTGAGTCAACCTTGAGCGGGATACTTGAACCCAGCTTCCGTTAGGATCGAACTCAGGTCGTAAGCAGAGAGCTTGGACTGCAGTACTGCAGCTTTACCACTCTGTGCCACAGGGCAATACACAGTGTCAATTAACTAAGTTAACATTAATTAAAAATAAATCATATCTAAGTACAAAGAATTTTTTTGAACAATATCATGTTGTGTTAAATATTCTAGTACCAGATACCATTCTGCCACAACTTTTGATTCATAATTCTTGGGAGATGAATTACAGCATGAATATGCCATTTTGATTGGCCATTTCCCACTGCCATATTTACTCTCACAGGCATCTTTCTAATGACCCAGTCAAGCTGCTTTCTGCAATTGTTGCATCCCAGGTCCCTGTTTCATACTGACTCTCTATTTTTAAAATTACTTTCAAGATGAATCTCATTTCATTATTTTCCACTGTTTCTCATGGGCTCCCTTTGAATATTCTGTCTGTATCGTTACTGGTATTTACAATGCCGATTACCTCCCCACCATCTGTGAAGGCAATGAATGTGATGTTTGTTGTTTTAAGGGATTCCCAGGTGTAGCTTTGATACAATGCTGCTTAGAAATGCTTGGCTTTGTAAAAGAAATCTGTTTAAGCTTTTCAGTATTAAGTTCCAGGCACCACAGAAAGCATAGACATTGGAACACTGGCTTTTGAGACTGGTATTGAGCAGCATCCTACCACTCTTGCAGGGAATGACTCATTTTCCTCCATGGTTTTGCAATCCCTTCTAACCTCTGGAAAGATCATTCCTGGGGTTATATGACAGCACAGAAGAAACACAATGCAAAGCAATGCAAATCTGGGGGAGTGGAGTCAGAAGGAGAAGGAGCTGAAACCATTCCTCCTCCTTAAACTTTCCAAAAACACAGCTCTGCTGAGGAAGGTCAGTTTCATTACTTAATCACTCCAGCCCATAATGGTTTTTCCTCTGCACAAATTCTGCAATGCTAGGAATAATCATTCCAGGCCTGGAAAAAGCTCCAGGAACACAAAGGAATATGGATGCTCATCAATGGCAGAATATTGTGCATTGTGGTGAATGGGTGGCCTAAAGGTTTTAGTAACACTATCCACTTTTGCATGATGGAGAATTCCCAGCCCAGCTCTTCTTGACCCAACCTAGGATCTGACCTATATAAATCTTAGTCCTCCTGCCATCCACTGATTCTTCCAGCTAGCTTGAGTCCCACACCCACTTTCAAGCGGGAGGGGGGCAGTAGGGTTGCCAGGTCCATCCTTGCAACTGGCAATGGATTGGGGGGGTGGGGGGGGTGGAATTACCTGTAGAAAGGTAAAAGCCCAGACCTTGTTGGCAGTGTCATACAGGAACAGTTGCCATCACACTGTGTCATCCAAGTGTCACTCTGGTATTGTTAGGTCTAAGCCTCCTCCTCCATCTTTAAATAGACTGTATTCACTCTGGTCCTGGTTCCAGCCTCCCTGAACCCCCTTTTTGTCACAATTTATGGACTGAGTTAACTCTGGCCTAGTGTCAGAGATACAGGAAACATTTAGCAACTGTGCCAGCTTCAATATGAACATTTTACTCTGTGGGGCCAAGCAGCAAACATTACAGCTTGGCTAAGAAGCAGGTTGTATCAACCCCCTCCCCTTGCAATTTTTCTAAATGTTCCTATCAATTTCTTCTCTATTTTTCTTAGGAACTGTGTGATTGTTGTATGAATTATTTACCTTGTTTATGTGTGATTGTATTTGTATTTTTATATATTTTCCTAAGTAAACATTTTCATTTTAATATATATTTAGTCTGAAGTTTCTTTATGAAAGCTGCACCTCTGTATCATAGGTAAAAGATCTGCTCTTATGCTCTGCCAAGGAATCTCCTCTGCTAATTCCCCATCTAAAGAGGAGATCCATAGCAATTTCCCTAATAGTATTTGGGCAAAAAACCCTATAAAAAACAAACTACTGCCATAGAATTTTTGTCCAAATACCAAAGCATCACTTGGATGTCACTGGTGCAATGGTATCACTCTTTGTGCAACACTGGTGAAGAAGCCTGGGTAAGTCCCCTGGGTTTCTACAGGTATGTTCCCCTACCAGCAAGCTGTTTGGTAGCTGAGGGTCTGGTTGTGGGGGTTGTTTGGCAACACTAGGAGGCAGGAATGATAGGAAGCAAAATGTAATGTGATATTTCCTTTGAAGGAAGAGATATAGGAATGCAAGGTAGCATGCACATTCAGAACACCAGTTATTTTTCAAGTTCACAGACCTGCTTGATCTCTAATTCGACATCTTAAACACACCACACTTTACTAGTATAATGGCTACTTTGTTCTGCCTTATCTGTTCTCTGCCTTGATATCTGAATGGTTAACTACTGCAGATAGAGGAAAAGCTTTACAGCAATGGCTATTATTATCTCCTTATGTTCTGCATCTTTTCGATTCGCTATTTTGTCCTTGAGAGCTTATAAAACCCACAGGCCTCTGAGCAATGCCAGAGTGTTTCTAATAAAATCAAAATAGCTTATTCTTGCTAGCCTTTTGGATTCTTTGTTGCAAAGAGCTATGCACTCAGAACAGTTTATAGACAGTCTAGGACAAAGGTGTCAAACATGTGGCCCAGGGGCCAAATCAGGCCCCCGGAGGGCTCCTATCAGCCTCCCAAGCATCTAGCTATCATCTGCTTCCTTCTCCCTCTCTCTTGCTTCCTTCTGCATAACAGCTTGCTTTGCAAGGCTTGTTCAATTGCACAGGAGCTACAGAGCAAAACCTCTATTTTCTCTATCAGCTGAGGCACCTCTTCTTTGCCAGGCTCTCTCAATTGCACAGAAGAGCTACTGAGCCAAGCCTCTCTTCCTCCCCACTCCTGGTCCCCTGGGGAGGGAAGGAAAGAAAGAGCCAGAGCTTCCTTTGCCCAGTTCCCTGGATCCCATGGGAAAGATACAAAGAAAGCACCTTTAATACCAACAAGTGCTAATGTTTTAAGCAGGTTTTAATGTTTTTTAAAGACTATTTAATCGTGTTTGTCTGTGTTCTTTATAAAGTTTGTAGCTCTGCTACCTAATCTTAAATAGGTATACACGTGGCCTGGCTGGACATGGCCCGGCTCAACCCAACATGGGCCAACCCAATAAGGTCTAATTTATGTCAGATCCAGCCCTCATAACAAATGAGTTTGACACCCCTGGTCTAGGACATCTAATCTTGAAGATGTCTGATCATCATTCATCAACGGTTGATCCAACAGAAGGAATTTTCTCATTTCCTTTATGTGCACATCTAGTTTTAATTTTTATGATATGCTTCTGATAATCTCAATCCATATATATCCATTCCATACTAGTAGCAGCAATATATCAGGGGAAATTCCTGTACAGGAGAAAGAAAGTGTTGAAACTCCCCAGATGAATAAACATGAGGTTTTTATGGAAAGTGATAGGCCATGTAGCCTATGGATGATTCTCCATGATGAAGATAGTGCTGGCATGGGTAAATGAAACCCTAGAACAATTCCCATGTTCTTAGTTGGGCATAGCTGTGGAAATGTGGAAAGAATCTTCAGAAAGATGAATTGAACACCTGATAGCTTTTCAGAAAGGATGCCTGCCATACTTTTGGAGTGAAACCTCAGTGTAATATGGAGGAGTGATCTCTGCTGGATCAAAGGAAAAAAGCCATGTCTGACTTTGTGAAATATTTATTGCTAGGTAAATGGACCTTGGGCAGCTGAGTCAGGAAAGACCTCAGCCTGGCACTTTGATGAGTTACAGCCAATGAGAATAAGCAGTATTGGTCTAGATGGACCAAAGGTTTTGACTTGGTTTTAGCCAGCCCTTTACATCGGAGCAGTAAGAGAAACTGGAAGCAACTTTCTCACCGTATTCTATACTGGGAGACTACATAACTCATAGCTCTGTGATCTCTGTAGCTTTCAGACCATTGACTTTAATATTTGCATTTTTGAAAATCCAGATGTTGTTGCTGTGATTGGAAACATCAAACATGTTTCAAACTTGTTTTCTGACTACCAGAAAGTGTCCAGACATTTTAACATTCCTAATCATGAGGCTTTTTTAAAAAATCCAAAAAGCTTTGCATATTTACCACAGCTTGTGTCTGGTAATGACTGGATTTTAAGAAGCTCAAGGAACAGGCGGGGGGACAAGTTGGTGGGGGTTCCATTCCAATTTGCCTCTCAGACCTTTTAAAGCTATTTCTTCATCAGCTCGAAATAGGATGCTCTTTGCCACTACTTGAATTGCAGACCTCAAATTCCAGCTGCACCTCCACTATTTGTAAATGGGAACAAAATTTCAGCTATATCCAGTCCTAGGGTCTCCTAGCAAATGGAAAGTTAAAGCATTTGCTGCCTGAAGATGGTTTGTACTCATTTTATAGAAAGAGCAAAAAGGAAGAAGGCAAAGGGAATACAGTGTGGTAAAAAGAAAGACAGTTTGTGTCTGTGCATGACAATCATATTAAGAAAGGAAGAAAGCATAAAAACAAGACAGTGCCTGAAAAACAAGTTACTAGTAGGAAAAAAGAATGAATTCCCTATTCACTGCCACACTTGGTCTTTCATTTCAGTTATAGCAGGAATCTTTTTAAGAAAACCTTTTGCTGCTTAAAAATTGAAAATATGTTTCTTAGGTGGTAGCAATGAAGGCTACAGCTATTACCATTGCCTTTGACATGCTGAACAACAGCCAGTATGAGGTTCAATATAGCTGAACTCTCTGTACTGTGCACTGTTTGCCTGCAGAATGCTGTATCCTTTCCTGTATCTCTGTGAAGTCCATTTTTATTGCACTGAAATCCCTGAATTTTGCCAGTTCCGTTCTGCAATATACAGCATGTAAGAAAATACCCAAGGCAGGTATGACAGACAGGACTAAGTCTGGCATTTCCCCCCTAAATCCACTAATCCCCCATTAAATCTGTTTTTCTATTGTGGTAGCCAGAAGCAACCAATCAGGACCTTTGGAACCCTCAGAAGGACATGAAAGGGGGAATAGGAGGAAAAAAATTGAGGGGTTTAAAGGCCACCTCTTCAGATAGAGTTTAGAAGTCAAACAGGCAAGTCAGAAAAAGATTTGTCTCACAGTCTGACTTCACCTGGAAGCAGACCACTTTAGTGTATTGCCAATCATGGCACACTGGTTGATAAACTTTAGAACAGGGGTATCAAAAGTGCAGCCCATGGGCTGTATACAGCCCACCCAGGGCTTTAAACAGGCCTGCAGCTCTTTACTCCCCCCTCCCTTTTCTGTTCTCTCCCTTTGAAACTCTGATGCTGCCGAAATTCCCAGCTCTTTCTGCCTTGTCTTTGCCGGCTTCAGCAAGAAGCTTTTCTTGGCTTGCAAAGCTGCAAAGAAAATGCAGAGTGGATTTTCTGTTAAGGTCTCTGTGCCCATATTAGGAGTAGTCTGTCTGAGCCCAGAAACCTTAATGGAAAATCCATTCCACATTTTCCTTGCAACTTTGCGTGTGTTGCAATGTATTTCAATGGAGTGGAGCTTGTTTCACTTTCCAGCATTCATACAGCCAGCTGAAGCTGTTGCTTGCTGGAGTGGTCTCCTTGCAAACAAAGGGTAGATGCTTTCAGTTAGCTTGTCTCTGCTGAATGGACCTGAGAACTGGTGCCTAGTGAGTACGCTAACCTAGGTACCCACAGCCAAAGGGGATATTACATTGGAGAGCCATTGCCAGTCTGAGTAGATGGGGAGGGGGGCTTGCAATGCCCACCCATTTC
Organism: Heteronotia binoei; assembly: GCF_032191835.1. NCBI lineage: Eukaryota > Metazoa > Chordata > Lepidosauria > Squamata > Gekkonidae > Heteronotia > Heteronotia binoei. Next base: position 87,677,925 of record NC_083230.1, read on the forward strand.
ATGTTTTCCTAGACTCAGAGCATTTTATATTTTTAGTTTCTGATGTGATCCTTGTGCTTTTTCTTGCTGCTTCATTTTAAAAATTGCATTGCCAAATCCCACTATTCCCCCACCTTTCCATTTTAAACAAAACATTGCAAGAGTTTTAAGTATGTTTGTATTTTAAGTTAAAAAATAATATCCTTAATTATGTTTGTCTGTATCCTCTATAAGGTTTATACCTCCACTACCTGGCATTACATTATATTAATATGTGGCCCAGCCTCACAAAGTCCCATTTATGTCAGATCCAGCCTACAACAGATGAGTTCATTACCCCTGCTTGAGAACTTGGCCTTCCTATGTAGAGGGAATCTAAGGGGCAGACTAAGGTCTATGTGGTACTAGTTCTAGTAAACTCTCAACAAAGTTTCGGAAGCCTGTGGAAAACTTGTTAAATCAACCCCCAACGAGCAGATTGACAGTTCCTGGTTCAATAAATTCTTTCTTTATGAAAAAAATGTTTTAAATGAAACTATATAGCCCATAATTTGTTACATAACATTTCCTTGGTTCTCACAGGCAGACAAGGTTATTACTTCTAAATTACCTAGGCAGGAGAAAGGTGTATACCTTCAAAGTACCCTGTTGGATGGCAGCAGTAACCACATTAGGTTAATTTACCTTATAAAACACAGCCTACAGAGAATTCGCAAAGCAATTTCACCCAGTCCCTAAATACCTTTCTGGTCACCTGGTTATCTGAATTTAGCTTCAGATAGGCCGTGGTGATGGCAGGTGACCCTCAAATTCCTGGCAAACCAAGAATACACTACCACAAAGAAATACATTGGAGGCTTATTAATTGGTGTATCTATTTAAATATAAACCACCTCTGCTGCCTCACCAATGCACCCATTACAGCAGTAATGAGAGTGACTCTTTTGGATCCATCATTCCACTCAATTTGCCCCACCTAAGAATTTTTCAAAAGCTTTTTAATTTATGACACGATGGTCTCCTTTTTTTGAAAAAATTAACAGATTTTGTTAAAAAAACAAAAAGTGGTTAAAAATTATTACTGATATTTTTTCCACACCCCCACCCTAAAGCTCCATCCAGTTTCCCCTTAGTTTAGGGTAGAGATTTATTTCAAGGTCATTGTTAATCGAATAATTCTTATATGATCATTAAGATCCCCTGTCCCAGCTTTTTAGTTATGAAACCTGTGCTAATGGTGGTTATGAAGCCTAGTTATGAAACAGGGTGTTAAAAGGGGAAATTATTATTCATTTGGATCAAACTTTAAGTAATAAAAATAAAATAAAATATTTTAATACATAAATATAGATTTGAGAAAAACTATTATAACTAGATTGAAGTTTGTGAAAGCGTTTTTTCATTTAATATTTTTCTGAAGATGAGCTTGGGAACAAGGTTATAGCAATTTCTGTTGGTGATGTGGAGATTACAAAATTTTCCATTCATTTATTTGAAGTGACACGTACAAATGTGTTAGCTCTGCCTAGTGAAGAAAGCTGGCCACATTCTCACACACAACCATAAAAAAATGTCACCTAGTCTGTGGAATACAAACTGAAATAATGAAATTCTTACCCTGTAAATAATTTTTTGAAAAAACTTATTTTAAATATGGATGTGAACACTTTATGTCACTGTCACTGTATAGCACCTAATATCTTGTTTTAAATTGTTCATTGATTATACTTTATCGTTTTATACTTATAACTGAGATTGTTGGTTTTATTATGACTGTTAGCCGCCCTGAGTCCACTTTTGGAATGGGCGTGACATAAATCAAAGGTAAATAATTAAATAAAATTGTGCATTAATATGACCCTTAGACAATACAAGCAGGGATAACTCAAGGACTTATGGGGCTCACTTCTAGGGACTCTAGCTTCCACATGATCTGTGGAACTCCTAAACTTCCTGAACCAGCACCTGTCATTTCCCCAGAAACCCCTTTCCTGGGGGCACCTTTTCGGGGGGGGGGGCAGGCTTGGATCCTCTAAATCCAATCATCACCAAGCTTGGGAGGAAGCTTCCATGGATGAGTGGGGTTTTGAATATAGGTTTCCCAGATCCTACTCTGACACTTTAAATAGTCAGGGCTTTTTTGTAGCAGGAACTCCTTTGCATATAAGGCCACACACCCCTGATGTAGCCAGTCCTCCTGGAGCTTACAGTAGGCCCTGTACTAAGAGCACTGTAAGCTCTTGGTGGATTGGCTACATCAGGGGTGTAACCTAATATGCAAAGGAGTTCCTGCTACCCCCCCCCCCCCCCCAAAGCCCTGTAAATAGTACATTATAGCTCTCAGCTTTCCCTCTTCCCCTCTCCTTGGAAAAACTCTAGTGAAGCTGAAAAAGTTGCTTTAGGTGAGTTGTGTGCTGGCCACCATCAGGCTCAACCAAGTGGTACAGTTTGTAAGGTGGCTTCCACAAGGCTTAGGTGAAGCACCTGACATCAAGTTATCTGGTAGCTACCTCTGGTAGGCTTGCCAATCCCCAGGTCCCAGCGGGGGTTCTTCCGCTTTCCCAGGCTGCTTCCCGCCCCCAGTCAGCTGGCCGGCGGGGAAAAGCCCCGCCCCCAGAGGACCATGTGCGTTTCTACCTCCGGAGGCTTCAGTCTCTGATTGAAAGGCTTCCTCTTGGGATGGTGTGTCTGTGTTACTTTGAAGAAATTGGCAGCAACTCATGAGTAGAGAGGCCAATCCCCCTTCAGAGTTGCCAGAAACGGGGGGGGGGGCGTCTGCTGAGCATTATTCTCTATGTGGAGATTGATTCTCATAGGGTATAATGGGGAATTGATCTGGAGGTTTTGGGGGCTCTGGGGGAGCTGTTTTTGAGGTAGAGGAACCAAATTTTCAGTATAGTATCTAGTGACTCTCCCCAAAGTATTCCCCAAGTTTCAAAACGATTGGACCAGGGGATCCCATTCTATGAGCCCAAAAAGAAGGTGCCCCTATCCTTCATTATTTCCCAAGGAAGGAAGACATTTAAAGAGGTGTGCGGTCCCTTTAAATGTGATGGCTAGAACTCCCTTGGAGTTCAAATATGCTTGTCACACCCTTGTTCCTGGGTCCGCCCCAATGTCTCCTGGCTCCACCCCCAAAGTCCCCAGCTATTTCTTGAATTGGACTTGGCAACCCTAACCTCTGGGCCTGGGTGAGTCATGCAAGACACATGTAGTAGGTTGCCAAGTAGTTGCCTGGACCTGAAGAGGGGAACAGTGGTGAACTGGAACAGAGCCATAACTAGATAATTTTGTGCTTGAGGCAAGAATATAAAATTAACCCCGTTATATTTCCATAGTAGTTAATTTGGTAAAAAAAATAACCTCAAATATCACTTCTTTCATGATTTCTCTGACTGCTGCATTGGGCAATAGTGGGGGATCAGAGGTGGGGGCCAGGTGGTCTCTTATTATATTGGGAGGCCCAGTCTTCTTTGGAGATAGTATGTATATCAAGGGAAGGGAGGAGCTGGCAGGCCCAGGCCTTACAGGGGAAACCAGTGCTACCACCCAGGAAGAAACAGCCATCTACAATTTCCACTACAGTACAGTACTGTACTGTACAAGGCCATGGTGCTAGCTTCCCAATGTGATCCTCACTGATGGAAGAATGAACTCTGTTAGGAGTTAAATTAGTAACCATAACTGCTGTAGGTAGGGTTGCCAAGTCCAATTCAAGAAATATCTGGGGACTTTGGGGGTGGAGCCAGGAGACTTTGGGGGTGGAGCCAGGAGACATTAGGGGCGGAGCCAGGAGCAAGGGTGTGACAAGCATAACTGAACTCCTGGCTCCACCCCCAAAGTCCCCAGATATTTGAATTGGACTTGGCAACCCTAGCTCGGAGCCCGGCCTGGCCCAGACACCCCCTCCTCCCCGCGGGAGCCGCCGAAGGGAAGGAAGCAGCGCAAGCGATGCCGAGCCCTCCCGGGCCTCTCACCAGCTTGAAGAGGTTGGCGACGCGCTCTGCCATCTCTTGCCGGGGCTTCCTCCGCCTGCCGCTCGCTCCATCCTGCCCAGACCGCGCCGGGAGCTGCTGCTCCTCCTCCTCTTCTTCCTCCTCCTCGGCCTCCAGCAGCGCCTGCCTGCGCAGCTCTCCCCGCAACCACCTCAAGGCCCGCCGCGACATCCCCAGGCTGTAGCAGGCTGGGCCAAAAACACCACGGACCGGAAGCCAAGCTGGAAGAGGACCCGAAGGAGACAACTGGTTCTCCTTCACTGAGGGAGCAAGGCCAAGCGGCCAGAGGGCGGTCAGCCCGGGACAAACGCCGCTGGAGCGTGGCCCCTGCCACTCACCGGGCCACGCTCCTTGGCGCCATTTTCCCCCTTCCCCTGCTTCCATTTTTTTGGGGAGCAGGGGAAGAGGCTGGAAATCCTGGGGTCCCCCGCCAGGGCGGGAGGGTTGGGAAGCCTAGCTGTAGGCTGACTGTATGCCTAATCCAGTTTAACAGTTGTATCTTCCCAGTGAACTTGAGTACTGTAGTTCTTGTTTTGTGGCAATGTAAAGGCTAACGCACTTATTATGGCATAAGCCTTCATCAGATGCAGTTGGCCTCCAGATTGTGAAACTCTATATCTTAGTGTTGCCAACTGTGGCTTGGGAAATTCCTGGCAATTTCAGGGCAGTGACTAGGAAGGATGGAGTTTGGTGACAAGAGAGGAGAGAAAGCAGGGATAGGATTGCACTTTATGACTTATGTTTTTCCTAGACTATGATATGCCACAGAGTTTGTCCTCTGAAGCTGCCATTTCCTCCCAGGGAAATGATCTTTATAATTTGGAGATTATTTGCAATTCTAGAATGTCCTGCTTCAAAATTGGTAACCCTATTTAATAAATGTGTTCATTCTTAAGATGCTACAAGACCAGGACTTTTTTTGAGCAGGAATGCACAGGAACACAGTTCTGGCTGGCTTTGTGTTTGGGGTTGTGGCCTAATATGTAAATGAATTCTTGCTGGGCTTTTTCGAAAAAAACCCTATGTGAAACAATGGTGCCATCAGGGTGTGTGGCTTAATATGCAAATGAGTTCCTGCTGGGCTTTTTCTACCAAAAAAGCCCTGTACAAGACTCTTTCGTTACTTTGACTGCAGCAGACAAACAGAGCTACCCCTCTAATTCTGTGATTTGAGGACTACAACAAATATCTCTCAGAACACTCACCAGGATCTTTTGCAGGAATCTGTGAAAGTGAAAGAGGTATAAATAAAGTCAATATAATCTTGAAGTACAGGAACTCCCTGTTGGGGCCCATGTTGTTATAAACTGCTTCATCTATCAAGAAGTTATTGTCTGATATAAGATATTGGGTTGGCTGGATCACTGGTCTGACTCAAGAGGGCACTATGCCCAGTGCAAATCCATAACAACATCCATCTTCAAGTCCAATGCAGAGACACTCTCTAAAAAGCAAACATACCAACAAATCATGTAGCACCATAAACAGATTATGTGGAAGTAAATTCTCTTGATATCAATGGGACCTACTCCCATATAATCTTGTTTAAAATTGGAGAATAAAAAGGGAAGACAGAGTAGACAGTATTTATTGCACAGTATGGTTGGATGTAAACACTGGGAAGCAGAACAGACTCTTCCTAACAGTGCTGTGGAGAGAGAGAATTGCCTACAGTTTCATTGTTTGTATGTGCAAAGCTTGCGTATTGCAATGTGAAACCCACAGAGACTGTAGGCAGGTGACGAGAGCTTACAACTGCCGGAAAGTGTTGTGCATGATTCCCTCCCACCCACTCTGTCTCTTCATACTTCAGCTTACTGACTCAGTTGTATCTGTAATTCATCCTTCTTGTTTCCAATCTGGGGCATTTTGCACAGCTCTGCTAATGCAGTTCCTGGCCTGCGACACCCCCCAGCCATTAAAATCTTAGCACTGCACAATGCAGCAACCAGAAAGACTTATTTAGTGTCCCTTGAATCCATCCTGCCAAACAAATACAAACCACTTTCCTCTAATAAATTCAGCTACCCTACATTTAATGGTCCTGTGTCACAGAGACCTACTGCTTGCCCAGATAAGTGGTATAAAGTTGTAGTGAAAAAAGGCTGCCTGATACCCAACCCCATTTTAGTAATTCCTTTCATATTGCTGAGTAAATGTTCAATTTCCTCTTTAACTATCTACAGAGATTTCCTCTCTCACCTACAATCATCTTTGCTTATACTTTGCAATACTCATTGCTTGCCTGAGTCATGTATACTTAGTTTTTTAACCTTTTCCTGTAAATCATTCCGCAAGTTATCAGTTTATATTACTTACTGCTCATATCTTTTGATTACCGACATGCCAGAAGGGAACACAGTGTGGCCCTGAAAGCCAGGAAAGATAGATTATGACTTCCCTGCTGCATGTGGTACAAGGTGATTGTCTACTGTTCAAGAGTTGCACAGTATTGCATAATCATGTCACAACTGCTAGTTGAAGCCATGTAACTTTATTATCCTTCTCTCTACTCTTTTTGCAGCGTCCCTTATGTCAAATTGTAGGTCAGGTTGACCACTCTTTGTAGCTGTGGATGGCTTTACCATTCCGTATAAAATTATTGATGAGGAAGAAATCCCAGTCCTTGAAAAAGACCTTACTTCCAGTGGAAATGATCGTTGGGCAAGGGACCTCAGGAGCAAGAGACCTCAGCATTTTTCTAAGAGTTTCGTTGTCTTCCAGAGTTTTTTGTCGTTAAACGATTTCTTGAGCACTCTGTTTGAAGGACTACTGTTTATAGAGTGGATTTGTCTAATGAGAGGTGGACTGAGAAACTTACCAGTACTTTGTTACTGTTGGAGACATGATATGAGTACTTTGTTACTGTTGAAGATATATGAATAGAGCATTTCAAATAATTTTGTATTAACTATTGCATATAATATATACGTAAATCTTACTAGTGATATAAGACATTTAATTGATTGAGGAGTATATTTTCCTGTGTTCTGTATTGCTGCATATTGTTCTTTGTTGGTGGCTCCTGTTTCGCACCCCCCCCCCCAGACCTGTAGCCAGAAAATTGCAGGTGGGGGGTCCAGGGGATAACATTTTGGTGGAGGGCCTGTGGGGTTTGGCAGCAAGTATTTCTGTTCAGAAGATCATGTCCCGTGTTTGAATTCATTGCAATTCATAGATAGACAAATACACTATTACAAAGGCTCTTTTCACCTCCTAAAGTCCATTTAGACAGAATACAAGGATGAAGGAATATGCCAGCTCCCTCACAGAAAAAGAGAAATTTGGTGCCCTGAGATTATTTCCCGCGGCTCACCTCAGTGTGCACCACCGCGCTATGTTGTAATTCCAGAGACTGAATTGCAAGACACAACACACTCTCTTTCTCTCTCAAAAGCATAATGGAGGGGCCCCTATAGATGTAAGGGAGGTTAAATAGAGCAGCCTGCCCCCCCTGGTCCCCACCATAGCAACGGCCTGCCTCCCCACCACCAGGCAGCAATGGTGGTTGCCTTTCCTTTTCACTCACCCTCCTCCTCCCTCTCTTCACCTGACTTTCCACTTGCCCATCTACAGTGCCAGTTCTCTGGTGATACCTCCCGTTCCTCCCCTTGACCTCCTCCTCCACCTCCTGCTTGCTCACTTGCCTGCCTTCTTCTTCCATCCCTATCTGCCTTGTCTCCTGCAATGCACGTTCTCTGGAGGCTGCAGAGGTTCCTGCCATCTTCCTCATTCCCAATGCCCGAAGCACATATTTTCCTCTGGTGGCAGGGGTGAAATATCATCCTCATCACTCGCCCCACCTTTGTCACCCACCTTCCTCAAAATAGTGTTGTGAGATCTCTGTGTTTCTTACCAATACTGTAATTGTTTTGATTTGGGGTTTTTTCCCTGCAAACTGAGGAGTCCCTCCAGTTTTGTAGCTCTGCTTTGTATTTTTAATGGGAGACAGCCAAGGAATATCAGGGCTGTAAGATAAAGGCAGGGAATAGCAAATCATCTCTGAATGTCTCTTGCCTTAAAAACCCTATGGGATCAACCATAAGTCAGCTGGGACTGAATGGCAAAGAAATTACAACTGATCTTCAGACTTCAGAGATCAGTTCCCCTGAAAAAAATGGCTACTTTGGAGGGTAGACTGTATGGCATTACACCCTACTAAAGTCCCTCCCCTCCCCAAACCTCAAGCCCGCAGGTTCCACCCCCCAAAAAAACCTCCAGGAATTCCTCAACGCAGAACTCACCACCCTACTAATTGCCCTTCCCAAACTTCATTCTCCCTAGGTACTGCCCCCAAATCCCTAGGAATTTTTCAAGGCAGAAGTAAGGTAACCATTCATGTTGCACATACCACTGTCCTCTCATCAGCACTACCTCTGCTGTGTACCATTTCTTTCAGAGGCAAGCCCAGAAGACCTCAGTGCAAGGAGACAAACAACTTCATTCTGCTTGATGACGACCTGCAGCTAGGCTTGCCAATCCCCAGGGGTTCTTCTGGTTTCCCAGGCTCCTTCCTGCCCCCAGTCAGCTGGCCAGTGGGGGAAGCCCCGCCTTCAAAGCCACCATGTGACTTTCCAACTCCCGAGGCTTCAGTCTCCGATTGAAAAGGCTTCCTCTTGGGATGGTGTGTCTGTGTTACTTTGAAGAAGAACTCACTTCAGAGTTGCCAGAAATGGGGGGGGAGGGGGGAGAGGGAAGGAAATGTCTGCTGGGCACTTCATTATTCCCTATGTGGAGATCGATTCTCATAGGGTATAATAGGGAATGGATCTGGAGGTATCGGGGGCTCTGGGGGACTGTTTTTTGAGGTAGAGGCACCAAATTTTCAGTATAGCATCTAGTGCCTCTCCCCAAAATACCCCCCAAGTTTCAAAATGATTTGACCAGGGGGTCCAGTTCTATGAGCCCCAAAAGAAGGTGTCCCTATCCATTATTTCCTATGGAAGGAAGGCATTTAAAAAGGTGTGCTGTCGCTTTAAATGTGATGGCCAGAACTCCCTTGGAGTTCAATTATGCTTGTCACACCCTTGCTCCTGGCTCTGCCCCCAATGTCTCCTGACTCCACTCCCAAAGTCCCCAGATATTTCTTGAATTGGACTTGGCAACCCTACCTGCAGCTATGCTGGAAAATACACAAACTGTTCCAAACCAGACCAGGACAATTCTGTTCCCACCTCCTGCATTACAAATCTGTTCAACCGTTACAGTCATCATCCTGGGCCCTGTTTGAATGACCCTACATTCTGAGCTTAGGCGAGTGACAACCCAGGAAGGGGCCTTCTCAGTCATGATGACAAAACTCTGGAACTCACTTGCCCTAGGCTTGCCAACCTCTCAGTGAGGGCAGAGGATCCCCAGAACTTGGGCTCTGCTGCCATTCAGTGTGCAGGTAGGATAATTTTTTTTTAAAAAATGTACATCAGTTCCAACAGCATGCAGGGCTGCCAGCAGGGTGGAGGAATTGGGGGGGGGGGGACAAAATTCAGGAGGGCAAGTCAGCTGGAAGTTCCCTGAAGCTGGTGCCATTCTGTATCCCAATTTTTTTTAAAAAACTCTTATGCAGTTCTGATTGCAGCCACTAGGGGCATGGGGAGACCAGTAAAGAGCTCAGTCTTTCTGCAAAGTTTACCACAAGGCAGAGGGAAACCCTTGCTAATTCAGACCCTGCTAATCCCATCAGCCAAACCAGCACTGAAGCTAGGCAAGGCCAGCTAGAACTAACTACAGAATGCCAGGATGCAGTTTCCTAGCCAGATTTTGCTAAGGACCAGTGCTGTTAGTGCATTAAAAAAAAAAAAAGCCAAACCACACCTTGGGTTGTCTTTCCATACACTTCTGTAACTCTGTTCCACACTTTTCTCCTCCTTAATTTTGCTCTCTTACTTTCAGGATGTGCCATTTATCTATCCTCAGTTCTACCCCACCCCCTTTTCAGTCTCATCCTGGTTGGCAACCTAGAATGCATTTAATAATAGTCTAGCAGCAAACCTATGGGGAGGGACGGTGGCTCAGTGGTATAGCATCTGCTTGGTAAACAGAAGGTCCCAGGTTCAATCCCTGGCATCTCCAACTAAAAGGGTCCAGGCAAATATGTGTGAAAACCTTAGCTTGAGACCCTGGAGAGCTGCTGCCAGTCTGAGTAGACAATACTGACTTTGATGGACCGAGGGTCTGATTCAATATAAGGCAGCTTCATATGTTCATATGTTCTTTGTTTAGCCATGGTGACTGAAGAGAAACTCCACATTCAGAGGCACGAATCCTTTGAATATAGGGTTGCCAAGTCCCCTGCAGCCTTTGGTGGGGGACTTTTTTCACACTTGCATCGTGCACATGGCATGATGATGTCACTCGTAAGTGATGTCATTGTGCCAGTGACGTTGAGTGCTGGCTGCTCTAGGAGCTTCCAGGAAAACTCTATGGTTTCCTGGAATGCTCTAGGAATTTGGGAGGAAAACTCTATGGTACCACTTACAAGTGACGTCATCGCACCGGCAACGTTGGGAGGGGATCCCCCTGTAAGTCCACTGTGAACCAGCAGGTTGGGGACCCCCAAAGTGGGAGAACCCCCGCCCCGCCTGGGAGCTTGGCAGACCTTGTCTGAATAATAATAAGAAGATATTGGATTTATATCCCGCCCTCCACTCCAAAGAGTCTCAGAGCGGCTCACAATCTCCTTTACCTTCCTCCCCCACAACAAACACACTGTGAGGTGGGTGGGGCTGGAGAGGGCTCTCACAGCAGCTGCCCTTTCAAGGACAACCTCTGCCAGAGCTATGGCTGACCCAAGGCCATGCTAGCAGGTGCAAGTGGAGGAGTGGGGAATCAAACCCGGTTGTCCCAGATAAGAGTCCACGCACTTAACCACTACACCAAACTGGCTCTCCATAGAACCAGAAGATAACATCAGTTTAAATGCACTGTTAAACAGGATGTTGCCAGTTCACACAGTAAAATTCAGTTGGCAAGTGCACTGAAAGTGGACCGAAACTGAATTGTTTTGCATGTGATCGCAGCCCCATGGTCTTGTTGGCAACTTTACATTTGAGGGGTGTGAATAAACTCACCTAATCTTGAACACCTTGATGTGCAGAAATCAACAGGGGAAGCTTTCAGGAAAGGGAGATAAGTAGGATAACCTGCTAGACGCTGCTCATGCAGCTGATGTAAAATGGACATGTAGAGCAGTCAGTGCAAAAGTTGTCAACCAAAGTGGCAATTACATTGTCTCTGTATGCATTTCTCTGTCTCTCTTTCTCTCACTTTCCTTTGCATTACAGAGCACTAAATAAGGATGATTTTGTACCACTTACACATGATGATAAGGCTTTGCATTTAAAATTGTAAAAGACTTAAATTGTACAAAGTAATAGGGAAATAAGTACCATGTTTAAAAAAATAAAGCATCATGATAATCAATATATCTAATTCTCAAGGTGGCCAAAGCCATGGATACTTAAGTCCGGAGGCAGGGGCCAAGAACAGAGAAAAGCCCCAGGTTTGCAGGAAAAAAACTGAAGTCTAAAAATAATATACTGTGGAGGGGGGTTTAAAAATACTCAAAATAACAGAAACAACATGTGTAACTTTAAGAAACAAAGGCGCTTAGGTGGCTGTTGCTAGGCAACCACAACAGTATTGCCTTGGTTTCGGTCTGTAAAAAGCAGGAGGAGAGGCAGGGTCTTTTCTGGGATTGTTTTGGCCTTTAAGGGAGAATCAGAACCAGGCCAGATGACTTTCTGGTCCTACCTGCTTGCTACTGTTCAGCAACCACCCTGTGAAAGCTAGTGTGGTGTGGAGGTTACATTTTCAGATTAGGATATAGGAGACCCAGGTTCAGATCCCCACTCTTCATGAAGCCTTGCTGGGTAAACTTGGACTAGTCATATACCCTCAGCCTAACATACCTCACAGGGTTGTTGTGAACCCAAAATGGAATATAATGATGTAAGCTGTTTGCGGTCCCCATTGTAAAGAAACACAGGGTATAAATGAACATAAGACTTTCCCAAAAGGTAGGAAAGGAAGGGAGGGAAAGCTGAAGACAGCGTGGGAGATAAAGGTAGGTTGGATGGTGGGTGGGAAAGAGAGAAGGAATCAGGAAAAGGGGAGAGTCTATGAGGGGCTTTCAAGGAAAGGAAAAAGGAAGTAGTGGGGGACAGGAAAACAACATGCCCTCTGCAAGTCCTTGTGGATCCCTTGCCTGTTTCAGTATAACATCCATTCAGACAGTCAACAACATAATTTCTCATCTTCTTGGCATCTGGCATTCACCACTCTGACAAACTTTAGGAATCTGATGTCTCAGTTATTCTGCCATGGGGGAATGTCATTGTCATTTAAACACTGGTTATTAATTAATCCCCACAACTGGGTTGGAATAGCCAGTCTATTTAAATCCTGTATTTTTACCATCCTTTCTCCATGAAATTTTCATTGGGGGTGATATGCCCCAAGGCTACATTTCAGGCAAAAGGAAAGGTCTTTCATGTAAGGAAAATTACGATGGCTGAGCAATTTTTATCTTATGGCAACATGATATAGATAGCAATTTATACCAAAATGATATGCAGTTATCAAGGCTACTGTGCAAAGCACATGTTATTCTTGATTCCCACCCCCCACCAAAAAAAATACTATTTAATTTCTACCTTCTGTATTTGGATACCTACAAACTCGAGGGAAGCTATAAATAGCTTCCTTCTAAAAATGTCCTTCTTAACTTTCAAATGGGAACTTTTCAACTAAGCAGTTGCCATGTAAGGAAGTACCAAGTGCAGTGCAAATACTAACTTGCTCTTTACCAGCAATACTAAGCAGGGCTATAAAGAGGGTGGAATAAAAATTAGCAATTTTCCATTTGCAGAAGGGCTGGTACCTGTAGAAGACCCTGGTGGGATGAAGTAGTTATGATGGAGTACAGGAAGAGACTTTGTCCCATAGATCAGTAGGACCATGACCATGAAGGGCTTTGTATGTGATCATTAATACCTTGAATGGAGTCCAGTAATTGATGAATGAAGGTGCATAATAGCACCTTTGACACAGGGAGCTTCTCTATTGAATGTAGAGATGCACAGAATTAGTACCAGAGGCAGTGGATAGTCCTTATTCTGGCAGAAAATCTGTTTTTGTGCCAAGTCAAGCCGCAAAGAACTCCAAGTAACTATTTTCCCTGTTGCTGAAGTAGAGTTGCCAGCACAAGGCTGGCAGCCAACAAGAGAGTAACCTGGAGGGTGAGTGTTGCCAACAACATAATGGCAGTGCCAGTGAACCTCTAGCATTTTTAGAATTTTGACTGAATGCTAGAGTGACACTGGCAACATGGTGATACCACTTCTGATTGCACAACTCCCCCATACTGCCTCTATTTTTCTCCTATTGCCCTGCTGAATGGCAGTGAAAAGGACTAGTGGGGGGCAGGAAGTCTTCTGCCTGGAATGGGAACCTGGCAACCTTACGTTGGATTTGGGTAACTATTTAGAGAGTCAACCTAGACTAGCCATTAGAATGCTTCTGGTGATTCCTAGAAAGGACTGATATCTTTTATGAGTTTTCCCAGAAGTGAAGTCTGGGAAGTCAGCCTGATAGCCATCTTTTATATTTTTTCTACTGTGGGAAACAGGAGGTGAAGTAAGGGCTTCCTTCACCCCATCCAGGGAGCTGGGGCAAAGAAAAAGAAGAAGACGAAGCAGAAGACAAAGCAGAAGAAGAGGAGGAGGAGGAGGAGGAGGAGGAGATTGGATTTATACTTCACTACCCAAAGGAGTCTCAGAGCGGCTTACAATTTCCTTTCCCTTCCCCTCCCACAAAAGACACGCTGTGTGGTAGGTGGAGCTGAGAGAAGTCTAACAGAAACTGCTCTTGAGTGGAACAGCTCTGCAAGAACTTGTGACTGACTCATGATCTCATCAGCAGGTGCATATGAAGGAGTGGGGAATCAAACCCGGTTCTCCTAGATAAGAGTCCACACACTTAACCACTACACCAAACTGGCTCCCTAAATAGGACTCAAACATCATTTTAAGCAGCTTGCCATTTATATTCCCTAAATAGGAATCAAATTTAATATTAAGCAGCTAGATGAAGATTCTGAGGCATGAAGTTTCACTGTATGTCTGTATATCATACCCATATGTAATAAATATACAGACATACACGTACCACTCTGTTCAATGAAGCTGGAAGCCCCCCTCAATTTAAGTGGCACTTCCTCTGGAAGAAGAGCTATTTTAATATGAAAAAGGTTTCAAGCTTTGCTGAGTGGAAAGCCCTCCCTCCTTTTTTGTAGCAGAACTTTCTTGGGTGAGTTATCTTTGCCCCATCTCCTGAAGGGCAACCCAGTATGGACTCTCTTTACCTTTTCACCTCTGCCTGCCCTGGTTATAATGTGGAGTTTATGATGTAATTATATCAGACACAGCTGAAATAGCCCCCCTTATCACCAAGCTGATTACACTTAACAAGGCATAAACTCCCTCTCTCAGTCTCTGCCAGGAGTCCAATTTTAAGCTCTAATTGTTTTATAGGCCTTTTGCACTCAAAGGGGGGGGGGGGGTGAATAGAAAAATTGTTGCCATTTGCATATGTTGTTCAAGACACATTTGTCAACTGCTTTTCTATACAAAATCCTCTCAAGAACCACTTAAAAGGCTGGGAACAAAAAATGGAAACTTTGGATCATTAACTTGAGAGTATCAAAACCGGGTCTAAAGAGGTCTTGGCTCCTCTATAGAGATGTTTCCATTTAGGGCTTGGCTCAAGGGGGTTGTTTTGTTTTGTCTCTGCCTGGTTGTTATTGTTGGTGTTTGCATGTAGTTTCTGGGTAGTTATGCACCCCATCCACTCCATATGGGATTGCCATCTCCAAGTCAGAAAATTCCTGGAGATATGGGGAGGACAGGACTTTGGGGCAGGGAGAAACTTTGCTGGGGTACAATGCCATAGAGTCCATCCTCCAAAGCAGCCATTTTATCCAAGGTAACTGATTTTGGTTGCCTGAAAGCAATTGTAATACTGGGAGATTTCCAGGTTCCACCTGGAGGTAGCTTAGTGACATATGATGCCATAAGGTTTGCCCTCCAATGCTGCCATTTCTTTCAGGAGATCTAATCTTTGTCATCTGGAGATTAGTAGTAATTCCAGGAGAACTCCAAGCCCCACCAGGAAGTGGTGAACCTACATTTAAGAGGGACAGGGAGGGTGGGAGGCTGAGAAAGA
Source organism: Heteronotia binoei (assembly GCF_032191835.1). Lineage (NCBI taxonomy): Eukaryota > Metazoa > Chordata > Lepidosauria > Squamata > Gekkonidae > Heteronotia > Heteronotia binoei. The sequence continues at coordinate 87,693,119 of NC_083230.1, forward strand.
AGGACTTGGATACCCTCCACCATCTGTGAGAGAGGGAAGAAGAGAAGAAGTAGTGTTGGTTTTATATCCCGTCCTTCACCACCTGAAGGAATCTTTCAGCAGTTTACAATTGTCTTTCCTTCCTTTCCCAACAGGCACCGTGTGAGGAAGGTAGGCTGATAGAGCTGTGAGAGAACTGTGACTGACTCAAGGTTACCCAGCTGGCTTCATGTGGAGGAGAAATGGGGAATCAAACCTGGTTCTCCAGATTAGAGTCTGCAACTCTTAACCACTACACCAAATTGGCTCTCTCTCTCCTCTCCAGTGGCAGGAGAAGGAAACCGCCCCCCTTGGAGGCCAATGGGAGCACTAGAAAAAAACATTGGGAGTCAGACCAACAAAGGGGTGGATGTTTGATCCCTCCTTACTACAGTGTACACTTGGCTTGCTACTCCAGACCTGTTTTAATGTCCCATAATAATATTTCATCCTACATGTACCATTGAGGAGGGAAATCTAGGGCACAACTGTCATATTCTGGACTATATATGATTATTTATTAGAAAGTATTATATTTTCAACCATCTCACAGGGCCTTTTGCACAGACTTTTAAATAGCCATTCCCAACATTCTCAGGAAGCACCTATCTAGTTCTCTTTTAGATTTGAGTGAAAAACTTTTTTACCCAGCCTCAGTTTGGGGGACATTATTTTTTAGGGTTCTTGCTGCTGGCTGAAAGTTTATATTCATTTTACCTTTGGTCCGATTATGTTATGGATTGTTGTTTTTAATATGTAACCCATTGTTGAAGCCCAAATTGAATGGGATATAAATATTTTAACAAACTTACTAGCTCTGCACACCTAATGGCTATTGTTATTAACTATTAACTATTAGAAACGATTAGCAGGGCCCAGTTATACATGCCACAGATGTGAAAAGTTTTTAAGAAGAAGAAGATGAAGATATTGGATTTATATCCCGCCCTCTACTCCAAAGAGTCTCAGAGCGGCTCACAATCTCCTTTACCTTCCTCCCCCACAACAGACACCCTGTGAGGTGGGTGGGGCTGGAGACGGCTCTCACAGCAGCTGCCCTTTCAAGGACAACTTCTGCCAGAGCTATGGCTGACCCAAGGCCATGCTAGCAGGTGCAAGTGGAGGAGTGGGGAATCAAACCCGGTTCTCCCAGATAAGAGTCCGCACACTTAACCACTACACCAAACTGGCTCTCCAGTTTAAGAAAGAAATGTACTGTCTTGATGATCTGTGTTAATAACACTGCTATGGTTGTTCTGAAGTATGAAAACTATAGCTACAAAAATGTACACTGCTGTCTGTTGTTTTCCTCTGGCAATTTTATCATGACTACATCAAAGAGTGCAGTGCATTTACAAATGCCTTTTGGGCTCATAGCACAGTGGCACATCCTGCTGATGACTTCCTCTGTTGCTTGTGACATTTGTAAGGAAACTTTTAATGAAACTTTAACTGTGTTGCATTTTAAACTTGATGCATAATGTATGAATATCTTTCAGATGACTACTGTACCTCTCAAGGAGGGGGCTGTGGCAGAGACAGAGCACCTGCTTTGCATGCAGAAGGTGCTGAGTCTCCCAGGAGATTTGCTGCCAGTGTAAAGGAAGCTGAGTTAGTCTTACTCAGCATGAGGTATCTTCATCTGTTTGCTTACATGAAGATTGTGAGGGAGGATATCTCCCCGGCCCACACAAAGATTTCCATAGCCTCAAGATCCCTTGCAATCTGTGGTGCTTGGGAGTGGAGACAGCAGGGCTTTTTTTGTAGCAGGGACTTCTTTGCATATTAGGCTACATACCCCCTGATGTAGCCAATCCTCCTGGAGCTCACAGTAGGCCCTGTACTAAGAACTAGGGTTGCCAAGTCCAATTCAAAAATATCTGGCTTTGGGGGTGGAGCCAGGAGACTTTGGGGAGGAGCCAGGAGCAAGGTTGTGACAAGCATAATTGAACTCCAAAGGGAGTTCTGGCCATCACATTTCAAGGGACCGCACACCTTCTAAATCCCTTCCCTCCATTGGAAATAATGAAGGATAGGGGCACCTTCTTTTGGGGCTCATAGAATTGGAACCCCTGGTCTCATCCTTTTGAAAGTTGGGGGGGGGGTGTTTTGAGAAGAGGCATTGGATGTTATGCTGCAAATTTGGTGCCTCTACCTAAAAAAAAACAGCCCCCCCCAGAGCCCCAGATACCTGCAGATCAATTCTTCATTATATCTTATGGCAGGGGCCAATGGTAGCTCTCCAGATGTTTTTTGCTTACAACTGCCATTAGCCCCAGCCATTGGCCATGCTGGCTGGGGCTGATGGGAGTTGTAGGCAAAAAACATCAGGACAGCTACCATTGGCCATCCCTGCCTTATGGGAATCGGTCTCCGTAGGGAATAATGGAGTGTCCAGCAGACATTTCCCCCCCACACACACACTTTCTGATGACCCTCAAGCAGGGGGAGGGCCTCCAAACCAGGGGATCCCCTGCCCCCACCTTGAAATTGATAAAGCCTAGAGTTTCACAATGAAGAATGAAATAACAGCAAATAATGTGGAAAAATAACGAAAGACTCCTGAAAATACTTAACAATTCAACACTATATATTCAATGAAAATTCAGCACTGTTACAATACAATTCATAACACTTCTACAAAATTACATTCTCTTCTACAGAAATTCATATGGCACTAATGCAATGTGCAAAGACATATTTAAAGTTCATAAAAAGACTCTCCGCTTGTTTGTGTCCGTTTCTTGACTTTAAAGCTCTCATAAACACTCAGCGGGAAGAATAAAGTGCTAATGCAGTCCGAATTTCTAATGCAGATGATTTAAGTTCTGAAAATTCTTTCTTCAGTCTTGCAGATGTTCAATTGAAACTTTCATCAATTATGAAATTGTTGAAAATAGTGGGTCAAAATAAGCTTCAACATGGCAGTGTTTTAGAACTAAGACTCAGGATTTCCAGTTTTCTTTCTTTCTGTTTAGATGGTCACTTTAAAAATTTTCATCAGCTATTTTTAATTACGCTAATAAAGGTTAGAATGTGCGGGAGAACCTTTGAGAGTTTTCTCCAGAGCTAGTGCTGTAAGAAGCGTTTCTTTGGATGATGGTGAGCTAATATTAGCATTATAACTTTAAATTAAATTAGGTACACTGTTTATGTATGAAATGTTGTGTGTTTGATTGTTTGTTTGCAAGAATGTGGGAAGAGTCTCTAAGATAAAGGAATCTGAAACAGTATTACAGGCAGCTTTACTGTTGAGGCTTATTTTGACCCACTATTTTCAACAATTTCATAATTGATGAAAGTTTCAATTTAACATCTGCAAGATTGAAGAAAGAATTTTCAGAACTTAAATCATCTGCATTCAAAATTCGGGCTGCACTAGCACTTTATTCTTCCTGCAGAGTCAGGTGAATGTTTATGAGAGCTTTAAAGTCAAGAAACTGACACACACAAGTGGAGAGTCTTTTTATGAACTTTAAATCTGTCTTTGCACATTGTATTAGTGTCATATGAATTTTTGTAGAAGAGAATGTAATTTTGTAGAAGTGTTATGAATTGCATTGTAATAGTGCTGAATTTTCATTGAATATAGATTGTTGAATTATTAAGTATTTTCAGGATTCTTTCATTATTTTTCCACATTATTTGCTGTTATTTCATCCCACCTTGAGATTGGCAACCCTGCTAAGAACCCTGTCAGCTCCTGGAGGAATGGCTACATCAGGGGTGTGTGGCCTAATATGCAAAGGATTTCCTGCTACAAAAAAAGCCCTTGGAGACAGGATTCCTGTAGTTCTGTTTCCCTTCTTCTACATTGGTGCTGCTAGGGCTGTGTTTTTCTTTTCCCATCTCTGTGTAGCCACCACAGTCCTAATTGGGGAAGAAGAAACAAAACATAAATGATGTAAAGAGGACCTTGGTAAAATTCTCCTCTATGTCATAAGTATCAAGCTGAGCCCTTTGTCATCCAGTATGTGTGTGCAGGAAGGACAGAAGTTGCCGAAGGTACTAATTTGAAACATTCTGCATTCATTCATTTGTATCATACTTTTGTCTCCAATGGGGTCCAGTTCTCCCTTTAGAATTGCCAGGTCCAACTCAGGAAAAAGATGATGACTTTGAGAGTGAAGCCAGGAGATATTGGGGGTTGAGCCAGGAGCAAGTTTGTGACAAGCATGACTGAACTCCAAAGGGAGTTCTGGGCATCACATTTAAAGGCACCACACTCCTTTTAAATGGCTTCCCTTCATTGAAAATAATGGAGGATGGGGGCACCTTCTTTTGGGGCTCATAGAATTAGACCCCCTGGTTCAATATTTTTGAAACTTGGGGGGAGGGTTTGAAGAGAGGCACCAGATGCTATACTGAAAATTTGGTGCCTTTACCTCAAAAAGCCCCACAGATCAATTCTCCATTATACTGTATGGGGCTCAGTCTCCATGGGGTATAATAGAGTGCCCAGCAGATATTCAAACCCACCCCCTTCTTTCTGATAACCCTGAAGTGCAGAGAGGGCCTCTAAGCCAGGGGATCCTCTGTCCCCAACTGGGGACTGGCAACCCCACTTCTCCATTTTATTTTATTTTTTTATTTTATTAACTTGTGAGCACTCAATGAAATTGCTGAGCAGTTGGGTTAGAACAGATAAAAGGGAGTACTTCTTCACCCAAAGAGTGATTAACATGTGGAATTCATTGCTACAGGAGGTGATTAACACATAGAATTCACTGCCACAGGCAGCTACAAGCATAGATGGCTTCAAAAGGAGATTGGATAAACATATGGAGCAGAGGTCCATCAGTGGGTATTAGCCATAGAGAATAGATGGAACTCTCTATCTGGGGTAGTGATGCTCTTTATTCTTGGTTCGTGGGGCAACAGTGGGAGGGCTTCTAGTGTCCTGGCCCCACTGGTGGATCTCCTGATGGCACCTGGTTTTTTGGCACTGTGTGACACAGAGGGTTGGATTGGGCCATTGGTGTGACACAGATGGGCCATTGGTCCAATCCAACATGACTTCTCTTATGTTCTTATTCTCACAACAACCTAGCAAGATTGCCCAGCAAGTTTCCATGGCAGAGTAGGCTTCTCAGATTCTAGTACAACACTCCAACCACTACACAACAGTGGCTTTCAAAGAAAGAAAGAAAGAAAAAAATGAAAAGAAATGCTGTGAGGCTTGTGTGCGGAAAAATGTGGAAAGTTACAGCACAGTTCCATTCTAGGAGGAGTTTGACTCAAGGAACAGTTGATGCAAGTTAATTTCACAAACTGTTTGTGAGCAAATATGACTTTTGGGAAGGCACAGCATGAAGAAGACACAGACAAATGTCTTGTGTAACCTCTTGAAATTGCTTTGTGAGTTTCTGCAAGCACCTTCCTCAAGAGTGGGGTACACGTTCATCAATTCATGCATCTGAATGAACAGAACAATACAGAACTCAGGTGGGGAATTATAGTTTGGAAAATTGTCCTACATAAAAACAACCTCACCATATGTTGGAAATACATATGCTATTAAGAGAGGTTCTAGCCTAGTTCTTTTCCTGATATTCTGATTGTCTGTATTCTGGGAGATTGTTTTAAAGTATGTGGGAGAAGTGAAAACTACACACCCCTATTTGCAGTCTGATGTGGTACAATCCAAATCCAGGAAGAACTGTACCACATGATTTTTCTGATGTGTATATCATCCCCAAGAGATGTAGCTAGTGGGACTGTGCTATGGACCCGAAGTAAGCATACATCCTTCAAGCTTGTGGGAGCAGTTGGACATGCAGGGCAACACTGACACACTCATAAGATCATAAGAATAGCATGCTGGATTAGACCAGTGGTCTTGTTTCACACAGTGGCAACCAGCTGCCCTGGAGAGCCAACATATAAGGAGTGTAGATTTGCTAGCTCTATAAAAATTAAAGATTTTTACTTGGTGGCAGAAAAAGGGTCAGCAAACTATAAAATAAACTAGCTGGAACACTAGCAATAGTGCATTTGTAGGGATCTCTATAGCAGAGGTGGCCAAACTTACTTAACATAAGAACCACATAGAATAAACCTCAGATGTTTGAGAGCTGCAAGACAGGAAGGAGGAAAGGAAGGAAGGCTGCAAATTGATGGGGGGAGGGAAGGAGAGGTAGAAAGAAAACAACTTTAATTTCAAATAAATTCTCCAAGCCACTGGCTGACTTGGCTTGGAGAAGTGATTTAAAGAGACAAATGCCTTCTCCAAGCTGGCTGACAGGGTGGTGAGGACTTTGAGAGCGACACAATATGTGTGAAAGAGCCACATGTGGCTCGTGAGCTGCAGTTTGGCCACCCCTGCTCTATAGAAACAATATAATAATAATAATAATAATAATAATTACCTTTTATTTGTTATATTACCTTTTATTTGTTAAATATTTTGTTTGGGAGCAAAGCTATGATTTAGCTAGAGAGAAATCAGAAATGTTGATTCTTGGATGCAGCAGCATTTTGAAATGGATGTGAAAGCACACCATTCCTCTTGGAATGGTATCAACTTTCTTTCTTTACCATTCACCCAACAGATTCCAGTGCTCTGATATTCCTGCTTGACAGTAAAAGACTATCTACTTTGAACCAGCCATTGCTGTTCCATTCACATATTCTCAGTGCACCTTGAGACCCCTAATTATGTGTGTTTGCATTTTTCTTTATCTGATCTATCCATTTTGTTCAAGTGCACAACTTTATATATAAATAACTATTGGGCACACATTGTTATCCTCAAGTAATAAAATGTAATGGAAGAATTTACAGTCAGGGTTATAAAGCAATAACCATTGTAAAACCATTTAGCAGGGTTCAGATGCAGGTGAAAGGAGAAGTGCATAAGTTCAGTCTCAGAATTCGTTTTCTTAGGAGTTTCCCCTGATGAATTGCAAGTTTCATCACTGCCATGATTGATGGTAGCACTAGAATATTTTAGTCCATATATTCTTGGTTTACAGCACAATCCTAAGCCAACATATACCCTTCTAAACTTGTTGACTTCAATGGATTTAGAAGGGTTCAACTTTGTTTAGAATTACACTATTGGTTCTTTCCTTATTAGCAATTAAAGTATCCTTCCCTCAGATTAACACTTTACAAATATACCAACTATGGACATAATAAAAAATGTTAGGTTTATGCTGATCTCATTGCTGTTTGGTGGATCTCCATGCTACAGGTGTTGGCTAATACTGTGGTTACTCCACCTATATGCCCTGTTCATAGGCTTGCCAATTCCCAGGTTCCAGCGGGGGTTCTCCTGCTTTCCCAGGCTCCTTCCCACTCCCAGTCAGCTGGCCGGCGGGGAAAGTTCTGCTCCCACAGCCACCAGGAGGCTTCAGACCCCGCTTGGAAAGGCTTCCTTTTGGGATGGTGTGTCTGTGTCTTTAAGGCTGAATGGAGGTGGGGGGACAGGCAGAACAACATGGCTGCTCCCAGTGACTGTGAAAGCAGCCCAGACCCTCCATTGGTTGCACAATCTTTTCAGAGGTCATTTGCATAGGAAAGGTAAACTTGAACCTTTGGTTGCTCTGTGTTACTTTGAAGAAGTTGGAAATTTAGCACCTCATGAATAGAGACACCAGTCCCCAAGTGGGAGAAGGCTTTCCCCCTGCTTCAGAGTCATCAGAAACGGAAGGGTGGGAATGTCTGCTGGGCACTTCATTATTCCCTATGGAGATTGATTCCCATAGGGTATAATGGAGAATTGATCTGAGGTTATCTAAGGCTCTGCAGGGGCTGTTTTTTGAGGTAGAGGCACCAAATTTTTGGCATAGCATCTGATGACTCTCCTCAAAATTCTCTCCAAGTTTCAAAAAGAGTGGACTAGAGAGTCCAATTCTATGAGCCCCAAAAGAAGGTGCCCCTATCTTTCATTATTTCTAATGAAGGGAAGGCATTTTAAAGGTGTGCAGTTCCTTTAAATGTGATGGCCAGAACTCGCTTTGGAGTTCAATTGTGCTTGTCACAACTTTGCTTATGGCTCCACCCCCAATGTCTTCTGGCTCCACCCCCAAAGTCCCCAGATATTTCTTGAATTGGACTTGGCAACCCTAGTTCCGCCAAGCCTTTGCATAAGGACAGCAACGGTTGCTGTGCTGGCACCTTTTTCTCTCCACCCCCTCTTGGGGGAATCCCCCACCCATGATGTGATGTAATGACTGAATAAGAGCACTTTAAAGACACCATCAGGGTTTGTAATCTTTTTAATGTAACTGATTATATATATATATATACATATATATATATATATATATATATATATATATATATATATATATATATATATATATATATATATATATATATATATATATACACACACACACACACACACATATATATATATATATATATATGTATGTATGTATGTATGTATTTTTTAATATTGTACATCTCCCAGAGCGTGGCACTAGCCAGGATAGGGCAATTCATCAAATGCAATTAATAATAATAAGTCTATTGGTGGCTACTAGAAATTGTGATAAAGGAAATCTCCACATTCAGAGGCACAAAACCTCTGAATACCAGTGCCAGAAGGCAATATTATGAGAAGGCTTTGGCCTGCATGCCTTGTAGTTGCTTTTTTCTTGTGGTATTTTCTGTATTTGTTCATGTGTGTGTGCATGCAAGCCTGGAAGTGAAGGCAACTTCTGGCGACCACTACTGGAGCATGGAGGATGTTCAGAGAAGTGGCTTGATGTAGCCTGCCTCTGCATCCTGACTCTGGTATTCAAAGGAGGTCTCCCATCCAAGTACTTTCCAGGGGTGGCCCTGCTTAGCTTTCTAGATCTGATGAGATCAGGCTTGCCTGGGCTATCCAGGTCAGGGCAGCCTCTGTGCCTTTTTGTTGGCCCTCCACAGTAAGTAATTTCCAAGCTGAACTTTGCCTTACTGTTGTATTATTTATCATAAGATTATCCATTCAGGAACATGATAATAAAACTGAATAGAAGGCAAAGGGTTTTTTCATAATGAAGAAATAATACATTTATGTGAAGGGCATTGGTGTACAATAATTTTTTCTTGTGTACAATAATTTTTTCTTGACATCTTATGAAAAACGGATGCCAAAATTGTTTAGATGACCAGATGGTGGAGACAGGGAGACAAGAAAGAAATCTTTTCAAGAACAATACAAAATAGCATCATTTGGTCACGAAAAACTTCACTCCTGGCATAATTCTTGTGGAATTTGTGTCCGTTATCCTCAGGGCAATTTACAGCACATTTTGGGTTCTTTCTAGAGATGCTTGAATACCTTCTGGTTTGGCTCCTATTCTGTTTGCTGGTTCAGAACCATGAGATGATTTCTTAAATCATTTGACTGTTCATTAGCAGTTTGAGTCTGTTGAATGGATTTATTTTTTGCATGTTCAAACAGTACAGTAGAATGCAATCAGCACCATTTAAGGCACGGACATTCTTACAAAGCCCAAGGAGAATCCTAGTTTCCCCCTCTCTCACAAACATGCCTCATTGCACACTGTTTGGCTGGCAGCCATTGTACAGACACACACACAAATGTAGAGCAAATCAGTCACCCAGTGAGTATAAATTTGGCATACACTTCATTCTATGTTACTGAGGTATTTTTGCACAGCCTTATGGGATGTGTTGTTCCCCTCCCATGTCATTTAAATGCCTGACCCAACTATCCATGACCTTGAGAGAGAATCATTTTTGCCTCCTGATGCAGAAACGTCTGCAAGGCAAGGAAGCAAAACTCCAACTTCACAAACAGCTACCACATGGCTGTAGAATTGTTCAATACCTGTTCAGTTCAGATAGCAGTAAATTTAGCTAATCCCAGGCTTGGCTTGCAGGTGATCATGACTATTGAACATGGTAAGTTTGCCTCCCAAACCTGTTTGCAGCATCCCTAGTTATATCTTTACCAGTGAGTCAGGAATATAAACGTATTATCCACCCAAACTTAACCCTATCTTTTGAGCATATACATAAGACATAAAACTGGGGACCTTGGGCAAGTTAGTCTTCTCTATAAAGATTTGTTGTAAGTGGTTTAAAGATTTGTAAGTGGAGGGGGGGATGGAGTTCTCCCAGAGTTACAAAGATCAGTGCTGCTGAAGCAAATGGCTTCTTTGGAGGGTGGACTCTATGGCATTATACTCAGCAGAAGTCTCTCCCCTCCACCAACCCCAGCCTTCCTAGGCTCCAACTCCAAATCTTCAGGAACTTCCCAACTCCGAGTTAGCAGTCCTACATATAGACTCAGCATGGGTTTGCATTTACTTCATCCAAGGCTTACATTTGTTACATTCTCCATGCCATCCATGATTCTTTGCTGCTTGGAGCATAGTCTGTGCATGTCTTGTAGTTTTCATATAATTGCTGTGTTGGCTAGTTCATATGAAGTGATCTGTGTGTGGGTGCACATAGGGCAGGAAGAAGGCATGCTGTATTACCAGTACACATTGGGTGGCCAGGTCTCCATTATAGCAAGGGACCTTCCTCCCTGGACTGCCCTTTCCCAGTGCTGCTTGATCGGGGGAGGGGGGATGATGTGTGTGTGTGTGTGCGTGTGTGTGTGTGATTCAATGCTCCACTGATGCTGCAACATTGTTTCTGGTGCAAAAGTGACCTCATTGCATCATTGTGATGCTCTAGGATTCACCCCAAACTTTTTGGTGAATTCTAGAGTGTCACACAGACACAACAATATTACTTCCAGTTTGTGCTAGAAGTGATATCATGGTGTTGGCATGACAGCAGTCTGGTAGGTTTCCATTCCTCACAGTCTCCCCCTGGGTTCCAATAGTGGGCAATACCTGCAAAACAGACTGAGGTAACTGAAGTAGAACCTAAACAGAATTTCACATTTCATTTGGATTTGGGAAAAGGGATCAGAAGGTCTTAATGAATGGGGAAGTTTAAGTAGGGGAACATTGTCATCCAGTTATATACATAAAACTTCCTTCTACAAACCACAACTGATGTTATTAGTATGAGAAATGTCTTTATGCTTTGGGTCATGTAAACATACCTGCAGGAGTTACTTGCTCTAGTCAGAAAATGGCTGATCATAGGAAACATCTAGTTATTTGTCTATACACTTTGTTATGCATATTTGAGGTGATTTCTCAGAGAATTTGGGAGCCTGTGGATATGCCGGGGGTGAAGAAGAGGTGAGGCATTACACATGCAATTATATTTTAGCCTTCAGCAAAGTTTGCATTCACTTTCTTGGATATTATAATAATTCTGGACAATTTCTCAGCTCATTTGTTCTTGAAGGTCATCTGTGATGGGACAGCAACCTAAACAATTATGACTCATGCACCTTCAGGAAAAACCACAAGCAAGTAATAGCTGCTGGGCTTAGTTGTGTATACATTTAAAACAAATTTAGAAGAGGATCAGAATGCTGACTTCATTTATCCACCCCAATTTCTGCTGTCACTGTACAGAAACAGTGAGCTACCTTTGGGCAATGCATTGTACACCTTGAACAACCACATAGCTATGTGATAAAACAGAAATGGTGGGTTTTTTTTTTAATTTTCAACTCATGGTTTTCACATTGTGAGTCACAACTTTCAAAGTGAACCATGCCTCTCATGCAGGTGGGTTGCAGGGCTCTGGAAGGAGAAGGAACAGGTTGAGCAGAAGGCTTTGGAAAGCTCATGCGGCAACCAAAAGTGTCTCTGAATAATCTGCAGAATGACTGTGAAATGCAGACAGATGTCAGATCAATAAGTTGTTCATAGTATAGCCTTGTAGAATGTCCAAGAGCAGACATTTTACTGGAAGATTAGGAAGGTATAAGGAGGCTCACAGTGGAATCCTATACAGAGTTACACCCACTGAAACCAATGGCCATCTGTCCTGAACTGAACAGCCCAGGCAAGCCCGATCTCATCAGATCTCAGAAGCTAAGCAGGGTTGGTTCTGGCAAGCACTTGGATGGGAGTCATCCTTGAAATACCAGCAGTTGGGAAGACAGGAGCAGGCTTTGTTCAGCCACCTCTCTAAATATTCTACAGGCCTCCTGCAGGGGTCAGTCACCAGAGGTTGCCATGACTTCCAGGTGCGTGCACACATACACACACACAAATTTTTTAAAAAGGAGAAAAACCAACGGCCATCCACTGGGGGAACTCTGCATAGGACTGTAATGTAGCTGTTCTAGTCAAGTAACAGAGACTGAAATAGTAACCACCTTGTGTATCACCTCCAGTTCAAGGAGCCTGTAGATTCCCTAAATATAATCCATTAGCATTTATATTCTGAAATGTTATGTCAAAGGAAACCTAATGGAGTATTAATAAGGATGCAATGGTATTTCACAGAGAGTGCTTTTTTGCTTCATTAGGGGAGACGAGTGAATCTCTTGGATTATTGTAGAATTATAGAAATTAGACACAGAGAAAACCATCAGCATTACTGACACTGAAACATGTTGTTGGGCTTATTACAGGCCCCAGCAGTCACTTTAAGGGCTTTCTCAAATGTAGCTATTAGTGGTATCTAAATTGAATGCCTTTATGTATGTTTTCAACCCCAATTTAATGAAATAGTGCTGATGGACATACTTCCAATGAAGCTATTTGGTATGCATACATTTATGTGCATAACCCAGAGGGCTAAAAGGAAGTAGCAAGATCACCCCAGGCCATGCTGTGGTGCACCTAGTATGGCTTGTATGATTGGCACTGTATCAGATTCATCCTATGCCTAGGATGTGACATGGTAGCAGTGGCAAAACCTTTTAGTGCTCCCATTTATAATGTTATACCTGTGGTACTCAGAGGGCTTATAGTTCTGATGAAGGGCAAAACTATGGTTTAGTTAAACTAACTGTGATTGGTATGATTGTCTAAATACAGGCTATCTCACTAACTGTGGTCAATTAATGTTTGTCAAAACACAATATGAATCCATAGCCTGAAGTTGGTTGATTAGCCACAAATAGTCTTAGCTATAGGGTTTCACACAATGTTGGACTATAAGCATGCTGGCTTAATCCTGGCTTGTTCTCTAACTCTGGCTTCATGTATTCCCGAGCTACACAGATGCCTACGCAAAGTGAAAATATGGATAACTGTATTAGTTTGTCTGTAGCAGCAGGAAAGAGTCCAGTAGCACCTTAAAGAATAACAAAATTTGTGGTTGGGTATGAGCTTTCATGTCAGTTCTCACTGCTCACTTCTTCAAAAACAGTTCTATCAGAAAACATGAGCAGTGACTCATGAGAGCTCATACCCAACCACAAATTTTGTTAGTCTTTAACTCTTTTCTAGTCTGTTACTCTTTTCTATTCGTCAGAGTGAAGGCAATGTAACCAGCGCTCGTCAAGGCAAATGAGGGTGTGAGCAAACATCAGTAAGTCAAATCCTAGTTTCACAAACTAACCACAGTTTAGAATAAACCATATCTGAATCAAGCCTTAAAGGATATCTACGTTATAAACATACTATTCCATTTTAACTGTCATGGTTATCCCCATATTGCAGCTGAGAGAGGAGGGCTGAGAATTCTCTTTTAGATGTCTTATCTAGCTCTTCCTCACAAATCTATGACCAGTTAGCAGGCCCAAGATTATCCCGTGCCATATTATTCCTGTGTTGAAAGAACAACCATTGAAGCTCTGTTTAAAAAGGATTAGACAAATTCAAGGGGGATTGGTCCATCAGTAGCTATTAGGCATGATGTAGAATGGATTCTCATTTGTTCCAGTGTAACATATTTCTGAATACTAGTTGCTGGGGAAAACAACAGGCAGAAGCTAGGGCTGTTGTTTCTCTACTTGTGGGTTTTCAATGGCATCTTCTTGGCTTCTGTGGGAAATAGGAAGTTGGACCTGATGGATCTGATCCAGAAAAGGTCTTCTTGTTGTTATGGTCTTGTGAGTCCTTATTTGAAGTACTTTGGTACATTCTCAGTGGGGCCTTTTAAGCTGCGGACTTTGGTTTTTCTTATGAGAAAACTATTGCTAACTACACAGTTCCACCACATCCTACCAATCCCATTTATAGTTTATGACACACATCTACAAACAAGTTCTGAGTACTGATAACAGTAATCCTTTAACCACTTGAGAGCAGTAATTACTTAAATTGGCTAGGGTTCTAATTGTTGCTAAGTGATATGACAATTCTACCAAGATAGGAGAAGGTCATATAGTGGTCACAGCACAGGTGTTCAAAATGGTGTGTACTTAAAATCCAACACCTTGATCCCAGCCTGTTCTCTTGGAATCTTGATTGTACTATATGGACATTAGTACCATGGTAAATGCCATTTGACTGGCACAGCGGTTATTAACATGTAGTAGAAAAAGAAGAGATTGGATTTATACCCCTCTCTTCACTACTTGAAGGAGTCTCAGAGCGGCTTAAAATCTCCTTTTCCCTCCCCTTCCCACAACAGACACCCTGTGAGGTAGGTGGAGCTGAGAGAACTCTAACAGAAACTGCTCTTGAGAGAATCAACTCTGCGAAAACTTGTGACTGACTCAAGGTCACATCAGCAGGTGCATGTGAAGAAGTGGGGAATCAAACCTGGTTCTCCTAGATAAGAGTATGCAAACTTAACCACTACCCCAAACTTGTTCATGTATATGATAACAGAGCATTTCAAGGTACAAACCCGTCATCCTGGCCTGTCAAATGTGTACAGTCTTGTTTTCAGTATATAGATCTGCTGTGTGAACCCAGGCCAAATGTGGTTAGAGAGATCTAGAGCTTGCAAGAGGAGCAGCTTAGCTGAAGTTTTCAAGAGTGAAAAGTTCACAGGGTTCCATCCAAGAAATATAATCCATTTGTTCTTCAATGGTGTTAGTCTTTTCATAGCCAAAACAACTAAGTGCTTTGCACTTTAAAAGCCAAGAGAGCAATCCTAAGTAGGTCTACCCGGAATTTGGCCCTGGTCTGTTTAGCGAGTCTTGCTCTCAAGATTGCAATGCACCAAATATATTGAAGGACAAAGTAAATGTCAGAAAGTAAATAAAACTTACAGAAGTCTGTGTAATCTGTTTAAATGAATATTTAAATGAATCTGTTAATCTTTGAAAGCTGTTAGTAGTATTATTAAAGGAAGTGATTATGACTTAGCACACTTTGAAGTCGGCTAACATTTCTTGCTGTAAGTCTGTCTAGGACACTCAACATTTTATGTCTTTTACGGTGCCAACGCTGCATGTCAGTTGATTTTATATAAGTTGTATAAAAAGTCTGGTAACTTCTTTATTCTATAATGCACCATGAGTCCTGAAAACAAATGGTAGGTTTTGCTGGAAAATCAGTTAATGGCTTGTTCTGCAAGCAGCAAAGACTTCCTGTGTCCAGTATGGCTATGGTACATTGGTTATGAGATATATAACTTACCTGGTCATCTTAAGAGAGCCAGTTTGGTGTAGAGCAGGGGTGTCAAACTCATTTGTTAAGAGGGACAGATTTGACATAAATGAGACCTCATCGGGCCGGGCCATGTGTCATAAAATGTAATGCCAGGTTGCTGACATATAAACTTTATAAAGGGCACAGACAAACACAATTAAAGTTTTTTAAACTTAAAACAAAACATGCTTAAAACATTAGCACGCTTGCACTATTTTGTTTCATAGTGTCTGATAAATGTCAGCTCTTGTTATGAATTATTGCATCAAAAACTATAGACAATGTCTGTGCTGTACCAAATTTGAATATGCTGTTCAAGTATTGTTCAGATGTGCACATCTGTAAATTGCAAACCTATTTTTGATTTATTGACATTCATTACAGAGATCTTATGGTCAATGCTTTGAGCCTAAGACCCAAAGGAAAACATGAAGCTGTTGGGCATTGTGAGCTTTTGTACATGAGTTGCTTTATGTGCTGGTCAAGAACATGTGAAAGCACCATGGCACAGACTGAGGGCTATGTGCTTGTCTACAAAACTATAGTCTTCCCCAGAAAAATAACTACAACTCCTATGTGGCAGTGCAAGAACAGAGAAATAGCCATGTACAGTGGTCAGTATCAGCCTACTATCTGGGTAGTCTACATTCAAGATCACCAATCAAAGGAAAAATCAAGGGAAATTTGCTAAGTAAACCTGGACTGGACACACATTCTCAGCCTAATCCACCTCACTGGCTTATTGTTATTGCTCTTCTAAATAGTTCACATGCTTTCCTATTGAGAAACACTGGAGGGCATGAATACAGTGAAAAATAGGAGGAGAACCCAGTTGCACCCATAATAAGCCCAACCAAACTCTCTCTCTCTCTCTCTAACCGATTTCACACACACCTTACACCGCTCTCATGTTCGTCTTCTCAGCGTGGCTTTCTTCTGATTTCCCACTATCTGCCCTGGGGCTGTAGCAAGGATCATCATTTTCACGCAGCAAACAGAAACCGCTAAAAACCAGTTTCTGTCATGGGCTGAGGCCAGGTCAGGCAAAGTCCAGGAGCAGTCCAAGGTCTGTAGCTGGTGAGCAAAGAGGGTCCAAGGCGCCAAAACCGAATCACAGTCCAGGTATCGCAGGTCAGAGGTTCAGAAGCCGAAGTCAGGAGGTCCAGAAGTCAAAGCCAAAGTCAGGGAGTCCAGAAGCCAAAGTCAAAAGCCGAAGTGGATGCTAGAACATCAGGTAAGTGACTAATTGCTTCCACAAAGCCTCCTCCCAAAGCCCACAGCTATATAGCCCTCTGCTGGCTGTTGCCCATTTGGGCTAATTGCTGGCTCAGAGAGGCAGCCAGGATCCTGCTGAGACTCAAGCATCCTCACTCCAGAAGGGCCAGAATCCTTTCAAAACTCAGGGCTCAGGGAGCATCTTGCTCGTGAGCGTGCCGCCCTCCTCCGATCCCTGAGGTCCTGACGAAGGCGGTCACGCACACGAGCCACCCGTGAGGGCGAGGCAGGGGGGCTTGGATCTTCTCCAGCAGGAGTCAGGGGCACTGGTGCAGGTGGCAGGGGCACAGTTTCTTCTGCAGGCTCAGCTTCTTCTGCAGGGTCCCCAGCACCCATGACAGTTTCTGTTTGCTGTGTGAAAACACTGTTTCTTGCTGCAGCCCAGGGGAGATAATGGGAAATCCGAAGAAAGTGGCGCTGAGAAGTTGAATGTGAAAGCGGCGAAAGGTGAGTGCAAAATTGGTCCCTCTCTCTCTCTGTAGCAAGGCAAAATGCTCATACCTTCAATGAAATATCACTAGTCTTAAAAGTGCTTTCTTTGTTTATCACCTGATGGTGGGGACTGGGGAAAGGAAGCTCTGGCTCTTTCCTTTCTTCTCCAGGGGATGAGGAGAGGGAGGAGCCTCAGCCACTAAGGAGGAGAAGCTTGGCTCATTAGCTCTGCAGTGTGATTGATTGAGCCTGGCAAATTTAATTAACACAGCAGAACTATAGAGCCAATACCCTTCATTGGCTGAGGCTCCTCCTCTCTTTGGGAAAAGGGAGGGGGAAGCGGAAAAAAGCCAGGGAGGCTGCTTTGCTGGCTGGCTGATTGCAGGGGAGAAGTAAAAAATGGCAACTGAACAAAGCAGGCAAGGGAGAAGGAAGCAGACAATGGCCAATTGCTGGTGGGCCTGATTGGAGCCCTCTGGGGGCCAGAGCAGGCCCGCAGGCCATATGTTTGACACTTCTGGTGTAGAGATTAAGAGTGGCAGACTCTAATCAGAAGAACTAGGTTTGTTTCCCTACTCCTACACATAAAGCCAGTTGGATGATCTTGGATCAGTTACAGTTCTCGCAGAGGTCTCTCAGCCCCACCTACCTCACAGGGTGTCTGTTGTGAAGTGAGGAAAGGTACTGTGAGCCACTCCAAGGCTCCTTTGGGTAGTGAAGGGCCAGGTATAAAACCAGTTCTTCTGTGAAGTGGGGAAAGGGATTGTAAGTCACTCCAAGACTCTTTTGGGTAGTGAAGGGCCAGGTAGAAAATCAATTCTTCTCCTTTAAAGATGCATTTTGCATTAAAACTTTATATAGTCTAAAAACAATGCTTTGCTTTTGCTGTAAGACTGTTCAAACATCAGGGCTGTGGAACGTTCTAAGTGTTTCAGGTATTAAAGCCTGGATATGACTAGAGTCTCTGGGCGTTTTCGCACTCACCTTCAGCCGGCACGACCCCCCTCTTCACCGCGCAGGATCTGCGCGGATTTCGCACGTAGAGCCGCGGAGCAGCCGGAAGAGCCGGAAACTCCTGGTGCTTTTGCGGCACAAATGTAAACCGCCAAAAAGCAGTTTCCATTTGCGCGGCTTTTGCGCCGGGAGTTTCCGGCTCTTTCGGCTGCTCCGAGGCTTTAAGTGCGAAATCTGCGCAGATCCTGCGCGGTGAAGAGGGGGGTCGTGCCGGCTGAAGGTGAGTGCGAAAACGCCCTCTGTTAAAAGATCAAGGATCAATTTATGTCTTTCATCCTGTTTCAAGTCTTAAAGCCTGGGTGTGGCCAGAGGGCACAAGCCTTTTTGCAGGACCTGAAGAGCTCTTAGTCCTTGATTTACACTCTGTGGCCTTGACTGAGTGGGCCCACTTGGAGTTCAGGCCTGCCCTGGAATTGTACTGAGTTTTCTTTTTGTTGCTGATTGTTTGTCTAATTATATTTATCAGGCTTTTTGTAAGCTGCTTTGGGTCCCCAGTGTGGGATATAAATATTTAAATGAACGATTCTATGCTTAAGTAAACAATATCAATGTTAGTTTCACAAATATTAAGCATTGTGTCTAGTCCTTATCTGTGAAGTTCTATGTGGTGCTGAATGTTCAGTATTCCATAGGTCACACACTGTGCAACAATTGTAGATCATTTTAGATAATATGTTCTCTTGGATGGAGATTGTGAAAAGTAGGTTTCAATGTTTCCATGATATGCAAATGTTTATCAAATGGAGGATGCTTTTGAAGAGAACCCTAAGTGGACCTTAGGTTGACTTAGGCTCTAGAGAATCCCTTGAGCAGCCACTTGGCAAAATATGTATGTGGAGAAACCCGCTGCCTCTGAATTGCTGTCCAATGTGTCTGGGTACCAGATTTGACATTGTTTTCTATGTAAGACCTAGAGGCATTTCAATGTATAATAATAATAACCATCTTTAGACCCGTCCCAATTGGCACACTATAGGCCGGTCTCAAATTTGCCCTTTTGGGGAAAACTTATTGAGAGGGCAGTGGCGAGGCAGTTACAGACTTTCCTGGAGGACGCTTCCATCCTTGACCCACTTCAGTCCGGCTTTCACCCGGGCCATGGGACAGAGACGGTGTTGGTTGCCCTGGTAGATGACCTTCAACAGCATCTGGACCGGGGTGGCTTGGCAGTGCTGATGTTGTTGGATCTATCAGCGGCGTTCAATACGGTCGACCATTGGTTACTGACTTGCCGCCTCGCCGACGTGGGGATCCAGGGGCTGGCCTTGCAGTGGCTTTCCTCTTTCCTTGAAGGTCGGGAACAAAGGGTCGCGATTGGGGGGAACTATCCCTGAGGCGCACACTTAATTGTGGAGTGCTTCAGGGAGCGGTTCTCTCCCCGATGTTATTTAACATCTATATGCGACCTCTTGCCCAGATTGCCCGAAGGTATGGGCTGGGGTGTCACCAATATGCTGATGACACCCAGATCTATCTACTTATGGACGGCCGACCGGTCTGCACCCCAGAAAATCTGGATCGGACACTACAGGCCGTGGCTGAATGGCTCCGACTGAGTGGACTGAGATTAAATCCTGCGAAGACAGAGGTCCTTTGTCTGGGACGTCGGGGACCGGGGGGGGGGGGGAATCCCCTTGCCAGCTTTTGACGGTGCTCCGCTGACGGTGGCGGATAAGGTCAAGAGCCTGGGGGTGCTATTGGAGCCTTCCCTAAAGATGGAGGCTCAGATAGCAACCACTGCCAAGTCCGCATTCTTTCATCTTAGACGGGCAAGGCAGTTGGCTCCCTTCCTGGATCGCGATGACTTAGCAACAGTGATCCATGCTACGGTCACCTCGAGGTTGGACTACTGCAATGCCCTCTACATGGGGCTGCCCCTGTGCCGGACTCGGAAATTGCAGCTGGTGCAGAATGCCGTGGCCCGGCTGTTATTGCGCCTCCCAAGATGGGGGCACATTCGGCCGGGTCTTCGGGCTCTGCACTGGCTCCCAATAACATACCGAGTCCGGTACAAGGTGCTGGTTATTACCTTTAATACCCTATATGGCCTGGGACCTGCCTACCTGAAGGACCGTCTCTCCCCACATGTCCCCCAGAGAGTACTGAGGTTGGGGACTCAAAACCTTCTCACCATCCCCTGGCCTAAGGAAGTCCGTCTTAAGACAACCAGAGACAGGGCCTTTTCCATAATGGCCCCTACATGGTGGAACCAGCTACCGGAAGAGGTGAGGGCCCTGTGGGACCTTGCTCAGTTCCGCAGGGCCTGCAAGACAACCCTCTTCCGGCTAGCCTACACCTGACTGGGAAATAAATGTAGCTTATTAGACTTCTGCGAATCATATTGTATAGATTTGATGTTAAGATTTTAAGGTTTTTAGGTTTTAAATGTTCTGACTTTTTAAAATGTTTATATATGTAATAATAATTTAAACTCTGTTTTATTGTTTGTTGTGAGCCGCCCTGAGCCATTTTTATGGGAAGGGCAGGATATAAGTCATAGAATAAAATAAATAAATAAATATTTTTTAATTTGTATCCCGCCCTCCCTGCCGAAGCAGGCTCAGGGCGGTATGCATAACAAAACAGAAGAAAGGTATATTTTTGTTTGTTTGTTTGAATGCATGTATAGCAAGCAGCACAGCCTAATACCAAAGGCAATTAGCAAAAGGAAGAAAGAGGGGTAAAGTGCCTGTCCATAGAAGCAGGAACCCACAAAGAAGCATAGAGACATAAAGCAGTGCCTCAGCAGGGAGAGAAGGACCCAGCTCCACCTGCCAAGAAAGGAAAGCAGCCCCCCCCCCGCCCAGGGAAGAAGGAGAGTAGGTTTTTATGCCCTGCTTTTCTCTTGCACAGGGGATCTTTCCTTTCCTTTCTCTACTCTAGGGAATCTCAAAGCAGCTTATAACCACAACAGGCACCTTGTGAGGTAGGTGGGGCTGAGAGAGTTCTGAGAGAACTGCGCCTGGCCAAGGTCATCCAGCAGGCTGCGTGAGGAGAAGTGGGGTATCAAACCTGATTCTCCAGATTAAAGTCTGCCGCTCTTTACCACTGGCTCTACAATGCCAGTATACCACTTTGGGGAATGATATTGCAAATCTGTAGTCATTCCCCAGTTACTTCAATGTCACTGCTTCCACTCCCACAAAGCCAGGGGTCATTTTGTAGAAAAATAGGTGGTGGAGCTCATCCAGAGATTGTTATGCGGCTGCACATACTATTCAATGGACAAGGAGGTGGAACTCTCAGAAGGAGGAGGTGGAACTCTCAGAAAGGTTCAGGAGCTGTGCTCCTGTGAGCTCCCACTGAATCTGAGGCCTGCACAAAGCACTCTACTGTTTGTTCCCCTCAGGCAGCCAACAACTGACCACTGTAAATTGCCTCAGTAAGTACTCCCCTGATCAATAGCTGATTACAGAAGAATTCACTGAGGGAGCATGTGGCCAAGCCAAAGGTAATGATGGATTCGGAGTACATGGTCCTGAGTCAGAACAAACTGCACAAAGCCTTAAATAGAGGAAGGAGGCAGATCAACCAGGGGGGAGGAAGATGCAGCAAGGCCACCTGCATGGCTCTGACTCTGCTGACTCTGCTACCTGCATGGGTCATGATGACCAGGGCTATCCCTTCCTACCTCCATGTGACTGGTAGCTCCCTTCCTGGCCAGCTCTACAAATGTGGATCCCAGTAAATCATGGGGTCTCTATTTAGTTTGCCCTTCAGAAAGATATCGTAGTGGTAAATACATCCATGGAAGCTAGAAAAGAAGATCAAGAACAGCAGAAAATATGCAAAATGTCCTCAGGAACAGTCTCTGACCTGTTTTGTATCAATGAACAGAAATATGCTATTGTATGTTTGCATTTGGCCTCTTTTTCTTCATTGAACTAAGTGTATATTAAATCAGTGGGTACTGCACATGCTAGGATCTATCTTTTCTACTAAACTTGCACCAATTGCTGTTAACAATAGATGCATTCAACTTGATGCTTGATGATATTGTCTAGTTGCAAAGATAAACTGGGATTATCATTATATAGTTACACCAAGCATTGCATTTTGGCCTTGTGGCTGTATATTAAAAGCCTTTCTGACCACTAGGGCATTTTCTGGATCAAGAATGAAGATCAAGGTTCAGTGATATCCCCATCCTATTTGTGGGAGGAAGGCAAACAAAGAATTTGTCAAATCTTTAAAAAGGCAGGAAACCCATCAGACTCTGAAGCACAGACAACCATTTGTCACCAGCATTATGTACTTTAAATCTCCAAATTACCTTTTAAGCTGTTTTCATTTAAATGAGATGCTGCCAGTCTCCCAGGGGATGCCTCACTCCCAGTTCCTGTTTTGGGATGGGCACAAACTGGCTCACAAACTAAAGTTCATCAATAATTTTGGCCAGTTCATAGCTTGTGAAGCAATTGTCATGAACTGAAGAGCCTCCATGAACTTCCACAAATTTTGATGCAGTTTGTGGCAGTTCAAGGAGAGCAGAAAACATGAGTTTAAATGGCTCTTCTTTCTACTATTTAAGAAAAGCACCGTCAAGACAAACTCAGCTTTCCAGTTTAAATGGTTTGGAGCCAGCCCTATGAAAAGCTGTGGGGAGCAGAAAGCTGGGGTTTAAATGGCCTTAAACTGTTTCCCCACCTGATTTCTGCTTGCCATGGCTTCTGGGAGTGAACAAAAAGCAGAGGCTGGGAGGCATTTCACCCCTTGCTTTCTGTTTCCCATGACTTTTGGCAGCCAGTGGAAAGCAGGGGGTGAAATGGCTCTGAGCCATTTAACCCAAACAATTAAGTCGTAAGGCCTGCTCAGTTGTTTGGTTTAAGTGGCTTGGAGCCATTTAAACCTCAGCTTTCTGTTCCCAGCACCTTTTTGTGGGGAGCAGAAAGCAGGGATTTAAACTTTAAATGGCTCATGAACTGATATGAACTGGCTTGGTTCATGAACCAGCCTATTGCTTTGTGGTTCAGACACAAACTGAACTACAGCCATCCCTACTCCTGTTTCCTGCTGCTTCTAAGAGTGGTTGTGAAGATTTTTTTTTTAAATCACTGTCAAGTTGAACCCTTCTGGCTAAAACCACAGAGCTTTCAGTAATTCCTAGAGTGACTTGCTGTCTGTGATGGTCTTCCCCCATGTCCTCCCTGGATCTGCCACTGGTTGCCAGGCCATACCTAACAATCCTAAAGTTAACAACCTCAAGGTGCAACCTGGAGATCTGGAATTAGAACTGATCCCTTTCCAGTTCTAACAGATAAAATGAAAGGAAAAGAACCTAACAGCACAGCCTGAAATCTTTATAAGTGGAAGGGAGCAAGAGTTCAGTAGCACCTTCAAGACAAACAACATTTGTGGCAGGGCATGAGCTTTCATGATTCACTGCTCACTTGTTCAGTTTGGTGTAGTGGTTAAGTGAGAGGACTCTTATCTGGGAGAACTGGGTTTGATTCCCCACTCCTCCACTTGCACTTGTTGGAATGGCCTTGGGTCAGAATGGCCTCTGGCAGAGGTTGTCCTTGAAGGGGCAGCTGCTGTGAGAGTCCTCTCAGCCCCACCTCATAGGGTGTCTGTTGTGGGGGAGGAAGATAAAGGTGATTATGAGCTGCTCTGAGACTCTAAGTGGACGGTGGGATATAAATCCAATATCATTTTCTTCTTCAGATACAGCTAGAATGCAAGTTCATTTGTCCTTTGAGAGAGACATGATTTCAGATGCCAAATGACAATAGCAGGCATTAGTAATGAGAGAAGAAACCTAGGTCTTACTCCAATCCAGGAGGATGCCTTGACTTGAGCTTTATTATCAGTTGCAATTCAACAGTCTCTCTAATCTCCCTTTGAAATTCCTTTGTAAGAGAATTGCTACTTTTAGGTTAGTAACTGAATGTCCTGGAAGGTTAAATGTTCCGTGGCACAGAGTGTTAAAGCTGCAGTACTGCAGTCCTAAGCTCTGCTCATGACCTGAGTTTGATCCTTGGTGGTAGCTGGGTTTTAAAGTAGCCAGCTCGAGGTTGACTCAGCCTTCCATCCTTCCGAGGTTGGTAAAATGAGTATCCAGCTTGCTGGGGGGAAAGTGTAGATGACTGGGGAAGGCAATGGCAAACCACCCTGTAAAAAGTCTGCCATGAAAACGTTGTGAAAGCAACATCACCCCAGAGTCGGAAACGACTGGTGCTTGCACCGGGGACCTTTCCTTTTCCTGGTTTTTGAGCATTGTGGTTTCTAATGTCAGACATTTATTCTTTGCATCCTCCTGGACTGAACTGGGACCTAGGTTTCCTGCCGCATTACCAATGCTGATTTCTCCATGCCTACTACCCCTCTGCATATCACACCTAATCCAATCAAGCCTGCTATTGTTATTCACCTGTGTTGCACACACCATCAGTGCCAAGAGTTGAGTCCTCAGCCCAATTTAAGAGACTCAACAGCCAGAAGTCTGAGTTGATTCAGATTCCTTTTATTACATATCAATATGCAGGAGGAAGACATTTATCTCTCTGTACCAACAAACACCTGCTCCCTGTGTTTTCCTCAGGTTTCCTTCACAAAACATAACATATTTATACAATTTTGATAACCAAGCAGGTTAAGTTGATTGGTCACAAAGTTCTCGCTTTTAGTCTTTTAGCTTACCCTAATGGTTCAAAGAAATCCTCGTCTCTATTCTGGGAGATAAGAGATCACCCAGGATGTGGTAATTCCCTTGGAGTTCCTTTGATCTGTACCCCCCATTTCTGCTTTCCTGGCGTTTGGGCCAGGAACTCTGTGTTTATGGTGGTCGTCTAAGAATGTGCGTATAGCCAAGGGGTGTTTGTTCAGGCTCTTTGTCTAGATTTTTGGCTTGGTTCCAGAAAATGTGTCAATAAGCGAAATCTCTATTATGTGGGGGCGTGATTACTTATTCAGGCTGGGGAGGGGGTCTCTCCAGAGATAGGGAGAAAAGTTTTTCTTTTCAAAGGATGACCTTCACTCTATCTAGCTTTAGCTGAAGGGGAAAAATTCAAAAAGGGCTTTTGTAATGTGCTCAGTAGAAATGATATCTTTCTTTGTTCTGAAAAGCTTAATGCTAAGACCACAATGGGCCTGTGGCCCATAGATGCTAATTCATATAAGTTAAGGCAGATTCTATAATCAGAATTAGTGTAAACAACAGACACCTCACAGGGTGTCTGTTGTGGGGGAGGAAGGTAAAGGAGATTGTGAGCCGCTCTGAGACTCTTCGGAGTGGAGGGCGGGATATAAATCCAATATCTTCTTCTTCTTCTTCTAAATATGTTTGGCAATCTGTGCATGTTCTAGTGCAAATCTGAATCTACATTCTACACCTGCAGTTGCCATTTGGCATCTTTATAAGGTTTATATCAGGTACCTCATGTTACATTCTACAGCACAAATGACCCGGCCCAACAAAGTGACATTTATGTCAGATCTGGCTCTCATAACAAATGAGTTTGATACCTCTGATATAACCCATTACCAATAGATCCAATTTGTTGAGGCTCAGGTACAGAAGGACCTAAGAATCTCAAGAATGTCCAGCTTCACAGAAGAGAAAATATGATTCAAGGATGGGGGCATGGGTTGAAGACCAAAAGATATTCATATGTATGAGAAACCTGTAATCATTCTATTTAAATAGATGTAATTAAGATAAAAAGTAGAAAGAACACACTAATATTTTTATATAGTCTTAAGAAAATCTGTTCCACAAGATCCAAGAAATCAAAGGGAAATTTAAAGCATGGTTAGGCATGCTGAAAGATCAACATAACAATACATTAACTGAACAGGATAAAGTAAAAGATGGGAACAATATACTGAAGAACTATACAGAAAAGATGAAAGGATTACATATTCTTTCAAAGAAGAATCTTTTGAAGATAAGTCTGCAGTTTTAGAAAGAAAAATGAAAGTTGTACTAAAAGCAATTGGGAGAAACAAATCATCAGGAGTGGATATTCAATGGAGTGGATATTCAATGGATATATCAATGGAGCTTCTTTAAACCACAAAAATGGAGTCCATCAAAATCTTAACAAGAATATGCCAACAAAAAAGGAAAACAGAAACAATGTACCACAGACTGGAAACACTCAATCGACACTCCAATTTTTTTAAAAAAAGGAATGTCAAAGACTGTTGCAACTATTGACCATTGGATTAATTTCTTGCATGAGTAAAGTGATGCTCAAGAGCTTACAAGAAAGGTGTTACCATATATGGAACAAGAAATGCCAAGTGTTCAACTGGATTTTAAAAAGGAAGTGGCACTAGAGTTCATATTGCAAATTTATGTTGGTTACTGGAGCTTGTGAGAGAATTTCAGAACAAAATCAGCCCATGTTTCATATATTAGAAGCAAAGTTTTGGACTGTGTGGCTCATGAAAAGTTATTGTTGATTCCAAAAGAAATGGATGAGCCACAACATCTATTGTTCTGATGCTCAATTTGTATCTTGGACAAAATGCTACTGTTAGGACAGAATATGAAGAAACAGCATGGTTTCCAATTGGCAAAAGTGTCAGATAAGGATATATTTTATCTCCCTCCATCTTCAATTTATATGTAGAACACATCATAAGGAAAGCTGGATTAGATTTAGATGAGGATGGAGTGAAAATTAGTGAAAAGAACATTAACAATTTGAGATATATAGATGACATCACATTACTGGCAGTAAATAATGAAGACTTGAAATAACTACTGATGAAGGTTAAAATGGCAAAGCAGAACAACGGAACATCAAGAAGACAAAAGTACTGGAGAATTACAGTTTTTCAAGATTTTCTGTTCCTTGGCTCCATCATCAGCCAAAAGGGAGAGTGCATCCAAGAGATCAGAAGATTGAGACTGGGTAGGGTAGCCATGAAAGACCGAGAAAAGGTTCTTAAGTATAAGTATGTGTCAATCGTGACCAAGATCAAGTTACTTTATGCCACAGTATTCCCCTGTGCTATGCATGAATGTAATAACTAGGCAATGAAGAAAACTGACCTGAAGAAAGTTGATTAATTTGAAATGTGATGTTGGAGAAGAGTTTTATGGATACTCTGGATTACCAAAAAGTCAAATAAGTGGGTTCAAACTCTCCCTAGAAGCTAAGATGACTAAACTAAGGTTATCATACTTTGATCACATTATGAGAAGACAAGAGTCACTGGAAAAGATAACAATGCTAGGAAAAGTTGAAGGCAGAAGGAAAAGAGGAAGACCCAGAATGAGGTGGATTGAGACCATTTCTGCACAAATGCAAACCTCCACATTGGTGTTCTTAAGTAATCAAAACTGTACTGAAGTTTGTAAAACTTTGTGCACAACTTTCTGCATCCCCAGGCATAGATCCAAGTTTAGTGCTCTGTTACCTCACATTTTCTGAATCCACTTTTCCTGAGTTTTTTTCTGCTTTCGATCTGAACTCAAAGTTTTCCAGTGTGGAATTCCCGATTTTGAATTTTGTTTCTCGCCACCCTTTGTGTCATCAGTGTCAAATATTCACTCCCTCTTCCACCCTGCCCCCCTCAGGTTGTCCCCTGAGTAATCCATTAATGTTTTAAAGTTTATTCTGTTGATTGTGTCATGGCACATTTTTTCCCCATTATAACAGAGCAATGTTGTAATGTTGGGACAAAACTGGCAGCAAGGTTCCATGTAGCCTTCTCTGTGCAATTACTCATCCATGAAGTTTCTTTCCTTTCATTTTTTTGGGGCTGGGTAGGTTTTAACACCATGCACTT
Source organism: Heteronotia binoei (assembly GCF_032191835.1). Classification (NCBI taxonomy): domain Eukaryota; kingdom Metazoa; phylum Chordata; class Lepidosauria; order Squamata; family Gekkonidae; genus Heteronotia; species Heteronotia binoei. Next base: position 87,720,976 of record NC_083230.1, read on the forward strand.
GTACTGTTCCTTGATTCTCCCTACCCCTTCCCTATAGCTTCTGATGTGGTTTCTTTTTTACAGTGTTACACTGTTATAACAATACTGCACATGCTCAAAAAAGGAGGTTTTGTTGCTGTTGAAGTACATGACAATACATTTAGCGTGCTTAATAATTATTGAATAACACTGTTGTGAACTGGTGAATCCAGTTCAATAATTGTGGAAAGAATACTATTTTCATTAGGATTTTGTGGGAATCTTAACTGGGCTTTTCCTTAGAAGGTAACTAAGGAGGATCAGGGGACCTTTGAAATATGGCAACCATGCTGTTCCCCATGATACTTCCACCTTTTAAATGACTTTATAACATTACTGCAAATACAAAAAAAGGGGAGGTTCTGTCTCTGAGAAAATACATGACAACGCATTTATTGTGCTTCAGAATTATTGAATAACGGTGTTGTGAATTAGTATATCCAGCTCAACAATCGGAGTAATTCTTAGTTGGTGCCTAAGGAGGAGTGGGGATCCTTTGAAATGGCAGCAACCATGCTGTTTCCCATGCTGTCCCAGCTCTTTTACAATGTTAATGATGTTACAACACTACTGCATATGCAAAGAAAAAGAGAGGAGATTTCATCTATGATGAATATGCGATGATACAGCCACATGACCCCTTTTCAAAGGAAGCGCAGAACACATTGGGAAGATTGGATCCAAATGCAAGAAAAAATTTCCCCAAAATAAATGTCTTCTTGTAGAAGGGGTGCTTGAAAGTTGCGGCATCAGCTGGGGATTCAACTAGCCAGGAAACAGCAGCAACACTGAGGTGTGAAAAAGGTCTGACTCAATAAACGAAGCCATGGCCCTCAGTCTGCAAGATCTGAGCAATGTTGTTAACTATGGGATGTTTTGGACATCCTTAGCTAATAGGGGCGCTGTGGGTCAGAAGAAACTTGACAGCACTTAACACACACAACCTTGTATGATGTTAGAAGTAATGAGATAATGAGTCAGCCAAGAATGTGCACCCTTATCAAGTGGGACAGTTGGCTATTTTTAGGAGATGATTTTAAAATCCTATAAATATGGGAAGTTGAATTGATTGAGAGCTTCTTCTCAGAAGGGGCTCCTTGCCTGTGACCTGCTTACTTTACTGTAATTGCCCCCCCTTTAATTCTCTATATAATAATGATAGATGGATGGAATAATGTTTTGTGGATTTAGTGTGTATCAAGAACACAGTAGTCACACTTTAATTAAAAAAACAAGAAGCTTAGAATGGAAGATGAGATTCTCTGATAATATTTGCCTTTGAACTATTCCCAGAATGAATCTATGATGTTACTGCGGTATACCTCTGGCTAGAAATTAAATCATCAGATATGGGAAAGCCAACTAGATGTCTAGGGTTTTCCAAGTGCATTGCACACCTACATCTGAATCAGGCCTGACCAGAGTTATTCTGAACAGTAAAATTCAGAACAATTATTTTTAAAATTCAGAAACTTTAGTCTGTTTATACTGAACACATTCTTTATATGAATTCATGGTGTTTGCACAGCTTCTCTCCAGAACAATATTAGAAGTTCTGTGGCCAGTCTAATAACCAGTTTCTTCAGTATTTCACTGCCTAAGATATAATGACACCCCCAACTTACCTGAGCAGGTTAAGGTCTCTGTTCCCATATACTTTCCTTTCCTACCCCCATCTTGGGTCCTTTCTCTTTCCTTTCAGTTGGTCTCCTCTTCCTTTCAGCTTCTCTCTTCCCACCTTGCCTCAAGAGCTGGAAGGGGGGGGGGGGACAATCAGCAACTGTAATTTCCAGAATTATCCAAAGTGTTATTGGACAACCACTCTTTCCATCACATCTTGGAACTCTGTCCAGACAGACACTGTGTAAAATGACTGAAAGAATGAGGCAGACAATAAGATTTTCTTTTATCTATTTTTCCTTCCCAACTTTTTAAAGTACTGTTTTAGAGCTGAGGATGTTTGTACATTAAATGCATATTTTTTCATCCAGCTATTAGGGCTTTTTAGTACTATTGTGTTTCTAACTCTTTCAAGTTGCTGTTTTAACTGCCATCACAGAGAGTCAGTTGAAGAAGAGAAGAGATTGGATTCATGCCCCACCCTTCATTTCCAGAAGCAGTCTCAGAGTGGCTTACAATTTCCTTTCCCTTCCCCTCCCCACAACAGACACCCTGTGAGGTAGGTGGAGCTGAGAGAGCTCTCCCAGAACTACTCTTCAGCAGAACAGCTTTGAGAGAACTAGTGACCGATTCAAGGTCACATCAGCAGGTGGAGAAGTGGGGAATCAAACCTGATTCTCCAGCAGAGTCCACACACTTAACCACTACAACAAACTGTTGGTGTTATCCTTGATGCTTAACATTCCTGTATGTAGTGATATCACCCATTGTCATTGACATGTCCTATTGTGGCCTTCACAGGACTATCACTGTAATTTATTAGTGGTAGAGCTATTCTTTGAATATTTTTCCCCTCCTTGTCTGGCCACATTTATGGTGTTTATAAAAATTCACTGCAATTTTAGGACATTTGTAAAATGCTGTGATTGGGGGACTTTTTATGGCATTTGGAAAGATTCATGATTTAAATGAAAGACAGACGTAGGAGAATTTTCCATTTACTGAGCACACAAAACCTTCTGAGCATACAGAAATTACTACTAAGAGCACAATCCACAGGGACACAGGATGATTCAGTTTTAGATACTAAATAGAATTTATCTGCCTGTACATCCATCTAGTGTGTGTGTATCATTCTGAATGTTGGTTTTAATATTTTCTAACTGCCTTGAGGCTCTAATTGGGTGGAAAGGCAGGAAACATGTTTTAAATAAAATAAATAAATGTTTGTAATATACTGTTATGGCCTGTGGCAAGCTGTAACTTCCAGTGGCTGTCACAGCAAATTGCCCAGATGTAAACACTGGTGAGCTGTAGGTGATTTGGGGACTTTTGATGCCAGAAGCAAAAAAGCCGGGATCCACCTCAGAACCTTCAAAAAGGATCTGAGAGAAGATGGCAGGGTTGAGACCCAGAGGAAACTCAGATGAAAGCTAGAGGTAAAAGAAAAAGCAATTTCTCACAATTTTCTAAGCCAAAGTGTTTGTGCATCAACAAGAACAACTGGCCACTGGCCAGTGAGAAGCAGAAAGGGAGTGGAGGAGGCAGCCATCTTGTCCTCTCTCTCTTTTACCTCCCATACTTCCTAATTGCTGGAGGTTTTCTGTTGCCATAATAATAATTACTTGGGTCAGTGATGTGATATTGTATCTGTGAAGAGTAGCTTTGTTCCCCTCTTTTTGAAAGAAGCAGTTGCACCATCTGAAGCCCTTTTCAACATTCCTGCATCAAGGGTTGTCCCAGGGGTGGGAGATTCCTGGAGATAGGGGATAACATCTGGGAAGAGCAGAATTTGAGGAGGGGAGGAAGCTCAGCAGGGATGTGATGCTATAAAGTCCACCCTTTAAAGCTGTTGTTTTTTTCCAGCAGAGCTGAAATCTATAGATCAGGTGTAATTCCTGGAGAACTCTAGGCCCAACCTAGAGACTGACAACCTATGTTTGGTGTAGTGGTTAAGAGCAGCAGACTCTAATCTGGAAAACCAGATTTTATTCCCCACTCCTGCACAGGTAGTCAGCTGGGTGACCTTGGTTCAGTCACAGCTCTCTCAAGAGCAGTTCTCTCAAGAGCTTTCTCAGCCCCACCTACCTAACAGGGTGTCTGTTGTGGGAAGAGAAAGGGAAGGAGATTGTAAATGATTCTGTGTGAAGGTCAAGGTATAAATCCTCCTCCTCTTCCTCACACAGTTTTAGACTTCTTAACTAGTATGATTTTTATAACAAAGGCCCTTTCTGCACTAATATTTTGCCTCAGTTTCTGAGCGCATCCAAGTCTGCATTCAATCCTACATTCAATCCTGCTTTCACATCTGCCTTGCTGCATTCCTTTTTCTTGCTTCTACATTTGTTTTAAGTGATTCAGCATTCAGACCACTTCCAGCACACTTTTGCGCCACAGTTACTAAAACTCCTTTTGCTGCAGTTCTTTGTTCTCATCCACTTTCAAATTGCTAATCCTCTCTAAAGCGGAATTGTTGTCTGCAGGCATTGAAGTGCCACCCACTGCCCTCCCCTTCTGCCTCTCTCTCTTTAGGTTGATGTCCCTCCCTATTCTGTTTTCTTTCTCTCCTTCTCCAAAGACAAAAGAGGACATGACCTCCTGATCAGGCAGGTTAAGCACAGCCGGATCTCTCTTGAGCTGTGGATCACTAGATGTTTTGTACCTGAGTGTAATGCTCTGTTGGAGGCACACAGAGAGGTGGTCCCAGAGGTATGTGGGTCCCTGATCATGAATGGCCTTAAAGGTTAATACCAACACTTTGAATTTGATTCAGTGCTACACTGGAAGCCAGTGCAGCTTGTGTTGCACAGGTTGCATGTGTGCCTTGGGGGGGGGTGCTTCCTGTTAGAGCCCTCGCAGCTGCATTCTGGACTAGTTGGAGCTTCTGGCTCAGCCCCAAGGGAAGGCCCACATAGTCTACAGTAGTCTAGTATGTAGGTGACCGTTGCATAGATTACCATGACTAGGTTGGAGCAGGACAGGTAGGGGGCCAGTTGCTGGGCCTGGCACAGATGGAAAAATGCCAACCTAGCAACTTTTGAGACCTGGACCTCCATTGATAGGGAAGCATCCAGAGTCCTATCCAGGCTCCTGACATTGGGCACCAGTACCAGCGGCATGCTGTCAAGGGCCAGGAGTTGGCAATTCAAGCATGGCCTACCTCCACTCAACCCGAGAACCTCCATCTTATCTGGGGTCAGCTTCAACTGACTCTGCTTTAGCCATTCAACCACAACCTCCCACCCCTCAGCTAAATTCATTGCAACAGTTTTGGGCTGGCCACTCATCAACAGAAACAACTGGGTGTCATCAGCATACTAGCCTAAGAGTCCATGCCAGCAAGGCAAGGGGGTTCACATAGCTATTAAACAATATCAGGAAAACCCCTTTGGCACCCCATGTATAAGTGGATATCTCAGAGACACATCCTTGCCCAGCACCATCCTCTTTGTCAGTTCAAGCCTTGTGTTGAGCAGGTACAGTTTGCAAAAAAAAAAAAAAAAAAAAAAATCAACCCCCCCCCCCCAAAAAAAAAAAAAAGTCTTCATTTTTAAAAACTCATTGTTCAGCTTTGATCACTGGTGAAAATTTTCTTTCTTTACTGAACTGCTAGGTCATCAGAGCAACTTCCTGGTTTCCTTTTTTCTTAAATGTACAGTATCCTATTCTCTGTTTTCATGCCCCATTACAGGAAAATGTCAGCAACATTCAACTAGGATTATCTTGAGCTCTCCTCCCTCATTAATAGTTTTATTGATGGTGTGTGAGATGCAGGTGTAAGAAAACAGTGCAAGAACCATTTGAAGGGAATCAGTTAGCTTGCCAATCTTCATGTGCTTTTTTTTAATGCTCTATACATGTTGCCCTGGTACCTGAAGCATGGGGGTGGGGTGGAGGCTGTTTGCTCCAGCTTCTCTTTCTCTTCTTTGATGGTGGCAGCCTCCCCAATTTGGAACTTTTCTATCTCCAACTAGGCTAGCCAGCTGCAGATTCCTTCTCACCCAGGGATGGGGTGGAAATACAGAAAGCAAAATCTGCAGAGAACGATGTTCCAGGCATGCAGTACCAAGGAAATTCAACATATGCAGTATTAAAGCAAATGATCCAAATCAAAGACATAACAACTTGAGAGCTGGGAAACCATGGAATAAAAACAGAATGCAGAAAGCTCCAAGCCTTGTGACACTTTAAAGACCTAACCCATTTTTATTGTGGCCTGTTTTCATAACTAGAGCCTTCCTCTGGTACATCCAGAGGAACTTTCTTTCTTTACACCCAGGGGAGTGGATTAGGAAGTGAAAATGGCCTTGGAGCAAACTAGGAATGTGCATTCGGTTCGGCCGAACCGAATATACAGCCGAATCAACACTGATTCGGCTGTATTCGGATTCCCATTATGCGGCAGCTGAATACGGCTCGCCGTATGCTTCCGAATAGCCATTCGGAAGTATATGGCTGTCAAAGTTTTTTCAAAGAAAAAGGCGGGAATGGCTTCTGCAGCCTCAAAGGAGCTGCTTTCCCGCCTTTAGTGGCCTCTTCCCGCCTCTCCCATAGCCTCCCTGGGATCAGGGAGGGGGGGAGGGGGGAAAGGAGCCCCAGCAGCCAATCCAAAGCATGCATTTGCAAAATGCATTGCAAATGCATGCTTTGCAGGGCTGTTGTGTAGCTGATGGCCCAGCCATCAGCTACATTGTTGTTATTTTTGATCTTTTGCTTACTTGGGTATCCAAGTAAGCACTGTTGTCTGGCCAATCAGAGAGCAGTACTATTTTTTGAAATTGTTCTCTGTAGGGCCAGAGAACCTTTTAAAGGAGTCTTCCTGCTGGACTCCTCCATTGCTGTGTTGGTGTGTGGCTTGGTGTGTGTGAGAGACATTGTGCTGCTGCTGGTGGCTGGCCCTTGGCTTCAGCTGCTGCTGCCTGCTGCTCTCTCACTCAGCCTTACTTCCCTGGACTCAGAGAAGACAAGGTAAGACAGTTTTGGGGTTCTTGTTTTAGTTTTTGTTGGTAAAAGGACTAGAGTCCCTTTACTTGTCCAGATTTGGGTGGGTGACTGAGTACTGGGTGGGTAGGGTAGCCTATTTGGGGTTGGGGTTAGGTTCTGCTGGGGGTGGGGGCCTGGGGTGGGGGGGAGTACCTGTATTATTAAAAGTTGAGTTTTTTACTGTTTCATTGTTTGATTTGTTGCTGCTGTGTTGTGTTGCTGCTGTGTTGCTTTTATCTTCAGGTTATTGGGGGGTACTGTTTGGCCTAATTTTCATTGTTTAAAAGGCCACTTTTGTCCCCCTTTTCATGGTTCTGGTTTTAGGGGTGGGGGTGTTGTTGTTGACTGATTTGGCCTGAGTTTTCTTATTGGTGAAAGGCCACTTTTTAAACACTTGAGTTGGTCCACCACTTCTCTTGTTTGAGACTAGAGTTGTGTTGTTTGGGGCAGGGAAGCTGGCACCTGGATGAGAGACCCAGAGGCAGCATGCTTGTTGTGGTTGGCCAGCTCTCCCCGTGTTGTTTGGGGCAGGGCTGGAGAGCTGGCATCTGTAGATTGTGTGTTCTGTGGCAGGGAAGCTGGCACCTGGGTGAGAGACCCAGAGGCAGCATGCTTGTTGTGGTTGGCCAGCTCTCCCCGTGTTGTTTGGGGCAGGGCTGGAGAGCTGGCATCTGTAGATGGTGTGTTCTGTGGCAGGGAAGCTGGCACCTGGGTGAGAGACCCAGAAACAGCAGGCTTTTTGTTGTTGGCCAGCTCTCCCCGTGTTGTTTGGGGCAGGGCTGGAGAGCTGGCATCTGGGTTTGCTGCAGCCAGGTCTGCAGAGCAGACCTTGAGCAAAATTGTGTTTTGTGTGGCAGTGACGTTGGCAACTGGGTTTATATTGGTTCCAGGCCTGCGGGGTTCATAGAGTAGATAGAGGGATGTAATGCATTTGGGTCCTATAGAGATTCTCTGGTGTGAAGTTAGGTTTGGCTTTGGGTGCCCCAGGAATTGGACCCCGGTCCAATTTTTTTTTGGCCTTGTGGGTTTTGTGTGGGACAGTGCCCTGAAGCTGCACAGCAGTTTGGGGGGCTCTCCTCAAAACCTCCTGCTCCCCAGAGCCACTTTTCCCACGACAATTGCAGTGAGGAAGTGGCTCTAATTGGTTTTTTCTCACCATTGGGAGCAGTGTTCCTTTTGGGGTGTCCACAGATGGGTGCTGTCTTTTGGGGCCAGGGGGGTTGCATGCTGGGGAGTCCCCTGAAGCTGCCCTGCAGTTTTGGGGCCTCTCCCTCAAACCCCCCTCTGGCCAGAGCCACTTTTCCCACAGCAATTGTAGTGGAGGAAGTGGCTAATTGGGCTTTCCCCATCATTGTTGGCAATGGGCCTTTTGGGGAGCCCAAAGACAGGGACCCCCTGGCCCAATCTTTTTGGGACTTGGGGGGGTTGGAGGGGAGAGTCCCCTGCAGGTCCTCTGCAAATTTGGGGGCTCTCCCTCAAACCCCCTGCCCCCCAGTAGCCTCTAATTATGCCCTATGTTGCCATTGATTTCAATGGCCCTTAGGGTGTAATGATGGAATAGGGGCACCCTCTTTGGCTGCCCCTGGAATGGGATCCCCTGGCCCAATCTTTTTGGGACTTGGGGGGGTTGGAGGGGAGAGTCCCCTGCAGGTCCCCTGCAAATTTGGGGGCTCTCCCTCAAACCCCCTCCCCTCCAGGCAGCTTCAATTATACCCTATTTGCCATTGATTTCAATGGCCCATAGGGTATAATGATGGAATAGGGGCACCCTCTTTGGGTGCCCCTGGAATGGGATCCCCTGGCCCAATCTTTTTGGGACTTGGGGGGGTTGGAGGAGAGAGTCCCCTGCAGGTCCCCTGCAAATTTGGGGGCTCTCCCTCAACCCCCCCTCCAGGCGGCTTCAAATATACCCTATTTGCCATTGATTTCAATGGCCCATAGGGTATAATAGGGCCGTATATTCGGAAATAGCCACGCATTACCGTATATGCGGCTATTCCGAATACGGTATTCAGTAGTACACGGGGAATCCGAATTTTTTTTCCCCGTGTACTTCCGAATCCGTGTAATTCCGAATTTTTTTTTTTTTGCACATCCCTAGAGCAAACCAGACTGATTTGCCCTTGTAGCTCCTACAATTAGCATCGGCTCACTGGTTTCATTCAGTGTGTGAGAGAGGAAGCCAGCACAGTCTCTCTGTTTATTTGGTGTTAGTTTCAGAAGTGGTTTGTATGGATAGTAAAGAGTTAATGAGAACCTGATTATGGGAAAGAGGAAAACTCCATCCCCTAGATTACGCTATTCAGTACTTTCACTTTCATGTGTTAGTCTGAAGAAGTTGGTTGAAGTACAGCAGATTGCTACATTCAGCAACTTCCATGAGTAAATTGCCCCAGTGAGATCACAAAAGTGTGGACTAGCAAACTGATTGTGTCTGCTTTGTGAGTGTGTGTTCATTTTCATTTAGTGGAAGTACAGCTGCTGGGGAACCATTTGAAGGCAGAAAAGAGGAGGAAAAGAAGACTGTATTCAAGGGAATTGCACTGCACTGCTGTATTTGTTTGATTGTTTGTTTGTTTTAAGGATCCCAAAGTCCCCCAGCTCCACCCCTAAAGTTCCCAGGTATTTCCTCAGTTGGACCTGGCATCATTAAGTAGCAGCAAATTGGTGATTTTTCCATTTGGATTTTCTGCCTCAGATTTCAAAATGTTTTCAGAAGACTGCTGTGTCTTCCCTTTCTTTTCTTTTATGCAAATCATAACATTCACAACTTCTCAAATTCTTCCCCTCAAATTGGCTTCTCCAGAAATAGATTTTCAAAAAAGTGCAACATATTCCTAAACAAGGAGTCAAGTGCACCTTGAATGCAAAATGGTAAAAATTTAAGATCCAATGACAAAATAGTAAAATTAACAAATTGAGCAAACCTTTGATCTGGGTAGCATCATTCTAAACCACTGCCTACCAGCTATATGTAGCTCTGCTCACTGTACCTGATTCCTCATCTGATGAAGTGTGCTTGGAGCACACGAAAGCTTGCATTCTGAATAAAACTTTATTGGTCTTAAAGGTGCACTTGACTCCTACTTTGTTCTACTGTTTCAGACCAACACGGCTGCCAACTTGGATTGATATTCCCAAACTGTTCATGGTGCATTTGGGTAAAGCAGCAGTTGTGGTCATTGCATCAAATTAAATTAAAAACAACAAGCAAACACATTAAAAATTCAACAGTGATGAAATCCAACATTTTAAAGCAGGGTCAGCACTTGGATGGGAGACCACCAAGGCAATAGCAACCCACCTCTGCTTCTTGCTTGCCTTGAAAACCCCTTGCTGGGGTCTCATAAGTCAGTTGTGTGACTTCATGGCAAGATGCATACATACATAGAACTAAGTACCCCTGTATTTCATAGAATCATAGAGTTGTAAGGGACCTCTAGGATCATCTAATTCAAACCCCTGAACAATGCAGAAAATTCACAAGTACCCCCCTCCACCTGCTCGATGCCCAGATGGTAAAAACAAAACAAAACACCACCTTCCAGGATCCCTGGCCAAACTGGCCTGGGGAAAAAAATTGCTTCTTCCTGATCCCAGAATGGTGACCAGGTAGAGCACAGGCCAGTGGCCCATCTAATCCAACACTCTGTGTCACACGGTGACCACAACCAGGTGCCATCAGGAGTCTTCCAGTGGTGCCAGAACTCCAGAAGCCTTCCCACTGTTGCCCCACAAGCACCAAGAATTCTGAGCAGAACTGCCCCAGACAGAATGTCCTGTCCATACCTTGTGGCCATTAGCCACTGATGGACCTCTGTTCTATCTATTTCTCCAATCCCCTCTTGAAACTGTCTATGCTTGTAGCTGTCACCACTTCCTGTGGCAGTGAATTCCATATGTTAATTTCCCTTTGGCTTATTAATTTCATAGAGTGCCCTTGAATTCCTGTATTGTGAGAAGAAGAAGAATTGCAGATTTATACACTGCCCTTCTCGCTGAATCAGAGACTCAGAGTGGTTTACAATCTCCTATATCTTCTCCCCTCACAACAGACACCCTGTGAAGTTGGTGGGGCTGAGAGGGCTCTCACAGCAGATGCCCTTTCAAGGACAACTCTGTGAGAGCTATGGCTGACCCAAGGCCATTCCAGTAGCTGCAAGCGGAGGAGTGGGGAATCAAACCTGGTTCTCCCAGATAAGAGTCTACACACTTAACCACTACACCAAACTGGCTCTCAGTGGGGAGCTGCTGCCAATTCTAATTTGTGAGAAAGGGAGAAAAGTACCTCTTTCTCTGCCTTCTATATCCTATGCATAGTTTTGTAAACCTTTATCATGTCACCCATCAATCTTAATTTCTCCAAGCTAAAAAGTCCTAACCTCTTTAACCTTTAAAAACATAACTGTTTTTATTTGCCCTTTTCCTTCCCTTTTACAGTGCTATAATCTTTTTTGAGGTACAGTGAACAGAACTGTTCACAGTTTCCAAATGAGGCCACAACATCGATTTATACAGGGACATTATGATACTGACTGATTTGATTTCTATCCCCTTCCTAATTATCCCCAGCATAGCATTTGCCTTTGTATTGTAGTCGCACATTGAGTTAACATCTTGAGTGAGTTATTTACCACAATGACTCCACAGTGTCTCTCCTAGTCCATTACCACCACTTCGGACCCAAGCAGCGCATATTCACAGATAGAATTTTTGGCTTCAATGTGCATTTGTTTGTACATGCTGACACTGAACCGCATTTGCCATATGGATGCTTACTCACTCAGTCTTTACAGATCCCATTACTGTTCTCCAGAGGCAATTCTTTTGCCACCACCATTCCTAGAGGTTATACCCCCAGGGCTTTTTTTTAGTAAAAAAAAAGCCCAGCAAGAACTAATTTGCATATTAGGCCACACTCCCTAAGGTCACCATTGTTTCACAGAGGGCTTTTTTTTGTAAATAAAGCCCAGCGGGAACTCATTTGCATATAAAGCCGCACCCCCTGATGCCAAGCCGGCCAAAACTGTGTTCTTGTGTGTTCTTGCGGAAAAAAAAAAGCCCTGTCTGCCCCACTTTTCTTTCCTTCAGACTTTCCTAGCTGCTCTGTGTTTTTTTGGATGTCACATCTCAGTCATTCCTCATCAGGAATGCCTCCTTTGGCTTCCCTCAGTTTGCCTTCTTCCCTCTCCCCTTTCCTCTAATTAGTCCCCTTTCCTCTAATTTCCTCTTCTTCCCCCAATCCCCTTTCTACATTTTTTTGCATAATTTATATCCTGTCATTTTGCTCTCACAAGGACTACCAAGAAGTCTAATAATGTAAAACATACCTCATCAAACCACACGTTAATGCTTTGATGGATTTATCCTTCCTCTTTTTTGTCTGATTTCCCATGTTTGACTCCCCCCACCAATCATCTGCAATGTATATCCATCTCCCTCCCAGTGCAGTGTAGGACTTACAGCCTTGGATTAGGTCTGAGGAGACCCTGGCTCAGATCCCCGCACACCATGACACTCACTGGTTGTTGCCCTGGGGTCAGTCATTCTTTCTTAGCCCAGCCTCCCTCACATGGTTGTTGTGAGAATCAGTGAAAAAAGAGAGACCCGTAAATGCTGCCTGAGCCCCAAGGTGCTGTTCATCTCAGTGGGGAGCTGCTGCCAATTCTATGAGCCCACCAAAAAGGTGCCCCCATCCTCCATTATTTCCAGTGGAGGGAAGGCATTTAAAAGGAGTGTAGTCCCTTTAAATGTGGTAGCCAGAACTCCCTTCAAAGTTCAGTTGTGCTTGTCACAACTTTGCTTCTGGCTTCACCCCCAAAGTCCCCAGATATTTCTTGAGTCGGACCTGGCAACCCTACATTCTTACCTAACCTGGAACGTTGACAACAAAAACAAGATTCCCAAACTAATTCCACTAAATGTGAAAATTTGATCAGGGAAACTTTCCCCTGGGAACCATCAGCCTGTGGAAGGCGGGAGAACAGCAGTAGCCCAGGCTGATGACAAAATTCAATCAGAGTTGAACTGCCATTGATTGCTTTGATCTGGTTTGTGTTTATCTTTTAATTAAGCTGTTCTAATCTGTTTTGTTTTATATGCCTTCCTCCTCTCTGTCCCCACACATGCACCAGCAGCAGCTGTTCTGCAGGCAACAACAACATAGCAACAGGGACCAAATAAGATCCTAGTATGGTTGCCACATTGCTACAATTCTTTCCGGGAACTAAAGTTAGCTTTATTCTCTTGCTTCTGAAGGTGTGATGTTTGGATAGCCATAGGATCAGGGGAACAGCAGAAGCTGCTGTGTCAGGATGTTGGTCCATCTCTCCCAGCACTGACTGGCAGAGTCACTCCAGGATTCCAGGTAGAGAAAGGCCTTTCCTTAGCTTCTTCATCTTGAACTCTTGTAAGTGGAGATGCTGGATATTAAATCTCCTGTGATGAAAGCATATACTTTGACAGCGAATCATGATCTTCCCTATCAGGCACATTCAGACCAGCATTACAGAATAGAAGAAACAAATGAGGGGAACTCATGTAAACTCACAGCAGAGGAGGGACCAATCCCCTCTGCACTGGACCCCCTTTCTCCATCTCTCCTTTCCCCTTTGCCTAATCCTACTTTCCCTACCTTTGCTTCTGCTCCTCCTGTTTGCATCAGCTGTGGCTGTCCCTTGCCCGGTGTCCTCTGTTGTACTTCCGCTTCCATTTCTCCTATTTACAGCAACCCACTACCACTCAAATATTGGCACATGCATATGCAAATATTGCCCTGACCTGGACAACTCAGGCTATCCTGATCTCACCAGATCTTGGCAGCTAAGCATGGTTGGCCCTGGTCAGTATTTGCATGGGAAACCACCGAGGAATATCAGGGTTGCTCCACAGAGGCAGGCCATGGAAAACCACCTCTGAGCATCTTTTGTCTTGAACACTTCACAGGGTTGCCATAGATCAGCTGCAACTTGATGGCAAAAAGAAGAGAAGATGGGGAAGATTCAAGCCCCCTTTTTAATGTTTACCTCCCCCCCCAAAAAAAACCCTCAATGTTTTCCAAGGTTTTAGAAGCACATACTTGAGTACTAGATAGCCCCATTCTACAGAGTATTTTTTAAAATCCCCATGAAGTATGTGTTTGTATGGCATATATGACTATTAGGTTGGATCAGATGAAAGGTTTTTTTCTAACCCACCACTCTATCTCAAGCAGTAGACAATCAGCATCCTTACACTACCCCGGGATTGCTGCTGTTCAGGTGGTGCCTATCCCTCTCTGTCTCTGAGATCTGTTCTCATAAATCTGCCCATGACCCATCCCCTGGACTTGTCAGTCCTTTCCCTGGCATTGCATTTGATTGTAGGATGCTCATTTATTTGCACAGTGCATTTGGATTGCCTTTGAAAGGAGCAGATGGAAATCAGTCAATCAATCAATCTGGGGGGAAAAAAGAACCCGTAGAGATCGTGTTTGTTCTGCACAGCAATGAAGAAATGAGTGAGCTGCTGACCCAGATTGGACAAGATGGTGATCAACACGAAAACAATGGTTAAGAGTCCAAAATGTTATGTTTGCTATAGAAGACATAAATAAAATGTAAAGAACCACCTAAAAGATGGGGATGTATTTCCTGGAGAGAAAAGAAGGGGGCAGGTGCAGGATCATTAAACTGGCTTTTCTTATTGTTCTGGGAGCTGTTAAAATAGCCCAGTCATTTCAGCTGCTGTACGTTTCTAAACCCTTTAAAGAACACAATGCTTTAGGCTTAGGGGGCTGCAAATAGAATTTAATGAATGAATAAAGTTGACATTGATGACATGGTGGAGGTACAGGGAAACAAATGATGAGAAATGAGATGATAGAAATCTTGGTAAAACAGAGACGATGAGATGTAGTCATGAACATTCTGAGCGGAAAGACAGCATCCAATCAGCTGGCTTTGATTCTTTTAATAGATCACTGGGTAGTTGGAAAGACTGCAACACAAACCACTTTAAACGCTGTTGCAAAGGACCATGCCCAAGGCCCCTAGCCAATGTTTCATTGCCGTTGTTGCTATTCCATAGGGGGGCATTCTCTCCTTGAAATTTTTATGAAAACAAGTATCAGAGCGATAAATTCTTTGCAACTTTTCAGATGTGGAATTTTTTATTGGTGCTGATAAAAAAAATCTATTTGAGTTTCCTTTTAAAGTGTTTAATCTAAAATCCCCTGAAGATTTAACATCGGCCTCATATTTTGATCATATAAATGAAAAGAGTTTGTAGGTTGCTCTGACTTTTTTTTCTCCCAGGAAAAAGTAACCCTTGAAAAGATGGGCAGGAATCCGCTGAAAGCTTCTCCTTTCCATTTACAGTGGGTCTTAGAGGTCACTAAAATTAGTCCCCAGTGATTTTTTGAGACCATGCTTTGTATAGTGGTTACAGTGTCGGATTAGGGTCTTGGGGTCCCAGGATACAGTCCCCACTCTGCCATGAAAACTTTCTTGGCGACCTTGAACCAAGCCTTTCAGCTTAATTTACCTCACAGGGTTGTAGTGAGAATATAACTGAGGAGAGGAGAACAATATAAGATGCTTTGGGTCACCATTTGGGAGAAAGGCACAGTATCAGTGAAGTAATCAAGTAAGTAAATACAATGGAATGGGGAGAGTCATAGAGGTTTGAATATTTTTGCATTCAGAATCCATCATGTACATTGGGTAAATATGCATGGATTTCAACTTTACTAAATTGGCACTTACTAACACCGCCCCCCCAAAAAAAAACAAAACCCAGAATTTTAGTGGGGGAAAATGGAGAAAAATGGGGCTGAGGATCCTGAGGAAGAAACGTGAAGGAATGTGGATGGTAAAAATCTCTTCATGACTATTGGAAGCCCCAAATGCACTGTGTATAGAAGTGGTTCATATGATGGTGCCCACATATGTGGAAAAGCTGTACATGTATCTGGAATGATCAGACATAATTATGTTCTACCAAGTTATACTTTTTTAGTCACACAATTAATTTCCACCACATGGAAAGCCTGCTGCAAAAACAGGAAATGTCAAAATTACCCTAATCTGTAATTTGTTTTACAGCTTTACATGCTGTGAAACTCAATATTCACTTCAATCATTTGTTTTGACATTCAGTCACAACTTCTAAGACAGTGTGTTGTTTTTGAGCCCAGTTGCTTTTCTGATTTCTTTCAATGCATATTTGAAACTCATTGGCCACATTCTAACATAGACATTAAAGAGTTTAAGGGAAAAAGCTCCACAAAAACTTTTTCTGTATTAAACATGACAGATTTACAGTACAATTGTAAGAAAAAGTTCTAAACCCATGGACTTCAAAGGATTTAGAAGGGTATAGCAGGATTGCTCTATAGAGTGTTCAAATTAGGGATGGACATGAACCAGGAAAATGGAGGTTCATCCTACTTTGTGGTTTGTGAGAAGAAGAAGACTGCAGATTTATACCCCACCCTTCTCGCTGAATCAGAGACTCAGAGCGGCTTACAATCTCCTATATCTTCTCCCTCCACAACAGACACCCTGTGAGGTGAGTGGGGCTGAGAGGGCTCTCACAGCAGCTGCCCTTTCAAGGACAACTCCGGCGATAGCTATGGCTAACCCAAGGCCGTTCCAGCAGCTGCAAGTAGAAGAGTGGGGAATCAAACCTGGTTCTCCCAGATAAGAGTCCACACACTTAATCACTGAACCAAAGTGGCTCTCAGACTCGGGTGAGGTCCCATGAACCACAAAATGGGATGACCCTTCCTTGCTTCATAAACCAATTCAGGTTTGTGGATTTTCTCTGTCTTCTTTCTGTTGGGGGTAGCTCCCTGAGGCCAGCAGAATGGTAAGTGGGGAGATCTCCCTTCCTGAAAGATCTTCCCTCCCTCCTTTTTGCTAGCAGCAGCTCCCCAATGCCAGCTGAATGGAAGGGGGGGGGGGAGAGAGATGCCTTCTCAATATTAGGAAGAACTTCCTGACCATTAGAGCGATTCCTCAGTGGAACAGGCTTCCTTGGGAGGTGGTGGGCTCTCCTTCCTTGGAGGTTTTTAAACAGAGGCTAGATGGCCATCTGACAGCAATAGATCCTGTGAATTTAGGGGGAGGTATTTGTGAGTTTCCTGCATTGTGCAGGGGGTTGGATTAGATGACTCTGTAGGTCCCTTCCAACTCTATGATTCTATGAATTGACTTGCTAAGTCATGCTGCCATAGCAGCACAACTCACAAGTGAATTGAGAAGGCATTAAAATGACTTCCGAGTTCACTTGTGAGTTGTGCTGCCGGCTTGGAGAAGACATTTAAAGAGGTTTTAAAATGCCTTCTCCAGGCCCACCGTTGGCACCAGTGTGTCTGCCAACATGAGCCACATGGGAGGTTCATGGGGGTGGGATGGCATGAACCAATGTTTGTGAATAATGAACTAGACCCAGTTTGTGCTGAACTTCAGTTCATAATTCAGTTTATTCCCATCCCATCCGTAGTTCAAATATCCTGTTTTATTGTAGTAGGCAGCCGTGTTGGTCTGCAGCAATAGAACAAAGCAGTAGACAAGTGCACCTTAATTGGTCTTAAAGGTACACTTGTCTACTGCTTTATCCTGTTTTATTGTCAATGTTCATAGGCACAGGAAGAGACCACAGCCATGTGCAAATGCAAATGTTGTTTAACTCATGCTGTGTTTATGTACATACAAGCACATCTACTTAGGTTCATAATGTAGGTGTTTAGAAAAACCCAAGTAAATCTATAGTGTTCACTTGTACATGCATATGGTTGCACAAAAGGCAACTGCATATCCATGTGCAAGGTTGTCTTCCAAATGACAACAATAGCAACATACAGTGGTGAAATTTGTCTGCCCAGCTTGCAATGCTGATCATTAGCATTGTGTAGTCATTCTTACATGCCCATTTCCTACTCAGTTCCTGTTATGATGCTAAAGGGAATACCATCCAGGAGACTGGTTGCATTAGCATGCATAATTAAATGGTTTGAATCCATAAAGGAAGTGAATGCACATTCATTGAACAGTGGGAAACACCCAGTGCTTCTGCCAATAAACAAATATGTGTACACTGTAATGATTGCATGAGCATTTGATATTGTTTCTGAACACAGTTCAGGTCTTCTGTACCAAGCTGCAGATTCAGAATATATTCAACCTCTCCTATCCTTTCATTTTTAATGCTCAAGTGAATGTCACCTATATAAACACAATCTATTATTGTTTCAGGAGAGGTGTCCCTGCCAATTATGCAGTAAGTGAGGCAAACACAGTTGCATTATGATGAGTCACCTCCAATGCCTTCTTGGGATCAGTCTGCTCTATACAGCTCATTATTCTGAAGCGGCTTCCCAAGAGGCAACTTCAAGATTAATATGTTGTGTGACCAATTCAGCACAAGTCAAAACTCTTTAGCATAGCATGAGGCTTGGCAAGTCCCTGTTTCACAAAACATGTTCATCATTTGCTATATTTGTATCCTACCCTTTTGGAGGAGCTGAGGCTGGTATATACAGGGTCCTCAATTGGTTCCCCATCTGGTGCTTGGTCAGGCCCAGATTAGTTTACCTTTACAGATTTATTTAAAATATGTTTTTGCCTGTTTTTCTCCTGACCATCTCAGATAGATCTGCATCAAGCAATTTGCAGTGCTATCCTAAGCAAGTCTACTCAGAATTTTACACAGGTCTGTCCAATGAGGGTTACTCCCAGGAAAGTGTTCTTAGTATTGCATTTCTGGGGTCTGTCAAGGACAAAAATAATAAAGCAGGTCCTCCAATGAAGCCTGTGAATTGAGCAAAAAGGTCTATGGGGAGGGGGAATACTTTCCCTCTCCTCTACAGAAGACTTTACACAGCGTATGGAGAAACACTCCCATGCTTAATACATAAGGATCATTGCCTCTGTGATTTTTCTATTCCCAACTTGAATGTTTACCAAAACTCACTAAAAGTATGACAGGTGTGGGGTTTTTTTGGGGGGGGGAGGGGGGGGTCTTCATTTTCAAGTTTTAAAGAAATCAGTGGAAAATCAGTACAACCAAGAAAACTTCCAGAACTTAGTTTACAAACCCAAGGAATTTGCATGTGAGTATGTGTGATTTGTGAGCTTTAAAAACAGACAGGCTGAATAATTACAATTACTTTTAAATTCAGAATCTTTTACCATTTATAATATATGTATTTCTTAAATAATGACTTTAAACTTAATAACTGTAAACATCTTGTCACAGGGAAAGGCCATGGCTCAGTGACAGAAGGTATTTGGCATGCAGAAGGTCCCTGGTCCAATCTGTAGCTAGAAGGATAAGTAGTAGATGATGTGAAAAACCTCATGTGAGACCCTGGAAAGCCACTAGCAGTGTGGGTGGATGTTGCTGATCTTGATGGACCAAGGGTCTGATTCAATGTAAGGCGTTCTTGTGAGTTCACAGTCACTCTAGCTAAAGGGAGGGTTTTTCCAGGACCTCCTGGGAATGTTGAGGGTAACAGTGATCTTAGGAAAATATTTGGAGGATCAAGTGGATCAGATTGGAGCATTAATACTTTTGTAGATGGGATGGGAGGAGGTATCTGACACAAGTAATTTTTTAAATTAAAAAAAAAATCAGAAATATTCCTATTTTCATAGCCAGCTCATTTTTTAAAAAGCATTACATAATGCCATAACATTAAACATTTTTTTATTTAAAAAATTCTTGGGGATAGGTGGATTAGTGTTTCTAGTGAGTTAATGCACCCACTGGCCCAACTTTTGGGGCCATTTCATAATTACTTGCAATGGTTGGTGGAGGGACAAAGAACATGGTACATAGACATAACAGCAAATGTTGTAGATGGCATGCAGCTGTGTACAGTATATTTACCACACAGTATCAGGCTTTGAGGCAACCACATCCCATGCCCAAGAAGACCCATAGTGATCAACAGCAGACAGTAGTAACTAACCAAGAAAAGGAAGAAATCAGTGAGGTAAGAACCAAGCCTTGATAGACCAGGTAGACTTATAATGAATTTTTAAAATGTTGTACCATTCAAAGACTGATACTGGCTTTGTGAAAGTATCTAAATATCCACTAACTTAAGGGTTATGAGAAGTCCATACTCATATGAAGCAACATGGTTGGACACTGGTAACAGAAGAATCTCCTGTGCAATCCATTCCTTTTTTATTCCAGTTCTACTAGCAGACTTTCCAATATAATTTCAAGATTAGAGCATGTGCAGCTTACCACAGTGTTCAGTGCACTGATAAAACAGCACACCAAAAGGACCTTGACACAATCATACCAAAAGAAGAGACAGATTTAATGACCCAAATGAACTGAGAACTGCAGCACATGCCTTGTTCTGTACACAATTTGCAGTTAAAAGGAAATGGTGGAAGATTCCTACAGGAGCTCTTCCGCTACAGAAACAAGACCAGAAAATTTATTAGAGGCACATTATGGAAAATATATGTTGAGTCTGGTGTCTTCAGCCTGTCTTTGCTGTAATGGTCAAATGTGGGTTCTCCTAAATTCCCACATGTGCAAGACTCAGTTTGTGTCAGAACCATGGAGTGAATAGAAAAGGGGCTTCAGATTCTTCCTCATACCCAGGGCTTTTTTTGTAGCAGGAACTCCTTTGCATATTAGGCCACACACCCCTGATGTAAGCAATTCTCTAAGCGCTTACAGTAGGCCATGTAATAAGAGCCCTGTAAGCTCTTGAAAGATTGGTACATCGGTGAGGTGTAGCCCAATATGCAAAGGAGTTCCTGCTACAAAAAAGCCCTGCTCACACCATTTTCCCAACGTGACTCAGTCCAGAAAAAGAACTATTTGAGGAAACCCACTTGTTCCCTGAAGTACAAGTGAGTTTCCCCAACAGGCCAAATAGCACATCCTCAAGAACACTGGCAGCTTGGGGAGTGGGGATCATTGGATAAGGAGAAGCTGAAACCCCTTCTCCACACATGTCATGGTCTATATCTGACTGCTGCAAATGTGGGGATTAAAGAGAACCTATAGCAACTCATATCTAATTGTTACATCTGACACAGAATAGGAACCCTGGGGTTTGCAATATGTAATGTGTTACTTAGTCGAGGAAGAAATTTGAATTTCTGAAGATTCCTATTTCTGAAAGAATCATATCTAAGCCACATTTTCTTAGCTTAATGTGCTGCAACCTAGGAATGCATTTGAAGAGCACAACCTGAACAATGGATCAATTCTGATAGCTTTTCCTCAGCTTTCCTTCCAGAGTGACTTCTTTTCTTTTTTGTGGGATTTACTTCATCTGTTCATCAGTATTTAAAAGAAAAAAACCCCTAACAAAACAAAAAGCATTTTTCCGCCTCATAAATATTTTAATTGTTTAAAGAAATTTCATAACATCTTTTATCCAGTACCATTTTCTCCCTCTCTCTCTATTACAGTAATCTAGAAGCCATTACTTTGAATTATATAACTAAAACAACAAAAACTCTTGCTTCACGCTTCACAGAAATAAGGTTATTCAAAGGTTATATTCAGTTATATATTCCTTCCCTTAACTCCCCCCCCCCCTGCAAAACAAAACTGCTGTGAGAATAACCCAAGGAGAAAAAAAATTCAGCCTAGTTCACTTAAGCCATTTGGATCTCTGGAACAGCAGCACATTTCCTGTAGACTCCAGCAGCACGTGTGGTCCCGGCAACAGCTGCATCCTGACCGATAAAATCTCATCTCCTTAAGCCATCTTTGCAACAGTGGCATCCATCAGTTTTAGAGCTGTGTAAAGCCTCAGTTCATCCAAGTGACAGTGCAATGCAATATCCATTAGGTATATTATCCCCTAGAAGGTTATATTGTTCCAAGTGGAGCACACCACTCTATTACAGAACTGGTGGTGTCCTTCAAGGAAAGCAAGGCTTTGAAATTTGTGAATGATCATTTCTCATCTTGCCAAGCTGCAGCAGTCATCTTTCAAGGACAGTGAGTGGCTTGGTAGTCCTGTTTTAAGAGAGAATACAACCCCTCCCCCCATCATTGTTAGATTTGTACCCCCACCTTTCCCCAAGGAGCTCAAGGTCATATAGATGTTCTCTCTCCATTTATTTACAACTATCCAGTGAGGTTGATTTGTGTGTGAGAGTCACTTCCAATTTATGGGTAGTCTATGCACGAATGACCTCCAAAATGTCCTGTCATTGACTGCCTTGCTTAGGTCTTGCAGATGGAAGGCCATGGCTTCCCTGATTGAGTCAATCCCTCTCCTGTTGGATTTTCCTCTTTCCTACTGTCTTCAACTTTTCCAAGTCCTATTTGTTAGTTAGGTGTAGAATTAATAAGAGTCCCAAGGTCAACCAGAGAACTTCATGGCCAATTGGGGATCTCTGTCATCCACATACAGATTTTTAGCCACTGTGTCACATTTTCTCACTGATGATGATGTGTCTGCTTAGAAAACCACAGCATTGCCTCCAAGCATTTCATACTCCTCTATGTGAAATTGGCACAGATGTGGCTCCAGGCTTCCTTCAGGGGCAGAGAAGGGAGGGTGTATGGTGGGAGGCAGTCAAAGAGCAGATAAGGCTTAGAGGATGCTACAGGGTCCATGTGAACAGGTACCATGTTTGGTGGCCAGATAAACATAGAATGCCCTGAGCTTGATGTGTAATACCTCCCAGTGAAACGTGTATCAAATATGTTGCTGGGTATCAGGCAGGGATCCTGTAACAAGGGAAATGGGGGAAGAAGGAGGGGGGGAGGGAGGGAGAGAGAGAGAGAGAGAATGCAATGTGAGAAACTTCACTGCAGGCCTTTAGTTGGGCACAATTTATGAGCCACACAGGATGTGCCTTATCAATTTCTTCCAGTGTTTAGCAATAAAAACCAACAAAGATTCAGAGACTATTTCTAAATGGAGTCCCTAAAACATAGTGACAGGCAATCAGTAAGGGAGAAAAGAAAGCCTTTTCTCCTGGTGACTGCAAGGGAGACAGAACTCTTGTTTGCCAACCAAATCACACTTCCAGTTCCAGTTTTGTAACGTCAGGATTAAAACATGGTTAGGATTAGACTGGAGCAGAGAAAACAATTATATATTGATGAGTTTCATGAATATGAAAAACAGGTTCCTGCATAACCACAGACATACCAAACTCAAACTGTGGCTTCAGTATCTAGTATGCATCAATTCTGTAAGCTCTGCTTACTGATGAGGTGTCCACCCACTGCCTGACTGCTCAGGAAAAGTGGTCTAAAGACATAGCTAAAAAATTTTTTTTGGGGGGGTGGGGGGTGGGAATTAAGGGTCGGATGTTACTGCTTTTTAAAACAGTTGTTCTTTATTAATACTTCTGCAAAAGGGTTGTTTTCAAAGGCTATTTCTGTTTGTGTAGATGGCCATTGATACTCACGGTTATGTCTGACTTTGGGGCTGGAATAAAATCAACCTCAGTAACATGCTGAAGGCCACCAAAACTGCCAAACTTTTCATGTTTCCTCCACTTTGCCCGCTGGTTCTGGAACCAGATCTATGTGAAGGAAAAAAAGGAAAATGTAATATTAAATTGAGCAAAAGTTCTTTTGAGAGATGTTCACATCTACAAGAGGCTATATGAGAACAAAATGGATTAGAATTTGCTGTGGGAGAACTCATCTGAGCTTGACTTGGAATAGGACTCAGAAAAATTGAATTGTTTGCCAGAAAGTGGTACATTGCTATTGTCGAAGTTGAATGCTGAGTTCAGAATGCTTGGAAAGTTTCCCTGACATTGCCCATCTTCCCTGCCTTTGTTGTTCTCTTCAGCCACTCTTTTCTCTTTCCCAGGTTAGTGGTCACAGTGGTGTCTGACCAGCCAGTCATAACGCCAGCTGACGGGCTGGTGGGAAGAGAAACTATTAGTTCCACAGATACTGCTGTGGCACCAGAGAAGGCAAAGGAGGAAGGAGAAGGGAGGAAGGCAGTGATTGTTTTTTCCCTCTTTGGCAGCAATACAGTAAATTTGGGTGGAAGGGGGAGAGAGAAATCTTGACTTAGAGAAGAATTTGGAGATGTAATGCTCACCATATTTGAAGATGGATATTACAAAATGCTGAACACAGGGGATATATCTCATCTGATCATTTATTCGAGCAAAAATATGGATGCTGCTGAAAAGACAGGGACTGAAACCTATCAAAATGATTTTGTTTTCATACTGTCCCCATTAACTAGTGAATCATGCAATAAACTCTGGGCTAATGTGCTCTCAGACCCAGCATTAATTTGCTCTAGAGTCAGGATGAAAGCAGTTCCTTTTTCAGTGGGGAAAGCTGGCTGTTTTGTATTTAATAGATGATTCTTAAAAGAAAAACTAACCAGACTTTATGGCACAAGACAGTAAGAGCAAACCTGCTGTTTCAGGCCAATGGTCCTTCTTGTCCAGCATCCTATTCCCTACTAGGGAGACAGGAAGCCAGGGGGAGGGTTGAGGGGGCACATGATGTCAATTTACAATGTAAAACAGCAATAAAAACAACATAATAGGAGTAATATTAAAATATACAACAGCTCTAAAACATAAAACCTCTAAAGGCCAGAAGGACAATAAAACAAGCATTAACAAGTACAGAATTATATTAATCAGAAACAAATGATAAACAAGGAAAATTAACCAAATGCCTGGAGAAACATGCAAGTTGTCATCTGTTGCCTCAAAGTGGGCAAGCTTGGTCAATAGTGATAAGCTATGTGGAGGGTGTGCCAATATTGAGACACCATCACTAAAAATCCCATCCTGAGTGGGTACCAATCTCCAAACTGGTGGGGGGGCATAATGAAGATACACTGATCTGATGGACAAGTTCATGTGGTAGTCAGTGGTCCTTCAGACATCCTGGTTCTTGAACATTTCATATAAGCATGCTTCTATTCCTATACAGTGTACATTGTTTCGTAGTGTTTCTGCTACAGTATATACATGCATGAGTTTCATGCTTGATAGTGTATACCAGTGCATATTTCCCCCTGTACAAGTAATATACATGTATGGGGAAAACCTCACCTGTGAATTGGTTCTTGTTTGGTTTGTTTTGGTTTTAAAGTAAGGCAGAGAGATGTATCTTTTCATCTTATTTAAGTATATACTGTGCAATGACCATATAGACTCCTGGGAGAAGAAAGGTTGGGCTAACCTCTTCCAGACTTTAACACCTAACTTTTAATATAAAGAGCTTGGCAATTAAACATAGTCCTCTCATTCCCAGAAAATAAATTGAATTAAAATATATGACCGTAGCAATTGGGAAATCAATTTTTGGCATAATGAAGTTATTTTTCAATTCAACTGAGGTGGCAACAAAAATACAGTTTTTCTATGATATATTATGATTGTGTTGTACCTAGTTTGTCAAAGCAGTGGTGTACAGCTGCCATCATAATCTTTCCAGAGCACTCTAGAGATAATAAATAAAGGAAATATATCATACCTATAAGTACTATGTAATCAAGTGATCCTCAGGTTTCTAATTTTCTGAAAGCTTGTAGGTAATGGTAACTTAGCAACTTGTTGGTACAGGAATACATTAGCAGCAGAGAATCAAAGAATTTACCTGGATCCTGGCTTCTGGGAGGTTGATCTTTGCAGCCAGTTGGTTGCGGATGTGGACATCTGGATAGTGTGTAACTTGAAAGATTCTCTCGAGTTCTTGGAGTTGCTCTGTAGTGAATGTTGTCCTGATCCTGCGCTTCCCTTTCTTCACACCTGAACAAAACAGGGAAAAGTATATATTAGGAAAATATACTATTTAAGTAAGGGGCAAAAATTCTAAATGATCATCTGCATTGAGACAGGATCAAGAATATCTCAGGTATTTCTGACCTGTCACACTTGCCTCTCTTCCAGGGATTTAAGAGTGCCATAACAATCACAGAAGTCTGATTAAATACTTAAAATGAGAAACAGCAATCTGCAGAAGACTACTCAGTTAACAGCTGGCCAAGATTTGAATACAAGTTGTCAGGGCAGGGAAGCTGGAGAAGAGCAGGTGCAATTTTGGCAGGAAATTTAGTTGCAAACAGTTGAGCCATCAAGCTGGTCATGAAAATTTATGGTGGAATGACTTGTTAATTTTGAAGGTGTCATTGGACTCCTGTTTAATCAGGCTTGTTAGCAGATTAACAGAAAGTCTGAGATGTCGAACTCATTTGTTATGAGGGACGGATCTGACATAAATGAGACCTTGTTGGGGCTTGGCCATATGTGTCATAAAATGTAATGCCAGGAAGCGGAGAAATAAACTTAAGAGAGAATGGACAAACGCAACTGAAGATTATTTACTTAAAATAAAACATGCTTAATACATAAGCACACTTGCAATATTTTGTTTAACAGTTTCTGATAACTGACACCTGTTACTCCGAATTATTGCATCAAAATCTGAATGTCTGTAGTATATTGTTGAGTATACTGTTCAGGTGTGTATCTGTAAGTCACAAACCTACTTTTGAATTATTGACATTAATTACAGAAATCTCATGTTCAATGCTCTGTGCCCTAGGACCAAGGTGGGGAGGGGCCTCAGTCAATGGAAGAGCTTGGCTCTGTAGCTCTGCTGTTTGATTGAGAGCCTGGCACAGCTGAGCTATGGAGTCAAGCTCCTCTATTGGCTGAGGCTCCTCCTCCCTTGGAGAAGAGGGAGTGGGAAGAGGGAAAGAGCCAGAGGCTGGTTTGCTTGCTGCATAGCACTGAAGAAATACAAAAATGGTGACTGAAAAAAGAAGAGAGGGAGAAGGAAGCAGAGGACAGCCACTTACTGGCATGCCTGATTGGAGCCCTGTAGAGGTGAGATCAGGCCCATGGGCCACACATCTGACATCCCTGTTTGTGATCCATGATAGCTGTAATAGCACCCTCTGGCCACCAGCAGTGGTGGTGCTTTTGTGCAGCAGACAGCAGCTTCCTCCTCAGAATCACTGAAATAAAGTCCTGGGTCCCCAATAAAGAGTAAAGTGCTTGATGCCTGGTACTTTTCACCACCTGCACACTCCAAGTCTGAATCTTTAGCCACTATTGGCACAAACAACTGACAAATTCTTCTGCATAAGCATCACTGAAGTAAATGGGCATTGTCCAATGACATCTTCAAAATTAACAAAAGCTACTGGTCATCTAAAGCTTGAGATCTACTGAGCTCATATCTTCTGCTGTACTTCCAGTATACTGGTATTTCTTTTTAGAATAACAATATAGACAGGGACCATCCAGAATGAGCTCTACTGGCAGGGACTTTCCACATCAGATTACACATTCATGTCCATCCTTTGGCAGCTGCAGGACCGAACAATAATTGACCATATGAAACATTTACCTCAGATCGAGCACCATAGAAACACTTTTCATATTTTCTGTAGGATGGTTTCCCCCCCAATGAAAACAGTCAATATATTCAACTGTGAGTCCTTGACTGATGTACTAGCATGTGTGAATCAGCCTCCACCAGAAGCAGAGCTTCAAAAGTATCAGGCTGCATATAGGGTGGAGGTAAATAAGAAGACCTGTACAAACCATCTGCTTGGCACTGTTCAGAAAGGACTTTCAAAGTAGATCTGGTTAGGCAGGAATATGAGCATTAGTTATAATGAATGCTGTCATCAGAAGTTCATCTCAGAATCAAGGGTCAGATTGAATGAATGAATGAATGAAACTTGTGTACCAGGAAGTTCCATCTTGAACCCTTGAATCTTTGACTAAGACATAAAAGTAAACCTCATTAGATGTATCTCTGGCGGTCGCCTCAAGGAGCAAATCATACTGAATCATGCCAACACTGTTAGGCCAGCAATCAGAAATGAGCAACATTTCTTCACTTGTATGTTAAAGATAGGAGTCTTGGAAACTGTGATATTATAGAAACAGATTCTTTCACAATGGCCTTTAAAGATCAGAAGTGCTTAAGAGTTTCCATCATGGACAAGGATCTCAGAGTACTAGGCTGCTAACGTCATGAAGATTGTCCTCCTTGTCTATATTCTATTTATAACTGAAACGTATAAAAGATGTGCTGAGGTAAAATCATTTTCTTTTCTATGTAAGGGCAGAGTTGAACAGAAAAGTATACAGCCTTGTACCCCAAAGTAATGAATGAGTTTCCCTTGTTTTGTTTTTTTTTGTATATCACTATATGAAACCGTCAGTGGCTGGCTCCCAGATGGATAGGAAAATATGCTCAATGGGGTCAGCCACTGGGACAATATAGAGTTCAGCAAACCCAAATAATTTTGGAACACAACCCCTTCATGTGTTAGTGATGGTAAATATTTATGTGCACACATAACTCCCCCCCCCCAAGCAAAAACAGATTTGGAGCAGAATTTTGAGTTACCTTAGCAACTCAAAAAGTCATGTGAAAACGTGGTGTTGGAGGAAATTGGAGAGGTGAGTGGATGGGCACTGGCCAGGAGGAGGAAGGGTAGCTGAAGCAGGTGGTGGTGGGTGGCAAGCTAGCGATAACTTGACAAGGGGTGAGTGGGGGGAGGCAAGCCAGACTCATGAAGATCCAGAAGGAGGGGGTAGGTCTCCTCCATGATTCCTCATGTCCCCCAATTTTTTAGAAGTGTGTGTGTGTGTGTATATATACACACACACACACACACACACACATATACATTGAATGCTTTTTATTCTGTATTTTCACTGTTAGCTTTTAGATTAGTTTGTATCACGTATTCTTGTTCTTTATGTAATTCATATGGTATTTATGTATTCCATATATATTGCTTATGCATCTAACAGAATGTGTACTTCTGATTTATTGATGCATAAGTAATGGTGAAAAAAATTATACATCTTATGAGAAAAATTTGGTGGAAGCAAGTAAAACTGAGAGGGGGGGTGTTTTAAGCTATAACAGCAAGAATGAGAATCTATAGTCCTTCATACCAAATCAGACCAATGACTATGTGGACAAAGGGAACCCAATAGATGTTGTTTAACTTGACTTCCAGAAAGCTTTTGATAAAGTTCCTCATCAAAGGCTTCTATGTAAGCTCAAGAGCTATGGGGTAAAAGGACAAGTCCTCTTGTAGATCAAAAACTGGCTAATTAATAGAAAACAGAGATTGAGTATAAATGGGCAATTTTCTCAGTGGAGCATGGTAAGCAGTGGGGTGCCGCAGGGGTCAGTACTGGGTCTGATGCTTTTTAACTTGTTCATTAATGATTTAGAGTTGGAAGTAAGCAGTGAAGTGGCTAAATTTGCAGATGACACTAAATTGTTCAGGGTGGTGAGAAACAAAGAGAATTATGAGGCATTCCAAAGGGATCTGTTGAGGTGGGTGAGTGGTTGTCAACATGGCAAATGAGGTTCAGCGTGGCCAAGTGCAAGGTAATGCACATTGGGGCCAAAAATCCTAACTATAAATACAAGTTGATGGGGTGTGAACTGGAGGAGACTGACCAAGAGAGAGATCTTGGGGTCGTGGTAGAAAAGTTACTGAAAATGTTGAGGCAGTGTGCAACTGAATAAAAAAAAAGACTATGCTTGGAATTATTAGGAAGGGAATTAAAAACAAATGAGCCAGTATCATAATGCTTGTGTATAAATCGATGGTGCAGCCTCATTTAGAGTACTGTATACAATTCTGGTCACTGCACCTCAAAAAAGATACTATAGCATTGGAAAAAGTGCAGAAAAGGGCAAGTAGAATGATTAAAGGGTTGGAACACTTTCCCTATGAAGAAAGGTTAAACGCTTGGGGCTCTTTAGCTTGGAGAAACATCGACTGCGGGGTGATATGATAGAGGTTTACAAGATTATACATGGGATAGAGAAGGTAGAGAAAGAAATGCTTTCCTCCCTTTCTCACAATACAAGAACTCATGGACATTCAATGAAATTGCTGAGCAGTTGGGTTAGAATCGATAAATGGAAGTACTTCACCCAAAGGGTGATTAACACATGGAATTCACTGCCACAGGAGGTGGCGGCGGCTACAAGCATTGCCAGATTCAAGAGGGGATTGGATAATCGTATGGAGCTGAGGTCCATCAGTGGCTATTAGCCACAGCATATTGTTGGAACTCTCTGTCTGGGGCAAGTAATGCTCTGTATTCTTGGTGCTTGGGAGGGGCAACAGTGTGAGGACTTTTAGTGTCCTGGCCCCACTAATGGATCTCCTGATGGCACCTGTTTTGTTTTGGTCACTGTGTGACAGAGTGTTGGACTGGATGGGTCATTGGCCTGATCCAACATGGCTTCTCTTATATTCTTATGACCATTTAATTTAACAGTGTTCACATAGACTCCCAACATCTGTCCTGCCCCATTGGATTTGAGCCTGGGACTTAGAAGGTGCAAAGCACTTGTCCTACCACTAAACTACAACTTCTCCTACTGTTGATGGACAGAAAAAAGCCACAGCACAAATGTCACTTTCCCCCCTTTATAAGCAAACAGTTGTCTGCAGTAGGCATTGGTGGGGAAATCTAGTAGACTTGCCAAACAAAACAGGGATCCCAAGAAACGTATACAAGTGTTGCATGATCAAGAAGGCTTATAATGTGTGTTTCTCAAACCATTTTTGAAATGGAGTGGACTTCTAATAGTTTATAAGGGGACATGGGGGAGGTTGGAGACTCAGAGAAACACAAAGTTAAAAAAATTCTCACTATGTCCCTGGGTGTGCTTAAAGTAGTTCCTTGGATCCTGGCCATGTCCCACTTGGGGGGGGGGGGGGGTGAGGTGAAAATCAGAATGGGGCTATCTTCACCTAGTGCAATACAGGGGTGGGGGGATATCTAGTGAGGACTGAACACTGTAATTAGATCAGAGAGATTCAGCACCAGATCCCTGCTCAGGCATGAAGCTCTCTGGGTAATGCCTCCACTCTTGGTGTAACCTACCTTTAGAGTTTGATGTATGCACAAGCGAAGTAAGTAGAACTGTCAGATGGATGCCAGGAACCCACAGAAAAATAGGGGGTGAGGGAGAGACATAGGAAAAAGGATATCATTGAAGTATCAATGACATTTCCCGCTAAAACTCAGAAATTATAAAAGACTGGGATTTTGCTGATCTCTATAATAAAAACCATAGAGACCTACAGAATCCTAGACTGTCAGTTAATGTCACTTCCACGTTTTAGCTTGAAGTGACTCTAATGTGTCAATGACATCCTCCCACCATTCTCCCCTGGCATTTTTCTGAGCACTAGTGGAGAACATGGGCACTTTGGAGGGGGCCTACTGAAAATAGGCCAAATGGAACCTCTACAAATAAGCTCATATTTCAAGAGGTTTCGACATACTAAAAAATGGCAAACATTACTAAATTACTATTTGGGGGTAATGCTACAGGACATCTTAAACTTGACATAGTTCTTGGCTTCCCCATGTTTTAATCTGGCCCTGCCTCTCTCACCAATATGCTACTGAGTTCCTTGGAGGAAAGGTAGACTATAAATTGGATGAACAAACATGTGTTGATCTGCCCACTGTAAATGTGTTGTAACTCAGTGGGCTGCATACAAGCCATGGAGTTGAATCCAAAGCTGGTGTCTTTCTGCTTCCGGAAAAGGCACCTTTGAATCCAATACAACTTGTTTCAGTTAGGCATTGAGAAAAACTAATTGTCTTGAGGTGAGATTTGTTCATAGATTGGTCATTTGTATTACCTTGCAAAGCAATAAGAAAGTTAAGCACACACATGGCACACAGGTGTGGTAATACATGGTAGAATGTGAGGTAAATAAATTAAAAAAAAGAACATGAGGTAAAACTGCCTTCAAAGTGAACATGGGTGTTGTTTCTAAACTTATAAGCCTCATTATTCATTTTCAGATTCTATTTTCATCTGCAAAATGGAAACTATATAGAATATATGTAGACCAGACCTTCTGTTTTTATGACAATTAAGGAGATAAATAAACACTGTTACTTGCCTGGAGCCTTAATCGTGTAATTAAATGAAGCTGAATGCTTTGGTATTCTGAGTAATGCCAGGCAGTGAGTAGAAGAAAGTTCTTAATATATTCACGGCCAGATTAATATCAGTGAAGGCCACTGGCAACAATAATTTTAGGTGCCCTCCAGGGTGTAATGATCCCCTCCTTGCAGAACAGATAGCATGAGAAACCCACTTTTGTTTCCTAAGGCTATGCTACTGTAGCACCATTTAAATCTTTGAAGATGCATTTCTTGATGCTTCAGAACCATTAACATGCCTCAAAAACCTTCTTGAAAATGCATTACAGTACACTGAACAATACTGAAGTGCACTGTTTACCCATACCTTCAACTGTCAGCAGGTGGTGCTATTCCTTTAATTGAGTTGTGAGCAATCCTCTGATGAACAGGCTACTGGGAGGGCAAGCTTGATGTGGTCTCCTGTAATGGTGAAATTAACCTTTCAATCACTTGTCCATTTGTAAATTGGCCATGCTTTTCTTATCAGGGCATCTGGAGCTTGGGTGTCTAGGGCAGGGCTGGCAAATCTGCAGTTTGTGACCCCCAGCTTCTGAAACAGCTTTATCTACTCTTCACTGGCAGAAGGTGGTTAAAAAAGAATCTGCTCATAATTTTACCTGTCAGGAAGAGAAGCAATAATTTTCTATGTGTTTTACATATAAGCAATATCTTCATTATGTTGCATGCTAATTTGCTTTTTACTCTCTGCCTACCTCTATGGACTGTCAACTTCCATGTCAATATATCTGACGAAGTTTGAGCGCACACAAAAGCGCATACCTTGAATAAAACTTTGTTCTTCTTAAAGGTGCCACTGGACTAAAATGTAGTATCACTATCTGTTGTGCATTATGGAAAAGCTACCAGCTGGCCTCTCAAGGGCATCTTTCAGGAAACCTTTCCTCCTTGACCCCTTTCCTAACTGATGATTTCATTCCATCCCTGATGAAAAATTCATACCAGTTGTGCTAACACAGAGAACTTCAAGTGCCAGAACAGAGGGAGAGGCCAAGAAACCCATTCACATGCATCCCTTTTTGCTGTTATCAAGAACAGTATAATTCATAGAGGGGCGAGCCCTTTATTTTCTGTCATGTATTGATTTAGTGCCATTACCAACATGCCACTTTTGAGTTTGCTTGCTTCCTTGGTGTGCTAATGGAAAGGAAAGATATGAATCTAACAAAAATATGTTTTGATTTTTGGGGGATATTTTTTGTTGTGTATGTGTGTAAGTGTGTATGTGCGTGCGCACCCGGAAGTCATGGTGACCTCTGGTGACAGACCCCTACTGGAGGGCATTCAGAGAAGTGGCTGAATAAAGCCTGCCCCGCCCTCCTGTATTCCAAGTGGAACCAATTTCACACTCACCTTACACAATTCTCACGTTCGTCTTCTCAGTGCGGCTTTCTTCCGATTTCCTGCTATCTGCCCCTGGGCTGCAGCAAGGATTGTTGTTTTCATGCAGCAAACAGAAACTGCTAAAAACCAGTTTCTGTTTGCTGCACAAAAATGCCGATCCTTGCTGCAGCTGCAGGGCAGATAGTGGGAAATCGGAAGAAAGTGGTGCTGGGAGGACGATTGTGAGAGTGCCGTGAATGCAAAATCAATTGAGGTCTCCCATCCAAATACTTGCCAGAGTTAACCCTGCTTAGCTTCTGAGATCTGACAAGATTGGGCTTGCCTGAGCTATGCAGGTCAGGGGAAATCTGTTCTGATTTTGTGGAAGCCCTTAGACTTGAGTAATGCAAATATTTTTAGTATAGCCATAAAGGTGTTTGATTGTTCTGTCCTCCAGACTTCTTGTCTGAAGAACAGAGTGACCCCTGGGAATACAGAAGCTAGCCTCCCCAAGAGTCTAAAGTTAGACTTAACTGTTGGGCCCAAGAACTGAATAAAATGCAACATCTATCTGCAAAGATGGTGTGCTTGAAAACAAAAAGGGGAGGTGGAGCCAAAGGTGGTGGTTGGGGTGAGCTGAGCCCCAGTGACACTGCCAGCATCTCACTGATTCATCTTTGACTCCACTGGTAGCTGTGCAGAACTGGGAGGTGAAGGGGGCATGCCACTTCTGTCAGCTTCTCCAACACCACTGACCCCAGCCTCAGTTGCCTGGAAGGATATTGGGCCCTGAGTGCCAAGCCAAATGGCCTGTTGTTCCCAAGTCAGCAAGTGTACTGGGGACTGCCTATCCTTTATCTTAAAAAAAGCTGTTGATGGTCTGATCTCACTTCCCCTTTATTCAGATCCGTTTTTTAACATGTCTGTTGCATGGTTACTGTGATGGCATGCAAAGCTTTTGTATGCTTGCCCTACTGAGTGCTCTTTTCCAAAACTGGGACACCTCAGATTAAAAGCATAAAATGACCTAGGGACAACAGAGACGGAATTGACCAGCTCTGATTTCAGCTTCAAATGAAACAGCAGCCAAGATAGTTACAGATAGCTAATCAGGGACATGCCAGTAGGAAAGCAAGATAGTGCATTTTTTATTAAACTTAATCAGTTATTCTGTTTACGTTTCCAAAAAAGAGAGACTCCCCCCCCCCCAAAAAAAGAGACAAGCTTGTGTTAGCATTCACCCCCGCAAGGTGAACATTTCTTTGACTGCAGCTTCGAATATTTGCAAATGCCTTTGGGAGTTCAACTTAAGAGATCCCACAGCAAGCAATAGCATTCAAATTACAGTCTAATAAAGAATGTGGGAGGAAGATATGAGGCTGGAAAATGTTAAGCATAATGCCAGATTTACAAATTTGGCTCCAGGGTCTCAGGGGAAATATAACTACATTGCTTTCTTGAGATGTTTCGATATGCAAAAGTTTGAGATGTTCAAATGCATTTTTTTTTAAAGAAAACCATTCAGAATAAAAGCTGAAGTAATTTAGTAATACAGGTTCTTTCTTTTTTTAGTGGTCTTCAAAACACTGGTGAAAACCACCACATTCTCTTCATTTAACATGTAGCCACTTTCTCATACTTTGAGATGTTCAGTTGGCTCCCAGCACCTAACATAGGGACTCTCCTTGGAGCGCAAATAATTCTTGGAAGAGAAAGTACAAGAGCATCTCCTGCCTTAAATGACATCTTTAATTTTGACTTTAGGTTCTCCTTGCACATGTTGCTTTTACAATGTTAGCAGGAAGACAAATGCTGAAACAAGAATTACTTCCTTACAGAGGAATAATAGGGACACCAGCATCAAGATGGACCTGGAGTTCTAGAAATACAATTGATCTTCAGCCTACAAAGATTAGTTGCCCTGGGGGAAATGGCAGTTTTGGAAGATCAACTGCATGTTATACTATAGAGCAGGGTTGTCAAACATGAGGTTCGGGGGCTGAATCAGGCCCCAGGAGGGCTCCTATCAGACCCCTGAGCACATTGTTGTCATCTGCTTCTTTCTCCCTATATCTTGCTTCCTTCTGAAAAACAGTTTGCTTTGTAAGGCTTGCTCAGTTGCACAGGAGTTACAGAGTAAAGCCTCTATTTTCTTCATTGGGGAGGAAGGGGGGGTGGCAGAGCTTGCTTTGCCAGGCTCTCTCAATCACACAGCAGATCTACTGAGACAAGCCTCTCTTCCTTCTCTTGGCTGAGACCCCCCCCCCCGTCCCCTAGGGAAAGAAGGAAAGGGTCAGAGATTCCTTTGCTCAGTTCCCTAGATCCCATGGGAGAAATAAAAAAGAAAGCACCTTTAAGACCAACAAGTGCTAACATTTTAAGAATGTTTTAAGTTTTTAAAAAATATATATTTGTGTTTGTCTTTGTCCTTTATAAAGTTTATATTTCTGCTACCTAATCTTAAATAGGCACACATGGCCTGGCCTGACATGGCCCAGCCCAACCCAACATGGCCTAACCCAACAAGATCTCCATAAGATCTGACCTTGCTTGTCATGATGCTATATTATTTTATCTTAATCTATTGTTTCATCTTTGGGCCTACTGCTGTACTGATATATAGAATGCACCCAATGGGAATCACCGCCTTTGATATATGTCTGGGGTGGCCAACGATCACCAGCATGGCCAATGGCTGGGGCTGATGAGAGTTGTAGGCAAAAAACATCTGGAGAGCTACTGCTGGCCACCCCTGATATATGTGTTATCTGTTTTGTTGTATTTTATGGTTTTAGCTTATAGTTTT
Organism: Heteronotia binoei; assembly: GCF_032191835.1. Lineage (NCBI taxonomy): Eukaryota > Metazoa > Chordata > Lepidosauria > Squamata > Gekkonidae > Heteronotia > Heteronotia binoei. Next base: position 87,756,667 of record NC_083230.1, read on the forward strand.
TAATTTTCTTAACTCTCGTTGTGATCCACTCTGAGCCTGCTTGTGGGAAAGGACAGAATACAAATTAACAAAAATAAAATAATATGAACAAATGAGTTTGACACCCCTGCTATGAAGACTAGGAGAAGTAAATGTCATAGACTGACATCACATCCTTGCTGAATTTCCCAAACTCTTCTGTCCCCATGTACCACCCGCAAATCACCAAGAATTTTTCTAGCAACACTAAGTACTGAGGTTCGTTCTACCATGTGGATTGCCCTCTATCTGAAAATGTGGCTCAGTGAAGCTTTGAGTTCTAATTCACACTACTAAATGCCTCCATATCACAAGATCTTGAAGTTTCCTTTGTATGTTGGTGAAATTATATCACAGTCCAGTTTCTCAAGGCACCAATTCAGATTTGGGGCAGGAGAGAAGAGAGTTTTCCTTTGCAGGGGAATAGCAATTTTCAGAGCAAGTCCACTCTTGGATGTGGTGAAGATTAAAATTACAAAAAAAGAAATTGCATTTTCAGATCAGTTGTTGTGGCTCCTTTAACACACCTTAATCCTTGTGGCAGATAGGAATCAAAGGCAAGTTATTACCCCTTCACATTTTTTAAAAAAGAGTGTTTATGCCTTGAACATAGGCTTCCCAATACCCCCCCACCGCCCTGCCGGGGGACCCCTGGATTATCAGCCTCCTCCCTCACTCTCCAAAAATGTGGAAGCGGGGTGGGGGTGGGGAAACGGCACGGTGTCTCTTTCCCTGCGTGCCTCCCTCCCTCGCAGGCTTTAGGCTTCCCCCTTCCTCTGGGTCACAAAGACCCGCCGGCCTGCTATTCGCTCCAGTCCGGCACTGTTTTTTGAGGTAGAGGCACCAAATTTTCATTATAGTATCTAGTGACTCTCCCCAAAGTATCCCCCAAGTTTCAAAACGATTGGACCCTGGGGTCCAATTCTATGAGCCCCAAAAGAAGGTGCCCCTATCCTTCATTATTTCCTATGGAAGGAAGACATTTAAAAAGGTGTGCAGTCCCTTTAAATGTGATGGCCAGAACTCCCTTGGAGTTCAATTATGCTTGTCACACCCTTGTTCCTGACTCCGCCCCAATGCCTCCTGGCTCCACCCCCAAAGTCCCCAGATATTTCTTGAATTGGACTTGGCAACCCTACTTGAACATGAATGGGTCCATTAAATTATTTATAACCATATTTACTCAGAATGCTGTTAGATGAAAACAATGGTTTGGGATCATGGGGTAAAGAGAAGGTTTAACCCTTCGCTCATGCATTTTCCTTAGCTAGTACTGCCCCCTTAAGCTAATAGTGTTGTTTGATGCGCTAGGAAAAAATATGGGCACTAGTATATATATTCCCAGCTGGCCAAATATCAGCTAGTTGGGGATTTAGATCAGGGCATGGTTAAAGCCCACCTTAGCACTTTTGCTCCAAGGAAAGAAGGAGATAAGAGGTTGCTTTTAAAATAAAACTCAAGGTCCAATAATCTTCCATACTTACTCTCTTTATGTCCTCTCTGTTTGGAACGGGGATTCAGAAATACAGGTGTTCCCCACAAAGAATAACCATACACAATCAGAAATGCTTACAGCAAATCCCCCCTCACTCTCTAAATGGTGGCAATTCCCCCCACCCCAGCTTTTTCTGCTCTTAGATGCAGTTTCCTGAAAAGAAAGGCCACAAAATGAAACTGGCTGCATCCTGTGTAAAATGGCTGCCTCATACTGTCTTCACTTTCTGAAGCTTTTAACCCTGCAGGCACAGGGACTGATCGCTTTACACATCAGGACATGCTGCACAGCCTACCTGTGCACAGCACTGTAGCTTTACAACTCAGCCAATTCATATTTACTTAGAAGTACATTTCACATTAAAGAGCCCCGTGGCAGAGAATGGTAAAGCTGCAGTACTGCAGTCCTAAGCTCTGCTCACGACCTGAGTTCGATCCTGGTGGAAGCTGGGTTCAGGTAGTCAGCTTGAGGTTGACTCAGCCTTCCATCCTTCGAAGATCGGTAAAATGAGTACCCATTTTGCTGGGGGGAAAGTGTAGATGACTGGAGAAGGCAATAGCAAACCATCCCGTAAAAAAGTCTGCCGTGAAAACATTGTGAAAGCAACGTCACCCCAGAGTTGGAAACGACTGGTGCTTGCACAGAGGGCTACCTTTACTTTTTAAAAAAATTCACATTATTCAATACAACTTTCATGCAGTTAAGAATACATAAGGATGCAGCTTAGATCTGGTCTGTAAATGCTGCAGTATGAGATGGCAGAATGGCCCATATGATGCCAGACGGCAAAAGCCTGACTGACATTTTGGATGCTCCTTGATATTAGAAAACAAAATAAAACACCCCTCTTTGCAAGAAGATAAGTGCAAGGGAGGGTCAAAGAGAAACCTGGATTTTCAGGGAGCCTAGAGCCTAGAGTGTAGTTAGTGAAGCCAGCCTGTTTAATAAAGTTCCATTTTGCTGTCTGCTGCAAGTGCTGTAGTCTTTGTAAACAAAGAGTGTCTAATTACCCATCTAACGACATGATACTAGTACAGCACTTAACAGTCTCTTATTTTCTCAGGATTTCTATAAGCAATTGTTATTAGGCTGGGTCATTTAAGTCATGGTCTGGATGGTGTCTGAATGGAGCACTGAGACTTTTTAAAGTGCAGGCCCTAGTCTCGAAGGGTAGGTCAGCCTCTTTATTGAAACAAAACCCCAAAACCGCATGTTGGCATGTTCTGCATCAATGAAGCAAACCAAATCTGCTTGTCTACATAAGGAGATTTCTTCTCTGGGGCTTCTCCTCCAAGCTAAAGAGCCCACTTGACAATTTAAAAGGGCACGAAGAGAGACTCTGAGGTGGGAGCGTGGTGCTGTGGTTAATTTTTATTAAAGTCTCTCCTCACCCCTTATTAAAAGGAACTAGCCTAGTCAGGGAGAATGGTTCTAATTGGATGCATACAAATTGCTCAGGGTAGAGCCTTCCACTACTGAACCTTTGCATTTAGCATCCTGCTGCTATCTGTTGAGGCACTGCAGAAATAGAGCAGCAGGATGCTGGGCTGTTGAAAGGCTCCATTTCATTCCTCGCAGTCCAAAACTTTCAGACAAAAGCTGCCTTCACCCAGATGCCAATCACAATTGCTAAAATTATTGGAGGGGCTGGGTAGAAAGAACTGTAAGTGGAAGACCACAAGCATTCGCAGGAAAGAAACTTTTTTTTAACTGGCAGATTGATGATATCTCTCAGTATGCATAATCACAAAGACTTGGATTTTGCCTCCCTCACCCACCATCCAAGGAGAGATTGTTACATCCATGCTGACTGGGTTCCGATTAGTTCCCTGCTATGCTGCCAATGTCATCAAACCCAATGCTATGCAAAGGAAACTACCTTAGAAGCCCAAAATAAATTGAGTCAATAGCCAGCAAGGATTTAGTGGCCAGTGATATGCAGGGCCGGCATGCTTATTAAGCAAACTTAGGCGGATGCCTATAATGAGGCCCGGGGGGGGGGGCGAATTGGGCATTCCCCATGTGACTCCCAGTGGCCACCACCATACTGGGGTAGAAGCTGGGAGGGTGGGGGCCACCCAGCATTGTCGCAAGAGTACTTGCTGCTGTGTCACTGCAGTTCTGGATTTGAAACTCAGAGATCAAATCCCTATTTCCAAACTAAGAAGCAAAGCAGCACTGAACAAACTGGGAAGTAGAGGCAGTGGGGGTCTGGGGGTCCAGTGGCAAGACGTTTTGGGGATGCCAGGCTGCCAAGGGTGATTGAGATGAGGCCACCAGCTGCCTGTCTGCCTGTCATGCTGGGGTGCACCCCTCTTGCTGCTGCTGCTGGGGGTGGAGGACAGGAGTGCTTGGCCAGGCTGGGTGGGAGGTTCCCCCCTGGTGAGAGAGAGATGCCTGGGCTGGGCTGGGCTGGTCTGACTGCTCCAGCCTGGCCAGAAGGCCAGGAGGGAGGTGGCCTGGGGCCAACAGGAGGGTGGGCACCCCTCCTTCCTCCCCCTCCTCCCACACCCTGTCAGAAGCGAGTTCCAGTTCTGGGAAAGGCCTCCACTTCCCAGGATTGGGTGCTTGCACCAGCAGCACCTCCCCCCCCCCCCCCGAGTCTCTCCAGCCAGGAGTCGACCAGGTTGCTGTTCCCTGGAGGAGGACAGCCGGGAGAGAAGTCACTTTAGGAACAATAATATAAACAACCAAAGGTTATAGTGACCAAATTACTATGTAATAATAGTGTGCATGTACAAATAAGCAAAATTGACAAAAGAATTGCAAAATTCATAAATAATCTTCCACAAAGGAGTCCCCATGTGCAGGTTGTCGACTTTAGAAGGTCCTGCTTCGATTAAAACTCTTCCAGCATAGGGTGCTCCATAAATCATAAATTCTTAAAGAAGATATCCCCGTTCAAAAAACGCTTACAGCAACACTTCTACTGCATTCCCCACTGCTTATCTACTATTTTTAATAATTATATGGGAATACAAATTCTCCAAAAACTTTAAACCGGCATCATGCTCACAAGCAGCTCAGGGAAATCAGTGGTGAAGGGGCCTTACCTAGGGTGCCAAAAGCCCTGATGCTGCCCCTGGTGATATGGTGAGAATTGATTTACCTCAAGAAAAGAAACAGCAGCTCTCATCCTGGAACAGACAGAGTGGACCTACAGGGAAGATGAAAACCTAAATAGTATTCCACTAGTTATGTTCTTAGAGCCAGTTTGGTGTAGTGCTTAAGTGCATGAACTCTTATCTGGGAGAACCGGGTTTGATTTCCCACTCCTCCACTTGCACCTGCTGGAATGGCCTTGGGTTAGCCATAGCTTTGGCAGAGGTTGTCCTTGAAAGGGCAGCTGCTGTGAGAACCCTCTCAGCCCCACCGACCTCACAGGGTGTCTATTGTGGGGGGAGAAGATAAAGGAGATTGTAAGCCACTCTGAGTCTCTGATTCAGAGTGAAGGGTGGGGTATAAATCTGCAATTCTTCTTCTTATAGGAATAAACCGCTTTAAAAGGGGTTAAGGTAGATTGAGAGAGAATATGTCTATCAATGGTTACTAGCCATGGTGACTGAGGGGAACCTCCACATTCAGAAACACTAAATTTCTGCATCCTAAAGTCAGTAGGCAATGTCATGGGAAGGTCTTGGCCTCTATGCCCTATTGTTGGTTGTCCAGAGCAACTGGTTGGCCACTGTTTGAGACAGGATGCTGGACTAGATGGACTACTGATCTGATCCAGCAAGGCTCTTCTTATGTTCTTATAGTCCAGCCAGTAAAACTGTTCTTTCATCCAGCAGCAATGCATGAAAAGCTATCGGATTTTGCTTGTAACCCAGCAAATTCCATAAACTGCCACCTATGCTGCAGAAGTCAACCCAGGCTGCTCTCTTGGCCTTAGGCAGCCAACTTTGCATTTCATCTTCACAATGATGCAAAAAAGCTAACAGGCAGAACTTGACCTAGAGATAAACACCCAGCCACTAGCTCCAGATCAAGCATGTTCCAATACAAAAATGTGTAGAAGATGGAATGCTAGCAGGCACACCTATTAAAATTCTCTCATCTTCACACTTATTAAAGGTTCAATACCTCTATGCTCTGCTGCATCTGGCCACCTTCTCTGCAGGAGATTGGATGTACTTGATCAAGGATAAGTGATTCCCAAAGACACATCCATCCTGAACTGAGTCTGCGACACTACTTTTCAGTGCAACAGAAGAGAGAAAAGAAGTGGATCTTAAAAATACTAGGCTGTGCGATGCCGGTAGTTTTCATCTTTTTAAGATTTCATCTGTTTAAGGAACCTGGAGTCCATCTGGATGAGCATCTGGTCAGCCTGCCTGCAGATGGGCTTGATAACTTCTGATTTCAGAAAAAAATATTTGGCCATCTAGGAGTGGCAGGTCAGAAGCAGGTCAGAGTGGCAGGTCAGAAGCAAATCTAAGAGTTAATCTATCAAGTAAGGACCAAGTGGAATCTGTAAGAGTACAGTAAAAGTGCAGTCCTTTGCAAATTGGCATCTACAGCAGCAACTTGATTTGCAGCTGTTAGAATACAGACTGCCTCTCTGGAGTAGCAGGGTACAAACTTTGATCCTATCTTTCTCTCCTAAGACTGGCCAAAGGGGCTGCTGCTGCTCTGATCCAGGGTTTAGTTTGAGCTAGGAGTTCTTTCAAATGCTGAAAATTATGGAATCTTCCTTAAGGAAGATATTTTTTACCATGCAACTCTTCTGAGCCAGAGGATGTGGCTTTTATGCAGGCTTGATTTCTTGCACCATTCTTCTGAGATATCTATCACTGTCATATCCTCCTCCTGCATGATTCAACTGAAATCCCATATGTATTAGGGATGCTCTAGTGCCCACCGGTTCAGCTTATGTCCTGTTCACTGCTTGAAAACAGAGGCCTGTTTTCTTCAGCTGTCCATGAGATAGTTTATCAATCTGTTTGCGGGTATTTGGCAGGTTGTTTCACTGTTCTTCTTACTAAACTTGCAGTATAGCACAATTGGCTTTTTGTGCATGTGTAGTCTCACACAGCTGGATTGAGTTCTACTATCACCCATCCTTTCTACATAAGTGTTCAACTCACCAGGCAATTGTTCAGATAGACAATTAAATCATTCACACATATACATCAGCCATCAATAAATATTATGTTTCAGTAAAGTCCTGTGCTTCATTGGAACAGAATGTCTAGAATGCTCTTCCCCCTGCCTACCTCCAGATTTCTCATTTATAAACAGTTATAATTGTGAATCTGAATGAGTGCATTAAAGAATTATGACTCCTAAGTTGACAAGGGAGAAATTCACCGCCTGCCGGGTGATTTGAAATTTCTCATCCTTGCTGTTTTAGACTCTAAAATCCCTTTCAATTTCACTTCAGCCTTGTACAAATTGACCCTGTGGTTGTTTAATAATTTCTAGAGTCCTGTGATAACTTAAAGTTTTAAAAAATGTTATTCCCGTAGAATAACTTGAAGAACTGGAACTAGTCCAAAAACACTTAAGCTGGAACAAAATCATGTTAGACTGTAAAATACCACAGAATTCCTATCATGTTTGCTGCATCAAACTAACATGGTTACTCACTGGAATTATTATTTTCTTTTTCCTGACTCTGATTCCCCCACCCCAGAAAAATGTACATTTTTCAATGTTACATGTGTGTCAGTGAATCTGTGTTATGTAGTGCCTCCCATTGGGGGAGGAATAATTTGAAAATCCCACCCCACCACTATAAAACCTCCCATCCAGGATTTTCTAAACTTTCAGAGGCTTGATCCAACTAATTCCCCCTTCCCCCTGATAGGCCAAAGACGTTTTACAAAGGGGGATAATCTGTCCATTCTAGAGTAGTTTCATTCCCCATCAAGGTATTTTAAAATGTTTTTTTTTCTTTTATTTTCCTTGTTTATTTACAGTGTATCATATTTTTCTGCAAAACTGGGGAGTCTAAAGAGAAGGCTGAATTAATAACACATCTGCACAGCTTTCATCTTCCACACAAGGGCCAACCAGTTTACTATAAAATATACAGTGTAATCCTAAACTGAGTTAACATCCTTCAAATCCATTGAAGTAAATGGCCTCTGTTGCCAGGTCTTCCCTGACCATTGGTGGCAGGGCTGACCCTAGGGTGCGTTGTGCTCCAAGCAGAGTTGCTGCATTGCACACCTCCCCCTCCTGCCTCCTCCCCTCCCTTCTTCTATTTGCGTGTGGAGTCGCATTGCGGCACTGTGCTCCAGTACCCGACCCCCCGGCATGCTCAGAGGAGCAATGCTAGCCTCCCCCTTACCCACTTGGACAAGGGCATTTCAATAAAGCATTCTCTTAAGAGAGCACAGGACGCATGCAATGAGGCTTCACTCCCCCACCTTCCAGTTCCAGAAACCTCGTTGCATTCTGTGGTCTCTTGAGAGAATGCTTTATTGAAATGCCCTCGTCCAAGCGGGCAAGGGGGAGGCTGGCGTCACTCCTCTGAGCATGCCAGGGGGGTGGAAAGTGGCCTTCCCACCACTGCCAACCTAGCACAGAAGAGTGATGCCAGCCTCCTCCTTACCCACTTGGATGAGGGCTTCTCAGTGAAGAGTTCTCTCAAGAGAGTGCAGAATGTGATGAGGTTTTGCTTCCCCCTCCTTTCTGGAACTGGAAGGGAGGGTGGGAGCAAAGCCTCATCACATCCTGAGCTCTCTTAAGAGCATGCTTTACTGAGAAGCCCTCATCCAAACAGGTAAAGAGGAGGCTGGCATCGCTCCTCTGAGCACATCGGGGTGTGTGTGTGAATTAGGCATCTGTCTGGGGTACCGGGAGGGAGGGAGGGAGCCAGCCCTGATAGGTGGGGTATGGGTGAGATAGGGTTGTTGGCTAGGCCAGCTCTGTGTTGGAAAATACCTGAAGACTTTGGGGGTGGATCTGGGAGAGGGCAGGGTTTGGAGAGGGGAGGGGCCTCTGCATGATCCAATGCCATAGAGTCCACCCTGCAAAGCAATCATTTTCTCCAAGGGAGCTGATCTCTGCCAGCTGGAGATCAGTTGCAAAAGCAGGAAATCTCCAGGCCCCACCTAGAGGCTGGCAACCCTATTAGGTTGGAAAACTCCTGGCGATTTAGGGGTGGAGCCTGAGGAGACCAGGGACCTCAGTGGGGTACAATGCCATAGAATCCACCCTCCAAAGCAGCCATTTTCTCCAGAGAACTGATCTTTGTAGTCTGAACATAAGTTGTAATTCTGGGGGATCTCCAGGTCCCACCTGGAGGCTGGCATCCCTAGAAATGCATTTCACATCTAAATGGTACATAAATTGTAAAGAGAAACTGTACAGCATGCATATACAAGACTTTGTAAAATTGCAGCTGTTTAGTGCAGCTGATGTTTCTGAATTGGTTATAGCCTTTTAATTGATTTTTCCCAGTGTTTACACTTTTGTTTTACATTGTATGTTTGTATGGCTTGTTTTAATTCATGATATTGTTCAGCTTCTAGTACTTGTGGTGGATAGTCTACAATTAGTTCAAATAAATAAAAAGATCAATAAAGAAATAAAATGAAGCTACCAAAACCAACACCAAAAATGGGGACAACAAATCTATTGTCAAAATACAAACACATATTTTAAAAAGAAGAGGAATTGGAAGCCTAAATGTGGCTTTTACTAGTACAGTATAATGATTGGGGGGGGGGGGGCGGTCCCTACCTGCTACAAAGGCTTTAGTAGCCGAGCTGCCTGGTCTCCTGCTGGGTAGGAATACTAGATCATCACACCAGTGCAGTGACATCACTTCCAGGTTTGCATTAGAAGTACCAGAAAAAGAGGCCATCAGTGTGATGCCAATTTCCTATGTTGCTGCCCCCACAGTCCTCCACTGGCTGCCAGCACTGGGGTAATGTTTACAGCTGCCAGTCTCCAAGCAGTAGCTGGAGATGTCCTGGAACTATTATAAGTGATCTCTGTTATATACTATATACTACAATTATAACTGCAGTGATGCTCTGTATTCTTGGTGCTTGGAGGGGAGAAGAGTGTGTGGGGGGGGCTTCTAGTGTGCTGGCCCCACTGGTGGGCCTCCTGATGGAACTTGGGTTTTTTTGGCCACTGTGTGACAGAGTGTTGAACTGGATGAGCCACTGGCCTGATCCGACATGGCTTCTCTTATGTTCTTATGTTCTCTTATCTCCAGGCAACAGAGATCAGCTGGAGAAATTGTTGCTTTGGAAGATGGGCTCCATGGCATTATGCCCCATTGAAGTCCCTTCCTTCCCCTCCCCTCCCTAAACCCCACCATCCTCAGATTCTACCCCCAAAATCTTCAGGAATTTCCCAACCTAGAACTAGCAACCCTAGTCAACATACCTAAGATCCACTTGCAGGATGGAGAGCATGTCATTGTATCCTTGATCCAAATTTGAAAGTATTACTCTGCTGCCGAGCTTCTACAGGCCTGTATTTTTGAAGGAGAGCTAGAGAAGGTAATTACACTTCTTGTAAGTTTTCCAGCAGACTGTTTACAAGCAGCCTGTTGTTATCTGTTACAACTCGGACCGACAAAGCTTTTGTCATCAATCAGGCACTCTTGCTTTTACATCTCTGTCTCAATCAAGCCTCCTGTCCTATTTTCCTTTCCTACAATGTAATTTTGTCATTATCTCTGTACACATGGCCTCTGCTCACTCCTGATACCAGATAAAATTCTTGTTAAAACAATAGATAAAAGGCATGGCCCCAATTTTCCATAAGAATAATAAAAAGGGAGATAGGTCCTTAGTCTGTAATGACAAGTTTGGGAAAAGCCAATAAAAGCACAAAAAAGATGTTAAAGTATTATTAATTTATAAATAGCTCCATGAGACAAGCTATTTTCAAGAGCTCTACAGGACTGATAATAACTTTACCTAAGTGCCTTATAAAATGTGACCAGTGTCTCTAAAATCCTAAGAGATGGGGTGTGGTGGGGGAGGGGGAGAGGAACAAACATACACAGGCATCTGAAGTTGTTTTCTCTGCAAATGCTTTTCTGCTGAGCAGTTACCCTCTGCCCTCTGCTTAGGAGACACTAGCAGTTTGGACTGTGAGGAATAATTGTGACTATTTGGCCAATGGGTGGGTCCAACTTTGGCTTTAGTCGAGACTTAGGGTTTCCGGCCCTGCTGGGTAACTTTTGGGGTGGTGCCTGGAGAGGGAGCACCTAGCAACTTGTGGGAGATTTGGGGATGGGGACATAGGAGTACCTAATGAGGGAACCTCAGAAGTGATGCAGGGTAGCTCTAGGAATCTCTGGGAACTCTATCATTTTACTCTATGGCAAAGACCATTGAATTAGGAAAAATTCCTAGAGTATCACCATTGATCCTCTCTCTTTTTCTCCCACTGCTAAAATTAGCAAATTAGCAAATTAGCAAAGGCAATGGACTGAGGCCAGGGGTGGGCTGTTGCCTGCTAACCTGCCAGGGTTCGTCAGTATTTTTATTTATTTATTTAACCCATTTATTAGCTGCCTTTCTCCCATGTGAAACTCAAGGCAGAAGTTTGCTTTTTAAAAGCCACAGCAGGGCCTAGTTATGGATACTTTGCATCTTGTATAGTTTAGCTCTGGAGGTCCCTTGTTCAACTGTTGCCGCAGTCTTTAATAGCAATAGTAATAATCAGGGCTTTTTTTTTTTAGCAGGAATGCACAGGAATGCAGTTCCAGCTGGCTTGTCATCAGCAGATGTGGCCTACTATGCAAATGAGTTCCTGCTGGGATTTTTCTACCAAAAAATCCCTGTGTGAAACAATGGTGATGTCAGGGTGTGTGGCCTAATATGCAAAAGAGTTCCCATTGAGCTTTTTCTACAAAAAAAAGCCCTGGTAATAATAATAATTTACACCTGCCTTTTTGCCCTCATCAAGGCTATGGAAGCGGCTAACAAATTAAAAAAAAAATATATATATATATATATATATATATATATATATATATATATATATACTGTATAATAAACCCTATCTTGAAAAATGAAACAAAAACACATCACCAAAACAATTAAAACCAAGCAAAAATGAATGTGTAAAGAGCCATCAAGCTGTAGCTGACTTGTGGTAATCCTGGTGGGGTTTTCAAGGCAAATGGTTAAGCAGAGATACTTTGCCATTGCCTTCCTCTGTAAAGTCCTCCTTGGTAGTCTCCAGTCCAACTGCTGTTTAACTTCTGTGATCTCATGAGATTGGACTGACTGTACAATGCTATTTCACACCCCCAAAATATACACACAAAAACGTGGACATAACAACTTAAAAACTGGGCAGGAAGGAGGGATCACCGAAGGGATGTCAGACTAAATTTTCAAAGTCTTTGCCTGCTGATGTAAGATGGCAACAGAAGGGGGCAGATAAGTCTGTCTGAGGAAAAAGTTCAGGAATTTTGATGCCACAACAAAGAAAGCCCTGTCTCTGGTTGCCATCTTAACCTGCATTAATGAGATAAAAATAATATCCTGCTTTATAGGGCTACTTTTACAATCTATATGTAATTGTAGTGCTAAACAAATGTAGTGCTGCTAATCATACCTGCAGGACTGCCTCTCTTGGTATGTCCCCTGGAGAGCACTGAGCTTAGGCGAACAACATCTGCAGGAAGTCCCTGGTCCAAAAAGTGTCTGGCTGTCCTCAACCAGAGCCAGGGCTTTCTCAGCCCTGGGCTCCAGTTTGGCAGAACTCTCTACTAAATGACGTCAAGGCCCTGCAGGACCTGTTACAGTTCCGGAGGGCCTGCAAGGCTGAGATGTTCCACCAAGCATATGGTTGAGGACAGGAATGGTTTGGCCAAACAGCTGCCTCTCCCCCTCTTCCCCCATCATCAGGAGTTGAAATTGTGAAGCCATTTAGGTGATGTGTTTAATATATGCTACCTGTTGTTGTTTTTTATTTCTGCATATCTGTATTTTGATTCATGGATTGTTTTATGCTCTAATGCAAATGTTGTGCTTGCTTTGCAGGGAGAATGGTATACAAGTTTACGAAGACTACTACTACTACTACTATCATCATCAACAACAACAACACTATGTAAATTACTATGTTTGATTTAAGTATTTTATTGTGGGTATTGTGCCTCTAGTTTGACCACCAATTTTGTATAGATGGATATTAATTATTATCTTTTTTGGCTCCTGTGACTTTAACAGGCAGAAACGAAACAAGGTAAGCTTTCTCCATTGCTTTATTCTGGGAAAAGCTTTTCAACTTAAATGTATGCTTGTCATGCCTGAACAAAAGATCTCCTGCTACTGTAAAACTGTCACCATGTTAAGCTCCTAGGACATGTCCTCTATTTACAATTGAGTTTTCTGACATACAAAGATACAAGTTTCTTCACTCATTTTCTGGCCACTTTCCCACATGACGTATAAAACATGAATGCGGAAATGTTAACTTGGTTCACAATCTTTAGAATATGCTGTCTGTGGAAGAGAGGAAAGAAAGGAAAGAGAAACACAGAATGTTACAGCGAGGGAAAAGAAGACATTTGAGCCAGCCTGACATTTTCTTTGGTAAATGTACAGTTTGACTTCCAGAAATGGTGACATTTTAGGCTGAGGGAAATGCCACTAATCTGCTGAGAAATGGTTTTCAGGTCTGCTTCAAACTGCATTTGCAAACCAAAGTGGAAAGATATAGATGGGATGGCAGAATTTGCTTCTGGAAACGTTGGTTGAAAGTAAAGAGGTGGAGGCCCTGACCTGGATTGTCCAGGCTAGCCCAGTCTCATCATATCTTGGAGACTAAGCAGGATCGGCCCTGGTTAGTCTCCAAGATATGCAAAGGCACCTCTGAATATCTCTTGCCTTGAAAATCCTACTGGGTCACCATAAGTCAGCTGTGACTTGAAGGCATTTTCTACTGTCAAAGAGCTGGGGATGGAGAGTTAATGCACAGAAAGACCATAGAACTGATGTTATTGGAATTTCATTTAGAAAACTAAAACACCTTCCTATTAAGTCTAAGGGACACTTCACACACTCCATCATGGGGCTCTGGGTAGTATACATAGAGTTTCTAGAAGGTCTTCCATTTGGACATTGTCTAAGCCCAGACCTGCTTAGGTGCAGCAAGGTACTGTGAAATGAAACCATTCCATGGGCTTTGCTTTAAGTATGTACACAAAATACCTTATACGTAGACCTAATAATGTAAAATATTAAGAGAGCCAGTTTGGTGTAGTGGTTAAGTGTGTGGACTCTTCTCTGGGAGAACTGGGTTTGATTCCCCATTCCTCCACTTACAGCTGCTGGAACAGCTTTGGGTTAGCCATAGCTATCACAGGAGTTGCCCTTGAAAGGGCAGCTGCTGTGAGAGCCTGCTCAGCCCCACCTACCTCATTTCACAGGGTGTCTGTTGTTGGGGGAGAAGATATAGGAGATTGTAAGTTAGGAGAGAGTTGGGGGAGAAGATATAGGAGATTGCAGTTTGATTCAGGGAGAAGGACGGTTTATAAATCTGCAGTCATTGTCGTCGTCTTCTTCAAAATATGAATGCAGATGTATTTGTCACAGAGCTAGCCTGGCTACAGGTGGCAGAGTTGGCAGGTGGGGATATGTGATATTGATGTTGCCAACATCACTGTGTCACTTATGGGTGCAACCTGGAAGTGACAATGGGCAGCTCTAGGAATCACTGTAAACTCTATGAAGTTATCCAGTGTCATTTCGGGTAGTACCTGGAAGTAATATACTGGCATAGAGCCAGCAAGTGTTTTTCCCCACACACGACTGCTCAGCCACCATGGAGTCCACATTTCCTTGTTGAATGCACAAACCAAACTATCAAGCCCCCAACAAGAAGCCATGTTTGGTTGGATGATGCATTTGTTTTGCTAAATCCCATGTTCCCCGGACCTATTTTTAGACCATAAAGAGTAATCTTCTAGTCTGCACACCCAGTAGTCCACCCAATCCAATACTGGCTAATCCACAAGGTGGGCAATCTTTTTGGGTCCAGCTGCTGAAAAGAAAATATATGCATCTATCTGTGATAGAGTTGCCAGGTCCAACTCAAGAAACATCTGGGGTCTTTGGGTGTGGAGCCAGGAGACTCAGGGGGTGGAGCCAGGGGCAAGGGTGTGGCAAACACAATTGAGCTCCAAAGAGAGTTCTGGCCATCACATTTAAAGGAACTGCACTCCTTTTAATTGCCTTCCTTAATTGGAAATTATAGAAGATAGGGGCACTTTCTTTTGGGGCTCATAGAATTGGATCCCCTGATCCAATCTATTTGAAACTTGGGAGGTTTTTTTGAGGAGAGGCACCAGATGCTATGCTGAAAATTTGGTGTCTGTACCTCAAAAAATAGCCTCCCCCAGAGCTCCAGAAACTCACTGATCAATTCTCCATTATACTATATGGGAACCGGTCTCCATAGGTTATAATGGAGTGCCCAGCAGACATTCCCCCCCCCCGCTTTCTGATAATCCTGAAGCGGGGGGGGGGGAGGACCTCCAAACTGGGGGATCCCCTGTCTCCAGCTGGGGATTGGCAACCCTGTGAAAATATTGGCATGATGGGAGGCAGACAGGGCTTGTACTTGGTGAGACGTGCTTGGAAAAAACGAAGTTCCAGAGGACCTGTCAGCAGCTCAGAAATTTGACTTCTGCAGGTCTGAGAGGTAAATGCTAGGCATAAGCCAGCCACATCTGTTGCCTTCTGCTGCACTCCTGGCCCCAGTATTGTTGCCAGTGCCCTGGTTGCCTGGGAGCCAAACAAAACAGTCTGATATGCTGCTGTTGGAACAAGTGCCATGGATTGGTTACCCCTTCTTCTAATCCATTGGTTTTAGACTTGATACTGGCTCTAACTTTTATACCTGCTGGTCATTCAACACAGGAAGCAGACAAAAAGCCTTAACATGATGCCTTGAAACATTTTCCTCCCCACCCTTATCTAGCCTGACAAAATGTCCTAGGGGAACACAAAAGGTTGTGTATCATTTTGTGTAATTTTGGCTGGACTCAATAAAAGGAATTGCATGACTTTTGTAATGGGAAGGCTTTAACTCATGACACATTGCATCCTGACCTAAGCTGGGTCACGGCACTGATAGAATTACCACTTTCATTTAATAAAAGTTTAATAGAAAGTGAAAGATAACAGCAGAAAGAGAGGTGGAAAAGAAGATCAGGGAAAATATTTATTAGACTCTTTGAGCAGGAGTGTTACCTAATGATCAAGGTCAATCCTACATATCTTTTTCCACTTCCAAAATTTCCTGTTGTTTCAAATTTCTAGGTTTTCTTTTAAAATCAGCATCTCTTAAAAATCTCTTTATTTTCAAGATACTGAAAAAGAATGTTTGTAATGAGCTCCCAGCGGGAGAAATTTCAACTGTTCATTGGTTTCACAATGTTGCAAGTGATTTGGAAATCGGGCTGGAAAGAAATATTGGTTGCATTGCATTTTTTATGATCAGCTTGAGTGCAAGTCTTACGCTCATATAAAAAGGATCTGATGTTGTCCTCAATTGCTCTGGCAATAATGTTTCTTTTGCACATGATAAAAGCAGAAAATCAATTGTTTTCTTCCAGGGGTTCAAAGATGCTTCACACATTGCTCTTTAACAGCCCGAGCTTTTACATAGCTGATGAAATTCCCTGAGCTCCTGTTTGTTTTCTTTAAACAAGAGAAAAGTAGCATTTATAGGCTATTTAGTCAAAAGAATGGGCCTCAACTTGGCTTAACAAGGCAGAGAAAAAAAAATACCTGTGATCTAACACTGAGGTGAAATTTAGGCTTAGGGATGATTTTTTTTTATTATTATTATTTCTCAACCCTGTTGATTTTCTCTAAAAGTCAGTGTTTTTATTTCACTTCTTGTTTGTGCTAATTGAACCTGTGATTATTTATGTTTGCATAATTTTCTGTTACCTTGCATTTGATTCCCCTTTCCCACAAAGGGTGTCTATGTTTTGACATTATTTGTGTGTTACTATCTCAGCATTATAACAACACAAACTGGGGTGCCAAGGGGGGGGGGAGAAAGCCTTTATAGAACAGGCCTTTGTTATTTATTTTGTTATTTAGCATATGTTACTCTCATTCTTTTGCATTTCATTTATTTGTTAATTTATATCTTCATTTTTATTACTTCTGCTCTGCTGTTTCCTTCTTTGTATGTTTCTAATTCTACCATCTTATCCACCTATACAGATTTGTCTCAGTGCTGGCTTTCAGTTGTTCATAGCTTGTTTTGTAATGTTGCTTTAGCATTGCTTCTGCTTTGTGAGGGCAGGGGTTGATTGTGTGCTCTGTTTTTGTACTTTGGACTGAAGGAGTAGTCTATTTTTTTTTTTAAAAAAATAACAACTAGTTAGACAGATAAATGCTTCCTTCCAGAATGACTTTTCCTGAAAAATTATCAGCTGTTTAATTACAGTGCTTCCTTCTCTTTTGGTCTTGTGGAAGAACTCTTCCTCTTTTGTTTATTTAAGTACAGTTGCCGTGACCTGTGGGCCCCAGGGTAGCCTGATCACGTCAGATCTTGGATGCTAAGCACAGGGCTGCATTCTGACTTTTGTGTATCCTAGGCACTTTTGCTTTCCTGGACCCTTCCCATCATAATAATATCCATATTAAAATTTTTAAATATAACTTTGATATTGCAGTCTTGAGGGGGGGGGGGCTGAAAGTGCTTTGGGAGCAAACTAACCACTACACAAGCGCAAATGGGACTTGTGCTGCTCTAAAACCATCCCCGCAGGTGCAAATGGGACTTGCACGCTCTACGCCCGCCTCAGCGCACACCCACCAATGGCTGCTAGCAGAATGGTGCCACTCCCAGCCAGCGACAGAACTGGGGTGCACACTGCTACTCCGGTGTACAAGTGGGCGGCCCCGGAGGCATGGCCACCATTAGTTGGCTCCCTAACACCTTCCAGCCCAGGAGTGTTCCCCGTGAGAGATGCAGAGTTATGACAAGGCAAATCCTGACGTATCCCATAGAGACCCATGGATCCCCAAAACAAGGTTTGCTGCCACTCCTGCCGCAGCCTCAAAATCCCTTTGGGAGCCGACTAAATGGTGCACCAATCCCCACACGCCCTGGATGGAACAAACCTCTTCTGCAGCACCCAATCACAGCCCCCCTCCTACAAAGCCTCCTGCTCCAGTCCAGCACAAATCTTTAGGTAGGGTAGGGAGCATGGCACGGGACTCTGCCACGAAGTTCCCTGCCGTGTGGACTGAGTGTGAGGGCGAAAGCACTTGGTGGAGGGAGCTGCACAGAGAAGGCATGTAGGCAGTACAGTGTGAGCTATTTGACTTGCGAGGAGGAGAGCAAAGTCTCTACTTCGTGGCTAACCTTTCTTGTTTCTGAGCCCCAACAGGTATCCCCCCCCCCTTCGGAGTGTTCACACATGGATGGGTAAGTGCAACTGTGCACCCCCAGTTTCCTCCTCCTCTCCTTGCTCAAGGCCAGGTGGTCTGCAAGTGTCTCTGGCAATTGAATCAGGCAGCAGGCTCAGGCAAGGGGCGGTTGCTGGCCCCCCTCCCCCATGCTGCTACCGGCCCCCTTTCCTTGGTCTGTCCTCTGCTGCGTTCCCACCCCTGGCTGGGCACGGGAGGGGGGTGTCTGGCAGCTGATCCAATGCTTGTGGGGAGGTGGGTCAGAGACTGTCCCTTTAAGAGAGTCCCCAGCTGAAACAACCTCCTGCTCCAGCTGCCGCCCCTTCAGGTGCTCTTGATATCTGTCTCTGTTTTGCAGATGGGAATCCAACACAGAGGCTTCCGCATGAGGCACTCCAACCCCCCCTCTACTTGCTCAGCTGTTCCTGCCCACCGCTCTGAGTGGAGCCTCGCCCCCTGCGAGACTGTCCACGTTGCACCTGGGATACCATTGCAGTCCATTCCAGCACAATAAAGTCTGAGCTGTGCCCTCCTTTGTCTCTCCTGCTTGGCGTCTGCTCCACGTTCTCTGTGCCCCTCTCCCCCCTGGCCACTCTGTCAATGGGCTCCCCGAGCGAATGCCTTGGAGGGCAGGCACACTTGGTTCTTGAGGAGGAGAGAGGACTATGAGCTGCCTCGCTGTCCCTGCATGGCTGGACAGGGGAGGGGGGTCTTCACCCACGCATTCAGTGGGAGGGAGGGTGGCCTTGCGCCAGTTGCTGCCCCTCAGCCTGGCTGGCCTGACAGCCTGCCTGACCTTATAGGGCTGTTGTGCTCATAGCACAACCTGGGGCAGGGTGTAATGGAGTGGATGCATGCCCATCACCTCGCACTCTGAGTTCTGCAGCCCCCGGGGGAGGAGTTCTGTGCATACAGCAGGGGGCATCAGGGTGGCACAGGGGGTATCTGAGTCTGTGTTGGGGGGCGGTTGCCTGTTGGACTTGGTGCCAGGTTGGGACTCTGTCTGCTCATTCCCATACACACATTCCGGCTGCTGTCTTTGAAAGTGACCTTCTGCACTTTGTACTTCCTGTTTGTTTGTGGCTAACCAGGGGGCATGTGCCTCTGCCTGTCTGCCTGCCATTGGCACAAGTCTCTGACAGTTGGAGGGTGCGGGGGGTTGCCAGCCTCTCAGGTGCAGGCTTTCCGCCGCCCCTCCTGGTCACATGCAATGGACTGGCCAATCCTGTGGTCCTGTGCTGCCTCTTCCCTCCCCGCCATTCTGCCTTGGCAGCAAGCCAAATTTCATTTTTCTTCCGATGTGAGAAAAAAAATTAAAACATGTTCTTCCTTCTGATTATATAAGAAATTAAAACATTTTCATGGGGCCCTAGACACTGTACCTACTTGATAAGTTGGCCCAGGATAAGCAGGGTTGGCTTTGGTTAGTACTTGGAAGGAAAACTATCAAGGAATACCAGGGATGGTACACAGAGACAGGCAATGGCAAACCACCTCTGTTCAAATCTTGTCTTGAAAATAAGGATGCCAGCCTCCAGGTGGGACCAGGGGATCTCCTGGAAGTACAGTTTAGCGTCATTTCTAAATTACAGAGATAATTCCCCTGGAGAAAATAGATGCTTTAGAGGGTTGACTCTGTGGCATTGTACCTCCAGTGAAGTCTCTGTCCTCCCCAGGCTTCATCCTTGAATCTCCAGCAGTTTCCCTACCTGGATCTGGTCACCAAGCCCCCTCACACTGGTTGCTAGGGGGCAATCTGGCAACCCTACTTGAAAACCCTACATGTTCACTTTCAGTCAGCTGCAGCTTGACAGAACTTCCCATTGCCACCCATTAAGTTACATGCATATATTGTATATACAATTCTGAACTGTTGTTTTGCTCCATGCAGATATCAATTTTAATATATATATATATATATATATATATATATATATATATATATATATATATATATATATATACACATATACACTCTGATCTAAGGAAATAAATACATTTTTTTGCCACTGGAGTTGAATTACCTGTAAACTGATGTTCTTAATATTCATCTTCCATAGTAAGTAAATATTAAAACTAGAAACAGCCCAATTCTTTATATAAGTCAACACAGGGTGACTGCACCAGGCATAAGCATTGTAAGAGGAATGCCACTTCTATTGTTTTCAGTAGGTCAACATGCTAAAATTCTCATACATCAGAGAAGGAATTCCAAAGCCATTTTCCACACCCTACAAATAAACCTTCTTAATGAAAATTTGTATCTGATACGATTGAAGCAAATTCCCAAGAAAAGGCATAAAACTCCATGAATATCACTTTGTTATAGTAAAAAGAAAAGAAAAGAAAAGAAAAGAAAAGAAAAAGTATACCTTTCATGTGCATTGTCATGTGTGACCAAAGCACAGATGTACATTTGCTGCTTGTATGTGGTGAGAAACTACCAGTGAAGTACTAAACAGAGTTGACGTTCTAAGACCGGGGACTTCAAAAGACTCTAACTCTGCTTAAGACTGCATTGTACAATTGGTGATAGATTCTGCCACAGACACACCAACCCTGTGAAGCGCATGTGCATACACACACACACACACACACATATATATACAGTATGTCACAGAAGTGAGTACACCCCTCACATTTTGTAAATATTTAAGTATTTCTTTTCATGTGACAACACTGAAGAAATGACACTTGGCTACAATGTAAAGTAGTGAGTCTACAGCTTGCATAACACTGTAAATTTGCTGTCTCTTCAGAATTACGCAACACACAGCCATTAATGTCTAAACTGCTGGCAACAAAAGTGAGTACACCCCTAAGTGATAATGTCCAAACGGGATCCCAAGTGTCAATATTTTGTGTGGCCACCATTATTTTCCAACACTGCCTTAACCCTCTTGGGCATAGAGTTCACCAGAGCTTCACAGGTTGCTACTGGAGTCCTCTTCCACTCCTCCATGATGACATCATGTAGCTGGTGGATGTTAGAGACCTTGTGCACCTCAACCTTCCATTTTAGGATGCCCCACAAATGCTCAATAGGGTTTAGGTCTGGAGACATGTTTGGCCAGTCCATCACCTTTACCCTCAGCTTCTTTAGCAAGGCAGTGGACGTTTTGGAGGTGTGTTTGGAGTTGTTATCATGTTGGAATATTGCCCTGTGGCCCACTCTCCGAAGGGAGGGGATCATGTTCTGCTTCAGTATGCCACAGTACATGTTGGCGTTCATGGTTCCCTCAATGAACTAGCTCCCCAGTGCTGGCAGCACTCATGCAGCCCCAGACCATGACATTCCCACCACCATGCTTGACTATAGGCAAGACACACTTGTCTTTGTACTCCTCACCTGGTTGCCGCCACACACACTTGACACCATCTGAACCAAATAAGTTTATCTTGGTCTCATCAGACCACAGGACATGGTTCCAGAAATCCATGTCCTTAGTCTGCTTGTCTGCAGCAAACCGTTTGCGGGCTTTCTTGTGCATCATCTTTAGAACAGGCTTCCTTCTGGGACAACAGCCCTGCAGATGGTTCAGATGGTATCAAGCGTGTGTGGTGGCACATTGTGCTGGGCTGCAGGGCAGTATTCCAACATAACACTGTTATGCAAGCTGTAGACTCACTACTTTACATTGTAACCAAGTGTCATTTCTTCAGTGTTGTCGCATGAAAAGATATACTTAAATATTTACAAAATGTGAGGGGGTGTGCTCACTTCTGTGACATACTGTATATTTTATATATATATATATATATATATATATATATATATATATATATATATATAATCTGTTATATGATACATATGCATTCTTTTCCTATAGCATACTAAGAAGTAGTAAGAAGCAGCTTAAATTAATTCACCCTAAATCATAAAGGCTTGGAAACGTTTGCCAAGAGCAAGCCATTCTGAAATGAATAGGAGTGTGCAAAAACATGACATGATTATACTCTGTTCTTTTCCTCTTGTTTCTGTAGCAGTTATTGCTTAATTTCCTCTCTAATACTATTGTACATAATACTATATGTACAATATGTACTATTGTACATATTAAGGAGATACGCACAATCCTAAAGTGAGATATTCCAGTCTGAGAACATTGATTTAGGCTGGAATAACTGTGCACAAGATTGCACAGAAAGTATATCTTCATATCACCAGAAATGATCCCACTCCTGGATATTTATCCATTATGTACTTACCCCCCCACCCCATCTTACAGGGAGCTTATGGGGGCATACATGTTACTCCTATCTTATTCTCACAAAATCCTTGTGCAATAGATTAGACTGAAATGACTGTTCCAAGGTCACCAAATCAGCTTCAGGGCTGAGGGGGATTTGAAACCAGGGTTCCTCACTCTTATCTTGACACATTAACCATTATACAACACTGTCTAAAGTCCCATATTCTCTAAATTCAGTGGCCGCTCTACTGTTTGTAATGGCTGTTGATCAAGAATGCGCAGCTACTATTCTAGATCCAAAGATATTTTGTTTTGTGGTTTCTGTATCCTACTGTGATGGACTGCACTTTTAAAAGCTTTGAAGTGCTGTGTAAACAGATAAAGGATTGTGAAGGGTTAATTCTTCACAGAGCCAGAGAACTCTTGAGTGCCAGGCTGCTTCATGAGATCTGATTGGTTAGCATGAGCTAAACAGAGATAGACTTCTGAACTGGATGCTAAAGATAATTCAGTCTTATTTCAGCCCTAGAATCGAAGAATCAGAAGAATTGAGTACTGACAATTTTGAAATTCAGCCCTAACTGAGAGGAGACAAGAGACATTGGGGGAAAGGTGGCTAGCCATTATCCTTACACTACAAATAGTGTAAAGCAAGGAAGTTTGGGAAGTAGGTGAAGACTCCCATTTGGGCCAAGAAAAGAGGATAGAACTTCTAGAGAGAGAAGAAAATTCCCTACCCAGTTAAACAGGGAGTTAGCTCTGAAGAGTGCAGAGGTTTCTGGTCTGGTGTGATTAGAAAGTGTCTTTAGAAACCTTAAACATCCATTAAAAACTCAATACAAGTACTGAGGTTTCAAGAGAAGGGTTTGGGTACTGGAAAGAGAATACCAACCTTCTGGAAATCAAAAGAGTTAGAGATTACTCAAAGAAAGGGTACTGAAGTGTGTTGGGGAAAACACTGGAACAACAAAAGACTTTCAACATGAAGATTTAAGTAACTGTGAATAGCTTAAGAAACTCTCATTAGCCTGAAACATAAGAACTAAACTCTGTACAGGTAATGCTTCTGCTTCAGAAATGACAGCTTCTGAAATGACAGCTTCTAACCTTTCCCCTCTATGTTAAATAAAATATTTTATTATTTTTGAATTTGAGTGCCATTTATGTTGTTTGATTTCAAGAGTGCTCCTGAGCCTTCCCTCAGGTTCCTGGGTTGAGCCAACAGCCAAAATATACTGTGACAGGGAGGGACCGTCACAACACATGACTGGAGCAGCTCAGTCAGTAAAGGGAAAGAAAAATGGAGGAAAAATCTTGCATTTGAGGGAGGGAAGTAGACAGGGTCTTCGTACCCACAAAAAGGCTTGAACTTAAAACTTCATTTGTTTGTTTGTAACATGTGGATATTATCCTGGATATTTCCTTCAATGCATACACATGTAGATCAAGTAAAATGTATCCTGATGATTATGAGAGTGAGATTCTGAAAATCTGGGGGGGGAGGGTGTCAGAGGGAGCAATAAAGGAGAGGGAGAGGCTGCAATGTAACCTCCATAAACAAAGGCTGTGTACATCACAATGCCACTGGCTTGGGGCTCATAGTGGAGGCAGCTGCACCCTCTGTGCAATATTTGTTTATTCTTCAAAAACATCTGGTTAGCAATTGCAAAAAACAGTATGCTGAACTAGATGGGTGCCAAGGTCATAGTTTGCTTAGGGCACCTGAAAACCTTGGGACAATCTCGGATGGGTCACCATGCCAAGTAAATTTGAACTTGTGGGTTGGGAACCGCTGCCTTAAGGACACCTTATACCTAATTTAACTAAATTTCTATACAGTAATAAGTTCACTGAAATTGGAAAAAAAAATGGCATGCTGGACACACAGGATATATTACAATATATTGTAATTGATGTATTACAAGCTGGCCTTCAATAAGAGATGAATGTTTCATCATAAA
Organism: Heteronotia binoei; assembly: GCF_032191835.1. Classification (NCBI taxonomy): domain Eukaryota; kingdom Metazoa; phylum Chordata; class Lepidosauria; order Squamata; family Gekkonidae; genus Heteronotia; species Heteronotia binoei. Next base: position 87,780,701 of record NC_083230.1, read on the forward strand.
AAATAGTTTCTCTTTTAAAATAGGGTTCTAAAGTGTAAGGTCACTCAGTTCATAACTAATTTCAAGAAGGATCAATAGCAAGGATGCAACCTTTTGCCATCCCTGCATTTCCAGGCTGGGACAAGCACCACCTATTGAATTTCTGCCAGTCAAGCTGCTGTTAATGTACAATACCTATATTAAAACGTTGGAGATTGAGATACACTTTAATCTTCCCAAACATTGTATTATTGGGGATATTCATAACTCTAAATGCTCAGGTTTTAAGAATCATAAGGAACCATCAGAGAAATAAAGTGAGGCAGTCAAAAGCAGTCAAGCTCAGGGTCCTTGCAAGGGCACAAGAAGATCCAGGTTTGTGTAAATTTCATGAATGAGAAGAAACAGTGCTTACCCTTTGACATTTCCAAAAGGGGTTCTGATTCCAGGATTTGATCAGCCTCAGCATGGTTACTGCAGAGCGTTGTGCTGTGGAGACAGGCCTTAGCAGAGGGCTTCTTTAAGATCTCCTCAATCGAAAAAGACAAAATGGGTTTTCCCTGGCTGTCACATTCCTTTGAATTGTTCAACATTGCGAAGTTAGAAACTCAGCCTCCAATGTATTTTTAGCAATATATTATTGTCCGTGCTTTTCCTGCTGTTTGTTTATGCTGGAGAAATACAGGTAGCTGGTTATGTCTTCACCTTGCTGAAATTGACTCAGAATAATTCAAGGACCAAAGGAGAATTGAAGCTTTCCTTTTCTTTTGGATCCTTGAAACCAGTAATAAATCTAGAAGAACTGTTTGGAGTTTCTACCAAATAGAAACAGGTCATCCAACCATATCAAAATGATGTCCCCTTCACTGTTTAAAGTTTTAAAGATCCTTGCATTTTCACTGTAATCCCAGCTTGAACGTTCTTACCTGATCACAGAAGGTCCTGTGACAAAGTGGCTTGATAGAGGCACGCAGTGATGGCCAAGTGATTGCTATCTTTTATAAAACTTCCAATGAGATCTGGATGAAGTCATTAGCATTTCCTTCTTAAAACGGCAGAGCTTTATAATATATTTCGTGGTGGTTTGCAAAAGGCTTGGAAGTCTTGAGCACAAATGAAGAAGCTTCGTGGAATCATCAGTATCCTTTTTGAGCGGGTTTGGGGATTTCAGGTGAGTGTTCCCAAATCATTGTATGGTGAACAGGTTTTGACAAAATAGGCAGCAGCAAACAGAGCTTTTTGAAATTCCAGGGAGTGGGGAGAGGGGAAAAAAATCTTTCTTTTCCTTAATACTTCAACAGACCTTGTTGAAAAATATCTCAAAGGTTAGGTCCTCTACACCATATTAACTGTACAGTAAAATCCACAGGGAAGGTCTTCAGAGATTTGTCTCTTTCTCCCACTGCATCTGGTTCCTCTTGTTACTTTTTATTTCATGGAAGTTGTCCTGTAAAATTACCTTTCAAAGCACATCTTGCTAAATTCTCCAAAGATTTTCCCCTCACCTTTAAATGCTATCTTTCTGACTGTTTTTTTTTTGTTTTTTTGGCTTATTGCCCTTTGGAGTCTTTCACTATCTTTCTTCTGTAATTGTACTGGCAGACTGTTCCTTGTTTGTCCAATTACCTGACAACTGTTGAGCTGATATCCCATCATATGACCCTTTGTAAAGCTGAGCCTCACATTACTCTGTAACCAGATGGCAATAAAACATGCCTGATAAGATGAAAGACTTTTAGCTTTTTCCAAGGACCAGAGAAGAGTCTGGACAGGGAAAGGCAGAGTTTTAAAATATTAGAACCAATCACAACAGATTGTGTGTGTTTATCTGAATATAGTAACCATACATTGGTTTACAGTTGGAAAAGGCAATGGCAAACCACCCTGTAAAAGTCTGCCAAGAAATGGCTGAGTAATGTGATATCACCCCAAGGGCTGGTAACCACTTAGTGCTTGTACAGGGGACTACCGTTACCTTTACCTTATTAAGCTAATAACCAAAATGAGGCTGCATTTTCTGTTGGCACCACCCTGCAAATGGGTAAGATTGGCAGCTGCCTGTTCATGTGCATTCTCAGTGCCGACCTTGTAGAATGGCTTGTATGAATGTGGAATTGTCAAATGTGTTTACATGCTGCTGCTTCTTCCCATTTTAACAAGTTAAGAACAGAGGCCCCTGTGTGGATTATTCTGTGCACAGCTGTAACTACAATAGGACAAATTAAGGTAAAAGGATTGCTCTGGGGAAAGATATTCTGATAGGTTTGAGTTCTAAATGTTATCTATTTATTTAGATATTTGTCCCATCTTTCCCCAAAGAGCTCAGTGCAGCATACATAGTTCCTTCCCTCATTTTGCCTTCAAAGCAACGTTGTGAGTTAGAATAGGCTGAAAGGGAGTGACTGACCCAAGGTCACCCAGTGAACTTCAGGATGATTCAAACCTGTGATTCCTTAATCATAGTCTAACACTCTAGCATTACATCACCAGTGTTGTGATGGGTTTTTGGAAGGACCACAACTTTCACCATAGGGAAGTGCTAAAGGGTAAAATAGATTTAGTGCTTTTACCGGATGATCTGTCACCACCTTCTGACACCCTCCAGTAATTACAAGTCATGAACAACCACCTTCTGGTTTAGCTCATGTTCTTCTCACAGGACAATGCATGTGAACAGCATGTGAGCTGTTCACATGCATTGGAGTGGACTTGAATGCAACTAGCTAACTTAATTGCTGCACTTTTATACATTACACCACTTTGTTGCATCTAGGCCCCTTTTGTAGCTGGTCTGTTGCCTCTAAGGCACACAGTAAAAAAAAAAAAGTTCTGTTTGATATTTCTGAGAGAAGGAGAAATTGGATTTATATCCCACCCTCCACTCTGAATCTCAGAGTCTCAGAGCAGCTCACAATCTCTTTTACCTTCCTCCCCCACAACAAGCACCCTGTGAGGTCAGTGGGGCTGAGAGAGAGCTCTCACAGAAGCTGCCGTTTCAAGAACAAGTCCTGCAAGAGCTATGGGTGACCCAAGGCCATTCCAGCAGCTGCAAGTGGAGGAGTGGGGAATCAAACCCAGTGCCAAGTCCATATAAAACTCTGGTCAAGTAGGTGCCTATAGCTAACTTTGGTTCAGGCAAAGAGCATCCTGGGTAAAGCCAAACTGTACTCAGTTGCTGCTAGCTTAAACTATCCCCACCCCCCTCCTTCCCTTTGTTATGTAGTGTTGCTTTGAAATGGGAATATGTGAAAGTTTTTATCTGCGCCTTCTCAGGCTTTGCTCAGGGGGAGTCTGGAGCCAGCAACGCTCAAGGCCAAAGTAGGCCTGAGAACGAAATGGTAACATCAATGTGCGAATGTGCCCTGCATAGTCCCCCCTCCCTAAAGAATCCCTTTGAAGTGTACCTATATGATTGCATTCTACTGTATGATCTTTAGTCTTTCAATCTTAGCCTAGCCGAGAACAACAGTATGAATAAACTACCATAGTTATTTTGTTTCAACAACGACTTGTTATTGAATCTGCCAACTTGACACCCAGTTCTCCCAGATAAGAGTCTGCATACTTAACCACTACACCAAACTGGCTCTCTAACACTCTACCATTACATCATCAGTGTCATGTGATGGGTTGTTGGAAGGATCACATCTTCCACCATGGGGAAGTGCTAAAGTGCAAAATAGATTTAGTGCTTTTACCAGATGATCTGTCACCAGCTTCTGACATCTGATTGATTAGGTGTCCTACATGCTTTCAGTGGCTGCCCATGAATCTAGTTACTCTTGCAGTAAGTTCTTGTGATCACTTCTCAGATAAAGGTTGCTGATTGTTCAGGTAACGTAGTCTAGCATTCATCATTTAAATGATGCACAAGTGGGGATGAACTGCAAGTGATTCCATGATTTACACTAGAATTCAGTCAATCTAATGATTCAACTATGACCTTGGGGAATGTGTGCCTCTTCTCTGGTAACTGAAGCAACTAGGTTCTTGGACTGGGCAAAAGTATCGACAGATTGCCACTTGGCCCTGTACTACAAGCAATTGTTGTGCAAGGTTAAGGCTACTTGGTGGTGTGGCATGCTGAAGATAAACTTTACCTGGAAAACCAAGGCAAGCTGGTCAGGAATTCAGCTCACACATAATTGAGGGAGTTTGAACTAGGTAAATTCACCTGGTGATCACAATTCATAACGCACCTCATAAAGGCATCACATCCTCATTCCAGTTCAGTGGTGCTCAGTAGCAACAGCTTGAACCCTCTCAGCAATGTTCTATGTGAGATGTTGCTATATGACACACCTCAGCTCAAAATCTTGTTCTTTGCAGAAGCAGATAATTCTGTCACTGACCAAGGTTTTTGATTTAATTGGTTTTAACTAAGGCGCTAGGGAGCCCCGTGGCACAGAGTGGTAAAGCTGCAGTACTGGAGTCCAAGCTCTCTGCTCACGACCTGAGTTCAGTCCCAGAGGAAGCTGGGTTCAGGTAGTTGGCTCAAGGTTGACTCAGCCTTCCATCCTTCTGAGGTCAGGAAAATGAGTACCCAGCTTACTGGGGGGAAAGTGTCGATGACTGGGGAAGGCAATGGCAAACAACCCCATAAAAAGTCTGCCATAAAAACGTCATGATGCAACGTCATCCCAGAGTCAGAAACGACTGGTGCTTGCACAGGGGACTACCTTTACCTTTTTAACTAAGGCACTGGAGAATCTCTCTCCCTCCTCCTTTATTCAAAGTAGCTGTATTTTCATTAAGAAAAATTTGGAAATATAGAAGGATTGGGAAGAGATAATCTCTACACCCACCCATACATGTAGCGGCATGCTCTATCCCTTGAAGAATGTGTTTGCTGTTTCCTTTTATGATTCTTGAGTTGTTTCAAAGGCCAAGGAAAAGGATCCTGGCCCTAAGCTTCTTTGTTGATCCCTATCAGGGTCTCATTTGATGTCTCCTGTGCCGTCTTTATCTCAGCTCTTTGGGAGACAAAACAACTAATCCCGAGAAAGCTGAAAATGGCTAGAAAGGAATTTTTTTATTCTATCATGTGACTCCATCAGTGTACTGTGACTGCTGGAGATGAGAACGCAGCATAGGGTAGGGTTTCTACTGAATTCTAAATTGGAATACAAAGCAACATACCAGGCCTCTTTTTAAGGAAAAATGTCTAAGGGATTTCCTAGGAAACCATTTATTTTAAAAAGCCCTGCTGGGTGATCGTACCATTGAAAAGAAGGTCATTCTAACCTCTGTTGTTGTCTAGAGTGGACTGCAGATGGCTTGGGTAGCTTGCTCCACAACCATCCCTATAATGACATCAGCAAGGCATGGTCAGTCTGGCAACAGCTGGATGTAAATGTGTGGTTAAAAGCTCACTATTCCATCATTGCCAAAAATGTACTCTCCCCCTTTATATTTCCACTCCACTCTGCTTCTGTTCTGTATCTTGTCTTTTTGGTCTGCAAATGCAAAGACAAGCCCCAGCATCTTATTTTCATTTATGTACAGAATCTGTCAACAGCCCTAAGCCCTGAATGCTAACTACCTTGGGGGACATCCCCCCCCCAAAAAAAAGTGGGATCAAAATATAATAGTTTTTTTTTATAAGACAGAGTAGAAACCAGGAACTGAGAGATAGAACCATTTCAAAATCTACCTCCTTTCCCCCCTTCAGGATTTCAAAAAGACCATGCAAATCTTCCTCTTCCTTTTAACAGAATCTCTGCTGCTCTCAACACTTGATGCCTCTTGGAACATATTCATTCCACAAGAGCCATTTTCCCCATTTTTCTTTTGGCTAATTTGCAAAGTTATATCCTTCTACATAGCTGGGGAACCTCCTAAGTATGTAGAAATTCCTGGCTTGTCTGTGGTGCATCCATTTTGAAGCTTCTGTAACTAATTAGTCAGGTTAGAATGGATAAAAGAAAGTACTTCTTCATCCAAAGGGTGATTAACACATGGAATTCACTGCCACAGGAGGTGGTGGCAGCTACAAGCATAGACAGCTTCAAGAGGGGATTGGATAAACATATGGAGCAGAGGTCTATCAGTAACTATTAGCCACAGCGTATTGGAACTTGGAACTATATGTCTGAGGCAGTAATGCTCTGTATTTTTGGTGCTTGTGGGAGGGGGCAACAGTGAGAGGGCTTCTAGTGTCCTGGCCCCACTGATGGACCTCCTCATGGCATCTGTTTGTTTGTTTTTGCCACTTTATAACACAGAGTGTTGGCCTGATCCAACATGGCTTCTCTTATGTTCTTATGATACTTGTCTATGAAAATGTACTTTTAATGCCTTGACATTTCTCAGGGATGAGCTTTCTATACTATTGTTTTATAAACCACATTGCAGATCTGAATGCTGCAAAAGTAGGGCATAAATATTTTAATGGAATTGCCAAGCAAATAAACCCTCAAACAAGGATGAAATATTTTCTAGTGATAGCCATGTGATATGAATCTGGAGACATAGCATCCACAGTACTTCAAGCAGGAGTAGAAACCTTGTACCTTGGTTCTTTGTGTATTTGCTCAGGAATAAGTCCCATTCGCTTATTCTCAATGGGTTTTATTCCCTAATAAGAGTTAATGGAATAAAGGGTTGCCACATGAAGTGGGCAACCCCTTGTTGGTGCTCAGCTAGGACCCAGAAGTGACATCACCATGTAGTATGATACTCTAGGAATGTTTTTGATCACTGTTACCATAAAGATGGAGCGAAATTTAGAGCACTGGGCAATGCAGTGATGTCACTTCTGGGTTCCTAGCCAGAAGTGATGTTGTGGCATCATGCAACTCTGTTTTGCCATTCTTTGCCCCCTTCCAAATGCTGTTGACACCAGGGCTGGCATTTGAGAATACACCACATATATTATGGGATTCCATTTATGAGCACATGACTTTAGTGGTCTGTATCCTATCACTCTGCTCAACAAAAGCTGAAGCCATCCTCCTGCAACTTAAGCTGCTCTTCCTTTAGATTTTCCTGCCTTTAGGACTCTCTTTCCAATAATTTGATTTGCAAATACTGGGAGAAAAAAGCGGAAATGGGGACTTGTGGAACTAGGGTTGCCAGCTCAGGGTTGGGAAATATGTAGAGATTTGGAGATTGGACCTGGAGGAGGAGAGATTGGATTTATACCTGCCCTTCACTTGGAGTCTCAGAGTGGTTTACAATCTGCTTCCCTTCCTCTTCTCACAAGAGACACCCTGTGAAGTAGGTGGGGCTGAGAGAGCTCTTTGAGAACTGCTCTTGAGAGAACAGCTCTAAGAGAACTGTGACTGACCCAAGGTCAAAGCAGGAGGACAAGGGTTGGGGTAGGGAAGAACTTCAATGGGGTATAATACCAAAGAGTCCACCTTCCAAAGCAGCTATCTTCTCTAAGGGAACTGATTTTTGTCACCTGGAGATCAGTTGTAATAATGAGAGATCTTCACCAACCACCTGGAGGTTGGCAAGCCTATCTAGAACACAGCCTAAGGTGATTTTTAAAAAGATGCCTTAAACTATGAGTCCCAAATAGAATAGTTTCTGTTCTTCATTACCTTTGTTATCTGTATAAAACTGTAACTATTTGTGCAGTCTGCTCTAAGGATATGTAATGGCAGTACATCAAGGAGTAGCCATATATTGATGTCCCCTGCTAAAGGAATGATCTGCGATTATTTTCCCCACCTGCTTATCCCTGCTATCACAGTTAACTGCTGCTATCCCTTGTCATGGAATACATTTTACCTGAAACCTCAGCTGAGGACCTGACTTTGGAAAGCAAGAGTTGTCCACTTTGGCTGTTGGTCTGCAGGAAAGCTGTTGAATTCCTATATTTCTGTGGTTTTATGGAAATTTAGGATGATCCCCCAAAATTCACAAAGTACTGATCTCAGTGACATATAATACAAAGGGCCCCCAGAGACCCTAACTGCAACAACTCCAGCAGCCATCTTAAAACAACAACTTTGTTTCTTCTTCCAAGAAACCAACAATGTCCTCTGTCATTTTTTCTTAGCAGCAGTGATATTTTCTTAGCAGTCCAGTGATATTTTCGTGCTCAGTTACAAATTCCAACCTTAAGGAATAGTAATGGTTCTCATTGTTTGAAATATTTTTCTTGTATATACATTTGTGGAAATTACTCAGGGGGTCAGATTCAAAGGTGACTTTGTAAGCTGAATAAGGAAAAGGAATTGAACTGGGAAAATAGTTATGTGGATCTTTATACTCTGAAATTCATATTGTCGAAGAAATATGGCTGGGGTTTGAGGGGCAAGAGCACTTCCTACTTCCCGGCTCCATCCTCAAGCTAATTTCCATAGGGATCCAGAACTTCTCAACATAGCTGTTTCTGAAGGGGGAAAGAGAAAGGTGGATCCCTTAAACTTTGGAATTCTCAAATTTGTTATTTTCTAAGCAAGAAAAAAAAAGATACAGACTAAATATTTGTTAGTGGACAAAATTTCAAAGGTTTTAGAACTTGAAAAGTATGATTGACCAGATAGTAGATCTTGTTTAAGCTGTGCTATCACACATGTAACAACAAATTAGAAACATGTGAACACCTGCTGAATCAGCTGAAATCCTGCTTGCTAGTTGCAAGCCACCAGCCAATTGTTTGGACGAGTGCTCAACAACATCTGAACAACATAAGAACATAAGAGAAGCCATGTTGGATCAGGCCAATGGCCCGTCCAGTCCAACACTCTGTGTCACACAGTGGCCAAAATAACCTGGCGCCATCAGGAGGTCCAAACTGGCTGCATCCTTTTCATGCTGCTTTCTCACACATATTGGATTCAGAAAGTACAGGGCTAATTGCCAACCTCTGTCTGAACTCCTTGCCATGGTGATTTTTTAAAAAAGTATTTGAAATTGGTACTGTTACACCATTACACTGTTCCTGCCATTAAGCAATATTCCTGGTGTTGTGGCCTAATGCCACTCACTGGCTCAAACTCGGGGTGGGGGGTACAAAAATATATTTTGCTGATTTAAAAAGTATTTCACCTCATTTATTGTCCACCTTCTTCAGTGAGACTTGTGGCAGATTATGAAATTATAAAACACTGTAGTAAAGACCAGTAAACAATACAATAAACAATGCAATAAAACCGGATTACACAGAGAATACAGGAATAAAAGTGGTATGATATGTCCAATAAAATGGATTATGCAATTAGAGAACAATGAAGCAAAGACCATTTAATGCATCAATTGAACAGTGTTGTGGTGGTGGAGTCTGCTTAAAATTGCCACTGACAATTAAAATGACAACCCTATGGCCTTTATACAAAGTATCCTCCTGCCCAATTCAGTTTTACCACTTCCCTATTTCCTTTTTAGAAATGCCTTCTTTATAAGGTTGCCAGCTCTAGGCTGGGAAATTCCTAGAGATCTGAGGGTGGATCCTGGGCAGGGTGAGGTTTGGAGAGGGGAAGTAGCTCAGAGTAAATGTGATGCTGCAGAGTCTACCCTCCAAAGGTGTCATTTTCTCCAGGTAACTGACCGCTGTAATTTGGAAATCAGTTGTCATTCTGGAAAATCTCCAGGACCCACTTGGAGGTTGGCAACCCTGCCTTTTGAACACTTCCACTTTACATGTTTTGCAAACTGATAGGAGTGTGGTCACCTTGGGCTTCTTCACAAGAGAGAATGCTGGTGTGCAGACAAAGGTTGATTTTACTCTTTTGCCAGGTGGCAGCTTCAGAAGGCTTTGCCCAATGACTGAAGCTGCCTCAGCAGACTATACTGCGCTTGAGAGCCAGATTAGTGTAGTGGTTAAGAGCTCACACTCTAATCTGGGAGTACTGGGTTTTATTCCCCAACCCTCCATATGTAGCTGCTGGGTGACCTTGAGTCAGTCATAGTTCTCTCAGAGCTGTTCCATCAAGAACAGTTCTCAAAAGAGCTTTTCCAGCCCAACCTACCTCACAGGGATGGGAAAGCAGATTGTAAGCCTCTCTGACTGAAGGGCAGGGTATAAATCTAATCCTTCTCGTCCTCCTTTACTTATTTACTCTTGTAGATAAGTTGGTCCCAGGCTATGAAGGCTTTGTGAGGAAAAAAACAGCCCTTGAACTGAATAGTAAGTAAACAGAAGGAAAAGGCTATTAGGCCACTGATTACAGTTCTTTTTCACAGTAGCCCCCCCCCCCCCCACCCTTCCAACTACAATTTTAAAACACAGGTTGCTAAATGAGAAACATTTAGTTTGAAGTTGTTTCTATAAGTGGCCCCGTGGCGCAGAGTGGTAAAGCAGCAGTACTGCAGTACTGTGATCTGAACTCTCTGCTCATGACCTGAGTTCGATTTCGGCAGAAGCTGGATTCAGGTAGCCGGCCCAAGGTCGACTCAGCCTTCCATCCTTCCGAGGTCGGTAAAATGAGTACCCAGCTTGCTGGAGGAAAAGTGTAAAAGACTGGGGAAAGCAATGGCAAACCACCCCGGAAAAAGTCTGCTGTGAAAACGTTGTGAAAGCAACATCACCCCAGAGTCAGAAACAACTGGTGCTTGCACAGCGGACCTTTCCTTTCCTATAAGGGAAAGTATCATAGCACATTGCAACATTTAATGTATGTCCATTTGATGTATTCCACTTTGTAACCATCTATTCAATATGGCATTGTTGATCCTTAAAGAGTTTTGTTGTTTTAGACTGTTCCTTTCTTACATTGACTGGCTGGTTGGATGAGGAAGGGGTTTTTTTGTCTTGTTTTGTTCTCCAGTTCTTCAGTCCAAACCCCACTTCATTGCCTTGTTTATCAGAAATCTTTGCTGCTTGTTGTTGATTGAATTATTTTAATCATATTTTATAATCTGCTTTGAGTCTCAGTGAGAAAGGTAGGCTATAAGCAACAATTAACAACAATATTTAGGTGTCAGCTTATTATGATCCTGAATCTGCTCCCCTCTCTATTTACTGATGTTTCCTTTTGTCCAGCTGTGCTGCTAATGCCTTGGCTGCTTTGGTGGAGCTCTGATCCAGGGTGCTCAACAAAAGGGCATGGTGTGCCACTACTGGCACTGAGGTCAGGAGTTTCTTGGATAGCCCATTGCTTTTGCCTTGAGAATACAGTATCCTTCTATTTTATTTCAGGTTCCAGCTTCCAGTTCAAGCCACTGACCTCAGAGCTGAGATTTGAAAGGTTGAGATGCTTGCCTTGGACAGCTTCAAACTTGCTTAGTGGGGTGGTAAGATCCACTATAGGAGTCCCATGGTGCAGAGTGGTAAGCTTCAGTACTGCACTCCAAGCTCTGCTCATGACCTGAGTTCCATCCCAGCAGAAGCTGGGTTCAGGTAGCTGGTTCAAGGCTGACTCAGCCTTCCATCCTTCCAAGGTTGGTAAATGAGAACCCAGCTTGCTGGGGGTAAAGTGTAGATGACTGGGAAGGCAATGGCAAACTCCCTGTAACAAAAAGTCTTCCAAGAAAGCATTGTGATGTGATGTCATGCCATGGGTCAATAATGACTTGGTGTTTGCACAGGATACTACCGTTACCTTTAGAATCCACTAGGAATGAGCACAAACCAGGAAAACACATGGTTCAGTTTGTGGTCTGGGGTGTGCCTGGTTTGCAAACCACAGATTGTCATGAACTTTTCAAGTTCATTATGTGGTAGAATAGCCCACTTGCAGTGTGCTAGAGACACCAAACTTGCAGGGGGTATCTGGCTGACTTTCCTCTACCTGCCTGCCAACTTTGGTGAGGATTGGATAGGAGATCTGAGTTACAAACCCCCTCTCCAAAGGTGCCCCAAAGAAAGTGCTTTAAGGGGAAATGACAGGTGCTGGTTCAGGACATTCAAGAATGTATAGAATGAACTGTCTTCCAATTTATGCGCAGATTAAATTTATGGGGTCCAAGTTACGACTCCCCAAAGAGGGGGAGAGGAGTTCACAAGCAAAATGTGGGTCCTGAGCTGAGGCACCCATTAGCTAAGCCCCTCTGCTTGGCATGAGCAGAGAGATAAGGTGGCTCAGAGCTCTGAGTCCACCAAACACCCAAACCCCTGCAGGGGAGAGCAGTTTACAATCAGGAGGGAATAAAGGAATGCACTCTGCTAGTTTACTTTTAATAAGTTCTCCTCTCTGTGTAACTGCCAATAGCCAACAGAGGAGAGGGTGTGGACCTGAGTTGAGCATATATATATAGAAGGGGTGGCCAAATTTGCTTAACATAAGTCATATAGAATAAATGTCAGATGTCTGAGAGCTGCAAGACATGAACAAATATTACACACGTTTTTACTGAAAAATATGCAAACTTTAAATGAGACTGCCAAAAATTAAAAAAAACCAAAACGGAGTAAAAACAGCTATTGCTAATGATATTTATTCATGCCATTTTGCGGCTGGCCTCACTCTGGCCCACCAGCTCCCAAGACGCAGACCATGCCCCCATCTGATTCTCAGCTGCAGTTTAATTGAAATGCCAAAAAGAGTTCAGTCAACATATTTCCAAGAGCCACACAATATGTGTGAAAGAGCCACATGCAGCTCCCGAGCTGTAGTTTGGCCTTTCCTGACACATAGAGCCAGGGCTGCTGCTTCTTTTTTTTGAGCAGGAATGCACAGGAATGCAGTTCCAGATGGCTTGGTGTCAGGGGGTGTGGCCTAATATGCAAATGAATTCCTGCTGGGCTTTTTCTACAACAAAAGCCCTGCATAGAGCATTCTGATCCCACAGAGCAGAATGAGAACTCTGTTATTGGCAGTCAGCAATGCCTGTTAAGCTTTGGAGGGCTCCTGCTGGTGTTTCCAAGGCTGGAGAATTCAGCCCCCTGGAATTTTGTAAACAGTTTAATTGAGCGGAGACAGCCTATCTGAACGTGTATCTATTCATGAACCCCCATGAACTGCCACAAACAGCAGCAACATTTGTGGAATATTTGTGCCAGTTGCCCTTCCACAAACATGAGCCACAGACTGGCCAAAATTTGTGACAGACTTTATTTTGTGAGCTGGTTTGTGCCCATCCCTAGGAGTCACCTTGCCCTGAGCTGGATGGCCTGGGCTACCCTCATCTCATCAGATACTTGACACTAAGCATTGTGAGTCCTGGTTAGTATTTGGATGGGAGACCTCCAAGAAAGTCCAGGGTATCTATGCAGAGGAAGGCAATTGCAAACCTCTTCTGTTAGTCCCTTGCCTTGAAAACTCTGTGGGGTTGCCATAGGTCAGTTGTGATTTTACGGCACTTTACACATACACAGGATCCACCCCAACAGAAGGAGAAAAGTGCCTCCAATAGCAGGTGCCTGTGCTTCAATTTGCTTAGCATGACCCATCACATCTTGACAACTCTGTTCTAACCGCATGCCCAGGGGCAGCTATGTTGACCTTTCCTAAATTTAACAGTCAGTAATCTCCTAGGCAGCTGATTCAGCCTTCCTTTGGGATTTATTGCCTTAGTTGTCTCTTCCCAATGAGTCTGTAAATTAGAAATATTAATAAAATGGCACTGTGGGTTTAAACCAATAACATTTATTATGCTTTTTATGGCATAATTGTTATCAATTGACATTTAAGACAGTCTTGTAATCCATCAAGGTGAAATGGCCTTAGAAAGCTATTACTTCAAGATAAAATAATAACAATAATAATTACCATCGGTTAGGAAGTGAGAAAGAATGGGAAGGAGAAAAAGTTAAATGGTTTGAACCTTGGTCATTGATTATACAATATTGATAATGGGCTTTAGCAGCTCCAGTTGTTGATAGGTTAGAGTTTTAATTTATGCTCACAATTGGTGAGGTTTTTGTCCCCACCCCCCAGCCCCGTCGGAATGAAGAGGCTGACACAGTGTGTTGAATAAACCAGGCCACTTTATTGAATATAACTTGAACGAACTAGAATGGCAAGGGATATAGGCCTAACAGGACAAACCCTGGGGTCAGCCCCAGGATCCCGCCTTGTCCTGGGAGGGTGAGCCCAATATTCTGGCTGGTGCTGAGCAGCCAGACCCAAACTCCACCTCCACCTAGGCCAGCATCAATCCCTCTGGAAAGATCCGCCCCCGTGAGGCTTTGTCGTGATCTGCACTCCCAGCATTGACCCGTAAAGCCCATCTGCAGTTCATACAGACCACTTGCACCAACTGGTGCTGAGCCATAGGTGCTCCCCTTAAAACACTGTAGCCCATACCTCATCCTGCCACTGCCAATGCCAAGCCTCTGCATAGGCATTAGCGCCCACCAGGTGGCCCAGAGCCAACCGCAGTCCCTGCCTTAGCTCGTCCAAAAAGGCCCAGTTGCCCAAATCTGAAAAATGAACCCCATCCAGCCTATATAGTCGGCATTCTAGACCTGTATGGGGAAGGAATATGCCTAAACCCCCCTCCACGGCCTTCTGCAAGGCCCAGTTGGCCTTGTGTCTGGCGCGTTCTATCCCCCTGGGGTACAGAGCCAACCGCCAGACGCCGCGTGGCAAAATTGCTGACCACACCAAAAGAACTCCTGGCCATCTCTGCTTAATGGCCTGCAGATCCTCCTGCACCTGCAACAAAAGGGCCTTCCCTTTCATAAATCCAAGGTCATTACCACCAAGGTGGATAACCAGGATGCGCGGAGGAGGCGCTGTCCTCCCACGGAACAACAGTGGTATGATCCCCGGCCAACGCAGGCCATGGCGACCCAGCCACTCCACCGTTGCCCACTCGCTGAGACCCAGCTGGGTGCCAACTGGTGATCTCCTGGCCTGGTGGGCAGCCCAGAACACCATACTCTGCCCGCAAATGAGGATCCGACACCTCTCCCTACGAGCCGCAGCACCTGAAAAACAGAAAACAGTCACAACCCAGAAAATACATGCCAACGGGCAACAAAACTGCTAACCTGCCCCCACGCACTCATTAAAAGACCAACGTGCGCACATATGACTTGTAGGCAGCTGACCACCACCAGCCCATGTATAGCAGGAGGGGTGTAGCCCATTGCTGCCACCGTGGATGCGGCTCCAATTTAAAATGAATGTGTTCCAAATTTGACACCCCCTAACCCCAACTCCACCAGTGCCTTACCTGTCACCGCCCAAAATTGATATTTTGTAAGGAGGGAACCCTCACTATGACAAAACAAGGGGCCATCGCCCTCCCCCCTAAGCAGTATATACTGCTCCAGGGCCTTGACAGGGCACCACTCTGGCGATACACATTGGCCGATCGTAATGACTGTGCCCTTCTGATGCTGGTCCATTTTGGACCGCCGTACCGTCAGCCGAACCTGGCCCCCTATAAATTTAACATCACTGCCGCACAGTGCCAGGTCAGTATTGTCCTTTTTCGACTGCACCACCAACTCGCTGATCCGAAGTGCACCGAAAAAGGCAACCAAAGAGGCCACATGAAAAAGAAAGGCCTCAAAGGAAGATGAACATATGTCAGGTCAAATCCTATAAAGCCCCTTCAGCACTGAAGAAGATATGGGCTGCCGGGCATCCGCCAGCAGCCCACGTTCTCTTGCCCAACCCTCCAACATCTTCCTAACTCTAAAATTGCCAGTGCCCTCAGAAAGGCCCTGTGCTTTACTAATAAAGGAAAGTGCTGCCAATTGACCCTTAATTGACTTAAGCTCTAACCCTCTGTCTTTCTGGTGAATGCAAAATTGTATAATGTGTGCCACAGGGACCGGCAAGCTATCCAGAAGCCCAGCAGCGCTCCTAAAAACCCAAAACTGCAGGTCTGCCCTTTCATAGGCTTTTCAAGTACTCGGTGTCAATGCTAATCGAATTGCCCTACCGGCTTCAGCCTCCCAAGCTGCCAAAGTTTCTGTGGCATTCGTGCTGGCCGCGGGTCCACTTCCAGAGCAAGCTGGCAAAAGCGCTTGATCTGTTGGCGAGATAGAGCATCCACCACCCCATTGCACACTCCCAGAACATGCCTTGCAAGAAATAGAATGTTCAACCGGAGGGATCACAATGTAAATGCTCACACCAAATTCAAAACCAATGCTGATTTGGATGACAAGGAGTTGATAACATGTACGACAGCCATTTTATCACACCAGAAATGGACTGTTTGATTGGCCAGCTGCCCCCCCCTCCAAAGTCAAATGGCTACTACAATGGGAAAGAACTCCAGAAAGGTGAGGTCACGACAGAACCCACTGGCCAACCACGCTGCGGGCCACTGCTCCGTGCACCAGTGTCCCTGAAAATATACTCCAAATCCGGTGGTGTCCACCGCATTCAAAGATATCTGGAGCTCAGCTTCGATCTTTAAGTCATCCCGCCAAAATGAAATTCCATTGAAGGATTTCAAAAATTCCTCCCACACCTCTAGATCCCTCCACATGCCAGCAGTCATTCAAAATCTATGGTGAGGGAGATGCAGGGGCCCCATGGCATCACATAGCCGCCTCAAGAAGGCCCTCCCCGGAGCCACAACTTTGCACACAAAGTTGAGATGCCCCACCAACTGCTGGAGCTCAAGCAGCGACACCTTGCGCTGCCTCTTAAGGGAAGCTAATCAAACTCTAAGACCCCCACTTTATCTGCAGGCAGCCATGAAGCTTGCTCCGTGGTATCCAGCTCAATGCCTAAAAATGTAAGCACCCAGCTGGGGACCTCTGTCTTTTCATGTGCCAATGGCACCCCGAGCTCCCACGCCAGGCCCTCAAATGACCGCAATAACCTGGCACATTTCCCGGACCCCACAGGGCCAACGAAAAGGTAGTCATCCAGGTATGGAACCATATCACTTAACCCCAACCTGGCATGAAGCCTCCATTCCATAAAGCAACTAAACCACTCAAAAGCGGCACAGGACACTGAGCATCCCTGTCCATATAATACTTCCCTTCAAAGGTAAAGCCCAGCAGATCAAAGTCCTCTGGGTGTACTGGCAAAAGGTGAAATGCTGACTTAATGTCACATTTTGCCATTTCAGCCCCCACACCACAACCCTGAACCACTTTGACCGCTTGGTCAAATGAAGTGTACCTGACCGAACAGAGAACGTCAGGAATGAAATCATTCACTGATCCACCCCTTGGGTAGGACAAATGGTGTATCAAACGGTATTCCCCTGGCACTTTTTTAGGCACCACCCCCAAGGGGGATACTCTTAAAGTGGATGCTGGCGGAGCCTCAAAGGGGCCAAGGACCCTTCCCTCTGCACACTCCTTGGCTATTTTCGTCCTCACCACATGTTCCATCCCTACTACTGAACATAGGTTAGGGGCCAAACAGGGCACTCTAGGTCCCTGGTACAGAATCCAAAATCCATAGGTAAAGCCTTCCAGTAAATAGGCCCTATCGGCCTCCAGGGGATAATTGCCCAGCAACTGCCTAAGTACCTTTAGTCGTATGGGACTGGGTCCCTTTTCCAGGTGGTTGCTGGTTGGTTCCCCCCCCCCTCCCCGGGGTGTTTGGCACCCACCTTGGTTTTAGATTTACTGCAGGCTGAAAAGGCGCATAGCGGGCACTCATGCTTAAATTTACAGGCCTTTCTGGAACACATGCCCTTGGATGTGAATTCCCAGCGTAACAGCCAGGGTTGAACCGACTGGCCCGCCACACTGCAGGCACCTACACCAATCTGTTGTTTATGTACCAGATGCCCACTATCCGCCCTATCACCTGTATTAGGCTTCACTGGGGACATCAACTGCTGATTAATATGATCCCAAGGAAGCCCTGGGTTGACTGCGGTCCTCATCCTGAAAGCCTCATCATATTGCAACCAAGCTGCACCAACAAAATCAGTATATGCGCGGTACACTATGTCGCAATACTGAAAAACCGCTGCCACCCGAGAAGACTGTGCCCTTGCAATAACCCCCGCATAAATCAAGAAGCCTGGCAGACAATTGGACCAGGTCCTGTCTACCTTTCTCCGCTTTAGCTTTTCCTTCTCCTTGTTGTTTAGGTCCTCTTTATCCTTCTTTTCCAGTTCTCTAAAGAGGAGACTGAAGACGTCCACTTATTCACCCCTCAAAATCTTATCCCATGTAGCCACCAACAGGTGATCACCCAATGGCAGTGCAGTGTCACCATACAGAAGCACTTGAAAAGGTATGGACCTGTAAGAATTTGGGGGATAGCTCCACATACCCCACGGATAACCCAGCCACCTCCCGTGCTGTGGCAACTGTCACTGCCTGTGAAGCAGAGGCACTTTGTGAAACCACAGAAGCAGCTGCCTGCAAAGAATCCTGTGCAGTGGAACCTGCACAACTCTGGCCTTGCGGTGATACAAAAGGAGCACCCCAAACCTATGACGGCCCCGCCAGACACTGATGTCCCAAAGACCCAGACTGCCCTGGCATTACTGCTGCCCCACCCGATGTACTTGGGGGCACCATCGTTTGTGAGTGGCCCCAAGGACCCCAAGGCCACTCCTGAGGCTGGTGTTGCAATAGGGGCTTACCAATATCCCCAAGGGGGTGACCACCACTGCCACAGACAGAGCCAGCTGCCCGACTTCCTCCATTGCTCCATGGGTCACAGGCTCCCCACTGGGCAACTCTCCTGTGTCAGCGCCGTCCTCCTGGTCCAATTCCTGCCTCATGTCCGCACCAACAGCTCCGCCCTGTAACACAGAAAGACAGGCCAGAACCTCCTTCTCAAAAGTCAACCTGGATGACAGTCCCATTGCCCTGCAGCGCCCTTCCCATATAGGAGCTCCTACAGCACCCCTCTGCTGCTCTAAAACCTCTAACTGTCCCATAATGGCCTGCCTTAGCCGGGCCTCCTGAGCCGCTTCACCTGAGGGGCTGGGTTGCTGGCCCCGCTTCCTTGTGGGCCTGGTGGGCTGCTTCCCCTTCGAGGGACCCTGACCCTTCTTGGGAGTCATATCCATCCCCCAGTCCCTGTTCTGTCGGCGGCTAGCCCACAGACCCCATTATATGGTGGCCCCCTTCCTTAAAAGGACCCGGGGGTTACCCAGGCCTGCCTCTCTCTTCCCCTAACTGCCTAAAATCACGGTGGGTGTAGGGAGGGGGGGTGGCAGCCCCACAACAACCCCCCTGCACACCTATCAATTGGGGGGGGACACAATCCCCAATCCACCCGCCCCAGACATTACCGAGAAACTGGAATGGGGGCTATCCGGCCAAGCCCCACGACCTGCGTCCTCCTCCCTGCCTCCTCACCTGTCAAGTGACCCTGCCTTCGCACTCCCAGCTGCCCTAGAACAGATGGCCTCAATTGCAGGCCGCTTCAAGCAGCCGCTGCGTGCGCAACAAGTCTCCAGCCGAGCCCTGTGATCGCCTTGAGCCGCCTAGCAGGCTGCCCAGGGTATACCGCTCGCCCGCACCGACCACCGCTGCATCCCCGCGCCTAAGGCTCTGGCCCAGTCCAGGAGACTCCTCAAATGCGGCTCTCCTCTCCAAGAGCCGCAAAAGAACTGTGCAGTGCTAGGCAGGGATGGGGCTTTTATAACCCTGACACCATGCCCCCTCAGCAGTTTCCTGGATGCCCAGGACGACGGAGCCAGCCTTCCCTCCTTCTGGGATGGTAACAGCGGCCCCCAGCCTATTGCTGGTGTTGCCAGCCCAGCTGGGAGGGGCTGACTTCCCAGCATTTATTGCTTTGAAAGGGCTGGCAAACAGAAAAGCTAATTAACTTGATGGAGGGGGGGCATTCTGGCGGGGGAGGGCGGGATATAAGAATAAAATTTACTTTACTTACTTTACATTGCTTGACTCCTGCTTTTCAAGGTAAGTCCTCTTTCTAAAGGCCTCCTCTCATCTTAATGAAGGTTGTTCTTTGGTAATCTGTATTTGTTCAGCTCACATGATACATGTTAATTTGTGACCATGTCAGACTCCATGTTTCCTGCAAAAGAAGGCATTTTTTTACAGAGATGAATACTCTCTTGAATGTGTTTTGCATTGGCATTTGCACATAAAATATTGAAGACCTTTAGATTAATTTCCAGAATAAGGATTGTCCATATCTTGTGAGTGACAGTTTACAATGAAAAGGAGTGTGTAATGTTTTTTGCTGAATTATGGGGCCCCTTGTCCCTGTAAAAGCACCTTTCTGTAGTGTTCTGACATGATGTGTGTTATCCAGCCTCCTTATCTTCTTAGGGTTTCCTTTTATTTTCATTGTCACCAAAGCCTTAGGATTCTTAGTTGGACCCAAAGGACAGAATGGTTAAGTTAAATTTAGTAGAATGACAGAATGGTCAGCATGTGGGGGTGTAAAAGTAAAAGGCAATCTTTTACTCTAAATAGTTGTTCTCATAAACATATGGTTAACAGTTTCTGTGTGGTTCATAAGCAAAATCATTTCTGATAGGTACTTAAGCATAATGGTCTCAGATAGGTATTGTTCTTTCCCTAAAGATTTTCAAACCTAGTCACAAAGACTTGGGTTTTTTTTCACTTGGCACTTAGGCTGATAACTTCCACAAAGCTCAACTTCCTAACTTTTCACTTAGGCTAATAAATTCCACAACAACAGCCACATTTCTCTCACAGCACTTCAATTTAAGCTCACTGAGCTGTCTTATGCACTCACACAATGCTTCTCTGAATATACCAGTCAACTCTGCCCTCTAAAGTACAACTACCATCCAATCATAACACACTTCTATCACCTATCTCCCCCTCTTTCTTCCTCTATAGTCCTGCCTTTTTAAAATGACAGCAACATATATAAAAATATACATATTAAACCACAGAAATAAAACAAACAATATTTACATATCCAAACACCACAGTACATTACATCTCTTAATATACGGGTTGTGTATCCTAAGTGTAAGTTCTTGGACAGGTCGATAGGATTGTGATTGAACTGTCACAGAAAAATGATCTGTGTATTCTCCACTGGACTGGTTACTTACCTACTTCCTTATTTTATTCTCCTAAGAACCTTGCAAGAAGGGTTAAGTTGACAGAAATGAGCTTAATCAAAGCTACCTAACAAGCATGGCTGAGGACAGATTTGAACCAGCATCTTTTGCTCCTAATGTGAACACTGTAAGCACTGTACCATGCTGATTTTTTCTAAACTGTAAGAAGAAAATGTACAGTTTCAAAACAAGGAACGGGGTGCATGCTCAGGAACCATAGCTAACTGTGTTTTCTCAATGAAGATCTATTACAATAGTATTCCATGCACTAGTGTAAACATAGAAATCATACTTGCTGTAGTGAACTGGCCATAATATTATTTAGCAGAAGAACTGAGATTGCCAAGTCTGAAAGTAGACCTGTTGTTCTATTTCTCTGTACCAGATATAATTTTCTTCCCTTCTTCCATACATAGAGTGGATGGTGTATGGAGAAAACAGAGTTGCACTTGCTGCTTCAGCCCCAGGACTTGGTTCAGGTCCAGTGCTAATGCCATGGAGCTGTCAAGGTCAATCTTATATGTTGTAAGTTCTGTCTTGGACTGGAATACTTGTGTGCTCCAAGGACTGGCCTCCAAGAGTTCGTATATTCTGACAAATTTAAACACACAATTTATATTCCCACTCTAAGTGTCCAAGGACTGCAATTTCTTCCCATGCATAAGCAGTGTACAAAGAAAGAATAAACAAGATCACACTTTTAGCAATTTCAGTAATTGACCTTATGGAAGTAGGAATTTTTAAAAAGAGTCCTTTCCAAACCTAGACAATGCATCAGTATTTCCAGTCTGCACCAGGCAATGTTGTGTCAAGCTGACAGTGCAAGAAAGCGATATGTTGACATTTGGCAAAACCTGCATGAGAATTTTGTGTCTCCAGGCCTGAATCAAATAAAGGCAGCTCATCAGAAAGACAAGCCACAAAGAAGGAAGAAGAAACTCTTGTCACATACAAGTTTGTCTCCCATCTGTCCCCCCTGCTGTGAGGAATATACTACATTAAACTCCTGTTTTGAAGCTGCCCTCCCCCACCTCTTCCCTGCTGTGCTTGGATCTTGTGGAATTCTCTGTGGGAATGTTCAAGGTATTTGATGAAGAATGCAATATTCCTAGACTATTGGTGCTTTTTTTAAAATATGGGGTGCAGCTGGACCTTCTGCTTAATTCATTCTAGAGAAAGTTTTTAATGCTTTCTTTTAAATGCTTCTTTCTGCAGGAGGCAGGTCATGAATTATTTGTCTGACTAGTTCCTCATTCCTGTTATCCCTCTGGGGCCTATTAAGCAACTTCCTTTCCTTTTCTCTCCAAAGACCACCTGAATGCTGAAACTGAAACTCAGCAGAAGAACAGGGACCACTGCTGTTCAGGGAATCTTAAGGATGCTGAAGGTAAATGCTGAGACCCCATACTAAGGGACAGAGATAAACAAAGATGCTCCAGATGGAAGAAACATGCTGAAGATTTGCTATGAATTGTTTTGCTTCAGCCTGCTAAGAAACATAGTTTTGCATAAAACGCAAGCTGCAGTTTAGTGAATTGGATCAAGCTTGTCAAGTCCTATGGGCTGTGTCTTTCCAAAGTCTCAGGTAGCACTTTTCCTGGTTCTAACTAATCCTAACAGCTTTCAATTGATGATGGTAAAAAATGAATTGAGGTCTTACATTTTTTTAGCATGTGTAATTTTTGAATGGTAGCCATGAGAGCCACTTTGGTGTTGTAGTTAAGAATGGCGGACTCTAATTTGAGGAACCGGGTTTGATTCCCCAATCCTCCACATGCAGCTGCTGTTGACCTTAGACCAGTCACAATTCTCTCAAAGCTGTTTTCTCAAGAGCAGTTCTCAAAGACTTATCTCAGCCTCACCTACCTCACAGGGTATATTGTGGGGAGAGGAAGGGAAGGAGATTGTAAACCACTCTGAGACACCGAATGAAGGGCAGGATATAAATCCAATCTCCTCTTCTTCTCCTCCATTCATGGGATCCCACATTTGCCTAGTAGTCCATTTTGATATGTGAGAGAGATGCTCATATTTCCTCTGGTTAAACATCCTAACTGTGCCCAGTCTCTCTTACTTCATAAGGTTTCATTTAAGGATCATTTGTTGATCATTGAAAAATTCAAGGAATTAAAAATAGTCTCCAGTTTTTACCATCTCCACTCATTGTTAGACTTTTATGGCAGCCCTGTCCAGTTCCCTCACTCAGATGCAATATTTCCCCTTTATTTTTCTTTCCCTTTCTGACTGAGAAGCCCTAGTGGTCTGTTTTCTTTTCCTGAAGTACTCTGGCCATTCCACCCTGTCTCAGTATGATATTTTACTGCTGGCTTGGCCAAGAAATCTGAGGGAAAGGTCAGGATAATGCTTTAACTTAAACCACTGAAAATGTTACTTGAGACATTTTGAAATTTAAAATTAACAAAATATTTTATTCAATATAAAGGGAAAAGATAAGGTGAAATCAAGGCTTGAAAGTCCTGTGATAACTCAATATACATAACTCTGAGGTAAAACCAGTACATACACAGACTTTAGTTCTTATGTTTCAGGCTAATGGGAATGTTTAAAGCTATTCACAGTTACTTAAACTTTTATGTTGAGAGGCTTTTGTCCCAGCATTTTCCAAACACTCCAGTACACTTTTGTTGACTCATTTAGTTTCCAGAAGGCTGGTACACTCTTGAATTTTTAATTGACACTTAGGCTAGTTCCAGACAGGCGGTTTAACGCAAGGATGGCAGGTGAGTGGACAAAAAAAGTGTGTCCAAACGTGCACATCTTCCTGCTGTCCAGCCCCCGCCTTCAACCCATCCCTATCTGAACATAAGAGAAGCCATGTTGGATCAGGCCAATGGCCCATCCAGTCCAACACTCTGTGTCACACAGTGACCAAAAAAACCCAGGTGCCATCAGGAGATCCATCAGTGGGGCCAGGACACTAGAAGCCCTCCCACTATTGCCCCTCCCAAGCACCAAGAATACAGATCATCACTGCTCCAGACAGAGAATTCCAACAATATGCTGTGGCTAATAGCCACTGATGGACCTCTGTTCCATATGTCTATCCAATCCCCTCTTAAAGCTGGCTATGCTTGTAGTCACCATCACCTCCTGTGGCAGTGAATTCACTTTTGGGTGAAGAAGTACTTCCTTTATCTGTTGTAACCCAACTGCTCAGCAAAACGTACAGCCAGATCAAAAAGGTACCGCTTCCAAAGTGGTACCTAATAGCTGAGGCACCTCTGAGGCAACTCCCTGGCTGTTTGGACAGCCAGGAAGTGCCCAGGGAGTGACAGATGGGCACATGAGTGCTCTGAAAGCTCCTCCAGGGCACCCACGACACATCCCTCTTCTGGGGGTGAGCTGTGTGCTGTCTGGATGCTCCAGGGTGCTCCTGTTTGTGCTGGCTCACTTCCTGGTCAGCATTCTGCTGCCCTGAGCCGGCAGTGGAATCAGCTTTAAAGTCTCTAAAGCCAGTTTCTAACCACACCAGACCAGGGATCTTTCCATTTTTTAGAGCAATCTCCCAGTTTGATTGGATAGGGAAATCCTCCTCTCACTAGAAGAGTGAGAGAAGGATTTATCCTCTATCCCTTTTCTTTGGCCTGAATGGAAGTCTTCACCTCCCAAACTTTCTGGACAACTTTCCCCCAGGTCTCTGTCTATGCAAAACGTCTCTCAGCTAAAGCTGAAATCAGACTTAACTCAGTCAAGGAAGAAATCTGACTGAATCTCTCCTCAGCATGCAGCTCTCAAGCCTTTCTCTGCTCAGCTGATGCTAACCAATCAGATTGCTTGGCGCAGCCTGTTACTCAAGGCTCTCTGTTACTTCACAGTTCTTCAGCTGTTTGTCCAGCACTTCTAAGCCTTTAAAAAGTGCAGTCCATCACAACTGTCTTTGGAATTTGATCTATGGCCACAGAAACAAATTCTGAATCCATCTTTGCCTACCACCCCATCTTTGCTTCTGGTTATAGTAGGTCTGGGCTTCTCCACACCAGCACAGAACTGAAAAGTATATGGAGGGCCACCTGAATTACCCAGAGATAATTCATTGAGAATGACATACTGGCATACCATAGGAGCCATGTATGACTTGAAAGCATGACAAGCAGCCTGGTTCAGTTGTAATCACATTCAATGGGAACTGCAACAAGACAACTTTGACTGGGTTTACAACAGCTGCATGTAAACACTTCCACAGAAGAACATGTGGCTTACAGTTTTAGTAATTGCCTTTCTCAACAGCTAAGTCAGTTCCAAGCAGGAGCACACCTCTATGCCCAGTTTTTTAAAAAGAGATGCAATGACTGAAATTATTTCCAACCACACAGCAGCCACCTCAGCATCTGCTGAGTCTCCTGTCACAGATCTGGAGCTACATAGGCTAAAACAATATTTTCTCCCACAGTCTGACAGAACAAAAAGCAACAAGGCTTTGTTTATGTCCCCAGCCATGCTTCTCCCAATGATGTTCTGTGCATTTGACACAAGATATTCCAGGAAAAAAGCCTTCTGCAAATATCCACATTAAAGTGCTGTGACACATAGCAGTGCTGAGCCCTAAAGAGTGTGACGTGCTCAAATTAATTCATCTTGTGTGATAAAGTCTCCCATTATGCAGTCATAATCTGGCAGGTATTGTGGCTGGTCACCCAGCCAGGTTAAATGTGGAAAATGGGAGACAGACAGACAATGAACTGCCTCTCTTTCACTCTCCAGACAGAAAAGGAACTATAAGACACTGTTACTTTCTTTTAGTTAACAGCCCTATATGTTTTATCCACACAAAGGACAGTATTTGGGCTAGATTAAATGTTGTGTGTATTCAGAATGTAAATAATCAAAATCTAGCCATTAATCTTGGAAGAGTAACTAATTTGAAATTGTTTTCCTTCAGTTTTTAGGCCTGAATCAGTTAAGCAGGAAAGCTTAGTTCTGATTTCACTTTCCATTGCCCTATACAGTCTTTGCATTTCTGTTTCCCAGGAAGGAGCCTGAGGATCCCCTGGAATTACAGCTCATCTCCAGACTACAGAGACAGTTTCCTTGGAGAAAATGGATGCTTTGGAGGGTGGACTCTATGGCACTGTACCCCGCTGAGGTCCCTGTCCTGCCCAGGCTCCATCTCCAAATCTCCAGGAGTTTTCCAACCCAGATCTGGCAGTCCTACCCCCCATCCCTCACTGTTGGCCAGTGGGCACCTGGTGAAGAGAGGACTAGTGAGGAGAGAAAATGACTCTACAAATATGTGTTTTACAGGAATGTCATCCATCCAGAATATGTGGGGCCATCCCACTTTGTTGTTTTTGTGCCCAGCCTCCCTCCGTCCCCAGTCATACTGGTAGTTCATAAGCAGCTCACTTGCTTTGAAGAATGAAAGCTGGGGCATCTATCATCTCAACAATAAAAAAAAATAAAGACACTCCTCATAGAGTAAATGGATAGAAGAATAATCTTTCCTCTCCTAAATGTAGACCGGCTTTTATGGACTCAATTATGCACAAATCAATCTGTTTATGTGTAAATGGGGAGGGGGTCTGTTATCCAAAGAGGCAATCTCATATTTAAGTGGGGGAATTAGCATAAAGGAGAAAATGTGAGAGGGGGTAACTGGGATTCTCCACCTGTGTATATGAGAATATTTCAACCCTTAGGGGACTCTCAAAATAAAACAGTGTGATGTTCAATTGAAAGGGTTTTATTCAAATAGGAATAAAAGGGCAAAACACAGATATACAAACACACAGAAAACACACAAGCCATCTAAGAAGAAATCAGGGAGGAGGTGGGAGAAACTTATTTTGGGGGAGATAGTAGTTACCAGTCTCAAAGAGCAAGGTCCACAGAGGCAGCAACTCATGGAAAGAGAAGGTCCACACATGTTGGGGTGTGAGGTATGGTGCCAAGAACACCAAGGCTTTTTTGGTAGAAAAAACTCAGGAGGAACTCATTTGCATCCTAGGCCACACTCCATGATGTCACCATTGTTTCACATAGGGCTTTTTTGTAGAAAAAGCCCAGCAGGAATTCATTTGCATATTAGGCCACACACCCTGATGCCAAGCCAGCTGGAACTGCATTCCTGTGCGTTCCTGCTCAGAAAAAGCCCTGAAGAACACACACAAATTGCTATGAAGCAGAGTGCTACAGTCAGGGCTTTTTTGTGGGGAAAAAAAATATTAGGTCACACACCCTGATGCCTAGCCAGCCAGAACTGTGTTCCTGTGCGTTCCTGCTCAAAAAAAGCCTTGGCTACAGTTATAGGGAGAAATGCTCCATGGGGCAGTATGACATGTTTATCCCCGAAACAATGACCTTATGGATTTTTTTGGAGGAGAACAGTAGGGTTGCCAAGTCCAACTCCAGAAATATCTGGGGACTTTGGGGGTGGAGCCAGGAGACTTTGGGGGTGGAGCCAGGAGACACTGGGGTGGAGCTAGGGGGAGGGGGGGAAATGGCGCCGGGGAGCGTGGCGAGCCGCCCCGTCTCGGAGCGGGCGATGCCGCTGCCACCTCTTCTCCGCTCGCCGTGGCTGCTCCTCCGAGATGGGCTCAGGCTGGGCCCATCTCGGAGGAGCAGCTGCGGTGGAATCGGAGGGGGTGTGTGGAGGCGGGCCGGGGGCATGGCGAGCCGCGAGTTCGGGTCCCGCGAGTCCATTCCCCGGCACTGTTTCCTCCCTCCCCCCCGCTTCCGTTTTTTGGGGGAGCGGGGGAAGAGGGTGGAAATCCTGGGGTCCCCCGCCAGGGCGGGAGGGTTGGGAAGCCTAGCGAACAGTGATTTTGGGAGAAGCCTGATTACTTTACCTGAGATGGCCTTTAAGTGCTAATGGTCCCTGATGACTGTTTAATTAGTGGACAGGAAAACTACCAGGTTTTGTGAATAGTGTTAAATGATGCATAATTAGGGTCAATGTGTGAAGGGAAACGAGGCTGAATTTTGATGAGATTATTCCAAGGTGAAGAGATTTGTCTTGGGAGACTGATTGTCCTAAACTATGCACCTCTTTAGGGTGGGAAAAAGGTCCTTAGCTAGCCACTCCCACATGGTATTTATGATCTTTCTTGTTTTCTAGCTATAAAATGCCCCTTAATGAGAGGAGGGGTCTGACTGCTAACAGGTCCTTGTCTTTTGGAAGAACACAGGTGAGGCAAAGACTATCTAATGTTTGTGTCATATCTTCTTTTGCTGCTTCAGTCCTCAGAAATCAGTCTGGGCATATCTTTGTGCTATTAAGCTTTCTTTGGGAGAACCTTAAATTCCCCTCTCCACATTTGCAGCCCATTGTCTTATGGAGCAGATGGAAAACTGGGATGGCAGGAAGTAGAAGCAAGGAAGGGTCCTTCACAAGAGACAACTGTTGTCTTTCAGCATTGTAAGATGGAAGCAGAAGTGCCCTCGGGATCCTTGAGGTTCATTGTCAGCTGCAACTCATTTCAGCATCCCTCCCTCCGCATTCCACTGTGACTCATTTACTGCTCAATCCGTGATTAATTAAAACAGAATTTAAATAAATATGCTGATGCTAATTTGTTTAATCTAGCCTCTCTGATCCAGCCTTGGAGAAGAGAGTTATGGTTAGATGTGTGCTATTTCTAAAGCCACAAAGAGCCGCCAGAGGGGGCTGTGTGCATGATCTCTGGCACACCAAACAAAAGGACTGTTGATAGAAGCCACAGGAAAGCACAAAGGGGAGTCCAAATTAAGTGTGTGTGTGTGTGTATGCTCTAAGGAACCACAATTAGAAGTAAATAAATCATTACTGGCTAAGCTTGTTGTTGTTGTTAGCCAGAAAAGCAGAATATGCAATTTAAATTATAAACACGAGTCCCTACTCAACTTGAAGCATCTAGTGCATTTGAGCCCTGGTTGTACAGTGCAAGGAAAGCTTCTGTCAGAAAGATCTGCATTCCAGCCCTGTTCTGAACTTATTGGGAAGGCAACCTAGGGATCTTTGGTGTTGATTTGGGGGCTTTCTTATTAGGTGGTTATTTCTCCTTGATTACTGGGGTAATTGTGGGTCAGTCACACACTCTCAGTCTAACCTGCCTCCCAAACTTCTTGTTTTGAGGATAAGGTAGGGGATGGAGTGGGAGAACAGTGGGAAACATCACGTTGGGTCCTGATCAGGGAGAAAAAAATAAGCCACACTGGGTCTTATATATCCCCTCAGGTATTTCAGGCACCAACAAAGCATATTTGTTTATTTATTTACTTGCTTGCTGGGACTCAAGGCGGGTAATACAGAGTCAACCAGAAATATAAAAAGAGAACTGAAGAAAAGCAAATTGTTAGCATGACACATTAAATTAAGCAACATTATTTTAAAGGATCCAACTAATAGCAAACTATAGCAAGAAGAGGAGGAGGAGGACTTGGATTTATACCCACCCTTCACTTAGAGTGGCTTACAATCTCCTTCTCTTCCTCTCCTCACAACAGAAACCCTGTGAGGCAGGTGGGGCTGTGAGAGCTTTTTTGAGAACTGCTCTGAGAGAAAACTGTGGTTGACTGAAGGTCACTCAGCAGCTGCATGTGAAGGAGTGGGGAATTAAACCCTGTTTTCCAGTTTGAGTGCACTGCTCTGAACCACTACACCAAACTGACTCTCTCAATAGTATAGGCCACAGGCCCTAATGATCTATCCAAGTAACTTTATGAAATATTTTGTACAGTCCTACTCTTTTACCTGTGTAGGAAAGCCCTCTTCAATAATTCAGTTTTGCATGGTTTGCAGGAAGCCAGGAGACTCCTTGGGCAGGCCATTCCACAAAATGTGGGCCACAATGGACAAGGCATGTATATGGGCCCATTTGCAGGTTGGCGCTTGCAGAAGGCCTTGCTCAGATGAGTGAAGTTGACTTGGTAGAGCATAGGGTGAGGAATTGCAGGTCTTGAAGATCTGAAGGTCCAAGGCTGTGAAGGACTTTGTATGTGGTAGCCAATTCGTTAAATTGAGCTTGATATAAGATGGGTTTACTGTTTGGTGTAGTGGTTAAGTGTGCGGATTCTTATCTGGGAGAACCGGGTTTGATTCCCCACTCTTCCACATGCACCTGCTGGAATGGCCTTGGGTCAGCCATAGCTCTCGCAGGAGTTGTCCTTGAAAGGGCAGCTTCTGGGAGAGGTCTCTCAGCCCCACCCACTTCACAGGGAGTTTGTTGTGGGGGAAGGAGATAAAGGAGATTGTAAGCTGCTCTGAGTCTCTGATTCAGAGAGAAGGGCGGGATATAAATCTGCAATTCTTTTTCTTTCAGTTATAATTCTCTTTTTTAACCCCCCCTGCAATTGAGCAGAACATAAAGGGATCATATATTAGGTTGCATTCACATTTGATGGGGTTGTTAAAAAAAACCTGACAGAACCCACTTCAGAGTGGGAAGAGCAGGTGAGTTGCCTCAGCACAAGGTTCACAGGCCATGGCTTCAGGAATCAGTATAAATAATCATACTATCAGTATAAATAACCAGTACTCTCAACCTGGCATTCTGTAAGCTTCACACACACAAAAAAACCCTGACTGACATTTTGAGTTGTGATTGCTTGTTAATATGCAAATGGAGCCCTGCACTAGGTTACTTTGATGTTTTTGCTCCAAGATTGAATTGGATGCCATATTGAACCACTTTCTTCCTTCACCATTTGTGGCAGATCTGGTAGCCTCTAGAAGCCTTCCTGAAGCTATGTATGCTACAGGCTCATAGGGTTGGGGTTGTGTCTGGGAGTAAATATGCTACATGTCCCTTCTTCCTGACCAATGTTTAAATTGCTGGATTTTAAAAAAATGTTTTGTATGTATTTTAACTTTGTTGTTTAATTGTTTTAATGTTTGCATGGAGGGTTGATTTTAATGTGGTCATATTGAACATAAGAACATATGAAGCTGCCTTATACTGAATCAGACCCTTGGTCCATCAAAGTCAGTATTGTCTACTCAGACTGGCAGTGGCTCTCCAGGTTCTCAAGCTGAGGTTTTTCACACCTACTTGCTTGGACCCTTTTTTAGTTGGAGATGCCGGGGATTGAACCTGGAACCTTCTGCTTCCCAAACAGATGCTCTACCACTGAGCCACCGTCCCTCCCCTGCATCTTAAATTATATTACATACATATTATGTATGTTTTAAATTATTAGCTGCCTTGGTGGCCCTTGTAGGGCAGACAGGCAGTACACCAATTTTGCAAATAAATAAATACAATTTGTAGCACATGTATTTCAGCTTGTGGTATATTTTATGCCTAAATAGTTGTGGAAGAGGACTTTTGGATCATTGGTAAAGGTATAAAGACCCCAGGGTCATATTTGAGTCATGAAAGTGACCAGATTTATGACTGAACTATTCAGTTATAACCTGACATGGATGGCTTAGGCTAGCCCAATCTCATCAGATCTCAGAAGCTAAGCAGAGATGGCCTTGGCTAGTAGGTGGAGGGAAGACCACCTAGGAAGTCCAGGGTTGCTATGCAGAGGAAGGCAATGGCCAACCACCTCTGTTCATCTCTTACCTTGAAAAGCATACGGGGTTGTCATAAGTCGGCTGCAGTTTGATGACACTTGTCATAATGTGGCTGCAGCTTGATGACACTTTCCACCACTGTGCAGGCATGATGGGCGAAGAATACAGAGATAACTAAAGCCACACAGCTCTCAAACACGTCTTTTGGTAGTCGCATGGGGCTACAGCTGTAGGATTTGGGAGGAACTACCATTCCCTTGAGGCAGTGTGGGAATGCCTGTGTGTGAATTGTACAAGATTAGGAGAGTTCCCCTGTCTTTGTCACTAAGAAACACCAAGTCAGTGAACAGATGGAGACATCTCACATCTATAAGACACTAACTGTGAATGTAAATGTTTAAAGAATATAGTGACCAGAATATGGGGAGGGGGATATGGAGACAAATGGGAAGGAAGAACCATGGGAAAGAAGAATGGCTATGCAAATGTTTTGCAAATGTTTTGGCAGAAGCAAGCATCTGTGAAGCATTTAACTTAAAATGAAGAGTGGGTGTTTGACTGTGCTGAGTGTGACTTGTGATCACAATTTGAGCTAAAGGGTGATCGAGCATCCCACTTGGTAATATTGATCATCTGCTCAGGGTTACATAAGTGACAGGACGTGTGCATGCAATCACAGCAGTGGGCATAATATCCATCTGCATGCACCTGCATTTCCATGTGCCTTCTGATCCCGCCAGACTCCATGAGTATCCCAACACTAAAGCTATCAGCTTCATGTCCCTTTAACTGTCATGGCTTGCCTGGAAAGTTTTGTGAACTACTATTTCATGATCATGCTAAGAATTCTTTGTTAGAGTTTCCCCCCTCCATAAAGCTACAGTTTCCGGAACTCCCTGGGAGCGGTAATAACTATTTGCCCTGTTTAGTCCTGTGGTATAGATATGCCCTATAAGTGTATGTTTTCTACAAGCAAGGTATGTATTAAGCAGACATTGTTTTGCAGTAAGGCACTTGTGTGGACAAACCTGTAATTTGACCAAGCTGTCAAGTGCGCTGAGGCAGGCTGTGCTTTAATGCTGCATTAACTCCCATTATCCAGATATTTTAGCCAAAGCCATTCTTAAGATGCAGGGCTTGAGCAAGTGTTCTGCATTCCATACAAGGGCTGGCGCAGTGCAAAAAACCAGGCAGATATAGACTTTTAGTTGATGAAACTCTTTTCCTGTGCTGTGTTTCATCTGCTTGCACATAGGGAAGGAAGAACAGGAGACATGTCAGTCATTTACTTCACCTATCACCTTCTACAATTCTTTTTGCAAGCTGTAATTAATGTAAAGCAAATGCAATTTAGAATGTGATCCCTGCAAGTTTACTACATCACAGTTCTGGTGATTTCTGTGCTCTGGGAGCTCAATATGCAGCTCTTTCTTTCTCCCACCCAATCCCTATGGGTTAAGTTCAGGTCTATAGTATAAAACTAAAGAAGAGCTGCAGAGACTGAGTACCTTCACCTACAGATGTATATACCTGATCTGGTGGAATTCTCTGCTGAACACCATCAGGGCCCTATGGGATTTAATACAATACCATAGGACCCGTAAGACAGAGATGTTCCACTGGGCTTTTGATTGAAGACAGCAACAGTGTGACCAGCTGATACCCTCCCTCTCTCTTTCTCCTTATTTCTTCTGCTTCCCTCCTCCTGCCCTGCCCATGAGGTGGTGGCACAGTTCAGTGTGGGAATAAGATTTATGGGGACAGCATATTGGATTTTAGGCATTTTAATTACATGTTTAACTGTATATTTAAATTGTATGATTTTATCTACAGTTTTACCATTGATGTATATTTCCCAGAGCCCTGTCTTTACAGTGATTGGGTGATTCAAACAAAAACTGAATATATAATAATAATAACAATACCTGAGACCACACATTGTGGCTCACATGTGATGAGAGAAAGGATGCACACAGGCTTGCTACCACAGTCCATATGCAAGATTTATTGATTTATTTGTGTTATTTGTGGTCTGCCTTTCTAACTGGGACTCAAGGCAAATTACACAGAGTTAGTTAATACAAACAAGATGGATCATTTGGGCACAGAAACAATAAAACAGGATTCAGGTAGCAAGATTCAAGCCAAAGTCTAAAAACCAGAGCTGAAGCATCCATGCAGCTTGGGTAGGGGTTTTTTTCCCCATTCATTTTTGGTTAAGCACATGAGTGCTCATGCACCAATGAGCCTATGTGCTTGAATTCAATATAATTTTAACAAAAAAGGCCAGAAGCGGCTTGAGGCGGCTTGGTGGTTTCACACCCCCAAGGCTCCTGCTTGCGCACTTCCCTGTCCAGATGCCAAGGAGGCGACTGGCATGCAGCTCAGAAATTTGCTACCATTTCAAAAGTGGCAATTTTTTGAGCCGCTCTGACGATGCCGGAGGATGGGGTGAGTATGGGATGGGGATGGGTGGCAGATGGGCATGTTTGAAAGGGTTTTTCATGTCAGTTTCTAAGGCATCTGGGTCGCCCCAAACTGCCTGCCTGTTATCAGCCTAAATTATGCAAAAATACATGTGCGACAGCTTACAGCAAACTATACCGTTTGTCAACAGTCCCTAATAAATTGTCCAAGTTACTTTGCGAATCATTTTGTACACTGCTGAACTGTTGCCTGCCTAGAAAAACCCTCTGGATTAATTTAGTTTTGCATAATTTGCAGAAAGCCAGGCATGTGGGAGCCTTCCTGACCTCTTCAGACAGACCATTCTACAAGGGTGGGGGACACAACAGAAAAGGTACATGTATGGGATTTGCAGTTGTGCAAACAATTCCATGCTTGCTCTTGCTGCTCTAACATGACACAAGGATGACATATTCTATAAGATATCTTCATTTTATCCTAGAGCAGGGATTGATAACTGGCAGTACAAGGGTAATTCTGCCAGTTATTAGTCCAGTTATCAATTCTGCCCCTCTACCTCTCAAGGATCAGGCAGGGCTTTTTTTGAGCAGGAACGCAGCTTGGACTGGCTTGGCATCAGGGAGTGTGGTCTATTAGGCAAATGAGTTCCTGCCGGACTTTTCCTACAAAAAAGCCCTGTGTGACACGATGGTGACATTAGGGGTGTGTGGCCTAATATGCAAATGAGCCCCTGCTGGGCTTTTCTACAACCCACCCCCCTGGGATCAGGTATTTTCTTCTGCATGAGCAAAGGTACTGGCAAAGCAAGGATAAACAGCCTTGTCCTTCCTCTAGTATTTTGGCTTTCATGTACCATGGGGAGCCTTTTTACATAACTCATTTTTCTTGCCAAGGGCCCCTGCTTTGGTTGTTTGTTTTATGGGGGTTTGAGAGCAGTTTTACACAATGCATGTGCTATAAACCGTTTATAAGCCATTTATACATGACTGTCCCCAGAAGTTTACTAAAATGGCATACTGTTAATAGGGAACAATCAGCACAAAGAGACAGGAAAGAGCATGAACCTAAGGAGTCACACAAAGGAGCATGTATGTAAGGACTCACACAAGAGAGCCAGTTTGGTGTAGTGGTTAAGTGTGTGGACTCTTATCTGGGAGAACCGGGTTTGATTCCACACTCCTCCACTTGCACCTGCTGGAATGGCCTTGGGTCAGCCATAGCTCTGGCAGAAGTTGTCCTTGGAAGGGCAGCTGCTGGGAGAGCCCTCTCCAGCCCCACCCACCTCACAGGGTGTGGGGGAGGAAGGTAAAGGAGATTGTGAGCCGCTCTGAGACTCTTTGGAGTGGAGGGCGGGATATAAATCCAATATCTTCTTCTTCTTCTAAGAGAGAAGCAAAAATGAACTGAAGACTTCTGAGTCAGAACAATGGGAATGCAAAATTTGGTACCATCACTCAGGAGGCAAAGGCTTTTAAAAATCTCCCTGGGTTCAAAGAAGCAGTTATCTTTTTTTATGCACCCCTCATTTATGCCTTCTCTGCTCATGCCTGGGAGTCAGTTGAGCTACATAATAAATGTTCTGCTAAAGTCTCTCTTGTGGTAGGCATGTTCAGGAGTGGAGAAGCTTAAAATCCCTTGGTCTGTGTGAGCCCCCCTGGCTGTACTGATCTGTGCTTCTACCTAAGAACATAAGAGAAGCCATGCTGGATCAGGCCAATGGCCCATCCAGTCCAACACTCTGTGTCACACAGTGGCACAGTATGTGTGTGTGTGTGTATATATATATATATATATATATATATATATATATATATATATATATATACACACACAAACACACACAGTAGCTAATAGCCACTGATGGTCTTCTGCTCCACATGTTTATCCAATTGCCTCTTGAAGCTGGTTATGCTTGTAGCCGCCACCACCTCCTGTGGCAGTGAATTCCACATGTTAATCACCCTTTGGGTGAAGAAGTACTTGCTTTTTTCCCTTTTAACCTGACTGCTCAGCAATTTAATTGAATGCCCATGAGTTCTTGTATTATGAGAAAGGGAGAACAGTACTTCTTCCTCTACTTTCTCCATCCCATGCATAATCTTATAAACCTCTATCATGTCATCCCGCAGTCGATATTTCTCCAAGCTAAAGAGCCCCAAGTGTTTTAACCTTTCTTCATGGGGAAAGTGTTCCAAACCTTTAATCATTCTAGTTGCCCTTTTCTGGACTTTTTCCAATGCTATAATATACTTTTTGAGGTGCGGTGACCAGAATTGTACACAGTGTTCCAAATGAGACCGCACCATCGATTTATACAGGGGCATTATGATACTGGCTGATTTGTTTTCAATTCCCTTCCTAATAATTCGCAGCTTGGCATTGGCCTTTTTTATTGCAATCGCACACTGTCTTGACATTTTCAGTGAGTTATCTACCATGACCCCAAGATCTCTCTCTTAGTCAGTCTCTGCCAGTTCACAACCCATCAACTTGTATACGTAGCTGGGATTCTTGGCCCCAGTGTGTATTACTTTGCACTTGGCCACAATGAACTTCATCTGCCATGTTGACACCCACTCACCCAGCCTCAACAGATCCCTTTGAAGTGCCTCACAATCCTCTCTGGTTCTCACCACCCTGAACAATTTAGTGTCATCTGCAAACTTGGCCACTTCACTGCTTACTCCCAACTCCAAATCATTAATGAACAAGTTAAAGAGCATGGGACCCAGTACTGAGCCCTGCGGCACCCCTCTGCTTACCGTCCTCCACTGTGAAGACTGCCCATTTATACTCATTCTCTGCTTCCTATTAATTAGCCAGTTTTTGATCCACAAGAGGACCTGTCCATGACTCTCGAGCTTACTAAGGAGCCTTTGATGAGGAACTTTATCAAAAGCTTTCTGGAAGTCAAGGTAAACAACATTTTTGGGTCCCCTTTGTCCACATGTTTGTTCATCCCCTCAAAGAACTGTAATAGGTTAGTGAGGCAAGATCTTCCCTTACAGAACCCATCCTGAGTCTTCCTCAATAACTTGTGTTCATCAATGTGCCTACTCATTCTGTCCTTGATAATGGTTTCTACCAACTTTCCCAGTATTGAAGTCAGACTGACTGGCCTGCAATTTCCTGGATCTCCTCTGGAACCCTTTTTAAAGATGGGGGTGACATTTGCTACCTTGCAGTCCTCAGGAACGGAGGCAGATTTCAATGAAAGATTACATATTTTTGTCAGGAGATCCACAAGTTCAACTTTAAGTTCTTTCAGAACTCTTGGATGTAGGGCATCCGGACCTGGTGACTTATTAGTTTTTAATTCGTCTATCACTTGTAGGACCCCCTCTCTTGTCATCTCAATCTGACTCAGGTCTTTCAACACCCCTTCCAAAATAAGTGGTTCTGGAGCGGGCAAACACTTCTCGTCTTCCATAGTGAAGACGGAGGCAAAAAATGCATTCAGTTTCTCAGCCATTTCCCTATCCTCCTTCAGTAATCCTTTTACCCCTTGGTCA
This sequence comes from Heteronotia binoei, assembly GCF_032191835.1. Classification (NCBI taxonomy): domain Eukaryota; kingdom Metazoa; phylum Chordata; class Lepidosauria; order Squamata; family Gekkonidae; genus Heteronotia; species Heteronotia binoei. The sequence goes on from NC_083230.1 coordinate 87,817,874, forward strand.
TCCAAGGGCCCTACTGCCTCCCTGGCTGGTTTCTTGCTTCTAATATATTTGAAGAAATTTTTATTGTTGGTCTTTATGTTTTTTGCAATATGCTCCTCATAGTCCCTTTTTGCCTCACAGTCTTGCATTTGATTTGCCACAGCCTGTGTTCCCTTTTATTAATCTCACTTGGACTAGCTTTCCACCGCTTAAAGGAGTCCTTCTTACCTTTTACAGCTTTCATTACTTTGAGAATTTACCCCTTTTAAAGTTAAACGTGGTTGTGCTGGTCTTTTGGGGCAACTCCCTATTTATACAAATGATGAAATCAATAACGTTATGGTCACTGCTCCCAAGCGGTGTGATCACTTTTACATCTCTCACCAAGTCTTGGGCATTACTTACGACCAAATCCAGGATTGCCCCACCCCTGGTAGGTTCTGTGACCATCTGCTCCATAGCACAGTCATTGAGAGCATCTAAAAACTCAATCTCTTTCTCTCGACCTGAACACACATTGACCCAATCAATCTGCGGGTAGTTAAAATCACCTATTACGACACAGTTTTTATGTTTAGCCACTATCTTTAATTCTTCCATCATATTATAATCGTCCTCTATGTTTTGATTTGGTGGGCGATAACAAACTCCCATAGTTAAATTTCCCTTTGGGCCCTCTATTTTGACCCAAAGCATTTCTAGAAGGGAATCTAATTCTCTGATCTCAGTCTTACTGGACCGTATATCCTCTCTGACATACAGAGCCACCCCACCTCCAACCCTTCCCCCTCTATCCTTTCGATATAGCATATCCAGGAATCACCGTGTCCCACTGATTCTCCTCATTCCACCAAGTTTCTAAAATTCCCACAATGTCTATGTTTCCCCCCAACACTAAACATTCCAACTCACCAATTTTACTTTGAATACTTCTAGCATTTGTATACAAACATCTATAATTTCCCAGGCAAGTTAGGCCTGCAACCTTCCTCCTGTTGCCTCGAGACTTTGGCAATTTTGGAAAAATGCACCTGCTTGATTATTGTCTGAGTTTAGCTGGCAAGCACTTGTTCCTCCTATATTGGAGCAACTTCATTAGCTTCCTATTCAGTTCCAAGCTCAATTCAAGGTGCAAGCTCTTATCTTTAAAGCCCACATCTCTGAAGGACCATTGTGAGCCCATACACTAGTGGACTGGTAAGCCAGAGGGTTAAGATCATAATGTTTGCTGATACAATGCAACTCCAAATTAGGAAACTGAGAACAAAAAAAACAAGCTGCATTAAGAGATATGTAACATGAAGTGCAATCGAAATAATTCTGAGAAGAGAAAGTGTCCTTTCTTTTTGTTTGCTAATATTTTGCCCACCTGCTTAGAGGACATTAACATAATTACCTGCCAGTATCAGCACATCTCAGCTAAAGAACATAATTTTTATCACAGCAGCTTAAAGAACCACCTGGTGTTTCAGTCCAAAGGGACGCAAGCCCTTGAGACAGCCCTGGTCATGCTGATTTTGACAGGAATGCAGATGGTGGCTTTCTTTACAACTAATCTGCCCTCCAGGGAGTCTTCCATGTAACAGTTGCTTGCTGCAGATCACAACTGTAGGAATAACAACCAGAGCCTAATCCTATAATCACTCAGGACCTGAGTGACAGGTAACTATCCTTCTATGCATTTATCTTTACTTGTTACAAATACTTGTTATGTTTGGAAGAGTTAAAGGATGAGAAAGAGAAAAATTTAGGGTTCAGCTGAAACAGACTAGCAAAATACATTAGTTACATAAATCACCAACAAGTTACCAGCCAGGGAAGCTTTTGCAAACTAGAACAGAGGGGTTTTTTCCTCCATCTTTTTGAAGCTGCCCAAGTACCACAAATGAATCATAATGGGTTGAAATTAAATCAAGAGTTTTCTACTAAACTTTAGGAAGAACTTCTTGACAGTTTGAGTGGTTCCTCAGTGGTACAGGCTTCCTCAGGAGGTGTTGGGTTGTCCTTTGGAGGTATTGAAACAGAGGCTAGATGGCTATATGACAGCAATGCTGATTCTGTGAACTTAGGTAGATCGTGAGGAGAAGGGCAGGAAGGGTTGCATCAGTGTTTAGATCTCATGGACCTTTCTTACATGCCCGGTGAAATGCTGATGGCCACTTTGGGGCCAGGTAGCATTTTTTCTCCAAGCCAGTTTGGCCAGGGATCCTGGAGGTTTTTGCCATCTTCTGAGCATGGAAGAGGGGTCACTGAGTGTATGTGTGGATATCTGTGAATTCCCTGCATTTTTGCAGGGGGTTGGACCAGATGACTCTGGAGGTCCCTTCCAACCCTATGGTTCTATTATTCTAGGTATTATTTGAGCAAGAGTACTAATGTTTTGTGAACTTATTCACAAAACTCGGGCAACAGATTATACAAAAGCAGCCATATTAAAAAGAAGCATTTTTCAGGGACCTCATTCAAGCTGGGTTTCAGAGAACCCTATGGTTCTATTATTCTAGGTATTATTTGAGCAAGAGTACTAATGTTTTGTGAGAACCAAAGCTGGGTTTCAGAGAACCCTATGGTTCTATTATTCTAGGTATTATTTGAGCAAGAGTACTAATGTTTTGTGAACTTATTCACAAAACTCGGGCAACAGATTATAGAAAAGCAGCCATATTAAAAAGAAGCATTTTTCAGGGACCTCATTCAAGCTGGGTTTCAGAGAAGTAGAGGAACTAGAGATCAAATTGCCAACATTTGCTGGATTATGGAGAAAGCATGGGAGTATCAGAAAAGCATCTATTTCTGCTTCATTGATTATGCTAAAACCTTTGATTGTGTGGATCACAACAAACTGTGGCAAGTCCTTAAAGAGATGGGAGTACCAGCCCACCTCACATGTCTCCTGAGAAACCTGTATAAGGGCCAAGAAGCAACTGTCAGAATGGGAAATGGAGCAACTGATTGGTTTAGAATAGGAAAGGGGGTTCGAAAAGGATGCATATTATCACCCTGCTTATTTAATTTATATGCAGAATACATCATGCAGAGTGCTGGTCTGGATGAAGCACAAGCCGAATTAAGATTGCCAGGAAAAATATCAACAACCTTAGATATGCAGACGACACCACTCTAATGGCAGAAAGTGAGGAGGACCTAAAGAACCTCTTGTTGAGGGTGAAAGAGGAGAGCACAAAAGTATGCTTAAACTCAACATCAAAAAAACTGAGATCATGGCATCCGGCCCCATCACACCTTGACAAATAGAAGGGGAAGACATGGAAGTAGTGACAGACTTTATATTTCTGGGATCCAAAATCACTGCAGATGGTGACTGTAGCCATGAAATTAAAAGACGTTTGCTCCTTGGGAGGACAGCTATGGCAAACCTAAGCAGTATACCGTAATAAAATGTTGAGACATCACCCTGCCAACAAAAGTCTGTATAGTTAAAGCTATGGTATTCCCAGTAGTAATGTATGGCTGTGAGAGTTGGACCATAAGGAAGGCCGAGCACAGAAGAATAGATGCTTTTGATCTATGGTGCTGGATCTATGATGCTGAATCTTTTGATCTATGGTGCTGGAGAAGAATCTTGAGAATCCCTTGGACTGCAAGAAGATCAAATTAGTCAGTCCTAAGGGAAATCAACCCTGACTGTTCCCTGGAAGGTCAGATGCTGAAGCTGAAGCTCAAATTCTTTGGACACCAAATGAGAAGGGAGCATTCACTGGAGAAGACCCTGATGCTGGGAAAGACAGAAGGCAAAAGAAGAAGAGAACAGCAAAAGATGAGATGGTTGGACAGCATTACTGATGTAACTAACATAAATTTGAGAAGAGTTTGAAGGATGGTAGAAGACAGGAGGGCCTGGCGTGACTTTGTTCATGAGGTGCATCTAAATTCTCCAAAGCTATATATAGTGCCACTCTTCAGTCCACCCTGCTCCTCTGCCCATTTACATCTCAGAGAGGTAGAATTGTATGGCCAGGAGGAGTGGCAAAGTCTCTACTAGTAGAAAAGTGAGGGTGAAAATGAGTTCCTGTCATTTCTTTCTTGCTAAACCTTTTTTTTTCTGTCTGTTTTTTGCGAATAGTATATTCATGTGTATGTATTTGCAACTTAGGAATTTAGGCATGGCTGAAAAGTGATATTGATTAAACAAAAGCACTCTCCGATGGGACTTTGCCAAGGAACAATATCTTGTCTGAATGAAGCTGCTTCCCATGCAAAGCAGCTGTACATGCTTAGAATGAATGCCAGAGATCTATAGCCCTTGCGACTATTCACTGGTGTGTTAACTAGACAAGTGCTGTTGCTTTGCACAAGATAGTAGTAGAGTTTAAACAAGATTTGAAGTCACAGTAGTCACTTTGTGTCTCCAGTGTCTTGTTTAAATCCGCCCTTCATCTTACAGCCGCTGTCCAAGGTGCTGAAACATCCTAGGCGTCTTTATTTTTGACATATCCAAGTGGGCAGCCATGTTGGTCTGAAGCAGTTGAACAATGCAGGAGTCAAGTTGTACCTTTAAGACCAACCAATTTCTATTTAGAACATAAGCTTTCGTGTGCTCTTAAGCACACTTCATCAGACAAGGAATCCAGCACAGTAAGCAAAGCCATACATAGCTGAGCAGAGCCATACATAGCTGGTAGGCAGTGGCTCAGAATGCAACATGGTACAGATTTAAGAACCAATGACAGTGAAGTAAAATTATCTGGTAGGCAATGGTTTAGAATGTAAAATGGTACAATGACAGAATAGTAAAATTACCAAATTGAGCAAACCTTTGATCTGAGTAGCATAAGTTCATGCTACTCAGATCAAAGGTTTGCTTAATTTTTTAATTTTACTATTCTGTCATTTTACTATTCTGCTTTGTTCAATTATTTTTGACATGACACTGCAACACTTTCTTGCAGTGAGCTGGCCCTATCTTCACAGCACTCTTTCTCAGTAAAGGTCTTTTTGGCCACAATCAGTAGGGATGCATAAAGCTCATTGCTTCATGGTGGATGCTACAGGAACTACGTTTTGTTTAGTGCCAGCACTCCATTGTGCACTTTTAGCAAACACTTTTTGATACCCTTACTAGTAAACATAGTATTATTGCCCGAGACAACTCTTAACAAGCCTCATCTTACAGAAATGCATTCTAAGGGTTGATTGTGCTTCCCTTTCTTGTTACTTTTAAAACATCCTGACTTTCCCAAAGGAACTCAGTGGGCTGCGTAGATGTAAACATGCTCACAAAAGTACTGTGAAAAAGGTCAGTCTGTCTCCTGCCAAGTTACTGCAACAACAGCCATCAACAGACCAAGATAGCCCTAAAGAGAAAGTGAAAATGTAGCAAATGGCTCTTTCAGGGTCTCTTGTTGAATAATATATGTATCACAAAATCAAAAGCTGGAAGAAAAACAAATCTATTGTTCAACTTCCTGCAACAGGACAGGATGAGCCAATAAACCTCCTTTGCTAGCCAAAAGTCCCTAAAAGTTAGTGAAAGGCCATAGCTCAGATCTAAGCTTGCATAAAGCAAGTCACAGGTTCAGACTGGAATATCTGGATAAAAGGATCTCAGGGAGTGGGAAAAACATCTATCTGAGATCTTGCAGAGCCACTGACACTCATTCGGCTAGATGAGCCAATATGTTCATATGCTGCTTGTGAAATCAGAGCAAATATAGTGTTAGGCAGAGGTGGGGTGTACTACAGAAACATGTTCTTGTAAAGCAAATAGATCCATCAGTAGCTCATGTCCAGGTCTCAAATGTAACCCCTCACTGGTGCCATCCTCATTTCCATTTGGCATGGAATGCGGGCCACAGCCACAAATCTTATTTTAAATTTAAAATGTATATTGTTATCTATAATTATAATGCTATAAGCCACTCTAATCATTTACAATGCAGCTACAGCAAATGATTTAATTGTACGGGACCTCTCTGCCCCTCGCAGTAAGAGCATAGCTCCCACTGCAGCTAATAAGAGTTATGTGCACATAACTGTGTGAGAAATGAATAGGGCCCTTTGATTACAATAAGGTTATAAGCAGCAGGAGTCCATTATGATTACCAGTAAAATGAAGAATTCCCCATAAATCATAAAAGCTACCTTGTAATTTTCATTCTTCTTTATCTCCATTCCCTGTGTGCATCTGTGAATTTATATTTTGGCTTTGCATTGTTTGTATTTTGCACATTGTATTGTTCCAGAAGCCAACCTCTATTATGACTATGTACTAGAGTGTTCTCCCCCTCAACACACACTAATTTCACAAGGATCCATTTTGAAGAACGAGCCCATTCTTTTTTTTAAAGATACACTAGGGTACAATTAAGCTTATGAGAACTAGTCATTGGTGATAAGTCTCCCAGGATGGTTGCATCTTTTTACCCAAAATACTACCCTTTCCCACCAATAATAAATAATAGAGACATTCCAGTTTCAGAAGTATGGGGAAAGCTTCTTTACACAGACATTTACAAAGCCTGCTGGGTGAAGCTGGATAAGTCTCATTCTCTCAGCCTAAACTCTCCTGCAGAATAAAAAACCCATCCTTTTTGGTGTTAAAAACAAAAAAACAAAACAAGAAAAGTGAACACTCATGAGCAAACCTCATACATCTCTTTCTCTCTGCCATGTAGATGACCCCATGTATGAAGTACACTTTTCATGTTGACGTTGGATTTCCCACCTTTTTGTAAAAAGGAAGAATTGGATGCATTGCACCTCCATATGATTGGAAGTGCACGTGCTTCATGTGTAATATCATCTATATGTTGGAGGAGAACTGGTGCAACATGAAGAACACTGCCAGTTGTACTAACATTTTTGGTATTGCACCACCAATCCCCCCACCATTGCACTCCTATTGTACCACAAACTACTTTTGAAACTCTCCCAAAGTCTAAAGGTTGAAGTGTGAGTCTGCAGTGTGATGGCAGGTGGGGAGGGGAGTTACCATAAATCATCCCATGTTCTATGGACAGAAGTGCCTTCCACTTAGTATCTAAGCTATTACACACACACACAGATTTTCCTATGTCTGTTGTCTCAACTTCCAGAGAAGCAGTTTGTTCTTTGCAGCATGAAAAATGGTACCCACATGAAATCTAAAACATATTTATGGAATATTATGCCAAATGGGGAGAATTTTACAGATGCTGTGAAGTGCCAAAAAGACAAATAAGTGGGTTCTATATCAAATGAAGCCTGAAACCTCCCTAGAAGTTAAAATGACTAAAATGGAAGCTATCATACTTTGGTCATACACTGAAAAAGCCAATAGTGCCAGAAAAAGTTGAAGTCAGCAGGAAAAGAGGAAGACCCAACATGAGATGGATTGACTCAATTAAGGAAGCCGTGGTCTTCAGTTTGCAAGACCTGAACAAGGCTGTTAACGATAGGATGCTTTGGAGGTCATTAACTGATTGGATTTTTATAAAATGGAAACAACTTGCTGATACTTAAAAAACGACACACAATTACAGTACTATGTTTCTTTGTTTCCCCTTGAAGCCAGTCATAGTGATTCACCAACTATCTGAATTTTACTAATAGCCTGAACTTGGCCCTCATTAGGAAAAGCAAAAGGTTCCATGTTTCTGCTATAAGGATAAGATTTTGTTGTTGCTACTGGAAGGAAAAAATCCAAACCAAACAAAAGCATTTAGTGCCTTGGTACTTCAGCTGTGTGTATTTATCCAGCAAAAAAGAGCTGATATTTTCTTTCCTGAATTAATATGCAAATTAGCTTAATCAACACATCCCATGAGCAGGTTTGGAATAATGTATTGTGGTATTATGTGCTGAATGTTTATTTGGAACTATTCTTAGCATTTTTGCTTTTGTTCCTGAGGTGTTTTTTGTTTTTTACAAAACCCAGCATCTTCTACCCACAGGAAGACAAAATTCACCAGAAAATTTGTACCTCTTCTTCACCTTGGGAACTTAGAAGTTTTGGTGTACCACATGCCAAAATGAATCACTTTTCACTCCCTTATTTAAATGTTGATTTAAATGTTCTTGCATGTTGTGGCAGCCATCATCAGTACAAGTCTATTTGTTATCATGCCTGTGTAGTAAAATCATAAAAGGTCTCCACTGAAGTCCATTCAGAGTTCTTCTGTACTGCAGCCCATTTACATTTATTGTATATGGCACAGGGGCTAACACATATAATCTTTTAAACATAGTTAAAGGGGGGTGATCTGACCACCAACCCACGTGGTCATCAAAATATATGGAAACTGGTGTGCCATGGCTTTCCATTCTCAGTCATTGCTTCAGTATTGCCAGCAATTTAAATGTGTGTTTCACAATGAATGTGAGACTCATACTGAAAACTTATGACCCTGTGGTGCCAACTATGGTCCTCAGGATGCCACCTAAGGGCTGTCTCCCTGTATAAGGCAGCCAGCCTGGAGTCAGCTGGAAACAGTGTCTTTTCCACTGTAGTTCCCACTTTGTGGAAAAAGATGGGGAGGGGCAATGTCTTTAGAAATTATCAGGAGGCCCTGCAAGGCTGCTAATTTGCCAGGGTTTTCAGGTGAAGGCATCTTGTGGGGGAGGGGGGAAAGGTCATTTGAGGTTTTATTTTGTATGTTTTAAATTGTGACAGATTTAAAACTGCAATTTGTAAGCTGTCTTGGGTGACAAGGAAAGGCAGGGTATAAAAAATTATAAATGTAAATATAAGAAGCAGCCCTTCCTGTCTGACTTGGTAGGAAGAGCTAAAATAGGTCTGTAGCAGCAGGAGAAGAATTTCCTGCCTGTTCAAACCAGGGGCCAATGAATATTCCTTGCTTGACTCAAAAATGTTAATTTTGACAAAAGGTGCTGCTCAGCATTCAAGAAATGTACTATATATTATTAGCACATTGGTACTTTCTTCTGACCAGTTCCCGCAAACCTTTCCAACGGCAAGATGAGAAACCTGCTGCAGGGAATGACAAGAGGACAACTCTTCGTTTTCCAATTTTTCCCAGCAAGACTTCCCTGCCAGAACAGAGGGAACTGTCTTAAACTGGATCAGAAGTCAGAAAACAACAATTTCCATCAACCTAGTTCTGAGCAGGAGCCAATTACACCTATTGGCACTTGGCTTACCAGACTGCTCACAATGGAATGCAATGTTCCAGTCCTGGCTCCTAGCCCCAGCCACCGTTTTTCACCCTAGCAGGAGCAAAAATGGAGAATGGAAAAAATGATGGACAGCCTTGCAACACCGCTTCTTGTTGTCCCAGAAGTAACACCAGAATGCTCTAGAAATACTCCCAAACTCTATGGTTTTACCATTAAGATAATGGAATTCTGAGAGCATTGTGATGTTACTTGAGGCTCAAAATTGCTTGCCCCTCTATTTTTGCTCCTGCTGAAATGATGGGGCTGCCTGGCAACCCTAACTGGTGTTGCCCATATAAGAATGAATACTGTCAGCTGCACAGTTACAAATACTGTCATAATCAGTGTTGAGAGAACACTTCTCTGTTCAAATCACAGTTTGCTCACAAACTGCAAGTAGCCTGGAACATAAAAAAGAAGTTTCATTTTTGAACCTGAGCACTTCAATTGTTCTAAACTGTATTGCAAATGTCCCAAATCCCAGGCTGAGGCCAGACTGAAATGAGTCAATGGCAGATGTTTCATCTACAAATGCCTGTAGTTGCTCTGCTACAACCTGCTAACTTACTTTGGCTGAGAAGGAAAGATTGGACACAGGTTGATAATTGTCCATATCCCTTTAAAACAGTGATGACTTTTTAAGAAAAGGTCTAATCCAGGGGTGGCCAAACTTGCTTAACATAAAACCCACATAGAATAAACATCAGATGTTTGAGAAACATAAGACAAAGAAGGAAGGGAGGGAGGAAGGGAGGGAGGCAAATAGATGGGGAGGTAGAAGTGAAAAGAAAGCAACTTTAACTTTACGTGTGTACTTCAAGTCGCTGACTGTTTTGGCTTGGAGAAGTGATTTAAAGAGACAAATCCCTTCTCCAAGCCAGACAATGGGTGGTGGCGGCTTCAAGAACCACATGTGGCCCCTGAGACACTGTTTGGCTCCCCCTAGTCTAATCGCACCTTCTCTGAGCCATGATGGAAACACCTCTTGTAAGAGGGTTATATTAATAAGCTTCCACTGAATATTTTTTTATTTTTTTCCTGGTATGATTTTTTTACAGTCAGAATACACAAGGATCCAGTTTGCAAGGAATGGCCTTAATAGCCCCAAGTCCTCTGTCTGCATCATTCAGGGAGACCAACCTGAAACTATCCATAGAACTCTGACAAAAAGTTGCCACTGAAACACCCAGCACAGAATCTACACTCAGACTGGAATTGAAATCAGATTAGAAAAGTGACTGAGAGAAAATCAGCATGGCTTCTGCAAAAGGAAGTCCTGCCTCACCAACCTTTTGGAGTTCTTAGAGAAAGTGAACAAACAGGTAGACAATGGTGACTCAGGAGACATTATATAGCTGGACTTTCAAAAGGCTTTTGACAAGATACTTCACCAAAGACTCCTGAGTACACTTAGCAGTCATGGCATAAGAGGACAGGTTCGGTTCTCACAATGAAGGGAAGTTAGCACTGGGGTCCCACAAAGATTGGTATTGGGATCGGTATTTAATTTATTCATAAGTGATCTGGAACTAGGGGTGAGTAGTGTAGTGGCCAAGTTTGCAGCTGAGACAAAATTATTCTGGATGGTAAAAACTGTGGAGAACTCAAAGAGGACCTCCACAAACTGAGTGAGTGGGCAACAATGTGATAAATGAAATTCAGTGTTGGTAAACCTAAAGTGATCCCAGCTTCAAGTATAGACTAATGGGATCTAAAACTGCTAAGACTGAGAGTGAAAAAGATCTTGGGCTCAATGAGAGTGTCAGTCCAGTGTGCTGCAGTGCTGAAAAAGGCAAACTCTGTGCTAGGGATTATTAGGAAAGGGACTGAGAATAAAATGGCCAATATTGTAATGTCTCCTATGGTGTTGCTTCATTTGGAATACTGTGTACAGTTCTGCTCACAGTATCTCAAAAAAGACATTGCAAAGTACAGAGGAGGGCAACCAAGATCATTAGGGGAAAAGCTATGAGGAAAGGCTAAAGAACCTGGGACTGTTCAATTTAGAAAAGAGATTACTAAGGGGGGCATTATAGAGGTTTATAAAATTATCTATGGAATGGACAGAACTGACAGAGAATTCCCCCCCAAAATCCTCTCCCCAAATTCTCAAACTTGAGGGTATTTAATGGCAGTAGGTTCAGGATGGACTAAAGGAAATACTACTTTACACAGAGTGATTAAAATGTGGAATTTGCTGCCAGAGGATGTAATAATGGCCACAGGAATAAACAGTTTTAACCCTCCCAAGGGGAAAAAAACTAATTTGGCATAGGGGTCAAAGTGACCCCACATTACAGAAAAAACAATGGAAACTCAATAGCTCTCTCAGTCATATCATTAGCTACTAAGAAAAAAAATTAGGACTCAATAATAACTTTCTTCAGAAATGGAGGACAAAGGAGAGTAAAATTTGGAATTGGGGTCAAAAATACCCTTCATTGAAAACTTCAAAATTCCACAAAAACATAAATGGGGTCAAATTGACCCTACAATTTTTAAAGCAGATGCCATAGTTGCGAATCTATAATTTTTAATGCAGAGGAAACAGTTGGGAATCTATAAAACAGTTTATTTTATAGAAAACAATAATTTTAACTGTTACAACATTAAAATGAATGTGATAATACCGGAACAACAAATAAGGACAAATGGAAGCAATTCACTCAAAAAACAGGAGGCCAGAGAAAGTTTAGTGCACAGGTGACTATGGGTCATCTAGAGTAATGTCCCCCTGTAAACTTGAGATGGTCAAATCAGAGGCTTGGAAAATCTGAAGGTGAACAGTTCAGTGCAAAGGTCAGCTCAGTGGGCAGGTGGCTGGGGTCATCTGAAGTACTTCTCCCATTCCAGATATGTAAAGTTGAGAAGATCACTCTAAGGCTTGCAAAATTTGAAGGACAAGAGGAAGCAATTAGGTCAGAAAACAGGTGACCAGGGGTCATCTAGAGTTCCAGACTTCATGGCTCCTTCAGGTCTAGAAAATGTGAAGTTCAGAGGATGCCTTCAAACAGGGCTGGCCCTAGGGCCCCCCTAGGGCCCCACCCCCACCCTCCATGTCTCACAGAGACTACGTGCTGGACAGGAGCCCTCCCCGGTCACTCTCTGATGATTGGAGTAATCAGAGAGTGGGTAGGGAGGCCACCCGACTGGTGCAGTCTCTGAAACATTCCCTGAGCCTCCTCCGCTTTGGAGGACACAGAGAATGCTACAGAGACTGTGCACCTGCTGGGAGCCCTCCTCGATCACTCTCTGAGGACCAAAGTCATCAGAGAGTGGGCGGGGAGGGTGCCTGGCCAACACACAGTCTCTGTAGCATTCTCTGAGCACCCTCCATCCAAAAGACCAAAAACAGAGGATGCTCAGAGAACATTACAGAGACTGCAAACTGGCCAGATCAGAGTAATCAGAGAGTGGGTGGGGAGGGTGCCAAAATTTGGGCATTTGCCTATGGCGCCTAGTTGGGAGGGCCCAATTTGGTGCCCTGCCCAGCTTGGTGCCCTAGGCAAAGCCTAATTTGCTTAATGGGAGACCTGGCCCTGCCTTCAAACATGTCCAGATTTATCCGGCTGGGGGACAGAATGACCCCATTTCCAAAATGCAGTACAGTTCAATCTGAGCTTTTCCATGTGGCTATGGGCATGAGGGAAGCTTTGATAGAGCACAAAGACAAGGCTGCTCCTACTATATACTCAAAACCTGCTCCTACTATATACTTAACAATTCAGGTTGCAAAGACAGGTTTCCTTGGCTCATTGCAACTCCCCAATTCCAAAAGTGGTGTAAAACTTCAAAGACAAAAAATATCTACATATATAAATTATGAGAAAACTTTTTTGTTTTCACAGCTTGCTCCACCTTTCAATAAAATGTAGATAAGAAGAAGAAGACTACAGATTTATATATCGCCCTTCTCTCTGAATCAGAGACTCAGAACGGCTTACAATCTCCTATATCAGGGGTGGCCAACGGTAGCTCTCCAAATGTTTTTTGTCTATAACTCCCATCAGCCATTGGCCATGCTGGCTGGGGTTGATGGGAGTTGTAGGCAAAAAACATCTGGAGAGCTACTGTTGGCCATCCGTCCTATATTTTTTCCTCCTACAACAGACACCCTGTGAGGTGGGTGGGGCTGAGAGGGCTCTCACAGCAGCTGCCCTTTCAAGGACAATTCCTGGTATAGCTATGGCTAACTCAAGGCCATTCCAGCAGCTGTAAGTGGAGGAGTGGGGAATCAAAAACGGTCTCCCAGATAAGAGTTCGCCCACTTAACCACTATACCAAACTGGTGTTGGTCCATCTATTTAAACATGGGAACATTTTTTTCAGTATTTTCAGTATTTGTTGGGGAAAACAGAAACCCCAGTAATGATTATGCATAGTCATGGCTTTTTTTTGTAGCAGGAACTCCTTTGCATATTAGGCCACACACCTCTGATGTAGGCAGTCCTCTTGGAGCTTACAGTAGGCCCTGTACTAAGAGCCCTGTAAGCTCTTGGAGGATTGGCTACATCAGGGATGTGTGGCCTAATATGCAAAGGAGTTCCTGTACAAAAAAAGCCCTGTGCATAGTGCTTTCATTTTCAAGCAAAGTCTATCAGGGCCAGATGGATTCCATTTACCATTTTGATGAAACTAAAGAAAAAAGAAAAGAAAAAGAAAGGCAGTGGGAAGGGGAGAGAGGGACTTCAGGGCAATACAGTTCATTAAGAAGAAAATTCAACAGTAGTTTGGTGCCTGTAGAAAGCTTGGAAAACCCTGGTTGCTTGGAAGGGTTAAAAGAGGATTAGATAGATTCACGGAGGATATCAATGACTACTATCAATAGTGACTGAAGGGAACCTCCATATTTAGGGGCACTAAGCCTCTGAATTAATAATAATAATAATAATAATAATAATAATAATATTTTATTTTTATATCCCGCCCTCCCCGCTAGGCGGGCTCAGGGCGGCTAACAGACACGGGAGTCTCATGATTCACATTAAACAATAATAGACATGGGAGTCCCGTGATTCATAAAACATAACAACTTAAACATTAATTACAATAAATTATTTAAAATACATAAAAACATATAAACATATAAGATATAAAAATAGGTGCTAAAATGATGTATTTAAGATGGCTAAGTGTCTATTCATTCATTAATCAGGTTCCGTCTTAGTTGCCACATGGTGACTCAAATGCTAACTGAAAAAGAAATGTTTTGCAAGCCCTGCGGAATTGGTTCAGGTCCCGCAGGGCTCGCACCATCTCTGGGAGGTCGTTCCACCAGCGAGGGGCTATCACCGAGAAGGCCTGCTCCCTAGTGGCCTTCAACCTAACTTCTCTTGGCCCAGGGATTGTTAATAAGTTCTGAGAACCAGACCTCAGTGCTCTCCGGGGTACATATGTTCCCTCCAGTGCCAGGAGGGAACATCGGGGAAGGCAAGGTCTTTATGCCCACTCTGACCTGTTTTAGGAGGAGCAGGATATAAATGTGCTGAAATAAAAATAAATAAATGTTGGCCCTTGAAAGGAACTGGTTGGCCACTCTGTGAGACAGGATGCTGGACTCGATGGACCATTGGGATCTTCTTATGTTCTTAAGCTATGTTCTTACTATATTGGAAATGGAGTGGGCACAGGAAGAAGAAATCAGTACTGTATTTTTAAAGTGTTCAATGCTACTTTGGCCTTTATGACTGTAAAGCAGGATATAAATCAAATATTACTGTTATTTGCATTGAGCTTTGAAGTTTGAAATGATCTCAACAGGGACTGCCAAATGTTTCACTCTTTAATTTTATCCCCCTTTTTTGGAAGAAGGATGTTTCACTTAGCATACCATAAATAGTCTCACTGTGTACCATGATCATACCATTGAAAGCAAAGTTAAATATGGCTATAAATCTATGCACAGTTGGAAGTCTTACAGTACACCTCCTGTAATACATAAAATGCTAAGATGCATATATGCTTTAGGTTCCTCTAGAACCAAAATGGCTGTATGCTGGTAGGCACAATTTTCCAGATGCTTCAAAAATTGCTAGAGTCTTAAAGACAAACTACATAATTTCACTGATATTTTCCTGCCAGCCAAAGCTGCCTTCAACGTCAGTATAAAAATGGCCAAGGAATGGGGTTGTCAGGTATATTTTCCTGAAATTCTTTAAACAGTGATCTATGTGGTCACCTCCAGATTACACTGCTGTAACTCACTTTATGCTAACACTGAGACTGACTCAGAAACTCCAACAGATCCAGAATGCAGTGGCATGAATCCCGCTGGAAACGCCACTGATGGTACACGTTCAATCAGTGCTGTGCCAGCTTCACTAGCTTACACTAGAGTATTGAGTTAGATTCAAGGTATTGGTTGTGACCTTTAAGACCTTAAGTGGTTTGGGACCAACGTATCTGTGGGACTATCTCCTCCGTTATGTCCCTGGTGCAGCATTATGCTCTGCTGGTAGCAACCTACTGGTGATCCCTGGTCCTAAAGAGGTACAGCTGTCCTTGACAAGGGCCAGGGCCTTTTCAGTCCTGGCTCCAATCTGGTGGAACTCTCTGCCAGATGATATCTGGGACTTTATGCAATTCCACAGGGCTTGTTGTAAGGCAGAGATGTTCTGCCAGGCTTTTGGTTGAGGACAGTGATGGATGGAACCTTCCTTTTTTCTCACCCCCCCCCCCCCCCGGAAGTTTTTCTTCCCTCTCCATTTTATGCTATGTTTTGCTCTGATAGTCTGGAAGGACACTTGGCAGGACACCATCAGATTTTCTCAAATTCCATTGTTTTACTGTTGTTTCACTGTGTTGTTTTTAATCTATTATTGTTTTATCTGATATAAATTGCCCAGAGCCTGGCTTGGGCCAGAATGGACTGATTCAGTTAATAATAATAACAACAACACATACATACATACATGCATATTTTTATCAACCATGGTTACTGCTTGTAAGTTTGATTGCTGTATTATCCTGAAAAAAGATCAAAAGACAAATAATATCTTTTATTGTTATATTAGAAAGGAAAGTTCTAGCATTCATCTCTTATTTAGATGCTGTCCTCTCTTTTAGGCTCAGTTGGCATGGCCATGATCATTCACACAACTGTAAACTCTTGGCTGGATATTGCATGGTGCTGACCTGGAAGATGATTCAAGACCTCCTGCCAGTATAAAATGCAGCAGCTCAACAGGGAGACAGTGCTGAGCTGGCTGGACCACTTGTCTAATTCAGTTGGACAATTTTGGTGCTTTGATTGATCTCCACAGCTCAAAAAGGTGGTTTCTTTGTATGCATCAGGCTTAGGAACTACCCAGGTTCATAGTGTCCAAGTATAAATATGCTGTGAATTGTTTAGGGGTGTGTGTTCAGTTTACCCAAATAACAATTTTAAAAATCCCTTACTGGTATTTTTCAGGGGTTTTAACATCAAAAAGAAATTAGAGTTTCTTTTTAACTATTGATATAGCTGAGCCTGAATAAAAGCCAAGATATTATTTGGCTCTTATTCAAATGTGGCTTGGAGAAGATGGTCTCCTTAAATGCCTTTCCCCTCCTCTATTGAGTAATGGAGAATAGGGGCACCTTCTTTGGGGGCCCATAGAATTGAATTCCCTGGTCCAATATTTTTAAAACTTGGAGGGAGGGGTTGAGGAGAGGTACCAGCAGCTATGCTGCAAATTTGGTGCATCTACCTCAAAAAACAGCTTTCCCAGAGCCCCAAATCAATCCTCCATTATACCATAATGGTCCCTGTACGGTACAATGGAGTAGAAAAAAACTGAGTTTCCTGAATATTTCCTGGATCCAAATACCACCCCAGTATTTGGGAATATCAGGAACTGTCAATATTTTTTCTGGATCAATATACCCAAACCCCCAAAATACCAGGGTTTTTTTTGCACACCAGTTGTTCCCATCACTTCTGTTGGGTCAACCATTTTGTTTGTCCTGAGCTGACATAAGACTATGGATGTTTGTGCTATGCCTTACTAGCTTTCCTCCATATTTCACTCTTGCCAAAATCTGTCTTACTTCCTTGAGTATTACATATTCAGATTCTGATATCATTCTCCATCCCTTGGAATATACAATGTATTATATAACTCACTTCAGCATATCTCACTCTTAACTGTGATGCCTAACCATTGTGTTGACTTTCCCCTTAATTGGACTCACTTTTGACCCATTGACCCTGTATTCCTCTCCTGAAATCTGTTGGGAAAAAACACTTTTTTTCTTAAAAAAAAATTCAAACACATACATTTAATATCCTAGCAAAATGGGAATAAAAGCCCTGACATGTTTCAAGGGTGGCTTCACATTGACGATATTGCAGAGACTTACTCTGAAAGTATCTGCTTTGTGCAGAATAGTTTCTAGTATATCAGTCCCAAGTTTTTAAAAAGGAACAGATTGCTTTTTAGAAAGTTTGTCTGACAGATAGCCTCTGCATTTCTGCTTTGCTTGTGAGCAAGCCTTGTGGTTAGGGTTGCCAGTTCCCTCAGATGGGGGTGGGGGGTGCACTTACTGGGAGAAGGGAGGGAGGGAAGAAGCTGGAAATAAATGTGATGTGCCTACATCACCTGGAAGTGACATGGGGGTGTTGGGGCTGACACTCTGGTTTGTGGGCAATACTCTATGGTAGAATTAGCTTCTTATCATAGAGTTTTCCCAAAAACCAGAGCATCGCCCCCAGACATCATCACCATGCCTGTGTCACTTCTGGGTGATGTAAGCACATCACATTTATTTTTATTGCTTTTTTGTCTGTTTTTTTGGAGTAATTTTCCCTGGTTCCTGATAGTCCTGATCTAGTAGGAGGGTTCCAAACTAGGGGGTCCCCCACCCCAGCTGGGGACTGGCAACTCTTCTTGTGGCCCACCTGAGCACAGCCCACCTGCCATATACCTGAGAGGTTCATCAAGCACTTTGTGTTTGTGGTCCTAAGGAAGCAGCCAAAATAGGTCATTAAGCTACTAGAAATACAGGCCCAGTACATACAGCTTGTGAGTCATAAACAGAGCAGGCTTTCTTCAGCTCCTATTTTTCAAATAGAGAAATATATCCCACAATCATGCACAAAGCAAGAGAGACTGACTGTGCCACTGGTAACAAGTTATAGCCTTCTAACCCCATTGATGACAACAGACTTAGAAGGGTGTACCTCTGCTTAGGACGGCATTGTAAGTGGCTTCAAGTGGGTAGCTGTGTTGGTCTGAAGCAGCAGAACAAAGTTTGAATCCCATGGCACCATTAAGACCAACAGAGTTTTATTCAAGGTATAAGCTTTTGTGTGCAAGCACACTGTATCTGAAGAAGTGTGCTTGCAGACAAAACCTTATATCTTGAATAAAACTCCGCTGGTCTAAAAGGTGTCACTGGGTTCAAACTTTGTTCCATTGTAAATGGATGACACTGCAAATCCACGGGTTTAGAAGGAATAACTCTACATGGGATTACATTTCAAGTGAACCAAAGACAAAGTTAACTTGTAAAAATAGATTCAGGTGGGTAGCCATGTTGGTCTGAAGAAAGAAAACAAAGTCTGAGTCCAAAGTTTATACCCAGAATTAAACTTTCTTGGTCTTAAAGGTGCCAGTGGACTCAAACTTTGTTCTGTTGTAAAAAAAGGTTGAAAGAGGTGGCAGTATGTATGTTTGGACAGGGAGGGGGAAACAGAGCAAATCTAAAATACAAAAAAGGATGATAAAAGGATCTGCTCTGGTAAGACTTCACCTGGAATATTGTGTTCAGTTTTGGGCACCACATTTTAAGAAGCATATAGACAAGCTGGAACAGGTCCAGAGGAGGGGTCTGGAGACCAAGTCCTATGAGGAAAGGTTGATGGAGCTGGGGATGTTTAGCCTGGAGAGGAGATGGCTGAGAGGTGATATGATAACCATCTTCAAGTACTTGAAGGGCTGTCATATAGAGGATGGTGTGGAATTGTTTTCTGTGGCCCCAGAAGGTAGGACCAGAACCAATGGGTTGAAACTAAATCAAAAGAGTTTCCGGCTCAACATTAGGAAGAATTTGGAGAAACGTCAACTGCGGGGTGACATGATAGAGGTTTACAAGATTATCATGGAATGGAGAAAGTAGAGAAAGAAGTACTTTTCTCTCTTTCTCACAATACAAGAACTTGTGGGCATTCAATGAAATTGAATCAGGTTAAAATGGATAGAAGGAAGTACTTCTTTACCCAAAGGGTGATTAACATGTGAAATTCACTGCCACAGGAGGTGGTGGTGGCTACAAGCATAGCCAGCTTCAAGAGGGGGTTAGATAAAAATATGGAGCAGAGGTCCATCAGTGGCTATTAGCCACAGTGTGTGTGTGTGTGTATGCCACTGTGTGACACAGAGTGTTGGACTGGATGGGCCATTGACCTGATCCAATATGGCTTCTCTTATGTTCCTGACCGCTAGAGCGATTCCTCAGTGAAACAGGCTTCCTCAGGAGGTGGTGCGCTCTCCTTCCTTGGAGGTTTTTAAACAGAGGCTAGATGGTCATCTGACGGTGATGAAGATCCTGTGAATTTGGGGTAGGTATTTGTGGGTTTCCTGCATTGTGCAGGGGGTTGGACTAGATGACCCTGGAGGTCCCTTCCAACTCTATGATTCTATATTCTGAAATAAAGTGTGCAGCATTGTAGTTATGCTAACCAGGGATGCTGTTGCCAATGCAATTAATGTTGCTGTTGAACACTTCATGGTCAAATTGCTTGCATATAGATGAACTGAGCCTTTCAACAGACTGCCTTGGTGTTTTGCTCTCAGCCCACACTTGGAATCATGTTGAGCAGCTTAGCACCTATGCAGTAGTTGTTTCTGCAGGTTTCCGTTAAGGACATTTTGGAGACAGTTAGTTCATAGGGTCACCATAAATGGGCAGTAACTTGATGGCACTTAAAACACATGCATTCACCAGAGGAAGGGACTCCCATCAGTAGAATGATACTTTCTCACCTCCTCCA
Organism: Heteronotia binoei; assembly: GCF_032191835.1. Taxonomy (NCBI): domain Eukaryota; kingdom Metazoa; phylum Chordata; class Lepidosauria; order Squamata; family Gekkonidae; genus Heteronotia; species Heteronotia binoei. The sequence goes on from NC_083230.1 coordinate 87,837,939, forward strand.
TCACATTGCAGTTCAATGGACTCCCCAAAAATGCTTCTCTCGGGGGGACAAGGAACACCCAGGAACAACATGAGTAGTGAATCGGCAGTGCAAAGAGAGATTCAGCAAAAATCTGTTAGCAAAAATCTATTGCTGGATCCAACACTTAAGCTGGAGGATTCAGATAATAGACTTGCATAACCATAGGTGCCATTTAGATAGATCCAGGTGGGCAACTTTTAACAGACAGCTTTTATTATCTTTTATTAGTTTCCTACGCAAATACTATCCAGACCAAATGTTCTTTCAGTTTGTTAATTACACTAGTTTGCCAATGGATTTTAACTTGGTACCATTTTGCTTTCTAAACCAGCTGCCCACCAGCTCACTGTAGCTCATTCCTTGTCTGAAGAAGTATACATATACATGAAAGCTTACATTCTGAATAAAACTTTGTTGGTCTTAAAGGTGCTACTGGACTCCTACTTTGTTTCATAGATGCCATTGTTCTGATGGTAATTGTATAATGAGTTCATCAGAGGGATATCATCACTGAGTAGGTATCAAGCAGAGCATCCTAACTTTTAATATATCCGGTATAGCGGGAAGTTTACATATAGCTCTATTTTCCTTTTCCCCACTCTAACTAGCCCTACACATTTTACATGCACTTATTCATTGAGGCCTGTAAATGGCTCCAGCAGATGCACAATGTTCTGCTGTCTTCCTGGCAAGTTATAAATCTAGGAAAAACAGCAGCCCGAGGCTTAGCAGTGAGTTGTTGCTAAGCAATAGCAAAAGGGTTAGCTTTGAATCCACTAATGCTAAGAGACCTCAGAGTACCAGAAAGGGAGATAAGGAGGGGATTGCAGTAGGAATAGAGCTGGGTTGTGGTGTGGATGAATAATTCAAATTCCTTTGGACACACATTACCTTTCAGAAGCCAACAGTGAATTAAATCTCCCATGGTGTTGCCCAGTCATTTAACTTTCTTAGAACCTTCTGGAATTACTCCCAACTTACTTTAGCCTTGGCTCACCTGAATTATTGTGTCTTGTTGCCGAGTACTTCAGGGGCAGAAGAGACCTGGATGAGGTGTCACCTTGGACTGTGTAGCAAACATTTCCATCCCGGCCACTAAACAGTATCAAATCAAATGTCAGACAAGAGAAGGAAATAATAATACTGTAAATATAAGCACCATTGTATAAATCATGGCTATACCTTTACTGGGAATACAGTTGGCAGGGCTGAGCCACCTGGCCTCCTTTCCCTCTCCTTGCCAAAAGAAAGGAGGACTCAGAAATAGAATGTCAGAGACAGGCAATGAAAATGATTTGGGGGATTGGGAGAGTCCTGGAAGAGGTGACTGAAAAGATTAGGACTGTTTAGATTAGTGAGGAGACATAAAAGAGGCATAAAAATAATGAATACCACTGAAAAAAACTAGATCAGGTCCACTGTTTGTTATAACAGAAGAAAACAAAAGGATATCTAATGAAATAACCAACCATTGAAAGCTAGGGGTGGACTTTTGGCAGAGCCCCTTGGCAGATGTGATCAGAGAGCGCATGAATTCAGCATTAGGGATCTACATACACATACGCTGGTATGTATTTTCTGGTTAAACACTTCAACACATATATTTGAATATGAAGAAAAAGAGAATATACAAATGTGTATATTTTAGATTCTTTTTGATTTCTTTGTATTTGGAAAGGTCATACTCTTCCAACATTATTTTTAATTTTTCCCAATTTTGATGGTTTCTTTGCTTTTGTCTTGTTATCATTTTTATTACAATTAACAACTATTTTAATCTCTGCTTTTATGACACACATGAAGGAGATGGCATCTGCTTTTCAGTTAAAATATAGTAAGGCTTATTTAATCTACTTTTTATGACAAATGATGTGAGATATGCCCCTTTGACTCCTTTTGTTTGTTCCCAATTAGTCCTATTGTTTACACATCTGAGTCATCTCAGTTTCATTCCAAAAGGACCAGTTTCTACTTTAAAAGTGTGCTTTGTTTTTGCGACTCAAAATGATTGCTTTCTTTGGAGGACAAATATGCCACATTACTCCTGTTTGGCTCCCTTTGGTGAAGAGAGAATTGGAGGCTTCAAGCATTTTTGTAATAGCTGCTTTATTTACAAATATAGATGTAGAGCACAACTCACAGCAGTCTCAGTCTGTCTCTCTCTCTTCTATATACCTGCTGCTTCTTCACATACACACATGAGCACAAACTCACACACCTGCCACTTCTCCTCAGATGGGAGAAGTCATCTGCTCCTAGCTTTCTTTGATACATAAAACAGCTATCAGCTTATTATGTAACAATTAACACACTTTGAGGAAACATCAGGTGACCATTTTGAATAATTGATACAACAATGGACAGCCAATGGTCACAACAGCAGAGAAAAATGTTTATTCTGTCAAAACCTTAACAACAGGTATCAATTTTGAAAGCTCCCCCCCCCTTTGAACTTTGGAAGACTGTTATCTAGTGTGTAGCAACCTTAATAAGAACCTGGACTTTCCAGATAAGCTTAGTATTTATGAGCTTCAGTTACATATTTATTCAGCCTTAGACATTCAATTGAGAAGCAAAAGGCCACACAATTAGAAACATTATGACCCTATTTGACTCTAGGACCCACCACTCTGCTGTTGACTGCTTATGACTAGAAATAAGAGTTAGGTTGTTCAAGCTCCAATAGATATTCTGGTGTCAATAGGGCCAGGGTGCAGAGACAGGCAAGCAAGCCACCTCTCTGAAATGTCCAAGCCTCAGCAGAGGTTGCCAGAAGTCAACTATGACTTCCAGGCACATGCACACATGTTGCACACACACACACACACACAAATACTCACAAAAATAATATGCCACTTGGTTTGTGGTGAGGATCATATGTACTGCTTTGGAATATCCAGAATACCATCAAAACTGTGATATGAATACTGGCAGCATTTGCTACAAAATCCTTAATTCTGATTTCCTAATGCCTTTCATTCAGTTAACATAGAATTAGTAGTTTGGGATATGGTAAAAATATGACCAAAAAACCACCCCCATTTGTAAATATCAGAATTGTTCCTACTCTGTCCAAAATAGTTTTTAACAATTAGAGGCCTTCCACTCTGTTGATTATTTTGGTGCTTTGTCTGGTTTTGTTTTCCCAGACAATGGGAAGTAGGAGGAGATGGGCAGGGACTAAACTTAATCAGAGTCTAGACAACTAGATCAGGGGTGGCCAACGGTAACTCTCCAGATTTTTTTGCCTACAACTCCCATCAGCCCCAGCCAGCATGGCCATGCTAGCTGGGGCTGATGGGAGTTGTAGGCAAAAAACATCTGGAGAGCTACCGTTGGCCACCCCTGAACTAGATCATCCTGATTTGCAGTGTGGGGCTCAGCATTTCCTTTTAATGACAGCCTTCATATTGTTTTCCTGGCTCTACCTGCTCTGAAAGCAGCATCTGGGACTCATCTTGCCAGGTTCACTGGAGCCAGAATCCTGCAAGGGATTATATCCATTGGGACCATGAGCTGGCCCAGGAAGTGGAGCACCTTTTCCAGGCTATTTTAGCATGAATCCACTCTGTGGGGGTCATGTCAGGCAAGTGTACAGGCTTTACTATTGATGGCAATAGGCAGCCTATCAGGGTTAAGGCCTTCACAACTGAAAGCACAGGCATATACCCCAGATCAGATGACATGCTGCAAGGGATCAGTGATGAGGAAGGTTCATTGTGTGAGAGAGACCTGTATCTTCTAGATTGGAGCTCTCTCAACCTCTAGTTTCATGTAAAAATATGAACAGTTGGGCTATTTCTCTGAAACAAATTCACTCCCAGCTTCTATTTCTCTGCCATGGGCAAATAATAAGCCAACTGCTCCCATTTTTTTTTAAGTAAAGCAGATGAAGGTGTCTTTTTACATATGACTACAGTACTAAATCCTGCACTAAGGTCAGTGAGGTCATGAGGAAAAAAAACAAGACCACCCCACCGTTTGATGGCCCAAGGTAAAGAGGGGAAACTTAATTCTCTTACCAAAATATGCTTGCACTGTAGGTGATAACTGTAGCTGCCTATAAAATTGGATGCTGGCTTTCTGCTACCAGTCCAAAATTGGGAGGGAGAATCCATTGGGAAAGGAACACAATCCCTGAGAATTTCATTGCAGTTGGATGGTGAAGGAGGAAAGTTATATTTGGAGATGCCATTCTATTGACACCAATGGAAGTGACTAGCAATTTATCTAGCAGCTCTGCACCCACTATTAAAGAATCTGATTCACTTAAAAGAAAAACCACACAACCCCATTCCAAATATGGCAACTCTGTAGGGTTTTGAAGACAATGGACAAACAGTAGTGGTCTGCCATTGCCTTCCTCTGCAGAGTCTTCCTTGGTGATCTCCCATTCAAGTACTGACCCTACTTAGCTTCCAAGATCTGACAAGATCAGACTATATGATTCTGCCTTTCCTCGTGCCTGATATACATGTGATGAAAAAAATGAATAAAATGTATATGTATTTATAAAAGAAAAAACCTCAGGGATATAAAGTTATATGGGGGGGAAACCAATGAGGCTATTTTCTTTCAAAGCAGTTCTCCATCTATTGCATTATGAAAGACCAGTTTGGCACACAGAAGACAAATTTATGTTTATGTGCACATACTTGCACCTTTCATTTTCATAACATCAGATGTTTTACCGCACAATCCAAATATTGCATAAAACCCCATTTTGTGGCAATAAATAAGGCAATGCTAAAAGTCTGAGCTGATGCCTTCACAGTAAACATTGACAGCTGTACTGATGTGTTCATGCAGCCATCATTTGTGTGTTCCTATTCACATCGATGTATGATATAGGACATTTTCACTCTCGTTCCTTAAAAGGATGCTGTAATTTTGAACAGGGGAGGATCTGGAAGTATAAGACTCATTGCAGAAAAGTAACATGATGAGAAGAGTAGAGATCTCTGTTTCCTGAGAACAACGAAACTGATTCAGAGTCTATCATTGTTAGGTGACCTGTTCATGGGATTTGTTCTTCAAGAACTTTTCTACAGTATAGTTCCTCTGTGCTTGTGGACTAGATTGAAGATGCTGATCACTGGACAATTGGTAGAGGATTTGCCCTACTCCATGGTAGGGATGTGCATTCGGTTCGGCCGAACCGTATTTACAGCCGAATCACCACTGATTCGGCTGTATACGGAATAGGCTGCAGCCGATCCCCATAGGCGCCCATTATACGGCAGCTGAATACGGCTTGCCGTATACTTACGAATAGCTATTTGTAAGTATATGGCTGTCAATTCAAAAGGCGGGAAAGTAGCTTCTGCAGCCTCAAAGGAGCTGCTTGCCTACTTTCCCGCCTTTAGTTGCCTTTTCCATAGCCTCCCTGGGATCAGGGGGGGGAGGGGGAAGAGGAGCCCCAGCAGCCAATCCAAAGCATGCATTTGCAAAATGCGTTGCAAATGCATGCTTTGCAGGGCTTTTTAAGGAGTCTTCCTGGCTGGACTCCTCCATTGTTGCTTTGTTGGTTGGTGTGAGAGATTGTGCTGCTGGCTGGCTGGCTGGCCCTTGGCTTCAGCTGCTGCCTGCTGCTCTCTCACTCAGCCTTACCAGACTTCCCTGGACTAGAGAAGACAAGGTAAGACAGTATTGGGGTTCTTGTTTTTTATTTATTGTTGGTAAAAGGACTTTTTAAGACTCAGAGTCCCTTTACTTATCCAGATTTGGGTGGTGGTGGTCATGGGTAGCTTATTTGGGGTTAGGGGGTTAGGGGTTTCTGCTTGGGGAGGGGGCCTGGGGTGGGGGGGTTTTGCCAATTTGCCCATATCTTAATTTAGTGAGAGGACTTTTAAAAGTGTGTTTGGGGCAGGGCTGGAGAGCTGGCATCTGTAGATTGTGTGTTCTGTGGCAGGGAAGCTGGCACCTGGGTGAGAGACCCAGAACCAGCAGGTTTGTTGTGGTTGGCCAGCTCTCCCCGTGTTGTTTGGGGCAGGGCTGGAGAGCTGGCATCTGGGTTTGCTGCAGACCTTGAGCAGATTGTGTTTTGTGTGGCAGTGACGTTGGCAACTGGGTTTATATTGGTTCCAGGCCTGCACTGCAGGGTTCATAGAGTAGATAGAGTGATGGCCCCTAGGGTATAATGATGGAATAGGGGCACCCTCTTTGGGTGCCCCTGGAGTGGGATCCCCTGGCACAATCTTTTTGGGACTTGGGGGGGGGGGGTTGGAGGGGAGAGTCCCCTGCAGGTTCCCTGCAAATTTGGGGGCTCTCCCTCAAACCCCCTCCCCTCCAGGTGGCTTCAAATATACCCTATTTGCCATTGATTTCAATGGCCCATAGGGTATAATGATGGAATAGGGGCACCCTCTTTGGGTGCCCCTGGAATGGGATCCCCTGGTCCAATCTTTTTGGGACTTCGGGGGGTTGGAGGGAAGAGTCCCCTGCAGGTCCCCTGCAAATTTGGGGGCTCTCCCTCAAACCCCCTCCCCTTCAGGTGGCTTCAAATATACCCTATTTGCCATTGATTTCAATGGCCCATAGGGTATAATAGGGCCGTATATTCGGAAATAGCTGCGCATCTACCGTATATGTGGCTATTCTGAATGCGGTATTCAGGAGTATCGGGGATTCCAAATCCCCCCCCCCCCCCGGTATACTTCTGAATCCGTGTAAATCCGAATTTTTTTTTTTTTTGCACATCCCTACTCCATGGTGCAGAGTGGTAAAGCAGCAGTACTGCAGTACTTTGGGTCTGAACTCTCTGCTCACAACCTGAGTTCGATTCCGGCGGAAGCTGGATTCCAGTGGAAACTGGATTCCGGTAGCCTTCCATCCTTCTGAGGTCAGTAAAATGAGTACCCAGCTTGCTGGGGGGAAAGTGGAAAAGACTGGGGAAGGCAATGGCAAACCACCCCATAAAAAGTCTTCCGTGAAAACGTTGTGAAAGCAACGTCACCCCAGAGTCGGAAATAACTGGTGCTTGCACAGGGGACCTTTTCTTCCTTTCCTTTCCATAGTAAAGGGCTTGCTTAAATTCTATGATACTACAAAGTCAGTGGCACAGGAGGCACAATAGCCATCTTAAGCAGAGTAACACATTTCTAAGCCAATGGCTACATAGGATCAAACTGTGCATTAAAAAATTGAAATATGCTGGCATTTCTTGCAATCAGGCCCACTGAGAACTTCAGAAAGGACAGAGACTGAATGGGAAATCTCCCTGTAGAATATTGCATATTCATTTCCAATAACCAATTGGGTCACTACTTTATCACCATCATGGTACAGTACAGATGTTTTCCATTGATTAAACATTTCTGGAATATTATCTGTCAGTAGTGCGTAGAAGTCCTGCAGTATGAGTGTGCTGATAAGAGCAGCCTCTAGTAAATAGTCTATAAATACACAACTCAGTAAGCCGGTTGAAAACAGTTGTATTGGGGTTACAGCATAAGAGTGGTTAAAGGCAGTCCAAAGCAGTCAATGCACAGTTAGTCAGTCCAGCCAGGTCAGAGGTACACAGTCACAAATCCAAATCTTAGTCTACACATACCAGGGTCATTGCCATCATCAGTCAAACGGACAGAGTAACAGTCTCTGTGATCAAATAGCTCAACACGTCTCCAACACTCCTTCCTCCTCATCCACCCAAGGCAAAGTCTAAGGACTAGGTTGTTGGTTCTTATGGTAGAGCTGGCCTATCATGTTCCACCCTACTTAATTGGCTTCACATGCCTCCATTAGCTTCACATGCTTCTCATTGAGCTAGTATAGTTGGAGTTACATAATGTAGCATCAGCAGTTTCTATCTTAAAGTGCCTGGTGCTAACATCCTCCCCTTATGTAACGACATGTACTATATAGTTTTAGCATAAACATTTTCATTTAACATTTCATACATACAGCACGACATTACTGTCTCATTTTCTAAGTCCTAAAGCTATACAACTTTCTTTGTGTTTTACATGGGTTTGTAGTTTTGTAAACAGATCTGCGATATTGGCATTCGTTTCACAGTACTCCAGTGCTATCAGTTTATCCTCTAAACATTGCTTTACATTATGAAAGCGTACATCTGTATGTTTAGACCGATTCTTAACTCCATATGAAGTTGCTAACTGGATAGCTGCTTGATTGTCTTCCTTTACAACAATAGGATTCATGTGACATATGCCAAAATCTAACAGCAGTTGTTTAAACCAAATTATTTCAGTACACACAGCGCTTAATGCAGCGTATTCTGCCTCACAGGTGGACAGAGATACATGTTTTTGTTTCAGTGATCTCCACCCAATTAGTGAGCCTCCTAGAAAGATTGCCATTCCAGTTGTGGACTGTCTAGTTTTAGGATCATTAGCGAAACTAGCATCCGCATAGGCGTACATATCAAGATCACCAGTAGGTGTTAAGAATAAACCCAAGTCTATGGTTTGCTTTAAATATCTTAATATGTGTTTGGCAGCTAGCCAATGCATTTGCCTAGGATCTTTGACAGCTCTAGCCAACACATTAGTGGCCATGGCTATATCCGGTCTGGACCAATTTGCTAAATATGACAGACTTCCAATTAGGGATTGATATATTCCTTGGTCAAACAGTGGACTCTGTTCACATTCAGATTCATTACATGGTAGCATGGGATTTTGTACCCCTTTACATTGTTCCATTTTGAACTGTTTTAATAATTGGGATATCTTTGCCCTCTGTGATACCCTGTATCCATCATTTACTTTAGCAATTTCTAATCCAACATATTGCCTGATCTCACCTAGATCTCTTACAGTAAATTTTGCTTTCAGAGCATCTATGGTATCATTCATTATCTTGGCAGTTTTGCATATCAGTGCCAGATCATCAACAAAAATTAAGATGATGGAACGTTGCTCCCCTGTTCCCTTCATGAACACACAGGGATCTGCAACTCCTTGTTTATAACCCATCCTTTTCAGGTTATCCACCAAATGTTGGTTCCATTCGAACCCGGATTGCTTTAATCCATATAGGGATTTTTTAAGCAACCAGCAAGTGTTAGCATTATCGCCCTCATCTGAGACACCAGGTGGTTTTCTCATGTATATACTGTGCCTCAGTGGTGCGTGTAAGTATGCTGTCTTTACATCAAGATGCCTCACTAAACATTTCTGCTTGGCAGCAATTGTGAGAGCACAATACAGTGATGTAGCCTTTAGTGTGGGCGCAAAGGTTTCGTCATAGTCTTGCCCCCCCTGTAAAAACCCCTGGGCTACTAGTCTGGCCTTGTACTGCGTAGTACCATCTGTGCCAGCCTTCAGCTTAAACACCCATTTACACCCTATGAGTCTCTGACCGATAGGTAGAGTCGTTTCTTCATAGACGTGCTGGTTTTGCAGGGATTCTAGTTCAGACTTCATTGCAGCTTGCCATCCAGCCTGCTCATCTGTTGATAGGTGCTGCAAGCTTTCATAACTCGACGGCTCAGCAATCACTGCACATGTCTGTCCTGGACTATAGCGATCAGGTGGCCTCGTTTCTCGAGTGGACTGCCGAAGAATTGGTTCCTCAGCTGTATCAGACACAGTCTGTTGTGTTGTCATCTCAGGTTGCAGAGAAACACCGGCTCCTGGCGATGTAGGAGTTAACGGTTCTTCCTTGATGTCTTCGTTGCTGGGCGACGGGCTCCTCCTCCCCCTCCTAGGAACGGGTAGCGGCTCTTGTTTCACTCCTGCCGGAATGATTAGAGTTGAGGACGTTCGTTGCCAGCCAACAGTTTTTTCAAGAAAGCTAGCCGATGCGCTAGTCGTTATTTTCTTCTCCCCATCGTGGCAAAACCTGAAAGCTCGATGGTTGTTAGTATAGCCAACAAATAGCAATCTTACAGCCTTATTTTTTCCTTTCCGCCTGAGCTCCTTAGGGATATGGACGTACGCTGGAATCCCAAATATCCTGACATGCTCTAAGGAAGGTTTCTTGCCGTACCATGCCTCCGCAGGACTCATACCTGTAGCTGACGACCAAGACAAGTTTAATACATGCGACGCACACATCATGCCTTCGCCCCAGTAACTCATTGGTAGATTACTGTCCTGTAACATGCACATACACATATTGGTGAGGGTCTGATTTCTGCGTTCGCAAAAAGCATTATGCCGAGGTCGGTAGGGAGCAGTGCATTTCCTCTCAATGCCGTGCCTCCTGCACAGAGCAATCATCCGTTCATTACAGAATTCAGTACCATTGTCACTCAGAATAGTCTTAGGGTATTTCCCTGTCTTGCGGTGCACAAACCGAAGCCAATTATGAAATGCTTGGAATGTTTCTGACTTAGACCTAAGTAGGTAGCAGAATCCATACCTTGAAAAATGGTCTTCGATACAAAATGCAAATCTTGCTCCGCCCAGACTCTTTGTTGGGAAGGGACCTATCAGGTCAAGGAACACCAGGTCGAGTATTTCATTGGACTGAAATTTGCTTGGAGATATGGTTGCTGTCGCTTTGGATTTAACAGCCTTGCACACCTCACATTCAATATAACACCCACATGGCTTGGTCTTAATTCCAGCTGCTTGAAGCGTCTTCTTTACTGCCTGGAAATTAAGGTGTCCTAGCCTGCGGTGCCAAAGATGAATGCAGTTATCATGCAGGGGTTCATTAGTACTCACATGTTGTACTGTTTGCTCCTTTTCCAGGAAATAGAGGTCGCCTTTCCTCTTAGCCTTAGCAGTAATTCCACCTGTACATATATTGCAGTCAGTAGCTGTAAAACAAACTTTGTATTGTTGTTCAGTTAAAGCAGAAACTGATAACAGATTATAATTTAAACTTGGAACATTGAGCATTAGGAATTTCCTCCCCAGGCTCGGGATGTTGACAAGTCCATTCCCAGCTACATTGGCAGTCAGCCCATTGGCAAGTTTCACGCTCTGACCTTGCGTAGGAGTAAAAGTCTCAAAGAGCCTCCTGTCCTTTGCCATGTGCTCAGTAGCACCACTGTCAACCATGAATTGCCTGCTGCTGCTGGAGGAATTATTAATGATTACATTGCACCCACCTCCTTTGGTAACTGCTGGAGAATGTTTCTTCTTGTACAAAGAACACTGGCGTTGCAGGTGTTGTGTGCTTCCACATAAGTAGCACTTACGCACAGCTTTTGTTTTAGCTACTGCTGCCTTGCACTCTGCCCCTTTAAGTACCTCCCGGGCAGGAGTGTTCATTGTTGAATGAAAGTGAGCTGCGTCCTTCCGTCTCATAGCCTCATTCAACAGGCGTTGGGTGATACTGGACACGTTAATATCAGCTTGTGGAATAATGTCAAGATTAGCCACAAATTGGTCATACGTACTGTCCAGAGAACATAGAATTATGTAGGCTTGCTGCAGGGGAGTAAAAATTACCTGCTTGTCCTGCAGCTGGTGTAACATACGAGTCATGTGCTCCAGATGAGTCATCATGTCTCCACCTGCCTCTAGACGTGTGGATAAGAGCTTTTCATTAAGAAAATGTGTGACCCAACACTTTCTCTCTCATATATAGCCTTCAGTGCATCCCAGCACGACTTGGCTGTATCAGCCCCTTTAATATGAATGAGCTGTGAATCCTCCAAGGTCAAGCCTAGCAATGCAAGCGCCTTCTCATCATTGCACTTATGCTTTGCAATTACCTCGGCGTCATCCACGGCATGTAGTGTAGCTATGTCCGGGGGGTGTGCCACGTACTCCCACAGCCCCTGGAACTTCAGCAGTAAAGCGACCTTCTCTGACCATGTTGCAAAATTATCTCCATTAAGCCTCTGTATCAAGAAGCCAGATATATGCACACTGGACTCCATAGTTGCCTGTAACACAAACAGAGTGCCACGCCCCAAACTGTGCTTACTCACGAGTAGACCTTCTGGCGAGAGCTGCTGCAGACAGTGCTTACTCTCCTGCAGACCACGCTGGGCCCACAACCGATGTCAGTAGTGCATAGAAGTCCTGCAGTATGAGTGTGCTGATAAGAGCAGCCTCTAGTAAATAGTCTATAAATACACAACTCAGTAAGCCGGTTGAAAACAGTTGTATTGGGGTTACAGCATAAGAGTGGTTAAAGGCAGTCCAAAGCAGTCAATGCACAGTTAGTCAGTCCAGCCAGGTCAGAGGTACACAGTCACAAATCCAAATCTTAGTCTACACATACCAGGGTCATTGCCATCATCAGTCAAACGGACAGAGTAACAGTCTCTGTGATCAAATAGCTCAACACGTCTCCAATACTCCTTCCTCCTCATCCACCCAAGGCAAAGTCTAAGGACTAGGTTGTTGGTTCTTATGGTAGAGCTGGCCTATCATGTTCCACCCTACTTAATTGGCTTCACATGCCTCCATTAGCTTCACATGCTTCTCATTGAGCTAGTATAGTTGGAGTTACATAATGTAGCATCAGCAGTTTCTATCTTAAAGTGCCTGGTGCTAACATTATCTACCAGCAGGTCCAGCTCTATAATGAGGCCTACTGCGGCAATCCCCTCAGGAGATGGATCTTTGTGGAGGATCAACATCCTGCTTGTTCAGTCATCACTACCCTCCATTCTTCAAGTCTCTTCCACAGCTTCAACCTCATCTCCTCTCACTATTCTTACCTGGGAGCAGGAACAACTAAATCTTCTGGCCTCCTCACTTCCCCAGGACTCTTGAGAAAAAGGTTAGCATGACACACATGCTCTACAGGGCTTCCCAAACTCTTATGAGATTCCTTTCCATTGTGAAAGCTCAGCCACCAGTTGGTTGGTTGGTTGGTTGTTACCATTTAGCTGAACAACCAACAAAGAAAACTGGTGACTAGACTCTCATGAGAGATGGGAGTCTTGTGAAAGCTTGGGAAGCCTAAAGAACGTGTGTAGCTTACCACCCTGCTTCTTGAGAAGCCTGGTTAAGTAATGAAGTAATCAGGATTAGATGCTTTGTCTTCTCACTGGGGCTGGTGGAGAGGGGCAGCACAGGTTACCATGCTAGCTGACTTTATACAGTATTATCAGCCGGGCCAGAACTGTCCAACAGGACCATGAACAAGGAACTGTACACTTTGACATATCTTTTGAATTTTCTATGACCTCTTGGTAAACTTCCAATGAAATTAGCTGCCCTGAGCCCGCCTTGGCGGGGGAGGGCGGGATATAAAAATAAAGTTGTTTATTATTATTATTATTATTATATGTTCTCTAAGAAGAGGGAACTATACTGGAACATGGTAACCAGTTTATAGACAACATATATAATGCAATATCTGACACAAAGGAATGACCCAAGTATGTCTTTAAGGTAGGTGAATACCTTATACCACAGTATAAATTGGTTAGAGACTGAAGGCAACACTTCATAGAATATTATGCCCACAATCAAAATGAGATTGTGCTCCCTGTCTAAAGGAGGCCTGAGTTGCAAAGGTGCTATTCTCCCATTGTTGATAGAACCATACAGTGTCTCAATGCATTCTTTGCACTTATCATGCTGTAAAAAGAACAGACGTGGGATTTCAACTCCCATTCTTGTAGAGAACAGCCAAACACTGAAACACTTGTCTCTAAGAAGTCATAACACATCGAATGGAAATCATGTTGAAGATGATTATTTATGAGTTACATAAGGAATATTGTACTAACTTCTGGGAGAAGCGGTTATGCAAGACACTCATTTGGACAAATCAAGACAGATTGCATTTTCCTCCATGTGCTATCCTTTGTAGCTGACGGCCACATTGCACAGAAGACAGTCATTCTTTCTGCTTATTCAGGAGCAGGGTGGCAGGTCTGCTAAAGAAAACAAATACACGTACATAATAACTTGTCCTGGACTTGTGTAGCTTATAATGTAGGCAGGGGCAGAAGGGCCTTGTGTGCAGATGGAGTAGGTACATGATGGGATGGCTGTGAGCTAATGAGGCACACACTTCATAATTTGCAAACGACAGTTTGTTCTCCAGCTCTTGGTATTTAACTTTAGAAGCCATAGATGTTCGTGCTTCATTGAATGCTGGCTCTCGGCTTGCAGCGGGAAATCAAATTATTGTTGTTATTAGTCATTAGGTATTATTAGGAAGTTGTTAGGTTTTATTAGAGTGTTCTGAGAGCTTGAACACTAATTGAGTCCAGTCCATCTAAACAAGTCCAACTGTGCATCCTACATCCATCTTTCATCTTGATGTTCTGGTGGCTCATATAGTTACCATCTTCACAGAACATGAAGTTCTGATACAAAGATGTCATTGTGTGGGAATAGTATTATTGTATGACCTTGGAATGCCCTTGGTGGAAAACACATTGGCTAGGCTGAATTTTCTCAGTGGGGAACCAGCACAAACCCAGATGAAATGCTAAGTTATTGTTAGCTGATGGGATGCAAGAGATAGCCATCCTCAGCCAACACCCAAAGAACCATGAAACCTTCTGGGAGACCAAAACAAGAACTTTAAACTTGGCTTTTTTTCAAACACCTGTCACCTCTGATGCATGGTAGACTGCTTTTAAAAGTTAGGGGGAGTTCCAAAGACAAATAGCATCAAAGTTAGTCTAAAGAGAGAAAAATGCCATTGCTCAGTGATAGAGCAGGGCTCAGGGGGAAAAAAAACTTGCCCAAGACTTTGGAGAACTTCTGCCAGAGTATGCCATTTTTGACCTGTGATAGCATTAATTGTTGTACAGTGTGCTCCTAAACAGAATCTCACCCTTCTATACCCATTGATTTCATTGGACTTGGGTACAGCTCTGCTCACGATGACACCAGTAGTATGCCACCTGTGATGATATAATGCCAAGAGGACTGTCCCACAATGTTTTGATAATGTTTACTTTTAGAGATTAATGTCAACACATTCAGAAAACTTGCTGGACAGGCTGTTCCTGGATGGGGAATAGTGAGTAATTGGCCATGGGGGGCACTTTGGAGGCAAATGAGAAAAGTGGAATGGAATCAGAAAGCTGACAAAATGACATTAATAGAAATTGTTGACGATTATGAGAATAGTAATTTGCAGCAAAAAGTCCCAGTTGGGACCAATCCTCTGTTTCAAGAGCCATCTCCTTAACTGACTTCATCTCCCTTTTCCCTCTGAGAGTAAAATTTTTGGAAATGATATTTTGTGCATCATCAAGTCCAAAGAGGTCTCTGCCCAACTCAGAATCAGTGTATACTTTTTGAGTGTCATGCCACCCCCCCCCCCCACTCGATTTCATTCAGGAGGAAGACTCCTCATCATAGGAAGACTGCCTCCAAACCCCACCTTGGCAGCCCCTTCCTGTGTGGTTGGCTTGTCAGGGCTGTAAGGAAAGCCCCCTACTTTTCATACATATGGACATCGTGATCACCAGTATGGTTGCCAGGGTGCCTGGAGTTTTGACTCTCACACATCTGCTCTAAGAAGTGGACTTTGCTTACAGTTTCTAAGGCTTATGTGGATACTATAAGCCTCAGCTTTGCAGCTGCATTCTACATCTCTGATGGGTGTTAGCCAGAACTCTGCTCCTTGTGTGCCCAGTCTTGGCCGCTGCAGTAAAGGAAGCCATGCCACCATTAACTGTACAAGCAAACAGTTTCCAGCCTGTTTCCATGAACCAAAGGCTAACACCACCAGAATCCATCTTGCTTTCCTGACTCCATATCCAACAGCTGCTTCAGCTTTTGCATAAGGCAATCAAGCTTATCCAGGCATGGATCCTGCCAGACCACTCAAGCCTTTGTCTAACAAAACCCAGGACAAAGATTGGTGCCAGGAAGAAGACTAAGAAAGAGGAAGACCATCTCCTGCATGAGCCAAGTCTTTTGTCTAAACCGGGTGATACCTAGGTCAATATTTGATTCTCTATTGTCACCTTTTCAGATAAGTCCATCTAATCTTAAGTGTTCCCCACCCAGTAATCACTTCTATTCTGTCACTTTGGAGCCTACCCCATGGCCTGTTTCAATCTGGAAATTCTTTCAGGCACCCAGGATCCAGGCAAGTTCATTGGTCAAGACAGGTACCCAATTGGGTGCCACCAAGGGACTTTCTATTGGCTCTGCAATAGTCCAGCCTTCATGGTCACTGCAGAGCCTCCCCTTTCTCCTCCCTCCTACCTCCCAGCCCCTGAGGGTCTAAGGGAGTCCTTATAACCACTGACCCAACTCCACTCATGTGCGCTTCTAGCAGTATCCCAGTTCCGCTGTCTAGATCCATCCCCAATTCTGGCCACAGTTTTGGGTCCATTTCCCCTGTCCTCTTTTGTCGCCATTGGAGCCTTCCTTGAAGACTACGATAGGTAATATTACCCTGTGTGTCTACCCTTTATGTTCCCCTATCGATCTATCTATATTTCTAGGACTGTATGTATGATTGTATGTGTATTTTTATCTTGTATGGAAGACTATATTTTTCTTAATAAATTGTAATTGGTTTTACTAAATTAGAGTCCCAAATATCTAAGCATCACTTTTCTGGACGTGTATTCTTGTATACATTGGTAAAAGATTCCTAGTGAGCCAGGTGCCCACCTAACTAATTCCCCAACCTCGTTTTGAGGGCATTTCAGCTTACAGGGCCTCCTGAGTCAGCACCAGTGCCACTCTGAGCTTACAGAGCTCTCATGGCAGGAGGTTCCAGCATGGACTCACCTGCTGCCAAACCTACCACAGTCTTCCAGAGGACCCCATGAACAGAGAAGGAAAAAGGTTAGGGCCTAGACTTGAACAAGGGCAAGGAGTGTACACATGGCAGTCTGGAGCTTCCCTTCTGCTGAGAGAGTGCCGGGGAAACTGTTAAGTCATTGCAGGATCTGGACCCCACTACTCCTTATGAGTAGAGGAACTGTAGAGAAGAGCCTAAAGTGGAATCAGAGCCAGTGTGGGATCAACATCTTTGCAGTCTTGCTGACTAACCCACCGAGTGCCTAATCTGCTTGTTACTTGACCCTTGGACTGTTCTTGGAATACATTGCCTGGGCTGAGACTTTAGGCTGCCTTTTGACTTTGCCTCTGGATTAAATTACCTGACTTTGAAATATGACCCTGGAACCACTGCTGTGAGACTTTGTTGTTGCTCAGATTTTCCTCCCACTTCGTGCCCAGGATATCAAGGAAAGTAATTTTGTGCTTTGAGCTATCCTGGTCTAAGTTCATCAGTATCACTCACCTGGGCTCAAGCTATGTCTTGAACCTGAGATCTGAAGGGTATCTGGGGAAGAATCAGTTCTTGTGCCACCAACAGTTTGTGGCTAAAGAAAGTAACCATAAAGTAGGTGCCATTTATGAGCTGTTTTGAATAGTGAATTTGCCAGCAGCAAGTCATGTGGTAAATCTATCTGCACGCCCAACAACTTGTAAATTGGACCCATGCCCCTCCTGGCTTATTAAGACCTGCCAGAGGGAGCTAAGATATCCTATACGGGATATCATAAATAGATCCCTACTGGAGGGACATTTTCCATCAGCGCTCAAAGAGGCGGTGGTCCGTCCCCTCTTGAAGAAAACAACGTTAGATCCGACCGAATTGGCACACTATCGGCCGGTATCGAATTTGCCCTTTTTGGGCAAACTTATAGAGAGGGCAGTGGCGTTGCAGCTACAGAGTTTCCTGAAGGATGCTTCTGTCCTTGACCCCTACCAGTCTGGCTTCCGCCCGGGCCACGGGACGGAGACGGTGCTGGTCGCTCTGGTGGATGACCTTCGGCGACATCTGGATCAAGGCGGCTCGGCGGTGCTGATGTTGTTGGACCTGTCGGCAGCGTTCGACATGGTCGACCATCGGCTTCTGGCGTGCCGCCTTGCCGACGCAGGGATTCAGGGGTTGGCCTTGCAATGGCTTTCCTCTTTCCTTGACGGTCGGGGACAAAGGGTGGCGATTGGGGAGGAACTGTCCCGGAGACACACGCTTGACTGCGGAGTGCCTCAAGGGGCGGTCCTCTCCCCGATGTTATTTAACATCTATATGCGCCCCCTTGCCCAGATGGCCCGGGGGTATGGGTTGGGTTGCCATCAATATGCTGATGACACCCAGCTCTATCTGCTTATGGACGGCCGACCCGCCTGCGCCCCAGAAAACTTGGACCGGGCGTTACAGGCAGTGGCTAGGTGGCTTAGGCTGAGCGGGCTGAAGCTGAACCCGGCGAAGACAGAGGTCCTTTGCTTGGGTCGCTGCGGCCCGGGAAGGGAAATCCCCCTGCCAGCTTTTGACGGCGCTTCGCTAACAGCGTCGGGCAGGGTCAAGAGCCTAGGGGTGCTGTTGGAGCCTTCGTTGACGATGGAGGCTCAGATAGCAGCCACTGCCAAGTCCGCGTTTTTTCATCTTAGGCGGGCGAGGCAGTTGGCCCCCTTCCTGGAACGTGACGACCTGGCAACAGTGATCCATGCTACGGTCACCTCGAGGCTGGACTACTGTAATGCCCTCTACATGGGGCTACCCTTGTGCCGGACCCGGAAGCTGCAGTTGGTGCAGAACGCTGCTGCCCGGCTATTATTAGGGCTCCCTAGATGGGAGCACATTCGGCCGGGGCTCCAGAGTCTGCACTGGCTGCCAGTAATATTCCGAGTCCGGTACAAGGTGTTGGTCATCACCTTTAAAGCCCTATATGGCCTAGGACCTGCCTACCTTAGGGACCGTCTCTCCCCACACGTTCCCCAGAGAGTACTACGCTCAGGCTCACAAAACCTGTTGGTAGTCCCCGGGCCAAAGGAGGCCCGTCTAAAATCCACCAGGGACCGGGCCTTCTCAACAACGGCACCTTACTGGTGGAACCAGCTGCCGGAAGAGGTACGGGCCCTGCGGGATCTAGGGCAATTCCGCAGGGCCTGTAAGACAGTCCTCTTCCGGCAGGCCTATGACATTAACTGACAATGAAAACATCCTGGATGGAACAAAATGTATTTATAGGCCGCCGGTTTTAATTATCCTATTTTATCCTGCTTTTTATTAACCTATAGTTTAATTGTATTTTAAATGTTTCAATCTGAAGTTGTCTAATTTATCATGTTGTAAGTCGCCCTGAGACACTTAGGTGAGAAGGGCGGGGTATAAATCTTAATATAAATAAAATAAATAAATAAATAAATAAATAAATTCTGATTCCCATAAACGTTTTGGGGCTAAGTTTGTTCTGTGGTCAGAGCACTAAGGAGACATAATTCAATCCTGGTTTTAACACCTTACACACCAGACCTAGCAGGGGCCATGTTTCACAAAGCATGGTTGTATATCTAAGATGCTAAATTGCTGTATTTTAGCTCATGGAATGGAGAGCAGGCAAGAGGTTTGGATATGTAAATATGCAAAACAGATGTTGATTTATTTAGGTATGGCAGTGATAAGAGTATTCTGAATATGTTGTCCTCAGTTTACTAATACAATGTCTTTCCAAAATGTCAAAGATTTGCACGATGGTTTGGCCCAGTGCCAGTTGAATTTAATCACTAAAGACTCTTCTCAAAATTGTTAGGCTCAATGGTTTGTAGAAAACTGTCATTAAACATGCAAAACACAAGACTGCTACTCCCTGTCTACAGGAAGAGGAGGAAGGCACCATATGGAGGGAGCCCATGCTTTGGGCACTGTGGTACATCAGAGACTGGATTAGCAGCTTCTTTTGCCATTTCTGATGTGGTCCAGAGGGTGCATTAATTGATCAACATATTCAGCATAAAAGAAATATTGGTGTGCTGTCATGAATATCAACGGTCATATATTGAGCACTTCTGATGTTCACCAAACATAACAAAGAGTACTTCAAACCAGCAACAATGGGTCTCTTCATGCTGAATTCACAGGACAGTAAACAAAAATATTTTCCAAATAATCTCCAAATGCTTGATATCTTTATGGGACATGCAGTAATATTTGTTTTCAGTACCTGATATCAACTCACATATCAAACAATGAACTCAGTTCTGACAGGACTGATAGTGGATATGCATATGACTCACAGTGCTTTTCAGACTTTTGACTTTCTGAGAACACCTTCTGCACTGAATTTGTCTGTTGAGGAATCCTTGCATATTGTAGAAGATTCTGAGATATATTATCAGGTATGTACTTTGTTCACCCTGATCTGGATGGCCCAGGCTAGCCTGATCTCATCAGATCTCAGAAGCTAAGCAGCATTGGCCCTTATTAGTACTTGGATGGGAGACCACCAAGGAGGTCCAAGGTTGCCACCCAGAGGCAAGGAATGGCAAACCACCTCAGAACATCTCTTGCCTTGCCACCTCTGAACATCTCTGGGTCCACATAAATTGGCTGCAACTTGACAGTACTTTCTACCACATACACCTCAATTGAGGTGGGTACTATTTTGTCTTACTATTATCCACTGTGAACAAGGACACTGCCTATGGCAAAGACAGTTCAATACTGGTTGACAAATTGCCTTTCAGTGAAGTTTATCCACTTTTACTGATCTTCTTATTGAGAAACTCTAAAAAGCTCCCTAAGAACTCTGCTTGATTAAGCGAAGACTTTATTAACAAAGGTGACTGATGATACAATCCTAAAAACACTTTCTTGAGAATAAATCCCATTGAGCAGACTTCAGTAGAATTCTGAGTAGACCTTTTTAGGATTGCACTGTGAGTGTCTCAGGGTTTATAGGACCAACACCTAAGGCTGGTAGTCCTCCATGATCCATGTGCACAAATTGTTCAGAATCTGACCACTAGTACAACATCTTGAAAACTTTAGCTTTCACCCCTCCTCACCAGCTTTCATGTTTCCACAGATGTTTCAAAACATGCATGTGATGTGCAGGGTTGCTAGCTCTGGGTTGGAAAATACCTGGAGATTTTTTGGGGGTGGAGCCTGAGGAGGTGGGGTTTGGGGAGGGAAGGGATCTCGGCAGGGTACAATGCTGTACAAAGCAGCTGTTTTCTCCAGGGGGATTGATCTAGGTCATCTGGAGATCAATTATAATAGCAGAAGATCTCCAGGTTGGCAACCCTAGATATCTGCAAAAAAAGGGTAAAACATCGATGGCCTGAATTTCTACATATCATTTCTCATAGCCTCCAGCTTCTTTCCTTCTTTAGTCCAACTGGACTGAAATACAATCTATTATTCACCACTTGAGTTTGTCTCTCTTCTTAGCATGATCCTTTTTCTATGACATTGGATTGCACTGTAACCCTGGCCCATGGCAAACAGTTCATGTGCACCCACCAGCAGGTGCACCTTTGTACCTATATGCACCCATTGTTATGCACAGGGTGTATTGTAAATCACCACATTTCTAAAGCTCCCCACCATGTGCTGAAACATCAGCATTGTACATGGGTGGCATATGTATGTATCACTTGCTTGTCAGCAAGTAGTAATACAGATATTTCAAATGGCCATAATACATTTAAATGTTGCAAATGGGCCCTTAATTGCCTTTTTGAGTTGTATTTGATTGTCATCCCTAGTTTCATATACAAACGATCTTATAAGATTCCCTATTGGGCAGTCTGGGACAGTTTTATCAGGTGAAATTTTGGGGAAATATGCTGACCCTCCAATGGTCAGCTGCAAGCATCTTATTTGCTTCCAGAAAGATGGCACCCACAGCAGAAAACACAGTAATCAGAGACCATCTATCAAGGGTTGGACTTCTGGGATTATTTGGATTGATTTTCATGAATAGCAGTTGAGAAATGAAATAATCCACCTCTGGGTAATCCGAACATCCAAGCTCAAAGGTAAATATCTGAACACAATTCAATTTTTAGACACAGAAGAAAACATTTTTGTAAGATGCTCCACAGATGGGAACAGCATTGCCCAAGACAGATTTTTCTCCACCAGCAGTTTTCTGTTTACCACCTAGAAAACGTTCAAGTGAAATTGTAAATTGTATACAACTACTCTCTGTTAAGTGAGTGGAGTGGCATATTGTTTAGGAATTTGTGATAAAAACATATCATGCATTTCAAATGAAACAAAAAGGAAGAGCTGGAATGATTTCTAATTTCCCCAAAGAAAACCCTGATTGGCTAGTAGTTTTTGTTTTAAAAAGTTACCTTGATATACTGTCTTTTAGATTCCCCTTTTAAAAACATTTTTTTTTGTCATTTCTGTCTTTTCCACAGTTGGAAAACTCCTCTCCTTGGAGGTCTCTGAAAGTTTGTGCCAAAGTTTTTCTCCTGCAATTGCTTACATATTTCTCTGTGCAGTAACAGAACTGATTTATTTGCAATCAGTGACAGACGTTGTGAGATGAGCTCTACAACAGCACTTCAAATGAGGATCAAGACTTCAGCAAACATATCTTTGATGATACATGACCAGGGAGAACTTTATTTCATTTATTTATGCGACTGTAGAGCAAGCACCATCCTAAACAAGAACATTTTCTGAAACCACACACACACATTAAAGCTCTACTAAATCCCAAACACAAACAAGTGCTCAAACTCACATCCTTTTGGCTTAACTGTGGCTCCATACCAATGTCAACCCAAATAAAAATTAGTGTTAATTACTGATTAATTTTAAATCAATTTGCATCTCATTGAACTACAACATAGAATGCTAAAGGAAGTGAGAGAGAATTATGACATTCATGATTAAAAGAAAATAATCTTTTAAGCATCTGCTTTGCATGCAGGAAGTCCTAGGTTCAACCCTCAATCTTTCCAGTATAAAGGCAGGTAGTAGATGATGTAAAAAACCTCATCCTGAGACCATGGAGAGCTACTGCCAAGTCAGAGTAGACAAAACTAATTGTGATAAACCGAAGGCCTGATTCAGTAAAGAAACTTCAGGTGTTCACAGTATCTTATTTCTATTGTGTTCTTTCTCCAAAGAACTCACAGTTCTATTTCTTTACTCTATTTTTATCTCACTGTTCTCCCACAATGCAACTGATGGTGCCATGTATGGATGGCTTGGGAGATTCCCATTGACTAGACCCAGATCTGCTTAGCTTCAGCAAGATGGATTCATCATGTGAACTCCAACCATGCTCATGCAAGAGCAAAAGTGGGCTAAAACCAACTGAAACAAATATGCTTTTCAGTCGCACGGCCACTGGTTAAAATTTAGCCCCATCTATGAGTTGACTACAGTTTTAATCAAGTTACCAAACAGTTCAGCTGAAGTGCACAGCCCTAATGAACTAAATAGTCTGAGTTATCAGCAAAAAAAGTAAATATCCTGTGTGTCACATTTGGGTCATTAAAGTGACTTATTTGTCAAGAATGGAACCAATAAGAGTTCATCCCTTCTTTATGCTTGTACAAATGGATGCACCCATTAAAGAACTGTACAGAGAATACATTGGCTGCTGTTCATGCATTGAACAAAAGTTTCATTAAGTCCACAGGCAGACACCAAAGGAACAGGGAGATAAGTAAACAGTAAATCTCAGTTTTAAAAACTCAGGGGTTTTCCCCCCTTTAAACAGTTGGAGGCAGATAAGTTGTGAGGGGGGGAACAACTGTGAGAAACCAGTTAAATTGTGCAAATCTGAATTGTTTGGATATGGTGAAACAGCTCAGCAAAAATCAGCTATCTGATAGCAGCTGGGTGAGCAGAATGTGAGCTGAATTGGTAGGTCACCAAGTATCCACACCGAGCTGTAGTTAGGTACTGTGGTGTTTCTGTCTTGTCAAACAGGCAGAAGGTGTCTGATTCAGTAGTGCAAAGGGTCTGTCACTATCTCTGATTTCACATCACAAGCAAGGAGTTAGCAGCATCCTAGGGATCAGCTCCCTCATGGATCGCTGGCTTGATGCAGTGAGGGGGCTTGTGTGGTTTGATGAGGCTGTGGGCTATACCGTGGAGGGCCACATCCCTTATGAATATATAGTGGAGGTGAAGAATAGGAACTAGAGCTGATAGAGTGCCTGAAGAACTATGGACAGGAGTTCGTGGCACTGTGCGGAAGGCAGCAACCAGCACCATTCCAAAGAAAAAGAAATGCAAGAGAGCAAAGTGGCTGTCTGAAGAGGCTTTACAAATAGCAGAGGAAAGAAAGAAAGTGAAAGGCCAAGTTGAAAAGGAAAGATTCACCCAACTGAATGCAGATTTCCAGAGAACAGCAAGGATACATAAGGAGGTCTTCCTGAAGGAACAATGCAAAGCAATAGAAGAAAATAATAGAATGGGAAGGTCAAGAGATCTCTTCAAGAAAATTGGAGAAATCAAGGGAATGTTTCATGCAAAGATGGCCATGGTAAAGGACAAAAACAGTAGGGACTTAACAGAAGCCGAAGAGATTAGGAAGAGGAGGCTAGAATACAAATAAGAATTATACAGCATCCTCGACAACCACAATGATGAAATCGATGACCTCATGCCAGACTATGTCAGCAAATTTGGAAAATGCAACAGTGGCCACAGGATTGGAAAAGGTCAGTTTATATTCCAATCCCAAAGAAAGGTAATGCCAAGGAATGTTCAAACTATTGCACCATTGCACTCATTTCACACGCCAGCAAGGTCATGTTAAAGATCCTACAAGCTAGGCTTCAGCAGTATGTAGATCAGGAACTACCAGAAGTTTTGGAGAGATAGAGAGATAGAAGAACTAGAGACCAAATTGCCAACATTCGCTGAATTATAAAGAAAGCATGTGAGTACCGGAAAAACATCTATTTCTGCTTCATTGACTATGCTAAAGCATTTGACTGTGTGGATCACAACAAACTGTGGCAAGTCCTTAAAGAGATGAATTTGAGCAGACTTTGGAGGATGGTGGAAGACAGGAGGGCCTTGCATGACTTGTTCCATGAGGTCACAAAGAGCTGGACTTGACTGGGAGACTGAACAACAACAGCAAAGGGATCAGCTGTGCCCTTGTGCTCTCCAGTGATCCCTGGAGTCTTTCATTAGGCTTCCAAGAGAGGGCTACCAATACTGTTGTTCACATGGAATTGAACTGGTTTAAATGTACACATTCCAGAGGTTCCAGAGGGGATCCGGGAAATTACAGGCCAGTCAGTCTGACTTCAATACCGGGAAAGTTGGTAGAAACCATTATCAAGGACAGAATGAGTAGGCACATTGATGAACACGGGTTATTGAGGAAGACTCAGCATGGGTTCTGCAAGGGAAGATCTTGCCTCACTAACCTGTTACATTTCTTTGAGGGGGTGAACAAACATGTGGACAAAGGAGACCCGATAGATGTTGTTTACCTTGACTTCCAGAAAGCTTTTGATAAAGTTCCTCATCAAAGGCTCCTTAGAAAGCTTGAGAGTCATGGAGTAAAAGGACAGGTCCTCTTGTGGATCAAAAACTGGCTGAGTAATAGGAAGCAGAGAGTGAGTATAAATGGGCAGTCTTCGCAGTGGAGGACGGTAAGCAGTGGGGTGCCACAGGGCTCGGTACTGGGTCCCATCCTCTTTAACTTGTTCATAAATGATTTAGAGTTGGGAGTGAGCAGTGAAGTGGCCAAATTTGCGGATGACACTAAATTGTTCAGGGTGGTGAGATCCAGAGAGGATTGTGAGGAACTCCAAAGCGATCTGTTGAGGCTGGGTGAGTGGGCGTCAACGTGGCAGATGCGGTTCAATGTGGCCAAGTGCAAAGTAATGCACATTGGGGCCAAGAATCCCAGCTACAAATACAAGTTGATGGGGTGTGAACTGGCAGAGACAGACCAAGAGAGAGATCTTGGGGTCATGGTAGATAATTCACTGAAAATGTCAAGACAGTGTGCGTTTGCAATAAAAAAGGCCAACGCCATGCTGGGAATTATTAGGAAGGGAATTGAAAACAAATCAGCCAGTATCATAATGCCTCTGTATAAATCGATGGTGCGGTCTCATTTGGAGTACTGTGTGCAGTTCTGGTCGCCGCACCTCAAAAAGGATATTATAGCATTGGAGAAAGTTCAGAAAAGGGCAACTAAAATGATTAAAGGGCTGGAACACCTTCCCTATGAAGAAAGGTTGAAACGCTTAGGGCTCTTTAGCTTGGAGAAACGTCGACTGAGGGGTGACATGATAGAAGTTTACAAGATAATGCATGGGATGGAGAAAGTAGAGAAAGAAGTACTTTTCTCCCTTTCTCACAATACAAGAACTCGTGGGCATTCAATGAAATTGCTGAGCAGACAGGTTAAAATGGATAAAAGGAAGTACTTCTTCACCCAAAGGGTGATTAACATGTGGAATTCACTGCCACAGGAGGTGGTGGCGTCCACAAGCATAGCCACCTTCAAGAAGGGGTTAGATAAAAATATGGAGCAGAGGTCCATCAGTGGCTATTAGCCACAGTGTGTGTGTGTGTATATATATATATATTTGGCCGCTGTGTGACACAGAATGTTGGACTGGATGGGCCATTGGCCTGATCTAACATGGCTTCTCTTATGTTCTTATGTTCTTATGTTCTTATGTTCTTATCTGGATTGACAGTCTGCTTTACCAACTGCTTAAATGCTTTTCACAGATTCTTACTATCAGTTGCAGGCATTCAAATACAGTTGTTCAGAACAACTGGAGAAACCCATGAGAAAAAGTTATATTAATAAATGGAAAAGGAAAACTTGGCAAAGGAAAATGAGGTAGGTAAAAGACAACCAAAGAAAAATGTCTTTGGCTTTTGGAATGGGAATTTTTGGTTTTTTTTCTGCTTTTTTAACTACCTATTTTACTTCAGCTGTGTGGGCCTTTCTCAAGCATTGGATGCCAGCTGGGAAGAAACAGGTGCAAAGCTGGTTCACTTTATGACATGGCCTCTTGCCTAATAGTCTCAGAACTCTGGCCACCAAACACATTTCAATTAGAATCCCAGGCTAGTCCTAGCAATGCCAAAGCAATCTGTAGCACAGGCAGAGCTTCAGCTTTAAAAAGAAATCCAAATCCAACCTGTTAACTGCTGGTGCAGATCTAAACAGGTGAAGCCTGGATCTACCTGCCCTTCCCTGACCAGACAATTCTGTGCTGCTCCAGATGAGAATATCCAAGTCCTACATATAAAATGTCCCACCCGAGATAAAGATGCTAGACTCAAAAACTTGCATAAAACTATGGCATATTAACAACTGACCTGTACAACTGATTTAAATCTCCCCAACCCACTTTCATGCAACTCACCTTGGGCTTCAAACTCAAGGTACCTTGATTTTCTTTGCCTGGTATCTCTGTCAAGAGATACCAGGCATCATCACCATTCCCCCATACTGGTCAGCATGAGTCCAAATGGTGATGCTGGGCACTGGGGGAGTTCCCAACTGCTCCTTGATCTGTACAGCCATTTGTGCCTCTTCTCATGCTCAGAATCCTCACCAATCTACTTAAAATTCAAACGCATAATGTATACTATTCTTGTCAATACCTTAACTAAGGTTCAAGATAGGGTTGCTCTCCCCTTGAAGGCACTGGTCTGTATTCTGGGAGTGCTTTTGACCCAGCTTATTGCTGAATAAGCATATGAACATATATGAACATATGAAGCTAGCTTATACTGAATCAGACCCTCGGTCCATCAAAGTCAGTATTGTCTACTCAGACTGACAGCAGCTCTCCAGGGTCTCAAGCTGAGGTTTTTCACACCTACTTGCCTGGTGTGAAAGCAGGCAAGCAGATGGCAGCTTTGGCCAGGAATACCTTTCCAATCTGGTTTCAGGTCTGGTTATGGGGCTGACATAGTCTTAGTCACCTTGGTGGATGATCTGGACCAGGAGATGGACAGAGGGAGTGCAACTCTGTTTATTCTCCTGGACTTCTCATAGGCTTTTGATACCATTTTGATATCATTTTTGTAAAAAAAAAAAAAAAAAAAGCCCAACAGGAACTCATTTGCTTATTAGGTCACACCCCCTGACAACAAGCCAGCTGGAACTGCATTTCTGGACATTCCTGCTCAAAAAAAGCCCTGATGGACTGTCCTCCTGGGCTGGGATTGGGAGGCACTGTTCTGTGGTGGCTCTGGTGCTATCTAGGCTTCTATGGTGCTGGGGGACTGCTGCTAAGTCCCTTGGCTTATGGGGTTCTGCAAGACTCTATTTTGTCCCCCTGTGCTCTTTAACATCTACATGAAAGACATCTAAAGATTTGAACTGGGTTGTTATCAATATGCGGGTGACAGTCAGCTATACCTCACACTTCCAGTTGCCCCAGGGATGGTGTAAAAACCCCAAACTAGTGTCTGGAGGCAATTTTGGAGAACATGCAGGCTAATAAACTGAAGTTTAATCCTAACAAGTTAGAAGTGCTAATGGTGAGCGGAAAGTCTGAACTGGGACTGAAGGTTCTAGATAGGGTTGCTCTCCCCTTGAAAGCACAGGTCTGTATTCTGGGAGTGCTCTTGACCCAGCCTGTTGCTGGATAAGCAGATGACAGCTGTGGCCAGGAATGCCTTTTGCTAGCTTTGATTGGTTAGCCAACTGTGGCTTTTCCTGGGCAAAGAAGATCTGGTCATTGTAGTGAATGTCTTAGTTACTGCAATGTGTTCTGCAAATAGCTGCCCTTGGAAAATGTTTGGAAACTTCAGTTAGTGTTGAATGCTGCAGCCAGGATGTTGACTGGGGTGGGTCACTATATCCAGTCTTGGCTCATCTACACTGGTTCCCAATTTGTTTGTGGGCACAATTCAAGGTGCTGGTATAAGGCCTATATAGCTTGGGACCAGCATATATCAAGGCTTTCCTACTCCCTTAGGAATCCACCTGGCTGCTGCATTTATCTTCTGAGGTTCTGCTTCAGGTGACCCTGCCTTCTGAGATCAGGCAGGTAACAGCTTGAGAGTAGGCCTTCTCGGCCATGGCACTCTGTCCACGTGGCACTCTGTCCAAAACTCTGGAACTCTCTTGCCAGAGATTTGTCTGTCTCCTTTCCTGCAGTATGTTTTAATGTGATGTTTTTGTATGTGCATTTTAGCTTGGCTTTAATTGGGAGGGATAGTAATTAGGCTTTTTAAAAGAAAAAGCACAGCAGGAGCTAATTTGCATATTAGGCCACACCCCTGATGTCACACAGGGCTTTTTTTGTAGAAAAAGCCCAGCAGGAACCTATTTGCATATTAGGCTTTATGCCAAGCCAGCTGGAACGGCATTCCTGTGCATTCCTGCTCAAAAAAAGCCCTGGCAGTAATGATTTTTAGGAAGTGACTTTATTAAATATGGTGCCCCAATGAGGGCAGAAAAGCAGAGTATAAATTTTACAAAAAAACACAACAGCATCAACAATAATAACATCCACTGACTGGTTAGCCAGATGTCATATCTATTTAATATCTGACCCTCCCTGCAAGAACAAAATAAACATGCCATGCTCTGAGCCAATTGGAAAACTACAACAATTCTTGCTTGGCCCTGAAGTGAATTCTACATCGCACCTATTGAAGAGCCATGTGGGCAGCAATCTTCTCAGCATGAGCCTGCTAACGAAGAGTAGGATGACATTCAATAGTCCTCTCTTCTTCCTCTTCTATTGTCCAAGCTGTACAGAACTGCCTGCCTGGCTCCTGCCCATCCTATTTCCAATGGGGTGGGTCCAGAAATAGCCCCAGCTCCACATTAGGCTTGGAACTGAGCATGGCGCTTGGTAGCTTCATCAGAGCGTTGCAGCCAAACCAGCAAGAATCCTTGGCAACCACAGTATTAAAAAAGACATTTTCTTTGTCACAGAAAAGCAAAGGAGGAAAAGAAAGCTGCATGGGGAATCTTTGAACTGCCACAAAGTCCTTTGATTAACGTATAATGACTTTGAATTTGCTCGCTAGTCAGCAATGACTAAGTTCTTGTCATTGCAGGACTTTTCAAACTCCTTGAAAGGAGACATGTCTCTGCCTCTGCTGTGGCTCCAGTGTCCAAAGCAAGGCCATTATCTTCTCCAGGCCAGCTGGCTGCCCCA
Organism: Heteronotia binoei; assembly: GCF_032191835.1. Lineage (NCBI taxonomy): Eukaryota > Metazoa > Chordata > Lepidosauria > Squamata > Gekkonidae > Heteronotia > Heteronotia binoei. The sequence goes on from NC_083230.1 coordinate 87,867,707, forward strand.
GAAACAGATGTGTCAGGTTTGAAACAATGGTTACTTGCAGTCCAGAGAGGTTAGGCAAACACCAGCCAAAGTGGAGAAGAGCTTAATTACACAGCACACTGCATGCTGGAGGGAAAGTTTCTCAACATCTCAAATGAAATGGTTATATACTTGGTCTAAGATCACCTTGCCACAGCATCCAGGTCAACAACTTAAAGCAGGTTCTCCCACATTAAAATTCAGCCCATCTTCTTTTCTTGCAATCTACACTTAAGGTTTTTTAAAGCATGCATCTAAAAAGTTACATATGAAAGCAAATGATATGAGAATATGAACACATGTATCATGAAGATCCAATTGCCAGGAAACCTGGCTTGCAGTGGTTCGCTATCAAATATACCTTTGATAGTAAACTGCTATTCAGTGCTAGATAATGCTCAACATGGTCCAGGAAGTGACATTTTCTGTATTATTTGTATTAGAAAACAAAAACTTGCCATATGATTATGATTAGCTTGCACTCTTTGAACTAGCACCAAAGTCATTCTTTAGGTTCCAGTTTATATAAAAAGGAGCGGAAAACTGGGGAAGAGTATTGGCCCTTGCTGTTGTCTTGCTCAAAGTAGAAGGGGAAAAGTGAGATGGAAAATTTGACCTGTCTCAATTTAGCCTGTGGTCCCGCCACTGTTTTAAGGAATGGTGAAGGGACCACAGGCTAAATTGAGACTGCTAAATATGATTTGCTAAAAAAACTGGAATTAGATATTAGAATGGGAAAATATTAGATATTAAAGCTGGAAAACAGTACAGTCAGTTATCAACCAAAATACACGATGTCAGAAACATTAATGAACTTGGCCTAATATTAGGATACAGTGGTGTCACTCTGCTCAAGCATGGTATAGTAACAGAGTGGGGTAGTTTTTGGTCAATTCAGAAAGAAGTGGGATGGCATCGTACTTTATTCAACTCCTCCGAGAGCATTGGGCAAATATGAAATGAATGAGCATCCTACCCAGGGCTTTTTTTCTGGAAAAAAAGAAGTGCTGCAACTCTCAAGAGGGAAATGAAGGAGAAACAATGGGATTTTTTGAAGCAATATTATTTTCATGTGTTATGGACTTACCTCTACTTTAAAGCAGTTTCTAATCTTTAGACTCATCACCAACTTCCTCAGTTCTTTTCCAGGTCTTGCTTATGGTGCTTAATGCTGAATGATGACCTTGAAGCCACCATAAGAACATAAGAACATAAGAGAAGCCATGTTAGATCAGGCCAATGGCCCATCCAGTCCAACATTCTGTGTCACACAGCGGCCAAATATACACACACACACACACACACACACACACTGTGGCTAATCGCCACTGATGGACCTCTGCTCCATATTTTTATCTAACCTTCTCTTGAAGGTAGCTATGCTTGTGGCCGCCACCACCTCCTGTGGCAGTGAATTCCACATGTTTATCACCCTTTGGGTGAAGAAGTACTTCCTTTTATCCGTTTTACCCTTTCTGCTCAGCAATTTCATCGAATGCCCACGAATTCTTGTATTGTGAGAAAGGGAGAAAAGTATTTCTTTCTCTACTTTCTCCATCCCATGCATTATCTTGCAAACCTCTATCATGTCACCCCGCAGTCGACGTTTCTCCAAGCTAAAGAGCCCTAAGCATTTCAACCTTTCTTCATAGGGAAAGTGTTCCAGCCCTTTAATCATTCTAGTTGCCCTTTTCTGGACTTTCTCCAATGCTATAATATCCTTTTTGAGGTGCGGCGACCAGAACTGCACACAGTACTCCAAATGAGACCGCACCATCGATTTATACAGGGGCATTATGATACTGGCTGATTTGTTTTCAATTCCCTTCCTAATAATTCCCAGCATGGCGTTGGCCTTTTTTATTGCAAACGCACACGGTCTTGACATTTTCAGTGAATTATCTACCACGACCCCAAGATCTTTCTCATGGTCAGTCTCTGCCAGTTCACACCCCATCAACTTGTATTTGTAGCTGGGATTCTTGGCCCCAATGTGCATTACTTTGCACTTGGCCACATTGAACCGCATCTGCCACGTTGACGCCCACTCACCCAGCCTCAACAGATCCCTTTGGAGTTCCTCAAAATCCTCTCTGGTTCTCACCACCCTGAACAATTTAGTGTCATCCGCAAACTTGGCCACTTCACTGCTCACTCTCAACTCTAAATCATTTATGAACAAGTTAAAGAGCATGGGACCCAGTACCGAGCCCTGCGGCACCCCACTGCTTACCGTCCTCCACTGCGAAGACTGCCCATTTATACTCACTCTTTGCTTCCTATTAATCATCCAGTTTTTGATCCACAAGAGGACCTGTCCTTTTACTCCATGACTCTCAAGCTTTCTAAGGAGCCTTTGATGAGGAACTTTATCAAAAGCTTTCTGGAAGTCAAGGTAAACAACATCTATCGGGTCTCCTTTGTCCACATGTTTGTTCACCCCCTCAAAGAAATGTAGCAGGTTAGTGAACATCTGAACATCTGAAGCTGCCTTCTACTGAATCAGACCTTTGGTCCATCAAAGTCAGTATTGTCTTCTCAGACTGGCAGCAGCTCTCCAGGTTCTCAAGCTGAGGTTTTTCACACCTACTTGCCTGGACCCTTTTTAGTTGGAGATGCCGGGGATTGAACCTGGGACCTTCTGCTTACCAAGCAGATGCTCTACCACTGAGCCACTGTCCTTCCCCTGCTCTCCAGGGTCTCAAGCGGAGGTTTTTCACGCCTACTTGCCTGGACCCTTTTTAGTTGGAGATGCCGGGGATTGAACCTGGGGCATGATCTTCCCCTACAGAACCCATGCTGAGTCTTCCTCAATAACTTGTGTTCATCAATGTGCCTACTCATTCTGTCCTTGATAATGCTTTCTACCAACTTCCCCGGTATTGAAGTCAGACTGACTGGCCTGTAATTTCCTGAATCTCCTCTGGAACCCTTTTTAAAGATGGGGGTGACATTTGCTACCTTCCAGTCCTCAGGAACGGAGGCAGATTTCAATGAAAGATTACAGATTTTTGTTAGAAGATCCACAAGTTCAACTTTGAGTTCTTTCAGAACTCTCGGATGTATGCCATCCAGACCCGGTGACTTATTAGTTTTTAATTTGTCTATTAGTTGTAGGACCTCCTCTTTTGTCACCTCAATCTGACTCAGGTCTTTCAACACCCCTTCCAACATTAATGGTTCAGGGGTGGGCAAAAAGTTCTCATCTTCCACAGTGAAGACAGAGGCAAAAAATGCATTCAGCTTCTCAGCCATTTCCCTATCCTCCTTCAGTAATCCTTTTACCCCATGGTCATCCAAGGGCCCCACTGCCTCCCTGGCTGGTTTCCTACTTCTAATATATTTGAAGAAATTTTTATTGTTGGTCTTTATGTTTTTTGCAATATGCTCCTCATAGTCCCTTTTTGCCTGCCTGATCACAGTCTTGCATTTGATTTGCCACAGCCTGTGTTCCCTTTCATTAATCTCACTTGGACTGGTTTTCCACCATTTAAAGGAGTCTTTCTTACCTTTTACAGCTTCCATTACTTTGTTTGTTAACCATGCAGGCCTTTTCTTATACCTGTTTGTGCCTTTCCTAATTTGTGGTATGTATTTTATCTGAGCTTCTTGGATTATAGTTTTAAATAGTGTCCAAGCTTCCCCAAGGGTTTTGACCGTATTTACCTTTCCTTTCAGTTTCCTCCTCACATGCCTCTTCATCTCAGAGAATTTACCCCTTTTAAAGTTAAACGTGGTTGTGGCGGTCTTTTTGGGCAACTCCCTATTTATACAAACGGTGAAATCAATAACATTATGGTCACTGCTCCCAAGCGGCGCGATCACTTTTACATCTCTCACCAAGTCTTGGGCATTACTTAGGACCAAATCCAGGATCGCCCCACCCCTGGTAGGTTCTGAGACCATCTGCTCCATAGCACAGTCATTGAGAGCATCAAGAAACTCAGTCTCTTTCTCTCGACCAGAACACATATTGACCCAATCAATCTGCGGGTAGTTAAAATCACCTATTACGACACAGTTTTTACGTTTAGCCGCTATCTTTAAGCCTTCCAACATATTATAATCGTCCTCTCTCTTTTGATTTGGTGGGCGATAACAAACTCCCATAGTTAAATTTCCTTTTGGGCCCTCTATTTCAACCCAAAGCATTTCTAAAAGGGAATCTAATTCTCTGACCTCAGTCTTACTGGACCATGTTTTAACTTACTTTGTTGTATCAAAAATTGTTAAGGGAGGTCCAAAAGTTTTATAAACAATACAGATGTTATGGTTTTGACTGACAAGGAGGACTTTTCTGGAGTGACAATCAAGTTCATCTGGGAAAAATCCCCTTTAACACTCTTTGGAGGAAACAGCTATTGTATTGGTGAGAACAACGTCCCCTGTGCTGTCTGGCTCTTTCCCTGCTTGTCCACAGCTACTACTGAGCATCCTCTCATTTAAATTTTATTTTTTTAAAATTTTATTTGAATATTTTGTGATGTCACAAGTGACATCATGCTTCCCCAGTGTCCCTCAGGAACCTTTAATTTTTTTTTTTTTGAGAATTTTGTCTGCATGAAGAGGTTTCAGAACTCCATTCCACTATGCTCCCCCAGAAAAAAAAAGCCCTGATCCTACCTCTTCTCTCTCATGTATCACCTTGCAATGGCAGATCAGTAGTGGTGGGCAAGGTTTCCTTCAGGGAAGAACATGTGCCATTCCAGGTCTTCCTGTTGAGGAAAACTTGATAAATTTCCAAGGAACTTCCAGTTAATTGAAATGCAGTTTAAAAATAATTAGATTATGAAAAAACCTGGCTGCTCAAAATTCCATAGTATGTGGTCAAAATACATTATTGGCTTTGGCCATAAAATGAAGGTCACTTGCATTATTAGATATTTATTTGTGGCTGAAATTATGTTAAAAGAGCTGAGATCAGCATCATTCTCCATAGCATTGATTTCCCACAACAGTATCAAGAAAAGAGATTTAAAAAAGAAACTTCTTATGTAATAGCAAGAAAAAACGCAAACAAAATATTGTTCTGAGGTTTTTGAAATCAGTCAAAGGGGTCTTTGTAGTAGACAGCAGAAAACATCAGTAACTCCAGGCTTGAGTCTTTCATCTCCTTTTGTTTTAAGGCTGGTTATCAGGATTGGTTTTTATTAAGTCATTTTAGAATGATGCACGGAAACATGGATCTGCTGTTCATGAATGATTGCAAATGAAAAGCCAAGATTGAGACAGAGAGAGAGATTATTCTCCCTTCCTTGGTTCTAATGCTGGGACCCTCAGTCTCAGTTCACCTGTGGGTACCTTTGGCATTTTGAGAATGGTAAATGGTGGCAGCCACTAAATGGCTGCCACAGGGTACAGAAGCTACATCGTCATCTGCATTGGAATATTCAATCAAGGCCTACTTAGATGTATCTTCAGATGTGGATCTGGGTCCCCAATCTGGCTCCAACTGGCATTTGCTCGCAATCTCAGCTAGATCTGGGCCTATAAAATCAAGAAGGTTTTCACTAGGGGCTTTAATGATGAACTTTATAGATTTTATTATTACTTTTTTTAAATTGCTGTTTTACTACCTCTGGATATTGCAGTATTATTTTCACTGCAGTCCACCTGTCAACTGAGTATTTGTTTTTCTGATGTTGGCAAGATGACTAATTTCCTGTCTTGTCTTTCTCAAGTCATTTTCTTTGGTCTTCTTTCTTTTTGTTCAGTTAATATTTGAAAACTCTCCTGGTTTAGTAACCTAAGCAGATTTCATTAACCTGCTGTTTACTTTCTTTTCCAGATCAATTAGTGAAGGCAATAAATTAAATGAAACCTAATACCAATTGCTCTGGCACCCCAAGTAGCTCCCTTCCTTTGAAACTGGGCTCATTGCCATTTATCATTACTGTTCATTAATGGTCTTCTGGCCCATTTATAGCCCATGTGGCAGTGCTTCTAACCAAAGGCAATTTGAGTTCATTTTTCAAGCACAGTTTTGTGAGACATGGTATTGAATGCTTTACTACACCCCAATTCTGTTGCATTCCCCCGTTTCCACTAGAATTAATCATTCTATTTTTAAGACTTCGAGTCTCCCTGGAATGATTTAGCCTTTATTGTTTGCAGAGGCAGCTCCTCTATTCAGGTGAGAAGAGTGCGCTGGGAGCATTTCCATGTTAAAAATAAGATAAACTAAAGAGCCACACAGGTCAGACAAAATAAGCTTTAGAGTAACCCATTCCTTTTCTGGCTGGGTGTTCTCCGACATTTGCATCTTGGGTTTTCCTTTCTCCTGTGAACTGCAGGTACATTTTTCCTTATATCCCCATGTACAGAGGGTCAAGAGACCCTTTTTGTCCTTAATTAAAGCTGAACATTCAGGGAAAGGCGTGGAATACCTCTTTAGGCACTTGAACAGCATTCAAAAGGAATCAATATGTGTCACACAAAGACCTTCCATTAGCGAAAGGCATTTGACAGCTCCAGACTTGTCACAATGATAGGGCATGTGAAATTGAGTCCCTGGCACAGTTTATTTCCCCACCTGTAATTTTGATTTTGCTTGTTGCTGTTCTAGGAATCACTTAGGTGCAGGTCCTAGTTATCATTTATGGAGCCCTGTCAGGGCACATATCACATTACAGAGTATAGGAAGAAACTTGTCTCAGTTCCAAGAATTCTGCCCAACTTCAAAAAATGGAAAGATAGAGAAATGGGAGAAAAGAAGGAGAGGGATAGAGGTGATGAATAAAAGAACACAGGAGGGGTGTAAATTATAAAGAAGTACTTTAGACCAGGAGTGGCCAACGGTAGCTCTCCAGATGTTTTTTGCCTACAACTCCCATCAGTCCCAGCCATTGGCCATGCTGGCTGGGGCTGATGGGAGTTGTAGGCAAAAAACATCTGGAGAGCTACTGTTGGCCATCCCTGCTTTAGAATATTTAGGTGTAAGCTTTGGGGTATACTTGGGTTGAAAATATCCCAAGTTAGTTGTTTCAGATTGGCCAAAAGCACCCTCCAAAACCAGGGAGTAATGAAAGATTATCTCCTAGAATTTCAGGAGTGTGTTAGGTTTGCGGGAGATGCAGGAGTGGGAAGGGAAAGAAGAAGCTGGCCTAGGAACCAACACTGTCTTTCTTCTCAGTGGCAGAGGAAAAAATGGCTGCTGTGATATCTAAGCCTCATAGGAGTTCAGGAGCCTGCCATTCCACCAACCATTTTTTGACTGAGGTGGTTGGCTATGCTGACTCCAGTGCTGGTGGCAGGGAAAGTCTTCAGCAGGGATGTCCCTGGCTCAGTAAATCCAGTGTTGACTTTCTCTCTCTTTTTTTCATTCGTTCCCACCCCACCTGGCTTGAGGATGGGGAAAATGATAAAAACAGTGGTCCTGAGGTGACAAAAGAAGGGCCTGTTTGCAAGCCTTATAAGATATTTACTCTGAAAAGGAGTAATCTGAAAGTGTTGACTAGTGTAATGCTGTGTTAGTGATACTTAGGAGTGTGCAATCAGATACTACCAGCTCCTAGAATTCATCTGACTTACCCGCCATTGGATTGGGTAGGCTATATCTGAGGCAGTCAAAGACTTCTTGGAATGACTCCTGGATCTCTTAACATCATGAATTAATTGTCAATAATTTAACATAGCCTGTCTACCTATTAAAAATGTTTCTCTCCCTTCCCCAGAAAACAGCGTATCTCCCATCCAATCTTAGTCCATCCTCAAGTGAGTTGCTTTGGCTAGTTGCACAATCTTTCTTGGAGGACAGGAAAAATTTAAACTGCAGTCATGGCTATTTCTTTGACTGTTTTGTTCCTGCAAGTGTGCTGTGTGAGCACTGTACTTGTTGCTCCTTGTGTCTTGGAAGAGATGCTGTGCTCAGATTTTGCTAGACTCTGGCTGGCCAGATCCTGCTTGGATGGCGCTTCTCAGCAGGTTAGTCAGATTAATTTATTATCACTACTAGCTAACGTTTCCTCCCTCCTTTTCCCTTGGAAGTGGATTAATAAGGCGAAGTACATTTGGTCACTAGGGGTAGGGACTGGGAGTTATTACTTTCATTGTCAATTTGTATACAGTGCAATATTTGGGTTAGTTTGTTCTTTGGCCTTCCTTTTTTGTGTTTCTGATGAGTTTGTTTTTGTTTTTCATTGTGGCTTTCTTTCTTGGTTAGTTGACTTTTCTAGGGTTGCCAGCCTCTAAGTGGGGCCTGGAGATCAGCTCCCTTGGAGAAAGTGGCTGCTTTGAAGGGTGGACTCTATGGCACTGTACCCTGCTGAGGCCCCTCCCCTCCCCAAACCCCACCCTCTCCCATATCCACCCCCAAAATCTCCAGGTATTTTCTAACACAGATCTTTTCTGATTGCTTTCAGTTAGTGGGTTACCTGTTTTCCACTTTTTTTGCAGATTAATTAGTGATTTTAGCTGTTACTTTTTTTCATTGCTTAGATAGATAGGCTTCCTTTCTTCTACAATGTGATTGATTGGAGGTGGGGACTATTGCTACTTGCAGTTACTAAATTTGGTAAGAAAAATTGCTGCTGCAGAAACTGTCACACCTTTTTCACTCTGAAGAGAGGATGGCTGGGGGCATCTTATTCAAGCAATGGTAGAATTGGACCCCTTTGTCCAATTCACTTGAAACATGGGGAGTCTTTAGAAGAGAGAGTGAACTATGTTCCCTGATGAATTATTCTGATTTAGTGGAAAAGTCGTTTGGGAAAATCTGTCATTTTCCATGCATGGAAAGCAATAGACAGACATCTGATCCAATCAATGAAAACAGAAATGGAATCCAATGTGTCTTTGTGATACAGCAATATTTCTGAGAATTTTAAAAGTGATATACTTTCTTTTTCTTCAATTATGATTTTTGTAAATAATGATATTTTCCAGTGTCCCCCCCCCCAGTGCTGTCACTTCTGCAGCCTCACCCCCCCACAGCTGCTAATTGCTCTGCTATGATAAATTTGCAGGCAACATTCAGGTGATCCATATATTTCCCCTAACAAGGAACCCAAGGGGTCTTTAATGTTTAAAAATGATGTAAGAGAAAAACAGTATACTCCTCTCCCTACCATGTCAAGTTGCTGATCCAAATCTCCCCTCCACAGTCTGCCCTTTACCAATAATAATGTCTGACAGACACATTCACTGATCTCATTTAGTTCGGCCCTTAGCTAGCTTAATAGCTATGAGTGTGGGTTCTAAGACAGAAAGTTCTCAGCTCAACGCTCTCCTCTGCTGTGAACTTACTAGTTGGCCTTAGCCTCATCCCCTCATCTGCAATAAGGTCATAATGCTAATCTGTTGAATAGGCTCATACTGAAATTAAAAAAAAACCACTAATGAAATGCTAAACTTCCAGTCCCTCCAGTATTGCAGATAAGGAGTTTGAAGCTGAACCTGGGGTTACTGAATAAACCGAGGCATGATTCTGACCTAGGGACTTTTCAGCTCACATTTTCATCTATTGCAATGCTCCAGCCTTGTCTCTCTCCTTTCTCACAAGTGACATACTTCATCTGATGAAGTGATAAAAATAGTCTTACAAAAGCTTAAGCTTCAATAAATTGCTTACAGTGCAGTCCTAGGCAGGGTTATGCCGTCCTGAGCCCAATGAAAATAACAGCCATAGGCTAGGGTAGCCCTGCATGGGATTGCACGGTAAGTGTTTCGAAATTCCACAAGCCTCCTTTTTGTTCAAGGACTATGTATGTATCCTTGGTAGTGGTACATGGAGCTGCAATTCAGGTTTGTATAAACAAAAAAGTGTTTTTTTTCCAGATGTTTGAGAGGGGAGAAGGGCCACTTCCATTGTCTATACATGATACCACTTTTAATGAGATTATTATAGAGAGAACACTTAAGCCAATGCAAGGGCTGCAAGGAACTGTGTGCTTAATGTACTGTAATTACAACTGCAAATTGAACTTCAGCCCAAGGCTTTACAGCAAAGCTATAAAAACTAAAATCAATTTTAATCTTTAAGGGCACTTTGCTACATTCTTCTTCTCCAAGGCTAGGCTAGCTAGGTCAGCCCTGTAGAGCTGAAAATTTAATATGAGCTTTTTCTCCCTTCACTATAAATGTCATTTTGTGTATCAAAGATCATCTTATGGCCAACCACATTACGCTTCTCCTGGACAAACATACCAATAGGTTAGAGTGCAGATTTGGGGGGTACATTCATCTAGCTCATGTTTTGGAAATCCAAAGCATTCATTCATAGCAGCTAGCCCTCACCAATTTCTATGAACAAAGGCAAGGCCTTACAAAATGTATCCCAGCTTCTGGATTAAGTTGAGTGCACATTCAAATGTCAGCTGGTCCTGATTACACTGCCGTTGCTATGAAAAGCCCTAGAAGTTTGCTGTTGTGTTTCACTCACAGGTACACTGCATCATGATAGTCCAAACCTTTTGTCCACTGGCCTTGAGCATTCATTTTGCTTGTGATAATGTAGATGGTTTGGCATGAGAGGGTTGAACAAAGGGAGGAGCAGTGGTTCAATGGTAGTGCATCTGCTTGGCATGTAGAAAACTCCAGGTTCAATCCACAGCATCTCCAGTAAAAAGGACCAGGCAGTAGGTGATGTGAAAGATCTCTGCCTGAGGCCGCGGACAGCCGCTGCCAGTCTAAATAGACAATATGGACTTTGATGAGCCAATGGTCTGATTCAGTATAAGGCAGCTTCATATTCCTAAATATGCAGTTTTTTATTGCAGTTCCGCAGGGCTTGTAAGGCACAGATGTTCTGCCAGGCTTTTGATTGAGGACAGCATTGTTTGGCACCTTTTCCTTCTCATTCCCCCCCAGAAGTCCCCCCCCCCGCCCCATATGCTCCAGAAATCTGGACAAAGAACACAATTAGCAGGACACCATCAGGGGTTTTGAAATTTTATTGTTTTAATTTGCATTACTGCTTTGTTTTTAATTTATGCATTATTTTTACCTGATGGACATCACCCAGAGCCTATCTTGGGCTGGGATGGGGTGATTCAGTAAACATTGTTGCTGTTGCTATTATTATTATTAATATAAACAATATAGATCTTGTACATGTGTGTTTTGCTAGAGGACATTTGCTTTAATTTGGAAGGGTTCAAGTATCTTGCCATTTTCATTTGAAAATAGATTCAAAGCCTTCAGAGAGAGGTGTGGCTATGGAAGTGTTGGGAACTGAGGCCGCAAGGTCAAGCACCTAGGGATAAGGAAGAAGAGGTTTGCTGACTGCGCTCATGAACAGAATACCCAGATGGGTAGATCTCACATGGAATGGCTCATATAGGGCCATCATTTGATCAGAAGAGAAATATGGAAGGCATTTTTAGATTTGGGGGAACCTGTCGTCAGCAAAGGAAGTGGGGTAATTGGCCACTTATCAGGTCTTCCAAGTGGTCTTGCTAATTGATGCTGATCTTAGTGTCATCAACGGACATGACCAAACACAGAAACCTTAATTGGGAAAAAAAAAATATTTCCAGAAGGTAGAGTTCAAATGAAGAATGGTCTCTCTCTCTCTCGGCTTGGCTTCGCGAACGAAGATTTAAGAAGGGTGCAATAGTCCACGTCTGCTGCAGGCTCGCTGGTGGCTGACAAGACCAATGCGGGACAGGCAGGTCCGGCCACAGTGGCTGCAGGGAAAAGTCTGATTTAGGGTTGGTGCTGTAGCAGTGCGATTCTTCCTCAATCTCCTTTTGTCCTCAAGACCAGCTATGCGTGCGTTCTCAAAAGAAGAGACAGCCTGGTGGATGGTGTGCCTCCATGCTTTGCGATCTGAGGCTAGGTCAGACCACTGGTGATGGTTGATGCGACAGGTGCCAAGGGATTTCTTCAAGGAGTCCTTGTACCTCTTCTTTGGTGCCCCTCTATTTCGATGGCCGGTGGAGAGTTCGCCATACAGGGCAATCTTGGGAAGGCGGTGGTTTTCCATCCTAGAAATATGCCCTGCCCAGCGCAGCTGCGTCTTCAACAGCAGTGCCTCGATGCTGGTAACCTCTGCCCGCTTGAGAACTTCAGTGTTGGTCACAAAGTCACTCCAGTGGATGTTGAAGAATGGTGCTGGACAATAATTCATGATGATTAGTTCATAGTTATTAGTTGATGTGACTCATGATCTTTTTCAAGTGAACTATTTCTGTGCTCTTTTTTTGTTGCTTAAAAAGATATATTTCAAGATATAGAGCTGAGCAGATAATTAAATATATTCATCAAATAGTTCAATATTTCTATGCAATACCTTTGAATAAATTATTCAACTTCTTAATTATTCATCTTACACTAATTACTATTTTTAATCATTTGGGCATCATTCCTACAAATCTGCACATTAAAAGATTATACTTTGGTGAGTGGTTACATGGAATTCAGTGGCATTGCTTACATTAGTAAATTTAAGCATATATGCTGGTGCTTTGCATCGCTTGTATAGTCTGGAAAATGGCCTTTCCTGTGCCTGATTCCTAAGATCAAACAAGCTGTCCTGTAATCTATTTATAGGATTTAAACAAGGATACAAAGTGCACAATCCTAAGAACACTTTCCTGGGAGTAAATCCCATTGAACAGAGTAGAATTCTGAGTAGACCTGCTTAGAATTGTTCTCAAAGAGACACATTCAATTGAAAGCATATATATTTGGAATTAGGTAGGGTTGCCAGCCTCCAGGTGGGTCTAGAAGTCTCCCAGAATTACAAGTGATCTCCAGTTTATAGAGATCCACTGCCCTGGAGAAAATGGCTGCCTTGGAGAGTGGACTCTGGCATTGTACCATGCTGATGCTCCTCTTCTCCCTAAACTCCCTTGACTCCACTCCCAAATTTCCAGGAATTTCTCAAACAGGACTTGGCAACCCTAGAATTAGGTTAAGAAAATCTATAAGGCTTACTTAACCATGCATCAAACCAAAGGAATATCTATCATGTCATTATAGAGTTGGAGTGTAAAAACAATGTCCTTTATACTCCAGTGTGTTTAGGATTGCAGCATTAATAACTGTTCCAGAACAGGCAAAGCTCTGCAGTTACATCAGGTAAGAGCTAATCCATTTTTCTATGTTAATGTTTATTTATTTAGATGGTAGCATGGGACTTTACATAGTAACACAGCAGAAGGGGGAGATGCTTGCTTCAACCGTTTTGCAATCTAGTTGTTGTTTGGCTGCTTAAAAAGGAGACAAATACTCTCATTAGCATCCTTCCTTGGAAGTGAGATCCAAAGAAGAAAATTTCCATAAATGTGTTTAGAATTAGGAGATAAAGTTACAAGGAAGAGTTTGTGTGACCAAAATGGTTTGTTTCTCTTGTCTGATTTTCTTATGAATCTTTAGGTATCTTTTACCTCATGGACAGCAAGGAGAGGGGAAATGCTATAGGAAGAATGAGAGAAGAACTCTGAATTTTTGGTGATATTCTGGCTTAATTAATTGGAGCAATTATGCAAGTTTTAGACCATTATTTTAATATACATGTCTATAATATCCTGCAGGTTGCTGATTCCTGAGCTTTCCCTCCCTCCCTCCCTTCCTAGGATCTCTTTCTCTCTTTCCCTTTGCTATGTGAATCCAATTTTAGGAAGGCTGAAAATCTTCCTCTGAACAGTTCCCCCTACCATCAAAGAGTAACACCCCTACCCCACCCCCACCTCCAGCCTTTCTTGCCTCTCATTCCTCCCTCCTCTTAACTGAAGTTCAGAACTTGTAATATCATCTGCGATGGATCTGAAGGGGAGAAACTTTATGGTCCAAAACAGCCTTTAAAAATTCTTTAGGAGTGACATGGTGCATATCTGAAAAGAATGAAAAACGGTCTCTGTCTTTTAAAAATGCCTTGTGGGATACTCTGCATTGAAAAAGAGCCAATGCTGTAGTCCAGCACTTTGTCCTGTGTGCCAATTGATGTAGAGCTTGTTATAACTCATTGTTCAGATGTCAATTTACAAGTGACTTGACTGAAAGCTAAGACATGCCTCAGAGAAATGAAAAACCCAGGGAAAATACTAATTGTGTATCAGCAAGAGGGGCACAGACTGCTCCCTTGTCTTCTGTACCATGCCCGAGAGCTTCTTGCCAAACATGAAGGAAATCGGTGATTGCTGAACTGTAAACCCTTGACAGCTGTCTTCATGTTGATAGTATTCGAAACAGCAGTTTGTTCTCTGGGGTCTGCTTAAGAATTTACTGTAGAAAAATGGGGGGAAACCTCTTGAAGACTTTCTGCCCTTTAACTAGAGGGGAAAGAAGTACAGCCGGCCTCTCTCTTTCCTAGGAAAACACATCCATGTTATTGCTCCTCATTTCTTGTGAAGTCTTTGGCAACTCCAGAGCCTAGTGGCCTCTCTGAACATCAAAGGCACCTTAGAACTCACTACAAAGCCTGGAGCTCAAAGTTCACAGAGAACCATCCTACCATCAAATCAAAGCTCCTAACATGTTTGCAAATGATCTTGTGTGATTGCAGAATCAGCTCTTGCCAATAGCTTCAGGACAATGAATTTTCAAACAATGTATCCATTAAATACTCTCTTTGCTTTTTTTTTTTTTTTTACAGCAGGAAGGAAAGTTGCTGTTAGGGCTTGAGTGTTATTTTATGCATATGTGAAGATTTTTGCCCAGAGGTCTGCTTAGCTTCCCAGATGTAGAAGAGTTTGAAACATGAACACTTCTGAAATGCATGCTGTAGAACTTGGTTGTTTTAAAATTGCTACTGTGCCACGCAAAACAAACACAGAATGTCTTCTACTTTGAGCAGCCTGCTAGAAGTCAGACAGCATCTATTTTCAAAGCAAACTGAAGTGTCTGTAACCAAGCCTACGAAAGAAACCCGATAGACCCCAAACACATAATTAGAAGCATTTCAACATCTTCTTTTATAGCACCCTGATGGGACTGCTCCTCAGATCCAAACTTTCTATTTAGGCAGAATTTCCCAACATGCACTTCTGATAAGACATGAGACACCAAAATAAAGTCTGACTGCTGCAGCTCAAAGCTCAGAATCACAATATTGAATGGTACCCTCACTTGGGCTGCTATTTATTAAGCATATGGAGACGAGAATAGATTTCCTCCTTCTTCAAGCATATACCTTCTGTGGCAGACCTCTCAGGGCATGAGACAGCATAAGATAATGGCATGAGAAATTCAGACTAACTTGAACTTGGAGTTTGTTAAAGTGTTATAGAAGCAAGGCATGTGAGGACTTGAACAGAACACATTACAAGTTAATCTTATTGATCTTAGAGTTCGTTTCTGGTCAGGCTCTGAAGGTATTTAAATTCCTTTGGAGTCTGCATGAACCCTCCCCAAACCACGTGAACCTCCATGGAGGTTTATGAGGTTCAGGGAGGGTTTGTTGAAGGCACATTCTCCCAAACCCCTAGTTTGGGAACCATGAAGCAGCCTGGTTTGTGACCATCCTTACTGGGGAATCAAATCTGGTTCTCCAGATTAGTCTGCCACTCTTAACAATGCAGCTCATTGTAGAACCTTGGGCCAAATCACTGTCCCACAGCCAATGTACTCATGGGGTTGTTGTGAAGATAAAATGGAAGAAATGAGAACCACTGATGACACCCAGCCCTCCTTGGAGGATGGCTAGAATTTTTTTTAAAATGTAATGACCAGGAACAAAAGGAATCTATTTAATGAGTTTTTATTATTCCAGTCAGACTTCTGAAAGTCCTGGTTGAGTTGGGGGGGGGGGCAGTCAGTCAAAATGGACAGAAAGAATGTCATAATTTAGATTCATCTGAGCAAGTAGAGCCAGCTGCACAACACATGCTATGAATACAAAATGTATCAGTTGTCAAGCATGCAGTTCTCAATGACGAGTCAAGTGGATACAAAACTACGTTTATTGATAGACTGATATGCTATCAATACAGGTTCTTGAGAGTAATGCCAAAAATACATTGCTACATTACTTTTAAGCCATTCTTCAAAGGATTCCCCTGTGGGCCCCTGTCACTAATTATCTTATCTGGGAATGAGTGGATTTTCACAATGTGATGGAAAAAACAAATAGGCTAATCTTTTGGCGGTTGGCAACTGCGCACACGGGATGAAGTGTGCTTGCTTTGAAAAGGTGTCCACTACTACCAGGATTACAGTTTTCCCTTGTGAAGTTGGTAGCTCTACTATAAAGTCCATGGAGACTACGGACCAGGGTCGGGTGGCCATTTCCAGGGGTTTTAATAACCTGGGGGGGGTTCCCTCCCCTCCTTTTGGCCATCAGGCAAATAGGGCAGGAAGCCACAAACTCAGAAATGTCCTTTTTCATCTAGGGCCACCAAAACTGCCTGTTAACAACGTGCAGCGTCTTCACATACCCGAAGTGCCCCGCCAGTTTGTTAGAATGGCAGAACTGCGGAACCTCCGAGCGAAGACTCTTGGGGACATATAGTTTGCCATCTTTGTACCAAAGACCGTCCTCCCCTTTTTGCACCTCAGCCAGCCGATCTTCCCCTTCATTTTCTGTTTCAATGGCCAGGCATGTCCCCAACACACACACTTCTCGGCCTGTGAAAAACGCTGCTTTGCTTTAAAGCGGGTAGTTACTACAGCAGCCTCCTGGGACTGGGGAATTAGAGAATCTACCACCGCTTCCTTTTGGCTGTTGTGCTGAGGAAGACGTGAAAGGGCATCCGCTAAAAAGTTTTTGGCCTCTGGAATATGTTTCAAAATGAAGTCAAATTTAGAAAAAAAAACCCGCCCACCTTATTTGCTTTTTGGTGAGCTTACGGCAGCTGATAAGTGCCTCCAGATTTTTGTGGTCTGTCCAGATTTCAAACGGCAGTTTGGCGCCTTCCAACCAGGACCTCCAGGTTTTTAACGCATAGGTCACTGCAAACGCCTCTTTATCCCACACCGACCAGTTTCTCTGCTCTTGGGAGAATTTCTTTGAGTCCGCTTGTGGAGAGGGCGGGATATAAATGTAAAGTAATAAAATAAATAAAATAAATAAATATACGCACATGGCTTCAGTCTCCCTTCCTCATCTTTCTGCATGAGAATGGCTTCCGACAGCAACATTGGAAGTGTCACATTGCACAATGAAGGGTTTTCGCTCATTGGGGTGGCTTAAGACTGGTTCACTAGGGAACAGTCGTTTAAGCTTAGTGAACGCCCCCCGGTTTCTTAGCATCCAGTCCTTTCCCCTTAGGCTTTAACAACTCAGTGAGGGGTAGCATAGTCTGAGCGAACCCCGATACGAAGGTATGGTAAAAATTTGCGAATCCGAGGAACGACTGGAACTGTCTACGTGTCCTCGGATACCCTGAAACCCAAATAATCGAGTTCGGTTTTGTGGAACTCGCACTTAGACAACATGGCATACAGTTTATGTTTCAACAACATGCTGAGGATTTCCTGTACCAACTTCACATGCAATTGAAGATCTTGGGAATAGATAATTATGTCATCCAGGTACACCACCACCCCCTTAAACAGATAGTCCCTCAGTACTTTATTTATAAAGTTCATAAAGACCCCCGGGGCCCCTTGCAACCCAAACGGCATCACTAGATACTCGAACTGTCCCATAGGTGTATTGAAAGCCGTTTTCCATTC
The DNA here is from genome assembly GCF_032191835.1 of Heteronotia binoei. NCBI lineage: Eukaryota > Metazoa > Chordata > Lepidosauria > Squamata > Gekkonidae > Heteronotia > Heteronotia binoei. The sequence continues at coordinate 87,885,281 of NC_083230.1, forward strand.
ATCCCCCTCCTTGATGCGCACTCTGAAGTACGTATCCCTCAGGTCCAACTTGGTAAAAATCTTCCCCTCCGACACCGTACTGAGTAAGTCCTTGATGAGGGGTATTGGGTACACGTTAGAGGTGGAAATCCCATTAATCCCACGAAAGTCAGTGCAAAGTCTAAGTGAGCCGTCCTTTTTCCGGAATAGGACAGGCGTGGCAGGGGGGCTGTGGCTGGTCATATAAAACCCCTCTTCAGATTCTTATCTAAAAATTTCCTCAATTCTACCTTTTCAGCCCACCCCATGGAATACGGTTTCGCTTTAGGTAAGGTTTGCCCTCGGATTAACTCAATGGCGCAGTCAGTGTCTTTGTGGGGTGGGAGTTTGTCGACTCCCTGCTTACTAAACACCCCCCTCAAGTCTCGGTAGGCTTTAGGGATCGCTTGAACTTCTTCCACCATTATGCAAACCTTCTCATTTCGGGGTGGCGGGTTTGGCCCCCACTCCCCTTTCCACTGATGGGTATGACACCTCACATTGAATTCTTTGGTTTGGTCCCCCCATCGGATGTCCGGCTCATGCTTTGCCAACCATCCCACTCCTAGAACTACATCTTATGAGGAGGAGGGGGTTATCACAAAGGCCTCCTGGTCCCAGTGGTTTTTAATGCCTACGGGCACCAACTGTGTCTCCAAAGCGCAAGGCTCCCCCCTCATCATGAACCCATCCATTTGTTCAAACTGGATGGGATGGGGTAGGGCCACAGTGGGCAGTCCCAAAGTGTTCACTAGTTTAGGGGTGATTATGTCTCTTGTGCACCCCGAGTCAATCATGGCTTTCACCTGGATGAATTGCCTAAGTTTGCTGTTTTGCAATATCACTGGGACAAAAAATAATGACTCCGTTACTCTCACCCTGAGCGGTGCCGGTTTGTCGGCGACCTGCTGGTTCCGTTTCCCGCCGGCTCGTCCTCCCAGGACATCTCACTCAGCTTGTCGATGACGATGGTTTCCTCCTCCAGGGTCGAACTCGCTGCATCTTAGGGCGGCTGGTCTGCTTCTTTGGAGTCGGTGTACTCGCCTTGGTGCTTATCAATGCCGGCCTGGGAGGGTTGGGGCAGTTGCTGGCCAGGTGGTTCGGGTCTCCGCAACGGAAGCATTTACGGGTTGCTGAGGATTTCCCTACTCCTCCCCCCCACCTGGGTTTTCTTCACCTCTGTCTTCACCCCTGCTTTCTGGTTGTGGCCCGCCTTTCCGCTTTGCTGCTGGCGTTGTAGGGCCACTTTCTTCATGTTGGTCTCCACTTCCCCCACCAGCTGTATCCAACCTACCAAGGTGGTTGGTCTTGCTTGCTGCAGGGCTCGATCCAGAACACTAACATTCAGCCCCCGGGTGAAGTGTTCGATCTTCATCAGTTTGCTCCACCCCCTCACTTTAGCCGCATTGGCGCGGAACTCGGCCGCATACTCATGGATCGATTTGGATCCTTGCTGTATGTCTCTCAGAGTGGCCAACGCGTGGGTCTCCTGCAGTGGGTCCTCGTTCTGGGTTAGCAACGTCTGAAGGAAGGTGGCCACATCATCCAGCTCTGGGCTCATAGCCTCATACAGGCTCATGTACCATCTTTTAGCTGCCCCCTTCAATTTCGACCCCAGGTAGTCCACCTGGCTAAATTCATCATGGAAGGTGTTTCCCCAGTAGTGCATGTAGCTGTTAGCCTGAATGGTGAAGTACTCTACCTCTTCGGGGTCCCCATCGAAGGTTGCCTCCAGCTCTCTTCCCCGACTGCCTTCTCAAGGGGGTGGTGGCCCTGCCGGTTCTGCTTGGGGTGGTATCACCGAGGGTCTAGCAGTGGGCGGTTGCGGGGTTCTTCTCTGGTCGGCCGTTCTCAGGATCCGGTCAACCTGCCTGTTGAATTCTCCGGTCATTATAGTGGTCATCACTTGCATCTCATCCTGCAACCCCTTGGCGACCTCCTCGACTTCCTTCCTCACCATTGAGCGGAACTCTCGGGTCATCTCATCTTCTTCATCCCCAGAACCAGTCAGTCCCTGGGCTCTGGCCGACTCTCCCTCCAGTAAGGGAGGGTTGGCTTCCGTGCAAGCCGCAGCAGCTCTCCTCTCCGGGCTCGGTCGCTTCACCGTTCCCCGCCATCATTCTCACCCAGCGCATGTGTCTGGTTAGGATGGCATCTCTGCGTGCCAGAGCCTCATCCATCATGATGGTGGACATGCGCGGCTGCCACTGACAGGGAGTGACCGAGAGTGTCTGAATGTGGAGAGGTGAGACTTTCCCTGCACGTGCCATGGTGATGTTGGTGCTCTTGCCCCTTCTTTGGGTTCTGGAAGTTCACTGCTCACTGGAATCTTTTCAGCCATCCGGTTACAAAGTTGCCAGGGCAGTTAAACTTCTTATGGGATTACTCTCAAAATGTCAAGCATGCAGTTCTCAATGATGAGTCAAGTGGATACAAAACTACGTTTATTGATAGACTGATATGCTCTCAATACAGGTTCTTGGGAGTAATGCCAAAAATACATTGCTACATTACTTTTAAGCCATACTTCAAAGGATTCACAAGGTTGGGGGCAAGCAGGGCGCTCTAACACATAAACTATCATAAATGTCTACATTCCCACAATGTTATCAGTATCTCTCCTTGCTTTCCCCGGATGTTTCACACTCCCAAGGAGGAATGCATGGGAAGGTGCCGATCGTCTCTTCTCAAGCCAGTTTTGTTTCTCTCTAGTCTACTTTCACAAGCAATAAAGCAAGAGGGGGGAAGAGGAAGGAGTAACAGAACTAACATACCTTGGTCCCCCTGATATTTCACAGACCAGCTTTATGGGGGACCCTAAAACAATTAATTACCAGTGAAATTCTACCATGCTTGACATCAGTTACAAATATCCTGGCTCTATCAACTTGGATATTGATGGTATCCCATATTAGATTTTTGTAAGTTTCCACAGTATAATTATGTATAAGTTGGGAGCCTATGAGGAAATGTGCATGGTAGGAGAAGAACAGGTAGAAATTTCCCAGAGATAACTATATCCTCTTGCCAGAATACTAAAGAATTTTAGCAGACCAATTTTTCCACCCACCCACCCACCCAACTCCTCCCTCCCTGTTTCTATGCGATGCTCAACTCCAGTAAATATGCTGTCCCTTTGAGAGGGTAATGTACTCAACAGGCCACATGTACATGTAGAATCCCCCTCTTTTCTTTTAAAATTTATAAAAGAATATTTCTTTATGCATACCTAGAAGAGTTTTCCAAGATATGTTTAAAGAAAGAAGAGAATTCTTGTGGGTTAGCTGGCATGTTTAATCACAGTCTGGACTTGTTTGAGATTGAGATAATGTTCCCTTGTTCAAAATACTGTTTATCCTGAGTGAATGGAAAGATGGTTTTGTGTCATCTTTTCAAAGAGCTTTTGTTCTAGCAAAGCCTCTTACTGGCTGGGATAAAGCTTGCAAGATCTTATGAGATTTCACAGGTACAAACACAGGTTGCGATTGTATCTCTTTATATAAGTGTACATTTACCCATGGGTGCAGAAACCTCAACCATTGTTCAAGCAAGAAGCATAGTTTTGTTGTTGACAATCTACCCTACACTTATTGTTTTGATAATGACTAGTTTCTGAGTTTACTCCCACCAGATCTAATGAAAATATGGCTATTTGCATTGGTTGTTGAGCTGAATCTTTAAGAAAATGTATAGATATTTGATTTTTGGACATCTTTTGAAGCAGCATGGATCCTGGATTTCCCTTAAAGACCACATACATTTGTTTCTGTGCTGGTTTTTTGTGATGGTAGTATGTCTTATTACAACATACTGAAAGAAGGTTCTAAATGGAGAGCTGATGGTTGTTCACGGGACCAAAGCGGCTAGAACTGTTTTAGATGTAGCATCTTGTATACATGTATATAGTTTCGTGGTTATTATATATATACAAATAGAAAACATGCAAGGAGCTGCAAGGGCTGCTTCATTTCCCCCTATATTCTCTTCCCTACATGATTTTCTCTTTTTCTTCTCCTGGCAACTCCCATATCCATTCCCCTGCTTCCTTCTTTTCTTCCCATTCACCAACCAATATCTATTTTATCTGTTCCCCATCTGTTTTATTATTTATTCACTTTACTTATACCACACTTTTATCTTCAATGGGGACTCAAAATAGCTTATCTACTACTTTTCCACTTTATCCTAACAACAACCTTGTGAGGTAGATTAGGATGAGGAAGAGTGACTGGCCTCAGGTCACCTAGCAACTTTCCATGGCAGAATAGGGATTTAAATCTTAGTTCCCCAAGATCCTAGCTTGATGTGCAGATTGGATTCGGGGGGGGGGGGGGAGGGGGTCTGCATTACACCCCCAACCAAAGGTGCCACTAAGGAAAGTCCTTTGGGGGAAATGTCATGCACAACTTCTGGAGTGTACAGAACAGACCCTGTGCAAGCTAGAGGCATCAAATTCCAGCAGACTTCCCCAGGATGCTCCCCTATATGCCCTCCAAGGTCTGTGCAGATTGGACTTGGGTGTGTGTGTGTCTGCATTACATCCCCACCCAAAGGTGCCACCAAGGAAAGTGCTTTGGGGGAAGGGTCAGGCACAGCTTCTGGAGTGTACAGAACAGACCCTGTGCAAGCTAGAGGCATCAGACTCATAGCAGACCTTCAAAGGATGCTTCCCAGAATGATCAATGCCCTTCCTCCACTGGGCTCAAAAGGCCATCATCACTGTGGTGGGTGGCCACATCCCTGGGCCCTGTTCTTCCTCTGTAGTCAAGATGACTGCAGGGCATAGCCAACACCTTGCTGCCTGTGGGAGCCACCCTCACTGTTGGAGGACATGGTAATTGCAGAGATCCCTTCTGCCCTGTCTTGGCCTGGGTGCTACCCACACTATTGGAGATTGCGAGGACCCCTGCCCCATTGACCCTCCACTGTTAAAATGGCCACAGAGTACAGGTAGCCAACAACAGTGGAGGTGGCTCAAGGCCATGACACTAAGCAGATCCAGACTCAAGAGCATTGGAAATGGAAGGAAGGAAAAAAGGAAGGAGGTGGCTCAGGGCACCAAGAGAACAGAGAGAAAGGGAGAGAGAAACAGAGGACCTCTCAAAATCCAGAACAAAGCCCTGGGAAAAGCTTTGGTTATGCAGAGCAATCACCTTGCAAGTGAGAGGTTGGCTCAAAGCCCTGAGTTCACCCAGTGCCCAATGGGAAAAAGCAGACCAAAATTGGAACAGGGTGGCTCAAACCTGCTGCCAACATCCTATTCCCAGGAACAGCTGGCTGCACAGTTATCATCTTGTCAGCTGGTTAAAAGCCCTGAAACCACCTAAACCCAAGTAAGAACTAGTTCAAAGTCCTGAGTCCACCTAAACCCAATACACATCAGTAATGGAAGGGGGTGGTTGGTTGTGCACAGCTATCATCTTGACAGCAGATTGAGTGAAAGAGGATGGCTAGCTGTAGAGCCATAGAACATTTCTTAAAGGAACAGGTGCTGCTTCTATTATTTTTTGTGGGGGTTAATCCCCCAATCCATTTGATTTTAGTTTTCAGATTTTTCTGCAAACCTGGGGCTTTTCCAGGTTTGTAGAAAGTTCTGTCATGCCCGTTCATAGCTCCAACCTCTGTTTTTATGTATTCACAAATGGGTAATATTGAAAATTAGATATATTGATATTGCCAGAGGGATCTCAGATATCCTATACGGGATATCATAAACAGATCCCTAACGGAAGGGCTTTTTCCAGCGCCACTCAAAGAGGCTGTGGTCCGTCCCCTCCTAAAAAAAACATCTCTAGACCCGGCCCAATTGGCACACTATAGGCCGGTCTCAAACCTGCCCTTTTTGGGCAAACTCATTGAGAGGGCAGTGGCGAGGCAGCTACAGACTTTCCTGGAGGACGCTTCCATCCTTGACCCACTTCAGTCCGGCTTTCGCCCAGGTCACGGGACGGAGACGGTGTTGATCGCCCTGGTAGATGACCTTCAACGGCATCTGGATCGGGGTGGCTCGGCGGTACTGATGCTGTTGGACCTATCGGCGGCGTTCGATACGGTCGACCATCAGTTGCTGACTTGCCGCCTCGCCGACGCGGGGATTCAGGGGCTGGCCTTGCAGTGGCTTTCCTCTTTCCTTGAAGGTCGGGGACAAAGGGTCGCGATTGGGGGGGAACTATCCCGGAGGCGCTCACTTGACTGTGGGGTGCCCCAGGGAGCGGTTCTCTCCCCGATGTTATTTAACATCTATATGCGACCTCTTGCCCAGATTGCCCGAAGGTATGGGCTGGGGTGCCACCAGTATGCTGATGACACCCAGCTCTATTTACTTATGGACGGCTGACCGGTCTGCGCCCCAGATAACTTAGATCGGGCATTACAGGCCGTGGCTGAGTGGCTCAGACTGAGTGGACTGACACTGAATCCTGCGAAGACAGAGGTCCTCTGTTTGGGCTGTCGGGGGCCGGGGGGGGAAATCCCCCTGCCAGCTTTTGGCGGTGTTCTGCTGAGGCCGACGGACAGGGTCAAAAGCTTGGGGGTGCTACTGGAGCCGTCCCTAAATATGGAGGCTCAGATAGCGACCACTGCCAAGTCCACGTTTTTTCATCTTAGACGGGCAAGGCAGTTGGCCCCCTTCCTGGACCCCAACGACCTAGCAACAGTGATCCATGCTACGGTCACCTCGAGGTTGGATTACTGCAATGCCCTCTACATGGGGCTGCCCCTGTGCCAGACCCGGAAATTGCAGCTGGTGCAGAATGTCGCGGCCCGGCTGTTATTGGGCCTCCCAAGATGGGGGCACATTCGGCCGGGTCTTCGGGCTCTGCACTGGCTTCCAATAATATACCGAGTCCGGTACAAGGTGCTGGTTATTACCTTTAAAGCCCTATATGGCCTGGGACCTGCCTACCTGAGGGACCGTCTCTCCCCACACGTTCCCCAGAGAGTACTGAGGTCTGGGACTCAAAATCTTCTCACCATCCCCAGGCCCAAGGAAGTGCGCCTCAAAACAACTAGAGACAGGGCCTTTTCCACAATGGCCGCTATGTGGTGGAACCAGCTACCGGAAGAGGTGAGGGCCCTGCGGGATCTTACTCAGTTCCGCAGGGCCTGTAAGATGACCCTCTTCCGGTTAGCCTACGCCTGACTGGACAAATGTAGCTTTCTAGATTCTAGATTTTTGTGATTATACTGTATAGTTTTAATATACAATGTAAAATTTTAAGGTTTTTAGGTTTTAAATGCTTGATTTTAAATGTATTAATTTGTTCCGATTTTATTGTTTTATTGTTTGTTGTAAGCCGCCCTGAGCCACTTGTGGGAAGGGCGGGATATAAGTTACAGTGCAGGGTGATTAACATGTGGAATTCACTGCCACAGGAGGTGGTGGCGGCCACAAGTATAGCCACCTTCAAGAGGGGTTTAGATAAAAATATGGAGCACAGGTCCATCAGTGGCTATTAGCCACAGTGTATGGAGCACAGGTCCATCAGTGGCTATTAGCCACAGTGTATGTGTGTATATAACATTTTTTGCCACTGTGTGACACAGAGTGTTGGACTTGATGGGCCGTTGGCCTGATCCAACATGGCTTCTCTTATGTTCTTATGTTCTTAAATAAATAAATAAATAAATAAATAAAAAAGCTTTGATAAATAGCATGTCTTTCAGACAATTCTGAAAATATTGCAACAGTTCCATAATTGGTTTAATGTGTCTTCATATTTTTATAGGATTACATAACATTTTTAAAAAGCAGGATACAATTACTGGTAAGGATGTCCATGCAGTTCTTACAGAATCTATATTTTTGCAAAGTTCAGGAGAGCACTTCTATAAAGAGAATAGAGTCTCAGTACAATGGAATGGTTCAGAGGCAGGCCTCAGAATCAGCAGGAGCTCACAGGATCGTAGCTCCTGAACCTTTCTGAAGGTTCCCACGTTTCCTCCCCACCTACCGTGTCCATTGAATAGTAGGTGCAGCTGCATAACAATCCCTGGATTAGGAGAATGGGCAGCTAGCCAGCTAGCTTTGCCACACCCCCAGGGGCTTTGCCACACCCCCAGCAGCCCTCATTAACCCCCGGAGAAGCCCACACCACCCTTTCTCCACTTCTTATGTGATTTTGGGTGGCAGGTGTCTTGCTGGCATTTTGACTGGTGGAGGCAGCCCAGGAGAGCCCCAGGCGAGTGAGGCCTGCTTGTGAGTGAGGCCATCGAGGCCATCGATGGCCCAGGGCTTTCCTTTCTTGCATCAGGTTGCTTTTGGCTGGGGGGGGGGAGGTAGCAGCATAGGCTAATAAGGTATGCTAATGAGCTTCACCACCTATTTTTCTACAAAACGACTCGTGCTCAGAGGGCTTTTTTTTTAAATAAAGGGAGTAGAATTGCAGATGATCGCACTGATTATTATATACATTTTCTTGCTCTTACCGCATTGTTTTCTATTTTGTAATTCCGTTTTCTCCATTGTTTATATGTTATGTCTTATACTGTTTCTTTATTTGCGCTGCTTTCTCATTTTTAAATCCTAGTTCTATTGCATTGGTTTCTATTTTGTACCCCCAGCCTGAGTGTTGGTGAGAAATGTGGACTGTGAATAAAGTAAATAAATACATTCGCAAACATTACCATATTTAGATATGTACATACACAAGCTAGATTCATATGTATTTTACAATATTTTTCTCATGTTCTTCCCACTCATACCTCATTTCCATGTGCAAGAAGGATTGTTTAAAATGCAAAAACTCATGATGCAGCATCACTTTAATCTGGGCTTTTTTGTATAACTCATTTGCATATTAGGCCATACCCCCTGACATCACCATTGTTCTTACCAGGGCTTTTTTTGCAGAAAAAGTCCAGCTGGAACTCATTTGCATATTAGGCCACACCCCTGATGCCAAGTCAGCCAAAACTGTGTTCCCATGCGTTCCTGCTCAAAAAAAGCCCTGACTTCAATCAAACCATGCCTGTACCAGACCACCCATTCTAATTAAAGGCAAAGAACTGAATATCAATAAGAATAGCCATACAAAGAGAACCAACGCAATTTAGATATATGCTTTCCCTGCCACATAAATCAATTGCTTGAGGATTTGAAAAGAACAACCAAAGTTGTTTTAACTACAGATTGCACAGATGTGTGTTTGTTTCATCCTGTATATGTTAATTTGGATCCAGCCAGCTTTTTCTTTCCATCTTATCTAGGTAATTCCACTTGTTGCTGTGTTCCTATCACACGTGCTTTTTGTTCATGCAAGCAGGTTCAATTATTCCCTTTTTTGTGATCAACAAGGAGTCCCTCTCCCTTTTTCTTCACTGGAAAAACTGGTTGGACTCAACTCCTCATGCCATCCTTCCTTATTCATTTCCTAAGCCAATTGATTGTACATTTGCTGAGCTATGAGCACAGCTTATTTCTCTCCTCACTGATCTCTGTTCATACTGATCAGGAAATTCATTAGCATGAAATCTAGGTTCCTTATCACCTCTTCCAGTCTTATTATAATGAGCTTATTTTTAATTTGCCTTCCTGATCACAAATAGTATGTTTCTTCAAGCAATCACACTGCTGAACACGAAAGGGCTTCCTACACTGTGCAAGATGATCCCTCTATCTAATTACAGAGCATCTGTTGAAGTTTCCATGGCACTCAAATTTTCCTCAAACTTCAAGCAGATTTTTTAAAAGAAACTGTTTTTTTTTAAAAAAAATATGTTAAAACATTAGGCTTTTCTGAATTCAAACAACATTCTGGTTTCTCAGTGACTTTTTAATTTGCAAAATTTATATATTGCGTTTCAACATTCAAAAGTGGTATACATAATAAAAGAATAAAACAGTATGAATACATAAGAATAACAACATAATGAAAAAATACAATTCTATAGTAGCAGGAAATAAGTCTGGACAATCACAGCCTAAAACATTTTAAAAAAATAAAATTCAAGTTTTCAATTTGAAGAAAAAGCAGCATGGAGAATCTTAATGAAAAGGCTGTTCCACAGCATGAAAATATACTGCTACACCCTATGGTGGTCACTGAAGAAGAAGACTTAAGATTTATACCTCGCCCTTCATTCTAAATCAGAGACTCAGAGTGGCTTACTATTTCCTATATCTTCTCCCCCACAACAGACACCTTGTAAGGTGGGTGGGGCTGAGAGGGCTCTCACAGAAGCTGCCCTTTCAAGGACAACTCCTGCGATAGCTATGGCTAACCCAAGGCCATTCCAGCAGGTTAAGTGAAGGAGTGGAGAATCAAATCCGGTTCTCCCAGATAAGAGTCCGTGCACTTAACCACTACACCAAACTAGCTCTCTCCGTCTATGGATATAATTTCTTAATAAACTCTTAATCAATCATGCAAACCAACAGTTTCCATACATTAAAAGTGGCCTCATTCTGTATTCCTGTCTGGGCACCCCATTCTTCACATAATCAGCCTTGTATGTGGATGGTTCAGTTCCATATTAACACTGGTCTCAGTTAAGCCTCCTGGGCTTTATAATTGTGCAACTCATGCACATGCATAGTTTAGGCTAGGGCTGCCAATCTCCAGGTGGGGACAGGGGATCCCCTGATTTGGAGGCCCTACTCCCACTTCAGGGTCATCAGAAAGCAGGGTGAGCGATGTCTGCTGGGCACTCCATTATTTCCTATGGAGACCGATTCCCATAGGGTATAATGGAGAATTGATCTGCAGTTATCTGGGGCTTGGAGTTGGGAGCTGTTTTTGAGGTAGAGGCGCCACATTTTCAGCATAGCCTCTCCTCCAAACACTCCCTGAATTTTAAAAGGATTGGACCTGGAGGCTACTGTGTTCCACTTGAAAGAAACTTGGGTGAGACACTGTAAGTTTTCATGCATTATGGAATGGTTGAGAAATTTGTTAGAGGAGTATATATATTGTATATATATTGATAGACAGCTTAATTTGCCTTTCAGAATTGAGAAAGGATGGAGCTCTTGAGGAAGCCACGAAACTGCTTATATTTGAATAGCAAGTCAGGCTCAGGGATCCTTCCCTCCTATTTGGAAGCTTGTCTCTTGTTCAAGAGAAGTCCTATTGGCTAGTGGAAGAAAGGAGGAGTTAAGCACTCTCTATCGGACTATATTTGTAGAACACCTGTTTTTGGACTGAAAAGGTTTCTCATCATTCATGAATTGTACTTTATCTATATTGATTTACTGTTCTACACTGTAATATATATATGTTTGTTGTGAATTGCATGGTCTTTTCCTTGTTTTGTCTAGTATGGAGACTGTGGTGCCTTGTTTTTTGTTTACTAAAAGTTTTTGACAGATTATGGTCCATGAATCTTCCCCAAAGAAGGTGCTCCCATCCTTCAAGTCCATCCTATCTCCAAATCTCCAAGATTTTCTGGTTTGGATCTGGTAACTCTACCCCCTCATCCCCTACCTGTGGCCAGGGGGGATGGCAACCCTAATCAACGCAACTGTGTGAACTGGCTGGGCATGTGACCAGACTAGATACCCCAGATGAATCTCAGCCTTCTTACAGCTTTCCATATAGCCACTGAGAATCATGCTCTTGGATTGACCTGGATAGGAACTAATCTTGGTCCTGTAGCATCACAAGCGTTGAGCGTCATCTTTCTGCTTGAAACCCATGTATGAAAAGTGATCAATACAAGAATAAAAGGCAGGACTAATTGTGAAATTAGAAGTTTCTCGGTCAAGAGAACTCTGACAGAATTCCTGGATAAATGGGGGCTTTAAAAATATTTCTATATTTATAAGTGTCTGTCATGATCTGTGCAGGACTGGAGGACAAGGTCTAGAGAGGCATGGGCCTAAAGACCAGTGTGGGAGTAGAAAGAAGACACAGCCTACAATCCCCACAATGCTTGGCACCTGCTGTAACCAATCAGCGTCCAGGGATTGTGTGAGGGGGGATTGATACATAAACTTTGTGTGCTGTGGAACTGGATTCTTTTCTATCACAGAGTCAGTTTGGGAGGACAGTCTGTGGCTGAGAGAAGCTCCCTCACTCAGAAGGTAGAGTGAGTCACAGGGAGTTGGCCTGGAGAAAAGGGCTGTGGGCCCTGACGACTAACAGGCTAGGGGAAGTGCAGGTAGCTGTATTTTCATTTTCCTTTATACACTGTTATATCTATTAAGCGCCATGCCTTGTTTAAATCGCCATCCCTGTATTAATAAACCTTTATCTTTTTAGTGTTCTCTGCCTGGTCATCACACCTGGGTTTTTTTCTCGGCTTAAAGGGGCATTTTTGTTGGGCTTGGGAGGGTACTCTGGGCCTTCCCAAGGGACCATTAATCCAGAGTGGCGGTAGTGTAAGGCAGCAACCCACAGAGTCAATGACAGTGTCTCTCTAAATAGATTATATTAATGCTTTGACTCACACAAAAAATTAAATCCCAGCTAGATTTTCATATGTGCTGGTGTCTTCCGGCCAAGGAGTCTGGCTGGACAAAAACATTAAGCATTCTACTTTGATCTGTAATTAGGAACATTTATTTTAAAACTGTTATTGAATATTCTCATTGCAAACTATCCTTCAAGCCTCCCCAAGATGGAGAATTCTGCACCTTTGTTTCCCAACTCAGCTTCTGTATCGTATTGGCCTGTTGTTCTTAACTAATCTGAAATATTAGATGCAGTTAAAAGTGCTGCTTATAGGCCAGGTTTATAGCAGCAAAGGGCACCATTAGCACCAGACATGTGCATTCAAAGCATTGCCAAAATTAGATGGTCAAATTACTCATGACTAATTAATTAGGCTATGAGTTTGTGAGCTTTTCTGCCACAACTGATTTTTATTTCTGGGAGTTTGTTCACTGTGAAGATCATTTGTATTCCAGGAGAAAAATATAGCCATGCATATCTTTTAAAGCTAATTATGTATTTGTTATTGGAGCCATGAGATCAGCTACCCCAACCAATCATTCATTTCTTCATTTGATTTTTATTGTGGAAGTCAAAGTGATGTGCATGGCTTTTCCTCCCTGTCTTATCCTCACAACAATTTTGTTTGGTAAGATTATTTAGGCTGCAGTCCAAAGAAGTTTTTCCTATCTGCAAGCCCCATTGGATAAAACTGAAGTAACATCTGAGTAGAACACTTTATGGGAGTTAGAATAGATTCAAGTCCAGTGGCACATTAGAGATCAACAAGAGTTACAGGTAGGGTTGCCAATCCCCAGGTGGGTGCAGGGGATCCGTTGGTTTGGAGGCCCTCTCCCTACTTCAAGATTAGCAGAAAGTGGGGGTGGAGACACTGGGCACTCCATTATACCCTAAGGAGACTAGTTGCCATAGGGTATGATGGGAAATTGATCTGTGGATATCTGGAGAAGTTGCTTTTTGAGGTAGAGGCACCAAATTTTCAGCATAGCATCTGGTGCCTCTCCTCCAAACACTCCCTGAATTTCAAAAGGGTTGGACCAAGGGGTCCAATTCAATGAGCCCCCAAAGAAGGTGCCCCCATCTTTCATTATTTCCAGTGGAGGGAAGGCATTTAAAAGGAGTGTGTCGCCTTTAAATGTGATGTCCAGAACTGTCTTCAGATTGTACTTGTCACAACCTTCCTCTTGGCTCCACCCCCAAAGTCCCCAGGAATTTCTTGGGTTGGTCCTTGCAACCATAATTCAGGGTGAAAGCTTTTGAGAGTCAAAGCCCCCTTCATCAGCCATAAGTAGGAATACTCATTGTGTCTGGCAAAGAGATCAAAATTTTACATCCTGAAACTTTTTGAAATTTTACACTCTGAAACCCTTGAATAGGATTCTCAGTAGATCCAATTAAGATTGTTCTCTTAGGCTCAGAGATACACTGCTCCAAGATCACACTGTATAATAGCAGAGCAGAAGCTTGAGCCCAAGTGTCCCCTGTCCTATTCCAGTACATTATAATAAACAAAAAATGTATATCTTGGTACACTCAAATAACTATGCCAGTGAAAGAAAGATTATGACTTTGCACATGTAGATGAAAATAAATACTTTGAATCAGAGATCATCTAGTCCAACCCGCTGAACAATGCAGTAAGTTCACAAATACCTTCCCACACACACATACATTCCCAGTGACCCTGCTTCATGCCCAAAAGTTGGCAAAAACCTCCAGGATCCCTTGCCAATCTTGTCTGGAGAAAAATTACTGACTCGCTTCCCTGGGTGTTTAAGAAAGGGCCACGAGATCTAAGCACTGATGTAACCCTTCCTGCCCTCCTCATGATCTGCCTAATTCACAGAATCAGCGTTGCTGCCGGATGGCCATCTAGCCTCTGTTTAAAACCCCCCAAGGAATGTGAGCTCACCACCTCCTGAGGAAGACCTGAGGAACCACTCTGTCAGGAAGTTCTTCCTAAGGTTTAGCTGGAAACTCTTTTGATTTAATTTCAGCCTGTTGGTTCTGGCCTGACCTTCTGGAGCAACAGAAAACAATTCTGCACCATCCTGTATATGACAGCCCTTCATGTACTTGAAGATGGTGCTCGTATCACCTCTCAGTTGTCTCCCCTTCAGACTAAACATACCCAGCTCCTTCAACCCCTCCTCATAGGACTTGGTTTCCTAACCCCTTACCATCTTCATTGCCTTCCTCTGGAAACATTCCAGCTTGGGTTTTTTTTTTACTTCTTAAATTGTGATACCCAAAACTGAACACAATAATCTAGGTCAGGGGTGTCAGTCAAACTCATTTGTTAGGAGGGCCGGATCTAATATAAATGGGACTTTGTGGGGCCAAGCCATGCATGTCCTAAAATGTATTGCCAGATAGCAGAGATATAGACTTTATAGAGGACACAGGCCAACACTATTAAATAAAAATAAAACTCAAGAAAAAGCACAAAGATCACAGCAGAAACTTTAAAAAATAAAATGCTCTCAGCCTGGGAAAACATGAAATGGCAAGGCATTGCAAGCTTCTCTCCCCCCTCCCCTCGGTCTACTCAGGTTAGCAATGGCTCTCCAATGTCGTATCCCCCTTTGGATGTGGATTCCTAAGGTAGAGAATTCACTAGGCACTAGTTTTTACTCCATTGAGAAGAGACGAAGCTGGCTTAAGGCATCAATGCTTGGTTTGCAACAACATAACTCCAGGAAGCTTCACCTGGCCATAGGAAGTTGCTCTCCATTGAAACACAGACAAAGTTGCAAAGAAAACAGATGTATTTTCTCTTCATTTCTGCTCTGTCCAGAAGCCAGAGTAATAAATCCATTCTGCATTTTCTTTGCAGCTTTGCTTTCAGCTTTAGCCTGTGCAAAGAGAAGGCAGAAGGAGCTGGGAACATCGTCACAGCCTTTGGAGCTTCACGGGGTGAGGATAGGAGGGGGGAGAAGAGAACCTACGGGCCTGATTGAAGCTCTGGGTGGGCCGGTTTGGCCCACGGGCCACATGTTTGACACCCCTGCTCTAGGTGATGTCTAACCAGGGAAGAATAAAGTGATATGATCACTTAATGTTATCTGGACACTATACTTCTGCTGATATAGCCCAAAATTGAATTTGTCTTTTTAGCTACCACATCACACTACTGACTCATGTTCAGTGTATGGCCCACTGTGGTCCACTAAATCCTTTTTGCATATAGTCACTATTACCCAGGGTGCCCACTACTTCCACCTTATCAACCAGTTCTTCCCTGTTGGTGAGAATAAAGTCTAAGATAGATAGCAGAGCCTTGTTTCCCTTTCTACTTTTTGGAAAATGAAGTTTTCAGCATGACAAGTCAGGAATTTATTTGGCCTTTCATTTTTAGCAGAGTTGGACTGCCATGATCACTGTGTCATACATATTAACATATGAAGCTGCCTTATACTGAATCAGACCCTTGGTCCATCAAAGTCAGTATTGTCTACTCAGACTGGCAGCGGCTCTCCAGGGTCTCAAGTTGAGGTTTTTCACACCTATTTGCCTGGACCCTTTTTAGTTGGAGATGCCGGGGATTGAACCTGGGACCTTCTGCTTACCAAGCAGATGCTGGACCACTGAACCACCATCCCTTCTTTTTAAGAGCTTTGCAATATTTGTGTGAAGTTGGTATAGTTTTATGGGATTATTTATTATTTATTTATTATTTAAATTTATATTCCACCCTCCTCACAAGCAGGCTCAGGACAGATCACAACATAAAACCAGAAACAAATAAAATCAATATAAGTAACAGTTTAACATCAATAAAACAGTATAAAATTTCTTTATAGCACAGGGTTTCCAGCTGAAAGCACTGGTCTCCAATTTCAAAGACTGAGCTACATAATATGGCAGATGGTATATTAACAATATCAACAGTGGGAGGGACAAAGGTCTTTCTGGATACCCAGCTGCCTCAACCAAAGGCCTGGTGGAACAGCTCTGTTTTGCAGATGGAGTACCTGCTTAGTTAGTTCTGTTTGGTAGCTCAAAGTATATATTGAGCTCCCTTATTCTGAAACAGTTGTTCCCTGTTGCCTGTCTTTCCATTAATAGATATTTTAAACCACACCCAGTGTCTTTGCTGCTGAGAAGAACAAAAACCTGAGTGGGTACCCTAACTCTACTCTATAAGTAAAATGAGGCATTAAAGAGGTCATGTTGCAATGGCCAAGATTGTTGTTCTTGGAGAAGTCCACATTCCACGGGTCTGTTTCCTGTTTGAAATTATCATGACACCATTCACGTACATGGAATTTGGACATCCTTTCACATCTGAAAAAATGCATGTGTATTCTGTACTGGTGTACCAGAACCAAATTTTTAAGTAAGGAGGCAATTATAGGAACTGGATTGCAGGAGTGTTTTGAGGCATCTAGCTAGGTTGAATTATGGGGTCAACCAACTGGCACTTCCAAGAAAATGTATTAGGGAGATGTTGATGGGAGAGAAGATAAAATGAGTTGGCAATACTCAGTCGATGAGGTTACTGGTATTGCTCCCTCAAGGTTTCTTGATGAGGCCTTACACTCACACTGGAGTATTGATCGGACTAATTTCACCTACAGGGCAAGTGAGGAATGCATGGCATTGTTTGAGGAGCAGTAAAATGAAATGGAAGATGAGGAACAATAAATGGCTGCAGCAGAATCCCACAGTATTCTTGGATGCCTGAAAGAATGGATAACTGATAGATGCCAAAGAGAAACACATGCAAGTCATGGGGTCTGTATGTGTGTGAATGGGGTCTCTTTTTGCTGGATACATCAGTTGTGAGAAGGGAGCAATCAAAAGAGAGTGGCTAGATATATGATCATCTATGGTGTAACAAATGCCACTACTTATTTCTATTTTATTGCATCTTGCAGCATGCACAGAATGATATAATTTTGTGGCTTATTTATCTTCATGCCACAACTTCGTAAGAGGTCTCTGACCTTCAAATCCAATGTATCATGCCAGCCCAGAAGAATAGACTTTGCTATTCAAAGGCCTTTCATGAATATACAGTAATTCCTAAATACGTGTAAACAACAAAAGAGAGAAACAAAGGCACAATGGGACACATTTTGAACAAATAGGTTTATGAAGCATATTATCCAGCACATTTAAATTTGCATTTCAAAAGATACCCTTACAGTTATCACCAGCAGGGATACAGATATGTTTCAAAGCTGGATTTATTGAATTAAATTTTATAGTATGAGAACAAAGAGATCAAAAACCAAGCTGAAGTGTAAGGAATGGAACCTAGTATGTGGCAAACATGAACACATTGTTCCTGCTAGCACCGTCATGATACATGGCAAACTAAAAACTAAAAGTGATTGTATTTGTGCAATTTGCAGCACACTATGCTACAGACTGGATCTTTTTCAAGGTGCTGTTTTTTACCTTTGAAGTTCTAAATGGCCTGTGACCAAGGGATCTCAAAGGCCACATTCACACATATAAACCTGTCTATGGAGCCCAAGCTCTACATTTCACCTGCATTAGAGTTGAGGAAATAATTTCACAGCAGCACAGGACCTTTTTTGAAGTGGCACTGATGCTGTAGAATGCTGTATCCAGAGATGTCCATCCCTACTTGTCTTGATTCTATTTCAAGCACTTTCAGGCTGAGTTGAGATTTGAGCTTAATTACTGAGGAGATTTTACTGTTTTCCCCCCTCTGTTGATTGAGTGGTCTGTTATTGATGGTTGAATTCTTGTTCTGCAACTTTATCATGTAAATTCTTGGTTTATTCTGGCATTATCATATTTTATCTGCTTTAAGTAGGCTTAAAAGTCTGGCTTGGAAAATTCCCAGAGATTGGGGGGTAGAGCCTGAGCAAGGTGGGGTTTGGGGAGGGACCTCAGTGGGTTAGTCATTTCCTCAGTGGGAACTGATCTTTGTAATCTGGGGATCACCAGGCCCCACCTGGAGGTTTCAAATCAAAAATACACCGCTTTCAGGCACAACACAACAATAAGAGTATTTTAGTGATAGCCAATCATATACAACAAAACATTAATTCCAAATATACATTCCCAGTATATGGATACATAAATTGCCCATTGTTTTGACTACCCCTGGAGCTTAGGAACCCTAAAGTCACCTTTTGTCTTTGGAAATCAACAGAACGAGAGTGCAAGTTATAAATGCTTTGAAATAAATAAACCTGTGGATCTACCTAATTAAAATGGGTCATAAATATCTTAAATACTTAATTAGCTAAATAAATAAATACAGTATCATTATTATGAGGCACAACATGATAGACACAAGTCCTGTAATCCTGGCTATCTTTGCAGAATGGAGAGGGATTGCTTCCCACAGGAAGGCTATTTTCATCAGTGTCTCTATGCATTCCTAAAGTGTGCTTTGGATCATCTGACATTCTTAAAATTTCAGTGTGGTGCTACGGATTTAGTCTTAACACAGATACTTTTTGGAGATAAACTAGGTTAAGCAGACCACATAAATGTAGATTGTTCTTATATTGAAACTGTGAGAGCAATCCAAAGCAATTCTACTTGAAAACCCATTCCAGCCTGTTCCGTGGAGTTTACTCCCAGGAATGGCACTGTGAATAGTCTAACTCTAGAGAAATCACCTCAGTGTTATAATTCATAGCCTTCAGAGGATCAACAGACCACCCCAGTCTTCGTAACCTCAGGACAGAACTTTAGTCCCTAAAACAAGAGCACTGAGAGACCTTGAGCTGGATCCTGCCAGGAGACTGTGGGAAACACACAGACAAAAGTCAGTCAAGATTGACTGAATCAGATTGAATTTTGAGTCCAGTGGCAGCTTTACGATCAATAAAAGTTTATTCAAAGATAGATCAGGATATCTGAAGAAGTGTGCATGCACACGGAAGCTCATACCTTGAATAACCTTTTGTTGGTCTTAAAGATGCCACTGGACTCAAACTTTGTTCTACTGCTTCAGACAAACAAGGCTGCCCACCTGGCTCTAAATCAGATTGAACAAAAGGGCTGGAAGGATCCTACTCCTTCTATTTGACTGAAGATTTTGAAGGAGAGGCTCTGGAACAGCATCTGCTTGGCAGCATGCAGAAGTTTCCAGGTTCAATTCCCAGCATCTCCAGTTAAAGTTATCGGGTAGCAGGTGATGTGAAAACATGTTATAATGCAACTTATATGATCAACACTACAGTAAAAAAGATAATTGCAGCTCAGATTCATGCTTTCTTCCCAACTGATCTGATGTATGCAGCTAATATGGCATGCAAACTAAACAATAGGATTATGAACAGTTGCACTGTAAGGCATTTGTCTCTACTATCTACCCTCATGGGTCACAACCTGACAATGTGAATTCCCTGACCTGATATTGTCCATGCATTTGCCACAGCTTATATTTCTTTCCAATAATAACTTCCCTTTAGGCATGGTTATTAAGGCCACCATCTCTGTGAAATAGCTTCTGTTCACTGAGGCAGGCATTTAATGGGAAGTGATACAGTATAGCATGCTTTAATCCAATACACTGAATGGGGTGAAATGATAGACTTTTTACTCATTTAATCCACTTAATTACTACATTCACAAATAGTGGGAGAAAAAGTCTGCACCTCGGGTGACAGCCAGAATATTTGATTCCCAAATATTCACAGGGTCAATAGGCATACAGTGTGAAAAACGGTACCGAGGAGACCAAAACATAAGTATTTCCACGCTGTGTTACATCACTGAACTACCTACCTTGGCATTCTATTTCTAAACACAAGCCTTAGCAGTGCATAAAGGTATTTTCCATACTTTAGTAATTTTTACTGTCAAACAGTCAAATGTATATGATTTCTAAAAATGGAGATTGCTCCTTGGGTTAACATAATTCATTTTTAAAAATTGCATCCCACCTCTCAGCTAGGGCTAGATTTAAGGGCACGAGTAGGGTTGTCAATATAGGTTGGGGAAATTCCTAGAGAGTTGCTTGATGTGCTGACAACACTCCTAAGAGATCACACAGAAGTGACATTATCACATTGCACCAAGTCATTATCCAGCTGCATTTTCCTCCCACTTCTCCACTGAGAGATCATGGGGGAATTGAAGGCAGAAGCAGGAGTTTTGTTTGCCAAGGTTGGGCAAATCATAAGGCTTGCATATAGGGCCCAAGGCAAATGGGAGGAAAGAGCCTAAATGTGCAGTACATGTTTTAAAAACACACCATATAGACATCAAATATTGTAACAAATGTATATGGATACAAAAGAAAATACTCAAACACATTTATTTATTTATTTAGTGGACTTCTATTCTGTCATACCCCAAAAACGGGGTCAGGGTGGATTACAACAAAATGAAATATGTTAAAATCAGCAAATCAACAATTAAAACCATCTGGTTTAAGAGCAGGAGACAAATTGATTTACTAAATTAGTACAATTTCAAGATGGAACCAGAGAATCACTAGGATGTTGTCAGTCCCTTGAGGCTAAGGATGTCAGCCTTGGGGCAGGGGGGAGTGGAGTGGAGTTCTCACAGAATTTACAGCTAATCTCCAGACTACAGAGATCAGTAGTGCTGTAGGATATGGTGTCTTCAGAAGGTACAATCTATGGAATTATATTCCTGCTGAGCTCCCTCTTCTCCTCAAAATCCCCCCTTCCCAGCTCCACCCCCAAATCTCCACAAATTTCCTAACTCAAAGTTGACAACCCTATATGGGTCTCAGGCTACTCCTGCCCCATACTGCCATGGGTTGTGCATTTTCGAGTGCTCTGTCATGTTAACAAACAAGCCCCCTCATTTTAACAAACATTATCTATTTTTAAAAAGCACAAATTGGGGGGCTTGGACTCCTGGTGGGGCTTGGAGATCTCTCAAAATTCCAAGTGATCTCCAGACAACAGAGATCAGTTCCCCTGGAGAAAACGGCTGCTTTGGAGTGTGGACTCTATGGTATTGTACTCTATTCAGGTCACTGTCCTCCTCAAACCCTGCCCTCCCCAGGCTTCACCCCCAGGTCTTCTGGAATTTTACAAACCATAGCTGGCAACTCTGCTTTTACAGTTGCTTGCAGTTAAAAACAAACACACAGAAGACACAATTCTTTTTTTTAAAAAAGCACCTTCCCTTCTGAATGGAAAGGGACAACTCAGACTGATTCCTCACCAGCAGTTTCTCCACTCCTGGGCTTCTGCTTGAACCGGCTCAAGCGATCAATATCCCACCCCCTCCAGTTGCTGCATGGGCACCTTTTGATCTGCGGCTACCTCCCATTCCCCTCTCAGTGACTGGATCTGTTTTTTTTTCTCAGTGACTGGATCTGGTTGCCGTGGGGGGAATGGAAGGTAGCCACAGATCAAAAGGTGCCCACACAACAACTGATGGAGAATTGATCACTTGAACAGGCTCAAGCAGAAGCCCTGGGGTGAAGAAACTGCCAGGGAGGAATCAATCTCACTGTTTATTTATTAATTTATTTATTCCCATGATTTACCATCCACCTTTCTTATGGGGGCTCAAGGATTACACAGAATGAGTTAATACAATCAAGAGGATGGGACATTCAATAATGAACAGTGCAGTAGGATTAGGGTTGTGGAAATCTGGAACCAACCAACTAGGAATCTAAAAACATATTAAATTATGCAAAATTATGCAGCAGGATCCTATTTAACAGCAAGTTATGCAGAGTAGTATAGTGCACAGTCCCTTTACCAAAGCATTATCTGAACAATTTCTAACTTCCCTATTAGCAGAATAATAAGGGAAAAAAAATCTGTTTTGAAAAATGCAGATTTTCATGGTTTGTGGAAAACCAGTAGGGTGGAGCCTTCCTATATCCTCAGGCAGGCCATTTTATAAGGTAGGGGCCACAACAGAGAAGTATGTGTACAGGCAGTTATTGATTTTGTCCTTTTGCAGGTACCTGCAAGAGGCCAGGCTCAAATAAGCAAAACTGTTTAGGGGGGGGCTTGGGGGGAGGCAGACCTGCAGATTTGAGAGCCTAAAGTCACAAAAGGCTTTGTATGTGACAACCAATAGCTTAGATAAAGTCTGGTAACTGTTATATATTATCATACTGTTTCTATAGAGCCAGTAGAGGGGCAAACATAAAAATTTTGATTTGACTCCTAAATAAATTGTAAAGGACCAAATCTCTTGTCTCAGAGACACATCCTTGAGTGGATCTCTTTCATAACAAATGGCCCTCAACTAGGGTTGCCTGGAAATCCAGACTAGATGGGGCCTGGAGATCTCCCATTTACAACCACTCTCCAGCAGGAAGAGATAAGCTCCCCTGAAGAAAAAGGCTGCTTCAAAGGGTGGAAGAAGAAGAAGGCCGTAGATTTATACCCCACCCTTCTTCTGAATCAGAGTCTTGGAGTGGCTTACAATCTCCTTTATCTCCTTCCCCCACAACAGACACTCTGTGAGGTGGGTGGGGCTGAGAGAGCTGTCCTAAAAGCTGCCCTTTCAATGACAACTGCTACGAGAGCTATGGCTAACCCAAGGCCATTCCAGCAGCTGCAAGTGGAAGAGTGGTGAATCAAACCCGGTTCTCCTAGATTCCGCACACTTACCCACTACACCAAACTGGACTCTATGGCATTCTATCATGCTGAGGCCCCTACCCTCCCACCCCCAAAGTCTCCAGGTATAAGAACATAAGAGAAGCTATGTTGGATCAGGCCAATGGCCCATCCAGTCCAACACTCTGTGTCACACAATGGCCAATATATGTGTTTATGTGTATGTGTGTGTGTGTGTATATATATATATATATACACACACACACACACAGACATTTTCCAGCACAGACCAGGCAACCCTAACCCTTACTGTACTATGCGTGTTAGGCCCTGAAATCCATACTGCTACAGGACATTTCTATACATTATATTTGGAAATGCCTTCCTGAGCCCGCCTGTTTCCTTGTTATATATATATATATATATATATATATATATATATATATATATATATATATATATATATATATATATATATATATAGCATTACAGTTCTTAAAGGGGCTCAAGGTGCATACATGGATTTCACTTCCCCCTCTTCTTATAACAATTCTGTGAGGTAGGTTTGACTGAGACAGTGACTGGCTCACCCAGTGACCTTTGAGTCTGAGTTGGGAATGGAGGGCCTTAAAAGGGGTGGGTGGGAAGGAAGCGTATAGGTTTATTAGCTGTTAGGTTAATATGAAATTCTTCTCAGCCTAAAAAGATTTTATAACCATGGTTTACTGACATGGCCAGCAGCCAGCAATATAACAAGTTTTTATGCATTCTTTCATTTTCGAGCTATATATATTGATGACCATTCCTACAGTGCACTGTACTGTATGTAGAAATAATTCCTTTTGCAGGTCTAAATCCTGACTCTCAATAATATGAATTAGAGAGGATTTAAAATTTTTCATTCCTGCTGTTTCAACCAGAAAAAAATCCCATTTTGATGTTACTTCTCCCTTGTGTAATCAGTTTTGTGATTCTGGTACAAGCATACATAACACCAACAGACCTACAAAACCAAGAGCAAAAAGCATAGAACGGGAACAAAAATATTAATGAATATAAATGAAATAGAATAGGGACCATTTGCTCATACCTTGTCTGAATAAACAGATTTTGTTCTTTTTCACTACTGATTTTCTCTATCCTCTGCTGATTTTGTTGGGACTTGTTGGGGCTGTGTTGTGTTGCTCTGTATGTCAGAGGACATATAGTCAAACAAGCTAGAAAACATTAGGGAAATAAACTGCCCCACAGAAAGATATGGGTGGAGATAACAGATCAAATGGGATACTTAAAAGTGAGATTATACTATTTTCCTCCCCCCTGGATTAAATCCATGAGGCAGATTTCAAAACAGAGAGGGAAATAAGAGAAATAAAGTTAAGAGCATAAGAGAAGTCATGTTGGATCCGGCCACTGGCCCATCCAGTCCAACACTCTGTGTCCCACAGTGGCCAAAAAACCCAGGCACCATCAGGAGGTCCATCAGTGGGGCCAGGACACTAGAAGCCCTTCCACTGTGCCCCCCCAAGCACCAAGAATACAGAGCATCAACTGCCCCAGACAGAGAGTTCCAACAATACTCTGGCTAATAGCCACTGATGGACCTCTGCTCCATATATTTATCCAATCCCCTCTTGAAGCTGGCTATGCTTGCAGCCGCCACCACCTCCTGTGGCAATGAATTCCATGTGTTACTCACCCTTTGCATGAAGAAGTACTTCCTTTTACCCATTCTAACCCAACTGCTCAGCAATTTCATTGAGTATCCATAATTTTTTGTATTGTGAGAAAGGGAGAAAAGTAGTTCTTTCTTTACCTTCTCTATTCCATGCATAATCTTGTAAACCTCTATCATGTCACCCCTCGGTTGACATTGCTCCAAGCTAAAGAGCCCCAAGTGTTTTAACCTTTCTTCATAGGGAAAGTGTTCCAACCCTTTAATCATTCTAGTTGCCCTTTTCGGGACTTTTTCCAATCTTATAATATCTTTTTGAGGCGAAATGACCAGAATTGTACACAGTATTCCAAATGAGGCCATGCTATCAATTTATACAGGGGCGTTATGATACTGGCTCGTTTGTTTTCAGTTCCCTTCCTAATAATTCCCAGCATAGCATTGGCCTTTTTTATTGCAGTCACACACTGTCTCGGCATTTTGAGTGAGTTATCTACCATGACCCCAAGATCTCTCTCTTGGTCAGTCTCCGCCATTTCACACCCCATCAACTTGTATTTATAGTTAGGATTTTTGGCTCCAGTGTGCATTACTTTGCACTTGGTCATGTTGAACCTCATTTGCCATGTTGATGTCCACTCACCCACCCTCGACAGATGCCTTTGGAATGCCTCACAATCCTCTCTGGTTCTCACCACCCTGAACAATTTAGTGTCATCTGCAGACTTAGCCACTTCACTGCTTACTCCCAACTCCAAATAATTAATGAACAAGTTAAAAAGCATTGGACCCAGTACTGAGCCCTGCGATATCCCACTGCTTACCACCCTCCACTGTGAAAATTCCCATTTATACTCACTCTCTGTTTCTTATTAATTAGCCAGGTTTTGATCCACAAGAGGACTTGACCTTTTACCCCATGACTCTTGAGCTTACTAAGGATCTTTTGATGAGGGACTTTATAAAAAGCTTTCTGGAAGTCAAGATAAACGACACCTATTGGGTCCTTTCTGTCCACATGGTTGTTCACCCCCTCAAAGAACTCTAACAGGTTAATGAGACAAGATCATCCCTTACAGAATCCATGCTGAGTTTTCCTCAATAACTTTTGTTCATCAATGTGCCTACTAATTCGTTCTTTAAAACAGTTTCCACCAATTTTCCTGGTATTGAAGTCAGACTGACTGGCCTGTAATTTCCCAGATCTCCTCTGGAACCCTTTTTAAAGATGGGGGTGATATTTGCTACCTTCCTTCAGGAATGGAGGCAGATTTTAATGAAAGATAGTATAATATGGGGGTGGCCAGACTTGCTTAACGCAAGAGCCGCATATAATAAACATCAGATGTTTGAGAGCCGCAAGACATAAAAGTCAGATGTTTGAGAGCCAGAAGACAAGGAAGGAAGGAAAGCAAACAGATGGGGAAAGGAGAGAGAGGTAGAAAGAAAGCAATTTTAAATACATTCTCCAAGCCAGCTGACTGGGTGTTGGGGGTTTTGAGAGCCACACAAAATGTGTGAAAGAGCTGCATGTGGCTCCTGAGCCACCGTTTGGCCACCTGAGGTATAATACATGGTGATGTCAACTTTTCTCACACTGAAGAGCTAAAGTGTGCTTCAGGGTTGCCAAGGGATGCCAAGTCTCTTGTTTTGGCAGGAAAATTCCTCCTGCCCTCCACTGGCCATTCCCACTGCTGCTTAGCTGAATGCTGTGAGAAGAAGGGGGTGGGTTTGAGGTGATTGCTGGAAATAACACCATTACACTGCAAGTGATGCTCTTGTATTTGGCCTTTTGCTTGTTTTGGCTGAATGCCAGAATGTCACCACTGATGCAGTGATGTTATTTCTGGTCATACCAGAAATGATGACATCATGTTGCAGGTGATAACAGTACATTGATGGTCAGGTTGTCATTCTGGTAAATCTGCAGGCCTCACTTGGAGGTTGACAAACCTTCCTGAGTCATGCCATAGAAATGAGATTTCTAGATACTGTACATTGGAGCAGTTGATCATGGAGCCAACTAGAGGTGTAGTGACTCTGGACTTGGTTCTGAGACAGGCTCGAGAACTGGTCTGAGATGTAGGTATTGTCACACAAAATGGGGACAATGACCACAATGCCATTAAGCAGCATTCATGCAGTGGAAAGATGCCTCCAAAGTCTTAACAATTACTTTTGATTTCAAAAAGGAGAAATCTGCAAAAATGAATTAAGAGCATAGTCAGAAGGGAGTTAAAAGGGAGAATAAGAGATTCAAATCCCCCCCCCCCCCCGATGCCTGGAAACTCTAAAACTACACTAATTGAAGCCCAGAAAGAATGCATACCTGAAGTCAAGAAATGTACCACCACATCTAATAGTATGCCTGTGTGGTTAAGAAGTCTTGTCAAGGAAGCCATAAAAGACAAGATAGGCTTATTTTTAAAAAAATCAGAAGGTTTTCCCAAATCAGATGCACAGAAAGGAAAACAGGTTATGGAAAAAGAAATTTAATTTGACAATAAAGTGAGCAAAACCAGAATTTTAGGAGTAGATTGCATAAAACATTAAGATAAACAAGAAACATTTCCTCAAATATACCAGAACAGGACATTGGCCAAGGAGAAAATTTGACTATTGGATGATGAAGGAACAAAAGGATTACTTAAGGGAGGTGGAAGGATAGCAGAAAAAGACTTTGGAGACTTTGTATCCATTTTTTACTGTGGAAAATGGAAAGCACATACCCACACAGTAGCTGCTATTTTGGGGATGAATGTTTTGGGTCTGGTTAAGGTGACAAGAAATGAAGTTCTAGGATTGTTAGATGAACAAAAAAATAATGCCTGTAGGCTCTAAAATGGACTTCATAGGCTTGCCAGTTCTGAGGTCCCCCATTTTTGCAGGCTCCTCCCATTGCCAGCCAGCTGGCTGATGGGGGGAAGCCCCGCCCCAACAGCCACAATGTGCCTTTTCACCTGGGAAGGCTTAGAAGAAGCTTGTAAACTCATTATATTTTGAAAGGTGTTTGTGTGTTTAAATCTGAGTAGAAGCAATGCTGAATAGGGGTGAGGTGAGCCAGCAGAGCCACGTGGGTCTTCCTGGTGAGTCTGGGAAACTGGGAAAGTCAAAGTAAACTGGAACCTTTTATTTCCCTGTGTTAGTTGGAAGAACTTGGTTGAAATACAGCAGGTGGTTACATTCAACAACTTGCCTGAGTAAATTGTCCCAGTGATATCACAAAAAAAATGTTTATTTTGGCTGCTTTGTAAGAGTGTGTGTTCACTTTCATTTTGTTGAAGAGTAGTTGCTGGGATGAGGAAATGAATACTGTGTTCAGGGGAACTGCACTGCTTTATTTGCATTTATTTAATTTACCAAATGGGGAAATCTCCTGGCTCCACCCCCAAAGTCCCCAGCTATTTTCTGAGTTGGACCTAGCAACCCTAGAGGGAAATGTCCACTGGGCACTCCATTATACCCCATGGGGACTGGTTCCCATGGGGTATAATAGAGAATTGATCAACTGGTATCTGGGGTTCAGAGGGGCTGTTTTTTGAGGTAGAGGCTCCACTCCCAAAGTCTCCTGGCTTCACCCTCAAAGTCCCTAGCTATTTTCTGAGTTGGAGCTGGCAGCCCTAGAACTTCAATTGTGAAACTGTTGATTGACTAAAAAGTATATGTATTCTGTTGTTAAAACTGGTTTCTGTGTCAGAGAACTGAAAAGCAGCAACTGTCAGCCCATTTTTAAAGGGGATCCATCAATCTAATATCTGTTCCAGGTAAATTAAACTGTTATAAAAATAGAATTCTTGAGCAGATAGGGGAACAAAGTCTTCTGAGAGAAAATCAGTGTGGCTTTTGCAAAGGGAGGTCCCGCCTCACCTATTTTTTAAATTTTTTTGAGCAAGTTCACCAGTGTGTGGATAAGGGTAGGCATTATATACTTGAATTTTCAAATACTGTTGACAAGGTACCTTACCAAAGACCCCTGAGTAAATTAGTCATGGACTGAAGTCATAGGGTAAAAGGACAGGTGTTTCATAGATTCTTCTAAAAATGGTTAAACAAAGGAAAGCACACAGTAGTAATAAATTGATAATGCTTGCAATGGAGGGAAGTGAACATTGAGACTAGCGCTATTTAATTTATTCACAAATAATTTTGAATTGAGGATGAGCAGCATAATGGCCAGGTTTGCAAATGATATCAAATTATTCAGATTGTCAATATTGGCTGGGTGGACAAGAATGTGGCAAAGCTCAGTGTTGGTAAGCACACACTTTGTGGTCTCACTGAGGCAATTTACTCACCGTGGGAGTTGTTGAATGCTCTACACTCAACCAAATTCTTCACACAAACACAGAGGTTCTCTCTATTTTACTGCGCAAACAAGTTCCGGGGGGGCTGTAAAACAAACGAATGGAGTGGGCTCCTTCCTTTCCCTTCCTCAAATCAATTGAATTTCTTGTCAGACACCTTCAGTTCATAGAAAGGTGCAAGGAAAATCAATGTATGAGGATTTGTGTTACTGTTCTGGAAAAATTAGGGTAATAACCAAACCAGCAATTTCATGTATATTTTCTGCTTGGGGATCTTGGAATACACACAACTACTGCAGTCTCTCTAGTCCAATCCCACACCTTAGCCATTACAGTATACCGGCTCACATACTGTAAGGTGCCATCTTTCTCTACATTGGCTTTTGCAGAACTGACTGTGATGATCCTTACTATGAATATCCCACATACTCCCTTTGCCATAGAATTAAAAATAAAATGAGATCATAATGAGAATCTTAGAGGGGTGAATTAATACTTCCCACAATCTTTTTATTTCATAGTTTTTCTTTCAGTATTCAGTGCCATGGAAATTAAATGAATGGTTGTCCTGCAGGCAAAACTTTATGGTTTTAGTATAGATGCTAAATAGTGGTACATTTTGAAGTTATAATTTTTCCATATGGCCATTGTCCTTAGAAATGTGCAGGGTTCTGCATGCTGCTGCAGTAAGCAATTCTACTAAATTGTTTGGGAGTTTTTCTCTTGTTTTTGCCTCTCTCAGCATTTATAAAACACATCTTCCTTCCACTCACCTTCTTCGTCTGTTATTAAGTGAGGTCAGATGCTTCAGAAACCCAGCAAGTCTAATTATCCACAAAAGTAATTAACATTTTTAATAGAAAGTGCCACTGTTGGTTTTCATTGGGGGGCTGCAGGTTAGCAATATGGTAAAAGAGTGTGGCAATTAAAAATTCATTATTACTGGGTCCCCTTTACGCCCTCCATTTAATAGTGTCTTGCTTCTTAAATCGCAATACTGAGATTTGCTCAGGATGAAGGCTGGCCTCTCTGGAGAGCTTCATAGCCATTTTCTTCTCCACTGGAATAGAAAACTTCACTCAAGTAAGGAGAAAAGGAAGCAGCTTCCCCTAAGTAATATGAGTCCAAAATAAAAATCACTAGAATGAGAGATGGCTTAGAACTAGGGATGGGCACAAACTGAGGAAATGTGGTTCACTTCATGGTTCGTGGTGTATCCTGTTCATGAACTTTTAACAGCCAAACAAACCTGTTTGGTCTGTGAGGTTTGTGATGCATGGCATTCAAGAACAACAAACCCATAAGGAATCTCTGACTGATTCTCCTCTATTTGTTTTCTGAGTTTGGTGAGGATTGGGGTCTGAGTCATGTCCCTTCCAAAAGGTGTCATCAGGAAAGTACTTTCTGGGGAAATGATAGGTGATCATTTTGACAGGCAAAGATTCAGGAGGTTCGGGAGTGTATAGAATGGTCCCTGTGCAACCTAGAGACATGAGATTTGCAGAGGACCTTCCCCTGATGCTCCCCTAGATTGGATTTAGGGTGTGTCTGAGTTATGCTCTCCCAAAGAAGATGCTCCGAGGAAAGTAGTTTTGGGAAAATGTCAGGTGCAGGCTACACACATCAAATACACTGGGAACCTATTGGTGTTTCCAAGGCTGGAGAATTCCCAACTCCCCTCCCTCCCATTACTTTGAAGTTGCTTTGAAGTTTGGTGAACATTCTGTTTGAGTGCAGACAGTCTGCCTGGAAATGTATCCACTCACAAACCAGCACAAACCATAATTAACTGTTTGAAAGTTCATGGAAAGTTTGCGCTGATCAACCTGCCACACACCTTAGTTTGTGAACGATAAACTGATCAAAGTTCATGACAAAATTTAGTTTGCCAGCTGGTTCATGCCCATCCCTACTCAGAACAATTATAATGAGGAAAACATCTTATTCTAGAATAAACTAAGAGCTTGTGATTTTAGGGAAAACCCACAAATTACCAGGTCTTTGACACTGTAACGTATAAGGGAATGTTTGTAAACTGTAAATTCTATCACTACAACCTCTTGGAAAAAGAAAATAGATGGACTTCCTAAAGTTAGCTTAGAAGCTGTAACATGAGAAATTTAAAACAAAGCCATTGATTACTGTCATGACAAAATTGCCAAAGGATCATAACTGTCTACTTGAGGGTATAGTTGTATAGTCTTGTATTCAGAGTATTAATGAAAGTCAGGTTAATTAATGCTGGACTCACCTGAATAATGGTGGATACTGGGTGATTTTGGAGATATTATACTGGATCAGATACTATAGTTCTTTTTTTTTGTCTGTGCTTTTTTAAACAGAGTTTCTGAAAGTATTTTTCCATCCCCCAAGAAAGGTGGATGTTTATAATGCCCAAGGGTTCTCCTGTGTTTTATGTTTTAGAGAGAAAATATCCTTTCAAAGGTTACTTGAAATAACATAGGAAAGGAGAAGGGGTCCAAAAGCCTTACTTTGGTCATGTGAGCATTTTCCTTTTGCAAATAATTTTTCAGAACCTCTCTCTTATCTTTCAGCTTCCCCTTTCACGAGAATTCTTTACTCATGGAAAGTAGCATGAGTTTCTGGTTACTCTTACAGCACTTTTCCATTGCCTTATACATTCCTCTTGCTTCTCATTCTTTATTGGTAGATGTTAAACAATTAGCAGGGATGTTTTTGTTCATAATTTGTGTAGAACCTGGTGCATTATTATTAATAGCAATAGCAGTGAGTACTTTCATACTTGTACTAAGGGCACAGAAGCTCCTTTGACTAAAGTGCACATTCAACAATTATTTATGCTACAATAAATAATTCCTTGACATGAGACAAAAACTCCCTTTTGTTTACATGGAAGGCGCACAAGTATAACACTTATTAAAATGTATTCACCCATGGAGTTATGATCCTTACAATTAATTAATAAGTATTGTTAATGTAGAAAGAAATTCAAAATAAAAGCAAATTATATCACAGAAACTGTAAGTTATTTTGGATGAGCTCATGTTGTACAGTGGTGGACTGCAAGGACTTGCAGGGAGGCATCTCATTTCCTCTTCCCCTAATATTTTCTCTTTCCTTTCCCTGAAAGCCTCCAGAGTTCCCAAGCCCTGTTGAAGGCAAGGTTAGAGAAGTGACACATGGCCTGTACAAACCTTGCAGAAAGTGAGGGAGCTGGTGCCTACTCTGCCCAAATGCTACCAAGGGAAGCAACTACCAGCCCACCCACAGCAAAGGGGGTGGCACTGATCCAGTTGGGGCACTGGGGCAAGCAGACTACTTTATCCTCTCTCGCTCACTCTGTTGGGAGTTGAGGAGCTGGAGTAGGACCATTTTTAGGGCTGATTTTCACTCCCAGTCTGCCCCTGCCTCCTTTCTCAAAGGCCAGAACAGTCCTGGGAAAGACCTTCATCCTATCCCTGACTTTTACTGCAGCTAACCCAGGCTTGAAGGCTGGCAATATTGTGTGGTTGCTTAGCAATGTGAAAAGAAGAAGTGGGCAGGATCAAAAACAGAACAATGATACAGTGGGGAAAAATTGTTTTAGTACTGCAGTTCTAAGCTCTGCTTATGACCTGAGTTCGATCCCAGCGGGAGCTGGTTTCAGGTAGCCGGCTCAGGTTAACTCAGCCTTCCATCCTTTCAAGGTCAGTAAAATGAGTACCCAGCTTGCTGGGGGGGGGGAGTGTAAATGACTGGGGAAGGCAATGGCAAACCACCACATTAAAAGTCTGCCGTGAAAACGTTGTGAAAGCAACGTCACCCCAGAGTCGGAAACGACTGGTGCTTGCACAGGGGATCTTTCCTTTCATTGCCGCCATGCATATCTGTTTCCAACATTCTGTTGCTGTGGGAATTACATGATATTTTAAGGGTAAGTCACCTTGAGGAAAACTCTGAAGAGGTGGCAGAAAAATATCCTAAATAAATAAGTAAGAATATAAGAGACCTGCTGAATCAGAACATTATCCTGTTTCACATAGCGGCCAGCCAATAGGGTTACCAAGTTCAAAGTTCAGCCTGGAGTTCTCCTTTAATTATAACTGATCTCCAGACTACAGAGATTATTTCTCCTCTCTTGGTATACCATAGGAAGATGAAATTCTATACAGGGTCAACTCTCTAGGAATTCCACCTCTTTCTGTCACTGTCATTGTAAAAACACTGAAGATCAGAGGCCAGTTGGAGATTGAGATAAGGATAAGATTATGGATGAGCACAAATTGGCTCACGAATGAAATTTCATGATGAATTTTGGCTGGTTCATGCTTCATGAAATCAAGTTAATGGCAGGGCAACTGGCATGAACATTCCATGGAGATTCATACTGGTTTTTGAGCAGATACATTTCCAGAGAGACTGTGACCACCCAATCAAAATGTTTACAAAACTTCAAAGCAACAATTTGGAGGGCATCCAGGGAAGATCCTCTGTGATTTTGACAACTTTAGCTTTTACAGGATCCAGTCTATACACCTGAACCTGCACCTGTCAGAATATGACTCCGACAGTCATTTTGAGAAGTGCAGGCTCAAGAGGTTCAGGAGTGTATGGAACAGATCCTGTGCAAGCTAGCAACACAAAACACACAGAGGATCTCCGGTTGACTCTCCTCTACCTGCCCTCCACGTTTGGTGCCTCCAGTTTACACAGAATCTGTTCTATACACTCCCGAACCTCCTGAACCTGCACTTGTCAAAATGATCACCAGGACATGTCACTTACCATGAACCAAACCATACCACATTTTTCCAGTTCATGTCCATCTCTAGATAGGACTACTGTTGGCTGGCTTTCTCCTATAAGTTTTCATAGTGGACTTTAACTACAATAAAAACATGGAAAACATTTTGAAAGGTTTTGAATGTAATATAACTGGATAGCACTAGCAGCCAGTTATGCTTGCTCAAATATTTAGGATCAAAGGAATAGTCTGATGTATAAAACACATGCATGCAGAAGCCTAGAAATAATGTAAAGTAGAAGAAAAAGGCATGAAAATTTGAATATGGGTTGCAGGAAGTGACTTCACAGGAAAGGGAGATGTTCAAGAAGATGACTTTCCCCCCTTACTCTGTGCATTATACTTTATAATTTCTTGCAATTTTGTTTCCAATCCCATTGTTCCATCTTGATCTGATTGTGATGGTGTTATGCTCATAAGCTTAACTTTTATTTGATGTCATTCCACTCTGATGAAATAGGGCTGAACAATTGGAAATCACTAAAATTCCACACATTGGGACAAAAAGCTGAAATGCTGGTGCATTTGTTTTCCCCTGCTTCATTTATCTCACAAACAGCCAGACCAACAATACTTAAATAGAACATTTCTCACAGATACGTTAGCTATCAGACTCACATTAAAGCTAATAGCACCTGACTGCCTGAGTGAACATCATCACACTTTACCTGTTTATTTTGTTCTGCATTGACATCCCTAAATAAAAAGGCAGCATCCCTGTTGGGTGATTTAACTTTAAATGGGGTTGGCAAACAAATATAGCACCTGTATCAAATAAAATTGTGTCCAGCTAAATAAAATATATTGTTGGTTCAAAACATAGCCCAGTTAAAGTGCTAGAACTGGCTGAGGAGAGGGCTAGATTGTTTTATCAATTATTTTCTCTAAGGCCTAGGAAACTCTCCCCTTTCCCAGCAAATGGGTCCAGTCCTATTCAGTTCCCCATGGCAGCTATAAAAGACTTGGGAGATCCACAGTGCAATTCGATCTCTGGTCTAAGTCAATTGAAATCAATGACTGGCAGTTTAATCCTGTGTAGCATTACTCCAGTCTAAACCCCTTGACTGATTTTAGTGGGCTTAGATTGGAGTAATTCTGTACGGTCACATATCACCAGTGTCTCATCTTGACCCTAGACTTGTGTGTTTATTGGGCTGTTTAATAATTATCACAATTACTGTGAAAATGAATCAAACTTCCAATTTTAAAAACCTGTAACAAAAAGCCTATAACAACCATGAGTTGCTTTCATTTTGTTCTTTTCTTTTCATGGTTATTGTGGTCTGCTTTAGTGGTTTCACTTTCACAAGGCAGACAACAGTTTCCTAATAAAAACATATTGTCCCCTAGAGGGTGGGAAGAGAGAGGCTCTTGCCTTTCTTTATAGGCTGCAAGCTGTAACCACTACAATGACATAAATGTATGACATAATCCTGAAAGATATGGGATGGGAATTTGCCTTTCTCGCTCCTCCCAATGTTGACCTGCTATGCCAGATTCTCCCTTGTAGTGTACATTTTCCTGTTGGACATTATATCAGAATAGAAGACAGAACTCACATAAAAGTTCCAACCTCTAGGTGGGGCCTAGAGATCTCCCACTATTACAACTGATATCCAGACAAAAGAGATCAGTTCTTTTTAAGGTTGCCGAGTCTAATTCAGAAAATACCTGGGGACTTTGGGGGTGGAGCCAGGAGACTTTCCCTAAAATATATAAATAAAAATACAGCAGTGCAGTTCCCCTGAATTCAGTCTTCATTCCATCATTTTCAGCAGCTGTCTCGCTCTCTCTCTCTCTCTCTCTCTCACACACACACACACACTCACACACCCCAGCCAAAATAAACACAGTTTGAAAACACACACTTTATTAACCATGGGAGTTGTAGAATGCTGTACACTCAACCCAGTTGGTCAGTCTAACACAGGGGGACCAGAGGCTCTATTTTACTATGCAAATGAGTTGTGGAGGGGCTGTAAAACAAATGGAGGGAATGCTGTTCTACAGGCTCGCCCTGCCCCCATTCAGCCTAGCTCCAAAGTTGTAAAGGCACACATACCTTTCAAAAAAAACCCCCACAAGCCCTTCCCAAGTCTTCTGAGCCTTCCGAGGGTTGAAGGTACACTGTGGCTATGAGGGTGGGGCTTCCCCACCAGCCAGCTAACTAGGGGTGGGAAGGAGCCTGGAAAGTGGGGAAACCCCCACTAGGACCTGGAGATTAAACAAACAAATAAATAACAGTGAAAAATAACAAATATTCTATAATTACAATCCTAAAATAGAATACAAAAATAACAGTCCAGAGCTGATTAATTCATTCCAGTTTAGCGCAGATTCAGAATTTTTGCAGTATTTAGTGGTTGATGTAGTAATATTATATTGTTGTAAGTTGTTTATTGAATAGATTCTGTTAGATATAATTTTCATTATTTTTCAGTTATTTATTTGTTTTTGCCTTTCACTGTGATACTCCAGGGTTGTTGGGACCTGGGGATTGGCAAACCTAGTTCTTTTGGAGAAAACAGCTGCTTGGGGGGGGGTGAACTCTATTTTGGGTCACCAGGTCTGTCATGAAAAATACCTGGAGACTTTGGGAGTGGATCCAGGAGAGGGCAGGGTTTGGGGAGGGGCTTCAGCATGGTACAATGTCATAGAACCCACCCTTCAGTGCAGCCATTTTCTCCAGGGGAGCTGATCTCTGCCTGCTGGAGATCAGTTGTAAAAGCAGGAGATCTCCAGGCCTCACCTGGAGGCTGGCAACCCTAAATTGCATTATATACTGCTGAGGTCCTTCCACCCCAAACCTCTCTAAGCACTACCTCCTCAAATCTCTAACTTACACTCTGCACCCTGGAAAGATGGTGTGCCTCAATCCATCCTGTATATTCAATTTTCTATAAACTAATAAGCACAACGAGACGAGACGTCTCCCACTCGGTATCAGCTCTGCAGCATATGACGTCCTGCTTTGCAGAGGCTGCCAAGCTATTCGGCCTAGAAGTTAGTCTGAAGAAGACAGAAGTTCTCCACCAGCCTGCACCCCAGGAAGATTATCACCCTCCCTGCATCACTGTGGGTGAATCAGTTCTGAAGACAGTCCAGCAGTTCAGCTACCTGGGGTGCATCATCTCCTCAGATGCCAAGATCGACAAGGAGATTGACAACAGGCTGGCAAAGGCAAACCGTGCATTTGGCCGACTGCACAAAAGAGTGTGGAGCAACAAGCATCTGAAAAAAGGCACAAAGATCAATGTTTACAAAGCGGTTGTGATGACAACCCTCATCTATGGCTCCGAATCGTGGGTTTTATACCGTCATCACCTGCGACTCCTTGAGCGCTTTCATCAGCGCTGCCTTCGCACCATCCTCAACATCCACTGGAGTGACTTTGTGACCAACACTGAAGTCCTCAAGCGGGCAGAGGTTACCAGCATCGAGGCACTGCTGTTGAAGACGCAGCTGTGCTGGGCAGGGCATATTTCTAGGATGGAAAACCACCGCCTTCCCAAGATTGCCCTGTATGGCAAACTCTCCACCGGCCATCGAAATAGAGGGGCACCAAAGAAGAGGTACAAGGACTCCTTGAAGAAATCCCTTAGCACCTGTCACATCAACCATCACCAGTGGTCTGACCTAGCCTCAGATCGCAAAGCATGGAGGCACACCATCCACCAGGCTGTCTCTTCCTTTGAGAACACACGCATAGCTGGTCTTGAGGACAAAAGGAGATTGAGGAAGAATCGCACTGCTACAGGACCAACCCTAAATCAGACTTTTCCCTGCAGCCGCTGTGGCCGGACCTGCCTGTCCCACATTGGTCTTGTCAGCCACCAGCGAGCCTGCAGCAAACGTGGACTATTGCACCCTTCTTAAATCTTCGTTCGCGAAGCCAAGCCGAGAGAGAGAGAATAAGCACAAATAGCATAAAGAGTTAACTATATCTGAAACATCAGAGATTCTCACAAAAATTCTGCTAGCAGGAATTTATTTTCCAAAACACTAATGTATCAATCTCTGCAATCAAATCCTCTTCCCCCATACACACACTCCCATTTGGATGCTAATGGTGTTAGAAGAAAAAGTGACAGTGCAGAATTGGGAAAATCAATGCTACACTTACAAGGAAGTTTGAAACTAATGACCCCTTATGCCAGAAATCTGGGTAACTGCTGCAAGTGGCACCACATTTCATGAAACTCCAGTCTATTCCATAAACAGTATAGTAAACTTCACAAGCCCAAGGGCTGCACATGTGGAGGGATGCTCATATACCCACAGGTCAGCTCACCATTTGCTTGCTGGTTGCAAATAAGGAGCCAATTGTCCATCAGTTTACTAATTGCAAAAATTTCAAGACTGTATCCAAGCAGTACAGTACTGTACAGAGGAACTGGCAGAGTTTCACACATCCGTATTCTCACAAGCCCAACAGAGAATTCTGCTTTCCCCCTTCTTCACACACCTTTTGTTGGTGTACCCTACTCTGTAGCCAATACTAGGCAATCAGCAAATCCATCAGTCAATTTTAAGTGAACACTTATTTTTTTAAAAAAATCTATTTGGTGTTTGCTTAACTCTGTGTTATGGACATTATTTTGCTGCATATACATTTTTTCTCAGTCATAGGGAGGGATAATTTCCCCCCAAGTGCCATTTAATGTCTGAATTCTCCATGATCCTGAGTAGAAGAAGAATTGCCGATTTATACCCCGCTGTTCTCTCTGAAACAGAGACTCAGAGTGGCTTACAATCTCCTATATCTTCTCCCCCCACAACAGACACCCTGTGAGGTGGGTGGGGCTGAGAGGGCTCTCACAGCATCCGCCCTTAAACCAAGGCCATTCCAGCAGGTGCAAGTGGAGGAATGGGGAATCAAACCCGGTTCTCCCAGATAAGAGTCCAACGCACTTAACCACTACACCAAACTGGCTCTCAATCAATTGCATGTATTGCACAGATGAAGAAGCTCCTGAAACTGAGGAAATCAAACTCCATCACTACAAGTTCTGCACAGCTGAAACATTGTTAACCACTGTTCGGTGGTTGGTAGACAGACAAACAAACATTGAACATGTTTCCTGCAATATTAGCAGCTCTCTCTCTCTCTCGGCTTGGCTTCGCGAACGAAGATTTAAGAAGGGTGCAATAGTCCACGTTTGCTGCAGGCTCGCTGGTGGCTGACAAGACCAATGTGGGACAGGCAGGTCCGGCCACAGCGGCTGCAGGGAAAAGTCTGATTTGGGGTTGGTGCTGTAGCAGTGCGATTCTTCCTCAATCTCCTTTTGTCCTCAAGACCAGCTCTTGTAATAATGGCATAGACAGGCTTCACAATATTCACAAACAGGGAGAACAGTTGGTTTTTATACCCTGCTTTTCCCTACCTAATGGAGTCTCAAGTGGCTTACAATCATATTCCCTCCCCTTCTCACAGCAGGCACCTTGTGATGTAGGTAGAGCTGGGAGAGTTCTGAGAGAACTGTAACAGGCCCAAGGTCACAGAGAAATGAGAAATCAAACCCATTCCCTAGATTAGAATCTGTAGTGTACCAGGAGCTTCAAACAAAGACCTTTTGTTGGAGAGGCTCCTTGCAGCTGCATTCAGATTGACTGCCTTGCTGAGCCAGCCGATCAGGTAATATTCATTTGAATGAAGCCCATGAAATGAGGATTCCAAGCACCGGTTTTTCTATTAGATTGTTTATTGCTGGAGGTGTGTTTTGGGTGTATATAGTTACGGCTAGCTGCCTGTGTTTTCAGTTGGGTTTTTGCTAATAAAAGAGTTGTGCTAGAATCACTATAGTGTCTGATCTACTACTTTGCAGAATTCACCACTCTTAACCACTACACCACACTGGCTCTATAGTCTGTGGAAATACTTAAATGCAGATTTCCTAACCCACTCCCAAATTCATGCGGAATAGATTCAATCCAAAGGAATGTGTGTGCACATATGTGTGTGTGAAATGTTAATGGATTGATTCTACTCTGCCAAAATCCTGGACTGGATTCTGCATATTGAGATGTAGAATATTCTGATTCCACCTTGTTTCTGTATCTGATTGGCCTTTCCACTCCTCCCCATACACATTTTAAAGATTGATTTACATAGAAATTAGATGCCACAGTAAGTAACATAGACATTGTATGGTAACTTTAGTGCTATTACAGACAAAATGTATGGTGCTACCATCTGTAGTGTTATAATGCAGATGTGTATGAAAAACCTGAGCAGTTATCATAAATGTAATCATCTTCTTGATTATATCTAACTTATATAACATTTTTTTTTAAAAAAATTGCCCCCTATCCCTTATGAGGAATTTTATTGTAGAGATGAAAAATTTCTGGAAGTTTTGAAGGAGGGAAACGAAAATTTTTGGAAAAATTGAAAAAAAATGCTAAGAACATAAGAGAAGCCATGTTGGATCAGGCCAACGGCCCATCCAGTCCAACACTCTGTGTCACACAGTGGCAATTTTTTTTTTATATATATACACACACTGTGGCTAATAGCCACTGATGGACCTGTGCTCCATATTTTTATCTAAACCCTTCTTGAAGGTGGCTATACTTGTGGCCGCCACCACCTCCTGTGGCAGTGGATTCCACATGTTAATCACCCTTTGGGTGAAGAAGTACTTCCTTTTATCCATTTTAACCTGTCTGCTCAGCAATTTCATCGAATGCCCACGAGTTCTTGTATTGTGAGAAAGGGAGAAAAGTACTTCTTTCTCTACTTTCTCCATCCCATGCATTATCTTGTAAACCTCTATCATGTCACCCCGCAGTCGACGTTTCTCCAAGCTAAAGAGTCCCAAGCTACATTTGCACTTTTTTCTTCTTCTCCACATTGAAAGTCATTCTGTTACTATAGGAACATAAAATATTACTATGGATAATTTTACTTGGCATGAAATTATCACAATTAGCATATTAGAAATATAGTGTATCCAAACAATTATTACAAACAGTATTTACTTTTAAAAATAATATTTCTTTGTAATTGTAGCAAATGGAGCAACAATCTCCTGAATGGTTTACTAGTTTATGTGGAACAGACAAAAAACCCTCCACAAAACAATTTTTAAAAATCCAGAAGTAACAATTATGCATATTTCCTCTCCACAGTATTAAATAAAAATAAAAAACTGATTCTCATAAAAAGGATTGAAAAGGGGGGAAGTGTATAGAAGGGAGTGTAGGACTAAGTTTCAATGAATGGGCATGACCTAGAACTTGTTTGTCCTCATTGCACAGAAATTAGAATAATCTGATATCATATTTTTTAGAAATGATTTGGAAAATATTTGAACATCTTAACTTGAATATTTTATTCATCATATTAAAATAAAATGTTCCATAATAAATTTATTTTATTTTCTTCAATTTTTCCAATTTTACGGAAAAAAACAAAAAAGGCTTTAGGAAAAAAAGTTAAAATTCCAGAGTTTTTCCGAATTTTTCCGGGTTTTTTCCAGCCCTTCACATCTCTAAATAAAACCAGTATATTCTATCATGATTAGGGTTTGTAGAATCTTTCGGGCTCAAGTGTCATGTTCTACTGGAGAAAGTAGAACACGACACTTGAGCCCGAAAGATTCTACAAACCCTAATGATGTTACCAGCCGTGAAAACCTGAAATCTTTGATATTCTATCATGGTTTACCCATTTTAATAGGGAAAACTCCATTTTGGCAACCAGCAAAATTAGTTTGCCTTACTTGGCATGTGTAATTGTCATAAAGGCTGTCACTCAGGTAATAAGGTTAACTATTTTTACCACTCGATGAATCATTCTTTATTAACCACAGATCAAGAGTCCAGTAGCACCTTAAAATACTAACAACATTTGTGATAGGGTATGAACTTTCAATTTCATTAGTCTTTATTGAACTCTTGCACTTGCCTATTCCTACAGACAAACACCCATCTATATTTTTTTAACCACAAATATACTGGGGGAGGGGAATACTGTATATATTCCATCTTTCCTAGACTAATTAATGGTTCAATATTTAGAGTAATTCAGCTAAATCAGACTTTAAAAAAAATGTTTTGGTTTATTTTCTGAATTTTCCAACAACCAATAAAATAATACAAATAACCAAAATGAAAATTGAAATTATAAATGGCTCAGTATAAATTATCATACAATTTAATTTCTAAGTTCTGTTAGCTCTATTTCACAAAGAAAGAAAATAATGAAATAAGTAGGGTATTAGTTATTAATTTTCAGAGTAACCAACTCATTTTGAGAAACTGAATAAACTGTGAACCCGAGGGTTGAAATTCTGCCAATAAAATATCAAGTTTCTCCAATATTGGAAACCAACATTCATGATATTTTGAATGATACATCAAAGAGTTATTAATTTCAATGTTGTCTGAGATTTTGTCCATCAATATATGAGTCCAAATTCTGTGTAATTGGGTAGATCCTGTGTTTTGCAAAAGTGTGGGTAGATCCTGTGTTTTCCAAAAGTGTGCAAGCGATGTCTTTGCTGCTGATAGTAATATGGTGATAAGTTCTTTCTGAACCTGCGAGATTGGAGTAGTGTCCCAAAGGTGTAGAAGCAGGACTTCAGGTTTGTCAGCGATTGCACAATCAGTAATGTCTTTAATTTTCAAGTTTACCTGCTGCCAAAAGGATCTAATTTTTTTACAAACCCACCAGCAGTGGATATATGAGACAATCTCCCCGCACCCCTTCCAGCACAAGGAGGATCCAGATTTCTTAATGTAATTTAATTTAACCGGAGTAATATACCATCTAGTTAACAGTTTAATATTCTGTTGACGAATATTTATTGATTTACTAGTAAGAGTACGTGATGACCAGATTTCCTGCCATTGTGTTTCTGATAGGCTAAACACTCGCGCACGGGCCTTTTCCATCGCGGCCCCATGTCTATGGAATCAGCTCCCGGAGGAGGTGCGGGCCCTGCGGAGCCTTGACCAGTTCCGCAGGGCCTGCAAGACCACCCTCTTTAAGCTGGCGTTTACGGACTACTGACTTATGATTGTTCAATAAAGGGATCCGCCAATACGGTTCTGTTTAAGGACCCTCGTTACCATGCAAACTGATAGAAATAGCGCCAGGAACATCATTGCTACTGTCAGATTAAGTTAATTGTGTACTGACTGTATATTTATGGTATTGTACATCCATCAATGTTGTTAGCCGCCCTGAGCCTGCCCCGGCGGGGAGGGCGGGATATAAATAAAATTTTATTATTATTATTATTATATTATTAAGATCCTTATGCCAGGAAGCTGAATATGAAAGTAGGTTTGGTATGTCTGAAATAATAAGAGCTTGGTAAGTTTTTGAAATTGATCCTTTGTTAGTCGCATCTTGTGCCCGTATAAGCGTTTCAAATGCTGTCAATGGAAGGTGCAATGACTGTTGTACCTCAGAGGATGTGATTGTTGGATTTGAAAATATTCAAACCATGGCAATGATGTCTGTGCCAGGGCATCTAACTTAGATTTTTCTAACAGTTTGCCTTTTTTCCCCCTACTAGCTTTGTTATGGATGCTTGCTTCCAAAGCCTAAATGTACCTCTGTCATAAGCTGGTTTAAACCAGTCTTGTCCTATAAATGTTGAGACCAAGGAGATACCTGGGGCTAAGTACTTTTTCTTTTATGCCATATTTTAAACAAGGCTCAAGATTTTCTCCAATTCTTTGTGTTCCCTTTTTTTGGCCCATATAGCTTCTGGAAATGATTTTGGTTTCAAGTATTGTTCTTCTATTGCTTTTCAATCTAGTCTAGGGTCTAGTTGAATCAGACTTCATTAATATGGAGAATGAAAACATCTTATAATAAGCTACCCTGATTACTTCTTCTAAAGCTCTGTTTTGTGTAGTATATATAGCTTCCAGAATATTGATTGGTCTAAGTCACAAGGAATGGAAAGTAGGCATGCTGAGCTTTTTACGATGAATATATCTGCCAGGTGAACACATCTTGTTAGACTTCCATGATTATTCTTCAGGAATTAAGCCTTGGATCGGCTCAGTTCACCTTTGCTGTTCTCCATCCAACTTGAATTCAAGGAAGTCATCTCTGGAGCTGTGCAATGACTGTAGGCAGATGAGTTTCATTTCCTTCTTCCTGGTGCTGCTCACTTTTGCAGTTTAGCAGTACAGGAAAGTTAATTTTCTCCAGGGTCATGGTTGAGTCAGGTAATTAAGCAGCACAAAGTACTCCACTTACCCATGCTTTAGCCTTGTGCAGCATGAAGCATGATTTAATAAACCAACATTAGATAGTTGTCTGCTTGCTATGGGTTGCATATATGATTGCAAGGTTTATTATCTAGGATCATGGGTGGGATGTGAACCTTTGCATAAGGTTCAACAAGCCAATACACTGGAAATAA
Organism: Heteronotia binoei; assembly: GCF_032191835.1. Lineage (NCBI taxonomy): Eukaryota > Metazoa > Chordata > Lepidosauria > Squamata > Gekkonidae > Heteronotia > Heteronotia binoei. The sequence continues at coordinate 87,929,325 of NC_083230.1, forward strand.
ACTGAACCAGTAACTTTAAATTCCACATGAAAGAGAATCCCTTTATTTTTTTTTTTGTACAGTTAAAGAACTCTGTTAATGATTCAGACAGAGTAGTGGTGGAAATCAACACGTCTTCCATAAGTCTGTGAACGAATATGGATGTATGAACCGTTCTGCATCGGGACACACTGGCAGCCTTTAATGTGGCCATCATACAGACTTATTCAAGCATCAAATGATAAAGCACAGCTCTTTTTTCTCTTGAAGTATTTGTTCTATAACTATATTATTGTATTTTTTAAATGGTAGTGGTACATTCATGACAGTCCCAGCAGAAGAGATAGTATCACATATAGATGGTGCTGAATGCACATGTTTGGACAGAGAAACCTACTCGATGAAGCTGTTTATGGGCAGCCCAAGCTTCCTACTGAAGAAGGAACTGCAAAATTACCACATGCAGTCATCACATGAGCCAAACCTGGGGTTGCTTGACCACACCTGGTAGGTGGGCCCTCTTTATGCAGTCACAACAATCTGTCCCTTTTAAAGAGGTTCATCAACACATGTGGTGTAGTGGTTGGAATGCTGGATTAGCATCTGCATCTGGGAGGTCCAGGGCAGATTTTGTTGCAAATATATATTTTTATTTGTTTTTTTTAATTTTAAGTGATCAGATATCCTAAATAGAGGATAACAATGGAGAAGAGGAAAATTATGTAAGCTGCTATGGGTTCTCATTGGGAAGAAAGGTGGTGTATAAATTAAATAAATAAATAAATAAATAAATAAATAAAGTGTTCTGATCAGTTGCACAAATAGTTTTCTGGACTGAACTCTTCTGTGCGAGATTGCATGTTACTCACTACTCCTTATATACTATCAATAAAGAAATGTTGGGGTGTCAACATTAAATAATCTTCTAGAAGAAATTGAGGCATCTCAAGACAGAAATAAAAGTATTATTTAATAGATAATTACTTGGTGAAAACTCTTGTTTGATCCCATCCCAGGCCAACTGACATTAAACTAACATTAAAACTAACATTAAATGTTTGTGCTTCACCATTTTGTGCCAAGCCCTGATGTTTTCTTTGCCATTATATTTTATTATGTCACTATATCTTTTGAGGCTAAGGTTGTCAACTCCAGGTTGAAAAATTCCTGGAAACATGAGGAGTGGAGTCTGGGGAGGGTGGGATTTGAAGCAGAGAGGGATCATCTCAGCAGGATATAACTTCTTAGAGTCCACATCCAAAGCAGCTGTTTTTTCCAGGGTGTAAGCCAAAATGCCCTCAAAACGAGGTTGGGGAATTGTCAGGTGGGCACCTGGCTTAATCAGGATCTTTTTACCTATGTATACAGGATACACGTCCAGAAATTATTGCTTAAATTTACCAAGGACTCTAATTAAGTAAAACAATTAAAATTTATTCCAGAAAAATATAGAACTCGCATACAAGGCAATGTGCTCATGAAACATACATACAGTCCTAAGAAAAATAGAGAGAGATATAGAGACAACACATGGATAGACAAACAGGGTGATAATTACCGATCGTAGTCTTCAAGGAAGGCTCCAATGGCGATGAAAGAGGACGGGGGAAATGGGACCCTCAACTGGCCAAGAATCGGGGATGGATCTAGACAGCGGTACTGCTAGATTCAAACCTGTGGGGAGCTGGGTCACAGGTTATAAGGACTCCCTTGAGCCCTTAGGGGATGGGAGGTACAGGGGTGGATGACAGTGGTCAGCTGGTACATGACCTCAGAAAAAAGGGAGGCTCTGCAGTGACCATAAGGGCTGGACTTCTGCAGTAGCCAATAGCAAGTTAATTGGCACCTAATTGGGTGCCCATAACTGACCAATGAACAAGCTTGGGCCCCGGTTACCTGATTGGACTTCCAGGTAACAATGGGCCAGGTTGGGAGGCTCCAGGTTGACCGTTAAGGGAAAGAATGGAAAAATTATTAAGGTGGGGGGTACTTAAGTCTATCAAACTTATCTAAAAAGGTGACAATAGATGGCCAAATTACTACCTAGGTAACACCAGGTCTATACAAAGGACTTGGCTCTGGATGAAGATGGTCTTCTTCTTCTTCGATCTTCCATAGGCACCAGTCTTTATCTTCAGTTCCGTTGGACAAAGGCTTAGGCGGTCTGGCAGGATCCACGCCTAAGATAAGCTTGATGGCTTTATGCATAGGTGACATCTGTTGAATACGGGAGCCTCACGCTTCGATGTAATGGAGTCTGGCACATCAGGAAGATAGTTGCTTGTGGTGTTAGCCTCCCAAAATCAAGGCTGAAAACCTGCTTGCCTGGACAGTTCCTGGCGGCACAGCTTCTTCTGTTCCATGGTCGAGATGGGAGTCGCCCAGAGCAACTGGAAGCCATCTATTCTCCTTGCTAGCACTCCTCCAGAGACACGGAGCACTGATGTAGCGTTATGGCTGTTAGTACTCATAAGTCCCTTCCAGTTTGGTAGACACAACTCATGTCCTCCTGGCAGATATGTGCGAGTCAAAGCTCCAGGCACCCTGGCAACCATACTGGTGATCACAATGTCCATGTGTATGAAAAGTAGGGGGCTTTTTCTTACAAGGGGAATTGATCACAGGTGTAATTCTGGGACATACACAGGCTGTACCTGGAGGCTGGCAGCCGTAGGCTTGATGCAAACATGGCTGTGGGGTGAGACACGTGTTTGCTGTAATTTATCACCCAGGAGTCAAATGCATTCCATTAGTCATGAGCTAGAGCCTACCAAGTGCTCAGCAAACATGTTTTTTGTTACCTTGGAATTTGAAAAGCCCTGATACCGGGGCTGATAATCTGTATTCAGTATTGTGAATCACAATTTGCAAGTCTTATCTTTGTTGTAAACCTCACCAAAGCAGTATGATCCACTGGGATGATAGGACAAGAGTGAGTAGACCTCTAGCTGTCTTTTTGCTAGTGAAATTATGGCCCAAGCAGCCAGGAGCATAAATGCAGTCAGGAAATGAGCCACTGGAAGAAAAGAGCCATGAAACTTTGTAAAGGTACTTAAATGGATCAGTGCATTGTGTGTGTGGGCAATGGTTCATTCAGTAGAAAGGTTCCAAATAAATGATGGAGGAAAATTATGTAGGGTATCTTTGAATTCCATGTTTTTTAATTATCCTTGAGTCTTTGCATTAGGAAAGAATTTCCCCATTATATTTCATTATTGACCCAAGTTTTCTTTCTGCCTCATATTCCACTCCCCCGAATTCCAGTTTAACTTGGAAAAGCTCCACAATTGATTTTAGAAGTGCATCTTGCAGTTTATTGCAGTTTTCATTTTTTTCAGTCCACTTGCATCTTTTTTCACCTTTGGGCTACTGAGGATTCTTGATCTCATCATCCACATGAGCACATCAAGAAGAATGCTTTTTTGCAGTGTATTATCAATGTGCACATGGGACATCAGTAACAGGGAAGAAAGGAGAGGAGAAACAAAGTATACTGAATAAACCAAAGGATGAAGGAAACTACACATACATGATTCTGAATAAGATCCAGATTTTGTATTGGATCCCCTTCAGAAAAAGGCTAGCAATTCAGCACTCCAAAATCCTGGAATGAATTTGAATGAAGAGAGTTTTGGAAGCTTCTCTGCTTTCCCCTCCTTGGCTTCGACGCTGGGGCACTTTTTTTTCTTATCGAGCGTTTGTGCAAAATCCTCCTGCATGTTTTCCCTTCAATATTAGACATGGTTTGTATTTTTCATCCATATTCTTTTGATGCCAAAAATCCCTGTTTTGGTTTCATTTGTCCCTTGTGTGAATCAAACCCATAAATAAAGATTTCCATGCCATTTTCTGTTTCCTTGCATCACACCGCATTTCTAAATAGCAACACATATTACATATATAAGTGAATCAAATATAAAGACTGAATAATGTGTATACATGATACAAATAATTCTGGAAAATTGATCCAAGAGGCCAAAAAGGCTACATGGTCATTCGCCTTGTCGGTGAGATGATTGCTGTGGGTGAAAAAGAAAGATGTAATCACTCACAGTGATACAGATGATAATATAAACAGATATAAAAAGAAACTAGATAGAAAACATTTAACTCCATCTGTAGAAGTGCTGGGGAGAGAGGAGATCTTTTTCCTAATTAAAGTGAAAATTCAAAAAATGGTCTACATATCTGTTGTATCCACTTGGTTATATATTTATATAATCATATGCTTCCTGTGTGTAACTCTGCTGTATGATAAATGCATAAATAACTCTCCCTAGTGACCCCTGGGTGGCAGAGTGCCAGGTTTGCCACACACATATCCGGAGGAGGGCAAACCCCCGCCACTCTGCAGGCACCTCAAAGGGTGCACCCAATTATGTTACTGCCAGTGGAAAGACTGGCAGCCTGGGGGAATTTGGATGAAGAGAGTTTTGGAAGAAGAGGCCCACTCCCTCACAGGAAGAAGCAGGGGGGACAGGAGGCCCTTCCAAGAAATGTGCCACACACTTGGGGTGCCATTGGTGGAGCATCAAGGTGGGCCACCCTCCAAGAGGTCAAAAGGGCTACATGGAGGGCCCAGGAAGCAGTCATTCCCCTTGTTGTGAGAGGACTGCTGTGGATGGCTAACCCTTCTCCCGAGTGGAGGACATATCCTTTCTCTAGCTGCAGTGGTGATGGTCAAGGCTGAGGTCTCCAGAACTGTGCACTTCATAGCAGACCTCTGGAGTAGCAAGCAGAATTGCTGGGGCTTGGGCCAGGCCCCAGGAGGGAACAGTCCTGCCACTGGGCTACAAAGTGGTTTTGCTCCATGTGCAGAGTATGGATGCACAAAATATCACTGCCATGCAATGCAAAGTAGCCTGAGAAAATGGATGGATGGCAACAACATCATCCCTGGCTAAATGGTCATGGACGCTGGTGCCAACATGCTGACAGAGGTGAAGCACATGCACCTCAAGGACATCATCTGCCTGACACACACACTTCAGCTAGTGGTGAAGGATGCTTTGGGGCTGGGGAAGCCACTTGGTTGCCACCCAGAGATGTGTTCCTTGCTTGAGATCTGCTGGTGCCTGGCTGTCCATTTCTTACACAATATCAAGTCTGCCCATCTGTTGTGTGAGAGGTGGGGGAGAGGGAATTACGAACTCCACCTACATCATGATTGCACATTTGGTGAAGCAGAAGAGCATGGTGCAGGATGTCATCTCTGTGACCATTTTGCATTAGGAAGAGGAGCTCAGAATAATCTCCAATGGCTGGCTGACCTTCTCCCAAATGGTATGTCCTCAAGCCCTTCCAGGACACTGCTGATGTGCTGTGCACACATACAATTAGCCGGGGGGAAGTCATCCCATTGAATTGAGGGCTGGACTGGGTGCTGGCCTCTGCATTGGAGCTGTCTGTTCTCCATGGGTCAAGACTGGCAGAGAGGTTGCATGTTTGCATCCCCACCAGATTGCATCTTCTCTGCAATAAAGGAGAGTACAAGTTGGCCTGTATCTGTGGACCCTGTATAAAAGGCAGCATTGTTCTCCTGAATGCAGAACTCTTGCAATGGAAGTGTGAGCTCTGCAAAGACTGCGGAGGCTGCAGGGCAACAGATGTGGCCAGAAGAAACAGTGGGTGGATGAGGCTGGGGAGGAGGAGCCACAGTCCATCATCTTTGTCTCAAAGAGCCCAACCAGGTAAAATCCCCACTGCTGGTTGTCAGTGGTGAGCTAGGAGGTCAGCAGCAGCAAGGAGGTGTGCCAGGTGTGCAGTGGTGGAGAATTTGGCAGAGGTGATGGTGAAGGAGTACCTCACCAAGTCCCCTAAGACCACTGATACCAGTCCTCTGAAGTAGTTGTCACACAAGACTGTCAACTGGCCTGAGATTTTTTTCCTGGCCATGAGCCCTGAGTGCACCTAACACCCAAACCCCAGCAGGAGAGGAGTTCACAATCAGGAAGGTAAAAATATGAGTCCTCAGCTAAGTGACTTGGTGTGAGCAGAGAGACAAAGTGGATCAGAGTCCTGAGTCCACCTAACACCCAGACCCCAGCAGGGGAGAGCTATTAACAATCAGAAATAAAAGATGAATGTGCTCTGCTTTTAACAAGTTCCCTGTCTCTCTGCCTATTTGCCAATGCCAACAGAGGAGAGGTTGTGGAGCTGAAGGTATTATAGCAGGGGTGGCCAACAGTAGCTCTCCAGATGTTTTTTGCTGACAACTCCCATCATCCCCAGCCATTGGCCATGCTGGCTGGGGCTGATGGGAATTGTAGGCAAAAAAAAAATCTGGTGAGCTACCATGCATTATAGCATTCTGATCCCATAGAGCAGAGTGGAAAATCTGTTATTGGCAGCCAGTAGTACCTGATACACTTTGGAGGGCTCCAATGCTGGAAAATTTTGCCTCCGCTCCATTGCTTTGGAGTTTTGTAAATAATTTAATTGAATGAAGTTGGTCTGTCTGGAAATGCATTCATTCACAAACTGTCATAAACCACCATAAACAACAAGAAAGTTGGTGGAATGTTTGTGCCAGTTGCCCTTCCATGAACATTGCTTCACAAACCATGGGACCAGTCAAAAAGTATGACAAACTTTACTTCATGAAATGGCTGATGCCTATCTGTATTTACCACAGAGTTTCAGAGGAATTCTAGAATGTTGCCTCAACATGGTAACATCACTTCCAGGATCACACTAGAAGTGATGTCACAGTCTCAGAGTAATCACAGTGAATTTTCCCACATTCTTCCCCTGCTGAATAGCTGCAGGGAGTGGAGGCTGCCAGGTAAAAGATCTCCTGCCTAGGGATGAGCACGAACAAGGAAATGTGGTTTGGTTCGTGGTTGCAGGAGGCTTGTTCATGGAAGGCTTGCTCAGTTCATGGTCCACAGTCCCTTTAAACAAAGATTGCAGACAGCCAATCTTCCACAGCTGTTTTGGGCTGTCTTCCGCAGGCAGCACAAAACAGCTGCTGTTTTTGTGGCTTTCACCAGGAACAGAAAGCAGGGGTTCAAAGGTACTCGGGGTTCCTTTAAACCCCCACTTTCTGCTCCATCCATGAACCACGCTAAAAGTTAATGGAAGTTTGTGACAGTGAACTGGTCATGAGCTTCTGTTTGTGAACTATGAATGGGGCGGGGTGGGGGTGGGATTCATGAATTTTGCTTCATCCCTCCTCCTGCCAGAATGTGAAATTTGGCTTGCTTGTGTCTGTATCATTCCCTCCGCAGTCTTGATTTACTGGCCCATAAGAAGTCTATGTGGAAGTACATTTGTTTAAGAACTAATGCTTGATTGGAGCCAAACACTTATGTCAGAGTGATTTGGTTTGCTCTATAACTTGAGAACAAACTACTTGTCTTCTCATGTGATTCCCACAAATAAAAATATAGATACCTTGCAGGCTCAGACTCAATAAAACACAGGACGGTGTCAATGGGAACATTATATTATTTTTAGCATTTTTATTTCTACTGGTTGCTTTTCCTTGTACCTTTCCATGGCACTCTGGAAACTGCCATCTTTTCCAGACTCCACAAATGAATAAAAGCCCTCCTCCCCTTTTTCCAGTTCTAATGCAAAAGGGGACAAAAGTTTACCCAAAATGCTAGGCAAATTTTCTGAGAAGCATCGACTTATTTTATGGTTTGATTGACCACTTACAAATGAATGTGGAAATCATGCTGCAGAAGCAGTGCTAATTCCCAACCTCAGCCAGACCTCCCAAAATGGTGGCAGGCAAAGATCCTGTCATTCTAGAAAGAACTCAGTTTCAGGAAACAATAAATCCCAGCCTCTGTTTACCGAATCCTCATCCTGAATCCTCCAATTGCTCCATGAAACAATTACACAAGAACATTTTGCCTTTCCTTCCTGCTAGAAGACTGTAGAGAAGACCCTTCTCTCTGAATTAGAGTCTCAGCTGCTGTTCAAAAGCAAAGTATAATTAGTTGTCGCTGCTGTTTCATACAGGATTAAAAGTGGCTGATCAGACAGCAACATCTGCCTCCCGGTATTAACTCGTAGTAGCCCCCCTCCAATCCTTCTCGGAACCGGAGTATTTTGTTACCTGCTCCTTTGTGGTGTTTTTTGAGTTCTCCGGTTTCACCTTGTAGTTTCCATGTCCATGTCTGACTAGTTCTCGATCAACTTCCAGATGTCTGAAGGCTGTCCCAGAGCAAAAGGAGCCTCAGATATCTGGTTTACGTCTGTTTTTTTTTTACTACTTAGCGATATGCACATAACCGCATAACCACATTATGTTTTAACCTATGCACATGCTCGTGTACATAACGCACATGAAAGTGGAGAAAAAAAGAACTGCATGGTGCCGTCGTGTGGATGGCAGAAGATGGTTTCACTGCGGAGTGATTTGAATTGCAGTATGACAGTCTGATAGATAATATCCGGAACAAAGATATTCGGAACAGAAGCGGGTCAATTTAACACGGACTCAACACGCTGTGTGAATAGGGCCTCTGAGTGGCTTACAATCTCCTTTATCTTCTTCCCCCACAACAGACATCCTGTGAGGTAGGTGGGGCTGAGAGAGCTCTCACAGAGGTTGCCTTTTGAGGGACAACTCATGTGACCCAGGACCATTCCAGCAGCTGCAAGTGGAGGAGTGGGGAATCAAATCCAGTTCTCCTAGATAAGAGTCCACACACTTAACCACTACACCAAACCAGCTCTAGATTTCTGATGGCACTTCTGAAAAGTTGATTTTCCTTCTAGGGGAAAAGGAGACTTAAAAGATTGAGTATCTTACTCATGCAATTGTAATGGGTTGGGGTTGGATCCCATGGATCTCATCCACTAGAAGTGGCAGTTTACACTTGGCAGAAGGATAATTCCTCTTGTGTCAGTGGAAGCCTCCTTGCACCAGAGTAGAGTGCAACCACACCATGGAGCTGCCCAGTTTCTCTACTTTCATTCAGGCACAATCCTGCACATCACTATCAAACCAGACCCACAGGGGAACAGCTTACTCCGTTAGGGTTTGAATCCCCACCGTGTCATGAAAGCTTGCTGGGTAACCTGGGTAACCTTGGGCCAATTACTCTCTCACTCAGCCTAGATTACTTCATAGGTAATTCTTTTATATATGTCCTGTTTTTCTCCCCAGTAAGGACCCAAAGGAACTGACAACATCCACCTCCCCTCCTGCATTTTATCCTCATGTTGCTGTGAAGATAAAATGAAGGAGTAGAGATCAATGTTGTTAGCTGCTTTGTCATCCCACTGGAAGAAAAGTGGAATATAAAGATTTAATTTAAGAAAACAGCAACCATTTCTAATGCTCCATTCTATAGAAGTATAAAAATTATCACTTTATTTCCAAGGATATTTCAGCCTTCCTACATCCTGCTGTCACTGTGTTTATCTACAAAAGCAGATATGCAATTTTTGCAATGCAAATCCAATGTTGCACATCAAATTCAATAGTGTCATCCACAATTGGCTTAATTGTGCATCACATTCACCATTCAAAAGCACAAAAATTTCCTAAACACATAATCCAGATCTGAATTCTCATTGGGCAATTCATGTGCAATTGGCTTAATTGCACATCAGCTGATGGATCCAGATGCTGCTGTTTCTATGGTTCATGCAGTACTGCTCCCCAATCCACTTTCTGTTTGGAACAACTATCTACAACAACTAATATGTGATTTTTCTGCACTGGGGACAAAACAGCAGAGATTCAAAGTATCACTCCCTGCATCTGTTCTATTTTAAATTTTTGTTTTTCCCTTTGTGACTGTCCTCACTTCTTGGATTACACTTTACATGGGTATCTTAAAGCCTCTGGCTGGAATCACCATACAATTTCACAGTGCTAGATTTAAAAAAACACCAACACATGCTTCTGGCAGCAAAAAACAGAAGTCCAGAGAGTAGGCAGCACATCCAAAACAACTGTATGCTTAATCTTGTTTTATGGTGAAACCAAAAACTGTAAATTGTTGTTTACATAACTTTAAATGCTTGTGGAAACAAGCATGACTGAGGTCCTGTTTCCTGTGAACTCTCCTCCAAAACACCTTAGTTCTAAATGCAAAACAAATTAATTTGCTAGCACTCTTTGCTGCTCCCAGCCCACTGAGATTGGGGAAAAGACAGCCAGAGCTGCAATGGAAGTTTGCAAAAGTAGATGATGGAACTTCCTCACGTGTGCTGTTACCTTTTTACCCTGCTTTTCTATATATTTTTCTGGGAATGGACCTCCCTCCCCCTGACTTGGCCATACTACCCAGGTGCAAAGGGTGACTTTTTAAAAATGTTTTTAAAATTTATATTTCAATTAGTTTAATTTCAATTAGACAGATATTTCTGACAGATCTTGGGGTTGTGGGGTTGTGGTAGTTAACTCACTGAAAAAGTCAAGACAGTGTGCGATTGTAATAAAAAAGGCCAACACCATGCTGAGAATTGTATTTCCTGTCAATTTTCTTAATTTCCTGCAGAATTTGGCTCCAGAAGCTTTTGATCACGGAACAGTGCCACCAACAGTGAATTAGGGACCCTACACTGCCACAGTTTTTCCAACACATGGGTAAGGGGAAAAGGTGACTTGACCTTCCTCCCTTCCTGCATCTGAAGCCACAGGAGCATTGGAAGTGCCACTGGGAAGGCAGAAGAAAGCAAGCAGATTCCAGAGGGCCATAGGGTCCCTCACAAAATTCAACATGGTTCTTGGTCGCTCAGACATGTGCCTCATTCTGATTAGAGATAAATCCACCAGTTTTGCTCACATTCTGCTTGTGAATATCTGGAGCCTGTTCAGTGTGTTACTTTAGATGTACACAAACCATGCAAGTACAGTGCACACTACAGTTGACAGTATTTCACACACTGGCATTCTCCCACAGTTCAATGTCAGTCCTAATTCCCCCTTCAACTGTTGCTGAGTGATGCTTGGGAGGCTGGGCCTCAAGCTTTTTTTTTTTTTTTTAAGGCTTCAGATGTAGATACTTGTTAATTTTTGCCTTCTGCTAAGTTTCACAACTTTTTTTATGTATATCATGTGACATTTTTAATTTTGACTAGGGACTGGAAGGCTACAAGTGGCCCAGGTGGCAAATAGTGTGTTTTTAAAGTTTTCCCATTTAGTGTTTGCCTAGATATCCTGTTATTGACATCATTTCAAGAATTCTTTCAGCACACATCAGTTTTATATATGCATAAATAACATACAATTTATGTATAAATGCTACACAAAAGATTTAAGAAAACTGCACAACATTGTCAAAATTTCTCTTAAGAGATGGCCTCAGAGGATACAGTATTAGCCCACAGGTCAAGCCAGCTGACATGCTAAATCTCCATTATCTGGAGGAGGAAGAAACTGATGTCATTATAGGTTGCTTGAATCTCACTTCTCAAGAGGTCCCTAATACTTACGTACTTCACAGCTGGAAATGTTTATCTGGTTGAGTTCTGGATGTTACCTTTATACCCGGGTCCCTTAGGGCCAAGCACTGGCTTCAGCCCCTGGACAAGCCTTCACACTGAGATGGGGGTGGGGTGGGTGATACCTCTTTGGCTTTTCCCTTTAGCTTCTGCCATAGGGTTGTCAGCACTGGCTTAGGAACTACAGGAAGATTTTGAGGGCAGTGCCTGATGATGGTGGATTTTGGACAGAATGTGGCATTATTTCTGGAGTTCTATGAATTTCCCTTAATATATCTGGTAAATGCCACTGAGAGAGAGGGAAATTCCCAGAGCATCACTGCAGAGGCCATTTGTTCCTCTCATATCTCAGTTTCTTGAAGGCAGGAGATTGGGGCCGGGGGCAGAGGTTTACCTGCCATAGGCAAGAAAATGGTGAGCCTCTTCTGCCAGCCTTTCCATAGCAAGAACAGTTCACTTGGGAACGAGTTACTCTCAAGCACAGCTTTTGGCCGTTTTCCCACTTACCTTACCCCGGAGCGATGTCCCCCTTCACTGCGCTGCGTCTGCGCGGATTTCCTGCTTTTTGGCGGTTTACATTTGCGACGCAAAAGCCCCGGGACTACGCGGCTCTTCCTGGTGCTGCGCAGCAGTTTGTGCGAAATTCGCACAGACGCAACGCGGTGAAGAGGGACGTTGCTCCGGGGTAAGGTAAGTGGGAAAACGGCCTTTGTCTTCACCAGCCTTGTGTGTTTTACCTCTGGTTTGGGTGTGATCACTTCCTGTTTGTCCAGTTGCTGCAGGATAATGCCACATGGCTGTTTGGGGGTTGTTTCCTGACAGCACAAATCAAAAGGACCTACATAAACAGAGAATAGCAAAGAACCAGAACAACAGAAAAATAAAAAGATTCATAAAAAGAACTCAGATAGGGAAAATGCATTCATCCCAACTTTCTCTGGTTTCTGCTTTGGTATGTTTTGCATGCACAACACAAACAAAGGGGAAGGCAGGGCTTTTTTTGTAGAAAAACCCAACAGGAACTTATTTGCATATTAGGCCACACACCCTTTGACATCACCATTGTTTCCAGCAGGAACTCATTTGCATATCAGGCCACACACACCCTGATGCCAAGCTGGCTGGAACTACGTTCCTGTGTGTTCCTGCTCAAAAAGCAAAAGAAAACAAAACAATGGGAGAGGATATGTCATTGATGACAGAGCTGTGTTGGATTCCAGAGTATGATTTTCACACAGGCTTCCACTACACAACACTTTCATCTAACAGTACAATGGGAAGAGTACACTCATGAACCCGAAGTACTTTGAGTAAAGAGATGCAGCAATTATACTCACATTCAGGCTTTTGCGAACTAACTTAGTTTCTGCTGTCTTTAATTTGGTATTCCGTTTCCATGGTTTCATGCTTGGTTGGAGATGGAATATTTAAAGCCACCAAAATAAATTGGCCTGAACAAGCCAATGTTTTTGCAGGCTTAACACATGACTAAGAGATAGTGAATATCCAGGTGTAAGAAAAGATGGATGGGGTGAGAGGAAGGAAAGTACCGCTTGTGTGGGGGAGGAGGGGGAGTTTCTTTTCTGCTTGTTTGTTTAAGAAGCCTCTGAATGACAAGGGCTCTGATTCACTGTGCAGTTACCAGCTGTCTTGGCTCATATATTTGATGCCGAGTGAAATTGAAGCTTTTCAGGACAGATGCCTCCACATTTTGTCAAGCATCTGTACACAATAACGCTAAGTCATTCTTCACATGTGAAAAAAAGCACATCATAGATAGGTGTCATATTATTGATTCTAGAATTAGGTTGGGGTCTGTTCCTTCTCTCCACCAATTCCCTGGGGGCTGAGAATAAATTCAAGGAAGGTTCATGATTCTTCCTTGCAGCTTGATTGTTGGGTAGAGAGAACCACTGCAAGCCATCTGTCTGCTGTAAAATGTGGTCAAATGATGGTTAGTTTATATTACAAGGCATGTATGTCTTTTACTAAAGATGAAGGGCAGGGGAAGATAGAAATTTGCTCTAAAAGAAAATGAATATTGGCTTTAATGGACAGAATGGTTTCCATCTGCTGGATGGGATTTTTTTGCCTCCCACATCACACTGCAGTCCAATATGTCCCTCAAAATTTGGGACAGTTGGGCTACAGGGGGAGAAGGAGGTAATAAAGCCGGGCTCCACAAGTGGAAATGATTCCATTGGGAAATGCATCACTGGATCCATTTCGGTACTTACTTGATGCTACTAGAATGAACAAAAAGAAATGTCTCGCATCTTGCATCAGCAGAAAATGGTGTTCCTCTGGTTTTGTATTTTGATCAATAATATTATGAACTGTCTGATACGAGCAGGAATGCAGTTCCGGCTGGCTTGGTGTAAGGGTGTGTGTGGCCTAATATGCACATGAGTTCCTGCTGGGCTTTTTCTACCAAAAAAAGCCCTGGTCTGATATGCTTAAAACTTTTCTGTAGGTTCCAGCCCAATGTAGCTCTTGCAGACAACATTTCTCTATATTTACATGTATTTTAATATGTTTTTTATCTATACAGTGCATCAAGAATTCCTCCCTCAGGGTAGCGTAAAAATAACTTAAATGAAGGAAAATAACAAATAAAAATGTAATGACAACAGTACTGAAAATTATAATCCTGTTCTTGCCTTCTGGAATTCATCATAGTTGGGTTGTAATCAGCTTTTCCTTGTGAAACAGTGTGGTCACTTCCCTGGTGAGGCTGTAAAAAGAATGGGAAGTTGCCAAAATTGCTCTAATCCTGCCACACTGTTATACTAGGCAACCAGCAGGGGACAAGGGGTAGGGCTATGTATAAGTGGCTATCAATGATGGCATAATGTTCCAAGTCTGATGTTCCAAGTCTGTACTGAGACTACTAGAAATGAATTCCAGGTGAAGCAGGGATATTACGAAGACGTTTGCCATATATTAGATGCCATGCAGACGGCTGTACGGAAACACGCCGACACACCACCTGATGTGTGTTTCCTTTATGACCAAACAACAGGGAAAACTAGATTTGTCAGTTCGAGTGTTACACACTTCATTGTGGGTGACAAATTAGTGCTGCTGCTGGGGACTCCCCCTAACATGACATTCAAAAACATTCAACACGCAATGGATATTACCAAAGGGTTTAATTCTCTGTACCTATATATCGATATCATAGAACACCAGCTGGTAGGGGACACAGCCGTGCCTCTTCTGCACTGTGTTCCGATAAGAGGGAAAACTCACGATTTTGTCACAGTCATCTATGATGAGCCCCACTACGTCCCCGTCAACAAACAGCATATTGAAACGATCCACGTAGAAATAAAGACGGATCAGAATCAACCCGTGTCATTCCGTTATGGCAAGGTCATCGTAAGGTTGCACTTACGACCACAGAAAAAATGGTAATTGTGAAAGATTATGGGGACCAGCGCTGTTTAGGGGCTATTACATTCACAGGCCGGTTACGCTCTCCCTGGATTTCATGGTGCACCCGTTATGTATGGGTCAGGAGTTGGAGGGATTTTTCGGAGGCTTTTCCGAATAGCCGTACCACTTTTTAAAAAAGGGGCAGACATTGTCAACCTGCACTTGAAAACTGCAACTCGCAATATTGCTCAAGATGTCGTGGGCCATGTGACACATCGAATTATGAATAAACTCGATCCCCAGGAGGGATTGGGCTTTCTGTATCTTAAAAGAAGGGGTGGACTTAAAAGAAAACGATCTACTACATGCAGAGGCCCCCCAGAACTCGTTAAAAGAAGCCGCGGGGGTCCCAAGAAGCAGGAGGCCCTGATGAAGAGGAGAGGAAAGAGGAAGAAGAAGAGGATTCCTCAAGGGGGACTCAAAGACATTTTATAAGTGGCCATGGCATTCATCCACTGTGGCTCGGAAGTGTGTGTGAAGTCGGAGCTTGATCTGTTCCAGATAGCCCCGACACAAACTTGCATCGAGAAAAGCCTGTATATCGAAGTCCCACCCCTATCAGCCCTTACAGGATCTGCACCTCTAGAGTTCTACATAGCTGGTAATGGGGAAGGTTACATTACGTGAAATGCAAAATTACTCGAGAAGATGGCACAGACCTTCCTGCTGACGCTAGAGTGGCGCTGGTGAACTACCCAATAGCATCCATGTTCAGTCAGCTGGATGTGACCGTCGGAGATCGGCTGATCAGCCAGAGCAATAATTGCTACCCCTATAGGGCAATGATTGAAACTCTGCTCAATTACAGCGGGGAAACCCTAGCCACACAATTTTTAGCGGGTGGTTTTTATAAGGATACGGCTGGCCTGCATGAGTCCACCATCCTAACAAACCCCATCAACAAGAGGTTTGTCAAGAGAGCAGAACTAACGGCCGAGAGCAGGGTGATAGACCTCCACACGGACCTATTTTTTCAAGAAAAACTGCTACTGAATGGAGTGGATGTGAAAATCAAACCCGCAGCAGGTACACCTTCTGCTTGATGAGCGGTGCGGGAGACGGGACACATTTTAAGCTCCAGATGGATTCAGCCTCTCTCGTTGTGAAAAAAGTGAGGGTGTCCCCGGGTGTCTGACTGGCCCATGCTGAAGCACTGATGACCTCCACAGCAAAATACCCTATGGACCGTGTCAGCATGAAAGTGTTCAGTATCTCAGCAGGAGCCAGTGTAAACAACCAAGACAACTTGTTTTTGGGACAGCTTCCCAAAATGGTGGTCATGGCTCTGGTGGACAATGACGCTTTCAGCAGTGGCGTCACCAAAAACCCTTTCCACTGTAAAGATTACAACATTAACTTTGCAGCCCTATATGTGGACGAGGAGCAGATCCCCCCTAAAACCCTTCCAGCCCGACTTTGCCAGGGGGAACAACGTGAGAGAATACATGAGTTTGGTGCAAACGGCAGGGAAGCATCTTCAGGATAGACAGCTCCTAATAGATCGTGATGAGTATCGGAATGGGTACACTGTTTGCCTTTGACCTCTCTCTCGATCAGGAATGTGCAGACCATTACTCCCTGATCAAAACGGGGAACCTGAGAGCTGAAATACGCTTTGCAGACGCACTCCCCCAAATGGTGAATTTGATCGTGTACAGGGTGTTTGACAATGTCATTGAGATCAACCAAAACCGCAACATGCTCTTTGACTATATGTAACATGGATACTGTCCAGCTAACACGCGTCTTACTAGACAATCCTCACACCCAAAAAAGCTTCTTGAATGTCTTCCCCAGCGATCAGCTGCCTGTTAAAAGGCTGTCCCAGAGGCCCGCCTCTTTAGTGGTGAACACATCCCCACTACCTCCCGGGAGAACATTGGCTGGCGATTTATCTCAGCGACCCCAGGACCTCCGAGTTTATTGACTCATTCAGCAACCCACCCTCTAGCCCCCTCTTTCCACCCACCATTATGGACTTTTTAAACAAGAATTCTAATTAGGTGAGTTTCCAGAGGAACCGTCTCCAAGGATCAACATCTAACACATGCGGACAGCACTGCCTGTTTTTTCTCCACCACCGCTGCAAAGGTGCCCCCTTTCACGAGATTGTGAAGATGTATTCTCCACCCCCAAACTGAATGACAGGATGGTCATGAGTTTTGGAAAAAGCACCCTGAAGAATTCAAGGACTTTACAAAACATGTACACCCGCACCCAAACCTGTGTTTCTCGTGGTCCCCCTAATAAAAATCTGTTGGAATATTAAAATGGAGTAAGCATGTGTCTTTTGTCCATAAAATACTCAGAGCCGAAAGATTTGCGTTTACAAAAAAAAATTATTCCATAGTCAACCATGCAGGCCGTCTTTTTTTTCTTTTAGAAGAAATACGGAGGGGTGATTTTTTTTTTTTTTAGAAGAAATTACGGGTGTGTGCTTTAAAGCCGGAGGCTGTGGGCTTTTCAGGTCTTCCATCATTTTTCTAGCAGCCGGGGTGCCCACCACTGAAGAGGGGACGTTGAGTTCGGCCAGAGCCCTCATAAACACATCCATGTCATTAGGTGAGGAGGCAGAAGAGGGAAAGTGAGTCTGAGTAATAGTCTTGACCAAGTCAAGCAGATGGCTTTCAGCAACAGGGGCCCCTCTGTAAAGAAAAGTTCCCCTTTCATCCCAAGAGGCAATTTCTTTGTTTTGATCCATTTTCTTTAGCAGCACACGGGCATTGTTCCTGTTTCGATGTGGTAGATTCTCTATCACCTCTTCAAAAACCATTGCATTTTTTTATTGACGTTGGATGTTAACTCAGTTTGCAGGAGATACAGATCCAGCTTAGTTTTCTCTTCCTCACCCATTCTGACATGCATGAGATATTTCTGAAGAAGAGGCATAGACCTTGGCCTTCTGGTATTGGGACAAATCCCCCCTCTCTAGAACCGTTTTCATCTCCTTGTCTAGAGAGTACACAACGGCGTGCCTGATGGGTTCACTCTCAGAGGTCCGCTGAATAGTTATACGATCTAACTGCTGGCTAGGGACCAGGTACATCTTCTCAGCATGATCCATCAGGAGGGTGTTAAAAAGCTGGTGAGCAAGGGCAGAACAAAACCCAGCAAGGACCCTATAAAGCCCCCCTGCTGTCTCACCAGTTTCTTCTTCTTTGTAAGAGGAGTCTTAGAGCTGCTCAGGGTTTTAATCAGGGACCATTTTTTTCTTCTGCTGCTGTGACAGGGGGATAACGCCTTTTAGCATGTTTAAAGCTATCTCCCCGATAGCCTTTATTAAATCGTTTGGAGCAGCTCACAGAATAGCATTCCTTAGGTGAGGGGGTGATTTGGAGATGAGTCTTAGGAGACTTCAATTTCTTTTTAAGCATGCAGACATGCTTCCTCCGTGCCAGGCTGACTCTCCTTAAAAGCCCCGCAGAGATAAGCGTCAGCGCCTTTTAATCCCCCTGACTGTTTTTTTAATAACATAGCAGACCGGGAGGTCTGGGGGGAACATCCCTGTACGAAGTATGTAAGATTCCGGCATGGTTGCATTTAAATTCACCATCAGGTAGCCGAAGGGCTTTCCCGTGGCATCTTCATAAGCCTCCATAAAAAAAGCTGCTTTTTCAGGGTACATCTGTCTGGCTAGAGTCGCTATTTGTAATTTATCTCTGGGGTTTTTAAATAACACCATGTACTTGGTGTTCAGATTGATGGTTCTGCTGCTCTTCCCCTGGCAGAATAGATTCTGCACAATGTAAATAATACTCAGATTTCTGTGATGAACCTATTTGGTGAAAGCGTTTTCGATTTCGCCGCTATCGGAGGCACACGCCATCAGATCATCCATAACGACAAGTTTTATTTTATTAAGAGGTAGCAATTCATCAGCATTCAAATTGGAGGGCAAACCGTCTACAAACTTTATAAAAGAATAGTGTCTGAGCAATTCTTCATACAATGGTTGCCAGCATGTGTAAAACCACACAATATTTTCAGGCATGACAGAAAGCGTAGACTTTGTGTTCACAAGTACATTTTTTATAAAATAACTTTTCCCGCAATTGCTGGGTCCTGCCAGGATGGCCGAGAAAGGGTGATGCCACCTTGTATCCATTTTAATAACCGTAGGGCAGACTCTTAAACCCCTCTCTGAGCACTCGTTTGTCATAAACCACCTTCTGAGTTTTTTAAAGAAGTTTTGTTTTAATAACAAAGTTCTTTTTGTCTCTGACTATGCCTGGGTGACTCACCGTAATCTCACCAGGCTCAGAGCCAGAAACGTGCATGAAAACCAAATCCGTCAAACTGTCAAAATTGATCTTTTCACTATTAGAGGCATTCAGAGTAACACCCTTAATTTTCAGACACGCTTCCCCTCCTGACAGCTTGTATCCTTAGGTCTTAGGACCCGCAGAAACAAACTCCGTTATATACTGCCTCGCGGGAACTTCACTTGTCAGCTGACCTAGATAGCATCATAGGGGGGGATTAGAGTCACAGGGACGGCTCACAAAGATCACGGAATAAGTATCTGAGTACAAGCACCTCTCTCCTAAACTTTCGATGAGAGCGTGGCGTTCCAATCGTGCATAAACTGTGGTGACAGCAGCTATGAACATATTTGTGTATCTGGGAGCTGTCAAACGCTCCCCAGCGTGCTTTCAAGACACCCAGGCTACATCCTCACTGGTGAAACTGCAGGCTGTGGGCTCGTAATTCTCTGAAAATATCAGCTCAAAAAAGCGGTTTGGATCCCTCACAATTTCAGTGTTTTGCAAGTTCGTTCTCTGTGCAAATTTACCCCACAGAGAATTGAGGAAAAGCTTATTAATCTGGCGCTTTGCGGGGTTGCGGCAGATATGCTCGGGGCGGAGAAGGACACCTTCCTTTTTGTAAAAATCAGCAATGTATTTCTCTTTATCAGCCTGTGTCACACACCAATCTGGGTAGCCAGAAGATTCCTGCTTCTGCCTGAGATGTCTTTTAATGTATTTTGCAAAGAGCTGCCTGCTTTTCCCCTTAAAATGCCAAACTTCAAAGATTTTCACAACCCTGTAGCCTTTGGCCAGAGCCGTGTGCAGCTCCACAGTGACCCATGTGGCTGTCAGAGCTCTCTCCTCATCGGAATGCCGACATGTTTCCTGTTGTTTTGTTTCAGTGCAGGTCCTGCATAGTGTAAAAAACAGCTTCCCACCCACCCAGGATGGCAACACAGGGGAAAAAAGTCCTCTTGGGGGATAGACTTTAACCTTAGCCAACCCAAAATATTCTGTGAGAGGCGCAAAATTATTTTGAATTATCTCTGGGTGGCCTAGAGGGTACACCTTTGTTGCATTCACAAACAGGTACAGACTGGTGAAATTGTAGTAGTGTATTTGCTCTCCTTCTCCAGCTTTGTAGTATAGTCCGTCCCCCCAAAAGTGCATCTCTAGGAATTGGAGGATCAGGAAAGTCTGCTGCTTTAAGAAAAGCTTTCACGGCCTCGTCAGTGTTCTTAAGACGGTTCCACTCGTGCTCCCAGATGCTCTCAACTTAAACCCCATCCTTTTAAGGTCATCAAACTTCCACCGTGTAGCACAGTAAAGCTGGTCAAATGTTTTCCCTGCTAATTTATTGATTTTGTTAGGTTCATAACATTGTGGGCAGCTGTGTCAATAGCAGCCGTTAAACTCAAAAGCTGTTTTCTTCCCATTCAGCACCGCAAAACCATCTAGGAAATACTTCCCAACCTTACGTTCCCTCCCCTTTAATGTGTGTTAGATTTGGATCTTTTCAGAGTGCTCCAAGTAGCAGAGCCGCTGAATAGAAGAAGTTGAAAACCTCTTTGTTTCCCTGTGATAGTGGTCTGGAGGAGGAATGGCTACTGAGAGCGGTGTCAGAAAATTAAACCTGTACATAGCTAAACAGACCCCAGCCAATGTGAGATATTGTAGGGGGTCTATACTGAGACTGTCCTGGGCTGTCATGCTCATGATTTCAGTTCGGTACAACATACAAGCCTGTTCCAGAATGTTCACATCTTGCTGGCAATAAAAAGCTAGTTCTTTTTGGAGATCAAAAGTTCTAGATTTGTTCTCGTGCCATTTTAAGAAAGTTGCCCTTTCTTTGGGCATCATCAGGTCTACCCCATAGTATTTGGGCTCTGGTAAAAGTCCCACATAAGACTGATTTTCCTCAGTGTTGAAAAAATGAGGAAAATAGCCCTTACTCTGGGAAAATCCTAGAGCTTTTGGCAGCTTAGAGAGGGCCAAGGGAAGATGGTTCAATGAATCAATGAATTTTATGTCGAGACTTTTTATGTTAATGCACATTAGCTTTCCTCCCAAGGCTACCAGTTTGGGATCCAACCTCTCCTCAATCAGCTGCTTAACAATAAAGTAAGAATCATAAGCCTTGGAGTTATGGGCAATGAAGGTAGTAAACTTAAACTGCTTGTGTGCGATAATTGGGTTAACAAACTGATACACAGGCGTTTCACCCCTGAATCCCCAAGATTTACCACTGGCTCACCATTTTTTATCTTCCCCCAAGGCTTTAGCAAAAACATAATTGGGCTGGTGCACCCCTCCTACGTTATCTTGTGTGCATTCAAAATCATAAAATATGTATTTTGATGAAACGTCGGGCTGTTTCAGAGGTTCTAAATAGCACAGCCTGTGGAAATCTTCACCATCCTCCAGCTTCCCACCGCATTGTCTACAGACCCTCCCACGACACTCTTTAAACAGGTGAGTAACGTCCTTGTAAGAACTGCATTTTGTACACCATGCCCTGGAGGGACATGCTGTTTCATCTTTGGGCTGCCAGCTCACCATGCCTCTTAAAACAAAAGTTGCTGCTACAATACATGCAGCAGTTGGGACATTTCTTAGGTGTTCCTAGGATCGTTTTACATTATGTGGTGGAACACATTCTACAAAATTGAGAACAATTATGGTGATGGTTGTATAGGGTGTGACAATACCTTCAATAATTCCTAGACCCAAAAAAACTCTTAATGTGAAGAATGCCATAAAAATGATCACTCTGTAAAAGCATAAAATGGGTCTCAGGATATTTCAGGGGCTGTGTTTTAAATATACTCCATTCCTTATCAGAACACAACACAACATGAATGTTCACTTTTAAATGTTCCTCAACTGTTGATATGTCACAGAGACCCACCTTTTTCTGATCAGACCATCCTAATTCGCTGTGTAATTTTCTAGCTGCCTCTAACAGGATTGCGTCAGAAGGATCCCTCGTTCTTTTCATTACACCCATGAGCCTCGCCGCGAAGCATAGGTTGTTGTTGTAATCTGAAAAATCTACCAAAAAACGCCGCATTTTTTTCAATTATTGAACTGTAAGGGATAGACTTGTTTTTACGACGAGCACCGCCCCTCGGGGGCTTTGAAACAGTCACAATTAAGCGCAGTGCGCTGGTGCTGAGTATTTCTCTATTGCTTTGCAGCATATTTACCACAAACTCCAGAAACTCATCCGCGTTGAGATAGTCTTTCTTTTTCTTAAATGAAAATAATGGGTTTTGTAGACCTTCCCCCTGTAGGCGCATTTGAACAAAATCTCCCTCATCTATGCCAACATTAATCTCATCCAGAACATCCTGGATCCCCCTCGTTAGCACCTCGAAGGCATGTGCAAAGGAGCGCACGTGTTCTAAATTTACAAAGCGAAATTCCTCACTGGTTACCAAAGACCTAAATCTTTCATAGGGCCTCTGCCACCCCCTCACATGTTCTACACAGTCTTCGGAAGGTTGTGGGGAGGCATTTGGACCCCCCAGCACCGCCTTTACCTCCTCCACACCATCGGTGCTGTCGGAGACTTCGGGAGGTGATGGAGAGGTTGCACATCTCTCTGCTGCTCCCTCCCCAATCCCATTGGTGCTAGCAGAATATGCTTCCCCATCCTCCTCCCTCCCCACCTCATCAGTTTGAACAGACATCAGGTCTGGGGAGCCCCTTGCCCCTTCAGAGACATTGTTGGGCAGAGCCCCCCCTCATACTGTATAGCGCTATCAACACACGCTGGGTACTTTGCATAATTTTTAATCAATTTGGTCTCATAGTTGTCAAACAGCTTGGAGATCTTGTTGGAGACAACATCATGAGCCTCCTTGGCTTTCTTAATAAGATTATCTTTCTCTTTCAATTGTTGAGTGAGTTTGAAAAGAGATTCAGTTAATTCCATCCGCTTTTTAGGTTGATCGCCATCGCTTATTACACCCTCTTCGTTGGTTCTTGCACTGTCAGTTTTTCTCTTTTTAGGCTTAGGCCTCTTCTGGCTGTTGGTAGACACAGAACGTTTCTTTTGAGGTGCACCATCACCCTGCAACGGCATAGCAGCTTGTGACATTCCAAGTACAGCTTCTAGAAAATAGACCAAAAAACACACTGTGATCATGTAAAACTGCAATTCTATTGGACAAAAGGACAATAAACTTGTACAGAAAGTTTTAAAAGATGATTATGCCATTTAAAACTAAATTATTTTTGTTAAATATGACTCCACAAAAAAAAAAAAAACCCTACAAGAATTGTAACCAATTGATAATACATATGGTAACTAATGCTGGGATAATTTTGCCAAACAGTGGAAAAAGTTGGAAGCCCCAACTATAAAAAATACCTGAAACGGCTGAAATAGATATGACAGTGGTTCTAAACGTTGAACCTATGCAGAAAGTGTTGGAGAGTTGGGCTCCTTTCTATGAATGGACCTTTTTCACAGAGTATTAAGGTGTGTCAAAATGTTATTCAAAAAACCCCTAAAATCTGTTGATAAAACCTTCTACAAGTCTCGTGCAAGCATTACAATGTTGTAAAAACTAAGCAGCTTTAAGTGTTAAAAATTGTTATATACAAACCTTTACTGTAACGTCCAAATTCTAGTAACCCCCTAAAAAAACCCTATACAGCTCTCATTAGTTTCATATAAAATGCAAAAGCTGCCACATCACAGTTCTGCAATATTGATTTTGAAACCCTTACACTGTTAAAAGTGACTCTCTCTCTCTCTCTCTCTCTCTCTCTCACACACACACACACACACACAGAGTGAGATCTGTTTGGCAAACAAGGTATTTCTAAAAAAACCCAACCATTAAAATAACACAGAGCTGATTAATTAATATTCTTACCAGGCTCCTTAAACACAGTGGCTGCCTGGGGGTACGGTTGTGCTGCTTGATCTTCCTCATCCAAAATAACCTCTGCCAAAAAAAAATACCAGATCGAATTAATTCAGAAAACTTTACATTTACATCTTTACAGCTTGTTTGTCTCGTAAAAAAAGAACCTGTAAAATTTTATTTACCTATGTCATTAATAGTGTATTGATTCAATTCAATCATGCTGCTAATTGCTACTGATTCTAACTCCTGCAATTCCATACACAAATCATCATTGAGGTAATCTGAAACCAGAATAAGGTACTTGTTAAATGTCTATCTGCTGGTAGTTCTACATCCACACACCCCCCCCAAAAAAATTCTTACCTTGATAATTATTGAGCTGGGATGCCATGATGTTGAATGTTGTATGCTAACACTGGATCTTAAAAGTTTTGCTGCATTAAAGATGGTCCTTCACACATCCTTAATATAGTTATTTGGGGGTGGTGGGGGTGGTAGGGGGTCTCAGAAAATATATGGAAACTTGACTCTGAAAATATATTGCGTGAGAACCTAATTTCCTCTCTTCTCTCTGTTTATCTTGTCCGGTCTAAGCAGTGCCTGCTTTAATAGTATCCATATTTTGTCAAGAATCTTGCTGAACCGCAGGTGTGTACTCTCTTACGCCTGAGAGGCATACATTTTTATAGTTCTCACCATAAAATCACTGGCCTTGAGCAGTTGATCTTTTAGGACAGTTTGTGGGGTTAAATACTTTTTTCTCACAATTAGCAATATATAAAATCGATCAAATTAGAAGGTGGGAAATGATACCTTGGGAGAGACCAGTTTCCCAGACATGGTTCTGTGAGAACTCTTGATTTGATAGCCAGAGCTAGATTCTCCAGCCTGAAGACTGGTAACCTCCCTGTGCTTGCAGAGGACGAGAGACAGTTTTCATGATCGTCTGAGAACAGGTTGCTGAAGCTGCTAGAAAGATAGGTTTTAATGTTAATAAGAAAATATAGGTGTTTGCAATTAATAATTAACGGGGCAGTGTTATTAGAATGGCTTGTAGAACTAGTCATGAATGTCTTTGCAACAGTTTGCCCCCCATAAAACACACTGAGAACATAAAAGCATAAGAGAAGCCGTGTTGGATCAGGCCTATGGCCCATCCAATCCAACACTCTGTGTCCACAGTGCCCAAAATATGTGTGTGTATGTACACACACACACACATATATATAAACTGTGGCTAATGGCCACTGTTGGACCTCTGCTCCATATTTTTATCCAATCCCCTCTTAAAGCAGGCTATGCTTGTAGCTGCCACCGCCTCCTGCGGCGGTGAATTCCACATGTTAATCACCACACATTGCCAATCTTAAAAAGGGATCAAGTAAGTAACAGTGACTTTAAGTGTGCACCAAGTTGTGCATCAAGTTGTGAAACACAAGTTCCAGATCATAAGAACATGAGAGAAGCCGTGTTGGATCAGGCCAACACTCTGTATCACATAGTGGCAAAAAAAGCAAAACAAAACCCATGTTCCATCAGAAGGTTCACAAGTGGTGCTAGAAGCCCTTCCACTTTGCCCCCCCCCCTCCCAAGCGCCAAGAATACAGAGCATCACTGCCCCAAACTGTTCCAATAAAATGCTGTGGCTAATAGCTGCTGATGGACCTTTGCTCCATATTTTTATCCAATCCCCTCTTGAAGCTGGCTATGCTTGTAGCCTCCACCACCTCCTGCAGCGGTGAATTTCACATGTTAATCACCACACATTGCCAATCTTAAAAAGGGATCAAGTAATTAACAGTGATTTTAAGTGTGCACCAAGTTGTGAAACACAAGTCGCAAATCATGATAAGAACGTAAGAGAAGCTGTGTTGGATCAGGCCAACACTCTGTGTCACACAGTGGCCAATATATATATATACACATACGCACATTGTGGCTAATAGCCTCTGCTCCATATTTTCATCTACCCCCCCCCCCCCCCTTGAAGCTGGCTATGTTTGTAGCCTCCACCACCTCCTGTGGTGGTGAATTCCTCATGTTAAGAAGTACTTCCTTTTATTTGTTTTAACCTGACTGATCAGCAATTTCATTGAATGCCCACGAGTTCTTGTATTGTGAGAAAGGGAGAAAAGTACCTCTTTCTCTGCTTTCTCCATCCCATGCATAATCTTGTAAACTTCTACCGTGTCATCCCGCAGTCAACATTTCTCTGAGCTAAAGAGCCCCAAGCATTTTAACCTTTCTTCATAGGGAAAGTGTTCCAAACCTTTAATTGTTCTAGTTGTCCTTTTCTACACTTTTTTCCAATGCTATAATACCCTTTTTGAGGTGCGGTGACCAGAACTGTACACAGTATTCCAAATGAGTCCGCCCCATCGATTTATACAGGGGGGCATTATGATACCGGCTGCTTTGTTTTCAATCCCCTTCCTAATAATTCCCAGCGTGGTGTTGGCCTTTTTTATTGCAATTGCACACTGTCTTGACATTTTTTTCAGTGAGTTATCTACCACAACCCCAAGAGCTCTCTCCCTTGGTCAGTCTCTACCGGTTCACACCCCCCATCAACTTGTATTTGTAGCCGGGATTCTTGGTCCCGATGTACATTATTTTGCACTTGGCCACATTGAACCTCATCTGCCACGTTGTCGCCCACTCACCCTGTCTCAACAGACCCCTTTGGAGTGCCTCGCAATCCTCTCTGGTTCTCACCACCCTGAACAATTTAGTGTCATCTGCAAACCTGGCCACTTTGTTGCTTACTCCCGACTCTGGATCATTAATGAACAAGTTAAAGAGCATGAGTTGTATCGACACGGAACCTGATGCAACCTGATGTCAAAGGGACACTGTCTTGACATTTTTTTCAGTGAGTTATCTACCACAACCCCAAGAGCTCTCTCCCTTGGTCAGTCTCTACCGGTTCACACCCCCATCAACTTGTATTTGTAGCCGGGATTCTTGGTCCCGATGTACATTATTTTGCACTTGGCCACATTGAACCTCATCTGCCACGTTGTCGCCCACTCACCCTGTCTCAACAGACCCCTTTGGAGTGCCTCGCAATCCTCTCTGGTTCTCACCACCCTGAACAATTTAGTGTCATCTGCAAACTTGGCCACTTTGTTGCTTACTCCCGACTCCGGATCATTAATGAACAAGTTAAAGAGCATGAGTTGTATCGACACGGAACCTGATGCAACCTGATGTCAAAGGGACGTGTTACATGTATAAGGTTAGCCGTGTTCAGTTTTAAAGTCATCATTTTATCCGTTGGGTATGTCTCCTCTCCAAACTATGTCTGCTTAGAACCATTGCATCTCCACAATTCTCTAAATAACATCTGTGTTGCAAAACACGCTTTCCCCCAAACAATTTGAAGCCTGCTACACCTGTGGCTGACCCACCTTTCCCCCTTAGGAAACATCCAGCATTCCTTGGCGTGGGTGGATCCCTAGCCTCCCATTAGGGACTGTTGTGTCACTCCCCTATAAGGAAGCATATGGCATTTGTTTTTTGTGTGTGCATGCATATGTGTGGGTGGGACAGCTGTTACTTTGATGATGATAGGGGCCCCCTATCTACTACTTCTGTGTTGTACACAGAATTTCTGGCAATTACTAGGTAGAATTATAATTTCATAGTTTCAGAGAGTAGCCAATTTGGTTTGCAGCAGAACAGCTAGATTCAAGTCTTTAGACACCCACAAGATTTTGAGGATATAACTTTTTGAGAGGCTTATAATTTTCAGTATTGCTGTCATTACATTTTTATTTGTTATCTTCTTTTGTTTAAGTTATTTTTATGCTACCCTGAAGGAGGAATTCTTGATGCACTGTATAGATAAAACATATATTGTTAGATGTCTCGTGCACAGTGCTTTAGCTCTTGAAAACTTATACCCCCCAAATCTTGATGATCTCTAAGGTGCTACTGGACTCAAATCTAGCTCTTCCATGCTCAGAATTACAGGAGCTAGAGTCAGCATGGTGTAGATTAAAGTGATGTTGAAAACTTCTCTAGGGTAGATCCAGACTAAATTGGAAATATTCCTTCTTTTATACTACAGGACCAACTCCCCCCCTATGTAATTGCACAGGGTCCCTTATCCCACAGAAGCAGCATTTTGTGGAAATTAGTGGGCTTGTCTCTACACCACTGGGCTGGTCATGATCCTTTGGGTAGTAGAGGGCAGGTTATAAAACCACTCTCTTCCTCTTCTACAATTTAATTTTAAATATATGGTCCTGGAGACTGAACTGGCTGAGAACAAGATTAAAAGAGATCTTGGGATTACAGTGGAAAGTGCAATGAAAATGTCAATTCAGTATGTGGCAGCAGTGAAAAATACAATTTCTGTGCTAGGAATTATTAGGAATCATTAGAAAAGAAATTCGTTACTGTTGGTCAATGTTGTAATGCTCTTGTATAAAGCTATAGTGTGGTCCCATTTGAAATATTGTGTGTGATTCTGGTTACTGTATCCCAAAAAAGACTATGAAGAGCTAAAAACAAAACAAAAATAAAGATGAGCAACCAAGATGTTTCAAATAATTAGGAAGTTGGAACACTTGTCCTATGAGAAAAGGCTGGAGAGTCTGGGATTTCTCAGTCTCGAAAAAGATGGCCAAGAAGCAGTTTTCACGTTAATAATATTATGCATAAGAACATAAGAGAAACCATGTTGGATCAGGCCAATGGCCCATCCAGTCCAACACTCTGTATCACACAGTGGCCAATATATATATATATCCTTCTTTTATACCACATATATATTTTATACCATACACACACACAGACACAGTGGCATGGGGTGGAGAAAGTGTATGGGGTGGTGGAAAGTGCTCTCAAGTCGCAACCAACTCATGGTGACCCTTTAACTTGAAAAGTCCCTATTAAAAACAAAATAAAATCTCATTATTTAAATGGGGAATTATTTTGGGGGGGATTCTGTAGTGGAAACAACAATTCTCCACTAGGGTTTTATTCCCCCTGGGCTTACTGCAACCACAATCCCAAGTGAGCTCCTCACATTCTCTTGAGGATGTTTCCCCCTCTTTTCACAGTAATAGTGCAAAGACATTCAAGGCTTAGATTCTATCTCAGAACATTTTATGCAAATTTTGGCAACTATGTACCAATAAAGGATGTAAATTAATGAAAACCCTCCAACATATGCTACAGTTCTAATATGCTGAACAAGAACCTCGGGACTGAATGAGCGAGCACACCAGCCTCAAGTATGGATGGGCATTGCCCTTAATTCCCCTGGCAGCCCAGTTAACTTGTTGAGTGTCAAGATGTCACCACTTGGCATGCAGAACGCTGTTCTCACACATGGCTAGTAGACACCATAGTTTGTTCTTCTGAAAATTCCCACAAGTGGCTACAAAGGTGAATATATCATTGCTTTGAAAATATGATTTTAAAAAAGGTTTCCCCTTCCTTTACATAACAATAGAAAGAAATCATATTCACTTTTTGTATTGTTCATATTTTGTAAGTGCTGGGACGTTCAGAATAACCTTTTAAATACTGCTTTGTATATATAACTGGACATAGTTTTTCCACATTATTAGTAAGAAAGAATCGATAAAGTCTTTTTTTCTTGCCATATCCACAGGTCATCACTGTCAGTGGTTTTGGACTGCTTTACGTTTGCCGCTATTGTTGATTATTCTTTTTATGCCATTCATACACTGCTATCCATGTGCAGTGGATGTACAAGTATTGTTGAAAAATGTGTCAAAAGGGAGAAACATGATTGAAACGGATATTTGAATCCCATTGACAAGCCTGCAAAATTCTGCCTTAATCCTAATAACTATTTTAATTACATTATTGTTAATGACTAGCTTTAGCCTTGATAAAAGGTAGGATAGAATTTGAAAAAACCCACTCAAGATTGTGCACAGATTTAGAGCACCCAGATCATGTTGTTCCAAGAACATGAAGATAGGTTAAGAGAATATCAGTGGTTTTGCTACAGATAAATTTTAGATCAAACTGCAGACTAGGGATTGGGAAACTGAAGAGTTGTAGCACAAAGGAAAGGGAGTTAGGGACTGAATCATGGCATATTGGTAAGGTTATTATAGCACAATACACTCCGTGATACATCTTTTTAAGGTAACCATTCCTAGGAGTCTGCAGTGGATCAATTACATTACTTTAGTACTGCCCGAACTTTTCTGTGTCCACATTTAACAAGGGCCAATACATTCTTATTAGCACAGCTGGCTCATCTGTGACCTTAGCAAAAATCATTACTGTGGATGACAGACATCTGTTCCACATCCACTGCCACTCCTCCTGTGGGGAAGATACATAAGGGTGGTGTGCTGAATTTCTCTGTGTCACCAGGAGCTTACAGCAAGTGCTGCAGAGGATTTTATCATGTGAGTTTAGCTGCTAATAGGCAAGGGAAAGGAAGCAGGGCCCCCCTTTGGATAACAGCGGCCCTTCTGCATCAGCATTAATGGATTTCAGCGGAGCCTCATCAAGTTCCTTGCTGCTAGGCAGATGGGGAGAAAGGGATGGGAAGATGGGAGTAGAAGAGGGGGCAGAATAGAGGCTCTGAGAGGAACAGCTGAGAACAAAGCAAAGAGTTTGTGTGGGCTTTCGCCAATGCCTGTTTGTTTCAATCCCCACTTTATCACATTGGTGACATGAACATCAGCAGACATCCTCAAGGCTACTTTTCCCTCCTGTCTCTTCAGTTTTGACTAACATCAAATTCAATATCTTGGGGAGGCTCTGCTGTTTGTGCAGTCTGACAATGAAATCTATATCTTTATTCACAACATTTAGTGAATTCATAAACTGGATCGATATCAGCCTAATGGTTATTTCATCTCCCCGGGTCGATTTTCTAGCCAGTCCTCAGAATATAGATTGATGTTTGCATTGGGGACGCAGAGACCCTTGTCATCTTGGATAGCCAAGTGACAAAGGGAAGGCAAATTAATGGCAAAAGGGACAGAGACTGACCTCCAAGCAAATGGGACAAGAAAAAAGGCCTTTGGGAAATGTCAGATCTAGATTCTGGCTGTTCTCAGGCAGAAATAGAAATGCAACGAGCAGAGAGGGTGGAAACGTAATCTTTACATATCCTTTCAGCTGCTTTCCAAAATAGTAGATGGTGGGTGGGCTGTACTTTCTAAGGACATGGTTTGGAGGAATCCACATGAGACACAGAGATTTACATCACAAAATGGTAATGAAAAATTTAGACTATCTGGAATTACTACAAGTGGGGATTCTGAGAACTCGACAACAAATATGTTCAGAGGGTGAAGATTCAATTTTTGACAGTTGCTATCACACAGGAGCACAGAACTTTTTTTGGGGGGGGGTTGTAATTTTTGTGTGTGTGCATGCACACCTGGAAGTCATGGTGACCTGTGGTTTCTGCCTGTACTGGGGGCATGGAGGATATTCAGAAAGGCAGCTGAATGAAGCCTGCCTCTGCCTCCCAGCTCTGGTATTCCAAGGAGGTCTCCCATCCAAGTACTTGCCAGAGTCAACCCTGCCTAGCTTTTGAGATCTGATGAGATCAGGCTTGCCTGGGCTATCCAGGTCAGGGCCAGTAGCACAGATCTTTTTTGTTCTGCTGCTGTCTGACTGCAGCAGTGAGCCCAACAGCTTTGTGACTGTGCAGTAGCTTATCTGGAACCTTGTAGCCTGAACTGCTCTTAAGTTTCCTCTGTAAGCCTTTAGCAGAACTGACCACATGTTTGCAATTTTTCTTGAGGCCTGGATTGGAAATCTGCTGTGAGTGGCATGTCAGCTTCTCAGGATTCCCTAGTACTTAGATCCCAATTTTTGCATAACAGGTTATGATATAATCATAAGAATCCTAAACTCCTATTGTATTCTTAAAATACAGAATAACCTGTTTATTTCTCATGTGTTAGAATTCTAATAAATAACCCTCCCTGTTTAGCTGGTGAGTGGATTTATGCTCGCCCGCAAAGCCCTGATTGGATTTCAGAATGCTCTGGGGGATCCGATACCCCCCCGGCAATTCATTAGATGAGCTGGTGGAGGACTGCCATAGCTGAGTCTCCGAGGCCATCAATGAAATCTCCCCCCAGCACCCTCTATGTTCTTGCACCATGTTAGCCCCGTGGTACACTCCAGAGCTACAGAGAATGAAGTGAGAATGGAAACGGCTAGAGCAAGGGTGATGGTATAATCATGACAGAATTATGGGAACATCTCATAGGTCATTTATGAAATCCTATAAGATGTCTGTGAAGGCTGCTAAAAACATTTTTTATACAGCCTCCATTGCATCTGCTAGCACTCATCCAGCCCAATTATTTGGGATGGCTCAGTCTTTGACTACCTTGCCTCAAGGCAAGCAAAATGATAGCGAATTGGCTATTGGCTGTGAGACATTTGTGAGCTATTTTGCAGATAAAGTCTCATCACTCCTCCAGGACCCTGCTGCTATGCCTGATACAGTAATGGAACTAGAAGCCCCTTATCTGTCTTCAGGTCCAGTTTTAGACCACTTCAGTAAGCTCTCCAGTGAAAAAGTGGATAAGATCCTAGCAGCTTTAAGGCCTACCATGTGTCCCCTTGGGAGATATTATCAACTTATTCCTCTCTTGAGGGGTATTTCCAAGGGATTTAAAGGAAGCTGTGGTATGTCTGCTTCTAAAAAAAAAGTCACTGGACTCTGCAGTCCTTGCCAACTACTGCTGGTCTTGAATTTCTTGTTTCTGGGTAGATGAGAGGGTGGTGGCTGAGCAGCTACAGACTTTCTTAGATGACACTTCAATACTGGATCCCTTCCAGGGAATAGAAATATGTATGACTATATGTATAGAGTGAATTCACTCTGTGCAAAAAAGAACAATCTGCCAAGAGATGTGGTCATAAGATTTATGACAAAAGAAATGGGAAGAATCATGAACAAAAATTTTGAAAGACATTGATAGTGGGAGGTAGTAGGATAAGAATTATGAAAGAGTTGCCAAGACAAGTGTTAACTGACAGGAATGCATATAAAAAATTGACAGAAAATTACGTGACAATGGAATGAGATACAGATGGATAATACCTGAAGGTCTGAGCTTTGAACTTCAAGAGAAAAGGATTATAATTACAAACACACAGGAACTGCGTAGATTTTATGGAGAAAATAAAGAATTTGCACCATGATGGATTACAAATTAATATCTTGGAATGTAAATGGACTAAACTCACCACAAAAAAGAAGAGCAACATTTCATTGGATAAAAAAACAAAATTGTAATATAGTTTGTTTACAAGAAGTGCATATTAGACAAAAGGATTATAAATTTTTATGGAATAAGCAATTGGGAGAAGAATTCTATACATTGGCTGAACACAAAAAGAGAGGAGTAATTTTTTATATTAAAAAAGAATTAGACCCGAAATTGGTTTTTAAAGATAAAGATAGAAGGTACATAGCAGTGGAAATTTTATCGAATGCTTAAAAAACTTTGTTGTTGGGACTTTATGCTCCAAATGGTGCAAAGGACATTTTCTTTAAAAATATTACGCAACATCTTGATGAAGTGACTTATGAGCAAATTTTGTTGATGGGGGACTTTGTTGATGGCCGCCCTGAGCCATTCGTGGGAAGGGCGGGATATAAATCCCAAACAAACAAATAAATAAATAAATAATGTAACAATTCAGAACACAATAGATCTGGGAATGAAAAAATTGATAAAGAAGGGAAATTGCCAAAATCTTTTTTTGAGCTGGTTAAACAAGAGAGTTTGGAGAATATATGGAGGAAGTTCAGTTCTGAAGTACGGGACTACACCTTTTTTTCAGCCAGACATAATTCTTTTTCCAGAATTGACATGTTGTGGGGTACCAAAGATTTGGGACTTATACCCAAAATAGGAGCTGACCATAGCCCAATAATTTGGATTACAAAATTGTCTAAAAAGTCAAGAAGATGGAGAATAAATGAAGATTTACTACAAAATAAAGAAATAGTGACATCTTTAGAAAACGAAACTAAAGCTTATTTCCAAGTTAATGATAGAGAAGATATAGAGTTTCAGACGGTATGGGATGCCTATAAGGTAGTAATGAGAGGACTATTAATAACACTGAATAATAAAGATAAGAGAGCAAAAGATAAACAGATCTTGGACATTCAAAATGAAATAAAGAAAAAAAAAGGTGAATTAAGAAAAAGGCCAGGGAAAAAGAAAATTATAAGGGAGATTACAATATTGCAAACACAAATGAGACATTTGTTAAATAAGGAAATGGAATGGAATTTGAAAAAATTACAACAAATCTTTTGAGGGAGCAAACAAACCTGGAAAGTACTTGGCTTGGCAACTGAAGAAAAAGAGAGAAAGTAAAATTATTAACAAAATTGTGGTTGATGGAAAAGAGATGGTGGGCCAACAAGGAATAAAGAAAGAATTGTTTAAGTATTAAGCTAATTTATTTAAGGGTGTTAAAGTAAAGAAAGAAAGGCTTGAAATGTATTTCCAAAAGATCAAAATAGCACCCTTGACTGAATATATGGAAAAAATTTTGAATGATCCAATTGAAAAAATAGAAATTGAAGCAGCGATTAATGTAATGAAATCTGGAAAGGCACATGAACCAGATGGTTATACGGCAAAATTTTTTAAAATGCTTGAAGAAGAATTAGTACCGAAACTTCAAAAATTGAGGAATGTGATAAGATCAAACAGGAAAATACCCAATACATGGAAAGAAGCTGTAATTTCATTGATTCCAAAGGAAGATAGAGATGTCACGAATGTAAAGAATTATAGACCAATTTCATTATTAAATAATGATTATAAGATATACACAAGAATCCTGGCAGAGCGATTTAAATAATGTTTAATAAATTTTATAAAGGAAGATCAGGCGGGTTTTCTTCCCAAAAGGCAAATAAGAGACAATATTAGAACTGTTGTAAATATTGTAGAATATTATGAAAAACATCCAGAGAAGGAAGTTGCATTATTTTTTGTGGATGCAGAGAAAGCTTTTGATAATCTGAACTGGGACTTTATGTTTGCAGTAATGGAAAAATAACGTTGGGGGGAAACTTTATGATTTGAAACAAATCATACTTATAATTCAGCTCCTCAGCAGTTTTCAACTCTATTTTACCGCTTTGTATTTTTCATAATTGATTGTATGACATCCATTTTCCCTCTCCTATCTCAGCTGTTATTTTTATTACTTCTGCAGGCACTATCCATAGTGGTTTTCTCTCATCGCCATATTTCTTATACTTCATCCAGATATTTAGCAAATTACTTCTTATGTAATGGTGAGAGAAAAAACCATCCATCTTTTTCTTCCTATAGAAATATGGCGATGAGAGAAAACCACTATGGATAGTGCCTGCAGAAGTAATAAAAATAACAGCTGAGATAGGAGAGGGAAAATGGATGTCATACAATCAATTATTAAAAATACAAAGTGGTAAAATAGAGTTGAAAACTGCTGAGGAGCTGAATTATAAGTATGATTGGTTTCAAATGCAACAAATAAAGAGTTTGGTGGAAAGTGATCTTAAAACTGAAGGAATAAGATGAGAACAAACGGAATGGAAAAAGTTCTGCTTGGAGATAATGATAAATTAATTTCGAAAATTTTTAAGTTACTTTTAAAATGGTCTATGGAAGATGAAGTAGTGAAATCTCAAATGATTAAGTGGGCAATTAATGTAAATAAAGAAATACAGATGGATACATGGGAATATTTGTGGAAGAACTCTATGAAACTCTCAGCATGTCAGAGTATCAAAGAAAACTGTTTTAAGATGATGTATAGATGGTATATGACTCCTAAAAAGTTGGCAAAGATGAATAATAAGATGCCAGACAGATGTTGGAAATGTAAAAAAACATGAAGGTTCTTTCTACCATATGTGGTGGACTTGTGAAAGAGTGAAAATGTATTGGCAGATGATTCAACAAGAGATTTCTAAGATCTTGGGATACAAATTTAACAAAGTTGCAGAGACTTTGCTGTTGGGATTACAAATGGAAAAATTTCCAAAAGAAGATAGGACTTTAATCTGGTACTTGCTCTCAGCTGCTAGGACACTGTATGTGCAGTTGTGGAAGCAAGAAAAAATACCAGAGAGATGGGATTGGATTGTAAAAGTTATGATATGGAGTGAAATGGACAAGTTAACAAGAACTTTAAGAGACTATGATTTAGAAGTATTTAAGATGCAGTGGAAAAAGTTTAGAAGATACGTAGAAAAAGACTGGAAAATAAAAGGACATTAGACAATTTTTGATAATGACTAAGTATAAGAGGGAGGAGGATATGAATTTTGGTTCTTATCAATTAAGGATACCTTTAATACTAATATCTTAAGTATAGTACACCGGCGGGGGTCAAGTAACGGGGGGAGGGGTGGGTAGAAAGTAATATATGGGATAGAGGAAAAAAGTAGTTATTAATAATGTAAGAAATTGAATATACTACCATATGTTACTAATAAAAAATATTTGAAAAAAAAAATACTAGATCCCTTCCAGTCCAGATTCCACTTGGCCACAGGGTGGAGACTTCACTGATCACTCTTACATATGATCTCTAGAGACACCTGGATCAAGGTGGGTCAGTGCTACCGTTGCTCTTAGATCTCACAGCATTGTTCGACACGGTCAACTATGATCTGTTGACCTACTGCCTGGCCGATATTGGGATATGGGGGATTGCTTTACAGTGGCTTTCCTCCTTTCTCCATGGTCGGGGACAGAGGGTGGCACTAGAGGAGAGGATGTCCCTATGTTACCTGCTTGAATTTGGGATGCCTCAGGGGGTGATCCTCTCTCTCTCACCCTGTTAATCTGGGGGCTTGGGCTGGGCTGTCATCAATATGCAGATGATATCCAGCTCTATCTATTGATGGATGGTTGGTCAGATTCTGCCAAAGATATTCTGAACAGGGCATTAGGGGCCATGGCTGGAAGGGTGCAGCAGAGCTGGCTGAAACTTAATCTAATGAAGACAGGGGTCTTGTACCTGGATGGGGGGGAGCTTGGGTCAGGAATCAGGCTCCTGGTCTTTGGTGGGGCACCACTGGTGCCAGCACTGAGGGTAAGAAATCTCAGGGTGATGCTGGATTCCTTGTTGTCTATGGAGGTCACTTCAGTTCCCAGATCAGCCTTTTATCATCTTTGGCATATCAGGCAACTGGTTCCCTATCTCACCACAGGATTTAGCTACAGTGATCATGCAATGGTCGCTTCCAGGTTGGATTACTGTAACTCGCTCTGTGCGGGGCTACCCTTGAGCCTGATCCAAAAATTACAGCTAGTGCAAAATGCAGCAACATGCCTGCTGACAATGACACCTCCACAGGTGCACATTCAGTCAATGTTGCACCAACTGAACTGGCTACTGATTGAATATTGGAACTGGTTCAAGGTTATGGTTTTGACCTTTAAAGCCCTATGTGGCCTGGGACCATCATACCTGTGGAATTGCCCCTTCCTATATGAGCCCTGGAGAGCTTTATGCTCTTCCAACCATCACCTCCTGGTAGTTCTTGGTCCAAGGGATGTTGGCTTAGCCTCAACCAGGGCAAGGACTTTTTCAGCCCTTTCCTCAGCCTGGAGGAACATGCTCTCAAAATCAGGGCCCTGCAGGACTTACTTCAATTCCACAGGGCTTGTAAAACAGAGCTGTTCCACCAGGTTTTGGCTAAGGTAACAGACATTCAGCCATTCTGGCCTCCTCTGTTCATGGCCCCTTTCCCAGTGCCCTGCTGCTTTGGATATTAATTGGGCATGGGTGTCTTCTGAGGCACCTATTTTCTGGATTCTTGTTGCTAGCTGTTGTGCCATCTAATGTTTTTTTATTGTTGATCAGTTTTTATGAGATAGGGTGGGGTATAAATTAAATAGAAAATATTATCAGACAGAATATTAAATTTTATAAAAATCATTTTTGCCTGTGCCTACAATTATGTCACACACAAAGTTCACTATAGTGAAGCTGCTCATACTCTAATTCCTTGCCCTCTTTTGTAGTCATCTTTTTAATATGTCATCCCCTTCTAGTAAAATGTCATAATTTTAGCTGGTTTGATAGAAGATAATAAAATAACCTGTATTCACAAATGTACATATGGAAGACTACTGTATTTCTCTGTGTTATGGAGGAGGGAAACATTCTTGTTCCTGTTCTTTTAGGGGAAAATGGTCCACTGGAGTTTTGGATCTAATTATATTTTCTTCTAAACATCCTTCCCTTCCCCCCAGCCACCTTGATTTAGTGGGAATGGCATAAAGAGAAGTGTAGGAGGCTGAGGAAAGAAATATTAAGGGTTTGAATAGAAATTTTAATAGAGACATTAACTGGCAAAAGCAGACCCCTTTGTACTTTTATTAACACAAGTTCCTAGTCATTATGTCCCTTTTCTCCTTCTCATAATATTATTCTTTTCTTTCACCGGGTTTCATTTTAGCTGCTAGAGCCTGACACAATGCATTTATATTCTGCTGATAATAACATGGTTAGTTCTTTTAAACAGTCCATTTGATTACTTGTGCATTCTGGTATGTGTCAATTATTGGTGTTATAAATGTTACAGATTAACTGCTGTCTCTAAAGCTGGTGTGGATCAAAGCCGCTCACGCAGTGCACCAGAGTTCGAGACTCCCACGGCAATTCCAGTTGTGTGCTTCATTCGTTGCTATGTTAATCATGACAAAACTTAATTCTTGACTCTCATGTTGGCCCTTCTGCTGAAGGACCCTACGTTCTATTGTTTTATTGTTGATTCTCTCATGTTGGCCCTTCTGCTGAACTTTCCAGAACCTACTTTGCATCAAAGTAGGCTCCTCATTGTATGTTTTATATTGTTGTTATGCCTGGCTTTTTAAAATGGCACCAGCCTTTAAAAATGCTTTTGTTTGAAAAGCTTTATTTTGGGGGGTTGTGGCCAATGGCCAATGGCTGGGGCTGATGGGAGTTGTAGGCAAAAAAAACATCTGGAGAGCTACCGTTGGTCACCCCTGGTATATATCAATAATATGTGAGAGGAGGAAGATACATTGTAGTGAGAGAACTGAAAGTTGCAGCAAGCTGTGCATACTCAGTTCTCTATATGCAATTTAAAAATTTAAAAAAAGGAATAATGGAGAATTCCCAGTGCATCAACTACCTAGAAAAAAGACTAGGTAAACTGGAATTTCAAAATTAGGAGATAAATTCAGATATGAAAAACTCTGAAAATACCCCAGTATAATAACAATATAATAAATTTTATTTATACGATACCAAAAAGGTGCAAAGAACAATGGGAAATATACTTTGGAAGGAAAACTGGAGTCAACTGTAGCTCACGAATCTCAGAGTGCAGAAAAGGCATAAAAAAGGAATGCAGAATGCTTATTGTACTGTGCTCTGAGTGCAGACAGCAATGCAACCATCAAAAATGAGCTGGAATAGGACTTCTGCTATTCCCAACCTCCAAGCATGACTTATTTACAATAAATAATAAAAGATAACAGTGAGGAGTACTTAAAGCATCCATCATGTTCTTGACTTTACTCTCTCGATTTATTTTCCTTCCATTTTCACACTTGCTTTATTCTGTTTTGGATCTGTTCAGTCTGGTTTATATAGCAGGGGACTTAAATTGCTACTTACCCATGGACCAATATTATGAAAGATAACTAATACTGGGGTACATCAAGCCATGCCAAATATCGACAAGATTTTTCTTATAATGTGATGTGTAGATGGAGTGGATGGTAAACTACTATTATTAAGCAGTAGCTATTAGTTGACTTTATGATGCTGTTAGCCTATGCAAGGATAGCAGAAATTGACAATTTATTTAGACGTGTTAACAATTTGACAGAGGAATAGAAAGAACTGTTCTGTGGGGTTTCAGGATGCTGGGGATGAATCAGAAAGCATCACATGAAATTAAACAGATCATAATACAAACAGGAGAGGTATTAGAGTTGAATGTTGTCTAGGAAAGAAAAAGAAGTTGCTGAGGGGCTTTAGATCAGTAGTAGAGGATTTGATTTGCATGCAGAAGGTTGTAGGTTTTATATCCCAAGCATCTCAATTAAAAGGAACAGGGAGCAACTACTGTGAAAGACCTGAACCTGCCAGTGAGAGAAGGTCAATGTCTGATTCACTGGAAGGCAGCTTCATGCATTCAGTTTCTGACATTCTTTGGTCAATTTGAACTTTGATGGTTTCAGT
Organism: Heteronotia binoei; assembly: GCF_032191835.1. Classification (NCBI taxonomy): domain Eukaryota; kingdom Metazoa; phylum Chordata; class Lepidosauria; order Squamata; family Gekkonidae; genus Heteronotia; species Heteronotia binoei. Next base: position 87,969,499 of record NC_083230.1, read on the forward strand.
GATTTTTTTTAAGTCTGTGGAACATGTTCAGCTTACTGATAAACTAGACATTGATGCCTGTGGGTCAAGGTTTGGAGATCAGTAGCTTTTTAAAAATCTGTAACCTGGCAAATGGTCATCTCTTCATTATACCGAGGCTTGAGAAGAAGTTTAGTGTGGTTGCAGTGGCGTAGCTAGGGCTTTGGGGGCCCGGGGCCCAAGATTTATGTGGGCCCCCCATGTGTGTGCACGCCTCCAGAAACAGGATATGATGTCACTTCCGGTGATGTCACTTCCGCAAGATGGCCACCACTTGCGAGGGAGCCCTGCTGGAAACAGGAAGTGATGTAACTTCCCCAAAATGGCCACCACTTGTGGGGGGGAACAGGAAGTGGTGTCACTTTGGGGGCGGCAACCCCCCCCCGATGGCACTGCTGGTGCGATCTAGGTCATGTGATTGATAACCTGATTACCCCACCACACCATGTGACAGGGAGAAATGCCACAAGCAGCCTGCTGGCCCAGCTGTTCCCCTTGTGCCCTGTGAAAGGCAGACTATAAATAAAATAAATAAATTTAGTTTTTGTAATCTGCCTTAGTTTTTATTCAATTATGATTCATCTTTCTTCAAAGGTGAAGTAAATAAATAACACTGACAACAGAATAGAAGTATCCTCACAGATCAAGGTCACCATCAATTGGACTCAAATATGGCCAGTACTACTGAACCCCTATAAACCAACACAGACAATCCAGTCATGATTGAGCAATTTATAGACCATTTGATGTGTAATTACACAGAACAGGAATAACTGAGATTTTCCCTATAATTATATAGCTAATTAAAATCTTTGCAATAGCATTTTTCTTTTCTGTTGCACATTCTTTTGATGTCGCCTTGTGCATTCTCAGGCAGAGAAAAGACCTGTTCCTTTTAATTACAAAACAAACACCGTGGCAATCCCACCCATGCAGCATAAATTTGGTAGCTTATTCCATCCAAAGCATTGTGAAAAATTACAGCAACTTGGAATATGCCAGAGCTTTTTTTGAGCAGAAACACACAGGAATGCAGTTTCAACTGGTTTGGCATCAGGAGGTGTGGTCTAATATGCAAATAAGTTCTTGCTGGGCTTTTTTTAAAAAAACAAAAAGCCCTGTATGAAACAATGGTGATGTCAGGGGGTGTGGGCAAATACACAGATAAATTCCTGCTAGGCTTTTTCTACATAAAAAGTCCTGGAGTTTGCTAATGAGCCTACGCTCAACAAGGAGTCACAGCTAATCCCAAATCTCAGATATATGTGTATCTATATAATTCATATGCCTACAAATAAGTTTTTGTTGCATTTATTTTTAGGTGTACACTTTTTTAAATGTGCATCTTAAAAAATGTACTGTGGACAACCCTCGCTACTGCCACCTGAGGGGAAGACAGAGGATCTTCTTGGTTGTGGTACCAAGGCTCTGGAATTCTTTCCCCAGGGATATTTGTTTGTCCCCTTCTGCTGCCATCTTCTACCAGTGGATGAAGGGTTTTTTTGTTTGGCATTCTCTCAGTGATCCCTCCTTCTGGACCAGTCTTTTGATTGCTTTTTGTTTTTTATACACATTTTAACTGTTTTTGTTTTAAAGATGTGTCGGTGGGGGATTCAATGGTTTTAAAATGTATTTTTAAAACTGTTAACCCCTTCAGTGGTCCTCATGAGGGTAGAAAGGCAAGATATATATTTTGTACTTAAACATTTTCATAGACCACCCCCAAGCAAATTTAAAATACAAATATATTTCTGATGTGGACAAAAATATTCATGTTGAGTCTCTTATGAGATGAGAAGCCAAAAATCTGAACATTTAAAGATTATTGTTCTTTTTAATAGCTGCGGTTTTAAAGATCAGTGCTAGGTGTTTTAAAGATCAGTGCTGGGTTACCAATTTACAGGTGGGGCCTCGAGATCTCCCAGAATTATAGCTGACCTCCAGAATTACAACTGACCTTCAGAGATCAGTTTCCCTGGAGAAAACGCTTGCTTTGGAGTATGCAATATATGGCATCCTACCATGCTGAGATCCCTCCTATCTCTGAATCCTGTGCCCCCTCCGGCTCCACCCCCAAATATCCAAGAATTTCCCAACCCAAGCTGGCAACCCTAGAGTCAATGCTTTTCAAAGTGGTCACTGCTTTAAATGCAAAACTACTTTTGTTAAGGTGGGGCAGCAGATAATTAAAAATAGTTTTCAATGACAAAATGAAAACATGTTCTAATTAATACTTGAGAGTAAATCTGGTTGTCTGACATCTTTGAGCACTGAATATTCACTCAAACGCAAGACATTCCCACTCAGTATAAGAAAAGAGTGGGTTGTCACCTACAATTTAAAAACAAAACAAGTGTATGACATTGGCGAGGAGGATTGTTTTACATTCAGGGTCATCTATCTTTCAAGTAAATCCAGGAGGGGGCTAAGGACCATTAGTCTTTACAGCACTAGAAGCTGTCTTCTAGATGCTTACAGACAACATGATGTTATCAAGGGAGATGTGTGTATTTTTAAAGAACCCACAGAGGGCAGAAAATGCTGATTGGCTGAATGAAGGGTCAACAGAAAGATAACGAAACCAGTCCTGAGAGTGGGCTGTGAGGCGTTATGGTGTGCGGTGATACTGGATAGGAAAGCGCGGGATAGACAGAATCCAGATGAATCGCCCCGAAATTACATGTGGATCATTTGGCCTTGGTAAATGTTGGGAGATGCGAGTAACAAGCATGCCAGTTCCTCAGACTCTTCGGCGGTCTCCGCATTAGTTACCCGGCATTCTAAATGTCAGAAGTCTTTGTGCCTCGAATGATTCCAAATGATTCCACCCCCACCCCGGCCGCTTCGTCCGATCGTCCACTATAGGGAATAAAAGGCGACCCACTTCCCAGCACTTACCGGCTTTCCGGGCACCGCGACAATTTTATTTGGCAAATCAAAGCCTCCCCCCTTCTCACACGTGGTGCAGACTGTTCCCCAAAGGGGATGCTGGAACTTGTAGTTTCTGCTCTAAATCCGACGTGGTAGGATCTCTGGGGCTTACAAGCTCCAAAGAACTACAGTGCCAGAACACTGGACGATCTCACTGAAAGGGAATTGGTGGTTAGGGATATTGCAGCGCTCTCCTATCTTCTCCGCCGCGGGAGAAGCCCGAGAAGGAGGCTGGGGCGCACGCGCGCCTTCTGAGGCGAGGGAGCGAGAGAGGAGAAGCGACGCGTCTTTCCCGCGCTTTGCTTTCAAGCCTTTTGATTGTGTGAGAGAGTGAGGGGGGAAAAAGGGGGGGGGAAGGGAAGGGAACGAGGAGCCCCGACGTGCGTGCGCACGCCCCTCCCCACCCCCCCTTCTTTTGCCGTGTGCGCACGCGCTCCCTTCGCTGCCGGGCGCCGCGGGCGCCTCCATTCTTTTTCTCCCCCCCCCCCCTTTGCAGCAACGTCACGGCCATTGTTTGGGGGGCCCCTTTGCCAACGCGAGGACCCCCAGACCTGGGGCGGGCCGCCCTTCCCGCCCCCCCCTCTCTACGCGTCTGTGTGGTTGTAAATTAGAAGATAAACAAGTGGGAGGCCTGTAACAATCTGCATCTCATTTTTCTATCCCCCACTATTTATGTCTTCCCTTTCATGAAAGCCCTTATAGCCTCTCCCCTTTTCCTGCTTCCTTCCTTCCTTCCATCCCACCCACCAGCCAACCAACCTTTTCCTGCTCCTCTATCTGCAGCTTTCCTTTTTTGCCTTCCCTGGCAGCCTCTCCCTGGGAAAACTCTAGCCAAGTGGCACAGTTCCAGTCACTGGGCTGGGCCCATATTAAGCTTCCCAATTCCCAGGTCCCAGCAGGGGATCCCCTGGTTTTACAGGCTTCCCCCCTCCCCCAGCCAGCTGGCCGGCGGGGAAAGCCCCTCCCCTGCAGCCATTATGCACCTCCATGAACGATTTCTATAGGGTATGATGGGGAATTGATCCGTGTGTATCGGGGTCTCTGGGGGCTGTTTTTTGAGCTAGAGGTGCCAAATTTTCAGTATAGCATCTAGTGCCTCTCCCCAAAATACCTCCTAAGTTTCAAAAGGATTGGACTAGGGGGTCCAATTCTATGAGCCCCAAAAGAAGGTGCCCCATCCTTCATTATTTTCCATGGAAGGAAGACATTTTAAAAGGTGTGCTGTCCCTTTAAATGTGATGGCCAGAACTCCCTTGGAGTTCAATTATGCTTGTCACACCCTTGCTCCTGGCTCTGCCCCAATGTCTCCTGGCTCCACCCCCAAAGTCCCCAGATATTTCTTGAATTGGACTTGGCAACCCTAGCCCATATGCATGGCACCAGCTGGGCTCAGCCCAGTTGCACTATAGGAATTTGCAAGGACTTGTGGGAATACCTCACTGTTCCCTGTATTCCCTCCCCATGCTACTTCCTCTTTTGATGCTTCTGGAGGCCCTCATATCTTCTTCCCGATTCTTCTTCTCCTTACCAGCCAGCCAGTAAATGGCAAAGCACCTCTGAACCAATGTTCCCTGTAAACTGCAGATTGTTGTGAGCCAATATTCTACTTTGTGAACTAAAGGAACTACTAGCATGAAGTTGTGAGTGAGCCTACATTTGACTATCATGTAAATTAATTTTTAGAAGATTATTACCACAACCGTGTAAAAATATCAGAATGAATTATTTTAAACTATATTTTGAGAATGATTGAAACATTATAAGTGAAATCAGAACAAGTTAAATTGTTCCTGTTGTCATGTAAATGTTAGTATGTCATGAGAGGTTTTCATTGCTCCAGATTTTATCTTCTCTGCAATTATTAATTTGAAGTCTGAATAGTCTTTATGAAGTTGTTTATCATATGATTGTTCATCTTTCTGGAACAAAATGCAGGAACATTTAGCTAATCTTGAAAAAAAAAATTAATTAAAAAAAAGGAAAACTCACCCAGGTTGGAGGGTGCTAATAAGTATCTTTGTCAAATACACACCAAAGCTGTAATTCATTCTGTGGAAATCTTGGTCACAAGATTGCCTAATAAAATAGAGAATGACATCAATATTTACTGTAGAGTTGTAAGATGAAATTAGATCTTTTATAGTTTCGGTCTCAGACCAAAGGACAATATTTTGCCTAAAATACTGTGTACCTTCTATGCATTTCTGTGGGCTTTTATTTAGGGGATTTTCCTTCCCCACTGTCTGCAGGATGGTCACAGTAACTGATTTTTAAAATAAAAATAATAAGTAGTGGAGTAGTTGGAAGTCCTGGCCAGGCATTCATGTCATAATTAGGGATGCCAAAGTTGGGTTGTGAAATTCCTGGAGATTTGGGAGTTGAGCTTGGGGGTGACAGAGTTTGGGGAGGAGAAGGACCTAAAAAGGGTATATTGCCATAGAGACCACCCTCCAAATTTATTTATTCATTTACATCATTTATAGTCTACCTTTGTCACTTGGACTCATGGCAGATGATTTATTTATTTGTTTATTTATAATCTGTTTTTTCAACATGGATTACACATAGCAAGCAAGTCCAATCATAAAATGTGGGACCTTCCACAACCAATTCATTAGACCAGGGATGTCAAACTCATTTGTTATGAGGGCTGAATCTGTCATAAATAGGATTTTGTCAGGCTGGGTCATGTATATCATAAAATGTAATGCCAGGTGATAGAGACAAAAACTTTATAAGGGACACAGACAAACACAAAAATATTATTTTTAACTTAAAATATGAAGAAGAAGAAAAAGAAATTCGATTCATACCCCACCCTTCACTCAGAGTTTCAGAGCCATTTATAATCTCCTTTCCCTCCTCATAACAGATATCCTGTGAGGTAGGTGGGGCTGAGAGAGTTCTAAGAGGACTGCTCTTGAGAGAAAAGTTCTGAGAGAACTATGACCAATCCAGGGTCACCCAGCTTGCTGCAGGTGGAGGAATGGGGAAGAAAATCTAGTTCTCCAGATTAGGGTCTGCCATTCTTAACCATACACCAAAATGCTTAAACATTAACATTCTTGCAATGTTTTATTTGATAGTCTTTAATACCTGTCACCTCTTGCTCTGAATTATTGCATCAAAATCTGGAGACAATGTCAGTGCTGTAGCAATCTTGTGTATTGTAAGCCAAAATGCCCTCAAAACGAGGTTGGGGAATTGTCAGGTGGGCACCTGGCTTAGTCAGGATCTTTTACCTGTGTATACAGGATTCCACATCCAGAAATTAATGCTTAAAAATATTAGGGACTCTAATTAAGTAAAACAATTAAAATTTATTAAGAAAAATAATAAGCTTCCGTACAAGACAAAATACTCATAAAATCATACACACAGTCCTAGGAAAAATAGATAGAGAGATAGGGGAACACATGGGTAGACGAACAGGGTGATATTTACCAATCATAGTCTTCAAGGAAGGCTCCAATGGCGACGAGAGAGGAAGTGAGATAGGGGACCCGAAACTTGGCCTTAGAATCAGGGATGGATCTAGGCAGTGGAAGTTGGGATACTGCTAGAAGCACACCTTTGGGTAGCTAGTCCACAGGTTATAAGGACTCTCTTGAGCCCTTAGGGGATGGGAGGTACGAGGGAGGAGGATGGTGGTCAGCTGATGCATGACCTCACGAAAAGGGGAGGCTTTGCAGTGACCATAAAGGCTGGGCTACTATGATAGGCAATAGGAAGTTCATTGGTGTCACCTAACTGGGTGCTTGCTCCTGACCAATGGACTTGCTTGGATCCTGGATACCTGAGTGAACTTTCAGGATGAAATGGACTAGGGTGAGGCTCCAAAATGACAGTTGGGGAGAAGAATAGGAGAGATTACTGAGTGGGGAGATACTTAAGACTATTAAACTTATCTAAAAGGGTGATAATAAGAGTCAAATCATTGCCTAGGTAACACCCGGTTTACACAAAGGAACTTGGTTCTGGCTGAAGATGGTCTTCCTCTTCTTCTGTCTTCTCCTTGGCACTAGTCTTTGTCTTGAGTTCCGTTAAACAAAGACAGTGGCGGTTGGACGATTAACCACTCCTGGGGTGGGTAGATTGCTTGCAGGCACAGGTGACATCTGGCGAGTACGTGAGCTGTCCGCTTTGCTGGAATGGAGTCGGGCCAGGTAGGAAGATGGCTGCGTGTGGTGTTAGCCGTCCACAGTGGATTCTATGGTCAGCGTTTTAAAACTGTTCGCCTGGATAGCTCCTGGTGGTGCAGTCTCTTCCACTTCATGGCCGGGATGGACGTCCTACAGAACGACGGGAAGCCATCCATTCTCCTGTTGGGCACTCTTGTACTGGTCTTGAGTGCCTTTGTAGCGTTATGGCTGCTACTGCATAAGTCCCTTTCGCCCCTGGATAGGTTTAGCCACACTCTCTGGCCAGACGTGTGTGAATCACTTCTCCAGGTGCTCTGGCAACCAAGTTGGTGATTATGATGTTCTGTAAGGGGGTTTTTCCTCACAGTATGGCTGGAGTGGGGAACAAACCCTTTTCCCAGCCTGCTTTAATGATCAATGCTCTGAGCCTATGACCCAGAGGAAAACATGAAATGGCTGGGCACTGCAAGCTTCTCTCACCTTTTGCTCACCCCAAGCCCAGAATGAGGAATACCTTGTTTAGTGGGCAAGAGCAAAACACAGTTACAAATTACTAGAGAGAGACTAATTGTTCATCTGTCCTAACAGGTAGATCCGCAGAGTGAAAGGACAAGTTTCCTGGCCTCTCAGGAAGTTCACAAGAAAAGTCAGCCCTGCAGGGTAAGACTGCAGTCGGAGTTTCCTAAACTAAAACATTACATAGTAGGTGGTCTGAACTTAACTTTGAGGCTAATGAAGGCAAAAATCCACAACAAGGTAAAATATAATTAAGGTGTAAAATATTTAAAAGGAGACAAAACTGTGAAGGAATAAAACAACAAAGGAATAAAAACAAACTCTATTCTTACCTAGGTTAGCTAGTACAGTAAAACAAACTTCCAAGTTAACAGGTGCTAATCCAAAGTTGTTAGGTTCAGCAACAAAGAGGCTCTGGTCTTCAGAGACAAGTGAAGGCCTTAACTCACAGGAACAGCAATTCAAGATGGATACCAAGCAAGGCTGAGCTGAAAAACCACTGGCATCACTCGTGCTAAGTAGTCTCTGAGCTGTCAAGGGACAAAAGCTAACTAACTTTATAGGAAAAATTTTTGATGGACCCTGGACTTATTGGGCCAATCAGAAACCAGACAGGCGATGTAACTCTCTTTCTGAGTTGCTAAGCATATGATATAGAAGGCCAGAAACAAAACTGTACTGAAGATTAGTTTACATCTCTGTTCCCACAAGTGCAAGCAATACCCAAGGACTTTGGTATGCACTAATTGAAAGACCAAGGCAGAATGGTACTCCTCCACTCCCATATATATATCTTACTAACCAAGTCATTTTTACCACAGGCCCCTGAAGTCTGAACCAAAAACTTACATAGACAGGATTTTGTGAGGGACCATTTTTCTTCAAACCCTCCCCCCCCCCCCCCCAAACACACACATCTACTCAGAGTGGCAATGGCTCTCTAGGGTCTCAGGTTAAAGCCTTTCTCATAATAAGCCACAGTAGATAAAGGAAAAAGAAGCAGTTACTTAAGGGAACCCATGTGGCATCTAATTAGGATCTGTGAAACCCTGGGTTCAAATCCCCACTCTGCCATGGAAGCTTGCTGGGTGACCTTGGGCCAATCATACACTCTCTGTCTAACCTACCTCACAGGGCTGTTGTGAGGATCGAATAGAGGAGGGGCTCTTCCTATGCCATTCCTGTTCCCTTCCTCAATTTCTTTCTAACAATCCTGTGAGGTAGGTTAGGCTGGGAGAGAAGGGCTGGCCCAAGGTCCCCCAAAACTACATCTCTATTATCTGATTTTATCAGGGAAGTAACTGTGGGTCTAGTTCTACCACATAATATCAAGCCAGCTAATCCTGTTGAAATCAAACACAAGTGAGAAGGGCATGAACAGACAGAGCTGCTGTGGCTGCATTTCACACTTGACACTACCCCAACCCTTTCATAGGGACATTCAGATTTTACCTAAGAAAAAGGAAGTTCTTCCTTCCATTTCCAAACAGACTTTTAGTTTGCTTAAAAATAGTCTCTCTAGGAACCATAAATCTTCCACAATATGCTCTGTCAGAAGCAACACCAGAAATACATCAGACATCCATATGTTTAAAAAGGTATCTGAGGAAATGGGGTATTCAAGGCAAGAAATGTTCCGACGTGGTTTCCCATTGCATGCCTCCATTTCATGACCCTGGAACTCCCTGAAGGTCAACCCTGCTTAGCTTCTGAGATCTGATGAGATCAAACTAACCTGGGCTATCTAGGATATGGCATTGATTCAATGGCAATGTTTTAATAAAGGTTTGCTATTTCAGTTTTTCATCCACAAACAGGTTAATGTTAAATGCTTGTAAATGCTGAGAAGAGATATCAAAGAGTATTGCAATGGATCCAGTCAGGTTTTTCTCTGATGAAGAAGGAAGGCAGGGTCCCCTTTGACCACCCAACATGGCTGTAGTAAATTCCATGGAATCTGCATGGATGAAAGCTATGTGTGACGGAGACACACCAGAAGGGGAACTGGGTGAGATTTAGTGGCTGTATCCAACCTGGGACATTTAGCAAACCAACCCAATCAAAAATCCACACACTGGTTACCACTTGCATCTTGAAAATGGAGTTGGGAGGAAATGCTACAAAGTGTTAACCAAGAAGAGGGTGAAATCTGAGTAAAACTCTCAGTGATGGGCAGTGGGAATTAATCTAGATAAATGTATTGATTTCTCAAATGTCATGACTTTGGAGCAGAGACCTAGTCCTTCTGCACAGTAATGAAATCATTAATACATTCCAGTACCTAGGGGGGTTCATTGCAGCCACAGTGTCCCCCCCCCAAAAAAAAAAACCCTGCCTCCATCCCTCTCCTTAATAATGAAGAAGGGGAGTGAGCAGGAAGGCCTAAAGGAATACTAGGACCTTGGGCCAATCATACACAGCACTGGATGCTGTGTTGCACAACAGCAACTAGGACTGATTGAAACCATAAGAAAGGTTGTTTGTTTCTGCTCTGTTGCTCTAAATACTATCATGAATGTACACCATAGCATCCAGGAGAAGCGCATTATCAATAACGTACACTTCGAGGCTTGGGGAAAAACAGATAAAATCTTGTAATCAAGTTAAGGAGGTCTCCCCGCACTTGCAAGGTAGAAATAGATTTCTTTTTACTCAGTGGAATAGCTCCAAGTACATATGTTAATTTACTTAAAATAATATTGCACTATGATTGATTAAAACATATGAGTACATCTGTAGTATTGATTCAGAAGAGTTTTATTTTCTTGTGGAGTGGGATGGGGAACTGATCTTTTAAATGCTTAAAGCGATTTTGTAGGGGCAGAGGTGAATCAGTCCTGTAATAAATTGATTAAAAATCTAGGATGTAAAATTATAGACCAGGAAAGTTCCTAGAAATGTCCTAACCAAATACATTACTTAAGTCTCCTACACCCTGTTCACGTTACTGTGGACACATGTACATCCTGCCTGTACAAATTTACATCTCTTTGTAAGAAAAAGCCAAGGTGCATTCGCTTTATTAATGGAACCAGGGACCAGTGCAGTTGTACATACATTGATTGTAAATTGTAGCATGAGAATTATTCAGTGAATATACAAAAACAATCGTGTATACTGGACATGGATTTTTACATGTGTTCACTATAACTTGTGAACAGGACTATAGCAGAGTGGTCAACTCCAGGTTGGGAAATATCTGGAGATTTTGGGAGCAGAGCCTGAGGAGGGTGGGGTTTGGGGAGGGGAGGGGCATCAATATAATGCCATAGAGCTCACCTTCCAAAGTTGCCATTTTTCTCCAGGTGAATTGGACATCAGTTGTAATCCCAGGAGATTTTCGACCATGATATGAAAGTTAGTAACTCAAGGAAAACTGAGGTGGTGCTAGAAGAAGAAAAACTGGTACTATAAGGGTTCTCCACTCTGGATTATACAATTCTCTTCTGCCTCTAGGATTTGCCTTATTATTTTCAAGTTTGTAATATAAACCATAAGGCCCAGAACCAAACAAAAAAAATTATATAAAAGAGCCCCTTGAGAGCCACTGCCAGTCAGATAAAATAGTACTGACCTTGATAGGCCAACGTACTTGTGTGTTCCCAGTTCTTTCTTGCCTACAAACACAGACCCAAAAGCTTAACCAGCTGCCTGTACCTCTACAGGCAGATGATGCTTCAGGCACATTTCTCTGTCTGCCCTCTACACAGACACAGTTGTACCTACTTACTTGCCCCCTTTACTTGGGCCTCTAATTAAATGCTTCCTCTGATATTATTAAAAACAGACCAGTTGGTTTATAGGGTTTTGAAGCCTTTTTTGTCTCACAGTACACTTTAGCTTTTAATGTGGGAGCCTAAGCAAATGCTCTCGTTTCTTTCTGTTACATTGTGTGCCATGATGCCATGGCTCTGATTGACTGTGGATACTTACAAGCACGGAACAATCTTATATGTAGGAGGTGGTTACAATGCCAGCATTGTTGGCAATGAACCAAAACTTGTCTTCAGATGGCAGGCAGCTGCTGTCTTACAATAGATTCAGTCTCCAATGGTGTGCATTCTCCACTTCTCCCCACTTGGACCAGCCCTGGCAACCAGTGGGAGACCAGGTGGCATAGGCATATGGAAGTGGGCATCTGTCAGTGACAGTGTACCATAAATTTCTGGCAAACCAGGAAGTGACATAAAGCCTCTCTAGGAATTGCCAGCAACTCTCAAGTAAAATCATAGAGTTTTCAGTGATTCCTAGAGAGGATTGACAACATTTTTGGGTTTTCTGAAAGTGATACCATCTTGTTCCTAATCACATTTTTAAACATTTCTTCCTTTTTCCCGCTGGCTGCTAGAGTGGCAAGAGATCTCCTGCCCCTCATGGGCACATGGCAACCCTATTCCACATCCCTACAATCCACCTCTTTCCACACGTTAGCCAAGTCCAATTCAAGAAATATCTGGGGACTTTGGGAGTGGAGCCAGGAGACTTTAGGGTTGGAGCCAGGAGACATTGGGGCAGAGCCAGGAGCAAGGGTGTGACAAACATAATTGAACTCCAAGGGAGTTCTGGCAATCACATTTAAAGGGACAGCACACCTTTTAGAATGCCTTCCTTCCATAGAAAATAATGAAGAATAGGGGCACCTTCTTTTGGGGCTCATAGAATTGGACCCCCTGGTCCAATCCTTTTGAAACTTGGGAGGTATTTTGGGGTGAGGCACTAGATGCTATGCTGAAAATTTGGCACCTCTACCTCAAAAAACAGTCCCTGCCAGAGCCCCTGACACCGGCGGATCAATTCCCCATCATTCCCTATGAGAATCGTTCATGGAGGTGCATTATGGCTGTGGGGGTGGGGCTTCCCCCGCTGGCCAGCTGGCTGGGGCAGGGGGGAAGCCTGTAAAACCAGGGGATCCCCCGCTGGGACCTGGGGATTGGGAAGCCTAGTTAGCAGAGCCCTCATGATCTATGCATGAATGTTTAGGACTGAAGATGGAGCCATTATTCTTTAAATTATCACAGTACCATTGTACAAAATGTCACATTCACCAACCAGGAAGCAGAAAAATTTCTCATCAAGGGTTAAAGTAATCAGTTTCTCAGTATATGCTAATCACAGGTACCATCCTTACACAAATGCACAACATGGGCATCTGCTTGAAATATGTCTTGTTGCTCATGCTGAGGTTGCAGGATGAAACAGTGCCTGCTTTGGAATAAAGCAAGTATTATTAGCTGTGATCACAAACTTTTGTGTAGTGGAGCAAACAACAAACACCCAGTTCCATTTGGCAGAAGGCTTCTTTTTTAAAAAGTAACTATAGGCAAGGTAACTTGGATACTGGAGTAAGGAATTACAATACTGTAATACAAGCTGTTTCTAGAGCTTCTTGCCAGGGTTGTCCTGGCCTGGTTCTGCAAATTCTTAGTAGGGTTTCCAGGTCTGTCTTGACCACCAGTAGGGGATGAGGGGGTTGGTTGCCAGATCCAGGGTGGGAAACTCCTGGAGATTTGGGGATGGAGCCTAAGGGAGACAGGGACCTCTATGGGGTACAATACACCCTCCAAACCATCCATTTTTTTCAGGGGGAGTGATCTCTGTCATCTGGAAATGAGCTGGAATTCAGGGAGATCCCCAGGTCCCATCTGGAGGCTGGCATCTCTAATTCTTAGTAGACCCTGAACACCTGCAGACTGCTAGCAAGGAGACAGAGAAGAGAAGTACTAAGTCCCTTCTGTTCTCTTGCTTGCTCTGAGGCCTACTGCGATAGCCTCTTAAAGAGGCAGTACACAACAAAACACAGTATTTGTAACTGCTGTCAGCCTCCCTATAAAACACTGAAGTACTTACAGACATTTATTCTAGGCACATTATTATATCTGTAGTATGATTCAGGAAACAAAGGTTTAGCTTGCTTACTATAAAGCAATACCACTCTAATTAACACTGAATTTCAGTTTTTTCTTCATTTTAGAGGTGACTTTTCAAGCTTCAATCATCAGTAGGCTTCCCAACCCTCCCGCCCTGGCGGGGGACCCCAGGATTTCCACCCTCTTCCCCTGCTCCCCCCAAAAATGGAAGCGGGGGGAGAGGGGGGAAACGGAGCCGGGGAGCGGGTGAGGCCGCTGTGCCGCACCGCTGCCGCCCCCTCCCCGCCCACTGCAGTTGCTCCTTCGAGATGGGCCCAGGCTGAGCCCATCTCGGAGAAGCAGCCAAGAGACGGCAGTAGCGCAGGGAAGGGCAAGGCAGGCCAGGAGCATGGCGAGCTGCGAATCCGGGCCCTTCTAGGACCCGGACTTGTGGCTCGCCACGCCCCGGCCCGCCTCCAGCCCCCCCTCTGCTTCCACCCAAGAGGTGGAGTGGGCGAGGCTGCCGCTGCCGCCTCTTCTCTGCTCTCCGTGGCTGCTCCTCCGAGATGGGCTCAGGCTGAGCCCATCTTAGAGGAGCAGCCACGGCAAGCGGAGAAGAGGCGGCAGCGGCGGGACGGCTCACCACGCTCCCCGGTGCCGTTTTCCCCCTCCCCTAGCTCCACCCCCAAAGTCTCCTGGCTCCACCCCCAAAGTCCCCAGATATTTTTGGGGTTGGACTTGGGAACCCTAATCATCAGATTCTCCATAATCTTCATGTCTCTTGCCATGTATCGAATTGCAATTACCATGTGATTACCACTTTTGTTTCCTCTTTAATTAAACATTTTCTGTAGCAGAACTGGACTGAAATGGCAGGATAGATTTTAATATTGTCGCTTACATTAACTGTAAATCATAGGGCTTTGTTCTTGCCTAGTTCAGCGTTAGGAAAGCAGCATACAGATAGATAGTTCATTGTGCTCTCTAAATTGCTATGTTTATTACTTCCCAACATTCCCCTATATTAGTGTGTGCTTGACAATTCTGGGCATACCTTCTTTGCAGTTATAACAATAGGCTGCTTGTAAAGGATAGAAGCTCCATGCTGCCCAAGAGTCTATCAACAAATGCTCCCAGGAAGCTTGAGAAAACATAATTGGCTGTTGCTCTTTTCCTATGATGCAGTGAGGATTGTTCTTTCAACAGGTCTCTGCTGCTGTGCTTGGTCTGAACACATTAGGAAGCTGATTGTGCTGATCTCAGTCCTACGAAGTGCTTCACTTGCTGATATCTGCTGCCCCTAATGTTTTAAATGGTTTAAATGTCTTAAAATTTTAAATGTATTAATTATTTTAACTGTTTTTATGCTTAAATTCTATTTATGTGAAACTTTGTGTTGTGAGCCGCCCTGATCCACTTGTTGGGAAGGGCGGGATATAAATCATAAAATAAATAAATAAATAAATAATAAATAAATCTGTAGATCAAATTGCAGTTAAGGGCTCAGAAACAGGCTAGATTTTGTTGTTGTTAGTTGGCAGTGGCATTTGCCTCAGTTAAAAGCATATAGTCTAAAAAATGGCAACCCAAATTATAGTTGGCTCTTCACCTGAAGTAATTAGAAGCTCTCTGTCTTCGTCAGTCTTGCCATGTTCTTCCTAGGAATCGACAGCAGATTGGGGGGACTCAGTGGGAGCAGAAGTAGGCTTGCCAATCCCCAGGTCCCAGCAGGGGTTCTTCCGCTTTCCCAGGCTCCTTCCCACCCCCAGTCAGCTGGCCGGTGGGGGGAAGCCCTGCCCCCAAAGCCACCATGTGACTTTCCACCTCCGGAGACTTCAGTCTCCGATTGGAAAGGCTTCCTCTTGGGATGGTGTGTCTGTGTTACTTTGAAGAAGTTGGCTGCAACTCATGAGCAGAGATGCCAATCCCTCGCTTCAGAGTTACCAGAAATGGGGGGAGGGGAGGGAGGGAAGGAAATGTCTGCTGGGCACTTCATTATTCCCTATGTGGAGATTGATTCTCATAGGGTATAATGGGGAATTGATCTGGAGGTATCAGGGGCTCGGGGGTGTGTGTTTTTTTAGGTAGAGGCACCACATTTTCAGTATAGCATCTAGTGCCTCTCTCCAAAATACCTCCCAAGTTTCAAAATGATTGGACCAGGGGGCACAATTCTATGAGCCCCAAAAGAAGGTGCCCCTATCCTTCATTATTTCCTATGGAAGGAAGGCATTCTAAAAGGTGTGCTGTCCCTTTAAATGTGATGGCCAGAACTCCCTTGGAGTTCAATTATGCTTGTCACACCCTTGCTCCTGGCTCCACCCCAATGTCTCCTGGCCTCACCCCCAAAGTCCCCAGATAGTTCTTGAATTGGACATGGCAACCCTAAGCAGAAGGTAGGCCCAGGCTACATTGCCAGCAGTGTGGTGACATCATTTCCAGTGTGTACCAAAGGTGACATTGTCACACTAGGACATCTTGGCTTCTACTACAGAGTTTTTGCCCAAATATCAGTGTCACTCAGATGTTGCTGGTGTGATAATCTTACTTCCCATGCATGATGAAAGTGATGTCACCATGTTGCCAAGGCCTGCTCCTGGTAAATCCCCCTGCTGACCTGCTGATCAGAGGCAGGGTGGGACTAGCCCTCCCCTGCTCCAGTGCGGGGGTGGGGGTTGGTCTAGCAACCCTATCTTCTGTGCATTTAGAAAAGTGTGTGGCGGTTTGCACCAAATGCATTTTTATGTGTATGTTAGGGATTTGTTTATTTTCAGATAACCTTTTTAAAGGATGTACTTTATAAGCATCTCCCAAATCTGATTGGGAATTTCTCTAGATCGTGCTTTATGGCCTTCAGAAATTTCAGTGTAGTATACATTGATTCAATCATACTGTACAGTTTCTATTAATTAACGATT
Organism: Heteronotia binoei; assembly: GCF_032191835.1. Lineage (NCBI taxonomy): Eukaryota > Metazoa > Chordata > Lepidosauria > Squamata > Gekkonidae > Heteronotia > Heteronotia binoei. Next base: position 87,985,870 of record NC_083230.1, read on the forward strand.
CATGGGCTCACAACAAGGATCGCCATGACCTTCCTGCAGATTCAAGGTCCTAGTCAGCCATCTTCATTAGATGGGGCTGCAAGATTTCTCAATAGGGCCTAAATTTTCCCAGTCAACTTGTAGCAGTGTGTGTTGGGAGGTGGGGAACAGATTGGAGACATCATGGCTAGAGGAGCAGAATCCCCCACATCTCTGTTTTACATTTCTGGTTGCTCTCTTGTGCACTTATACTCATAGCAGATAAAGGGGACCTTTTTAAAAGCCAAGTTTACCTGAAAACAAATTTCTTGTCTCACTGTCATCACAGAGAAAAATTCTTTAAAAAACACTTTCTTGGATGGGGCAAAATATTGCTCTGGGTAGGATTCAAGGTCTTTTTTTTTTTTTGAGCAGAAACGCACAGGAACACAGTTCTGGCTGGCTTGGCCAGGGCTCCAGCTGGAAAAAGCTCTCAGGCAGAGGGAAAGCATTAGGCAGCCACATGCTCCCATACAACACTCTCTTTCAATGAAATTCACAGAACAAATACTGGAGCTTTCCAGTGCCCTTAATTTTCAAAACCTCACAATTCGAACTAACTCTGCATTCTCTCTATGAGCAGAGGCACCTCCTCCCCCGGTGGCAGGCTCAATTTGCCCTACTGTCAGGAACATTATCCATTCTTTTATTCAGCTGTAATTCTCTCTTCAGCTAACCAATCCCATGTAACCCTTCCATTCACCAGCATTTAAAAATTCTTGCAGAGGCAGTTATGCCACTTCTTTAGTCACGTTGTATAGATTTGCTTTTCATTATCACAGATCTGCACCTCTATTATCTTTTTCAAGTCATTGTTCCCTCCTATAGTACTGTCTGCAATTGTTCTGTCATTCTATCCATCTTACCATTCATGTTTCAAAGCTTCTTTCAATTTTTTCATTCTCTTTGGCGATCAGTCTTTCTTTCCACCTCTGTTATTTTCAAGGTGTTATCTTTAATTGTTGGTTGAAATGAAAGACTATATACAGGAAAAGCCCAGTGGGGCTATCCTTTTCCACATTTCCTTTGCACTCATTTAATTATTTCTTCCTCTGTTCATTTGTGTGTTTCTTTTATTACAGAATTGAGAAATGAAATTCCAGGTATGGTCCCCTTGAGTGTTCTGCAGAGGAACCTTGTTATATGGAGGCATTCACAAGATCAGGGTAGCTCATTATCGTTTAAGGGTCTCATTACCAGGTACGTGAAATGTGATTTGAGTTGGGGATTCCCCAACATCACTCACATTCTGTTGGATTATCTGAGTTTAGCAGAGTGCTCAAGGCATGTAATGCATCAGAGTCTACCTGGTTAGTGTGTGTGTTGTCCAGCAACAAAGTTACACATGGAGCCTTTTTGTCTTTGCAAAACTAACATGAGATCTTTATTACAAGGAACTCCATTCTAGACAGGATAGAGTAGAGAAAGGATTCTAATCTAGTCTAACTAGCAAAATTGGATGGAGATACATGAGGCATGACCTGCTGTCCTGCTGGCAAGATGGAGAAAGCTAGCACTGTGTGCAGAGAAGGTGTCAAGACTAGAAAGAAGGAAGTTTCCCTAAGGGTAGCAATCTACACATCAAAGGGATAGCATCAGAGATGAGAAGGAAAGGATGTTCGATGCCCTAGCCTGTCTATCTCTCTGACTCTCTTCCAGTCCCCCTCTCAAGTCTGAGGCTAAGAGACAGCGCAAAGTCCTTCACTTCCAACCCATTCCACATATTGGCTAAGGAGACCCTAAGAAATTAGAAGCAGAAGAGAAAAGTTTCACATGTTGTGAGGAGAAAAGGCATAAGTGTATAACTCACACTTTCCTTGTTATTGCATTTCAGGACCTTTTGTGAGTCTTGGAAAATCAAGATTTAAGTCCCTGGTAGAGAGCAAGAGAGGGTCAGAAAGCAATCTGAACTTGCAAAGTCAAGCTCTGGAAATTCAAAGGCAGCATGGAGCAAGCTCAAGACTAGTTTGAAGACTGAGAGGGTCTGTGACAGCCTGATCCTCCCTCTCTGCTTCTATGGTTCCAACTAAGATCCCAGGACCAGCAAAGGCCTCAGATACAGAGACAGGAGGGGTTAATTGCACTCTGCTGCTGCTGAAGTCTCTTCTCCACAGCCTGGAGAAGACTTGAAGCCTCCTCCCCATCTCACTGTTTGGCTCCTTATATAGGCCATATTTAATCATGAGTATGCCCAGCAGCCTTTCCTAACTTCCTATACCTGTTCCTCATTGGTAGGGCTGACAACTCTGGGTTAGGAAATACCTGGAGATTTTGGAGGTGGAGCCTGGGGAAGGCAGGGAAGGATCCTCAGCATGGTACAATGCCGTAGAGTCCACCCTCCAAAGGAGCCTTTTTCTCCAAGTGACATGATCACTGTTCTCTGGAGATCAGTTGCAGTACCTGGAGTTCTCCAGGCCCCACCTAGAGATGGCAACCAAATAAATCAAAACCACTCTGGGGAAAATATTATTACAAAATGTAATTCATACAAGGAAAAAAGTGCATTTCAGCAACCTCATCATTTTACATACCACATGTGCATATTTATGCACATATATACGACAGTGTGCAAGTAGTCCAGAACATAAATAAGTTCAAAAGGAGTTCCAATGGACCACTAGCAGAGTAAGCCCGCTTCAGATGGCCAGGTCCTTCCTCCAGGGAGCATCTTGCAAAACTTGTGATATATGTGTAGAAAATATTCTGAAAGGTATATCCATTACAAAATTACAAAAATACATTCATTACAAATTTATCAGTTTACAATATTAAAATTAGCAATATAACAGAGTACAAAATGCAGGCTCACCAAATCTTTCACAAATTTATGCACAAAATTGGAATGCTGCTGTGCATAAATTTGTGAAAGATTTTGTAAGTCTGCATTTTGTACTCTGTTATATTGCTAATTTTAATATTGTAAACTGATAAATGTGTAATGAATGTATTGCAATGAGTATATTTTTGTAATTTTGTAATGGATATACCTTTCACAATATCTATTAGCCGTCTTTTGAAAAAATGGCTAGAGAAATGGGCGTGTAGAAGTGATGCTTGGAGAGCAAATAGTAGTATTGTTATGTGGCTTGCGAAAAAGCTTTGTATAGTGGAACGTGGATCTTCTAGCTGGCAACCACATGAAGGAAAATTACCCTATGGAGCTGAATCCTGGATATTAACTCTTCTTTGTAGATTGAACTTTGGACCTTCTGGGACTTCTGTGAAAGAAGAAAATTATTGAGGAGTCATACAGGAAGAATTTTTTGTTGCTTTAAGAGACACTGGATCTTGGGAGTCATCTTTGAAATATGTCTTTTGTATTTGTAGTTCAAATTCAGCAGAAAAATTTCCTAAGTGATTAATGAGTTTTGGTTTTCAGGTGCGGTTATTTTTTCTATCTTGCTCTCACTGTGCCGCCACTGTTTTTTTTGTTTAAACTAATTCTGAGCTGTGGCTTACCTGTTTATTTTTAATCTTTTAATCTGTTTTAACTGTTTGATTGTTTTACTATTTATCTGTTACATTGCATATTGTTAGTTTTATCATGTTGGAATCCACCCTGAGCCCACCATGGGAAAGAGTAGACTACAAATTGACAGAAATAAATAAATAAAACATCAGTCCTTTCTAGAAATCATGGGCAATTCTATGGGTTTACCATAGTATTCCAGCAAATCCCTAGAGAGGTGTGACATCACTTTCAGTTTTACTGGGAAGTGAAGTCATGGAACTGACTGACAGCCCTTATTTTATTTTATATTTCTCTCAGCACAACCCTGAACTCCAAGTGGTTGGGGGAAATACAGGTTGGGGGGAGGGTCTCCTGGCCCCACAGAACGGCTGAAAACACTACCTCAGACGTAGATTTTTTTTAATGCATTCCAGATTTTGTACCTCACAGACATGGGATGAAGAAACCTATAAACCCCACTTCCCATACTAAATTGTAAGCTACAGTTTTCAGATTTTCAGCGAGCCTCCCTAGTATAGTTTTTTTAAGAGCAGCTTATTGTACAGAGATCAACAACTGATAAAATTTATCCCCATCCTACAAAAGGCCTCATCTGTTGATTTTTGCACATCTAGCTGCTGTGAAAGGCCAAACAGCAGGCCAGTATTGTTCTGGGAAATTGGTAATCCTACTAGAATCAGAAAAAGTTCCTTCAAAGCCTATTAGAAAGTTTTAAGTGGTTCTTGGTTTTCAGCCATAGATCACAGTATTATTAGAATAGTTTTAACCGATAGACTTTTTGAGGGTCCTTCCGGCCTCTGGCTTGCAATCATTTCCTTCCACTCTATTATCTTACACTGCATCAAAGAGTATCTCATTGGATTGCTTCCTGCTCCTATTTCTAAGCTTTCTAAACCCCTTTTTTATTACTTCTTTTTTTCCTTCCTGGTCTTCATAATGCCTCCCCATTTAATAACAGCTGCAAATTTCATTAATGTTCCTTCTTCCAGAGGCCTAATGGAGACATTAATATAGAGAAAGCTAACTGTCACATTCTTTCTAGTGATGAGCGCATGGAATGCTCCCCTTAGTCAATATGCATTCTTTTAGCACTATCCCTTGATTTGCATCCTTCCCTCTTTGTTTTTAGTCATGAACACATGAAGCTGCCTTATACTGAATCAAAGCACTTGATGTCCGTGTTTTTTCCTTGGACTAGCAGAGGCTTTTCAGGGTCTCAGGTAGGGGTCTTTCATGTTACCTTCTACCTGAATTGTTTAAATGGAGATGCTGGGGATTGGACTGGAGACTATCAAGAAAGATCAGGGTTGCTATGCAGAGGAAGATAATGGCAAATCATGTCTGGTAATCTTTTTCCTTGAAAATCCCATGGTCCTGGGGTTCCCATGAGTTGGTTGCAAACTGGTGGTGAACAATCATCATCATCAAACAATCATACAGGTTCCACTTTTCCTGATATGGAATTCACATTTTTTCAGCTGTGCAAATGGTTATAAAATTTGGTTCAGCTCTCCAGTCTATGTAGTTCAGAAGTTATAAAAGACATGGATTAGAAAATTCTCCCAAAGTCACAGTCCAGTTCCCTTATCAACCAGTTTTCAGGCATGAAGATGGGAGGCAAAATGTCAGTGCAGTCAAGAATACAGGAAGGAGGGCCTTCAGCCTCTAGCCTTCTGTTCCCTTTACTGGCTTATATTGAGGCATATAAGCCACAGAGTGTTGGACTGGATGGGCCATTGACCTGATTCAGCATGGCTTCTCTTATGTTCTTACGGCATTGTTCTCTCTTGCTCCTTCCCTTGCTCTGCTTTAAGGGCCTTCGCGCATTTTTGTCTCAATGTATACTCAAACATGTAAAATGCAACAAACAAGGATGTTGAAATTTTTCATCTTTTGTGGTGACTCTTCTGTGGCTCGTGTTCTCAGCTCATTTGATTCTTTGGTATTACTATGAGGCCAGTTATGTTATACACCATGCCTATGCAACTGCCGGAGGGAAATCATACTAAAACTGTGTATACTTACAGTGGAAAATTCAGGGAACAGAAGATGGTACAAAATGAAGAGCTGTGGGCCTTATTCACACAAGGGGGAAGTCAGGTCCAAATGTGGGTTCTCTTGTTGACATGACAAAGATGAGAAACTGGAAATCCCTAGTGATGGACATGTTTGCAAACATTTGACACTATTCAGGTAACCTTGTCAGGAAGACATGAGTTATTCCAGCCCCCACCAGCAAACACAGGTTTGATTCTTCATAATGTGAGAAACGGCTCTCTATCATCTCTATCAGTTTTTGCAAGCAGCAAATTAAAGGGAGGCATTGAAACATAGGCTTGTGGTTTGGGGAGTGATATGCAGAGCAATGAATCTGACATGGAAGAGTTATCAATTTCTGATCCCTAACAGTACATTTAATTAATCTAGCTCCCTCATCCCATTATTTATGTTAAGGGAGAAAGAAAATTAATTATGTTTCTCACATTCCAAAATGTATTCTAGAAGGATGCTCAAACTGCTTTATTTTAATGATCAACAGAGGCAATGACAAGTCCTTTTTTATTTTCTGCTTTCTGTTAAAGTATGGTTATCCAAAGCTACAAGTTATCTGAATTAACTGCATATATTCTCTGCACAGCCTCCCTGATGTAATCTCACTTTCAGCCTATTCCTGCTGCAGTGAAAACAGATTTTGCTGCAGTGGCAGTGAAACCAGAGGTCGGTGCTGCAGCGACCCCTGTGGCATTCTGTCCCCAAGTAAGGAAGCACAGCAGTCAAGTAAGGATGTGCAAATCAAAAAGCAAACCAAAATGCTCCGCTTTTTTTAATTCTCTAATTGACCTGTAAAAATACTTAACACAGATGGTTTTCTGGGGCATATCCATACCCCAACAACCGTTTGCTAACCTTCAAGCCTTGGTTTCTGTCAGTAAAAAAATGCAGCACATGGCCTTTTCAGGGCTGCTTTGGTCTTTGAGAGAGAACTCACTGGGGTCAAATCTTCCAACAGCCACAGGATTCACTCTAGCCTGGATGCTTGCTATGTTCAACTGCAGGCACCCCACAAAAGACAGTGTGATGTAACAGATATAGTTTCAGGCTAGGATCTGGGAGCCCCAAGTTTGAACCCGCCAATCTACTATTGACGCTCAAACATTGTCAGCTTAACTTACCTGGGTTGTTGTGAAGATAAAATAGAGGACAGGAGAATGACTGAAGCTGCTTTGAAACTCTGTTGTGGAGAAATGTGGGGTATACATGAAGTAAATAAACAATTAATGTAGCTGAAGATGAGGGGGAAAGGAAAGGTCCCCTGTGCAAGCACTAGTCGTTTCTGACTCTGCTTTCACAACGTTTTCATGGCAGACTTTTTGCAGGGTGGTTTGCCATTGCCTTCCCCAGCTGTGTACTCATTTTACCAACCTCGGAAGGATGAAAGGCTGAGTCAACCTCAAGCCGGCTACCTGAAAACCCAGCTTCCACCAGGGATGGGGATGGGGATGGGATGAGGGGAGGGGAGGGGTAGCTAAAAGGGTTGGTTGGTTGGAAGGACAGAAAGAACCAGGGAAAGATGAAGACATGGGAGTTGCCAGGAGGAGGGAAACAGCAAATAGGGGAGGGGGAGAGAGAGGAAAGTGAGGTGCCCCCTGCTATTCCTTGCACATTTTCCACTATGCAACTGGCCACACCTGGTGGCCAGTACTGTGCTACTTGGCCAAAGTTTCCTAGGCAGAGTAGGGTTGCCAAGTCTAATTCAGAAAATATCTGAGGACTTTGGGGGTGGAGCCAGGAGACTTGAGGGTGGAGGCAGACTTTCCCATTTCCAAAATAAATGCATAAAAATACAGCTGTGCATTTCACCTGAAGAGTCTTCATTTCGTCATCCCCCAGTAGCTGCAATTCTAGTAAATGAAAGTGTAAACACACAAAAAACAGCCAAAATGCACAGAGTTTGCAAGCTCACATTTTTGTGATCTCCCTGAGGCTTTACTCACAGGAACTGCTGTTCTTCAGGCTAACACAAGCAAATAAAAAGAGAGAGAGGTGGAATTTTCCTCCATCCCATAAACATGCTCCTATACAAAGACTCTGAACACAATGCAAAACAAGCACAGAGACAGACACACACTATCACTGCCTCCCCTACAAAGACTTCTGAAAAGTTCTCTCTCTCTCTCGCTTGTTCAGGTTCAAGTTCAGACCTTTATTGGCATAAGACACTCTCTCTCTCACTGGGGCTGGTCCCTCAACAACAACATCTGTAAGCACAGGGGCTACCCTGCTCTCTCTCTCTCTCTCTCTCTCTCTCTCACACACACACACACACACACTTACTTGCTCTGAAATGAAAGCAAAACAAATGGAGTGAGTGTGTTCCCAGAGGCTGCTGCTGACCCTTCCCCATGAAGTACTTCCTGCTCAACTTTAAAGGCGCACACACACACACACACACACACACATTTTAAAACTGGACTTGTTTCTAAACCTGTGGGAGAACTAGAGGTACTGGTGGCTGTGTGGGCGGGGCTTCCCCCCACCGGCCAGCTGGCTGGGGGCGAGGGGAAGCCTGTAAATCCAGGGGATCCTCCACTGGGACCTGGGGATTGGGAAGCTTAAGGCAGAGGCAGCCAGGGGGAGGAAAAAAGGGAAAACTGAAGATCAAGAAATGTCTGGTGGGTGGAAAGGCAAGAAGAAAATAGAAAGTGGGGAAGGGCTATGAGGACTTTCAGGAAAGAAACAGAGACAAGGGGAAACAAGACTTTCCCACCTGTCGTTGTAGTTTCCCTGCTTATTTTTCGCTAATGTCCTCATATGAAGCTGCTGTTACTGACATAGCTGTTAAAAGCCTTACAAATGTAAACATAAAACTGGGCTCAGAATTCTAAAATTACAAAGCATTTGAATTGCTATCAGGCTGTTTGGATAACTGGGGTAGCACCATAGTAACAAGCTTGAAGCATGACTCCCATAGGCCAGAGTGAAAACTTGCCTATATAATAGAAACAACACAGAGTTTGTTTGCACCAGCACTCTTGGGCCTTGTTCTGTTTGGCACTCTGAGTTTTCTTGTTGATTTTTCAGAACTACACAAAATGACGTATTTTTATTTAAGGGCAGATTAAATTAAGCTTGCTATTCTCCTGAGTGGCCATTTTGGGGAAGAAGAAATTGGTCTTGAGGTTAGGAAAACTGGAGTGTAAGATTCTAGTGCTTAAAGGGATGGTTTGAGCACAAGATGAGGAAAGGCAGTTTGAACAGTGAAACAGAACTGTGCTATGAATCTTCTCAGCAGAATGAAAAGCTTTCTGTTCATGAAAAGCCTTTTGATATATTATAAAACTGCATGTCTGTTGATAGCTAAAGTGACACTTTCAAAACTATTATGATCAGGCTTTGCAGTCATCTCATCAATCACTTTAGTAGCTATAGCAACAGACAGATTTTCATGTTCCTCCTACTCAAAATCTCAGCCCACCATTAAGAAAGGCTTAGTCCTTATTTAATGATAGCACCCCCCCCACCCCCGCATATGTGTCTGTGACAGCGAAAAGTGACCACCTAGTATATTCCACAGGCGGTTATATAAAGAACACTTATGGTGGAAATACAGGCAACCTCAGCCAATCTATTCCAAAGCCTGTGTTTATTCAGGTAACATACCTGTCAAGGAAAATCTGTGTGAGGAAACAATTAGGACATTTCGTCCTAACATGTATCCACTGATTCTCCTTTGCAAATGCCATATCCTTTCAGAGTGTTCCCTGTGCCTCATTTTCTCCCAAGATCAAAGAATAAAATAAGCAAGGATCATTTTCAGGATAAAGAACTAAGAGAAGGGTCAAGTATCCCTGCCCTCTTGCCAATGTCCCCTTTTCATAATAGAATTAGCATTAGAAGCCAAACACAGGATGGAAACCTCTGAGTTTCTACCTGTATATTTCCCCTTGCCCTATTGCCCTAATCTGATTTTCTATTTCCACATACACAGCTACTATGCTGAATTTCTTTTTTAAAAGTAGGAAGTTCTAGCCTGGATTGTTTACTTTCATGGCGAATTTGGCCCTTGTGATGTACAGTTCTGCTTTCATTTGAAACCAAGAGAAGCAGTGTCCCTTTCTTACTGGGGAGGGGCAACTATGGTTCTGTGACAGAACATGTAGAAGTCCCTGGGTCCATCAAATATCAAGTAATATGTGTTATGAAAAACTTCTAGCTGAGATCGTGGATAGCTGCTAGTATCGTAGATAATACTGAGCTTGATATAGCCCACCCAGTGGTCTGCCTAGGGCAGTTTCCTGTGGCCATATAAAATAGGTTTATGTGACATGAACTTTAGTAGGCAGTATAATGTATAACTCAGATTTGATTGCAAACAATCATCCTGATTGCATTAGTTTACAATCATCCCAGTCTGGGGAGTCACTGGGCTTAAGGTACCAGAAAATGGAATAATAAATTTGGAAAATAAATACTTTAAAAATATAAAGGGCAATTCATTCACAGCCATCTTAATTCTTTTTTTTTTCCTAAATCACATTTTATACAGTTTCTAAATTGATTTCTTCATTGGTAAAATGGACTTTGCAGCCTCTTCCCTACTTTATCTTCATGATGAATTTGTTCATCTGGTAAAATCCCCAAGCCTCTAGACTTCAAAAAGGAGATGGTGAGAAACAAAGGAAATAGGGATTCAAGACTAGCTGGCTACTGATCTTCTCACCTGCATTTTCATGAACAGTGATGTTTTAATTTCTCTATTTACATCACAATTACTCCAGCATGTTGGAAATAGATGATCGGGGAAACTGATACTCTTCCAACACATGTTCCCCCATTCACTATTCCTCTTTTCCTTCTCCGTTCAAGCTTTATTGAAACGTTTATGTATATTCCCCAGCATGTCTGTTTGAGGCATGGGTCACTTTCCCTGTCAGATTCTATTTATTGAAGAAAACTGATGCTTTCCCTCCAACTAGATAGAGTGAAAAATGTACAGGCACTTCAAGAACTGGGATGTTGGTTACTAGGAAACAGAATCTCAAGAGAATAGGTGGGAAGACCAGCAGCCTTGTACTCAAAGATTTATCATGGGGAAGATCTTGAAGGGACTTGGAATTAAAATAATGAGGTCAGTACTAATCTAAGGTAATTGCTGACGACAGAGGTGTATTTGAAAGAGTCCAGTGGACTCATGACACCCTTCCTCCTCCTGTTTCAGTAATATTGTTTATGAACTCATGAGCCTACTGTGCTTATTTCAGGAGGGGACACAGACAAGCAAATAGGAAGCACATTTCAGAGGCCCAAATTATGTATATTCTTCTGCAGGGTCATCTCATTGACCCTTTTCCTATTTGTTATCAAACACAGATTTCCACCTTTTCCAGGAGAAAAAACTGTCCTTGCGCTTCAAAAAGATAGAAGTTTGCAATGCTTACGTTTCCTCTTTGCTTTAGAAAATAAGTTCCAGATCTTAGTGCAAGAAGATGGGGATCATTTTGACTTTTCATTTGGGATGTGAAAATGTTCAAGAACATTTAGGAGTATCTCATCATGCTTTTCATTTTATAATTACACAACAGCTCTGGCTTAGATATTTTTGTCAGAATGGAAAGCAAATAGTGATTTACACATACGTTACACTGGCCCTGATAAGGGAATTTTACTTGTACTTTTAGGACCTAAATTGGAAGGTATATATTGGGAATAGTATTATTTCCAGTATATATAATTGCTGCTGACATAAGGCCAGATATGTTTGTGGCGTCTCAGCATTTTTATGTTGAGGTCACCACGGAAGGCGGGTCCACCATTAGGCAGCACATCAACCAGTTACGGTCATGTGAAGCCCCCGGGGATGAGATTGAGGATTACAGCCCCAGTGACCTGGCAGCCATTCTGACCTCCCCATTGATTGAAACATTCCATTATGGGTTCTATATTAATTGTCTTACAAGTATAACAGGGACTTTGTTGTATGTTGTGATTCTTTCTTTCTTTCTTTCTTTCTTTCTTTCTTTCTTTCTTTCTTTCTTTCTTTCTTTCTTTCTTTCTTTCTTTCTTTCTTTCTTTCTTTCTTTCTTTCTTTCTTTCTTTCTTTCTTTCTTTCTTTCTTTCTTTCTTTCTTTCTTTCATCACTGATTATTTTGGGCCCCTATAAGGTTTTCATATGTTTTTGTAATAAATGTGTACTTTATAACTATTGATGTTTTAAACTCTTGGACCTTTACTAGAGCTCTAAACTTCTTTTGGAGGTTTTCACTTGGTTGGATTAGGTTTTTTTTAACCCCTCTCCTTTTGGCTTATGTTTCCACACTAGACATTTAGTCTGAGTTGTCATGATTTCTTCACTAATTTTTAATGGACAATTCAAATGGTGCCATAGCAAGTCAATGCATTCTATTATTTCAGTGTAATTTGTGTGTGTATGCAGGGCTTTTTTGAAGTAGGAATGCACAGGAACAGAGTTCTGACTGGCTTGGCACCACGGGGTTTGCCCTAATATGCAAATGAGTTCATGCTGGGCTTTTTTGTGCAAAACAATGGCAATGTCAGGGTTGTGGTCTAATATGCAAATGAATTCCTGCTGGGCTTTTTCTGGGTCTCTTGAATGAATAGGTAATTATCAGCTGTCAAGAAGGCGGATTGAGAATGGATTTATTTTTGGGGCTTCTGGGATAGGAAAATGCTGAGCTGCTTCTCATAAAGGGAGCAGGCTGGAACTTCTGTTCGGGGTAGTGGAAAGCAAATTAATGCCTACTGCCTACTTTTTTCAGACAGAGATTAGTCCAAGATATGCACAGAAAACTTTGAGGAGATTTACCTTGGCTAAAAGGGAGTCCTGGAGAGGGGGGCTCCTTTGAGGGGTCTCCGGAGAAGAGTTGCATTTTCATCATCTGCAGAAGCTTCCAGAGTCATTTATTTGACATAAGCTCAACAGAATCCTAGCCTTCTTGGACATTACTAAACATCTAAAGCTACACAAGACCGGTGTGGATCTGGATAATTTGCAGAAAAGGTACAGGTTACTATCTTTCATTCTGGGACTATTTAAAGTTAAACAGAATAAATTCAAAAGGTGAGAAATGGAAATTTAGAAAGCTTGGTAGAAAAAGGGAAGAAGAGGTGAAAATTGGACTTTTTAAATTTAAAGGACAGTGCTAAAAAGTCAGAAGGAATTTATTTGGTCTACTTGCGGTTTTGAAAAAAGAACACCATCGTCACAGACCTGCAGCATACACAGTCAACACAGGAAGTATGTCAAGTATCGTGAGATCTTTCTACCAGCGAAAACGGGATTTGGTGGCAAGTAAAGCAAGAAGTATTAGATGAAAAGCCTACTCTAGGACTATAATACCATAGAAAAACATTGGCGGCCATTACAAGGAGGTCAAAATTAAAATAATTTTAAAGTGTTTGGGATATTAATAATTGTTGGAAACAATTGAGATGGTGATGAACAGATAAATACTATTGGACATTATTGTCAATATTGGACTTTAGAAGCTTTTAAAGGAATTTTTTTTAAAGGGAAGCAGAAAGTCACGACCGCCATTTTGAAAGAAATAAAAATTTCAAAAATTAATATCTCAGCCTAGGAGGCTCTGAGGATGGCAAAATTAGGCATGTTGGAAAAAGCAAGCTCTAATCTTTTGAATTTGATAGTTGAATTTTAATTTGGTGAGAACAAAATTTTTGGTGTTTTTAAATGTCAGAGCATAAGCAAACCCCTACAAGGGCTACCTCTCTGGAGAAAATGCAGGAACAATTAGAGGCAATGGAGGCTAGAATGATGAAAGGTATGAAAGACATGATAACTGCCTCTAAGGAAGATATTATAGAAGAGATTAAAAAGGATATTGAGGATCTCAGAAATGAGACTGAGGAAACATCTAAGAAAGTGCAGGAGGTAGAAGGGAGAATGAAAGTACATGATTCCACCTTGTTGAAAATACAGGAAAAACTGACAATCCATGACTGCAAATTGATGGAAACTCAGATATGTCTGAGAGGAGTACCTGAAAAGGAAGAGAGTGATTTGAAAGAATATATAATAAAAATAATTGCAGAATTTTTGGAGGAAGATCCTGAAGAGTCTAAAAATATGTATGACTATTTGTATAGAGTGAACTCATTCTATGCCAAAAAAAAAATCTACCAAGAGATGTGGTCATAAGATATATGACAAAATAAATGGCGGGAAAGATTATGAACAAAAATTTTGAAAAGACATTGATTGTGGCAGGTAGAGTAAGAATCATGAAGGAATTACCAAGGTAAGTGATAAATGACAGAAGAACATACAAAAAGCTCACAGAGAAATTACGGGACAATGAAATGCGGTATAGATGGATAATACCTGAAGGTTTGAGCTTTGAACTTCAGGGAAAAAGAACCACAATTACAAATGAACAGGAACTGCATAGTTTTTATGAAAAACATAAAGAATTTGCACCATGATGGATTACAAATTATTATCTTGGAATGTAAATGGACTAAATTCACCACAAAAAAGAAGAGCAACATTTCATTGGTTTAAAAAGCAAAATTGTAATATAGTTTGTCTACAAGAAGTACATATAATACAGAAGGATTATAAATTTTTATGGAATAAACAATTGGGATTAGAATTTTATTCCCTTGCTGAGCAGAAGAAAAGGGGAGTGATTTTTTATGTTAAACAGGAATTGGATCCGAAATTAATATTTAAAGATAAAAATGGAAGATTTGTAGCAGTAGAAATAAATTTGAATGGGAAAAAAACGTTGTTATTGGGAGTGTACGCGCCAAATCTAGATGTTGCCAGCAGCAGCTGGAGCTGAGCCAGACTGGCCAGGTTATTAGACAGCATCTTAAAGGGGTTGCTTGGTGATGTAGAGAAGCTATGCATTATCTGGCCTGGTAAAGCCAGCCCTCTTGCTATTGGGAGGGCTATAAAAGCTGCTGTCAGCCCAGAAACCGGGGCCAAGGTCATGGCCACCTGCTGCAGCCCAAGTTAAGTTCAGGAGGAGGTCCAGCCATAATCTTTATTTTGTATTTTGTACTTGTGGATCTTCTAACAAAAATCTGTAATCTTTCATTGAAATCTGCCTCTGTTCCTGAGGACTGGAAGGTGGCAAATGTCACCCCCATCTTTAAAAAGGGTTCCAGAGGAGATCCAGGAAATTACAGGCCAGTCAGTCTGACTTCAATACCTGGAAAGTTGGTAGAAACCATTATCAAGGACAGAATGAGTAGGCACATTGATGAACACAGGTTATTGAGGAAGACTCAGCATGGGTTCTGTAAGGGAAGATCTTGCCTCACTAACCTGTTACATTTCTTTGAGGGGGTAAACAAACTTGTGGACAAAGGAGACCCGATAGATGTTGTTTACCTTGACTTCCAGAAAGCTTTTGATAAAGTTCCTCATCAAAGGCTCCTTAGAAAGCTTGAGAGTCATGGAGTAAAAGGACAGGTCCTCTTGTGGATCAAAAACTGGCTGAGTAATAGGAAGCAGAGAGTGAGTATAAATGGGCAGTCTTCGCAGTGGAGGACGGTAAGCAGTGGGGTGCCGCAGGGCTCGGTACTGGGTCCCATGCTCTTTAACTTGTTCATAAATGATTTAGAGTTGGGAGTGAGCAGTGCAGTGGCCAAGTTTGCAGATGACACTAAATTGTTCAGGGTGGTGAGAACCAGAGAGGATTGTGAGGAACTCCAAAGGGATCTGTTGAGGCTGGGTGAGTGGGCGTCAACGTGGCAGATGCGGTTCAATGTGGCCAAGTGCAAAGTAATGCACATTGGGGCCAAGAATCCCAGCTACAAATACAAGTTGATGGGGTGTGAACTGGCAGAGACTGACCAAGAGAGAGATCTTGGGGTCGTGGTAGATAATTCACTGAAAATGTCAAGGCAGTGTGCGTTTGCAATAAAAAAGGCCAACGCCATGCTGGGAATTATTAGGAAGGGAATTGAAAACAAATCAGCCAGTATCATAATGCCCCTGTATAAATCGATGGTGCGGTCTCATTTGGAGTACTGTGTGCAGTTCTGGTCGCCGCACCTCAAAAAGGATATTATAGCATTGGAGAAAGTTCAGAAAAGGGCAACTAGAATGATTAAAGGGCTGGAACACCTTCCTTATGAAGAAAGGTTGAAACGCTTAGGGCTCTTTAGCTTGGAGAAACGTCGACTGAGGGGTGACATGATAGAGGTTTACAAGATAATGCATGGGATGGAGAAAGTAGAGAAAGAAGTACTTTTCTCCCTTTCTCACAATACGAGAACTCGTGGGCATTCGATGAAATTGCTGAGCAGACAGGTTAAAACGGATAAAAGGAAGTACTTCTTCACCCAAAGGGTGATTAACATGTGGAATTCACTGCCACAGGAGGTGGTGGCGGCCACAAGCATGGCCACCTTCAAGAGGGGGTTAGATAAAAATATGGAGCAGAGGTCCATCAGTGGCTATTAGCCACAGTGTGTATGTGTGTGTGTGTATATATATATATATATATATATATATATATATATATATTTGGCCGCTGTGTGACACAGAATGTTGGACTGGATGGGCCATTGGCCTGATCTAACATGGCTTCTCTTATGTTCTTATGTAATCACATATGTTTTAAGTGACTTTGGCTTTTTTTGAGACACACGCAAACACACAAACAACTGTCTCTCCTCACATCTGATAGTTAACTATTTATTCTGCTGCAAGAAGAATCATCAGCTGGGAGATAACAGAAAATAATTAACAGTTTTTCTGAAGAGGCAGCAGAAATGAAAAAGGCTAATAAATACAAAACAAAGGTGGGGTCCAGACTGCCGGCTTGGGGTAGCAGCATGCTGACCCAGAAGTGAACTGGCACAAACAGAAGTGATCTCGGATAGCCAGATGATGTACAGCTTGCTGCTGGGACAGGAGCAGGCAGCATGTGCCTCAGAGGAGTGTCCACAGTGCTCAAATGCTTGAACCACCACATGGCTGGGAAGGCACCTCAAAGGTATTCCTCCAATTTGCTACCACTTCCAAAGTGGTAGCTTTTTGAGGCACGACTGGGATGCCTAAAGACTGGGTGAGTGTGGGAGCAAGACACCAGGCAGATGTTCACATTTGGATGCACTTTTTTGATCCACCCGGGTCCTGTCCCTATGCCAGCTTAAAATGATGATGTGGACTCCTAATAGGTCTATTGTAAGCTCTAGCAGGCATTGCTAGATTAGACAGTGATGTCAATAGCTGCACAGAACCTCTCTGTTCTGCTTGCATCTTTAGGTCAAAAAGTAATCTTTCAGCAGCACAAAAAAGACCAAGTGGAACCACCCTTAAATATCATTGGGGATTTCTGACTTCATCAGTTGCTTTATGCTTCATTGGCCATTTCAGAACAACCAAGGTAGAAATGTAGTAGTCTCGTGCTATGGTGCCATCGGAGCCAAGCTTGCAGTGGGGATCTGGCCAGGGGCTGAAAGCAAGCTGTATCTTTGCAAAGGGGCCCTCCTAAGACTCTAAAACTCTCAAAGTTCCTTGGTACATGAAGAGATATAAGGAACTGCTTGTATAAACTAAACTTTGAATGCTAGCACAGAACATTTTTATTCAGGTTTCAGGGGAGGCCTATCTTGGACAGACAGGTCATTTCGCTTCATAAATTTATGAAGAAGTCATCAACTCTTCTATGCCCTACCAACCCCATCCTTGTGACAGCTGCAATAAATCAAGAAGGAAATGGCTCCCTTCAGATTTAGCTCTCATTTTTTTCACAATCCAGTGAATTACCCTCCATGTGTCCCAAGGATTTGGTCTGGCCAGATAACTTGTCTTACCAGCTACTCCAGTTTTGTCCTAAGATTCTTCATAAACGTTGCTGAGAGTGCTTAGCTCCAAGTAGCAGGGATTAGCTTGGTCAATTTAGTTCCAGTGTTGGTTTGCAAGTGTCAGCCATTCCAAAATCTGAGGAATTTTTGAGAAGACATAGTCCATGACTATGGTGGCCATGCACTTTCTCGCCCTTATTACTCTGTGGAGGAAAAGGCATGCCTTCATCCACACTTTGCACTGCGAATGGAAGATGCCCTGATAACTCAAATTCTAATGGGCATCAAGATGTTGATGTAAACCACATCTAGTCTCTGTGTGGGTTTTTTAATCTTACCAAAGAATGAGTGACTGGAAGTTGCTTCCAAGCACAGATCTCTTAACCAATATACCCTTCTCTAAAGTCTGCCTGCCTACCTACCTATCCCTTTGTCCTTCTTTCTCATTCCTGACTGTTTAACTTGAAAATACCCATTCTGACTTTATTTCTCCCTTGTGTGACTCAAACCCACGTGTCTTTATTGGCTTGAAATTTTCATTTTCCTTGAACAAGGGTTTGCTGGTTCAATACAATTGTTTATATTGTATTATACAATTGTGTATATCAGTTGTATGTGCAAGATGTAAAAATGGCATAAAAGAAACACGAAGTAGAAAAGGCAGAAAAGAACATTAAAAGACTCATGATGATAATATACACACATGGAATATACGTACATGAAAAAGAGTATATTTGTTGGCCCCATCTACCTGCTCTCATTCTCTTTGCCTGATCTTTAAAGAAAAAAAAAACAGTTTGAAAGACTTCCTTGGCAATAATAGATGTTTTCCTAACATAACCATTAACATTCCTGTTTTTAATAACCTCCCCTTTCTGATGCTTCTCTTAGCCTGATTTGACAATATTTCCACAGGTGATTGATTTGATTTTGAGCTCTAGTTCTAGCCAGACAGCATGCTAGATTAGTCTTTATTAATCCATTGTCATATAATCTAATTAAACCTAATCTAATGTCTCATGATCTTTTGTCCGGCTCCTTGTAATGAGATTGAAGTTGGAGAATGAAGCTTCACTTCTACCTTGTTAATCACTTAATTCTAACAAAGAACCCATTGAGGACTTGAGAAAACGCAACGTTGCTTACTCTCCCCTCTCAAGACTTGTTTTCAATAAATACCATCCTCCTAAAATGGCAGGAAGAGGCATCTTTTACTGCTTATGGTACACTCTAAAAGTTGCAGTACAGAAAAGGAAAATATTATTTTGGGAAAGTGGATAAGGCAGCAGAAGGTTGTCTGTTCTGGGAATCAGGGAGAGAGTGTAGTTCTCTTGATAAAGCTAAGATCGCTGCAGAAATTCAGTGAAGTCACTTGGCTGAACTAATATCATTTGCAAACATGAGCTATGCCATGGGTAAGTCAGCATGATAGTTTTTAGAGAAAGACACATCCATTTCCTGCTTGATTTCCTGCAACACTTTGTACTTTACTGAGAGTGAAAGAAAATATGCTGTTGACGGTGATCAGTGGATGAAGTTTTGATTCAGTCAAAGTACATGAGAATACGGTACAGGGACCCACCGTGTCATCAGAAAAGCTCTACTTCAGCCCTGAGATAGCTCTGTTAGCAGCATATACTTCTCTGTGTCCAGTTCTGGGGTTGGATCCCATGGAAGGCTCTGCACACACCACAGTCTTTGTGAGAGCAGAAGTTACACAATTCTTCCTTTCAGTCAACTTGCACTATCGTGGTCTTGCAGCCTGCAGCGTAGCTGCTAGGCTGCTCAGACCTGTTTGCCCTCCAGGGCGGGAGAGTGGGACTGCGCCGCGTTTAGGCGCGCTTTGCTGGGGGCGGGGTTTAGCCGCGTCAACGGCTAGCTCCCCGTCCCTTCTTCAGTCCTTCGGAGATCGGTGGGATCGGAGGGCTCTCGTCGTCGGCGTGCTTTTGCGGCCTTCCTGGACGCGTTCGGGGAGGCGCGGGGCTCATCGGGAGCCTTCTTCGGGGCGCGGGGCTCATCGGGAGCCCGTTCGGCACTGCAAGTCGCTCATCGGGAAGCGCGGCGGCGGCGGCGGCGACCTTGTTCTGGAGGCGGCAGGCTGAGTGGCTTTGGGGCTGTGGGCTAGCGTAGTTAGCCAGATTAGTCTGGTTTTGTTGGGGTGGTAGCCTAGCCTTGGGGATTGGGGTGGTTTACCTCCCCTAGTGAGATTGGGTTTCTTGTTATTGCTTGGGAAGGCTTCTATTTTTACAGGAGCTTGGTTACCCAGGGGGTTAGAGCTGCAGTACTGCAGCTTGGGCTAATTAAAAAAAGAAAAAAAAGAAAAAAAAGAAGAGGCCCTGAGTTGGATCCTGGGGGAAGCGTGGGCCAGGTGAGGGGCTTAAGGGGTATTGGTCTTCCAGTGAGGAGGTCTTTTGTTGCAACCCCTGTATCTCCCTGGGTGGCAGTAGAGCACCTTGGCTATAGTGGAGTACCCCTCAGGTTACAGTGGAGCAGCGTTGGGTTGCTTTACCTTTGGCTGCTGTCAGGCAGTTTGGGCGGCCATTTGGGGGTAGCTTGAGTGAGGGGAAGAAAGGCAGTTGGGCGGCCATTTTGAGGTGCTGGTAGCTGGGGCCTGTTGCCGGGTAGTCTAGGCGGCCATTTTAGGTTCTTGGAAAAGGGGTGGAAGGACAGTTGGGCGGCCATTTTAGGTCCCATTTTTAAAGAAGGTGGGCAAGATGTCTGGGGGAAAAGGTTCCGGCAAGCCTAAGGGCAAGAAGCCTGCACCCAGACCAGCTAAAGCTCCCGCTAGGAGGCCACCGCCTCCGTCATCCTCTTCGGATGAGGAGGGCGAGGGGGCGGTGGATTTTAATATCTTGGGAAGGCTGCAGGCTTTGGAGCAGGCGGCGGGGGTTCCTTCTTTAAGTGTGGGGGGCGATGTTAGGCATTCCAAGAGAGCAAGGCAGGCCAACATTCTCACCAGATTGTCCATTCTTGAGGGCAGGTCTGGTGGACTCGTGCATGGCAGAGATGCCAGTTCTGGTGGCCCCGATGCAGGCGCGGTGGAGGAGGCGCGGACGTCGGGCATTGGTTTGCCGGTGGTGCCAGCTGGATTTGGAGGTAGGTCTGGCGATGGTTCGCAACTGGGGCCTGGGCAGGTTTGGCCATGGGGAGCGTGGGGACCTGCTTCAGCAGCCGGGCTGGGCACCGCAGGGTCAGGCTTAGGTGTGCCTACACCTTCTGGGTCTGGGCTGGTACAGAACTGGGCTTGGCCAGGGGGCCAGGGCATACCTTGTATGCATCCGGGTTCAGGGCAGATGAGCCTGTCGGGTCCCATGTTGGGAGCGCCATCGCAGTACGGGATGGTGCCTTTTACAGCCTTGCCTTTTGGCGAGGTTGCTCTGCCTCTCGGGGACCATTTGCTGCCCTCCACAAGGGAGAAAATTTTGAAGGGAGAATATGTGGATATATTTTCCCTTCTTTACCGCGAAATGGAGAAGAAAGATAAAGAGGAGTTAGATGAAAAGGAGAAAGAAAAGCTGCGCAAGCGAAAGATTGACAGAACATGGGCTAATTGGTTGCCTGGGTTCTGCATTTACGCCGGGGTAATTGCCCGGGCGCAGCCGTGGCGGGCTGCATCATTGTTCCAATATCTGGACATAATTTATAAGGGTTATACTGCCTTTAGTGGATCAGCCTGGTTACAGTACGACCAGGAATTCAGAATGAGGGCCGCCCTATATCCGGCCCTCCAGTGGGATCGGATTCACCAGCAGCTGTGGCTGCAGGTTATGTCTCCGGCTAGGCCTAACCTGGGTGACCGATCAGATAGTGGTCATTTAGTGAGTAGGGCGTCTTCATCTACTTCGTCAAGCTCCCCCCGCGGTACAGCGGGGCAGGCGGTTCAACCCCGCTTGCTCTGCTGGGACTTTGGATCCCTGGGGGTGTGTAATAGGCGTGCCAGTTTAAACACGCCTGCCCCTTGTGTGGAGGATCCCATGCCTTTGACAGCTGCCCAAAAGCCCGGGGGCGCAGGAATCCAAAGAAGCCTGGCGGGGGTGGAGGAGCTTTTCCTTCCAAAAAAGGGGCCCAGCCCGATAAGGGCGGGTCGGCTTGAGCGTTGGCTGGCTAGGTATCCTAGGAGGGCGGACGCTTTGTATCTGTTGAAGGGTTTCCAGTTTGGGTTTAGGATCCCTTTTCAGGGGCCTAGAGTTCCGTTCATGTCTAAGAATCTTAAGTCTGTTCAAGGTTTGGAACAGGTTGTTAGAGACAAGATTGCTAAGGAGTTGGCTGAGGGAAGGATCCTTGGTCCCTTTTTACAGCCTCCAGTGACTACCTTGAGGGTCTCGCCTTTAGGTGTGGTGCCCAAAAAGACGCCTGGTGAATTTCGTTTGATTCACCATCTGTCTTTTCCTAGGGGCCAGTCAGTGAATGATGGGATCCCAGAGCAGTTATGCTCTGTCAGGTATACCAGCTTCGACCAGGCCATCGCTGTGGTGAGGCACTGCGGGGTGGGGGCTGAGTTGGCGAAATGCGATATTAAGTCGGCGTTTCGCCTTTTGCCCGTCCACCCCGATGATTTTGATCTCTTAGGGTTTTCATTTGAGGGCCAATTTTACATGGATAGGGCATTGCCGATGGGCTGCTCTGTGTCATGTTCGGCTTTCGAGCGTTTCAGCACGTTCTTAGAATGGGCTGTGCGGGAGAAAGTGGGGTTGCAGGACGTTGTGCATTATTTGGACGACTACCTGTTTGTGGGGCCAGTAGGGACAGGGCAGTGTGGCCAGCTGCTGGCTGGCTTTGCGGAGCTAGCGGCCGAGCTTGGGGTACCCTTAGCGCCGGAGAAGACGGAAGGACCAACTCAGAGGTTGACCTTCCTGGGGATTGAGATTGACACGATCGATCAATTGTCTAGGGTGCCTTTGCAGAAAGTGGAGGAGCTGAGGGATAGGATTAATGCATTTCTTCTTAGGAAGAAGGTCACTTTGCTGGAATTGCAGCAATTGGTGGGGCACCTCAACTTTGCCTGCAAAGTGGTTGCTCCTGGTAGGGCTTTTCTTAGGAGACTGTGTGATGCTATGGCAGGGTTGCGCTTGCCCCAGCATAGAACTAGGGTTACCTGCAGCATGAGGGATGATCTGAGGGTTTGGCAGGAATTTTTGGAGTCGTTTAACGGAGTCTCCTTTTGGAGGGAGGACCTGAGGCTTGAGGCCGAGCTCCAGGTCATGTCTGATGCTGCAGGATCTTTAGGTTTTGGAGTTTATTTTCGCGGACATTGGTGCGCGGATGTGTGGCCGGATTCCTGGACGCAGGTAGGAGTGAACCGAGATCTTACGTTCCTCGAGTTCTTTCCCATCTTAGTTGCGGTTTGGCTGTGGGGGAAGGATATGGCCAATCACACTGTCCATTTTTGGTGTGATAACATGGCGGTAGTCCACGTCATTAATTCCCTTTCATCCAAATCGCAGAGGGTAATGAGGTTGGTGAGGGCCTTCACTCTGCGCTGCTTGCGGCTGAATATATTGTTTTTAGCCAGGCATGTTCCTGGGGTGAACAACGGGGTGGCTGATGCTCTATCTCGTAAACAGATGGAGAGGTTTCGTCAGCTGGCCCCGGAGGCAGACGGAGAGCCGGTGCCAATGCCCCAGGAGCTATGGCAGATTGGAGAGCCGAAGCCTGCAGAGCGATAGGTCTAGCCATTGCGCCTAGCACTCGGAAGTCTTACGAGCGGGCCGTGCGGCAGTTTGAAGACTTTCGGGCTGAGGTAGGGTATCGCAGGGTTTGGCCCCTCCCGGTGGAGGAATTGCTCCATTACTGTGTGTCGTTACGAGGTAAGGGGTTGGCCGTGCGATCTATTAGGGGGTGCCTGTCTGCATTGGCTTTTGCAAGTAAGGCACTGGGTTATAAGGAGGATACTGCAGACTTTCGTATTCGAAAGATGCTGGAGGGGTGGGCCAGAGAGGCCGGACCCAGGGTTGACACGCGGAATCCGGTGTCTCCGTCGATTCTGCGGGGGTTAAAGAGGGTATGGGGCGTGGTGTGTGCCTCGCCTTTCGAGGCATGTTTATTTCATGCCGCGTCCTTGTTAGCCTTTTTTGGGGCGCTTAGAGTGAGTGAGCTGGTAGCTCAATCTAGAAACGATGTTTCTGGTAGGGCTTTGCAGCTGAGGGACCTGAGGTTGTTGGGGCCTAAGGCGGTCATTACTGTCCGTCGCTCGAAGACGGATCAGCTGCAGCGGGGTGCCGTGCTCGAGCTGGGCAGTTGTTCAGAGCTCGAGTTGTGTCCAGTTAATGCGTTGGCTGCTTATTTGGCAGTGCGCGGGCCCAAGGACGGATTTTTGTTTATACACATGGATGGTAAGCCATTAACTAAGCACCAGTTTTGGGCGGTTACGTCCAAGGCGTTGGGTGAGTTAGGGTTTTCAGGGGTGCGGTTTGGTACCCACTCCTTTAGAATTGGGGCGGCCTCGACAGCGGCTGCTATGGGGTTGCCTTCCACCTCTATTCAGAGGTTGGGGCGTTGGCGTTCTTCAGCCTATAAGGCATACATACGCCCCTTTTGCGGGCATTGAGCACATTGCGGGCATTGTGCACATGGGATGGTGTGCATGAGTTGGTTCTGTTTGTGTTTAATGGTTTTTCTCTTTTTAGATGCTGCTGTTCCTGGCCAGAGGAGCCGGTGCCGAGTTCTCATCTGCGGCCATAGCTACGTGTTTTGGGCTGCTCTTCAAGCACGGAGAACTGCGGTCGGCTCTCAGCTGGGACTCAGCCAGCATGCGGTTATCGAATGGCAGGGGCGCAGGGGCCTCCAGTGGCCAGGCTTGCTGCCGTTGTTATTCAAGGGTAGAGCGGGTCCTCCTCCACAGGTATTAATGGTTCACCTGGGAGGTAATGATCTGGGGTTATTGAAGGGTAAGGCCTTGGTGTGGCAAGCCCGGGATGACTTCCAGCGCATCAGGGAGCGATGGCCGGAGACCACGATAGTTTGGTCAGCCATGCTGCCCCGCCAAGTGTGGCGTCATGCTGTGGACCCTGCAGCTTTAGAAAGAGCTAGGTATAAAGCCAATAAAGAAATTAGAAAATTACTCGAAAAGGGTTTGGGCCACTATTTACCCCATCCGGATATTTCAGCGAGATGTCCTGACCTCTACAGAGGGGATGGGGTGCATCTCTCGGAAAAGGGTAACGTACTTTTTCTGAGAGATTTGCAGCAAGGGTTGCGGGTGGCTTTGGGCCTCCCGGTGGGTGCTAAGCCCTAAGTAGAGACTTGGCCTTATTAGTGGCAGGTTTTAGGGGTTTAGGACACTATGCGGCTAGGGGAGGACTGTGAAGCGTCCCCCACTTTGGGGGAAATTTTGGGGTCTGGCATGATCGGCCTTGGGGTTTGGAGACCCGGGTTGGAGAATGCAGACTGTCCAGGAGGCTCGGCTAGAGGGTGCCTTTCCGCCGAGACGTGCGTCTGGGTTTGGGCCCTCTGGTGCGGGCCTCCCTGCTGGGCCTGCCTGGAGGGAGCTGAGCAGCTCAGCTCCGGAAGGGGGGCTGGGTCCTCGCCCGTTAATGGCAGGGGAGCGGTCGCGGTGACCCCTAGCCCTGGCCAGGCCGCTGGTGGGGTTCCCTTGCTGTTCATGTTGTAAGTTAATAAAGTGGCCCAATTTTAATCCAATACATTGTGTCCGACTCGTTATTCCGACCTTGGTGGGCAAAATGAAACTGATTGTATCCCCAGTATCTTTGGATACAGTTTCAAAACTAAATTAAATACAAAATCATGCAGCCTGCCAGTTATACAGTTCATTACTCCATCCGCACATTGCTGTTTAGTTCATTATACCAAAGTGCTTTGAGTTGTTGCAATTAGAGGCACGTTTTCCCATTCAACCCCTGGGATGTCCCTATTGCCTTCATCAAGATGATGTGATATTGATAGGGATAGGAAGAAACAGTGCTGCAGAGGGCCTTTGCACTCCAAACCTCATAGAGTGTGGTAGGGGGGTCTTCCAAAGTGGTCTTACATTTTCTAGGCAGATTTTCTTGGCACTTAGTTTGGCATCACTGGCGTGGGACCTACCTACTGGAAGCAAAGTATGATCAATGAACTTCTGCAGGCCTCATTTTGGGCAGGAGCTCACAGGAGCAGAGCTCTGGAACCTCTAAATTTTATTGTGCTTTTTCTTTCTTAATCCCATTCTCCACCCCAAAAATACTTGCTTCTGGGCTCCATTGTTCAAACCCCCTGTGAGAATTTTGCTGAAATCTAAGATTTGACAAATTTTCTAATATTTCCCCCCACAAAAAATGAGAAAATAACCAAAACATATAAAGCAGACAGATGGAAATCTTCATAATGACACTGTGGCCACATAGGAGAAAGTAATTTAAAAATATATGATGGGAGTAAGGTTTTTTATGATAGTTATAATTTAAGGAGCATTTTAAGGTAGTTGCTGAGCTGATATAATTTAGTACACCTTCCAATGATGTTAGGGGTGTATAGCATATGCAAATGAATTGTGCTACTGAGTTTCGGCACCTCTTTTTCCATGAAATGACCCCTGAACATTTGTTTGACATTCTTAACCAATGTATTACTTCTGCTTCAGAGAAGTGGAAATCTAAATGTCCAGCGGTTCTGCCACTAACTTTCTGGAATGTGTTTGGCAAACCTCCTTATCTCCTGGGTATTTTTGTCTCACATCCTACTGGGAGTTTATCTAGTCTCCAGATTAGCAGTCACTCCAAAGTAGACCCTTCATTTCTCTTCCTGTTTATGTGAACAGTATCTAGCATAGTTGGTTTCTTGAGAAGTTACTGCATAAAATACATAATTGGTGTGTGCTCTTCCATCTGTTATGGAATTGAGCTGGGTCAACATGTTTTCTACCCTCTGATCCAAGTCCAGTGTTTCATTTCATTTCCCCCCATGTTTTTATAAAGAGATAAACATCATATAGTTCCAAAAGAACTGAATTAACTGCTAGCAGTTTTCATCATTATCTCTCAGGCTGAACTAGTGCTACTGAGGTTCAAACTAATTCTGCAGCAGGGCAGGTAATCTTATATTGTTCCATACAGCACATAAATGGGGGAGGGCAAAGAAGAGAATGAATTTATCTGTGAGTTTCGATTTAATACAAAAGCCTTTTTTGCTCAATATCTTTTAGGGATTTGTGCAGTATTTTTCAGTAAATAATAATGGTAGATGTAGATTTTTAATTTTTTTAAATGGTAAAAAGGAAGTTTATTATACTCAGTCCTCTGTAACTATTGAGCATGCTTCATTCTTGTGCAGGGTCCATCTTTCTTCCCTGAATGAAGACTCAAGACTCATAAATGAGTTCCACGAGGAATCACTAACCTTAGAATACAGAAGTTATTACATCCTCCTCATCCTTTTCATGTAGATTCTGGATTCCTGGATTTACCAGTATCTAGGCATCCTCGCCTTGTTTCCAAACTCAAGATGGCAATGGTTCTACATTGCATTTTGCCTTGTCTGCAAACTAAAACATCTGCTCACAAGGTACAATGTACCCATGTACAACCTGCATGTACATGTGAACAGTGAAAGAGCCAGTGGGTGAACTTTTCAAATGAAACCAAGGATGAGAACCTGGATAAATCTGGGGTTTCAATCACACATTCAGCTGTATGTTGTTGAAATGTAATGTGAGACTCAACCAACACATGTATAAAGAAAAATCAAATGTATACTCTGTGTGGATTAAACCTATGTTGGCTGTGGTTTGTGATCAGGCCTAAAATTGTCCTTAGAGATGCTTATCATCAATGGATTCCCCATGTCTGCCAGATGATGATACCTAGCATTGAGGTAATTCCCTTTCCAGCCCTCTGAGTCTGGTCAGCTGGTTTGGGTACTTTCCTCTATCTTTAGAAACCTCATGGTACTTTAACCCATACTAATCCTGTCAGTAACCCCCATTTTAGTTAGGGCATACCCAATATTGCTTACAGTAAGCTTATTTAAACCCCCCCTACTCAGAGAACAATGTGAAACAGATGGGTCAAAAGGTCCTTGCTCCACCCTGTGGTGGTGGAAAGTGCTATCAAGGCACAGCCAAGTTACAGCAACTCCAAAGGTCTGATGAAGTGTGGGAGTGCAGTGCCCCCCCCCCAAAAAAAAGTACCAAAGGGCAAGTCTGTTTTATATAGTCTTCTCTTACCACTCTTCTGATTGGTTAGAGTGCATGAGGCCAGCGCATCTTCTGTGCCCAGCAGGCTTATGTGTCCCTTTCACAATGCAGATGGGGTGAAAATGGCTTCCACTCCAAAGCAGGACAGGAACTATGCAAATGTCAGTACAATATCCTGTTGGTTCTTTGGTTATCAATGTGGAATCAGGCTGAGGTTTTAGATAGCCTGGAGAATTCGTACAGGCTTTGGTCTCATTTTTCAAACAGAATCCTAGTATTGAAATACATTTTCATAATATTTTGAAATCCCCAGAAGAATTTTCAAAACTCAGGACAAGAAATACTACTGCTGCCCAAGACTGTCAATTGGTAACTCTACTGCATTCCAGCTGTCAGTCACTTACTGCTACTTGACAGATACTGTCAGTAGTAATTGACTACCATCTCAAAACCTTTGCATGACTAATGATGATGACTTTGCAGCAATATGAGGGCCAAATGGCAGACATGCAGAATCATAGGGATATCCACAAGCTCCACAAAAATGTGGAGATTATTCACAATTAACACAATTAGCAGTATACTGATTGGTTTCCAGTAAAGTTAAGAAACATCTTAAGGTTGCCAACTCAACATTGAAAATTCCTGGTGATTTGAGGGTGGAGCCTGTTTTGGGAAGGAAGGGAGCTCATCAAGGATGTGATGCCATAGTCTTCATCATCTCAAGCTGTCACTTTCTCTGTGTTTGGAGATCTGTAATTGTAATTTCAAGAGATTTCCAGCCACCACCAGGAGGTTGGCAATCATAGACCTCGATGTTGTATTTGTGTGAGGCCAATACTTAACATCTGGATGCCTTTTAAAGTGGAGATGCAATGGATTGAAACTAGGACATTCTGCATGTAAAGCACATGCTCTGAGCCACAGCCCCCCTCATTGAATTTTCAGAGGCACCCCTGTTTTTACCTCTGAGGCCCACACTGGGAAGGCCCACCAAGGTCACTCCAAGGCTAAGATCCTCATCCTCAGGTACATCTGTCCAGCAAATTCCAAAAGCATGTATGAAATTGCATGTTCAGTTTTTGGGCAAATGAGCAATCCATGAGCAAGCTTGCCTCCAAAATAGCTTAGAAAATCCTCCCATCCTTACACCTGAGGGAGCTAATTGAGAAAAAACCACTTCAGAAAAGCCCTCTGGCTAAAATGATCTCAGCCAGTCTACTTCTATATAACCTGCGCAAGCCTTCCCATCTAATGTTGAGCAGGCACAGCCACATGAGCTTCAATCAATGAGGCTTCTTTCAGTGTTAAAGAAAGATGCTGGTGCTTTTTTCATAGAGCTGTACTGAAGTGTCTCTGCGTTTTTTTGGTCAGTAGCCTTGTGCAATGACCAGAATGTGGGGGTAATCAACTCTTGGCAGAGGAAAATAGGATCACCCACAATGGGCCTGCTTTCCAACCTCCACCATGTAGACCGGATCATTTGAAAAGAGGCTCTGCATGTACAGCTTGCATCTGGGTAAACTCTCAAAAGCCATCAACAACATTGCCCCCCAGTGCCTTCTCTACTGTCATGCCAAAGAAGCCCTGTGGTACATATCAGAGTTGTGGAGGATGAAGCAACAGCTGAGATGGCTAAAGCAAGTGTGGTAGCATACTCATGATGTAGTGGCAAGAACATCCTATATATTATGTTTATGAAGGTCTATGAGATGGCAGCTAAGTCCTCAAAGACAGAGTTCTATGCAGCCTCCATTGCATCTGTGAAGTTGTGCCTGGCTCAGTTATTTAGTCATTCAGTCATTAACGTCATTGTCACAAGGGAATCAAAATGGTAGGGAATTGGATATTGGTTTTGAGGCATTCATGATTTATTTCACAGATAAAGTCATGTAACTCCACCAGGACCTCCTGGCCACAGTTGGCACAGTAAGGGAATTGGAAAAGCTCCTTGTCCATCTTCTGACCCAGTTTTGGGCCACTTCAGCTGACTCCCTCAGGAGGATGTTGACAGGGTCCTGAAAGCTGTGAAGCCAACCACTTGGCTTCTCAATCCATGTTCATCCTGGCTGCTTAAAGCCTGCAGATATGGTATTTGGGATTCTCTGAGAGAAATTATTAATCTGTCCCTTTCTTCTGGGTCTTTACCAGTGGAAGTGAAGGAGGCAGTGGTCTGTCCATTCTTAAAGAAACCAACACTGGATCCTACAGTCCTGGCTAGCAACCACCCAGTTTCTTCTGTTTCTGGGTAAGGTAGCTGGCAGTGACAGAACAACTCTGTGCTTTCTTGGAGAACACATCAGGTATCAGGCTTCCAACCTTGAATGGGGCATTGCTTGTGCTGACCCAGAAAGTGAAGAACCTGGGGGTGATCCTGGGTGCCTCACTTTCTATTGGAAGCCCAGGTCACCAGAGTTGCCAGGTCT
Source organism: Heteronotia binoei (assembly GCF_032191835.1). Classification (NCBI taxonomy): domain Eukaryota; kingdom Metazoa; phylum Chordata; class Lepidosauria; order Squamata; family Gekkonidae; genus Heteronotia; species Heteronotia binoei. Next base: position 88,015,715 of record NC_083230.1, read on the forward strand.
GTCTTTCATCATCTTTGGCAGATCAGGCAGCTAGTATCCTACCTTTCCCTCCAGGACTTGGCTACAGTGACCCATACAGTTGTGAATTTTGCTGAATTTTCCTTCACCAGGTAGCTTAGACTCAGCAGATCTTATAGGCCCAGCAGCTCCAGCTGTTGTGATATTGCTGCCTGTATTTTAAATGTTATATTCTTCTTAACTCTTTTAAATTACTGATTGTTGTTTTACAGTCCTGTTGTGATCAAACAAACAAACAAATGGATACAGGTCAGAAGGGCCAAAAAAGCACAGTACTATACTCCATGAGCTCAGAACATCTCTGTCTCTCTCTCCATATCTAAAATAATCAATTTTGAGAAGAACAAGAAAAAATAAACTGTGTGCTATTTTTTTTTTCCAGTAGGGGAAAATCCTATAGCATGGCTTGCTGCTCCTTAACTGTGCTTTAATTAACTCAATTTCTTCACAGAGTGCATAAATGGCTTACCCTTTGCTGTTCACAGCACTTTCCACTGATGTACTCTTCTTTAAAATATACTTTCTGGACCTGTTGAATAACAGATATGTTTACTGCCTGCTAATTTTGTGTTGGGATGAATTAATTTAGAAATGAAATTAATTAAAGGCAATGAAATTTTACTTATCCATTATTCAGGAGCTCATTGGAACAAGAGGAAGTACATTAGCTTTATTTAGAGTATTACTTTTCTTTAATGAACTGTTTTTCCCTCTTTAATGTGACTTTTAAGCAAGAGTTCAGCTTTGCATTGTTAGGGTTTTTTTAATCCCCCCCCCCTTGCTCTGTACAAATAGTGTAATTAGCAACTTCCATCACTCCAAAAAGAGCTGCAAACCAAGAGACTCCAGCAGTGATTGCATCAAAGACCAAATCTACAGGGTGTGTGCATATTTATTAAAATGCATGCCAATCTGCAAGAATGTTTCTTGAACTTCTCTTTTATCCCAACTTATTGCAGATAACTGACAGGTTATGGTATAAATATGATGCTCAGACAGAATAATTTGTACAAGTCAGTTAGATACCAAATACCGTAGAACAAGGGTGTTGAACTCATTTGTTATGAGGGCCAGATGTGACATAAATGAGACCTTGTTGGGCTGGACCATGTGTGTCATAAAATGTAATGCCAGGTAGCAGAGATGTAGATTTTATAAAGGACCCAGACAAACACAATTATTTTTAAAAAATAAATAAAACATGATTAAAACATTAGCACTCTTGCAATATTTTATTTAACAGTCAATCAAATGGACCTTTTATGGCATAATAATACAATAAAACAGGGGTAAACAGTTCAAGAACTAGACACCTAAAAATGTAAAGAAGGTTGCCACCAACCAGAACCTACTGTCATTAGAAAGGCAGAGCAGGTGGGCAGAATATAGATTGTATTCTCTAGTCCTTAACTACCACATGAACACATGAAGCTGCCTTGTACTGAATCAGACTCTTGGTCCATCAAAGTCAGTATTGTCTACTCAGACTGCAGCGGCTCTCCAGGGTCTCAGTCTGAAGTCCTTCACATTACCTACAACCTAATCCTTATTGGAGATACCAGGGATTGAACCTGGGACCTTCTGTATGTCAAACAGATAAAATAATAATAATAATAATAATAATAATAATAATAATAATAATAATAATAATAATAATAATAATAATAATAATAATAATAATAATAATAAGTTTTTATTTATACTCCGCCCTCTCCGCCGAGGCAGGCTCAGGGCGGCTTACAAGGCATGATATACCACTGAGCTACAGCCCCTCCCCTCCCATACACATGACAGAAACTCAGCCACAGATGCAGTAATTTTGGAGGACTTGTCAGATGACAAAAGGCTAAATTATTATTTGTCAAAAGTTTTGAAGAGGGGAGAAGAATTTAATAGTCTCTGATAACTGTCTTTTATTTAACAGCTTCTTGATCTGAATTATTGCATCAAAATCTGGAGACAACGTTAGTGCTGCAGCAGTCTTGAGAATGCTGTTTATGTGTTGTTCAGGTATGCATCTGTAAATCGCAAGCCTACACTTGATTTATTGACATTAATTACAGAAATCTCATGGTCAATGCTCTGAGTCTAAGACCCTTGGGAAAATATGAAATGGCTGGGCATTGTTATTTTTGTACACACGTTGCTGCATGTGCTGATCAAGAACATATAAAGGCAGCATGGCACACATTGAGGGCTATGTGTTTGTCTACAAAACTATAGTTTCCCCCAGAGAAATAACTACAGCTCCTGTGAGGCAGTGCAAGAATAGAGAGACAGCCATATATAGTGGTCAATATCAGCGTAAGTCTAAGTTCAAAATCCCCAATCAGTCATAGGAAATCAAAGGAAAATGTGAAAGAAAAATCAAAGGAAATGTGCTGGGTGAACTTGGTCTGGATACCCACTCTCAGCCTAATCCATCTAACTGGCTTGTTGTTATTCCCCATTTAAATAGTTCACATTTCCTGCTGAGAAAGGCTTCATCATGAGAGCATGAATACAGTGATAAAGGGGAGGCAACCCCAGTTGCACCCAGGAGAGCCCTGGCATAACCAGCCCAACAAAACACAAACACACACACACAAAACTCACTCTCTGTGGCAAGGCAAAAAGTTCATACTCTGAATAAAACTTTGTTGGTCTTAAAAGTGCTTTGTATCTCTCCTGTGTGATTGAGGGAACTGGGTAAAGTAAGAGGATGAGGAGGTGATAGGTCTCAGCCAATGGAAGGAAGAGAGGCTTGGCTCAATAGCTCTGCAGTGTGATTGAGAGAGCCTGGCAAAGGAAGCTCTCTTGCTCGGTAGCTCCTGTGCAATTGAGAGAGCCTGACAAAGCAAGCTGTGCTACAGAAGGAAACAAGAGAGGGAGAAGAAAACAGATAACAGCCAGTTGCTTGCAGACCTGAGAGGAGCCTTGTGGAGGCTGGAAGTGGCCTCTGAGCCACATATTTGAAACCTCTTCCATAAAGTGACATTCACTTGATGTTGTGAGCTGCCCTGAGTCCGCTTGCAGAGAGGGCAGGATATAAGCTTAACGTAATAAATAAATAATAATAAATAAACTTCAGGCACACAGAGATGTGCTTTCCATCAACTAACACCAGAGCCAATCCTGGCACCAGGGATTGCCAGCTGGCAAAATCCTGCATTACCTACCTCTAAATATTTAAGGGATGGATGAGAATTAATATTTGGCAAGCATACCCCCAGATTGGAATCTCCCGTTATTCCGAAATAAGCTCTCATAAAAGCAGGAGCCTTATGGTTATGGATGCTCCTTTAGATGAGTGTTGCTTTTGTTTTTGGGACAGTTTGTACCAGAGTGGGAGATTTATATTTGATGCAACAAAATTCATATTGTTTGCTTTAGGGGGATTGCAGTGCCATCCTAAGTGAGTCACTCCCTTCTAAATTAAGTTAAATCAGTGGGCTTAGAAGGCTGTAGCTCTGTTTAAGGTGGGTTCAGGTACCCGGCCCTAGGTTGACTCAGCTTTCCATCTTTCCAAGGTCGGTAAAATGAGTACCCAACTTGCTGGGGGAAAAGTGTAGGTGACTGGAGAAGGCAATGGGAAACCACTGCATAAAAAGTCTGCTGTGAAAACGTTGTGACAGCAACATCACCCCAGAGTCGGAAATGACTGGTGCTTGCACAGGGGGCTGCCTTTTTATTAGTGGTCAACAGAGTTGGAGAAATACACTTGCAGAGGGCATCTTAGTGCTTCAGCTCTCAGGAACTTTTCAGCTTGTTTCTATTTGTCAGTGTTAACACATTAAGCTGGGGGTTCTATTAATATAATTGCTGCTAAGTACCAATGCCCAGTGATTAACTGACAGCAACTAATTTGTTCCATAAATCTAAAGCATCCACTTTTCAATTTTCCAAAGAAACATTTATGATTCCCATGTGGTTTATTGTTAGAACAGCTCATTACATTCCCATGGTCTAACAGTACATTGTATCAGTACTATCTTTTTGGTTTGCTGGTACTGCTTCATTGTAACATTTTTCTCTTTCACTGTGTGACCTCCTTTATGTGTAACCTCTGAAGAGGCACCTCTCTGTAGTGTTCTGAGGTGATGTGTGTTATGCTACCTCCTTGCCTTCCTTATTTTCGCTGCTACCAAAGCCTCTCGCTTTAGAATTCTTCGTTGGACACAAAGAACAGGATAGCTTCATTATATACTGTTAACTGACAGAGCAGTCAGCACATGGGGGTGGCTCTGAGGTAGAAGGAAATCCTTTAACATAAACAGTTGATTTTCTTCAGGATTGTTTTGTAGAAAAATAGGTGGTGGAGCTCATTAGCATAACTCATTAGCATATGCTGCCCTCCCCACCAGCCAAAAGCAACCCGACACAAGAAAGGAGAGTCCCGGATGAGCCAGCCCTGCTTGCTCTGGCTAGAGATCTAGCCAGCCCAAGCAGGTCTTACTCACCTGGGGGTCTCCTTGGCCACCCCCCTCCCAAAGTAAAAAAGCCAGCAAGCTACCGCCAGCCAAAATCACATAAGAATTGGAAAAAGGGTGGCATGGGCTTCGCCAGTGGTTAATGAGGGCTGCTGGGGATGTGGCAAAGCTCCTGGTGGCAGGCTGGCTGTCCACTCTCCTAATCCAGGGATTGTTATGCTGTTGTACCTACTATTCAATGGGGAGGAGGAGGGGGGCTGTCAGGTTCAGAAGCTGTGCTCCTGTGAGCTCCTGCTGAATTCAAGGCCTGTAACATAAATAGAGTTCATTTATAAATAAAACTGTAACGGTTTCTGTATAGTTAATAAGCTGAATGGTTTCAGATAGGTTCATAGGTGTAATCATTTGAGGTAGGTTCACCAAAGGTCCTTAAACAGATATAGCCACACAGGCTTATATTCTAATTTACCACTTTGGCCAATAATTTCCACAAAGCTTAGCTTCCTCACTTGCCACCCAGGCTAACAACTTCCACACAGAATAATTTCCCAGCTTGCCACCCAAACTACTAACTTCAACATGGAACACAGATTTCTCTCACACTCTACAGCATCTCACTCAATCTCCTTCTTCCCCACACAATTGCTCAGCACTCTAACACTCACACAAAGCCTCTCTCTGAACAACAGAACAAAGTTCGAGTCCAGTGGCACCTTTAAGACCAACAAAGTTTTATTCAAAGTGTGAGCTTTTGCATGCCAAGCACACTTTCTCAGAAAGTATGAAATGGAAACAGAACCTTATATATCTTATATATAGTGGGTAGGTAGTAAATTAGCATATAGAATAGTGAAGATGTTTTTAACAGATTAAAAGAATAATAAACTTAGTTATCTATTGCTTCAGACCAGGGGTGGCTAAACTTGCTTAATGTAAGAGTCACATACAATAGTTTTCAGTTGTTTGAGAGCTGCAAGACATGAATGTCAGATGTTTGAGAACCACAAGACAGGAAGGATGGAAGGAAGGAGAGGGAGGAGTAAGAAAGAAATGGAAAGAAAGCAACTTTAACTTTAAATGCATTCTCCAAGTCACAAGCTGGTTTAGAGAAACAATTTAAAGACAGAAATGTCTTCTCTAAGCTAGCTGATGGGGTGGTGAGGGCTTCAAGAGCCACACAGTATGTGTGAAAGAGCCACATGAGGCTCCTGAGCCACTGTTTGGCCACCCCTGCTTCAGACCAACATGGTTGCCCACCTGGATCTCGCCAAACAAAACAGTCAACTCTGCCACCTAAGGTTGGCCAGTCCAAAGGCTAACACTCATCACTCACTCCTAACATACACTTCACTCACTCATTCAGCCTCCCTCTTTCTTGCTCTACGGGCCTGCATTTTATATCACAGAAACATACATTTTGAACTCCACATTAAAATATAGGAATAGAACACACATACACACTATTTACATAGTGAAAACTTCACATTCATTGTATACTTTCATGAGGAAATGAAGGCACAATGTGGTATAGGACAGAAGGTTAATATGGCACCTGATTGGTTGAGAATTTCATGTGTCTTAAAGAAATGATTTTTAAAAATTCTCATAGTGCCTTGCTTGAGTAGGATATGTCCCTGACTTTAAACAACCCATAACAGAAGCAGAGAGAACGCTAACAATAGCTGTAACCTCTAGGGAAAAGAAAAACACCATCCCAGGGAGATAAATTATAGGATATTTGATTGGTCTCTTCTACTCAGGAATGCATATACTTGCACAGAATAATGATAAAACCACAGACTGCTTCCTAGTCATTTGATCAACATGTTAATTGGTCTAAGTTTTCAGCCACATGAATACCTTCTAGGGAATGCCTACATAATGCCTACATAATTATAATAATCTTGGTGTTATTTCAGTTGACTCCTTGTCCTGATAATGGCACATACCAAAGCTTGTGTACAGTTATGTGAAATCAAAGCATATTTGTATGCGCCATGACTGACTGCATTGCATAGACCATGTTTTTACCTCTTTCCTTTTCGATAAAGAAGAGTAGAGAAATGCAGCTCTTGTACCACAAGGGATGGTAGCTGAACAGGGAATGTGCATTTCAGGATTCCCAAGCTGAAAATATGCACAAAAAATGCTATTTCAGTCACCTCGACACTAGACTACTGTAATGCCCTCTACATGGGGCTGCCTATGTCTCGAATCCGGAAGCTGCAGCTGGTGCAGAATGCTGCAGCCAGGCTGCTACTGGGCCTCTCTAATCGGGACCATGTGCAGCCGGGGCTGCGGCGACTGCATTGCCTGCCAATAGTGTTCCGGTTTCGCTACAAGGTGCTGGTTATTACCTTTAAAGCCCTATATGGCTGAGGACCTGTCTACCTTAGGGACTGTCTCTCCCCATATATTCCCCAGAGGGTACTTAGATCTGGATCACAAAACCTGTTAGAAATCCTCGGGCTGAGGGAGGTGAGATTGAAGGCTACCAGGGAACGAGCCTTCTCCATTGCGGCCCCCCACTGGTGGAACCAGCTCCCAGATTATATTAGAGCCTTGCGGGACCTAGCCCAATTCCGCAAGGCTTGCAAAACAACATTATTTCAAATGGCCTGCAACCAAAGTATATAGTATATAGTGTTTAACATCATAGTACGGAACTAGCACCAAAACTGTTGTTTTAAAATTGTATTAATAATTTAAATTGCAAATTGCTTAATTTTAACTGATTATTTTTATTCTTTTATGGTTTTATTGTTCTATTGTTGATATCCAATGTTGATAGCTGCCCTCAGCCTGCTTTGGCGGGGAGGGCGGGATATAAATGCAAAATAAATAGAATAAAAAAATAAATATTTGGGGTTGTTACTGTGCTTTTCCCAGAATGGTTACACAAATATGGGATTCTTAGGTATGACAAAAACACATGCACTCTGAAAAATCCAAGTAGTTTTTCATGCTCAAGCATTCATCATCAGCTCCTTCTCCTTCCCTCCTTCCTTTGTGGAGGTGGGGCTGTTTTTTTCCTCCCTGCTCTGCTCTAGTAAGACCTCACCTGGAGTATTGTGTTCAGTTTTGGGCACCACATATTAAGAAGGTTATAGACAAGCTGGAAAGGGTCCAGAGGAGGGCGACGAAGAAGGTGAGGTGTCTGGAGACCAAGTCCTATGAGGAAAGGTTGAAGGAGCTGGGGATGTTAGCCTGGAGAGGAGGCAGCTGAGAGGTGATATGATCACCATCTTCAAGTACTTGGAGGGCTGTCATATAGAGGAGGGTGTGGAATTGTTTTCTGTGGCCTCAGAAGGTAGGACCAGAACCAATGGGTTGAAATTAAATCAAAAGGGTTTCCGGCTCAACATTAGGAAGAACTTTCTGGCCGTTAGAGCGATTCCTCAGTGGAACAGGCTTCCTCGGGAGGTGGTGGGCTCTCCTTCCTTGGAGGTTTTTAAACAGAGGCTAGATGGCCATCTGGCAGCAATGAAGATCCTGTGAATTTAGGGGAAGGTGTTTGTGAGTTTCCTGCATTGTGCAGGGGTTGGATTAGATGACCCTAGAGGTCCCTTCCAACTCTATGATAAAGACGCCTCTGAAATCAACCCAAAAAATCCCTGCAGATGATAGCATTTTTATTTTATTTTATTGGATTTATATCCTGCCCTCCCCGCTGAAGTAGGCTCAGGGCGGCTCATAACAATAAAAACATTTACAAATATTAAGCATTAATTAATTAATTAAAAGCTTGAACAATGTAACAGTTAAAACATATTAAAACAATTTGGTGCTAACCAACTTCTGGAAGAAGCAAGTTGAAATAAAACTGTCTTGCAAGCCTTGAGAAACTGGACAAGGTCCCACAAGGCTCTTGCTTCTTCCGGAAGTTGGTTCCACCAATAGGGGGCCGCTATAGAGAAGGCTCCTCTCCCGAGTGGTCTTCAATCTTGCTTCCCTCGGCCCAGCATCTGCTGCCCATCCCTGTCCCATACTCACCCTGTCCTCCAGGGCGATCTTTCTGGCTCAAAAAGCTACCATTTCTGAAGTGTTAGCAAATTTCTGAGCTGACAGCCAGTCACCTCGGTTGTGTCTGGAACTGAAAAGGCTTGCTGTGTGAAATCGCCAAACTGCTCGAAGCTGCTCCTGTCTTTTTCACCCCTGAAAACCTGGAATGCATGAGTGCCTAACGTATTTGGGGGAAGAGCACAGCCCCCCACATCAGGTTGAAATGGCTGAATTGGACCCCCCTCATGGCTTGAAGGCTGTGGGGGGTCCTTCCCCAGCTTCCACCTCCCTCCTGTCCATGCTGTTTCAATGCCCAGGAAGGGGCAGTGGAGTAGCCAGGACTTCCCTGGGCATGTAAAGCCCCCTCCCCGCCAATCAGCTGATCGGTGGGTAAACTGGCTCTGGAAGCTGAGGGCTCCTATGGCAGCCCTCTGGTGTTAACATGATCAGCACAGGGTGAGAGGGGGCAGCAACAGCAGGAAGGACAAGCCACAGAGAGAGCGACCATGGAAACTGCTGCTGTCATCACCTCCTCTCCCTTCCATCCCATGTGATCCAGGATGGGAGGGGGGAGGAGGCGATGGCAGCAGTGGTTGTGCTCACTCTGTCCGTGGGTTGTCCTTCCCGCTACTGCTGCCCCCTCTCACCCTGCGCAGATTGTGATCACATCAAAGGGCTGTCATAGGAGCCCCCAGCCTCCAGAGCAAGTTTTCCTGTTGATCAGCTGCTCCACCGCCCCTTCATGGGCATTGAAATGGCAGGAACAGGAAGGAGGTGGAGGCTGGGGGGCGCAGCCCTCAGCCAGCTGCAAGGGGGGAGTGATGGGGGAGCTTGAGTGCCCCCTCAAACATCCCAAGGCCCCCTGACTCCCCAAATCCTGCCTATTGCCCTGCTGGCTTTTTAGGTGCCCTCCATCTGATTGTGCCAAGCTGCCTTGCAGGTGGGATGGGTCCGCCTCCTGCTGGAATGTGGAGGCTTCGGGACGGCTCTTTTTGAGCTGGCCTGATTTAGGACACCTTCTAGCTGCCCATCTGTTAGCAGTCGATGAATCCCAAAATGGTGTTGAGGGACCAAAAATCTGAGGTGCAAATCTCTAAACTGAATTTGAGTTTGTTACTCCTCTCAGCAAAAGCTGTACTACTGCCTGGGACTATGGACTTAAACTGTGAATTTCATGGGTTGCTCCTGTAATATAGCCTACTGAATTACCTAGCTGCTTTGGTTTCATAGCCTTCTTCAGGCACAAAAGTGGCTGTGCTGTGCTGGCAGCTGTGATTATGAAGTCTTTAGATTGGCCAGCCTGGGTAATTAATAGGGTTGCCAGGTCCCTCGAAGTCCCCAGTGGGGGACTTTGGGGGGGGCCCTGGGAAGTCCAAATGTGATGATATCATGCAGAAGTGATGTCATCACATTGGGGAGTAAGGAATATGCATTTGCACTCCAAGATGTGATTTCGCACCTTGGATTGCAGGTGCCTGCCACCCCACCCTTCTCTTTCAAAGCATTTAAAATATACCTTTGAATGCTTTGGGGAAGAAGGAGGGGCAGAGTGCACCTGCAATCCAAGCTGTGAAATTGTGGCTTGGAGTGCAAGCTTCCTTCTTAGAGGAAGAAATGGGGGGGGGGGGGTTCCTGCCCCTCTTTCTCTACTCTTGCCAGGTCCCTGCCAATCAACTGAAGCGCCCTTTAAATTTTTCAGGCTGGGCGGGAAAGGGATGGCCAACAGTGGTTGGGCTTGGAGATGGGGCTTCCACTCATTTGTCATCTGGCCAACTGTGGGATGGAGCCCCCAAAACCAGAGGTACCCCCACCAGGACCTGGGGGATGGTAACCCTAGTAATTTAACAGGAACCATGTCAACAAAGTATCATCTACATTGGACTAGGTTCTTGAGTATGCATCTTAAGTTCTAGAAAAGCAATCCTGGCCATATATCCTTTCCTGTTGCTGAACACTAAGCCTTACAAACCACAAGATTTCAGGAGAGCAAGAGTCTTTTCTCTGTAGGAGATGGCAGGAAAGGACAATCACCTCGACAAGCTTAATTGGTTGTTCAGCGCTGTTTAATGATTTTCATACCTACAGCCTGGGAGACAGCATAGATAAATGCTAGGAGGTAGAAAACTAAATAAGAGGCATAAACAAGCAAAAGGTGATGTTTTTCTGATGAGAACTGAAAGCAGACAGGGGAGAAGTGATGAGGCAGTACAGATGGGGAAGGAGGCTGGAAGCTGATCTTCATCTCACAAGCAAGAAAGAAAAGGCCTCTCGGAACAGCAATAACACAAATTGGTTTAATACTAAAGGTAAGGACAGTGCTAGTGTAAGAGAAAGAGAAGGAAAAACAGTTTAAGGGAATCCATTCAAAGGATTCAGTGTAGAAAGGAAACAGAAATGAAGGGCTGCAGAGCTAGGCCTGCCAAACAGAATAGGCACTAAACATGATTCAAGACGTTGTATGATATTCCACAATTGGTAGATTCTGTAATATTACTTCTTGGCTATCATCTCCACCAAGTGGACAACAGTGACTTAGAAATTGTACAGAATACAGCAGCTAACATGGCAATTGTCTGTCAGAATAAAGAGGCTTTTTTCCCATCCCTGATGGACAGGCACTTCATATATGCCTGAATTGAACAATTTTGTTTGATGAAGAGAAAGGAAACAAAGGTAACAAAACCGGATGGTATTTGTTGGCTAAGATTTTTGAGACAATATCAGTCCATGCACATTATTTCTTTTGTTAGAATTAATGTGTCATTGTTAACAGAATTTTTTTTAAAAGAAGAAACAGCAACCTGGTAGCTTGTTTTCTCTTTCATTAGGACTGCCAGCTCTTTCCCTTTTGCAACTCAAATAGCTTCATGGCACAAACATGTTATGCTGGTGCAGCCCAGTTTTCTATAGAGCTGCCACAATACCTATCAGATGAACTGAATGATAGTCTTACAAAGTTTCACACTTCATTGCATACCATTTAAATATATACAGGATGTGATTATAACTCCCAGAGCAGTTCAGAATGCTGAGGAGGCATATTTCTACATTTCCTTCAGAGCTCCACATAAATCTTTCCTAGTGACCGTATGGTACTAAATTTTATCCTTATGCAAACACCTTGTCTTCAGTTGCTAATCCAGAGCAGAGTCAAGAATCCAAGACAAAGGACATTGTGAGAGCAACCATGAGTAGATGTCTCTCAGCGTCATGAATGTCAGGATGGGCAGTGCTGGACAGTGGCAGATGCCAGTCTCTCTTCAAGAACACCAATGTATCTGGTCAGACATTCCAGTGCCTTCCCACAACAATGGACATGGTCATAGTCACCACCTTATCAGTTGCATCCAGAAGCTCTTTCTTATTCAAATCCAGAAACTCAGGGGGCTTTTAAGAACAATACTTTTATCATGGCCGATGTAAAATTGCTACAGCTGTCTTCTTTTAAAATATCATATTTATACAGAGAGATTGAAGCAAAGAGGGAAAAGGGCACAGGGTGTGCATAAAAAAATGAGAGACTTGAAAAGAACAATAGCCATTTTGATTCTGTTAACCCAGCAAGGACACCCACCCACACGTGTATATAAATGTATGCACACATGTGCATCTGCGAGCACACACTTACTTGTCCACTGAAGATGTGTCTTACAGTCTCCATAGAAGTCCACTTCCCCCCACCCGGACTTTAACTGAGACCTGAATTAAAAACACAAATTGTTGAAATGGCTCACTAGGTTCCTGATTCATTCCTAGGGTTGTCAGCCTCCAGGTGGAGTCTGGGAATCTTCCAGAATTACAACTTATCTTTAGACTAAAAAGTTCAGTTTCCCTGGAGAAAAATGGCTACTTTAGGGGTTGGACTCTATGACATTATATTCCATTGACTGAGGTCCCTCCAATGCCCAAAACCTGCCCTCCCCAGGGTCCACCCTAAATCTCCAGGAATTTCCTAACCCAGATTTGGCAGCCCTATCTTGAAGTCCTCAACATTTTATTACTGTAGTTCCTTTCTCTGGTGGGCTGAGCTATCCCTTTGAATGACCTTTTCCAGTTCCTTTTCAGGCCTCATGATAAACCTCCAATCCAGAGCTTCTATACAGAGAACATTTCCTTTCCTGGGCCTAGGCCTGCCAGTTCCCCTAAGCCCTTTGTTTCCCCCAATATGGTAGGGAGTAAAGAAGATGCAGATGCCATTGGCCATTCCAGCTTTTCTGAACACCCATAGGTCAAGCCTGAAGTGGCTCAGTTGCAGTAGAAGAAGCTGTTTGGATCTAGAACAGAGCTGCTGGTGAGCTGTTGCTGAGTGAGGAGAGCCAGTTTGGTGTAGTGGTTAAGTGTGCAGACTCTTATCTGGGAGAACCGGGTTTGACTCCCCACTCCTCCACTTGCACCTGCTAGCATGGCCTTGGGTCAGCCATAGCTCTGGCAGAGGTTGTCCTTGAAAGGGCAGCTGCTGTGAGAGCCCTCTCCAGCCCCACCCACCTCACAGGGTGTCTGTTGTGCGGGAGGAAGGTAAAGGAGATTGTGAGCCGCTCTGAGACTCTTTGGAGTGGAGGGCGGGATATAAATCCAATATCATCATCATCTTCTTCTTCTTCTTCTTCTTCTTCTTCTTCTTCATCTTTGCCTGGGGGTAATTGCTGGCCCCACCCTCTGCTGTTGCTCTGGCTGTTGAGTCAGAGGTGGGTGGGGGCTTGAGCCTTTAATTTGCAAGGCACATCGTTGCCAGAGGCTTGAGTCAGGCTCTTGGCCTGTGTCTCTTAGCCTGGGGGTCTAGCCTAGGAGTTCTGTAGAAAGGTGGGTAGTTACTCAAAAGTAGTTTCAAGTGGCAGTTGGTAGTGAGATTTAAAGAGAAGTGAAGATAAAGAAAATTTTGAAATGGATTGCAGCTAGGCTTCCCAAATCCCCCGCCTGGGCGGGGGACCCCCGATTTGGAGCCTCCTCCCCCCACTTGACAACAATCCAGAAAGCGGGAGGAATGGCGGTCCTTCCCACGCAGCCTAGAGCCCAGCAGCTTCTCATCTCCCCTTCCCACCGATCCCTGATGCTTCTCCTCCTCCCTTCCCTTCCCTTCTCACCTCCGATCATCGCAGCAGCCGGAGCTTTCCCAGGCTTCTTCCTGCCCCACCCCAAAGGACCATGTGCCTTTGCACCTCCGGAGGTGGTGAAAGGCTTCAACTTTCTGTGTTTGTGTCTTTGTTGCTGGGAAGAAGCTGGCTGGTGAGTAGAAAGCCAATCCCCTACATCAGATTTGCGAGAAGGGGTGTGTGTGGAGGAGAGGGAAACGTCGTCATTATTCCCTATGTGAAATATTTCTCATAGGGTATAATGGGGAATTGATCTGGAGGTTTCGGGGGCTCTGGGGGAGCTATTTTTTGAGGTAGAGGCACCAAATTTTCAGTATAGTATCTAGTGCCTCTCCCCAAAATACCCTCCGTGTTTCAAAATGATTGGACCAGGGGGTCCAGTTCTATGAGCCCCAAAAGAAGGTGCTCCTATCCTTCATTATTTCCTATGGAAGAAAGACATTTAAAAAGGTGTGCTGTCCCTTTAAATGTGATGACCAGAACTCCCTTGGAGTTCAATTATGCTTGTCACACCCTTGTTTCTGGCTCCGCCCCAATGTCTCCTGGCTCCACCCCCAAAGTCTCCTGGCTCCACCCCCAAAGTCCCCAGATATTTCTTGAATTGGACTTGGCAACCCTAATTGCAGCAGTATGAGTGGTGAGGGAGCAGAGGCAGTGACGTGTAAAGACTGGGATGTTTGTATTTCTACCTGAGAGTAGCACGAATTACACTTGCAGCAAGTGTAAGTTAGTGGCCCTGCTCGAGGAAAAGATACAGGGACTGGAGGCACGATTGTCCACACTGCAGTGTATAAAGGAAGATGAGGATTTTCTTGACAAAAACTATGAGGTGCTCTTGAAAGGACAAGAGGAGGGAGAGGAAACGGTATCTCAGCAATTAGAAGAGGACCCAACACAGGAGGAAAGTTCCTGGAAAAATGTAACCCCAAGGAGAAAGAAAATCAGGAGATGTTCTGAGCCCCTGCTGCTTAGCAATAGGTTCCAGGATATCTCCACAGTAACTGATTCTCAGTCATTGGAACAAGTGCTACTTCCCCAGCCTCCACGAAGCTTGAAGAAAGTTTCTCAGGATCCTGTGGATAAGAAGTCTGGAGCTTCTGCTCCCCGATATAGGAAGAGGAAGGTGGTGGTGATTGGAGACTCCTTGCTCAGAGGGGTGGAGCCCAAAGTGTGCCGACCAGACTTGTCATCCTGAGAGGTCTGCTGTCTGCCAGCATGTGACAAAGGATTGGAAGACTTATCAAGCCCACGGATTACTATCCTTTCTTTCATGCTGATCCACATGGGAATGAACAATACTGCCCATCATAGTCCTTAATGTATTAGAAAAGACTATGTGGCTCTTGGTCAGAAGGTGAAGGAGCTGGACGCACAGGTTGTGTTCTCATCAGTGCTTCCTGTTGAAAGCCGTGGCTTAGGACGAGAAAGAAAAATACTTCAAATAAATGACTGGCTACGTCGATTTGGATTTCTGGACCATGGCTTACGCTTTCAAGATGGTGGTCTATCAGGAGATGGTTTGCACCTTATGACGGTAAGGGAAAGGGTGTTTGGTAACAGCCTTGCTAACCTAATAAGGAGGACTTTAAACTAAATTGTATGGAAGAGCAAGACAATAATTCAAAGCCTCATATGATGCCAGAAACTGTGGATAAGAACATTAAAGATTTGCAAAAAGTGGTGCATACGCTAGGTAATGTTAACTTGCAGGCTTGTACAGAAACGAAACCCTCGGGATGCATAAAATGTGGATTCCGATGTCTCTGCAATAATGCACAGAGTATGGGAAACAAACAGGAGGAACTGGAAGTTCTAATAAAGAAAGGAGACTATGACATAATAGGCCTTACTGAAACTTGGTGGGATGACACTCACAACTGGAATATTAGGATTCAGGGGTACAACTTTCAGAACCGCTATACTGTACTGTATTAATACAGCACCATGAAATGTTTTAAATAATTTAAATATGTAATTATGTTTTACATGTTTTATTGGTTTTTAATGGAAGTGATGTGATGTTGTGAGCCGCCCTGAGTCTGCTTGCGGAGAGGGCGGGATATAAGCTTAACGTAATAAATAATAAATTAAATAAATAACTTATTTAAAAGCAACAGGCAAATGAGAAAGGGCAGAGGCATAGCAGTATATGTGAAGGAGGTATATACTTGTGAGGAAATATGTGAATCTGAGCATGGCAGCTCAGTTGAGAGTCTCTGGGTAAAAATAAAAGGAGTAAGAAATAACAGTGATATTATTGTGGGGGTCTGCTATAGACCACCAAGTCAGTCAGAGGACTTGGATGAGATACTTCTACAGCAGATTGCAAAGTTCTCCAAGAGAAGGGATACAGTGATCATGGGAGATTTCAATTACCCGGACATCTGTTGGAAGTCCAACTCTGCTAAAAATGAAAAGGCAAATAGATTCCTGACTTGTCTTGCTGACAACTTCCTTTTACAGAAAGTGAAGAAGGAAACAAGGAGATCTGCTATCTTGGATTTGATTCTCACCAACAAGGAAGAATTGATTGAAGACGTGGAAATAGTGGGCATCCTGAGCAGTAGTGACCATGTGATTTTGGAATTTACAGTCTTAGGGAAGGGAAAAGCTATATGTAGTCCGACTTATAGGTTGAACTTCAGAAAGGAAAACTTTGATAAACTTAGAACTATGCTGGGTAAAATCCCATGGTCAGAGATACTTAGGAGGAAGGGGGTTCAGGAGGGGTGGGAGTTTCTTAAAAGAGAAATACTGAAAGCGCTGTCACAAGACGATTCCTATGAGAAGAAAAAATGGAAAAAAGCCTAAAGAAGCCAAAGCGGCTCCATAAACAGCTCTCTAAAGACTTGAGAAATAAAAAAGACTCCTTTAGGAATTGGAAGGAGGGCCTTATAACCAAGGATGAATATAAACAAATCACCAGTGCTTGTAGAGAAAAAGTTAGGAAAGCTAAAGCTCAGCATGAACTTAGGCTGGTCAAAGATGATAAAAACAACAAAAAAGCGTTCTTTTTTATGTTCAGAGTAAGAAAAAGAGCAACAATATGGTAGGTCCATTGCGAGGGGAAGAAAGTGAAATTGTAGCAGGTAATGAAGAGAGGGCGGAACTGCTCAATTCCTACTTTTCCTCAGTCTTCTCTTCTGAGGGAAACGGTGCTCAACATGGCAAAAGCAGAACATATAAAGAGGGTATGAAGTTCTAACCTAAGATCAGCATAGGGGTAGTACATAAACACCTAGATCTTCTTCGTGGTCTCTGTGCAGTCCCACACATGGCTCTTGCCGCAGAAAACGGATCCATACCTCGGAGCTCTAATAGCTCGCCTATAGTGCTTTTTGGCGTGCTTCCCTCCCGCTCTGGGGAGCAGGCACATCACCAGTTACAGGTAAGCAACCTTTTTTTTCTTTAAATGTTACTAAGTCCTCAGGGCCAGATGAATTGCATCCAAGGGTTCTAAAAGAGCTTGTGGATGTAATTTCTCTGGCTATTATTTTTGAGAATTCTTGGAGAACAGGAGAGTGGCTATTAGCCACAGTAGAGAAAAAGGATGACACTAAATTGTTCAGGGTGGTAAGAACCAGAGAGGATTGTGAGGAACTCCAAAGGGATCTGTTGAGGCTGGGTCAACGGGCGTCAACGTGGCAGATGAGGTTCAATGTGGCCAAGTGCAAAGTAATGCACATTGGGGCCAAGAATCCCAGCTGCAAATACAAGTTGATGGGGTGTGAACTGGCAGAGACTGACCAAGAGAGAGATCTTGGGGTCATGGTAGATAACTCACTGAAAATGTCAAGACAGTGTGCGATTGCAATAAAAAAGGCCAATGCCATGCTGGGTATTATTAGGAAGGGAACTGAAAACAAATCAGCCAGTATCATAATGCCCCTGTATAAATCGATGGTGCGGTCTCATTTGGAATACTGTGTGCAATTCTGTTCACCGCACCTCAAAAAGGATATTATAGCATTGGAAAAAGTGCAGAAAAGGGCAACTAGAATGATTACAGGTTTGGAACACTTTCCCTAAGAATAAAGGTTAAAACACTTGGGGCTCTTTAGCTTGGAGAAATGTCGACTGCGGGGTGACATGATAGAGGTTTACAAGATTATGCATGGGATGGAGAAGGTAGAGAAAGAAGTACTTTTCTCCCTTTCTCACAATACAAGAACTTGTGGGCATTTAATGAAATTGCTGAGCAGTCGAGTTAGAACGGATAAAAGGAGGTACTTCTTCACCCAAAGGGTGATTAACATGTGGAATTCACTGGCACAGGTGGTGGCGGCTACAAGCATAGCCAGCTTCAAGAGGGGGTTAGATAAAAATATGGAGCAGAGGTCCATCAGTGGCTATTAGCCACAGTGTGTGTGTGTGTGTGTGTGTGTGTGTATGTATGTATATATATATATATATAAATTTTTGGCCACTGTGTGATACAGAGTGTTGGACTGGATAGGCCATTGGCCTGATCCAACATGGCTTCTCTTATGGATGTGATTACTAAGAGCCAGCATGGTTTTCTCAAGAACAAGTCATGTCAGACTAACCTGATCTCTTTTTTTGAGAAAGTGACTACCTTGCTGGATCAGGGGAATGCTGTAGACATCGTTTATTTTGATTTCAGCAAGGCTTTTGATAAAGTTCCACATACTATCCTTGTTGACAAGTTGGTAAAATGTGGTTGGGATCCTGTTACCATTAGGTGGGTCTGTAACTGGTTGACAGATTGCACCCAAAGAGTGCTTGTGAATGGTTCCTCATCCTCTTGGAGAGGAGTGACAAGTGGAGTGCCTCAAGGATCTGTCCTGGGACCTGCATTGTTCAACATCTTTATAAATGATTTGGATGAAGCAATAGAGGGAATGCTTATTACATTTGCAGATGATACTAAATTGGGAGGGGTTGCAAACACAGAAGAAGACAGAAACAGGATGCAGGATGACCAAGACATGCTGGAAAACTGGGCTAAAACCAATAAAATGAATTTTAACAGGGATAAATGTAAAGTTCTGCATTTAGGTAGGAAAAATCCAATGCATGGTTATAGGACGGGGGAGACTTGTCTTAGCAGTAGTATGTGTGAAAAGGATCTAGGGGTCTTAGTGGATCACACGCTGAACATGAGTCAACAGTGTGATACAGTGGCTAAAAAGGCAAATGAATTTTGGGCTGTATCAACAGAAGTATGGTGTCCAGATCACATGATGTGATGGTATCGCTTTACTCTGCTCTGGTAAGACCTCACCTGGAGTATTGTGCTCAGTTTTGGACACCACATTTTTAGAAGGATATAGACAAGCTGGAAAGGGTCCAGAGGAGGGCGACGAAGATGGTGAGGGGTCTGAAGACCGAGTCCTATGAGGAAAGACTGAAGGAGGTGGGCATGTTTAGCCTGGAGAAGAGGCGGTTGAGAGGTGATAGGATCACCATCTTCAAGTACTTGAAGAGCTGTCATATAGAAGATGGTGTGGAATTGTTTTCTGTGGCCTCGGAAGGTAGGACCAGAACCAATGGGTTGAAATTAAATCAAAAGTTTCTGGCTCAACATTAGGAAGAAATTCCTGACTGTTAGAGTGATTCCTCAGTGGAACAGGCTTCCTCGGGAGGTGGTGGGTTCTCCTTCCTTGGAGGTTTTTAAACAGAGGTTAGATGGCCATCTGACAGCAATGAAGATCCTGTGAATTTAGGGGGAGGTGTTTGTGAGTTTCCTGCATTGTGCAGGGGTTGGACTAGATGACCCTAGAGGTCCCTTCCAACTCTATGATTCTATGATTCTAAGCCTTGCATCTGCCTCCCTTGTTGTAGCTGGCCTACAACCACTGCAAATCAGCATGCTGCTGTGGCAGGCAATGTGGGAGGCATGCAGAGTGATATTGGGGGAGTGGAAGAAGTGTCGGGAGGGCTAGCAAGTGGCAGCAGTGGAGGAGCAGGAGGTAGAGGCATTGGGGGATGGTGAGTGGCGGAAAGCCCCCATGCTTCTGCCCTTCGATACTGCTGCTGCTGTCACTCAGCAGTCCCCCTCAGGGTTTTTTTTTTATCAGGAACTCCTTTGCATATTAGGCCACACACCCCTGATGTAGCCAATCCTCCTGGAGCTTACTGTAGGCTCTGTACTAAGAGCCTTGTAAGCTCTTGGAGGATTGGCTACATCAGGGGGTTGTGGCCTAATATGCAAAGAAGTTCCTACTAAAAACAAAAAAAAAGCCCTGTATCCCTCTCGTCTGTCATGGCGGTGGGTCTTGTGTGAGAGGGGAGGAGGAGACTGCTGAGGAGCCCAACCCTTTTCATTGGGCTACTCTTCACATATAGCATGGTACAGAACAGTGTAAACTGCAAATGACGAGTAGCCCAGTTAATAGGGTCACCCCCTGATAGCTCAAAAAAGCCCATCAAGTGGTCAGCTATTTGTCTGCATCTGGCAGGCAGGAAATGAGATGAGGCCTAGCCCATCCCTAGTTGGGAGAGGGAGGCCATCCAATACCCACCTGCCAAAAATTGGGATCCCATATTCTTCCATTTATTCTACAAACAGTCAATTCCCATAAGCAGGGGCAGGATGGAGATGGCCCTCTTTCCATGCCAGCAACAATTGCTGTGATCTTGGATCTAGGCTAATGTTTCTTTAGGTGCAAGGGTTTCCACCCAAGCAGCACAAATATCCCTGCCTCCCATGGCAACTCCCCCCCACCCCCATCCTGTTCTTGGGGAACCCCTCTCCCCCAAGAATAGGATTTAGGGAACAGTTCAGCCTGCCATAGGAGTGGGGGAAAGGAGCATTGCATCCCATGAGTGCAAACAGAACCATTACTCTGCACACAACTCAACACATTTATGAGAACTTCCCCCCCCTTGCTTGCCCTGATTTTTTTTTTTGAAAAAAACAACAACAGCTCTAAGGGCCAGACAGTGATGAATTTTAGTTGTAATAAGTCAATCTTGCTTGGTATAAACACAATACCTAAATAACTATTAAAATAAATTAGTGTTGACATTCAGATGCTCCAAGTGGTGTGCTGGTGGTTCAAGATGAAAGGCATGAAAAGTAATCATGTTGAGGACAGTTGTGTGAAGAGAAAGCTGAATTCGCCCCTCCCCATTGGAGCAAATTGCTGCTTTCTGCTTTGTAAGAACTGGCAGAGGATGAATAAAAGGTTAACTAGCTCCATGCAGAGACTTGAATTGCCAAATCAGCAGAATGGCTGGAAGCTTAAGGTCCACCAGAATACTTCATGCCCTGCAATAAGCAACAGCTGGCCTGAAATTTAAAAAAAAACATAGAAAGAATATGGGATTGCAAACATGCAGAGCTTTCAGCAGATTCACACAGACCAAGTATTTAGTGGTAGGCCTCAGGTCAAGGGTGGCCAAATTTGCTTAACATAAGAGCAACATAGAATAAATGCCAGAAGTTTGACAGCCACAAAACAGGAAGGGAGGGAGGGAGAGGTGGGAAGAAAGCAACTTTAAATGCATTCTCCAAGCTGCTGGCTAGCTTGGCTTGGAGAAGTTATTTAAAGAAACAAATGCCTTCTCCAAGCTGGCCAATGGGATGGTGAGAGCTTTGAGAGCCACATGTAGTTCCCAAGCCACAGTTTGGCCACTTCTGAGTTAGGTCTCAGGTCCATGGAGAGTCTTGTATTGACCATGAGTCTGAGGAGGGGACACACTGGCAGGCTAATTAAAACCCACATGTTACCATCAGTTGCATTCTGAGGCTGTTTATCTACAAGTTTATAGGCATATAAGGGGCATTTTTATCTACAAGCTTGTAGAAGATGATGCTCTTCATGGAAAGCAACCAGTATATGGAAAGGCAGAAATGGCTCCTGACCAAAGCTGACATTTATGTATTCAGTCCTGTTGGCTTCAGAAGGGCATAGACTATAAGGACAAAGCATTGCAGTAGCCCATGATTTTTAACCCTCTTTCCCATTCTCATCTCAAGTGCTAGATAACAAATATAGTGCTGCTCCTGGAATGCGATAAGGAAGATTGTAAGCAACGGGCTCACCTAGTCATTTTGAATGCTCTGGATTAATGATGTTGTGCATAACCAAACACACAGTGGGAGTGGAGAAAGTGGCCTTGAGATACATCTCCCTTCAGGGTTGCATCTAGCCAATTATGTTCAATCTACCAGTCAGATTAGTAGAGAACTGATATGTTTCATCCTTCTATAATAGCGAGGACCAGTAAAGCCTGAGACAAGTACTGTATATACTTCAAGAATCAGAGCATAAGTGAAACCCTCTACTTTCCCCCAGAAGTTTTTCCTCCCCCCCCCCCACACATATGCACTGCTCTGACAATATGGAGGAACAACACACTCAACAGGATGCCATTGGGTTTTTAAAATTTTGTTGTTTTAATCTTGTATTGTTGAACTGTTTTAATCTATGTATTATTCTGTTTGATGTACAGAGTCTGGGCCAGGATTGGGGCATTCAACAAGTCTAATAAACAACAACAATCATCTATGTACATGCCCTTAAATATTAGCCGGAGAGACCTGATTGTCTGAGTTAGCAGATATTATCCAATCAGCAGCAATACTATACTCATCTTGCCATTGAAGAGAATTTCTCTGCTAAGTTTGTCTGATAGATTTCTGGACACAGCATTTCCACAAAACATTGCACTGTATCTGTGGCCAGGAGAGGGAAGTTATTTCAAATTATACATCCTGTTCTCTCTTGCATTCAGGGCAATTGCAATAAACTACAAATAAAAACCACCCGATAATACAAAAAACTAACTCTGGTAAATCAGCCCACACAACCGCAATGCCCAGCAGAAAGACGGTAAAACTGCTAATTGCTTAAGGCCTATTGAAAAAGAACATCTTATATGCCATGCAAGCAGTCACATGGGATGCCTTCTGAATCTCCTGAAGATTATTCCATGAGCCTGGGTGCTGCAGCTGAAAAAGCACAAGCGCCAAGCTGTGACAGTACAGGCTCATATACTATGTACGTGCATGAAACCCCGACATTGCCCTTGGCACAAATACTTTCCCATTTAATAACTTCACTTACAGGTTTGTCTGTAGCTTGTCTTGCTGTTGCAATTGCTGTGATGTAAATAAGTGACTTCTCTCTGAAAGTGCTATCCTGAGGTTAAACAGAGGTAACTCCCCCCCATTCTGTAGCACTGCCTGCCGCCTTGGGATACCAAACATCTCCTAGTACCTGCCTTCCAAGTGCCTCCCAGGGCCCATTCTGATATCCTGCTTGCTTGGGTTGCTAAATGCAAGGTAGGGGTGCCAATCCCCAAGTGGGGGCAGGGGATTCCCCAGTTTGGAGTTCCTCCCCCACTTCAGGGTCAGCAGAAAGTGGAGGGGGATGTCTGACGAATGAATGTCCATTATTCCCTATGGAGACCAATTCCCATAGGGTATAATGGTGAATTGATCTGCAAGTATCTAGGGCTCTGGGGGGGGGGGGATGTATTTTGAGATAGAGGCACTAAACTTTTAGCATAGCATCCAGTGCCTCTCTTCAAAATACCCACCACGTTTCAAAAAGATTGGACCAGGGGTTCCAATTCTATGAACCCCAAAAGAAGGTGACCCTATCTTTCATTATTTCCAAGGGAAGACATTCAAAAGGTGTGTGGTCCCTTTCAATGTGATGGCCAGAACTCCCTTTGGAGTTCAGTTATGATTGTCATAACCTTGCTCCTGGCTCCACCCCAATGTCTCCTGGTTCCACCCCCAAAGTCCCCAGATATTTCTTGGATTGGACTTGGCAACCCTAATGCAAGCCTCTTGTGTCTGTTCTGCCACAGCACAAACCTGCTTTGTTTGATGTGCTGAATATTTCCATCTGCCAACTCTTTCTTGCTGCTTGTCTTCTCCCTGTGTCCAACCTGCAAGTAATACTTTAATTTGTAACAGAAATGCTTTTTCGTATTTCACTGAAATTTGGCAAGCGAGGACATAATGCAACACTTCAATTAACACTCACTACGTCATGATGACTCTTATCTCACACTGGCATTCCAAGCCTATTCTGAGGTGCATATATTGAGAAAGTGCAAATTTTGGATAGACAAGTAATTAAAAAGAAGACATATGGACAGACCTCCAGCACATTAAAAAGACAGTGATATCACCATCTCTGAGTCCTCATGGCATAGCTCCAGAAAAAGAATAGTATGTTTTTATACCCTGCTTTTCTCTACCCTAAGGAATCTCAAAGCAGCTTACAATCACCTTCCCTTCTTCTCTCCTAAACAGGCACTTGTGAGGTAGGTGGGGCTGAGAGAGATCTCAGAGGACTGTGACTGGCCCAAGGCCACCCAGCTTCCTGTGGAGGAGGAGTGGGGAGCAGGCTTCCTGTGGAGGAGGAGTGGGGATCAAACCCAGTTCTCCAGATTAGAGTCCACTGTTCTTAACCACTAGACCACACTGGCACTCCAATGTAAGTTCATGTATTGTCACTATACTTTTGCAAGATAACACTAACACAAGGGGACTCAGGAGTGGACCTCACTACACATCATGAAGTCCTTGTGTTTGCTGGTGATGATGGGAGAACTTTATATCAGACATGTGGGGACTTTGTACCTCTCAGATGCATGCTGGCCCATTTCTGCTCTGTGACTGTGATGAACAGGGTGCAGCAGCTTCCCCCACCCACCATTAATTTTTTGTCTACTCACAATGGAAGTTCCACAAGGAAGGTTGAGGAAGCAAAAAAGCAGCATGAGGGGAAAGCTGAAGTGGCTTCTCCTCCTAAGCAACTGTCATGACCAGAAAAGGACTGGCATGCATCTACTCAGCATAAAATCCCCATCATGCATCTAAAATCAGGGCTCTTTTTCTAGCAGGAGCTCCTCTGCATTAGGCCATACCCCCCTGATATAACTAATTCTCCTGGAGCTTACAGTAGGCCCTGAACTAAGAGCCCTCTAAGCTCTTGGAGGATTGGCTACACCAGGGGGGCATGGCCTAATATGCAGAGGAGCTCCTGCTAGAAAAAGAGCCCTGCATCTAATACAAAGTCACAATCAAATGTGAGGGCCTTGTAATGTACCAAAGCCCATACTAGTGCCTTTTTGTTGCACATGTGAAGAATTAGAGCCATTCAGCAAAGCTGATGAGCACACTTACCTGAAGTCAGTTATCATTCTTAATATTTTTTAAGTGCCTACAATTGCTCGGCCTGTGAAGATGACTGGGATCCTAGAGTATATATTGATTGCAAATCAATTGCAATTTATCTGAACAAGGCATTTTATCAAACTCTTCAAGAAAAACAAATAACAACAACAAAGTGAAATTAACAGATCTGGTTGTCAAACATCCTGATTATCTGAGTCATGCTGTACCTCTCCAGCAACACTGTGCTGCTTACATATCCCCATGCACTCAAACCACTCCATTCACACATTGACTACCCCTCAGATCATTTAGAAAAAAAACATGAGGATGTGATGGCTTTCAGATCACCTGCTGATCCTTTTAAGTCAAGATGCTGCATGCAAAGCAGATAATCTTCCATTGAGCCACAACCCCTCCCCTTTTAAAAGTTTATCTAGAATTAGTGGAGGATCACTTGCAAAAGTGAGTGTTGCTTTCTCTTCCCATCTACTGCAGCTTGTTGTGTTCTCTGAATTGGATCCCTGGACTTGATGGATGACCTCTAGTAAAAGTGTGTGGGGAGGGATGGGTAGCTGCAGTAGGAGGGTGGACTGAGCAAAAATGCTTCTCCTCCTCCTCTGAAAGGAAGAAGACGAAGAGGAGAAGGAGATTGGAGTTCTACCCGCCTTCACTACCCAAAGGAGTCTCAGTGACTTACAATCTCCTTTCCCTTCCCCTCCCCACAACAGACATCCTGTGAGGTAGATGTAGCTGAGAGAGAGCTCTGAAAGAAACTGCTCTTGAAAGGAATAGTTCTGTAAGAACTTGTGACTGACACAAGGTCACATCAGCAGTTGCATGTGTTAGATAGCACAAACAGTACTGAGAAGCTGCTGCTGTGTGTAAGCCTAGTGCACCCTGCTACCAATAATGATTCCTGTAGTGAGTGTGTTAGCTTTGAAAAAATGTTCACATGTACAATAAGTATTTTTGTGAATTCATAGACATTATTTTAGTTTAGATAATTATTTAGTAAATAATTCAGAAGAATTCATCTTATTTTTCAAGGACCTGAAACTCCAGCAGAGTAACCTTTGTCCTGGTTGATAATATCTACAGGCTTTACTTTATGGAGGTAATTACCAGTTCGTGATCTCTAGGAAAGTAATGCTTTTCAACTGACTACATGGTCAAGGTGCAATCGACTCCTATTTTGTCCTACTACTTCAGACCAACACGGCTGTCTATTTGGATCTATCTACAGGGTCATTAGTTACTGACTAAGTGTAGAATACAGTTGTGGTCACAGTAGAGTCACCAGTGGCCTCTGACATTTGCTGCTGATGTAAATATTTCATGACAGGCTTCTGGAGAGGCTTAGAATGGTGATTCCAATATGGTGCCCATGGGTGCCCAGGTGGCCACTGATACATTTTCTAATCTATGCTTCCTTTCAGAAACATTTCCTCCACATCACTTCTGGGGAAAACCCATCTCCAGCAAGTGGGGAGGATCCGGGTGAAAAGCCCCTTTCTTTGTCTGGAAGCAGCCAGTCAGTGATTCTGCCTTCACAATGACCCCACTTATTTTTCTGAAGCACATGGCAGACATAGGCAGGCTGAGTTCCTGCTATAGCTGTATTTCTCACACTAACATGGTGGCAGAGGAAAATGAGGGGAGGGGGATCAACATTGTGCTGATGTTCAACATCACTTCCAGCATGAAACCAAAACGGATGTCATGTCATCACATTGACCCAGTGTGCTAGGATTCACCTCAAATTCTATGGTTTAACTGAGCACCTCCCCAATGTGATTATGTCACTTCTGTTTTTGTGCTGGATGTGATGGCACACCTTGGCATGATTATGCCAAATACCTTGTCCTCACCCCTCCAGTTTCTCCCATGGAGTGCCAATTCAGGATCACAACCCTGGGGAGGTGTGGGGAGAAAAGTTGGTTGGAGAACTTTGCTTAGAACACTATACTCCACATTAGCTTTAATTTAGCAAAAGCAGTTATACGAATGTCTAAGTAAGCACAGAATCATTGTAGTGCAGCAAATGTGGAATATTCCAAAGACTATTAGTAAAAAAAAAAAATCAGAAGTTAAACCTTGCTTTTAATTTCTGTATAAATGGAACAGAACAGCAGATAATGAGACAGATTGTCAATAACTCCCCTCTCCTCTGTCTGTGTGCGTGTGTGTGGTTTTTAATTTTAAGAAGATGGGGGGAAGAGAATATGCCAATAAAGTGATTGCAATGATTACCAGAGGAATATATTTTGCTAGAAGATATTTACTTTCATTTAATTAAACTGCTTTAACAAAATAAGTACCATGCAAAGCACTTCACACAAAGTACATTAAGGTATGCAGGACTCATTTGAAAGCACACAGGAGAAGGGGGCTGCACAGCAGGACAGTGATGGCTATGCCTGAGCCCAGCAATTTATATGCACTGCCCCCACAATGAGTTTTATGCATCCTTCTTGCCAATTCTGTGAGTACTCCCCTCCTTGCAGCCCAGCTATATCAGATGCTTCTCTTGCCCTAATTATTGCAATATACACAAACAGTTTCATAATCCTTTCAGATAGTTTCCCCACAGTGCCCTCTTGAAGTCAGAATAAGCAGGTATTCACCTTCCAGTTGCAGGCCTGATTCATGAGAGGAGGCTGAGTGATGGCTTGCTCTGCCATATGTGGGAGAGGAGCTGGGAGCAAACTGAGCATCTGAACTGGAGTACTGCAGAGTGAAATGCAGTAAGCTTTCAGAAGCACAAGAGCACTGAATTTCAGAGATCCCATATTAAAGCCAGGAAAAAAACCCCATATTTTATATTGCCTACATCTAGTAGCAATGGGCAGTGCTAGCATGAAGATCAAAAAAAGTCCACAGATGATGACTCCATTAGGAAACTGAGACCACCAGCTGGCATCCCTGGGAGCTTTAGGAGTATGGCATTGTGTGGAAATGACATTGGGAGACATGATATGGCATCTGTCCAAAAACTTGGAGTTTTCCACGGAACTTTGGGGAACAGCTGATGGGCTTATCTCACATCCAGGTTTTTGGGTGGATGTGATATCATGCATTATGCAATATCATCTGGCCCCCAGATCCCACTGGTCTGGGGAGCAAGAGAGGGCATGAACCTTCCCACCAAAAGCAGGAAAATGCTAAACCTGCACTCCATTGACCAAATATCATTTCTAAAAAATATAAAAAGTTGGAAAAAATCCGTTTGGAGAAAACAAAAACAAAACCAGAACAACCCTTTCTGTGCCTGTGTGGAGTTGACGGGGGGAGGGGGGGAGTCCTGATACTTCCAGACATTACCTGGATGGTGACTTGAGTTCTTTTGAGAATGCTCAGTCAGCCACAAAACAACACTGATCGCCTGGTCAGGGCAGACCCTGCTTGCCAGCTGATTGGCAGTGACACAGGGCTGAAAATGCACAAAACATTCTTTCATCAAGTCACTACTGGCCATCTGGCAGTTGGGGTCTTCCATGTTGTCTTAAGCTACAAGATATGCCATGCATGCTTTCAACTCCAAACCATTACCTGGCCAGAGTGGTATTTGCTGGTGGGTTGGGGCTAAAAGCACAAATAAGTTCAGCCCATCAGCCCAAGCAAACTGTGATCACTTGGCTGGTAACTCTGCAAGAGGGCGGCGGGGGGGATGGGAATTCTCATATCCGTCAAGACTTGGTGGGTCCCTCATGTTACAGACAGAAATCTTCCAGAAATCAGGATGATATTGTTGAGTTTGTGTTGTGCTGCAGTGCAAGGAGTGGGATGGAAAGAATTAGGAGCATTTTGTAGCAGTAGAAATGGCTAGTTGATGACACCAGTCATGCTAGACTCAAAGTCACACTTCCCCCTTTCTCCTTGAATGGAAACTGCAATGGAAATTCATTTGGCAACTCAGCATGGAAGGTTGTGCAATTTCCCTACCCAATCCATTCCAAGACAACCATGCTGGTAAATATGGAGATGTATTACAGCACTTTCTTCTCTCCCAATTATAGCTTCTTGACTCTCAGTGTAACCTCTGCAAACAGTAATTTTTCTTTCCTCATTTCAGGGCCTGTGTGCATTAACTACTGAATCTACTCTCAAGAGTGCCATATAGTCAAAGGAGACAATACATGTCTTCTCTCCTTTGTTTATTCTTCCCCGCCCCCCTATATTTTCTCTCATTCATTGGGTTTTGTGGATTTTTGCACTGTGGAATTTCAACAATTAATACCGCAATGCTAAGAAATTCCATCTAGGACACATAAGGAACTCCACATGCACAGATTCTAGTATAAACTTGCTGTCTGATGCCACACATGCTTA
This sequence comes from Heteronotia binoei, assembly GCF_032191835.1. Classification (NCBI taxonomy): domain Eukaryota; kingdom Metazoa; phylum Chordata; class Lepidosauria; order Squamata; family Gekkonidae; genus Heteronotia; species Heteronotia binoei. The sequence continues at coordinate 88,044,667 of NC_083230.1, forward strand.
TTCTGAAGGAAGTCCTACTGGTACTAATGGAACTTCCAGTACATGTGAATAGCTTTTTCTTGGATTACTGGGTGAGGGGGAGCAAGGGGTTAAATGTTGGCCATACATTTTACTTTTAATCATGTACCTTTAAAAAAAATTCTATACTGAAATAATATGATGTATTGTCCATTACCATTACCTTGACTTGGATGGACCGGACAAACCTAATTTCATCAGCTCTCAGAAGCTAAGCAAGGTCAGCCCTGGATAATGCTTGGATGGGAGACCACCAATGGTCACTACACAGAAGCAGGCAATGGTAAACCACCTTGCCTTGAAACATCTCTTGCCTTGAAAATTCTCTGGGTTCACCATAAGTCAGCTGCAGCTTAATGACACTGTAAACATACATACACACATAATGTGCATAAGTAACGTTCCCTCTCTAGATGTTTTATGGGTCAACAAGGTACCCATTTATCCACAGCAGACCATGGTATGGACAAATGATCCAATTGGTCCAGAGTCCAGGAGAAAGGTAACTAGAAGACAAGGGAGAAGCTTTGAATTGGATCTTAAAATGCGATTCTAAATATGTTTTTCTGGAGTAAGCACCATTGAATAGGATTCTGAGTTTTAACCTACTTAGGATTGATGTCTTACAGAAGAAAGTGGAGGGTTAAGTGGAAACAAATGGAGTTGGCAAATTTGGCAAACCTACTGGGAAAAGGCCCTATGCCCATGGTGTTTCACCAATCCAATCCAGTCTTGTAGCTACAGGGTACATATGGTGGCATTGCCTCCTATGAAATATTTCAGGCCTCCTCTGTAAATTCTCACCTGTCATTAAAAAGTCAGTCTCTTTTTGTTGTTGAAAGATAAGAGAAAATGTGCAAACAGTTTTTGTCCAGATTGCCTAGGAAGGAATGAAGGAGGAGAAGTGCTGAGTCAGTGAATGCCTTCCTGATCAAATTGATTCTCATCTGCTCTATATGAAAACTTTTCCACTGAAGGCCTTTCCTTCTTTCTGGTTTCTTCTGTAATTTTTAATGTCCACAATGACAACACTAGGCACAATATTGGAATGAAATTTGTACTGTTTGGGCATTGCTTCCTTCGGACAGGAGAATTTGCTCAGGCGTAGGCAAGACTAACTGAAAGGAGCATAAAAATAATGCCCCATGCAGTCAGAGATGTTTGTAATAATTCATTCCAGCCACCTTGCTACAACTTGCCTATGTGAAGAGTGCATTCTTTGGGCCATATGCATGAAATATAAGTAGTTCGCTGCAAAAAGTTAAAGCAAGTTGCATGGTTATTGCTTCAATATGACTCTGAAAAAGAACAAGTTAAACACTTCATGATTAAATGGATGAAAAATTTTGGTGAGGAAATACAGTTTCAATCCTGGGAAAACCTAGGGACTAAAGCAGGGGTGTCAAACATACGGCCGTGGGCCGGATCAGCCCCACAGAGGGCTCCAATCAGGCCCTCCAGCAACTGGCTGTCATCTACTTCATTTTCCCTTACCTGCTTTTTTCAGTTGCCATTTTGTGTTTCTCCCCAGATAAGCCAGAGCAGCAAAGCTGCCTATCCCTCTCCCCCCTTTCTTTTCCCAAAGGGAAGAGGAGGGAGGAGCAGCCTCAGCTGATGAGGGAGCTTGGCTCTATAGTTCTGCTGGTTGATTAAGTTTGCCAGGCTCAATCACTCTGCAGAGCTACTGAGACAAGCCTCTCTTTCTTCCAATGAATGGCTGAGGTTCCTCCCCCTCCTCCTGCCCTAGGGAAGGAAAGAAAGAGCCAGAGCTTCCTTTGCCCAGTCCCCACCATCAGGAGAGCTACAAGGAATGCTTTTAAGACTAGCAGCATTTTAGTGAAGGTATGATCTTTTTGCCTTGCTAGAGAGAGAGAGAGTTCTGTTGAGCTTGTAACTGGGCTCCCCTCTTCTTTTTCACTATACTCATGCCCTCCAGTCTTTCTCAATAGGAAAGCATGTGAACTATTTAGAAGAGAAATATCAGCATTAGGCTGAGAGTGTGTTCCACCTCAAGTTTACGCAACAAATCTTCCTTATTTTTTCTTTCACATTTTCCTTTGATTGGGATTCTTTAATTTAGACTTCCCAGATAGTAGGCTGACACTGACCACTGTACATGGCTGTCTCTCTGTTCTTGTAGTTGTTTTTTGGGGGGGAAGTTGTTTTTTTTTTAGTTGTAGCCATTTTTCTGGGGAAAATTATAGTTTTGTAGACAAGCTCATAGCCCTCACTCTGTGTCATGGTGCCTTCACATGTTCTTAACTAATACGTGAAGCAACTTCTGTACAAAAGCTCACAATGCCCAGCTGCTTCATATTCCTGTGGGTCTTCGGCTCAAAGCATTGACCGGGAGATGTCTGTAATGAATGTCAATGAATCAAAAGTAGCTTTGCAACTTACAGATGTGCACACCTGAACAGCACATATTCAAGACTGGTACAGCACAGACACTGTCTGCAGTTTTTGATGCAATAATTCGTAGCAAAAGGTGACATTTATCAGAGTGTAAAACAAAATATTGCAAGCGGGCTAATATTTTAAGCATGTTTTATTTTAAGAAAAAAAATCTTTGTGTGTCTGTGCCCTTTAAAAAGTTTATATCTCCACTACCTGGCATTACATTTTATGACACACATGGCCTGGCCTGGCCTGACAAAGTCTCATTTATGTCAAATCTGGCCCTCATAACAAATGAGTTTGACACCCCTGCTCTATGGATTTAACTCTCTTGTGTTTTCCCTTCAGCTTCCTTTTTTACAATTCCCCTCATTTGGGTAAAGTTCCCTCTTTGAAATTTTCCCCATTTGAAATCAAGCATTACAATTTTAGACTTTAGGGGTATCTTTCTGTTGACCTGGAAGCTGAATTTAATAGCATTGTGGCCACTGTTCTCAATTGGTGTAACAACCTCTACATCTCTTGAGACCTGCTCAGAACCAAGTCCCAGATTACTACCCCTTTGGTAGGCTCTCTGTGACCAACAGAGGTCCAATATAGCCATTCATAGTGTCTAGGAATCTGATTTCTATAGCATGACTCAAGCACATGTTTACCCAGTCTATGTGAGGGTAGTTGATCTCCCAGTATAACCACATTCTCTGCTTTAGTCACTTCCCTTGTTTCCTTCTCCACCTGAAGATCAGCTTCAAGTGTTTGATCAGGTGGGCAATAGCACCCACCCACCCCACACAGTTCTAAGTAATCCTAAGGGTCCAGTATTTCCACTCATATTGCCTCCGTTGGGGAATCAATTTCCCTGAAGTTTTTTTAATTTAATTGATTCTATGCTCTCTTTGATATATAACACAACACCACGGACACATCCCACCTGTATTCCATAGATTTCCCCATTCCCCCATGTTTCTGAGATTGTTGTTGTTGTGGTGTTGTTGTTATTAATAACAACAATAATAATAATATTCCGCCCATTCCCCCATGGGGGCTCAGAGTGGAGTACATCACAGTAAAAAAAACCCCTACTATATCTAAATTGTCATTGAACAAGCACTCCAGCTCCCCTATCTTGGCTCAGAGAATTCTCGCATTGGTGTACTGAGCCAGTCTGCTGTAGTGGTTAGGTATGTGGACTCTTATCTGGGAGAACTGGGTTTGATTCCCCACTCCTGCACCTGCTCCTGCTAGAATGGCCTTGGGTTAACCATAGCTATTGCAGGAGTTGTCCTTGAAATGGCAGCTGCTGTGAGAACCCTCTTACCCCACCCTGCTCACAGGGTGTCTGCTGTGGGAGGAAGAAGATATAGGAGATTGTGAGCTGCTCTGGGTCTCTGATTCAGAGAGAAGAGTGGGGTATAAATATGCAGCCTTGTTCTTTTCCAGTAACCCTCACTCCCTTGGCCCCTTAGTCACCACACATGGCCCTCATTCACCATCCTGCCCTCACTCCCAAGTTCTGTTACGCGCCTGTCAATATTGCTCTGAGTGTTTATGCAGTCATCCCTTTGAACTGATTTGTCCCTAAACAGAAACTCCCCTGGGATTCATTTAACAGCTGCTTTGCCACCTTTTGGATATTAATTGCCAGCAGAATGGTTCCCTTTTGGTTCAAGTGAAGCCTGGCTCTTTTGTACAGGTTTGGCTTGTCCCACAAAGTTTTTTCTGTGCCCTTCCTCTCGGCACCACTTTCTCATCCATGCATGAAGACCCCTGAGCTGTGCCTCAACAGCAGGCCAAGGGCATGGAACTGGCAGCACTTCCCAAAATGCTACCTTTGAGGTCCTGGCCCTTTAATTTTCTGCCTATTAACCTGATTTTTTCCTCCAGGACCACATGGCTACATTTCCCATTGTAATTTTTGTCAACATGTACCATTGACTACTAACTCCTCCCCAGCACTGTCTATCAGCCTATCTAGACAGTGTGCACTGTCCACAACCTGCCCACCAGGCAGGGAAGTTACCACATAGTCAAAATGATAGTCACAGACCCCACTCTCTCTATTCCTAGTGATCAAATCCCTTCTAAAGGATCACATCCCTCCTTCTCAGACCTTGGGGCCCTTGAACCTTGGGACTCTTAGTCTCCACAACAGCAGAAGATCTGTCAGCACAGATCTGTCAATGGATTCTGTTGGAGAGACTTGACGAATTGTAGAAACCTAGTGGGGAGCATCACCCTTCTACTTTTTACGTCAGCAAACAAAAGACAGGCAAATGAGAAGGTTTAATGTTAAAGTTTTATTAATTTGGGGAAGGGGCCCTATTGAGTTTAATTTGCAAAATGTTTTTCATATTCTATCAGAACGGTTTTAATTACATTCCTTAACCCGAACACCTAAGGGGTGATCCCTGCTTGATGCTCAGAGGAAGGCGAAAAACCTCCAGGAGCCCTGGCCAATTTGCCCTGGAGGAAAATTCCTTCCTGACCCCAGAAAATGGCAGTCAGTGCTACCCTGAGCATGTGAGCAAAGACCAGAAGCTGCCATGCCGTTGCCTGTGGCTGGCTCAGACTAATCTCCTCCTTCCATACATTCCCTGGTTTCTAAGCACCAGCCTTGAAGATTCCATGGCTGTCTTTCCTGTGGCCCCATCAGCAGGGCCCATCAGCCCTGCAGACAGGGCCGGCACATTTGAGTAGGTAATGTAGGCGGCTGCCTATGGCACCGTATGGCCTACAGGGCCCCTCTAGGAGCCCTCTCCCCACATGCCAGCTGGCCTGCTTGGCTTCCCTGCGCCACTGGGAGGTGGAGTGGGGCTGGGCATTTGCCAAGCAAACCGAGCCATCCGCTTCGATTTCCAGTTCTGCTTCTATTCCCTGCACTGTGGGGAGGAGGCGCAGGCTGGAGGTTTGCACGCCGGACTCCTCTTGAGTCATCTGGCCCCGCTTCACTTCCCTGCACCACGGAGAGGAGGAGTGGGGCCGGGCAATTGCACACTGGGCTCCTCAAGAGGAGCCCTCCATGCAAATGGAGCCATTGGAGGGTGGGCAGGGGGCAAGGCCTTGCCAGGGGCAGCAAAAGACCAATCGACAGACAGATCCTTCAGACTGGCCAATCGACAGACAGATCCTTCTTGAATTCGGCCAGTAGCTCCACCCTCTCCAGGTATGGCCAGATGCCTTCCTAAGATTCCTGTGGTGACTAGCAGATGCCTTCTTCTTTGTTGGGGTCACAAATTCAGTTTTGATGGAAAAGAACCACCTGTTACCTTTGGATTGTGGTCCCACAGCTGACAAACAAATCCACATCACATTTCATATGGATGCATCGTGCATTGAGGTTGTATAGCACTGATGTTGGGTGAAGGCACCTGGGGAAGACTGGATATAGGATTTTCTACCTGCAGTACTTTCTGCATCCTTGAATTTAGGAATGCTCACCATGGAGCCAGCTACACTGCCCATTCAATCGTACCAAATTCTTCAAGGTCACTTCTGCATCAGCCTGGGCATTGTCTGCATCAGCCATGGGCATCATCTGCACTGAGCTGGGCATCCTCTGCATCAGCCTTGGGTGGCAACCTAAGCGTCCACTGCATCAGCCGTAGGCATCAACTGCATCAGCCTGGGCATCGTCTGCATCAGCCGTGGGCATCATCTGCACTGAGCTGGGTGTCCTCTGCATTAGCCTTGGGCGGCAACTTAGGCATCTTCTGCATCAGCCGTAGGCATCAACTGCATCAGCCTGGGCATCCTCTGCATCAACCATGGGCGTCATCTGCATTGAGCTGGGCATCATCTGCATCAGCCATGGGCGGTGGTCTGGGCATCGTCTACATCAGCCATGGGCGTCATTTGCATCGGCCGTGGCCTGTGGCCAGGGCATCATCTGCATCATCTTCCGGCATTGTCTGATTTCCCATATCTGACATTTTCCCAAAGTTCTAGAAGGGAAAGCTTTCCCTCAAGAACACCAAAACATTGGGTCAACAGTTTTCCTTCTTTATTAATGTCTTCCACCATCACCTTTTCTTTTTCCTCTTTTCCCACCTTCCTTCTTTCCTAGCTCACCAAAGACACAAGGTGGCTGGCGAACAATGAATACCTAACAAATTCAGTCACCAAGAAAACAACAAAGTAGAAACAGAACAATAATAAAAACAGCAGAGAGTAAACATCTTAGCTTCAACCAAATGCCCCATTAAAGAACTCTACTTGACAAAACTCCAAGAAGATAAGTACCATGGGTTCCTTCCCAAATTCTCAGAAAGATCATTCCACATCATCTGGGCCCCATCTGAAAAGACCATGACAAGCCAGAGGCAAACTGAAGTTTTGTATAGAGAGCGCTGACTGGATTTCCATGTTTGCTTATTTGATCTTCTTTTCACTTTCTCACTCTTCCTTCACATTTTTTCTCTTACTTTCTATATCACTTCCTTTCCTGTTTTTTTCTGTTCCCATTGCATTTTTCCTTTTTGGCCTTGGCCCCAACCTGGTGGAATCAGCTCCCTTTAGGGATCTGGGACCTTACTGAATTGTTACCTTTTCGTAGGTCCTGTAAGATGGAGCTATTCCACCAGGCTTTTGGTTGAGGCAACAGGCGTCCCGTCCCATTCTATCAGCTGGCACTATGCTGCGACACCACCTCTGCTTAAATACTAGTTTTATTCTATTTGATGTTTGAGACTCTCAGTATAGTATGATGTGCCCAACTGAGCGTCCAAACTGTATCGTTCACTTTTATTGGTTTAAATTGTTGTTTTATACTGTTTCTAAAATGTTGTTATCCTCCCTGAGCCCGTTTGGGAAAGAGCAGCATAGAAATGATATACCATATTTTTCGCACCATAAGGCGCTCTGGAGGATAGGACGCACCTTCCTCCTGGGGGGCAATCCACTGCCTCTGCCTCCGATCTGGCGCTTCCCCCACGCCTGCCTCCATCTTCTTCAGGCAAGCGCTGGGATCACTTCACGTGGCCCCACTGCAAACCCAGTGCTTTGCAAGCGCCGGCTGCGGAGGGGGCAGCGTGCTTCCTTCTTGCCTGTGTGCCTAGCTTCAGCTGTTGATGTTTAAAGCAAGCGCTGGAATCGCTCCCTCCGCCCTCCGATCCCAGCGCTTGCTTTAAACATCACAGCTGAAGCTAGGCACACAGGCAAGGAGAAAGCATGCTGCCCTCTCCAGAGCCGGAGCTCGCAAAGCGCTGGGTTTGCAGAGGGGGCGGGTGCTTCCTCCTTGCCTGTGTGCCTGGCTTCTACTGTGATATTTAAAGCAAGCGTTGGGATCGGAGGGGGGAGGGAGCCATTTGTCTAACTGTAAAAGATGTAGAACAAAGCAGAGTCAAGTAGCACCTTTAAGACTTTGTTGGTCTAAAAAATGCTACTTGACTCTGCTTTGTTCTACTGCTTCAGACCAACACGGCTGCCCATCTGGATCTATGTAAAAGATGTAATCTTTCTATTGTTAATAGAATATCACAACTAAGAAGGTTCATGTTTGTTCTTGAAAAGAGATAATTCACATCAAAATACTATAATAAAGATGTTTTACTGTCTGTTCTCAGATTTGAAATGTGTATCTTTACCAAAAATAGTAGATTTTATTTGTTCCTTGTAATATTCATAACATTTGAACATATTTCCCCATCCTTTTTCTCCCTTTTCTACCCCATCTTTTTATTTGAAAAAAATTAAAAAATTAATCACAGAGACAACTCAGAAATTATAACTGATCCAGGAAACATATGTTGCCCATTTTGAAACATCTCCACTGGTTGCCATTGTGTTTTTTAGTCACTTCAAAGTGCTGATTATGACCTTTAAAGCCCTTCATGACATGTATGACATAGGACCCACTCCTTGCATATGTCCCTCTGCACCAACCATCATCATCAAGCAGCCATCAGATGGCTATTCAACAACAACTTAGGGTGACTGACCAGAGTCCATGCCTTTTCCATCATGGCTCCAGCTTTGTGAAATGGGCTGCCTGAATACGTTTGTGCCCGCCCCCCTTCCTTGGAGAACTTCAGGAGGTACTGCAAGGTTTGTCTGTTTGTCAAGGAGTTGGAATTGACACATATTTGAGGAAAGGGAGGAATTTGAGGGTTGTAATTTTATCTTTGGTTTTTAACTGGGAATGTTTTAAGCATTGTTGTAAGCCTCCTTCAACCAAGAAAAAAGACAAGATAAAAATATTTTAATAAATAAATAAAATAAAATATAGAGCTGAGGAGGCATAATACACTGGTAGTCCTAAGACCCACCAATTCTTGCTGTGAAAAATTGAGGAGTATCTAAAAATATCTGACCTAAGGATAATGTCTGCTCTGAAGATTAGGTTGAAAAGACTCAAGAATTCCTCATCTTTGTAATTAAAACACTAATTATCATTTCCCTTGACCCCACTTTTCCAGAAATAATTTTGAATTCAATCCCCCCACAGTGTTATGAATTGCTACATGTTCTGAGCGAAGACTATTAGTACACTTATTATATCAACAGTGGACATTATCGGGAAGGGTTGCCAGCTCTGGGTTTGAAATACCAAGAGGTCTGAGGGTAGAGCCTGGAGGAGGGGTGGTTAGGAAGGGGAGTTACTTTGGTAGGGTATAAGACCATGTAGTCTACCTTCCAAAGCAGCCATTTCCTCCAGAATAAGTGGAATAAACATTTATATAAATAAGTAATGAATAAGTTTGGTGATCAGTTGTAATTCTGGGAGATCTCTAGATCCCACCTGGTGGTTGGCAACCTTATCATCTTGTTATAAGCAACTCACCTTTCCTTGGAAAATTGGATGGCTGGCAGTATGAAGGTATGTTTAATCATCCACCATTATGGCTCATGTCCTGTTCACCAGTTGTGTACAAGGAGCAGACTTTTCATCTGTTCACTGACCCATTTGTGGCTGTTTCACCCTATGGTTTCCTAACAGTGCACTTTGGGATGATCAGCACCTGACAACCTTTCTGCTGCTGCCCCAGAAAGATTTCCTTCACACCAAGGGGATTTTTCCAGCTAGGGTCTTTGTCAATTCCCTTATAAACTCCCTGCTACCCCACTGGCAAAAAGAGGGCTCTTTGACAGAGGACGTCAATTTCAAGGCAGGAGTGACGAAAGCTGGAGAGCGGAGTGACTTGGCTCAGGGTCCTGATTCACCTTTTTACCTGAACCCAGCTTCAGAGCATCTCCTTGAGAACTCCATAGAACAGGATCTAATTAACTCTTTCACAGCCCTCCCATCTACGGAACAACTTACAATCACAGCTAAACTCAAAGTGTTGAGGGCCAAACTTTTGAGAACAAGAAGTGGTCACACAACAACAACAAGTATCTAATCTGCTCATGATGCCTAACACTCTTGAGAATGGTTCAGCTTTATCAACCCCTCTGGAGGTAGACCAAAGGAAAACAGGAGTAAACCACTCACCATCCCAACAAGTGAACCCTGAAGAGAAGGTATCTAACGCTCCCCAGACTTTCGGCTTGGGTGTGCAGAATCTTTTCAATGAAGCCCGCTTACCTAAGAATGGCTGCATCTTTCAGGACATAGATAGATTGCATCAGCCAACTGATAAATAAAGTTTCTTTCCTGGAACTTAGGGGGTTGGTATAATAAGCGCCATGATCCAGACTTTTTATCATTTTTATATGGGCATGGCAGTCTCTGTTTACAGGAAACATGGATATGCAACTCTGATTTTCCTGGCTTACAGGGATATAGAGCCTATTCAGCTCCTGCAACCCTTCTTCCCCTCAATTTGCTCCAAGGTGCCCATTCAACATAAAATTTCTGGCTATAGTCTTGATTCAGAATCTCTTCATTTATCCCTGTTTTTCTTCACAACTGCAAGTGGCTGTTTGTTTTATGTTTCTCCAAGAATACACACCTTGCCCCCCTTGACAAGTCAACACCTTCTCCAAGCTCTGATGGGCATTTTATTAGCTCCTACTGAGGAACCATTCCTTGCCATTAAAGAATATTTAATGCTTCATTTTGTGTAAGGTCCTAACTCCCATTAAGCATCCCTTAAGGCAAAAAAGATTGAAGATCCTTGATTCTTTTCTCCTTGTATCAAATGAAGGCAGCTGATACTTTCGTGTTCATCTCTTAGGAGCTACTGGACTCGAATATACCTGAATCTTTCCTGTAAGTTTATTCTTAGAGGTGAGAAGGCAGTTTGGAGAGGTTGATTTTCTGCTGAAAAAATGTCTGGAGAAGAAACAGTTAAGCTGCCTCCAGTCCTCCACACATACAGGCTCAGTCTAATTTTGGTTTACATACAAAGCAGAGCAAAAATAACCCATGGTGCTCTGAATAATGAATAGTTTGGACCAAAGCTATTGCATGAAACAACCATAGAGCTCAGTGCCACCTTTTGATGGTGCCGTCATTATCAGTCATGGGATGGCATTATAGAGCCATCAGATCTGCAAAGAGCTTTGCCAAACACAGGTGGCTTTTTTGGAAAACAGCATAAAATTAGCCCAGCTACAAATTCTTTCACAGCTTATTCAAGAGGGCTTTCTGAACAGTTGCTCTGTGTTCTCATTAAGCCTACAAAATACTTGTTTTTTATGTACAAAGAGACCTGGGACTTTATTTGATTTACCCTTACTATCCAGTAACTGCATTTTCAAGGCTGCATGACAATAGGCACACAGCGATGCTCAGCAATCCAGTAATGGATAATTAGTTTGCTAAGGGCTCCCTCAGACATGCATCAAATTAAAGCAAAGACACAACCTCCTCTTTCTGTTTTCCCATCACAACCTTCCTCTAGTGTACGTTCCTTCTTTTGTGTCTGTCTTAATTAAATCATGCCAGTCCTAATTTGAACATACAGATTTTAAGAATGGTCTTAATTTGAGGATACAGATTTTTTCAAACAGGAGGGGAAAAAACCAATCTTCTAATTTTAGACTGAGAACCAGAACTTGTCAGTTCCTATCAGTAAAAAGAGAAGGACACAAAGTGAAAGCAAATGGGGACAAAATCTGTGGACAAATTGCACTCTGCAGCTGCTGCAGTTCCCCCTCCCCATCTGAATTCATGATACGATGTCAGAATGGAGGATCCTCTCATTTTGTGTTCAGGGACTGGCCTGCCAGGTTGCATTGCTCAGGCCCAATGGGCCCTTCCCAGCCATGTTATCTGGGTTGCGATAACATCATGACTTGGGGGAAAGGGGTGCTCCAGACCCTGAGCAGCTGATCTGGAGAGAGTGACTAGTAATGCACTATTTTAATAAAGGAACTAGTAGGATACTGGGTATAAATCCAATATCTTCAATAATATCTTAGAGCAGGAGTGGCCAATGGTAGCTCTCCAGATGTTTTTTTGCCTACAAATCCCATCAGCCTCAGCCATTGGCCATGTTGGCTGGGGCTGATGGGAGCTGTAGGCTACCATTGGCCACCCCTGTCTTAGAGAATTATTTCATTCAGCATACTTTAATTAGTATTTAGGAGTGGCATAAGAACATGCATGTCCTGGTAGATGAAATCAAACATTACGGATGCTCAAATACCTGCCAGTTTACCTCACATTCTGTTTGCTGGTCATGAACTGGGAGCCAATTTTCCATAGATGGTTTGGCTGATAGAAGTCTGATGAAGAAAAGAGGGGGCCATACCAAGGTAAAACAAAGATGAAAAGACAAACGTGCAAACAAAACAATCTTTAATGACTATATAACCCCTGCACATTTTATGTGCAGCTTTATCAGGGAAAATCTCCCAGTACATACACTTTAGCAGAGTCAGAAGTTTGAGCCTGTTGGGTTATTTTTCTGCTTATTTTAACTGTGCAGTACAGTGCAATCAACAGCGTTTTATGCATGCATGCTCTCACACAGACCAATGACAATCGTAATTTCCTACCTCCCAAATGGACCTGTTTCTTTGTATACCACTAGGCATCCAACTATATTGATATATAGGGACTGAATCAATCGGTCAGCCAGTGAATATAAACCAACACTCCTTTTTTTTAAAAAAAAATTAACATTAGGTGTTCCATTAAATCTGCATTATCAAAGTTATTTTGTGCATGTATAGTTTTGCTTGAGCATGACATTTAATTACCTGACATCACTGTTCATGACCCTAGGGGATAATCTATTTCACCTTCTGTGCATATGTAAAAGTGTCTGTAAAGTGCAAAGCAGCTCTATAGCTGTGCGTTTTGGATCAGACTGAATTGAACAGAGACTTGGCTCACAAGTGGTCACAGCTTTCCAATACTCTGTGTTTACCTTCCAAACCTGTTTACTACAAAATTTGTAGCATCCCTACAAGGTTCACTGAGACCAGTAGTCTGATTTCAAATATCCAAATGACTCTGGCAACCAAGCAGCTGTGTCACCTTTCATTTCCTTGTTGATTGTTCCCAGCACCTCATGTTTGGATATACTGTTTCTGAACATGGAGGTTCTAATTAGCTACCCTGGGCTTACAGCTATTAATAAACATAAACCTCATTTTTCTCTAATACACACCCACACATATAATAATCGAAGCTTGTAACCATCAACACATATTCCGATTTGTGAATTCCATAAATGAATCATGTGTTTTGTGAAAAACGATTGCCTTTTCTCTACAAAATGTGGAAGGGAACAACATGTAGCCAATATGGAAATCAGAATCTGCCTCAGGACACTCATTCAACTTTAATTAATTTTCTCAGCCTACAGGTTCTTGCTGAGCCTGCAGCCGTTGCATGACGCTTGGGCAGCAACAGGACTCTAGATTCTTTCTTTTTATCTGTAGCTAGTGAGGAAAGAGGACAATGCCACTGCAATCATTCAAACCCCTTCCCCCCCACCACCACCATTGTTTAATTGCAACGTGTATGGGGCTTCTTCTTAAGGCTTCTCCAAAGCTGGACTTCTCTGATCATCAAGCAGTGCATTAATAGATAAAGAATAGAAAATCTAAGGATATGCAAATCATGATGTATAATACTTTATAAGAAGGGGAAGAGAAGGAAAATCAGCATGTAAATGTTTAGTCCTTTCCCTACTCCTTCACATGTTTGTCTATCATACGTCATCTGATTGTTTGATCCCTGTTACCTAGCTGCGAACTATACACATTGCCTCCTCTGAAAAGCCTGATGCTTCTGACATGAAAGCTGTATCTATCAAGTTTGATCTGTAATGGCTGTTCCATACATGCAAGCAATTCCTTTCAACACATTTAAAATACTTTTTAAAAACCCCAAAAGATGCGATGGCCAGATTGCTTTTTTGATTGCTTTTAAATGATTTTGTTGTAACAGAGAAAACTATGCATCAAGTCTTGCCCTATCCTGAAACTTTTCAAGCCAGAATATTACAAATAAGGCCCATAGCCTGACAAAACGATATTTATTGTAATGAGGTTTCAAAAGCAGTAAATAATACTTTATCATCAACCAATTGTTTGAAAAGTGCTCAGTTCTGTGGAACTCATGTGAGTATGCATGTGTGTAAATGGAGAAGATTTTTTCCTTCCAAAACGTTTTTTTACTGAAGTCAGAGAGTTCATCACTAGTTTCAGATCAAGTAACCTTCAGAATGCCCATCAAATTCCCTGAAAAATGTGCATGCCTGGAACCATTTCAGTGTTGGAGTGGCTCTAGGGCATCTGGTGCCCTACGCACCCCACCAGCCCTGCCCCCACAGACAAAGCTGGAGGATGGGGAGGGTGCATGCGGCAGTGCAAAGAGGCCCCACGCTTCCATTCGCCATTGCTCCACCTTCTGGAAGTGGCAGCAGTGCAACAGCAGCCAGGTGGCACGTGGCCTCCCTGCACTTTGCTGCGCTGGCATGTGTGGCCTTCCCACCCTCTGGCTTTGCCTGTGGGGGTGGCGGGATGGGGCAGGTGCCACAGAGGAGTCTGGACAGTGTACAGCTTCTTCCAGGCTGCCAGGGGCCTCTCTTCCCAGGCAATATCAATTGCACTAAGGCAGGGGTGGGGAGGAGGGCCCAATATGCCTAGGGCTGCCTAATGGATGGGCCGCCTCTGGTAATGGCTAAGTGTTGAACCAGCATGTTAAATCAATGTTTCTTGGAGCTAAAGAGTCCCAAGTGCTTTAACCTTTCTTAATAGGGCAAGTATTCCAACTCTTTAATAGTTCTAGTTGCCCCTTTCTGGACTTTTCCCAATGCTATAAAATCTTTTTTTGAGGTGTGGTGACCAGAATTGAACACAGTACTCCAAATGAGGCTGCACCATTGATTTATACAAGGGCATTATGATATTGGCTGATTTGTTTTCGGTTGTCTTCCTAATAATCCCCAGCATTGTTCTCCATATCAGACCCATAAGGCTGATGGGTGTTATGATGATAATTGCTTTGTATGGGATACTGAACTGAGATCTTTAAGAACCTCCTTCCTTCCTTCCTTCCTTTCACCAAGCATCTAGTTCTTATTAGGCTTAAAAACATGAAAGTAGTGGGCAGTGTATACATCTTGCTCTCTCACATCAGGCTGGGGGCAGGGAATTCAGTCCCATTCACTTGTCCAGTAATCATCCACAGCCAATTCTGTATATTACAACAGGGCTATTCAATCCCTTACCTGATTTAAATGCAATGCTGATAAGGCAGAAGAACATCCCTGCATGAGTTTGCCCTCATACAGCATCTCGTTTAAACTGACCTGCTAACCTGTGCAAAGCAGCCTCATGTGCATGACTGGCACATTAGAGGTCCTGAACTGGGGATGATGTTGGCTGATTAAGCATCCATAGCTTGTTTGCATGGATGGCAGTCCAGGGGAAATGAGACCATGTGTGCATGCCAAGTTCTAAAGTCCCATCATCACATTGAAATCAAGCTGTAGAATGGAGTTTCTGCTGTAGTGAGAAGAGATCACCTATGCAGTATAGAGGTGAAGGGTGTTGGACGAGAGTCCAGGAGACCCAGGTTCAAACTCTACTCTGCAGCCTAACCTACCTCACAGGGTTGTTGTGAGGATAAGATGGAGGAGAGGAGAATGTTGTGAGTAGGGTTGCCAAGTCCAATTTAAGAAATATCTGGGGACTTTGGGGGTGGAGCCAGGAGACTTTGGGGGTGGAGCCAGGAGACATTAGGGGTGGAGCCAAGATTAAGGCTGTGACAAGCATAATTGAACTCCAAAGGGAGTTCCGGCCATCACATTTAAAGGGACTGCACAACTTTTCAATGCCTTCCTTCCATAGGAAATAAAGGATAGGGGCACCTTCTTTGGGGGCTCATAGAATTGGACCCCCTGGTCCAATCGTTTTGAAACTTGGGGGATATTTTGGGGAGAGGCACTAGATGCTGTACTGAAAATTTGGTGCCTCTGCCTCACAAAACAGCCCCCCCCCAGAGCCCCAGATACCCACGGATCAATTCTCCATTATTTTCCATGGGAATAAATCTTCATAGGGAAAAATAGTTCCCAGCAGACATTTCCCTCCCCTCTCCCCGCTTTCGGACGACCCTGAAGCAGGAAGAGGGCCTCCAAACTGGGGAAGTTGGATTTGTGCCATCACGAATGAAAGCAAAAGTGAATGATTGTAAAATGACCGGGGAAAAGACGAGGGCGGAACGTGTGATACTCAGGATGGGGGGAGGTCTGAACCAAACCTCGGTCAACACACAGTCTTCACAAAGTGCTTGTCACTGGTGCAATGAATGCCTTTAAATTATGAGGAGGGACCTTCTTCGTATCCTCAGCCAGCAACCATACCGGCTACCATTTCAGAAATGAATGTTTCTTACCTCCATCTGGAAATAATATTCCTGGAGGGATGCCTTGCGCTCTCTCTCTCTCTCTCTCTCTCTCACACACACACACACACACACACACAAGGAGCACAAGGTCAGTTCAGAGCGCAGGAAGACAAGAGGGGAGGAGTGAGCAAAGCTGCGTGCAACTCCCTGATCTCCTGGTGAAAGAGCCTTACCGTGCAAACAAGCTCCATGGGATGGGGTTGGTCACGAGAAGGGTTAACTTTTTAGGGGTATCCTAAAAGCGAATGTGTGCAACAGGTACGACTAAGTTTGCAACTAAATTAGATTTCCCGGAATACCCCTTTCCCCCCATGACGTGAACTTGTTCACTCTTCTCCGGACTCCTTGCCTCGCTTCCGAGGATTCCAGTCGTTTGAAACCTGCAGTGCTGTGTTTCAAGTGGTTCCTTTACGTTTCTAGGCAGCGGAGGTTTTTCCCAGCAACACTAGCTCGTCGGAAGCCACGTCTCCGTTCACCCTGCAGGACTCCATGTTCCCCCCAGTCCCCCTCCAGATCTCTGGTGGGGGCCTTCCCTGCTCCCTCCCTCCCTCCCTGATGCCCTCCAAGGGAGAGGGAAGGTCAGAGGAGGCTGCACTGCTGGGAGAGGAGAGGATCCCGGAGGCGCCGGGAAACAAAGGCCGGGCAGCCCAGGCAGGCGTCCGGACAGCGCCCCCTCCTCTCCCCTCCCCGCTTCTCCTCTCCTCGCACGTCGGCAGCACCGCCTCCTCCTCCCGCCTGGCTGCTCGGTGCTGGGCTTCCGAGTGGGGGGGAACGAGGCTCCGCGTTGCTGCCGCCGCTGCGGGTTCCGGTTGGTGCGCTGCTCCCGCCGCTGCCGGTTGTAGCTTGGGCCACAGCAGCAGCGATGGCAGCGGCGGGCAGCAGCGGCGGCAGTGGGCGGCGGCGGCGAGCGGCTGCTGTCTGTGCCCGGGCCGGGGGCGCTGGTGGTGGCGGCGCTGGTGTTGCTGCCGTGGCAGCCGGGCGCTGTGAGGGGGAAGCGCCACCCCTCCCCCTGCTTCCAGATTTTTGGAGAGCGGGGGAGGGGCCTGTAAAGGCGGGGGTCCCCCGCTAGGGCGGGGGGTTTGGGAAGCCTAGTTGTGAGCCATTTTGGGTTTTCATTGAGGAGAAAACAGAGGTATTAATGAAAATAAATAAATGTCACCTTGTGCTTCTTAAAAGTTCAGCTAGACAAGACTAGGCTTGTGATCTGATCTCTCACAAACTCCTCCCCCCCGTTATCTACGGTAAGGCAGACTGGAGCTGTGACACTAGGGGGAGGGGGTAACCTGATGCAGATTTCCTTTCCATAGCTGTTTGCTCTGTATCTGAAGGGTATATTACCTGTATGTGTTCCTGGGGGCAAACAGTAATTCGGGGGGGGGGGGGCATTAGAATTGAAGTGCTCCTTCCCAGTACTTTGGCTCCCAGTACTTTGGCTCCCCCTTTTTGCAGCTACTATTAGCTTTTTAAAAAGCTTTCTTTGAACCATGAATCTCTGTAATATATTGGTACTGTTGCTTAAGGGCATTTCCCAGAGGTTCTCTAGAAAAGACTATAACTGGAGGAGGAGTTAGAATTAGTAAGGCCCAGCTGTGGACTATTCTGTTAGCTGTTGTGTTCCAATAAACATAGTTCATGTGATCATTTCTACCTTCACTACTGCTCCTTTCCCCCCTAAATATATAACAACCACCATGTCTCAATGATATCCTTGCTGTAGCCCAAATGTCCATGCATAACTCACCCTGCTGTCTGCTTGGTAACCTTCTCCTCATGATATTCATCTTCTGTGGGGGTTGTGAGTCGCCAACCTTAATAACATTGGATATCTTTCTCACCCCCTCCCCCCCAATTGAAGTAGCTATGAATGGTTGATATGCTTGGTCTAAGGTCTTTGGTTCAGTATTTGTTAGCAGCCCCAGGCTTCACTGGGTAGTGTTTTGTTCTGCTGACATGTGGGCTATGTTGTGTTACAGCTGGGCTGAGAGCTTCTCTTCATTTCAGCCATCTCAAGGTTATTTATTCTTGCGTGTTTTAATTTTGTGCAGTGCCAAAGGCTCTGCAGGCAGTCTTGTTAAATCTAAAGAAATAAAATACATTCAATAGGGCTTTACTGCCTTTGCTTCCCCCCCCCCCCCCCGCAGGTTTGCAAACAGCTCTTTGCCCCTTAACCCTTTCCTGTCCCCTCCCAATCTGGAAAGTTGGGTAAGCAGCTTCAGATCTTCCTCCATTTGAGCTGCACCAAACTCTGGCTTCCTAATAAGAACCAGCCTTTCCATTCTGCTCAGTTCACTACAGCTTGGCCCATGTTTTCCTTGAATCCCTGCCAAGCCTATTAAAGGTGTCAGAACAGCCAGGGAAATGCAAGAATTATGATTTCCATTTGGCTTCTTCAGCCCGCTTAGTCTAATTTTCACTAGGCTTTGAAATATAGCAATTGCTTAGCTACCCCCTACACACACTTATTTTTGCATGTCACTTTTGCCCTCCTCATTCCACAATCTGTTTTCATTCTTCCTCTGAGGAATGCAGAGGACAAATACTCCCCAATACAGTAGAAGACCCCCACTTTCCAATATTACAAGAGAACTCTGTTTGTTCCAGAGAGAAATTTCATTATCTGAAGGGTTTTGTGGTAAGAAGGAGGGTGATAATGAGGTTAAAGCTAATCAGAGCATATGGAATGTTTTACCATTAAGCTTCATTTTTCAGTCTTTTCTGAACAGAATAATACAGAGAAGGGAATGGAAGAGGCTGAGGGGCAGCCGTGAGACAGGCTGTTGCTACGCTCTAACAAATGCTCAGGATGACAAGATGGTTTGTACCAAATAGAACTGCTGACCTAGGGGTGGTATTGCAAGTGATGCTAAGGATAGCTTTTAGTCGAGAGTGGGTTGCCTCTGAACATTGCCCGTGCAGTGCAGATGGCAGAAGGCCATGATTGTTCTGTCAAATATATGTTGCATTAGCATGACAGGTATACATACATTAGGTGGTCTCTGGAAATGTCCCAGAATTACAACTGATCTCCAAATGATATAGATCAGTTCCCCTAGGGGAAATGGCTGCTGTTCAACTCCATGGCATTATATCCCACTAAGGTCCTTCCTCTCACCCAAACCCACCTTTGTAAGCTCCCCCCCCCAAAAAAAAAAATATCCAGGAATTTCCCAGCCTAGAGATGGCAACCCTAACATACATGCCTACATTGTTCATGGTACGGTGTTCATCTGTGCTGTATCTTGTAAGATGCATTGATTTTCTTTGCATTTTTGGATGACCTTTGCTACACTTATGACTTGGAAAGAGACACCACTTACCATTGACATACATGAATTGCTGGAAGATGATGCGGGGAGTTGTTTTCAATCACCTTGTTTTATCATGCAGTTTCTCAGCCTGCCACGTGTTGTAATTATCATCTCAATGGAGAGTCCATCAAGGCTGGGCATAGCATATAAAGGAGTTGCAATTAAAGTGGCAACCACAGGGGCTGTGGGAAGGAAAATGATACCAACATGAACAGCCAATAAATACATTACAGTCAAATTAAAACAATTAAAAATAATAGACAAATTCTATAACTATTTCAGATGGCATTTAAAGGACCCATTTATGTCCTTTAACTGCCATGATTCTTAGGTAATAGAGTGAAATTATGAACCAGTTCATGTACTATTTTTTGAGAATAAAGTGTCAGAATGCAGAATTTGTAATCTTTGGTCTAAAGTTAAATCTGCTTGATGCTCACCATCATTATCAGTGTTCGGATATATGGGGGAAAAATCCCCACTTTTTCTGCAAACACAAAACTGCCAAGCCTTGGGCTTGTTCTATTATATGCTTGGGGAAGGGTTGAACAAAACCTATCCCATCTCTTCTGAACAGCCTCACGTGTGTGTTTTTGTTGTCAACACTTGACAGCTTTTAACTAGAGAGAAAAATCCCCCCTTGCTGAAAAAAGTGGTGATCTTTGAAGCAAAGCAGTACCAAATGCAGCAAAAGTCAAGGCAAAAAAGAAAAAGCACAAGCTGAAATTGCTCAGAAAATTCCATTCCCAGTCATTTTTGTGTAATGCTTTGAGCAGCTCAACAGCAGGTCTGGCAGCTGATCACCCTCCTTTCAGGTTCTTTCCTCCTCTCTTATGGTTTGCCAAGGGAACCGGGAGAAGGGGAGCTAATTTGTGAGTATGAAAGACTGCCCACCCAAATCCAAATAGCCTTGTCACTGAAGGCTCCAGATCATATCATCCATAGCCTTAAAGTGAAAGAAACACACTGCTCTTCCTTCTTTTATTCTCCTCCCTTTCCTAAGCACTTCCTATTCTCCCACTCTTTGAAATGGCATAAAAAGTCTCCAGCACAGATGCTCTCTTGGGGGAAGTGACAAATCCAGCCAAGTTGAGCGACACATCCTATAGACAACACAGCCAGCAGTGGATGCTGGACCCAGGGAACCAGTTGCACAGTGGCAGGAAAACTGTACCTGTTTAGTAGCTAGCTGTCAGCTCCTCCTGCCAGAATTTACCTAAGATCTATTCCATCACAGTCTCTGAAATGTTTTGCAGTTAGGGGAAGGGATGGAGGTGGCATCTTTCAAAAATTTTATTCATTTTGTTGTTTTACAGTGAAATTTGTTTACAAGGGGTGAGCAGAATTCTAAAGGCGTGCAATCAACTCTTGGAGTATTTTATGAATATGTTTCTGCAAAGATGACTTGGCAACCTTTTCCAGGCTAAAGGACATGTATAGTTTTGGCGTGGACTATGGTTTTCAGCATAGTGTTCATTCAACCTCAAATGTACACATGTAATATGAAAGCAATAATGGCTTCAGAGATTTTATGGGTGGTAAACAAGAAATTCCTTTTCCTTGGAAGTCTGATCACCTTAAGCTGTGGGTTTGTAAAGTCTCTTGCAAATCAGAAATTATCAATAGGCTTTCCTACTCCTAAGAATAAAATGTTTTTTCCATAGAAGTTGCAGAACAAAAAGTATCCCTACAGCAAAAAAAGAAAACACACACACACAGGGATAGGCATGAACCTAAAAAAAAACTGGTTTGATTTGGTTTATTTATTTATTTATTTATTTATTTATTTATATTAAGATTTATACCCCGCCCTTCTCACCTAAGTGTCTCAGGGCGGCTTACAACATAATAATTAAAACAACTTCAGTTTAAAACATTTAAAAATACAATTAAACCATAAATTAGTAAAAAAACAAGATAGAATAAAACCGGCGGCCTATAGATACATTTTGTTCCATCCAAGATGTTTTACATTGTCAGCTAATGTCATAGGCCTGCCGGAAGAGGACTGTCTTACAGGCCCTGCGGAATTGCCCTAGATCCCGCAGGGCCCGCACCTCTTCCGGCAGCTGGTTCCACCAATAAGGTGCCGTTATTGAGTAGGCCCGATCCCTGGTGGATTTTAGACGGGCCTCCTTTGGCCCGGGGACTACCAACAGGTTTTGTGAACCTAAGCGTAGTACTCTCTGGGGAACGTGTGGGGAGAGACGGTCCCTAAGGTAGGCAGGTCCTAGGTCATATAGGGCTTTAAAGGTAATAACCAACACCTTGTACCGGACTCGGAATATTACTGGCAGCCAGTGCAGACCCTGGAGCCCCGGCCGAATGTGCTCCCATCTTGGGAGCCCTAATAACAGCTGGGCAGCAGCGTTCTGCACTAACTGCAGTTTCCGGGTCCGGCACAAGGGTAGCCCCATGTAGAGGGCATTACAGTAGTCCAGCCTCGAGGTGACCGTAGCATGAATCACTGTTGCCAGGTCGTCACGTTCTAGGAAGGGGGCCAACTGCCTCGCCCGCCTAAGATGAAAAAAAGCGGACTTGGCAGTGGCTGCTATCTGAGCCTCCATCGTCAATGAAGGCTCCAACAGCACCCCCAGGCTCTTAACCCTGCCCGACGCTGTTAATGGAGCGCCGTCAAAAACTGGCAGGGGGAGTTCCCTTCCCGGGCCGCAGCGACCCAAGCAAAGGACCTCTGTCTTCGCCGGGTTCAGCTTCAGCCCACTCAGCCTAAGCCACCTAGCCACTGCCTGTAACGCCCGGTCCAGATTTTCTGGGGCGCAGGCGGGCCGGCCGTCCATAAGCAGATAGAGCTGCCCCCAAACCAAACCCCAAACTGAACTGTGACAAAAGGCCCTGGCAAGTTTGGTTCCTGCTTTCTCTCAGAGGCCAGGTGAAATGGAGGGATTGCCTGGGAGGGGTTAAATGACTGACAGCTACTTAACCTGCCTATTTCACTTTCCCTTGCTTTGAAGCAAGGGGAGCAAACTGATGGGTTTAATGGCTGACAGCTGGACCCACCTTACTGTTAGGTTTAAATGGCTGGCAGCCATTTCACTAATTGGTTTTGCTTCTCCCTGCTTTGAAATGGGGGGAAACAAAAAGGATTGTTGAAATGGCTGGCAGCCATTTAAACATAACAGGTCAGCTGTGGACCCATGACACTCAGCTGTTAGGTTTAAATGGACTGAACATCCAAATTGGACAAAAGTGCTCTAAATGTTCAGAGAAAGCACCTTCCAAACTGGCCTGAGTTTATGCTGAATTTTGGCTCATGAGCTGGTTTGTGCCCATCCCTACATATGTATGCACCTAGAACTCTCAGTGGAAGCTTATGCAGATTTACCTCAGTCAACACCCATTGATATCAATGATTACAGAGGAATGGAGTAACTCTGCATATTATTCTACAGTTGATATTTTGGTTCAAAACTACAATATACGCCCCCTTCCTGGCCGAACCGCTAAAGCAGCTACAGGCCGGGAGGTGCCTTTGCCAGCCTGGAAGGATCAGAGGCTGGCAATCCTTCCCAGGTATCTGGGAAACAGCTTGGGGGTGGAGCACCGGGGCTATATTAGCCCCACTCCTGCCCCGAGCTGTGCAGTTCTTCAGGGCTCTTGGCCCACCCACCTACCCACCCTGCAGTAGTACAGGCTCTGACCGGTCACCTTATTAGGGGCCAGGTAGGAATTTTTTCACTCTTACCCGATTGGTCTTGGTAAGAATGTTTTTCACCTATCTTGTACTGCTTGATAGCTGAATTTGGTAATTGGTGTTAGGTGTTGAGTTTATTGGTCACTTGGCTGGAGGAGGAATGGGCTACAGAATTTTGCAGGTGAGCACCCAAGGCTCAGCACCGGTTTGGTGCATCTGGCCTATACGAGCGGCAGATGGACTTCACGGCTCAATGCTGCGAATGTGGACCATGATGAAGCTCTCCCTGGTGTTAACTCCTTCTGCTGATGGAGGCCATGCCAGGGGAGGTATAGTTTTGGCCTAGCCAGCCTGGCACTAGCCTTACCAATATGGCTCATGCTGGGGGCAGGGTGTCTTGCCCATTGCAGGACAAGAAAAGGTCTGGGTTTGGCCCAGAGGCTTGTCCTGCCTCAGTTTGCCCTTGCTGTTATAGTTACCTTGTTCAATAAAGTGGCCCAGTTTTACCCATCACACTGTGTCAGCCTTGTTATTCTGACTGGGGGGCGTGGGCAATCCAAGAACATTTTAAAAATGACTTTAAAAAGGAATGGTCCTTGTCCAAGGTTATCAACTTATCCTAAACAGCAGGACATCTCCTGGCTCCCAGCCCCATATACTGCCTGAATGAGCAATGGGAGGAAAATAAGGGGCGGGGGGAGCTAATTGGTATTGCAATATGACTTCCAGGTTTCACCTGCAATTGATGTCATCGTACTCTAGGAATTCCCCAAAACTCTATAGTTTTACCATAGAGCTTTGGAAGATTCCTAAAACATAAAACTTAGGAATGATGTTGTGACATCTATTAATACTTCCCTTCCCCATGCTGTACCTCCTAAAAGATTTCAGGGTGAAGGGCAATCTTCACTTGAGCAAGTGGGAAGACAGCAAGGGTGGAGAGACAGCACTTGCTTAGAGTACCTTCTAGAGCCCGTTGTATTTTTCTTCACAACGGGCCTTATTCCTAGTATATTTCATAATGCTGAACAATGGCTCAGCCTTTCCCCCCGCTTCAAGCAGAGGGTGTGTGGGAGTTTTTTACTTGTTTGTCCTCAATACAGAAGTAAGATTCTTTGGTTCGACATTCAAATGTGTTCTGTTATGGAAAGAATTGATGCAGAGGGAATGTAACCCTCATGTTCTCTCATTTATTACAAGCCAAAATCTTGGATGCAGCTGCTTAATTTTTCTCTAGGTAGGAAGATGCCTAAATCTTAACTGCAATTTGGCTCTGGTGAAGCAAGGCCTCCCTTGCTTTTTCCTCTAATTGATCAGAAATCAAACCTTAGTGCAGTCTGGAGACCACTTTAAAAGCATTTAGGATTTCTCCCCTTTCTCCTTACTAAGAGATGGGGAAGAGGAATAGAAAAGGGGAGCTTGCCAAGCTGCATTTGTTTATCACCTGTTTCCAGAAGCTTTGTAATATGCTGTTTGTATTCAGAAGATTCCACTAGCAAATGTCAGCTGTATGAGACCTATGTATCCTTAATACCAATGTGTCACATAACTTGCAAGAAAGGATAAATGAAGGTGAGTGTAAGTACTCTGAAGAATAATCAGATGCTCTTCTAAAAGGAAAGCAGAAAGCAATAGAGGACCAAGAGGTGCTATGGGTCCTACAAAAACCTGCATGTGGCACTCAAGCATAGACAATATTGGTTTGCCCCTATCCTGGCTTGCCCCATATAGCAAGAGTGGCCTGTTTACGGTCAGCACATTGTAAATGAGGAAGAAGTAAAGTTCAGAACTATCCTCATCTAACATTTAACCATCTTTTAGTTCCTGGGAGGACTTTCAGTTTAATGCATGTTTTGCAGTTTAATGCATGTTGTGATGTATTTTCACTAATGGTTATAGATCCCGCGGAGTTAGCTATGTTAGTCTGTTACTGCAAAACTGTAGAGTCCAGTAGCGCCTTTAAGACTAACAAATTTTATTATAGTTAACGCTTTGGAGATATGCAGCTCTCTTCATCAGATGCATGCATCTGACAAAGAGAGCTGTGTTTCTCAAAATCTTGTACTACAATAACATTTGTTCATATTAAAGATGCTGCTGGACTCGTTACTATTTCACTAATGGTTGTAATTCATGGACAAATGCAGTTTTGCTTGGTCTCCATGTTCCTTTCTTCCTTGCAAAGAAGGAGCTGGGCCTCAGTAGTAGAGCAACTGTTTTGTACGCAGAAGGTCCCAGGTTCCATCTTTGGCATTTCCAGTTAAAGAATCAGGTAACAGGTGATGAGAAAGATCTCTACCCAAGACCCAGAAGACCTGCTGCCAGTTCAAATCAGCAATACTGACTCAGATGGACCAATGATCTGACTCAATATAAGGCAGCTTTATGTATTTATGTGATTTCACATTTCTAATCCATCTATACGAGATTTCTAATACATCTAATACGTTTGTGTCTTTGTATTCAGCAGAGTAGTAAATTATAGAAACACATTAAGAATAAATATATGTCTTATACATCAGATGACATATTTTCAGCACTGATATTGGAAACCAATAAAAGTACACCATACCCTGTGTTCTGGAGCCGTAGAAGAAAACAAGAGATTGCACAGAAAATCTGTATTAAAAGTAGCCTGTTCACAAGGTTAAACATTCACCAGCAAAGTGACCGGTGTGTATCTTGTGAAACAAGATAAAGGCTTGCATCCAATGGAGCATTTCTGAAGGATTTCCATCCACATAGTGCAACTGTCTCACCTCCCCTTCCCACTGCAGACCCAAATGTCTCTGGATATGCTGTTCTTGAGGTTTCTACAGAAACACTCACCTGAATGCAACCACAGGAAGCATGGCTGGTGTATGGGAGTAGAACAACTAGGCAGCCACCTAGGATGCCACCTGGCCTAGGGGGCACTGCCTCTTTGCACACACAGCGTGTGTGCTCCTTGGAGCCTCCAACTAAAAGGATCAAGTAGAAATAGTCATGTGAAGGTCTTGTCCCTGGCATCTCCAGCTAAAAGGATCAAGTAGTATTCTCACAATCTTTATTGTTTAATTTCACAATTTTTTTTAAAAAAATAAAATTTAAAATAAAAAACTGTAAATTAAAAATTAAATAGTTTCAAGTTTCTTCATTTCTCCTACAATTCTGTTTTTTAAATTTGGGGGGGAGCCCTAGTGGGCAGCTCGCCTAGGGCACCAAAAACCCTAGCATCGGCCCTGGGGAGGATCAGTAGTAGACACGGCTGGTTCCTTAGTGCAGCAAGAAGATGGGCTAGCTAAAACCATAGAAAACATGCAGCAGAAAACCTGGTTAGGATACCCTCTCATGATCTCACAGTTGGCAACAAGTTATGCACTCTTCAGATGAAGTAGAAGATCATGACTGCATCTTCAGAATCTTCAGATTTACTTGCAAACAGCAGAAGTCACTTTTCTTCATCTGAGTGTTAATGGTGGTGTGGATGGAAACTGATTGACTGATGAATTTCCCCCCAGACTGCTTAAATGCTATGTTCTTTGTCTTTAATTTCCTTGCAAATGAACTGGCCCAACACATGAACAGCTTTCTCAAGTGTCAGCTTTGGGGCCCATTCAGTTCTGCTAGTATGGTTGCAAAGCCTGCTGGTTTTCCTGCATCACAGTAGAATGCATCCTGTTTTTTATGAGCTTCAGTTTGAAGGAACTGCACTGTCAACTGTTGTAGGTAGCATTAGAAGTACAAGCAGACTGGCAAGAAAATAATTCAGAAAGAGAATAGTCATCTTGTTTGCATAATTGCTTAGACATCTGGATTTCCCCACTGTAACCAAATCCATCATATGGAAGCAAATTGCATAAGGACTCCAGAATTTTGTTCTTCTAGATGTCTCATTTGCTGCTGGCTTGTTATGATGTAGTTTTTATATGTTTTCATTGTAATTTTAGTTTTCTGTTGTTGGGCATTGTTAATATTTTTACGGGTGCGTTCAGATGTACTATTAGTGGCGACATAGCTCCATCTCGCTGATGGATTAAATATGTTCATCCAGACACCCACATCTGGCAGTCGAGCATCATCCAGGTTCATCCCAGCTTGCTGCAGATCAATGCCGCATTAATTCGATAGTGCAGAAAGTCCAGCCCTTTTTCACAGAAGTGGCACATGATCGTTTTTTTCCTCTTTGGACAGCTCACATGCGACACTGCCCCTTGGAATGTTTACCCCCCCACACTTAAAAAAAAAGCTTCAGCAGACATGCGCATTGCCAGATCATCCAGGAATCTGAGGTGATGCTTCTGCTTCTCCAATCAACACAGGATAAGAGGAGGGGGGGGGGGGCGAAACAGTATCCCACTATTCAGAACAGGAAAAAAAATCTTTTTTTTTTGCACTGTGGAGGATTTCCAGATATCATTGTCACTGCCAATTTCCAGGAAAATCGTTCCTGGCAGTCCCCTGAGTTGAATTGGCAACGTTAAATCCGGAAACTTTCCCCCCTCCCCCCCACCTCTGAAGCAGCGTTTGATTTCCCACCTCCAAACAGTTGGGCGCATGTTCAATGGACCCCCCCCCCCCCCCCCGGAATCACCATCTGATCATGCATACACCAAGAAAAGAGCATTATAGTATTGGATGTCTGATCGCTCAACAACAGGATGAGTTGCATTCTTGGATGCTCGTCTGATTGGCCCTGCATCGAATCAATATTCAGCGGTTAAAATTTGAGCGCTACACACCCGCTTTTGATATGACGTGTGACCGCACCCTATGAGTATTATTAGCTGTTCTGGACCGACTTTTAGAAAAGATAAAACTAATTTTAAACAAAATGAGTATATATTGCCCACTCTGCTGGTATAGATTTTCCAATGTATCTTCACGGAGTTCTGGCTTAATGTAGAGAAGAGAATCCCAAATATGCTTGTGTGCTTTGCAAATATCAGGAAAAGTTCTTTGAGTGAAGAGATATAAAGTACAATACTCAAAGTGCAAGCTTGGGCTTAGTTGGCATTTGTGGCGGGCTTATCCTTCACTTCACAATCAATGTATTTTTTATGAAAATACTGAAAAAGGAGCACCAATATGAAGTTCTTTCACCATTTTCCATGTATTTATTGGACTATTTCCAAGTCCATCATTTGGCTGATAACACTGGAAGCGAGGCTATACTTTGTCAGGGTATTTTATTGCTCCAGGGATATCAAGAGGTTCTGGCTTGTGATGTTTACTTCCAGCAATATGTCCCAATATAACCCTATAAGATGTTTGAAAATACACATATTTCTAGCAAGAATCTTTGCATCGGTCTGTGTTGTGGCACCATGATACCTGTCAGAATGCTATCCCCTGTCACTGCAATTATGGGCATTGTACACTTTCCCCAACCTGGTGTCATATAGCTTTACTCTCCTCACACAACTTTCTCAATGTGAAAAATTCAGTAGTTTCTCAAGATGCGATGTTTCAACAGGCTCCCTTAGAGTTGTACTTGAGTGAAGGAGTATAGAGAATAAAGTACAGATTAGGGATCCTCATTCTTATTGGAATTTTGAAAATTGGAAATGAGTACCAGTACAAAATAGTTGCCTTGTGCCTTTTCAAATATTGGAATTCTGTGAGGAGGCTGCAAACCAAACATTCTCCTATGATGAGGCAGATGTTTCTGAATGGGTGCTCCGAGAAGACACCATTGTGGTACTTCTTGTATTTTATTTTTGGAGCATCTGCTGCTCCACTGATGTGGAGGAAAGCCAGGATTGGCTCCATGCTCCAGGGAAGAGAAGTTTTATTGAAAAAAGATATGAGCATCATGAAACCCACCCATGGGTGCCATGTGCACAGAACAACCATGCTGGGGATCATTGGCTATAGATATTTAAAATGACAATAATCTTCAGTACAAGCTACAGCACTGCTGAATGGAAGCTGTACAGGACAAAAATCTCAGGGATTTAACTTCTGAACCCATCTTCACATTCCATTTTTTTTTCTTTCTCTCATAATAGTTCACTTTTCAGTCTTGTCCTCTTAGGGAGGCCAAGTTTCCTGCTATAGCAGAAGATCTCCCACCAGTATCCTGCTGCTGACCAGTGCAGTAGTGGGAGCAAAATCGAGGGAAGTGCTATCACACGAATGCCACAATGTCACTTCCAGCCATGTAACAGGGAGTGACATCACATACCATTGAAAAGCTTTAGTTGTCTCTCAAGTCTCTATAGTTTTACTATAAAGAGTTGGGGGGTTGATAAAGCATTGCAGTGACATGTGACTTAATTTCCAATCACACAGCTGGAGTGGCATTTATTCCTTAAAGCTCCCAGTAATTATCTCTCTCTCAGTTGGCATCCCCATATCCTCTGTTATCTACAGTGTTAATCCGCATATCTTCTGTCTTTAAAAAAAAATATATTAACCATTCTGACTTCTGTTATATAATCCATAATCAGATATTCTAAGATGTATTCTCTAATATTCACTACAGCTGAAATCTGAAATGTTTGAGAATTGAAGTTATCCTTCTCACAATGTCATATCTTATATCTATCACATATTTACCCCATATTTTCTCTAAGGAGTTTAGGACAGTGTACATGATTCTATCCTTCTTCATTCTTTCTTTAGAGGTAAGTGAGCCTGAGAGAGAATAATTTGCCCAGGGTAACTTAACGACTAAGCACAGATCATTTGAATTCTTTCTCCTCCATCCTAGTTTGACACGGTAATTGCTATGCTACATTGGCTTACTTGGGTCTGCTGCTGTTACAAAACACATAAGAAAAAGCATTTGTTCTGAAAGGCAATACTAGCTTGCAGATTTCAGCAGTGCTGAAATCTTTCCCTTGACTTATGTGACAGAAAACTGTATAACTTAATTCTGAATAGTTTTCTTTAGCCATGACTGTGGACTTATTTTTTGGAGGTCAATCTTTTCTAGGTGTAGAATCAGACACTCCTGTTGCTTCCATAAATTTAAGGAAAGTAACACTGGTTGCTACAAACAACAGATCTGATTGCCCATGCAATGCTAGGTGTTGAATAGCTTGCTGTCTCCCCGCCCACCTCCTCCATCCATAAAATCTTTTCAAGGAATGGTAAACCCATTTCATTTAGTGTATGTGTTTTGTGATGCATGAAAATATTCCTTTAATGCATTTTTCTTATTGGGTTTTGTAATCTGTTGATATCTTAATTTGTTTATTAGGTCATCAGTCAGGCTTTCACTCTATACTGCTTTGTAAGTCTTTCTGTTGAAAAGCAGCCCACAAATAAATATATGCACCTTTTCAGAATAGTTTCCCCAGTGCTGAGTCTCAAGGTGCAGTCTTTTCTTAATTCTTGTCACCTTTTATTGCCTTAGCCTCATCCTGGGCTCTTTCCAGATAGGATCACTTGTGAGATTTCATTTTCTTGTGCCTTTTCAAATATCTGGCTGCTTTCTCTGATCTTTCATTTCATCCAAACAACTGTAGACACATTGCTGATCTGGAAGAGCTTCCAACAGAGATAATACACTGCATTGCAGGACTTTGCCTTCCGGAGCCATGACCCTGGGAGGTAATTCATAAAACATGCAATGAAAGTCCTCTCTCTCTTTTTCTCTGCAAGTAATGGGTTTGAAAATTGAAGCTATCCTTCTCACAACGTCAGTTTTTTTCTTGCATTGAACACCTTGTACAGTCATATTGATAATTTGTTCAAAATTCAAGATAAGCAGTATTTTGAGAGGTTTTGCATCCATTAGATTTATTATTCAGTTTATTTACTACTTTTTTGTGTGCTGAGATTCAAGGTGGATTACATAATGTAAGTCAATGCAAGCAATAGGATAAGACAGCTAATAAGCAATGTAATAGGAATGGGATTGCAGAAAACTGGATCAAAGCATAAAATATTCTTAATTGATATGTTACACAATACAGAAAATGGTATTACATAAAAAGAAACCAAAGCAGTGAGAACAAGATAATACATATGGCAAACAGTTCTTATATACTAAATATACCTGTATAGTTCAAAGTACTGGAGTTTTCCTGAACCACCTCATTATAGCATAGCCCTATTTATAGAAATGTCCTCCTAAACAATTATGTTTTACACAGTTTCTGGAGTGAGAAAGGCCTGGGAGCCTTCCTGACCTCCTGTGGCAGGCATCTGTGTAGCTGGTGGCATTCAACATGGTTGCTGTTCAATCAAGTTGTAATTCAGGTGTTTGCATATCCTTGCATTATAGCCAAAGCTTCCTCCATTAATGTCCCGGGGGACTTTTAAGACTTTTGATTGCTGAGCACCATTTCATACAATGAGGTCTCTCAAATCATTGCTCACATCCCCCTACAGCCCTCTCACAATCATAGACTAAAATTAGTGTTATCAGACAGAGTTCTCTTTTGCTGTCTTGCCCAGGGAGATTAACAGTTACATCTATCTGAGAAGTGAATGAGAATGCAATAGTTGTCAGTCTGGCTGACCAGAAGAAATTCAATTCCCTCTCTCTCGACTTCAGAGATACAGTTTCATCTTGAACTTGTGCATTTACAAATCTCAGGAGATCTGTTTTTGTTTAGACTACAAAGCTTTCTTTACTGTCCTCATTTTTTAAAAAAAATATATGGAACAAGAAAGGTGTCTTCTTCCATCTGAAATGGCTGTCACAGCAGTACTTGATGAACGTAGAAATTGAGATTGTGGCACAAATTTGACTGTCTGAAATCAGTAAAACAGGCAATTGCATTGACAGTTCATTTGAGGAGCAGTAATTGAAACTGCCAATGTTTTACAAATGTTTCCAGTCAATAAAGAGGACACCTGTTCCAACACTTCTCAGAACCCATTCAAATCCCAAACTGCTCCAAATACAGAAAATACAAAGCAAGACAACTGCTGTGCATTCCAGACAGACTTCATGATGAAACCTAGGTGTGCTGTTTTCACCAGTGCAAGAACATGGGCAACGATTGACGTCCCCCAACTCATAATAAAAACGAACAAGTGTGGAGCCATCTGGCGCTGTCATTATGAATGTATGTTGCATTACACATTAAACAAAACAGAGTCTGAACATCAAATCCCCCCAAGCATATTTCCTTTTGAAATAACTTTGCAGAAAATCTTTTTTCTAATTCACATCTATAGCAGTTCTTTCCACGCTCCCTTAGCCGTTAAAATGGAGCAAATGATCATCAATAAACTCAGCCCTAGAAAGGGCTGGGTACAAGGATCTACCACATTGCTTCTCAAGGGATGTTCCTGCTGCTCCACACTTTGGACCTGAAAATCACTGTGGCAATTTTTCCCCCCAGTCTTCTATAAATCAAACTGGTGAGTTCTTATTTTCATGCCATTTGCTATTCCCTTTCACCCACCCCCCACACTTAAATTTGCACAACTGTGAGGCAAAGCACCCCAATTTCCTCCCACAGGGGTTAATGTGAATGGTAATGGACTTGTTCCATCCTGCAGGTGTTAGTAATTGCTCTCTCAACCTATATGGCCAGAGATGGAACATGGCCATTAGTTTCTCATGAGAATCTATGGCCCACAAGATGGGAGGGAGGAGGTCAGGAGCGATGAGAAAATGTTCTTAAGGGTTCCAGCAGGACTGTGTTCTGATTGTCCTAACCTGGATAGCCCAGGCCAGCCTGATCCTATCAGATCTCAGAAGCTAAGCAGGGTCAGTCTTGGCTAGTATTTGGAAGGAATATCAGGGTCATGATGCAGAAGTATGCAATAGCAAACCACCTCTGAAACACCTGCTGCCTTAAAAACATGTCTATCTCCACCTAGTGGTGCATAACACTAAAAGGAACTTGAACTTCTAGCTGCCAGACAATCTTATGATCTCCTGGTTATTCTTCAAACAGTGCCATACGATAATTATCATTAGTTGTTATTGTGTCTTGATTGAGTGCCATCATCACCTGATGTTGCTTGGCCAAAAAATTATAATTGAGCTAATAGCCAGAAAAGGGAGGGGGCTAGCTTGGATTCTGAAGGACTGACGGCCTGGACTATGACATGATTATATTGCAATAGATAACAATGTAGAGAAAGCATCAGCTGTGGTATTTCACTCTTGGACTTAAGGTTTGTGCCATCTAACTCAGGTTGGGGAAATGTGTTAGGCTAGTTTTCTTCTGTATGTTTTAGAGTAATGTGCTGCCTGTAGACTAAATCCTTTTGTATTGACAGATATTAAATAAAACTTTATAATAGTTTAATAAAAACAAAGTAAAGCTTTGTTTTGGGTGAAGCAGTCCTGGGAACCCACAGAGTTCAGCTTTGGACGTTGTCAACAATCCTAACATTGTTTTTGTATTACTTTGGCAGACCAATGGTGCATAACATATCAATGGTGTAAAATGTTATAAAATGCAGTTAAAGTGCCATGAAAATGAAATAAATGAATTGGGAACACCAGCAACGAAAAAGGACAGCATGAAAAGGCTCACAGTGATTTGAACTGGAAGCATCAGCAATGAATATTTACACTTAGGGGGAGAGGTGAATAAATAAAAGTGCCTAGATCATGCTGTATTTTTTTGCTTTACAAGAATCCAAGTGACAAACAGAATCATCCACATGACTATATGGTGGTCACAAAGATCACCCTTGTTTATCATAGATGTTAAAATTACAAAACATTAACTAAACTGTCATAGAGTTAATAATGTTATTCAAACCAAGTCCAGACACATAAGAATTACAACGCAATTTGCAGCCGAGCTATACTGTTCTAACTCCATTGACTTCAGTGGAGTTAGAAAGGTGTAACTGTACCGAGGATTGCACTGTCAGTCTACTCACTCATAAACTGAGCAACAGCATAACACATTAGCAGGCCACCAAGCCATTATACAACAGACATGGTGCTGAAACATAGGGCTCATAGAAGGAATTTCCATATAACATAAAGCAGAATGAAGGGGCAGAAACTATTTCATGAATGAGCTAATACCTAGCCTCATCACTCCACACTGTAACTCTTTAATTAAACATGGAGAGAAGCCAAGATACATACTACCTTTGATTATGCACAGAATGTCTTTCCATCACCTGTCAGTCATATCTACCTGACAGCTGCTCTCCAGGTCTTTCCTAGCACCTATTACCTGATCCATAAGGTGCAGATGTGGGGTATAAGGTACAGGTTTGGGATCTCTCAGCATGAGAAGCATTTGCAAAGCCCAAGCATGGAGGTGGAGGAGCAAAACTGTGCTTTATCAAGGCTCAGCATCCAGTAGGGTGGGTCAGGCTCAGCTGCAAGGTCATCATCATAATGTAATCAGTCATCATTTCAGAAATAAAAGAGAAACTTTTATTCAGGAGAACACTGCATGCTGTGATGGGCTCATGAAAAAAAAAATGCCTGAGCTCTATACCAGGGCCGAACATAGCCTATTGACCCCTGGGGTGGATAATTTTTAACAACCCCTTCCTTTGCATTTTAAAATTAAAAGGAAAGACAATTGGCTGAATTTAGCATGATGCTGGCTTCAAGATTCCCCTTCAAGGGCCTTCCTCACCTGAACCCAGAGTGAAGTGCCTACCCCTAAGCCTACCTTGTCATGCCACTGCTCCACACTTGTGTTATGTCATCCAGCCATGCCTTCTTCCCATTTAAAACAGTTGCTAACCTCCAGATGGGACCTCAGGATCTCCAGGAATTACAAATGGACTTCAAATCACAGAAGTAATTCCCTTTGGAAGATGATGGCTGATTTGGAGAGTGGACACAGTGACACTAGACCCTATCAGTGTTGGTAAGTGTAAGTTGTGGCACATTGAGAACAAAAAATCCCAACTTCAAGTATGGTTGCCAGGTCTATGTTGGAAAATACCAGGAGACTTGGGGGTGGATCTGGGAAAAGGTGAGATTTGGGGAGGGGAGGGGTCTCAGCATGGTTCAATGTCATAGGGTCCACGCTCCAGGATCCCTGGTCAAACTGACCTGGAGTAAAACTGCTGCCTGACCCCAAAGTGGTGAACAGCATTTCCTTGGGTGTGTAAAAGATGTCATGAGAACTAAGCACTGCTGCACCCTTCCTGCTCTCTCTCTCATGAACTGCCAAAGTTCAGAGAATCAGTATTGTTGTCAGATGGCCATCTAGCCTCTGTTTAAAAACCTCCAAAGAAGAAGACCCCACCACCTCCCAACCAGGGCCAGCCCTTCCACTAGGCAAATTTGGCATTTGCCTAGGACGTCAGGCCAAGGGGGTCACCAAATTGGGCACTTCCCCCCTCCTGGTGCCCTAGGCAAATGCCCTGGTTGGGTACCAGCCTGCTGGCTTTGCTCCACCTCCCTTCTGATCAGAAAGGAGGCAGAGCAAAGCCAGCTGGCTGGCTGGCTTGTGCACCTTCACCTCCCTTCCTGGGTGCCCTTCCTGCCCTACTTTGCCATGTGGGCAGCGGGGGGCAGTGCCATGGGGGGCGTGGTTGGCAGTGGGCCTGTCTTGGGCACCACACACCCTGGGGCCAGCCCTGCTTCCAAAGAAGCATGTTCCACTGAGGAATCGCTTTAATTGGATAGATAGAGAAAACTTTTTTCTCCCTCTCTCAAAATACTTGAATTCCCAATGAAGTTGTTGAGAAATAGGTTCAGGTAAGACAAACAGAAATACTTCTTTACTCAATGGGTAATTAAACTGTGGAATTCACTGCCAATGGAGGTAATAATAGCATTAAGCATAGTTAGCTTTAAAGGGGAATTAGATTAATGGTGGAGAGGACCTTCATTGCCCACCAGCCATGGTGACTGAAGGGAGACTCCATCTACTGAGGCAGTAAATCTCTGAATAGCAGTGCTGGAAAGCAATATCAGGGAGGGCCTCAGACTTTATGTGCAGTTTGGACCTCCAGGGCAACTGGTTGGCCTTTGAATAAAACAGTGCTGATCCATCAGGCTTTTCTTATGTTCTATCTTGGGAATGGTGCCAGGGTGATGTGCTAATAAACCATCACAATGCAAATCCCCTCTCCCTTTGAAGCCATTTAAAAATAATAATCTGGAGCTCTGGTCTCAGATCTCCTGAATCTTGAAGTGAAATCATTTGCAACTGATAGGTTAAAAAAAGGACACTTTCTGAATGGAATATATTGGTGTGAAGCAGATTATTTGTAGGATAGCAAAGCAATTATTTTAGGCTATCCAAATGAGTCGGATCAATCTTTACAATGGCATCTTCCCTAACAGTACCATTATAAGGGAGCTATTGGACACAACATTAGGGATGAACTTAACACACATTCTGCATCCTGAAAATCACAATCAGCAATTGAATCATTTCCATTGCTCAAAATGCCCCATTTCTCACAAATATCTTGACTCAACTGAATGATGTTTCCAATCTTCTCAGAATGTTATTTGCTGGAAATACATTTTGTGTGTTCCTAATTCTACTACCAGAGGAAATCAGCACTATTTCTTTAAATAGCTTGGCACCCATTGCTTTGAGCATTTTTGTGTTTGTTTGGAAAGGGGACTAATAAGTTTTATAACAAAAAAATACTGAGGCTTTAATCATAGAATCTGTTAGAGCTCAGCAATGCCTCTGTTGCTAAAAGTCAGTCAGAATGGATTGTCCTTCCCTGCTTTGTTATTATAATCTGTAACATATACCAGGTATCTGAGAACACTGTTTCTAGCTTGATTCAATTTCAGACAAAGTAGAGCCTTAGCAACTGCTATTTTAGAAATTATTCTGAGTATCTATTAATTAAAATGTGCAATACCATTTGAGATGGAGTTAACAACACTCAAAAAAAGCCATGTACTACCATTGCCAGGTCCCCCCTAGCCACTGATGGGGAATTGGGGGGGGGGGAGTGTTGCCAGATCCAGGCTGGGAAACTCCTGGAGATTTGAGGATGAAGCCTGGAGAGGACTGGGACTTCAGTGGGGTACAGAACCATAGAATCCAATTCATTCATTTTCTCCAGGGGAACTAACCTCTGTGGTCTGGAGATAAACTGTAATTCCAGGGGATCCCCACCCAAAAGTTGGCATCCCTAAAAGTTGTAAAATAAAAAAAATAGGAATTGGCTGGAGTCAGATTCATAAGAACATAAGAGAAGCCATGTTGTATCAGGCCAATAGCCCATCCAGTCCAACACTCTGTGTCACACAGTGGCCCCCAAAAATTCACCTTCAGAATTGTCATTACCTTGAATTTTAAGAGTTTTTTTCAAGCAGTGAGAACTCTTTGGCCTGCAATAACTGTGTTGGAATGTGATTTATGTCTAAAGGGGCTGTACAAAAAGATAGAGCACCTTACAGTCCAACCTCTGATTCAAGGCTGCTCAGCTGCTCTGTGTTACTGCTGAGATTTAAAATGAAAGAATAATAGATCAGGAAATAATGGTTCCCCTTGAGGTTTATTTACAGTGCTGCAAGACCTTGCAGGGTTGAACAGTGCCTGTAACTGTGAGTACATAAGGTACAGGACTAAGGATGGGCACAAACTGGCCAGCAAATCTAAATTTGCAACAAAAATTGCCTGGTTTGTGGTTCAGGAGCTGAGGTCCATGCAATTTGACCTGCAGTGAACATCCGATGACCCTCCACATGGTTTTTGGAGG
Source organism: Heteronotia binoei (assembly GCF_032191835.1). NCBI lineage: Eukaryota > Metazoa > Chordata > Lepidosauria > Squamata > Gekkonidae > Heteronotia > Heteronotia binoei. The sequence goes on from NC_083230.1 coordinate 88,082,351, forward strand.
TTCCGGCAGTTCATAGTGGTACATGTTGGCTGCATCTATGGCAGACACATTGGCACAGTTCAATTATAATAGTCAAGCAACAGGGGGGATGGACTTCTGCAGCCCTAAAAACAACAATGGCCCTTCAAAGCTTGACAGGCAGCACTGGCAGCCAATAAGAGAGCTCCCATTCTGCTCTATGGGAGAAGAGTGGTATATATACCCCCAGCTTACTCAAGGCTCTGGCACACCTTTCCTGCTCATGCTGAGCAGAGGGACTTAGCTTCATTGGCTGAGGAACCCCCTGCATGGGCTTTGTGACTAGCACTTTCCTGGAGGCACCTGCTAAATCCAATCCTTGTCAAACTTGGAGGGCAAGTAGAGGATAGTCAGCTGGAGACTCATTGCAAGTTTGGTGTCTCTAGCTCACAGGGGCGCTGTTCTACAACATCATGAACCTCACAAACTGAGCCAGTTCATTGAATGGAAAAGTTCATGAAAGTTCATGGTTCATGCGGCCTCATGACCCAAGAACTGAAATGAATCGCAATTTTCCTGGTTCATGTCCATTCCTATTCAGGACTCCCTGACCCAACCTTAGATTCTAAAGCACTTTAGGTCTGATGTGTATCAAGAATCAGTCCATTAAACAGCAGTAGACCCTTTTTCTCCTGAGGTCTCTCATTTTGTTAAGCTAACCCCCAGAGATCAAGCTGAGAGAACTGTAGCTTTCCAGTCTGTTCCAATTCCTAAGAGAGAACAGTTAGGCCTCCCAAAGATGGCAGCCATGTTCCTGCAGGGCCTGCTGGGAGATCCTGAGGGTGGGGACAGTTGCCCCATTGCTGGTGCAATCCTCTCTACATCACTTACAAATGCAAAACCAAATGTGGTGTGTAGCACAGACACTAGCAAGCTCCCCCAATATTTACCTCTCTGGCCTGACAAGTGGTGGCCTGGAATGGGAGCCAGTTGTGGCAGGTCTATAGTGGGGCATTCAGCCCTGGATTACAATTTATAATTTGGAGCAGTTTGAGAAGTTTGTTAAGACTTGGACTTCATTGAACAGTCTTCTTTAGAAAAGACGTCACAGCGAACTGTTTCTGTTTCAGTGAGTTGAACTGTCTTGGCTAGGTGATGTTAAAGACGGTTGTACTATAAAAGTTTTGTTTAATATAAGTTTAAACGCTGTTTTGGGTTTGGCTAATTGTTGATAGAAGCTAGAAGGCTGTTTTTCTATGATCACTGTATAATACTGGTACTGTCTGACAGATACTAGCTTATCTAATATAAACAGGAACACTGAGTTCTAAAACAAATCCCTAAAGAGGCAGCACACGGAATTTGTGGTCGTGAGTGCAAATATACTCATAAGCATGGAAAATAAAGCTGCTACTGGCTTTAAAGAGACAATTTTAAAAAAAGACAATCAAGAAGGTAAACCACCAATTCTTTCCCCTAGCTCTTCGTCTGGCCCAGGGAAGTTTACAACCATGCGGGGAGATATGAAAGAGATGCAAAATACCCTACTAACTGCCATAGTGCAGTTGACTGGCAAAGTAGATAACATAGGAGAGCAGATGGCAGAGATCAAACAAGAGCTTCAAGAGAACAGAAAACAGACAGCAGAGACCAATAAAGCCTTAAAGGTACTAGATGCACAGGTGACAGACAATATACAAAAGGTGGGACAATTGGGAAAAGAACAGAATGTGCATGACAGCAGACTGCTACAGCTGGAAATAGATAGAGCAGTCTATATGTTGAGGCTTCAAAATGTACCAGAAGAAAAAACTGAAGATTTACAGAAAATATTAAGTGAGGCCTTGACAGAAATTCTACAGGTAACACCTGAAAAGATGGAAGAAGAGTTTGATCAAGTTAACAGAATAAACTGCCCAGCGAAATTCATTTGAAGCTTACAAGAAAGAAGACCAGAGACAATATTTTGAAGCAAGCAAGAGTCAAATCAGTGATGATAGCAGGAAATATGGTGAAAATTTTGCGAGAGGTACCATGGCCAGTTAGACAAAAGAGGAGAGAATATCAAGCCTTGACAAACTTCTTGAGAGAAAGAGAAATATACATGGCTAATGCTGGAAAGCTTACTTTTTACTTATGAAGAGAACAGAAATAGGATAAACTCTATCTTTAAAGCTCAGAATTTTCTGGAGAGAGTAAAGAAAAAAGAGGGGAAGGAAAAGAAGGAAGATGAAGAAGAAGAAGAAGGCTCAGATGAAGAGGATCCAAATGAACCATGGAAATATCCAACAAGATTCCAGACTAAAAAAGATAAAAAAGATAGTGATAAGAAAACTCCATAATGGCAGTAATGATCTCTATTAATGTGAATGTACTCAATTCTCCTGTAAAAAGGAGGAAGACTTTTAGATATTTGACAAAATTGGAAATGGATATAATTTGTTTACAAGAAACCCATATTTTGGCTAAAGATCAACACTTTTTGAAAAATAAGAAACTGGGCAATTTGTTTACAGCAACAAATATGAATAAAAAGAAAAGGGGATTGGCAATTTATGCCAAGGACAAATTTAACCCACAATTACAGTATGCCTCTGAGGATGGAAGAATTCTATTAGTGGAAGTCATGGTGGACAATAAAAAAATCTTATTGGCAAATATTTATGCTCCGAATGATCACCAAGAGAAATTTTTCCAAGATTTGCATCTCAAGTTGTCAAATTTGGAGTATGCAGAATACTGCATAGTAGGAGATTTTAATACTGTTTCTGACAGACAATTGGACAAAAAAGATCACATAAATATACTTAAACTAAAAGTCCTCAACTATCAGCAAGTTTTTGGAAATTAGCAGAAGAACTAGATCTGGTTGATGAATGGAGAACAAGATATCCAAATTCAAAAGATTTTACATACTACTCTGCCAGTCATCAAATGTGGTAAAGAACTGATATGTGTTGGCTCTCCACAAATTTGGTTAAAGACTTAGTTGAGACAGAAATCCAAACTAGAGTCATATCAGATCATAGTCCTGTAATGGTAAAACTCAAAGGTACACGAATGAGAAGAACGTGGAGGTTAAATACTTCTTTTTTAAAAGATAAAGATTTTCATAAAGAATCCAAGGCTGAAATGGAATCTTTTTTAAAACAGAACACAACTCAAGATGTAAAGATGCAAGTAGTTTGGGACACCGCTAAAGCATATTTTAGGGGTCTTGCAATTAGACATAGTGCAAAGAAGAAGAAAGAAAGAACCGAAAATTTTCAAAAATGATTGTTACAAGTAGGAGAAGCTGAAAAGAACCATTGGTTCCGGAAATCTTTGTACAACACATGGTCATGGTTAAAACTGAGAATTTACCAGAAAATTCCAAGATGGGTATCTCCAGTGGAAGCATTCACTCCTCCAAATCTTTTGAAACCCAACCAGAGTTATAGATATGATGATCTGCTGAAAAACAACAACCAATTGAAAACCAGAGAAGACCTAGAAAACATGGACATTAAAATGAGTTGGTGGTTGAGAACGCAAGTTGAATCTAGGTATGCCAAAGATAAGATAACAGACTAACGCAGAGCAATATCCATTTGACAAAATCTTTTTAGGTCCTCAAGAAAAACTAATCTCTAAGCTACATGCATACCTATTACTGATGAAGATGCAAGATGAGGTAGTAAAAGATTGTATGGTCCAATGGGTGAAAAACTTGGGACATAACATCAGGTTAGAAGAATGGGAGAGGCTGTGGAAAGAAAATTTGTATGTTTTATAGATGGTACATAACTCCACAGAAATTGTGTAAGATGTATACCAACATGTCTAACAAATGCTGGAAATGTCAGCACTCCCGCCCTCCAGAGCCACCTCCTCTTTTAGCTCCCCCCCCCCGAGTCCCTCTGGGTTGGTTTTCCTTCCCGATCGTGTTGTTACCCCCCCCCCCCGCTGAAGGGGGAATGAGGGAATCTACCTTATCCCTCCCCCGAGTTTGATCCCTTTTTGGAGCTTATCCGAACTGGAAACTTCGGCTGGATGGCCGACAAGAGGCCAGATAATGGAGAGCCCACCGAACCGATTGAAGAGCCGACAATCCCGAAGGGAGTGACAGTAGTCCAGAGGAAAGTCAAGTCGCCAGCACATTTCTCGACGCTACTCTACACCCCGAAGCAGTGGAAGCTGCGGACCTCCACAGCGTTGATGGACAAGGCCGCAGGGCACTACACCGCACTGCTGACTGAGGCCGAAGGGGGAGATGTCGGGTCGGGGAGAAGCGCGGAGAAGAAGGACGGGAGCCTGAGTCTTTGCACCGATTTTAGGGGGATAAACGGGATTTCCATGTCCAATGCCTACCCCATCCCCCTGATCAAGGATCTTTTGAGCACTGTATCAGAGGGGAAAATCTTCACCAAACTCGATCTCCGAGACGCCTACTTCCGAGTTAGAATCAAGGAAGGGGATGAGTGGAAGACGGCGTTCAATACGCCCATGAAACAGTTCGAATACTTAGTAATGCCGTTCGGGCTGCAGGGGGCACGGGGAGTGTTCATGAACTTTATAAACGAAGTACTGAGGGAATTTTTGTACAAGCGAGTGGTGGTGTACCTGGATGACATCATTATTTATTCTAAAGACCTGAAATCACATGTACCCCTGGTTCGAAAAGTGCTAACCACGCTGTATCAGCACAAGTTGTATGCTAAATTGTCAAAGTGTGAGTTCCACCAAATGGAACTAGATTACCTGGGGTTCCGAGTTTCTGGGGAGGGTTTAGCGATGGACCCAGCCAAAATACAAGCGGTACTTGACTGGGAGGCCCCCCGAACTCGATGGCAGCTACAATCTTTCCTCGGGTTCGCAAATTTCTATAGGGGGTTCATAAAGGGGTTCGGCCAGGTGATGCTCCCACTAACTGAATTGCTAAAGACTAAAGGGAGGGGGAGCGACACGAAGCGGCCAGGGGCGAGCTTGCACTGGACGCTGGAGTGTCAGGCTGCATTCGAAAAGCTAAAGAGGCTTTTCACCAGTGAACCAGTGCTGGCTCACCCCAATGAATTGAAGCCCTTCGTGGTGCAATGCGACGCTTCTGACGTTGCCGTTGGGGCAATATTAATGCAAAAAGATGCGGAGGGGAGGCTCAGGCCGTGTGCGTATGTGTCTAAAAAATTTTCAAACGAACAACGGAATTGGTCGGTGTGGGACAAGGAAGCATTTGCAGTAACATATGCACTGAAGATTTGGCGTTCTTGGTTAGAGGGGGCTAGAGTGCCGTTCGAAATCTGGACAGATCACAAAAACTTAGAGGCACTAACAGGGAAAAGAAAACTAACTGCCAAGCAAATCTGATGGGCGGGATTCTTCGCCAAGTTCGACTTTGTACTGAAACACATCCCAGGGTCGCGGAATTTCCTAGCCGACGTGCTCTCGCGGCTGCCGCAGCACGAGAACCAGAGGGAGGAGGTGGTAGATTCCCTCATTCCCCCTTCAGCAGTAGCAGGGGGGGGGGTAACAACACGATCGGGAAGGAAAACCAACCCAGAGGGACCCTGAGGGGGGAAGCTAAAAGAGGAGGTGGAAAAAGAAAGGGGCGGGCTGCCCGATGGAGTGGAAAAGGGGGAAGGAGGCTTCTGGTACTACCAAGGGAAACTCTATGTACCCCAGAGCCTCCGACCGGAGATACTACAGCACTGCCACTGCAGTAAGCTGGCGGGCCACTTTGGCTATGTGAAAACGCTACACTTGGTGAGCAAGCAGTTTTGGTGGCCCCAAATGAAAAAGGACATCTCGGAGTACAAAGGGTCCTGCCCCATCTGTATCATGGCCAAAAAGAGGGGATGTAAGACCCCGGGACTCCTCCAACCGGTGGTCTCACTAGACTTTATAGTGGAGCTTCCGCCTTCCCAAGGGAAAACGGTGATATTAGTCGTGGTGGATACGTTTTCCAAGCAAGCCCACTTCATTCCATGCAAGCAACACCCCACCACCAAGAAGCTGGCTTACTTATTCTTCCATCACATGGTCCGGCTCCACTCATTCCCGGAGAAGGTCATTAGTGACCACGGGCCGCAGTTCGTTGCCAACTTCTAGTGGGAGTTTTGCAAGATGGCAGGGATAGAGCAAGGGTTGAGTTCAGCTTACCACCCTCAGACAGACGGACAGACGGAGAGGGTGAACGGGCTTCTTGAGCAGTACCTAAGGTGTTACATCAACTACCAACAATCTAACTGGGTCGAGTTCGTGCCCTTTGCTGAATACAGATATAACAACAGCATTCACAGCTCCACCAAAGCCTCCCCATTTCAGATAGTCAATGGATATGAGGGATGGGCATTCCCTTCCCTGCCGGTCCCCAGTACCCCAACAGCCTCCAGCTCCTGCCAACAGTGGTGGGAAGGGATCAGAAAAGGGTGGAGGGTAATTCAAGAAAACTTGGAAGCAGCAAAAAAGACTTACAAGGATTACTTTGACAAGAAACACTCCCCCCAATGGGAATTCAAGGTGGGTGAAACAGTGTTCCTGTCCACTAAAAACCTTCCACTACCACAAACATGCAAGAAGTTGGCTTATAAGTTCCTGGGGCCTTTTAAAATCAAGAGAGTCATTAATCAAGTCACCGTGGAACTGGAGCTGCCTAAAATGTTTAGTAAGATCCACCCTGTTTTTCACTGCAGTCTTCTTCGGAAGGACCCTGGAGCCACATCTTGGCACCCCCACTCTCCAGAGCCACCTCCTATCAAAGTGAAGGGCCAGAGCCACCATGAGGTGCAGGAAATTTTGGACTCCAGGGTCCAGAGGGGGATTCTATACTACTTAGTCCGCTGGAGATACTTTCCCCCGAGCTGTGATGAGTGGGTAAAGTCAGCGGATCTGCAAGCCCCACAACTACTAAAGAAATTTCACCTACTGCACCCAGACAAACCCTGAGCAAGAGCTTAGGGGGGGCAGTATGTCAGACGTGTAACTTGCTTATGGTAAACTGAACTGTATAATAGAATAGCTTGACATGACTAATGCCATATTGTATTCTGTTGTGACCCCTGCTTTACTAACTGTGAGAACAGTAACATGTATCTTTCCCTAAAGCAATTTGTAACCGCAAAGCAAAGAATTTCACACCCGGCCTAGAAACCATCTGGGGCCCTTTGAAGTTAGCATATTCAAGGTGACTAGTGAATCGCTTCCTGGGAAGGAGATAAGGGGTATGGGAAGCGCCGACTGTCTCTGGGAGTGTGAATATGCTGTATTGTTTCCTTCTTTTGAAATGTACAAAAGGCTGGCTTCAGCCTTGAAAAATTATCAAACTCAACTTGGCTCCTTACTAGACTGTTTGTTCTCAAATAAATGGATTAATTTTGCAACAATATGATCCATCTCTGTTTGAAGTTTCATGTCTTGACAGGAAATGTACTAAACATGTGGGATCTTTTTATTTTATGTGGTGGACATGTGAGGTGGTGAAAGGCTATTGGAAAATGGTTCATGAACTATTACAGAAAATTCTGAAGACACAGATTCAATTTAAAGCAGAACAGTTTTTATTGAATATATATCCAGAGGATTATTCCAAAGAGATGAGACATTTGTTGGCGCAAATCAACACAGCAGCCAGGATACTTTTGGCACAGAGATGGAATCTTCTGGAGATCCCCACGAGAATGGACTTGGTGGGGAAAATTCTGGAAATGGCTGAGTTGGACTACTTATCCCAGTTGTTGGCTGGAAAATCTAAGGAAGGAGCAAGAACATATTGGTTGAAACTATATATTTGGCTAGATACTCAAGACTCTTAAGATTCTTTGGTGTGAACTTATATTTTCTTTCTCCTGTATCTTTTATTATTAAAAGATTGCCTTTGTTGAAAATTTCAATTTGAATAGGTACTTCAGCAAGAAGACTCATAACATAGATGTATTAAAATGTTGATGATTTAAAGTTAAGAGATAATAATATGTGACAATATATGTATTTTAACAAAGTATACTAGATGCAGACCTGTATTCTAAGAAAGTATACTACATGCAGATTAAAATATATTTGTAACTATAATTTTCTATTCCCCCTTATCCCTAACTTTTAGAAAACCAATGAATCTTCTAAAACATTTTATTCTTATTTTAGTCTTTAAAGTTTTCTAGCCTAATTTTGATCAATATATGCAAAAATATATATTCTATTTTTCTTGAAACTTGGATTCTAGTCTGTTATGCAAACTCTGCCCCCCGCCCCCAGGCACCACCCCAAATCTCCAGGAGTTTCACAAACCAGAGTTGGGAAGCCTATTTCGCTTGTGAAAAGTCATTGCTGATGCTTGACAAGTAAATGCATTATTTAATGCGTAAAAGATTTAAAAATTGAATTATTAAAATAGTGGTAATTCACCAGAGTTAAAATACAATGCAAACTTTATTTTGGTTCACAGTACATCAGTGTATGAATTGGAAAAGAGGGGGTCCTGTGACAAGCTGGCCTCCTTTTAAACCACATTTTTTTAAAATTACATCCTGCTGTGATATAGTGTGCACTGTATACTTTTTACTAAATATAATGGATAGCTCTTGTTTGAAACACAAGTATACTGAGACCTACATAGCTAGTGCCTCTACTCAGTTTTGACAGTAAAACAACCAGCTTCTCTGTCTCTGGACTATGTGGGAAACCACTGATGAAATTCCGCAGAGTTTTAAAAGCAGCTTTTGATGCAGCATTGCCAGGCGGCAGCTCAAAGAAAATGTGAAATTCCTCTTGGGCATGCAACCTTCAGGCGTACCTAAAGGAGGTTTCCAAAATGTGATGCACAGCTGTGAAATGCTTCTTGTTTTTGCAGTTCTCCTGGCAACCTAAATCCAATCAGCCCAGTTAAGATGAATAAGTCGTATGGTCATATAAGTAGTATGGTGATATAGCTGTAAGAAATCCTAGCATTAATCATGACACAGATTCATTTAATTGGGATTTTGGAAGGGAAGTGGGATTTATTTATATAAGGGATCGGGGATTCTTAGTAGAAATAAAAGGAAGCAGTATGTGTTTTTTCTTTCAATGAACCTTTACTTGGAATTTCTTGCATCTGGCTCCTTATAGATTTACTATGCATAAAAGGAGATTAAGACTGGGAAGGACTGTCATGAAGTAGCTAGAAAATTTCCTTAAGTGTAAGGATGTGTTGCTGGTGACCAAGATGAAGATAATTCACTCTATAGGATTCTCCAGTATGAGTGTGAAAGCTGGACAATGAAGAAAGCTGATAGGAAGAAAGTCAAGTTCATTCAAAATGTGGTGCTGGAGGACTGCTAAAAAGGCAAATAAGTGGCTTCTAGATCAAATCAAGCTGGAACTCTCCATAGAAGCTAAAATGACTGAGTGAAACCTATTGTACTTAGATTGCATCATGGGAAGTCAAAAGCCACTGGAAAAGACAAGGATGCTAGGAAAAGTTGAAGGCAGCAGGAAAATAGGAAGATCCAACATAAGCTGGAGTGACTCAAGCAACAAAGCCATGGCCCTCAGTTTGTAAGACATGATGAAGAAGAAGAAGATTCAAAATGGCAGTCTTATTATATATGAAGCATACAGAGGTGATGAATGAGAGCTGAATTTTTGATGGGTGTTGCCTAACTATTCATTAACCAGAAATATAATTTCAGCCCATCTAGAAGGCCCCCCCCCGACATTGAATTAAATGCAAGAGAGATTTTTCTACCCTAACATTTCCTACAGTCAAAAACAAATGTATTATTTTCCCAATGAACATAACATAAGAGAAGCCATGTTGGATCAGGGCAACGGCCCATCCAGTCCAACACTCTGTGTCACACAGTGGCAAAACATTTTATATATACACACACATTGTGGCTAATAGCCACTGATGGACCTGTGCTCCATATTTTTATCTAAACCCCTCTTGAAGGTGGCTATACTTGTGGCCGCCACCACCTCCTGTGGCAGTGAATTCCACATGTTAATCACCCTTTGGGTGAAGAAGTACTTCCTTTTATCCGTTTTAACCTGTCTGCTCAGCAATTTCATCGAATGCCCACGAGTTCTTGTATTGTGAGAAAGGGAGAAAAGTACTTCTTTCTCTACTTTCTCCATCCCATGCATTATCTTGTAAACGTCTATCATGTCACCCCGCAGTCGACGTTTCTCCAAGCTAAAGAGCCCCAAGCATTTCAACCTTTCTTCATAGGGAAAGTGCTCCAGCCCTTTAATCATTCTAGTTGCCCTTTTCTGGACTTTTTCCAATGCTATAATATCCTTTTTGAGGTGCGGCGACCAGAACTGCACACAGTACTCCAAATGAGACCGCACCATCAATTTATACAGGGGCATTATGATACTGGCTGATTTGTTTTCAATTCCCTTCCTAATAATTCCCAGCATGGCGTTGGCCTTTTTTATTGCAAACGCACACTGTCTTGACATTTTCAGTGAGTTATCTACCATGACCCCAAGATCTCTCTCTTGGTCAGTCTCTGCCAGTTCACACCCCATCAACTTGTATTTGAAGCTGGGATTCTTGGCCCCAATGTGCATTACTTTGCACTTGGCCACATTGAACCGCATCTACCACGTTGACGCCCACTCACCCAGCCTCAACAGATCCCTTTGGAGTTCCTCACAATCCTCTCTGGTTCTCACCACCCTGAACAATTTAGTGTCATCCGCAAACTTGGCCACTTCACTGCTCAGTCCCAACTCTAAATCATTTATGAATAAGTTAAAGAGCATGGGACCCAGTACCGAGCCCTGCGGCACCCCACTGCTTACCGTCCTCCACTGCGAAGACTGCCCATTTATACTCACTCTCTGCTTCCTATTACTCAGCCAGTTTTTGATCCACAAGAGGACCTGTCCTTTTACTCCATGACTCTCAAGCTTTCTAAGGAGCCTTTGATGAGGAACTTTATCAAAAGCTTTCTGGAAGTCAAGGTAAACAATATCTATCGGGTCTCCTTTGTCCACATGTTTGTTCACCCCCTCAAAGAAATGTAACAGGTTAGTGAGGCAAGATCTTCCCTTGCAGAACCCATGCTGAGTCTTCCTCAATAACCCATGTTCATCAATGTGCCTACTCATTCTGTCTTTGATAATGGTTTCTACCAACTTTCCCGGTATTGAAGTCAGACTGACTGGCCTGTAATTTCCCGGATCTCCTCTGGAACCCTTTTTAAAGATGGGGGTGACATTTGCTACCTTCCAGTCCTCAGGAACAGAGGCAGATTTCAATGAAAGATTACAGATTTTTGTTAGAAGATCCACAAGTTCAACTTTGAGTTCTTTCAGAACTCTCGGATGTATGCCAACCGGACCCGGTGACTTATTATTTTTTAATTTGTCTATCAGTTGTAGGACCTCCTCTTTTGTCACCTCAATCTGACTCAGGTCTTTCAACACCCCTTCCAAAATTAGTGGTTCTGGGGCGGGCAAAAAGTTCTCGTCTTCCACAGTGAAGACGGAGGCAAAAAATTCATTCAGCTTCTCAGCCATTTCCTTATCCTCCTTCAGTAATCCTTTTACCCCATGGTCATCCAAGGGCCCCACTGCCTCCCTGGCTGGTTTCCTACTTCTAATATATTTGAAGAAATTTTTATTGTTGGTCTTTATGTTTTTTGCAATATGCTCCTCATAGTCCCCTTTTGACTCCCTGATCACAGTCTTGCATTTGATTTGCCACAGCCTGTGTTCCCTTTTACTAATCTTACTTGGACTGGTTTTCCACCGCTTAAAGGAGTCCTTTTTACCTTTTACAGCTTCCATTACTTTGTTTGTTAACCATGCAGGCCTTTTCTTATGCCTGTTTGTGCCTTTCCTAACTTGTGGTATGTATTTTATCTGAGTGTCTAGGATTATAGTTTTAAATAGTGTCCATGCTTCCCCAAGGGTTTTGACTGTATGTACCTTTCCTTTCAGTTTCCTCCTCACATGCCTCCTCATCTCAGTGTATTTACCCCTTTTAAAGTTAAACGTGGTTGTGGCGGTCTTTTTGGACAACTCCCTATTTATACAAATGGTGAAATCAATAACATTATGGTCACTGCTCCCAAGAGGCGCAATCACTTTTACATCTCTCACCAAGTCTTGGGCATTACTTAGGACCAAATCCAGGATCGCCCCACCCCTGGTAGGTTCTGAGACCATCTGCTCCATAGCACAGTCATTGAGAGCATCTAGAAACTCAATCTCTTTCTCTCTACCAGAACACATATTGACCCAATCAATCTGCGGGTAGTTAAAATCACCTATTACGACACAGTTTTTACGTTTAGCCGCTATCTTTAAGCCTTCCATCATATTATAATCGTCCTCTCTCTTTTGATTTGGTGGGCGATAACAAACTCCCATAGTTAAATTTCCTTTTGGGCCCTCTATTTCAACCCAAAGCATTTCTAAAAGTGAATCTAATTCTCTGACCTCAGTCTTACTGGACCGTATATCCTCTCTGACATACAGAGCCACCCCACCTCCAACCCTTCCCTCCCTATCCTTCCAATATAACTTATATCCAGGAATCACCGTGTCCCACTGATTCTCCTCATTCCACCAAGTTTCTGAAATTCCCACAATGTCTATGTTTTCTCCCAACACTAAGCATTCCAATTCACCAATTTTACTTCGAACACTTCTAGCATTTGCAAATAAACATCTATAATTTCCCAGGCAAGCTAGGCCCGCCACCTTCCTCCTGCCGCCTCTAGACTCTGGCAGACAGTCCATACTGTTTGTCACCTTCACAGTGGACAACTCTGGTCCGTTACCCGGTAGAACAACAGCAGCCAACCCTTCATCTCTTTGAGACGAGTCCTCCCGAACCAGAGACATTTCATCTCCTGTCGGCTTTCTGCCAAGATTTAGTTTAAAAACTGCTCTGCCACCTTTTTTTAATGAAAGGACTGTTACAAATGCAATGCTAGAAGGAGCTGGCACCTAAGAAAACAGAATCAGCATTTTAAACATTGAAATTTCTCTTGCCAAGAGAAGGTGTTATCTACTGGTTCAATGGCCAGGAGGAAGGCAGAGGACATTGGTGCCTGCCTTTCCCTGCATTCCTCGTGAAGTGTATTGCAACTTTGTGCAAGACCATTCAAATTATGGAATGGGTATTAGGGAAAAGACTAAACACAACGGCGACTGCAGATTTATACCCCACCCTGCTCTCTGAATCAGAGTCTTAGAGCTGCTTACAACCTCCTTTATCTTATTCCCCCACAACAGACACCCTGTGAGGTAGGTGGGGCTGAGAGGGCTCTCACAGCAGCTGCCCTTTCAAGGACAACCTCTGCCAGAGCTATGGCTGACCCAAGGCCATTCCAGCAGGTGCAATTGGAGGAGTGGGGAATCAAATCCGGTTGTCCTATATAAGAGTCCGCTCACTTAACCACTGCACCAAACACCCCCTCTTGCAATGACCTTTCCTCAGTCTTCTTACCAGCTAAATTGTGCTCTTGCGGTATCTAGTTAAGCAGTCTTGTGATACTACTGGATCTGTAAAGAGACCCAGAAGGGGCTCTCCATGACAAGGCATGGCAGCCATCAGAGTTGCTGAGCATCTGGCACACTAGCCCTCTTCCCATATTACAGGGGTAGCCAACAGTAGCTCTTCAGATGTTTTTTGCCTACGACTCCCATCAGTCCCAGCTAGCATGGCAAGTGGCTGGGGCTGATGGGAGTAGTAGGCAAAACACATCTGGAGAGCTACCGTTGGCCACCCCTGCCATATTTTATCAGAGTGTGGCAGCAGGAAGCAGGTAGTACACCCTGTCCCTATTAGCTTGGACCACATGTTACTCTGAAGTTCTGGATATGCATATAATTATCCTCTCTCCACACCCTTGGGACTCATTCTCTTTTAAGGTTCCCTCTGTGCATTCATACCTTAAAAGCAGTGGATAGTGAAGCAAGTACATGCATTCTTGGTCTTCTCTGTTTGGTTTATACATGCAGGGGAATAATGTGGGAATGAAGCTGCGAAGGAGTAGAACTGAGCTGATGAATTCTGGCTGTGGAATTTGTTTTGCATTTTAAAAATCTCCCTGCAAATAGAAAACAGGCTTCTCTCTTTGCTTTGTGTGCAGGAAGTTTTAACACAGAGGAGCAATCCAACAATGTAGGGTTGCCAGGTCTGACTCAGGAATATCTCTGGACTTTGGGGGTGGAACCAGGAGTAAGGTTGTGACAAGCTTAACTGAATTCCAAAGGAAGTTCTGGCCATCACATTTAAAGGGACGTCGCTCCTTTGCCTTTTCATTGGAAATAATGGACAATAGGGGCACTTTCTTTGGGGGTGTGTGTCATAGAATTGGATCATCTGGTCCAATCTTTTTTAAACTTGGGGGAGGGGCGTTTGAGGAGAAGCACCAGATGCTATGCTGAAGATTTGGTGCCTCTACCTCAAATACCTACAGATTGATTCTCCTTTATACCCTATAGTGATCAGTCTCCACAGGGTATAATAGAATACCCAGTGGACATTCAACACCCCCCCACACACACACTTTCTGAAGTGCGGGGAGGGTCTCCAATCCAGGGCATCTCCTGCCCCCAACTGAGGAACCCTAGGATGACCCTCAGGGCCTGTCTAAAGGGTTTCAGTCCAGTGTGGTGTAGTGGTCAGAATGTCAGACTAGGATCTGGGAGATCCAGATTCAGATCCCCACTCTGTCATAAAAGCTTGCTGGATGACCTTGGACCAGTCACATATTCTCAGCCTAGCCTGCCTCACAGGGGTATTGTGAGGCTAAAATGAGAAGGGGGGAGTTTGTAAACCAGTTCAGGTCACCATTAGGGAAAAAAGTGTGGTTTAAATAAACAAATTGTACAATCATAGCACCTTTGCATCTCATTGTGTTGCATGTATACTAAACCAGTTAGCATTATTTTCAGCTCCCAATAGTTCTCACCATGTTAATGGGCTCCTAAACGGACATCCAGGAACCAAGTTGCAAGTCTACTGTGATTACTGAATGACGAACAAGTTCTCCTATTTTTGTATGTTTCTAAAATGATAGGAAAAAATTGATATAATTCAGTCAGAGGGCTGTGAGTGCATAGATTTTGCCAGATTAAATTACAGATTCAGCATTTCAAAATTAATTGTACTCTTTGAGTGAGCTAAATGTATGTTATCTTCATCTGTTGTCCACTCTGAATTTTGGCCTGAAGCCGCTTTCCCCATTCTGTTGATGAAAGACAATAGCTTTATTAAGTTTATTTTTCTATCTGTCCTTAATTTTGTGTGATGTAACCCATTTCATTTGGCGGCGATGTAGTTTTCTCTATCTGAATTTTCTAATTCTGGACGTAATGACATTATACCAGTCAGACTGTATATAAAGTATCTGAAGAGAACACTATCAAAATAGGGTACATTTTACATTCACTGCAAGTGAGTTCTTATTACAGGATGAGGACCTTCCAATTTCCTTTGTACCTGACCATACCTTTCCTTCCCCCATAGAATTATTTGAAACACGTGGAAGATTAAAAAGAAAATAATTCTTCAACTTGAGCTGCCAAAGTAATATACAAATAAAAACATGACTTTTACGGATGCCAACCTGAGTCTGCAAATGGCAAGAGACTTCCTTTTCTGACCAGTGACATCATGAAGTCAGCAATGATGTGGTGACATCACTTCTGGCACGACCCAGAATTTATGTCATCACATTAAGGCCAGAATTATATGGTTTAATCATAGAGTTTTGGCCAAATGCTACAGCATTGTCAAACAAGATAATGTCACTTATGGTATTGCTGGTGATGCCAGCTGCCCCACATTTGCCCAGGAGTCCTCCCTTCCACTGCCCAGATAATCAGCAGCAGGGAGAGTTAGTAGGGGTGGGGGAAGTCTCCCACCACCTCAAGCCAGACACATATTCTTGGCCTATATGGAACAAGATGGAAGTTTGTGAGGCCAAGATTGAAGTGATCCCTATGACCCACTCCAGTCAACATCCTGGCTGTAGTGTTCTCTACCAACTGAACTTTCTGAACACTTTTCATTAGCAGCCCCATGCATAGTATATTGCAGTAATCTAATCTAGATTTCACCAAG
Organism: Heteronotia binoei; assembly: GCF_032191835.1. NCBI lineage: Eukaryota > Metazoa > Chordata > Lepidosauria > Squamata > Gekkonidae > Heteronotia > Heteronotia binoei. The sequence continues at coordinate 88,098,357 of NC_083230.1, forward strand.
GCATGCACTACTTTGGCCAGATCTTTTTTGTCCCAGAAAAGCCACAGTTGGCTAACAAGTCAAAGGTAGTAAAAGGCACTCTTGGCCCCAGCTGCCACCTGTTTATCCAACAGTAGGCCTGGGTCCTCCAGACTACAGACCTATTCCTTCAATGGCCCAGACAAAACGGATGGCACCTTAAATCCCAGGTCAGACCTTCCATCTTCTTGGGATTAAACTTCAGTTCTTTAGTTTACATACACTCCAGAACCACCTCCAGGTACTGCTTCTGGCTGTCTGCAGTCTAGCTGAGATCTTTGGAAAGTGTGAGATAGGGCTGACTGTCATCCACATATCCCAAATCTCCAGATAACCTCACCCAGCAGGGGCTTTTTTTTTTGTAGATGTTAAAGAGTGTATTGAACAAGATGGAACCTTGTGAGGTACCATAGGCCAAGGGGCTAAACAGCAGTCCCCCAGCACCACTTTCTGAAACCTACCCTCCAAGTAGGACTGCAACTGCCACAGAACAGTGCCTCCCAATCCCATTCAGATTGAATCCAGATGGATACCAAGAATGATAATACTGAACGCTGCTGAGAGGCTCAGAAGTGACAGAGTCATACTTTGTTTACCCATCTCCTAGCACAAGTCATCCATCAGTGTGACCAAGGCCCAATGTTAAAAGATAGTTAATAGGTAACACTTCAAGCCCTGACCTGGCTAGCTCAGGCAACCCTGATCTCATCATATCTCAGAAGCTAAGCAGGATAGGCTCTGGCAAGTACTTGGATGGGAGACATCCTTGGAATACCAGATCTGGGAGGGCGAGGAAGTTTTATTCAGCCACCTCTCTGAATATGCTCCATGCCCCCAGTAAGGGTCAGTCACCAGAAGTCACCATGACTTACAGGTGCACACACACACACACACACACAAATACAGTAGAAGACAGAAACAGGATACAGGATGACCCTGACAGGCTGGAAAACTGGGCTAAAATCAATAAAATGAATTTTAACGGGGATAAATGTAAAGTTCTGCATTTAGGTAGGAAAAATCCAATGCATGGCTATAGGATGGGTGAGACTTGTCTTAGCAGTAGTATGTGCAAAAAGGATCTAGGGGTCTTAGTGGATCACACGCTGAACATGAGTCAGCAGTGTGATGCGGTGGCTAAAAAGGCAAATGCAATTTTTGGTTGTATCAACAGAAGTATAGTGTCCAGATCACGTGATGGGATGGTATCACTTTACTCTGCTCTGGTAAGACCTCACCTGGAGTATTGTGTTCAGTTTTGGGCACCACATTTTAAGAAGGATATAGACAAGCTGGAATGGGTCCACAGGAGGGGGACGAAGATGGTGAGGGGTCTGGAGACCAAGTCTTATGAGGAAAAGTTGAAGGAGCTGGGCATGTTTAGCCTGGAGAGGAGGCGGCTGAGAGGTGATATGATCACCATCTTCAAGTACTTGAAGGGCTGTCCTATAGAGGATGGTGTGGAATTGTTTTCTGTGGCCCCGGAAGGTAGGACCAGAACCAATGGGTTGAAATTAAATCAAAAGTTTCTGGCTCAACATTAGGAAGAACTTCCTGACCATTAGAGCGATTCCTCAGTGGAACAGGCTTCCTCAGGAGGCGGTGGGCTCTCCTTCCTTGGAGGTTTTAAACAGAGGCTAGATGGCCATCTGACAGCAATGAAGATCCTGTGAATTTAGGGGGAGGTGTTTGTGAGTTTCCTGCATTGTGCAGGGGGTTGGACTAGATGACCCTGGAGATCCCTTCCAACTCTATGATTCTATGAAATAAAATATCCCCAAATAAGTAATGCTTTAACCCACAATATTTTTTTACAGGTTGCACTTGATATTTCTGCACCATCAGAAAAAAATAAACAGACTGAACCTGATCCTACACTGACAGGGAGCAGCTAAATATATTAAGTTCCTAAGGTTTTATTGTTGTTGTTGCTACCAAGTCATAGCTGACTTATGGTGCCCCCCTAGGGTTTTCAAGACAAGAGATATTCAGAGGTGATTTGCCAGGGCCAATCCTACTTAGCTTCTGAGATCTGACAAGATTGGGATACCCTGGGTTATTCAAAGTGTTTGTATGTGTCAAATTCTGCAAAAGATTAGCCTGAATACTGATGACAGAATATAACGACATGCTATGTGAATAATAATGCATTATTCTAGAATAATGCATTAAAATTCACATATCTAAACATTTGTTGTTGTGTTACTGGAAGAAAAGGAAATATCTGATATCACACAAGTATACTATAGAGTTGCCAGACTCCCTGGTGGAGGTGGGGATACCCCACTGCCAGGCCCTGTCACTTGGTAGGGAATAGGGGGACTTACCAGGAGACAGAGAAAGGCCAGGCCTCATAGGAAGTGATGTCATCACAACAGTGATGTCCAGGTGACAGGTCAAAAATTCTATGATAGAAGCTGGTTTTACTCAGGAGTTTTTGCCCAAGTATCAGAGTGTTGCAGTGACATTACAGCATGATGATGTCACATCCTGTGACTCCAGCAACAAGGCCTGGGCCTTTCTCTTTCTTCAGGTAAGTCCCCCCATCCCTTGCCATTTGCCAGGAGGAACCTGATAATCCTAACTATAGACATAGACACAGGCAGTATAATACTGTGAAGAGACAGAATGAAACCTGTTATTCAGAATTCTCAGCAATCTCACCAAGCTATAGTTCCCAACATTTTGAGGAGAAATCCATGACAATAAAACACTGGTACAACTTCATGGTAAAGATAATCTCAGATCCCGTGCAGCTCAAGAGTCTTTCAAATTAAGGTACTCTATTAACATCCATGATTCCAGACACCTGTGCTTTATTTTATGTGGCTCTTCTTTTTGGCAGATCCAGTTCAAAGAACTCCTTTCTTTGTAATCTTCTACAAATGCTTTAAACAATTCTATGGGGGAAAGGGAGGCAGGGTCATGGACAAAGGAGAAGGAAAGGCTCTGAATATGAAATGCCACACAATGAACAAAATGTCAAATGTACTCTTATTTTAACAGGGTTCTTTTCAGAGAGTTTTTATTAAATGTGGCTGGTATAACATTATTACCTACAGAATTAGGATTGAAAAAGACTGCATCTTGTAGCCAAATACATGGGATTAAATGGCACAAGATTTACAAACTTTATTTATAGTCCACCTTTCTCATTGAGATTAAAGGTGGATTACAAGGTAGAAACAAGGTAGAAATAATAAACCTGCCAAAGCAAAGACATTTGCCTGTCTTTATTATAGATTTAAATATATGTGTTGCTAAGGTTTTACTAAACAATTGTTTGAAAGATCTTTTGCTGATTGTATTCTTTCTTTGTCTGAAACAGCAAATCTTGAGGTTTGGGAATTGGCCCATATAATTTTAATTGGTTGTACAATTGATGTGATGGTAGTGACCTATATTAATACTCTCATAGACAATTATTATGATCTTACCTGTGCTCTAGAATAATTCTATTAGCTGGAGTTTCACATTCAGAATAGGGACTGAAATAAATCTGATGTAGTGGCCGAGCACAGAAGAATAGATGCTTTTGAGCTGTGGTGCTGGAGAAGAATCTTGAAAGCCCCTTGGACTGCAAGAAGATCCAATCAGTCAGTCCTAAGGGAAATCAACCCTGGCTGTTCCCTGGAAGGTCAGATGCTGAAGCTGAAGCTGAAATACTTTGGCCACCGAATGAGAAGGGAGCACTCACTGGAGAAGATCCTGATTCTGGGAAAGACAGAAGGCAAAAGAAGTAGGGGACAGCAAAAGATGAGATGGCTGGACGGCATTACTGATGTAACTAACACGAATTTGAGCAGACTTTGGAGGATGGTGGAGGACAGGAGGGCCTGGCGTGACTTTGTCCATGGGGTTGGAAAGATTCGGACTCGAGTGTGCGACTGAACAACAACAAACAACAACAGTGGCACTGTGGTGATGACAAGCTATGGAGTACAGGGTTCCTGATTCTAATTGTGCAGAAAAGGAAATTTCTCACACTGTTGCTTTGATCTGAAAAGTTGCTGTGATGAAATTTGCTCTCTTACACAGCTAGAAAGACATGAACTGTGTCAACTCTTGAGTATGTTCACCCTAGATGATGGGGTTAGGAGGCTGGACAATGCAGAGCTTGTCAGTGGTTCATGTGCAGAGTGCAAAACAGAGAACTGCCACCAGGTCAACACGAGGAAATAAACTGAGCCTCACATCAGCACCTAGTATAAAAGTAGTGTATTTACAACTATATACAAACAACTCGATGCGGTGAATAACATATATTATACTGAGTGACAAAGTGCTACGCCAGGAACTCACTCTCACCAGAGAGAAATACTGTCTGGCACTGCAGTCCATATATACCATGGTCAGCCAATCACGGCAGTCCACACAAATGCTGACTCCAGCAGGTGCTTTCCCCAGATACAGTCCAGCTTCAACCGGCCTTCTTCCAAGGTTGCTCTGACCTGAACTGTCAGATGCTGTCACTATAGATCCACCTGCTGCTCCATGCTGCATCCATGCTGTGGACGGAGGACTCATACACTAACAGAGCTCCCTCTGTTAATTCTGAAGACTTCACAACTCCATTTGTTGTTGTTCCATTTCATGCTGATTGTGTCCATCAGACAATCTGGAGCTAGCAGTTTTTTAAATATCTAGTTGAATCTGTGTAGAATGCTGTTCCCTCAATTTGAAATATGCTGTGTTGAATATCAGCTTGTCAGCACAAGTTACCTTCCACATCTTCCATTGGATGCAGCAGACAGTGAGGTGTAGTGATTAAGAGTGGTAAACCCTAATCTTGGAGAACTGGGTTTGATTCCCCATTCTCCCACATGAAGTCTATTGGACTAGTCACAGTTATAACCATGGGCTAGTTACACTTATTTTAGTCCCACTTGAGGGAAAGGACATGCAACTGTAAGTCACCTTGAGACACCTTAAGGTACAGAAAAGTGAGGTAAAAAACTTTCTTCTTCTTTTGAGGAAGCTACACACAATTTGTTCTGTGAAATCTTTGAAGCCTTAAAGAGGCCATGGAATTTGGAATCTGAATATTATTTTGGGTCTCTATGGCTGACAACAGACGGTTGACTCACGGCAGCATCAAGCTGCCTTGGAAGAGAGCCAGCCAAAAATAGAGTGCCTGGGAGCTTCCTGACAGTGCTTGGAAGAGAGATGGGCTGCATGTGTCCCAATGAGCATCTGGAAGCTCACGCATCTGGAAGCTCACAAAGCATCTGGAAGTTTACACATCTTATCCGTGGCTCCCTGAGCACTTCCCGGCCTTCCAGACAGCAGGGGAGGTGCCTCTGAGGTCCCCAGCAAAAAAGCCACCACTTTGAACATGGTGCCTTTTTGAGCTGGCTCCCGACAAGCCGTGGTGACTTGGGGGCGGGATGGGGATGGCAGCCAGATGTGTGCATGTGGATGCCCTTTTTTGATCCACCTGCCTCCCATCCCCAGGGCGGCTTAAAATGCTCATCTGTTAAAACCCAATGGCTGGCTCTCAACTTTGTTCTGATATAGATTCTGTATCTCTAAAAAATGCTCATTGGACAGAAATTCATCAGGTAAAGCTGTGAAGAGTCTTCTGCTTCTGTTGTGTGGTTTTGGTCTGATCCTGGAGGCAACCTTGAATATGGTAGTATTATAGCCTTTGCTTTGATTCGATGCAATTCTAAAATTCTTGCTACCGTACTAATCTGAATACATGCCCAGTCATTTAACAGGTAAAAAAAATCTGAAGAGTGCAAAACAAGATATTGTCAAGCACTGGAATATTGAGTTGAGAGTAATTCTGGGTAAACTGTAAGAACACTATAGCTAAGACTGCTCTGCACTTTCACAGGCAATCATTTAATTATGAAGATTTCTAATTTGCTCATGTTAGGGTCGTGGCATTCAGTTTGTTTTCTGGATAACATTGTAGTTGCTCTGAAGCTCATTCAAAGCTCCTCACAATTGGTGGTTATTATGGATTCTCAAACATCCACCAGTTCAACTTATGTCTTGTTAACAAGTCATGAACATGGAGCCAATTTTTCATCAGACTGCTTTTCACCATACTTGGGTCTGTTTGGTGGACTGCTCCAATTATTCCTTCTGAACTGTAGCTTTTCACAAATGCATGCTTTCACAGAGCTCAACTGAGTTATATTCCTCCCTCCCATTTTGCCACTGCTCTACTTGGCAGACAATTGTTTAAACAGACAGTTTAATCAGTCACAAAGTATATAAAATTCATTAATGGTGGTGGCCACATGGAACACTCCCATTGGCTGACTGGTGCAAGGGCTTTGTCCCTGCTCAAAATGAAGAATGGCTTTCTCTTTTTATAAGAAATTTATAAAGAATTGTCTCATTGCTGCATAGCTTTCAACTCAAGAGCATTAGGCCAATATTAAAATTGAAGGCTGAAACCAGATAAATAGGCTTGCTCCTTATAGAAAAGCACGTTGCAACAATGGGTGGTTCCTCAGTGCTTGGATGGGAAGCGTTTTGGCCAGCAATAAATTGGAAGGATTTTCACATGCTTACTCCTTTATTATGCACAGCTCAACAAGACAAGAACTTTTATAATACTGATGAAGTATAACACGAAACACATTTATTGTAACTAGTTAATTGCATGTTGTACCATTAAAATACTATGGGCTCTGTTGAAATTGTTTTAAATGTCTCTTATGGGTGTTATTGTGTATTTTTGTATCAAAGACATTTGTCAATCTAAAAGTAGTTTTATATTTTAAAAGTATGTATATTGTTAAGTAATTATATATATTATATATGGTAGCCTATTTACATCACAGTTTGTTGCTTGTTTTTTGTCATATATCTCCACTGTGATCCCATTGTTGATTATTGAATCTCCAGGCGAAGGTGGAGATCACTCAGAATTACAGCTGCTCTCCAGATGGCAGATATCACCTCCCCTTGAGGTGTGTGTGTGGGGGGGAGTGAATGCTTTCACTTGGGTGGGTGAGAAGATAGCAAGGGGGGGCACTCAACCAGAGTCTCTTTCTAGAGCCTGTTGTATTTTTTTCTTCTCAATGGGTCTTATTCCTAGTATATACATATATTTTAAAAAAATTCTACAATTCGTTGTTCATTTAAGTTGGAGTTCCAAACATTTTTGAGCTTGTGGGCACTTTTGGAATTTTGACATACCATGATGTGTGCTGCCACAAAAATAGCTGCCATGGGAGATGAAGTCAGCCATGAAATGACTGCCTCAGCTTACCTACAATCAACTTTAGCTGTGGAGGCAGCTGATGCCGAAGTAATATTTTAAAAATCTGCATAGCCAATCAGATATCCAGTGACCAATCAGAAGACTTATGGGGCAAAAGCCCCACCTGCCCTGCCCACTTTCTAAAAACACTTGGCGGGCATCAGAAAAGGTGTCAGAGGGTGCCATGGCAACCATGAGCACCCACTGGAGACCCCTGACCTAAGTTGCCATTAGAAACATTTTTTTATGTGCATATGCAGAATTTCACAAAAATTCAGTGTGAACCTCTTTGGCAGGTATTTGAGTTGTTTATTGTGGAAACTGAACAGACCCAGTAATGGCTTCATATCTGATTGACAAAGTCACATATGGTAAGCTCAACTGACAAACATGCTTATTGCAAAATTTATGGGAACCCCTAAAAGACAACCCCTAACAAGAGGCATAAGTTTTCTTGAAAGGTAGCTAGTCCATGATCACCAATGGGAGAGCCAGTTTGGTGTAGTGGTTAAGTGTGCGGACTCTTATCTGGGAGAACCAGGTTTGATTCCCCACTCCTCCACTTGCACCTACTAGCATGGCCTTGGGTTAGCCATAGCTCTGGCAGAGGTTGTCCTTGAAAGGGCAGCTGCTGTGAGAGCCCTCTCCAGCCCCACCCATCTCACAAGGTGTGTGTTGTGGGGGAGGAAGGTAAAGGAGATTGTGAGCCGCTCTGAGACTCTTCGGAGTGGAGGGCGAGGTATAAATCTAATATTTTCTATCTTCTTCTTCTTTTCATGCTCTGTACAGCTGTAGGGGGTGTTGTGGTTTCATTCTAAGGCCTGCTCCTAAATCCTAAAAGAGGAAGCTAAATCATCCTGAGCCGTTTCCAGCACTTTACATTAACTGAGCATGGAATATGTTCCAGGTTTTAATGTCCTTTACAACACACAATGGGTCTGTGGCAAGACACACAGGGCTACCCTTGGCAGGTAAGTCAATGAAGAAAAGGTCCCCTGAAGGTTGAAACTTTGAAAATCATTACTCAGAGCTATATACAACATAACCTTTCTTTTCTTCCCAAATAGGGAAAAGGTTTTCTGGGCCCCAGGAAAGCCTTTTCAGAACAAAAGCTTGCTTCTTTTTACTGACACATTCTACAATGCTTCTCACTGCAGCATACTGAATTTTAGGGGCAGCATGAAATAAGCTTAATTTAATTCCTAAATCAATAGCACAGGGGCTACTGGCCTGAGTGCATTATTCATTTTTCATACTTAATTTACTAAAAACATACACTCTTTCATAAGCCAAGCTATACCAATAAACAAACAAAAACCTTTCTGCTCTGCTGAAGAATTGCACAGGGACTTACTTGGTACCTGGCTACAATATTTGCAGGGCAGTTTGTAATTTATTATTTTTAATTATATTCCATCCTTTCTTGCATTCTGTCATATCATGTAATCAAGATGATGCATATTGGGTTCACAGGAAGTTTCTTTTTCTTGGTATTTTTGCATTTTGTATGGGTCTGTCTGCATCTGGAAGTCATGGCAACTTCTGGTGACTGACCCCTCCTGGGGGCCTGGAGGATTTTCAGGAAGATGGCTGAATGAACCCTGTTCCCAACTTCTGGTATTCCAAGGAGGTCTTCCATCCAAGCGCTTGCCAGAATCAACCTTGCTTAGCATTTGAGATCTGATGAGATTGGGCTTGCCTGAACTATCCAGGTCAGGGCAGGTTCACAGGAAATTTCTTATCCAAGCTCTGATAGGACTCGGTTCTGCTTAGTTTCAGGAAGGTTAGTCTAGCATGTGTCCTACAGCCATACTCTTAACATATAGCAGCATGGTCAGATATGAATGAGATTATATTAAATAATAGAAATATGTTATCTTGACAGCCTTGAAGAAAAAGAGGTCTCAGACAGGTGCCAACTTGAAAACAAAGGAGGGGGCCCAATGTTCTGTTTTGGAAGGGTAACTTATAAATGGCATGCCACCACGGCTGGTGCTGCTGAGTAGGCCAGGAAGGTGGCCACCTGGGGCAGCATCTGGCCACAGGGGCACCCGGCCCTGCAGGAGGAAGGAAGCACACGGAGTGGGGAGAGCGGGTGTGCGCAACTCTGGCTCCAGCTCCCTTCCCTCCCCTTTCTCCTCTGCTCGGCATTTTCTGGCTGGTGGCAGCAGCATGCATGGGAGTGAGGAGATCCACCTCTGCAGGGGGGCAGAGTCAGCCCAACCCATGTGTCCACCAGTTGCCTGTGGGTCATGCCAACCACCCCCCAGCAGTCACCTCCAGTGCAAAGTTTGAGCAGGCTGTGCACGCCACCCAGCGTCTCCCCACCCTCCTTTGCACTGCCTCTTCTTTCTTCCTACCTCTCCTCCATGCCCTTCCCCTCCCACTTGCAACTCTCCCTGTCGCTGCCTCCTTCTCCTCTCTCTTCCCGCTTTTCCTCTGTGCCCTTCTCCTACTGCTTGTTACTCTCCCCACCAAACCCTCCCT